>NC_090921.1:1124992862-1126242862 GCF_040938575.1 Ambystoma mexicanum
CCGTCACCCATAGACGTCTATTTTATGCACATGTGAGCATGGGGTGTTTAGAGCAAGGACTGCACAGTCATTGTAGCAACCGCGACCAACAGGCAACAGGTAAGATTGAGAATCGATCCGATTTTCTTCTCTTTTCCCGTTATTAAAACACTTTTAAACTCCCCCCGCCCCCCATGGGGCTGCTTTTTACCACACAGAGCTTCCTTCCAACAACACATCAGGTGCCTGATTCATGGAATTATTTGCGTGAAAAACGCAGATGTGCACGCAAATCTGCGTTATTCACGCAAATGATTCGATGAAACAGGCTGCAGATGTGTTCACCTGGAAAATAACGTTAAGGACTACTCCTGCACTACGCTCATCTCTGTCAATGGTTTTTAACTTAGCAATTAGCACTTGATTCTTCCTTTAAAATCCATTGTAGACACCAAAACTGTTAATTGGAATACCAGAAGGCTGGTAATGCCAACGTTATTCCAGCTAGACACAAGCCACGGCCCTCCTTCGTCACACGGCCCCTTTTTATACTTTCACCCACATTTAAAAACCGTAGCTTATAATTTTCATAATTTCGGGTTCTGTAGCCCACGGAGTCACCCGCACACACCTTGGACAATCATATGATTTTACATGACTAAAGAGACTTAAAATTGAGAGGTCATGCTAGTGCTAGCCTGGGCAGCAGCCCTCATAAACCCCAAACCGCCTGTTTTAGGGTATGACAAGTCACGGCTGCTTTCGTCCAAAAGGCTCCATCTTGCTTGCTTTCACCACCAATTTGGCAACCACTTACAAACCCTGCATGTTTTAGTCGACCTCAGTTTCCCACACAACTGTGGCACCCAGACTTCCCTAGTCATCCATTTATGCAGCCACAGCAGGCCGTCATTTATTGACCTCTACTAGGCACAAACCGTTCCTAGGACACTTGTGATTTACTGATGACTAAAATGTCCACACAATTCCGCTTTTCAACACCCAGCCTGATGAACATATGCTGACCACCTCAATCCTGTGCCATCCGGCAATACATTTTCGCCAATGGGAGATTACAGTCCCCCACATACCCGACCTGGTAAGAAACATAAAAACTATTTCTTTAAATTTTCCATGAAACCACAGATCACCAATTAACGCAATCTCCTTTCTCTCCCTTTCTGCCCCCGTTCAACCATGTTCCGCACCTCACCAGATCAATCTCTGTAATCATTTTTGAACCCTTGTTTTGCACCTCATTTGCCCAATTTTGCAATCATGGTGAATGCATTACATTGTTCCTTCTGTATCGAAATCCCAATATGTTTTCACCACTGTCAAAATGCACACCATGCCACTTTGTCACTATTTCTCAAGTCTTAAAGTAAGGTTCCATGGACCAAAATTAGTTCTCTGTGAAATTACATTGTTTTTTTTTTTGTTTTGTTTATGAATGTTATTGTGATCGGGCTACTAACAGCAAATGTGTACTGGTGACGTTTCACATGAAACCTGTAGGTCTTTATGGAAATCAAACACAGCAATTACATATTCAGTACATTTATTTGACCTCCAAAGAAAAGGAAGGGCAGTCTCAAAAGTTGCTTCAGTGAATGAGGAACAGTGAATCTTAGCAGGTTGTTCAGGTTCAGCAATCATCAAGTGCCCCTTGTCTGGCGTGAGACTTAAACAGTCCTGTTTTTAGTTTTGGCTAGCAAAATCATGTTTTTACAACCAGGGGCAGCTGGTGATTTTTTTTAATTGGAAGGGTGGAAATATTTCCCATAAACATGCCAGAGTGACCAAGCATAGCAAGGGAGCACGATACAGACCAACGGAGCTCACGGGGCCTCTCCTCCAGAGAACCGTTTTTGAATAATGGGTTAAAATGGTGCATTAGACAGCAGACAGTCTGTGAAAAATGGAGCAAAAAGCCAGACATTTGAAATTATTTTTGTAGGGTAATTCCAATGCCAAGATGCAATAGATGTAAGTCACTATCACAACACAGGAGTATTGTCAACTCATTTTCATGATGCCTTTGCACATGCCAGTAAAAAAATGTTTTCCCGCCATCTATGCCCATACATTTCCATGCTGACTGCACTAATATTATCCAGTATTCCCATATAAGATCGTACTCATATTTGCTTTGGCATAATGCCAGTAATGATACCTTAAGAAAACATGTACATGCTGGCTCTGACAATATATGGCAATATCCCCAAATATGAACATACTCCTTTGGTTTGGTATTAGAAATGACAAGCCACATTCAGAAAACATGCCCAAACTGGCTGCACGATGTAAGCCAGTCTAGAAAGATAACAACATGTATCATGTTTGCTTTACTCTTGATGCCCACTAAAACAATTCCACACCACAGTAAGAAATAGCTAGAATGACTGCACCAAAGTGTCAGTCTAACCATGTAATAACACTTTGCATGCTTAAATTATCATAGATGGCTAGGATAAATTGCCATGCTATAGTAAGAAATAGCTGCACTGACTGCACCAAAATGCTAGTCAAATAATAACACATATCACGCTTGCGTTATTAGATATGCCCAATAAAAAATGCCATGCTACAGTAGACTGGCTGCACACAAATGGCAATGTTGTCAGGTAATAACTCACTTTAGCACCCTTGGCGGAGGAGCCAGCCAATCAGGAGGCATGGAACATGGGCTGAAACTGCTAATGAAGTGGGTGGAACGGATGAAGCAGGTGGAATGGATGAAGTGGGTGGAACGGATGAAGTAGGTGGAACGGATGAAGTAGATGGAAAGGATGATGTGGGTGGAATGGATGAAGTGGATGGAACCAATGAAGTGGGTGGGACGGATTAATAGGGTGTAACAGATGAAGTAGGTGGAAAAGATGGAATGCATGGATCGGATGAAGTGCATGGATCAGAAGGAATGCATGGAACTGATTGAACAGATGGAGTGCATAGAACTGAGGGAGTACATGCGACGGATGCAATGCATGGAACAGATAGAAGGCATGGAATGGAAATTGTGCAATAATGGTTAGAGTGCATGGAAAGGTTGGTGTGCACGGAACAGTTGAAGTTCATGGAACGGTTGAAGTGCATGAAACAGAGTAGATGGAATGGTTGGAGTGTATGGGATACATGGAGTAGTCACTACGGATGGTGCAGACTAAACGGATGGCGCTGAACAGACAAAGCCGACTGAACAGACTGAGTGAATAAAACAGATAGAATAAATGGTTCAGATGTGCGCTCTACCTACCAAAAACCACCATATCACATCACCACGCTTACTCTCTTCTATACACCACCACTCAACTACAACACAGCGACACCATAACACATTTGGTATAGCTGTTCTCATACCAACACCTGCCACATATTCCGCATCATCCTAACTAAACACAGCTGGTTGCACACCCGCCAGCCTAGGCATTCTCCTCAGGCCTAACACAGCCAGAATCAGTCTGGGTATCACCCTGTCAGAACGAACACATACTCCTGATCTCCCAACCACCACACCTATCGCTAAGCAGCAACTATCATACGGGTGCCACACCTGCTGCACACATATCCGGTGCTCACACGCACCTTATGACTCTCTCTGTCTCTACTGACTTGAACTTACGGTTCCTGAGGGCGTTCAACCTACCAGCACCGTGAGATCATACCAATGGTACATAAGGCGCTATATAAATTCAAAGTAACATAACATAACATAACATAACAAGGCCGGTTGCCCTGCCCATCATCTTCCCCCCACTGTCCCTGCAGTCATTTCTTCCTACAACCCCAATACCCACTTACCTGATTGCTGTGGTGGCGGGTGCTGCCGCTGCCACAGCTCCTGCAGCTTGTGTCCCTGCTCCATTTGACCACCATGGAAATGGAAGAGGGACTCCCTTCAGAGCCCCAACTTCCTATTCCATGGCAGCCATGTTTGTATAGTATTTTCTTTCTGTGAACAGAACACTGTGAGGCGACCATTCATGGATAGAAAATATTCTCCAGTTATCCCCGTTCCAGCCCATGGGCCTTTAACACCTGTTCCAGCACCTGGAACGGGTGCTTAACGCTTAATCATGCTTGCTTTATCATAGATGCTCAGTAAAAAATGTCACACTACAGTACGAAATGTCTAGACTGGTTGCACCAAAATGTCAGTTTAGCCACATAATAGCACACATCATGCTTCCTTTATCCGCCTGCAAGCCCCCAGCCCCAATTTCCCACCAAAATATGCTCAGCCCATTAAAAGGACAAGTGCACACACATTCACACAACATTCACAAACTCATTCACATATAGCAGTCACTTGCTCATTCACACGTTCACCCATATAACTTACTCTTGCTGATTCACACACGCACCCATATAACATGCACTCACTCATTAACATATATATATATAATAAATAATACATAATGAAATTCCTCTTACCTGCAACCACAGTCCGGACCCTGCTCCACTTCACCGGCATCTCCGTGAAAACTCTCTGACTTCTACACAACATGAACAGGAACCCAGTTCGGACTCTGCTCCACTACGCCGGCACCTCCATGAAAGCCATCTGGTTCCTGTGCACCATGAGCAGGAACCAGGAAGCAAAGAGTGCTTCCTTGTTCCTGCACATGCATGCAGCAGCCAGAGCACTCTTTCTCTGCGTCCCGGAGAGGCTCAGGTGTGCCCCCTAATTACATTCAGACATGCAGTTCCACAGCCTGCATCCCAAATGGGCCATGCAAGGCTAGGGATGGAAAACGCTCCTAGTCTTACATGGTCCATTGAACATACACAGCGGGGAAATCCCTGTCAACAGTTTAAGCCAGCCCAGGATTGCTCCCTCAGCTGCAGCAAGTAGTTGATGGAGCTCTCAGTGTATCCCCTGCGCTGGTCTTGCTCCTCTATGATGGACTGGGGTATAGGCGGGTCATCGCCCTCATGCTCCTTATTGTGGATGAGCCACCCGTGGTTTGGATCTACCCAGAAACACGAAGATGGATAAAGTACAATGGTGTACTTGGCGTGGCTGAATAGCATACACAGCCATGCATGATTCTGTCATGTATCTGGCAGTCGAAGCATTTGGGCTGAACCATCACACAATATAAGGCATGGGTCAGAGCACACCTGTTGCGGAGGAAACCTGAAAACATTCCTATTTCTTAGAGATCAGTCCTAACATCTGTCAGGATTCATGCTCCTTTTTATGTACAAGACAGATCTTGGTCTCCTTTCCCGCTTTACATACATGCATACCTTTAGCTTTTTATCTTCATTTTGCTCTTTCATGGAAGTCCACTATTTTCATTTCGACCCTGCAAAAAAAGGGATGCACTTTTCCCCATTCGACCCTTCAGTCTCTGCTTCCATTTACTTGCATTTACTTTCCTCCTCTACTTAGTTTGGCTGTCTTCCTCTGCTCCATGATCTGTTTCTTTTAAATGATACTTTTCTTTCTTTCAAGAACAGATATTGCGTGGGCCTGTTGACCTCAACTGTATACCATCAAGAACATCTGGCACTTCCTTCCTCTCTGTTCTTCTAAACCTTTGCTCCAGATTCTTATCCTTTGCCATTTAAATTTCTATTATTCTTTTTACGTGAGTCTTAACAACTCTGCTATACTTTGTTTGCTTGTCCCACACATGCGGCCTCATTACGACCTCAGCGGTAGCCATACTGCTATTGGCGGCATGGCTGCTGCCGAAATCGCGTCCGGGTCTTCAGAATGAGGAATAACCGGGCCATTCCAAGTTCGGAAGGCCCGGTAATTCCTCCTTCCAAGGACCCAGACCCGGTCCTTCCCCATTCCCATTCAGCCCAGATAGGGATAGCCATTACGAGTTGGCCCGTTGTTTGCTCCCTTTTCCCCTCGCGGGACCCGTTAAGCACGCCTGGTGTGACCAGGCGTTGCTTCCTGGGTCCCGCGAGGGGACCTCGTAATGAGGCAGTACGGGGTAAACGGCGCCGCACCTTTTACAGCGTCGTTTACCCCGTACCGCCAGGGTCATAAGGAGGCCCATGGTATTTGGTCTATGAGTTGCCGCATACATCCCGTTTTAGCTCGCTCATCTTTGTTGACTCCCAAATGTACATCATTTTCACTGTCACTGTCTATGCATCACATGTATTCATTCACTTGGCACTTTTTATCTTTTTATTATCTGCTTATGTTATATCAATCTTCCTTTAGTCCTCGTGCCGCTTCTCAGGCAAGGATAGGGCTGGGTTCCCTGTGTAGCGGAGGATGGCTCCAAATCTATTTTTGCGAGACAGGTGCAGGCAGATACAGCAAACTACTTTTTATCACACTTCATATCACTTTCAAATACTCTTACCTATCTCCAACCCGCTCCCTCCAGCCCCCCTGTTCCGGATCACCGTGATGCACCTGAGTTGTAAATAGACTTCGAATGAAAAGGTAAAGGTTACGATTCCCCAATCCCGCAGGGAAGAAACGTTGGGTTGTAATACTTTTTAACACACAAAAGGAAAGGCAAACAACGAAATTCTGGTTTATGGTTTCTTTAGCTGGTAGATTAGTTATTGCTTTTCTGCAAGTACACCAGCAGTTATTTGAAGTTTTGGTACTTAAAGGCGGCATCACAAGACACTAATTACTTTATTACCATACCTAAGCAACTGAATTACAAAAACAGGAAGAGTTCAAAAATAATAAAAAAATAGTTCTTTCAAAAAGTTATTTCAAAATATAATAATAATATAGTCCTTAAAAATATATACATATATGGCCTCATTACACGGATGGCGGTAAGGATTTACCGGTACCGGTCCCGGGATTTTTGCAGGCGTTAAAATCCAACCCGCAAAGGGACCTCGGAGCTAATTACGGCATCGCACAATTGTGGTGCCGTAATTAGCGCCTTCCCCATTCCCATAGAGCCCTATGGGGCAGAAATGGGAATATGGAAGGGCAATGGTGGAAGGGGGATTTACCGCCCCTCCAACCTTGGAATGGGGCGGTAAATCCCCTTTCCACCAAGGCGGTGCCGGTATTTTACCGCGCTAATAGCGCCATGGCTCACCGCCTACCGTGTAATGAGGCCCATAATCTTTATACAGTGCACTGTAAGCTACAAATAAAAATAAAAACGTACTTGGGAGAGAGGCTGGCCAGTGCTGTGTCACGGTCCCCTCTTTGGCTGCAGGTCTTTTCGCTGCTCCTAGATGGTGATCGGGCAGGTAGGTTTGCAGAACCAGCCTCTGAGGGTGGGGGTGGAGGGGTGAAGTTTGTGTAAGTGGGCGGCTTATACCAGGTGCAGCCCAACAACCAGCAGAAGCAGCATAGGGGGAGTCCCTGTTCTTTTGGTCTGGCTGAGCCGTGTATTCCAGTAGCATCCCAGCATTCATTGCAGCACCACAAAGTGTCACTCAACCCATGCTGCCTCTGCTAGCAGCACCCTGGGAAGTCTGTGCTGGCCGCCTGGCAGGGAGGCCTTTCACAACTGAAGCAGCACTCCCCTACCTCTCACTGGGAGCTCTGGGTATGCCAGCTACAGCCGTGGAGGCAATCATAACATTGGATGCTCCCCACAGGAAGCTCTGGGAGGTGGCAGTGAGTTTTGGGCGCTCCCCTCCCTATCAAGGGAGCACCACATGTTTAGCCCATGCAGCGGCGGTCAGGCTCACACTGGCACTAAATGTTGCACCAGTCCCAATCTTCTGTATGAGGGTAGGGATCTCTTCTGTCTTAACCACTCAGCTCACAATGCAAGCTACATTTTTTTCCTTTGGTCAAACAATTCCCTGCGCTGCATCACGTGCCGTGGATCCTTAACTTTTTTAAATTGCTTCTTATTTTTTTGTTTCTGTTCTCCCACAGATGATCACATTGGACTCACTGTATCACTTCAGGTGCCCATGTGTGGCCTGAACTCTAAGCGTCCGATTCGAAACCAGGCACAGTGAGCGTGCTAAACGGCATGCTCACTGCGCCTTTTCCTGACACCCAGGCACCACGCTTATTCTGAATTTGGCCTGGGAATCAGCGCAGTGCATGACAGTGCTCTGTCTGCAATCTGCCTGTTTTTATAGATAACAGGTGGATTGCAATCTTGCCAGCAGTTCCGTTAACTTTCAAGTAAATCGTAATTTAGCTAAACTGCTTCCGAGAACACGTCAGAATAGAAGCATGTATTTGTTATTAAGCAGTTTGCCAAGCATATACAATCTTTATAAATACAACCTGTGATTAAAAACAAAAGAAGGGGCATAACAAATGAAGGGTGTTTGTATGAGTTTAAGCAGCATTTTTTTTAGGTTGGAAGTGTCTCTTTGGAAAGGAGCGCAGAGCACATTAGATCAAAGTCCCCCGCTTCGCTGAGCGGTCCCTCTGCAAAGCTGGAGGGCTTCCTTGTCAGGGTCAGGCATGTAGCATACTTACCAGTTACCACTGCTATCCGTGGTTCTCCTCTACAACAGCAACACCAAAGTGGCACAGTATATAGGCATCACTTTTTAGCATTTGCAAAAGTAGCAGAGTGCCACACTAATCAGCATGTAAAATGGCTGATAACGAAAGTGCCAGTTGCTAGGTTGGTTTATCGCCCTTTCAAGCAACCGGCACACATAGTCCGAAAGAGGCGCATTCCTTCTGACTTTGGAAGAATGTGCCACCTTCAGAATAGGTGTTAAGTACCAAACATTTTGGAAATACATTCTACAGCGTTTTCGGTACTTCAGAATCGGACCCTGAGTGTGCCAATCTAATCGCATGTCATGTGTCAAGACCTGAGCAAGGTCTTTGGGCAGTAGTAGGTGCTGTTCAGCTGGTATTCTCGAATGCAGTCGTGCTGTGGCCCAGTGATGACTATGGAGAGTTGTAGTGGTGATATGAGATAGAGTAGGAGATTTTTCCATGGCCCTAGTTGCAGTGTACAGAGCAAGTTACTCTGTTGGATTTGATAGACCAATGTCTTCATGCAACCGACATGGAGTGCAGCCACTCAGAGGCTGTGGTTTGCCATCTCAGAGTTTTAGGACGGTAGCCATGTTTAAGGAAGTGGATTAGAAATGGTGAATAGTTTATTCATGTTTTTATTGCTACTTTGTAAGCCACCTTATGCGATATAATCGCATGGATGACCTCCAATAGGAGGGTGGAAAGAAAGAGGAACTAAGGCAGCCACAGGCCATTAAGAGCCTTCGTACATCCAGTTACATACAATGGAAAGGCAATTGCAGTTTACAGAATAATGCATATTAGTTGGACTGGGGAGCCAAAAATAGCTCCTGGTAACTGTTGCTTTTAAGCTTACCAGTCTCTTCTACATTTGATTTGATTTTAGTCACATACTTGAAATACTCAGGCTTACATTTATTGTTGTAATTTAAATCAATTATATTGATGGCAATACATACAAAAGTCAAAGAAAAATAGAAACGTTAAGGCCTATCTAGTGACATTACTTAACAAACAGTACTTAATAAAAAAAAGCTTGAAACTGGCTTTGTTAAACATTGTGAACAGAGCCACACATCATTTGAATCTTGAAGTCAACCTTTCAAGAAGTTGAAGTTTGGGAGGGCAAACCTCTTTTCCAATGTTCCATGGCATAGACTGGGCCCTGGAAACAAAATCTGGATCAATTCCATGCATTTGCATGGCCAGAACATTCAATTTCAGATCTTTAACAAATTCAAAATCCATCTGCTGGAATATCGACTGTGCCACCCACTGTTTGCTTCTTTTGGTAAACTCCTTGTTTTAACGAGTTATCCTGAAGATTCCTGCAGTTTTTGCTTGTTCCCTTCCAACGGTCTCATTGTGTGCATGTGTGAAAGTACAGCCTGTCTTGTTCTGGCCTCAATACCGTCTATGCCAAAATGTAACCTTTTAGGCCTGTACTTTAGGCACATATTACATAACACCTCCAAATCCCTATTGTGGCAGAACTTGGAGAATCCCCTCATGTCTCTTGAAAGCATTTTGTCATACACAATCTTCTCAAGTTCTGTGTTAGGAGAGGAGCCTGGAACCAACCACCTTTTCTTATGCTCCTGCTCCTTGCTCAAAGGCCCACATGCACATTCATAGAAATGTTTGTTTTCCTTCCAAGAGAGTATGTTAGAACAATGGTGCATTAATAAACACAATTTTTCAAGCAGAATATCCACCGATCCATCACAAGTTTTTGAGCTACACCAAAGATGGGTGCAGATAGACTGTGACCAATTTAAAATGTCTTCTGTAGCCTTTTTTTCCAGCAGCTGTATTTTTTTAAATTGATTTTGCAAGGTGCCATACATCATATTGATGCTTTATGCCTAGGAACTGCTCTTGCATGGCATTGGCTATTGAAACGTGCCTGTCAGTGGTTATCAGGTATATTTAGCCAGTCCGATAGCACAGCGAGCTAAGCACTTGCCCCTGATATTTGTGTGCAGCCTGCTGTGGCGGGTTCGAATTCCGGCAGGGTCAACTCCACCTTTCATCCTTCCCGAAGTCAAAGAAATGAGTACCACTCTGTGGGATAAATATGTCTTCTGTTATTTGAGCACTCTGAGACCTATGGGGGTGTAGCGTTATATAAGAAATACATTCTTAGTATTTGCATTCCTCTGGATTGCAGAAGTTGAATGAATTTAATGAAACTATATTTTTCCATGTCAATGGAAGATGTACATTCAGATACTTGAACGATGACTGAACTCACTATTCTTTTTGTTTCCATGTCTTGGAAGTGGTAAGTGCAGTATTTAGCAGAAAAACTAGGACTGTCACACTGTCCATCACCAGCAAGCCACAGCCTTTTGCCAGTGAGAGCATTGTCTATTGACGCCTGTTCGAGTGTCCATGCCTGGCTAATAATGGAGCACATGATATCCTTTGAATATTTGTAGTACTAGTACTTTAAAGAAACTCGAGTCCCACAAAGTTAGAAAAACTTGAAATTGTACTGTGTTGATCTGCTAAACCACAAAGCAGATGAACCGTAAATTTCCAGCAGGCATTTTTCCAAGTATAGGTTGAGCAGACCAAGGCCCTCATTACAACCTTGGCGGAGGACCATGGTGCTATTAGCACCATGGTCCATGCCGCTAAGGTTGCAATTCCGCCATGGTGGTAGGCGGACTTACCGCCCCATTCCGAGGTCGGCGGGGCGGTAAGTCCCCAATCCCCATTTTACCCTTCCCCATTCCCATTTTTGCCCCATAGGGCATAATGGGAGTGGGGAAGGCGTTAATTACGCCACCGTAAATTACGGTGGCGTAATTAACTCCATGGTCCCTTAGCGCCATGGATTTTAACACCTGCTAAAAGTAATGAGGCCCCATGACAATGAGCTATGGTAGTGTACACAGCTACCCTTGATCTACAAGTTGGTGCGTTTGACTACACGAGTAAACTTCACCAATGGCTCCCCAAAAATCCTCCTCCACAATTTATGATCACATTTAATAATTTTCATAAACCAGAACAGGCAGCAGTCAAATACAATGTATTTTTGTTCCTTGAATAGCCAATCATCCAATTGTTTACAGGTTTGCGATTCCGTGGTGGTGGATAAGTCCTCAACACCAGGAAGAGTGAAGTCCACATCACAAGCACAATCATCAACCAGTAGGAAAGATGATTTGGTTATTTCTGTTTGTGATATCTCTGATTTGTCGACAAGCATTGGGGAAACAGGGAACATTGTCTGTTTCTTAAATAGCATTTATTTAGAGGGTGTGGATTGTGTGAGCGGTTCTGAAAGCAATTCTGAAACATCTTCTATGCTGTCTGGTTCTTCTGGGTGACGTTGTGTGCTGTAACAATGATCTAGGGTTTCTTTCCATGGGTCACTGCTGGCATTCAATTCAAATTTCGGCCACTGGACATCTGCATCATGACTCTGAATTTTGTGAGGACCATGCTAAGCATCATAATGTAGCTGCTCCCAAGTGACAAAGGTTTGGCAAGTGACATCATTAGTTTGTGTTGTTGTCTGAGTCATTACACTCCTTTTCTTCCTAGGCCTCTTTTTAAAAACCTTTCTGTTATGTTTTTTCCTGAATCTTCCTTGAAACAGTCAAATTGGATTTGCTGTCTACCAGACCAGGCTGAAAAACAGTATTTTGAAATTATATAAACCTTGAAACAAGCTCTTCCACTTAAAGAATCATATATACATGGAAAACAAAATGTCACTATGGAAACCATTAGAACATTTTAAACATTACATCATAGTTAAAATGGATGACAACTGAAATTTTACAATATCTTATGTATACCTCTTATCCATGTTTCTCTTCAGTTTAGACCGCTTCAGAAGTACATTCCTTGTACATAACAAATGCAAAGAACATTGATTAAATTGTTAAACAATTTAATGTTAAGATCTTTGATCTCACAAAGTACATCTTGAGAAAGTTGATTTAATGATTGTCTACCTTGCAATATAAGTTAAACTGTGAAAAAATATCTGGTTATCCGTCTGGTTAACATTTTTAAATTAGTATTGACAGAAAGTCGAACACTCTGTATGTAACATTTTAAAAAGACATATTTGAACGTTGTACCTGATAACCCTCAGAGATGTTGCAGGGAGTTGGTGCAAGATCATGCTACAAAATATATTTATTAAATAGTGGCCCCTTTAATGCATTGCAATGTTATTTTGTTTCAACAATTCTATTTTTCGCTAAGTAGCTAAAGTTTATAAACAAAAACATACACCATCCATTTAATAAAATGGTCTATGTTATTTTTTGTGAAGGTTTACTTTCATTGTTGTATGTGTTTCTGTGATAACTACATTAAGGTTGTTGATCTAATGCTTAGCAGTTTACTGACAGTATTGCACATTATCAAAAAAATAAGTTACCTTAAATGTAAAAAAGATATTGTTAATCAATAACTATTAGTATAAATCAATACATTATTACTTCTCAGACCTCATCCTCCAGACCGGTTTCAGTAGACAAACAGTAAGTTGTTGATGTTCCAGGCTCCGCCGACATAACAGTAATTGTAATAATAGAGATGTAACATCAATAAAAGAAATTACATGTAAAAGATGGTCGATATTGACAAAGAAGCCTACAAGCCAGTTTGTACCAAAAGCTAATATGATACATAACAATAATCAATATGAGTTAAGTTTAACTTGAACAAATACATATTTTGTATAGTCACATCTGAAAGAATATTCTAAAATAATTACTTGAAAGGTGAGTGCGGTTGCTTTTCACTGCAGAATAGTCGTCGATGTAGCATCATAGTCCTTTTATCGATGTATATATTCATACCATTGTTCAGTAGAAAATGGATATTAGTATTATAATTTACACCACATCAAAAATGATTTAAAAAAGTTTGTGTGCAAGTTGCTTGGCCTCACCATTAGGATGTTGGACGTGTCTGTGGTTTGCTCAATGGTAACGGTCTGAATTCCATCACAGCAGTCTACGTAAAGACAGACATTATCATTTTAAAAGAAATACCTATTTTTAAAGGATGCAATGAGAGTGTGTGTTTGAAAAGGCTTCCATTGCACTGAACTATTCAAATATCTCTAAAGTAGTGATACACAAAGTAATCTAAAGTTCAAAATGTACAAACCACAGAACATTTTGTCACAAGGGAAACTTGTGTAATAAAATATAAATGGAAATATTCCACAAAAATGAAAAACCATTCATCATATTACCAATTCACAGACTATTTCAATACATTGAGTGGTCATTTATAAGATATATTATAAAGACACATTTAGAAAATGGTAAAATAAATGTAAAAATTCAGGGTCTACTACTCACCTGGGTTCAGCGTGCACTGAAATTCAGTTGGAACTGCATTAGGAAGTAATTTGAAAAGGAGTCTGAGGATTTATTTAGTGTACTCTGATTGTTCGTACATATCTTCTGAGAAGTGTATGCTGTAGACATGGTATCGATTGTCCCTCACGTCATACAAGACATCCTTGGCTCTGCTTTCAATTTTGGACACTGGTAATCCACCGCTGAAGAGCCATTTTCTTATTAAATTTAAATTCTTTGGCAATACATGCAGGACGATACTCTGACATGGCTGTTATTAGTGCAACCCAAAATGATACAAGAAGGCATTGTTGGATTGTAGCTATGATCTGTTAATGAACTATAAATAAATATTACTATTAAAAAAGTAACACAGTGAATACATCAAACATCATATTCCTTTGATAATAAAAAAAACTTTATAAAAAATGTCACCTAAAGCAAACATGCATTGAAAACATGCACAATGAAACATTACATTTGGATACAATACTCTGTAATGTTATGTGCCAATTACAGAGATCGATAATGCATATGATGGTTGATAATGGTGTAGACCTTTTGAATCAAAAAGATGAGAATACGGTGTACACTCTGTATAAAACAATGGAAAATAGCCTAACAGAGAACATTGTGTAGAGGAGCAGGTGGATGCATTTTCCCTAACTCTCACCCCTTCAACACTGTCTACTGGAATTTCAGGAGAAGGGCCCTATATGGGGCTCCATGTGATATGCCTACACTACATTGAGTGTACAAGAGACAATATGCACTCAGGCAACCGTATCAAATGTACCCTTGCACTGAAAGTGTGGAAGGATACTGTATAGAGGGATGTCAGCATGCACCATTGGACATCATGGAGGGCTGAGTGAAATCGGATGCGGACAGAGTGATATCATAAAGAAGCTATGCGAAGCCATACAGAAACAATATGAAAATACTGTAGAGTAACGATGTAACTGAAGTGATAAGAGAAAACATGTACAAAATGATTAAGTACTCATGAATGCAAAAGAAGATAAAGTAACCTGCTGACAAGTGAGTGTAAATATGCAGTGAAGCATGGTAGATGAGATACATAAAAGCTTAATATAGAGGAATATATAACATGGCTAGGACGGCTATAATTGGAAAATGGACGCTGGCTCGTGTTAAGATACAATTCAGCTACCTCAGAAACAGATCAGAATTGCAGAGTGAAGAGATG
The DNA here is from genome assembly GCF_040938575.1 of Ambystoma mexicanum. NCBI lineage: Eukaryota > Metazoa > Chordata > Amphibia > Caudata > Ambystomatidae > Ambystoma > Ambystoma mexicanum. Next base: position 1,125,007,816 of record NC_090921.1, read on the forward strand.
CTGGAATAACAGCTCTGTGTGCAAAGAAAAGAGGAGTCTATGTTGGCATGGGATCAAGAATGCTATTTTTAAGAAATAGCTGCAAAGAATGAAGGGAGGCAGATAGATGCGCCATGGACGAGACATACTTCTCTTAAATTAAAGAAGAAGAAAACATCTGTAACCAAGTATTGGACAAATAAAAGTGTATAACATCTATACATGGTAGAGTGAGCAAGTCTCAAGAGGACATGAAGAGCAATGATGCTCAATATAATTAAATCAAATGGCAGTAAATAAGAGGCTGAAATGGACAAATTTGTGGTCTCTTCACATGCGACTCAGAAGTCGGAAACAAGGGCAGTTCATTAAGCCTCGGATGAAGATAGTGATGTGCTTTCACTCCCTTTAATGTCCCAGAACAGAGTGCAGGCCACAAGGTCAACTACAGATGGGAAACGTTGGCTCATGGCTGGACTGATGAGAGATGATGGACTAATTGGGAAAGTGGGGAGTAATCTGAGGTGATTCAAGCACCTGGGTTTTGTTTTGCTTACGTGCTGCTAGCCGAGCCAAAAGCCCAAGGTTGCGTGAGAATGCCAACCAATCAGTGGGTCTAGGGGGCAGCCTGCTATACAATGTTGCATAGACCAATCCGCTGCCATTTTGTTTGCTATAATCAATATATGTATTTAGAGATAGGTCGATCTGTGTCTTAAAGATAAGAGACAGCCAATGGTGTACTAACTCGTATACTTTCTATAAGTAGAAATGTTCCCCTAACCAATCTCTCCCACTAATACGTTTTATGGTTTGCCACGTGGGATGACATCATAGATGACCCATATTGGGTTATAAGACATCTGTGTAATAAAGGTTGTGTGTGAGTGTGCAAGCATCCGTCTGATGTCTGCCAGTTGACCCTACTTTATTAAATTGAGAATAAAGTAGTTATTTGCCATTTTCTTTGAGTCTGGTTGTTATTTGGTTTGAGATCTTCATTGGTAGGTCCATCTAGCACAAGAGATGTTTTATGGTGCTAAAGCACAGTCGACACTGCAGAAAACAATAGTAAAAGTTGACTAACTGTTACTTAGAAGAACATATAAGCCGACTCAGCAAACAAGGTAAAAAGTGGAGAGCTGGCGATATCTGTTGTCAATCTCACAGATGTTTTCTTGTTAACTCCCCAAGTGTTTATAAAGGATCACAGAAGTGGGTGTGCATGTGAATGTCTGACTTGCTTGTTCACACCCATCACCCATCACCCCTCTATGACAATTTTTGACCTCCTCAATCCCACCAGTGCAGCCCCCTTGCTATCACACCGCCACAGATGCGAACTGTCATTGATAGCGGAGGTGATGGATGTGGATGAGGCAAGCACAATAGGCCCGGAATACAGTCAAAGGACACAGACATATGTTGATTACAGGGACAGAGTATTCAAAGGGGAGTCTGGAGACACCGGGCCTGGTGTGGCCATGTGTATAGGTTGCCCATGCGAAAGAACCCTTTGTGGTGTACATGGTATTTAGTACCTTGAGCGTTCCCATCCTCCCAGCCCCCTTGCAAGCACACGCCAATAGGTTTGAACTGTCATTGATAGCGGAAGGGGATGGATGTGGATGAGGTGAGTGCAATAGCACGGAACACAGTCAAAGGACACAGACATATGTTGATTGCAGGGAAAGGGTCTTCAAACGGGAGTCTGGAGACACCAGATCTGCAGTGACCATGTGTGGATAAGGGTCCCCATGTAAAAGAACGCTTTGTGGTGTACATGGTATTCAGCATGTTGAGCGTTCCAATCCTCCCAGCCCCCTTTGTGAGCGCATGCCCAAAAGTGCAAATAGCCATTTATAGCAGAGGGGGGATGGATGTGGATGAGGGGAGTGTTATAGGCCAGTAAATGTGTTAAAGCACACCAATCTTCTACACTACTCTAAGATGTTTGGACGTGTTGTGGACTTAGAAACTATTTCTAACAACTGTTTAGATTAACACATTTTTTTTTTTGTTTTTTTTTTGTTTTGTTAAAGTGAATGTCAATGCCACTACAAATTATACTGCTGTGGTCGAGGTACTGTCTGTATAATTCCAGAGTGTTGTCTGTGGTCAGTGGGGAATTTGTCGCGAATGGCTCGAATCGCACATGCAGGTATTTCTTGTTGAATGTGAAATCCCAGTTTTCCATTAATTCACCATGTAAAGACATAATATGCCACAAGTCTGTAACACCTGTGCAAGAGATACAGGAATAATTTACTTGAATGAACATAATAATTGATTTTTTTTTGTTTGCACTACCTTGTAAATTGGAAGGCATTGTTATGCTTTAAAAAGTACCTTTTCGCACAAAGTACTGACAGTACTTGTGAGTTCATGTAGGGATCAATTAGAAATGTGCACGCACATTCCAGCAAAAACCGTTTGGGATATACGATATACTTCCAAGTGAAAGAAACTTAATTGTTTAGACGATAAATCTAAAGATGAACACTTTGGTTTCAGATTAGAAAGAGTAATGTATTAAATTTACAGAAACATTATTTCGTCAGTGCTCCATCGAAGTTATATAGATGGAGGGGAACAACATATTATGTTAGCCGTCTCGGCCATCAAACACACAACATACATAGGGCCTCATTCCGAGTCGGGTGGTAAGGGTTAACGGTCACCGGTAACGAGACCGGTGCCGTTAAACCCCTACCACCCTATTCCGAGTTCCCTTTGCGGGTTGGAACTTAACACCTGCTTTTTGCAGGCGTTAAAAAACTACCCCGCAAAGGGACCTTGGAGCTAATTACGGCACCGTAATTTACGGTGCCGTAATTAGCACCTTCTCCATTCCCATTGAGCCCTATGGGGCAAAAATGGGAATGGGGAAGGGCCCATGGTGAATGGGGAATTACCGACCCCGCCAACCTTGCAATGGGGCGGTAATTCCGCCATTCACCATGGCGGAGTCGGAATGATAACGGCGTCAACCAAGGCGCTAATAGCGCCTTGGTTAACGCCAGGGTCGGAATGAGGCCCATAGAGTGAACGTACTTGTTATTTGGATTATGACGGCAAATTGTAGCTTGACCTTCGTGCATAAGGACCATCATCATTCGCAAGAAAGATCTTGTAAGGCAGGCGGCCCTGAAGTCATGCAGCTCGGTAACGCATATTGTTGGTGTGTCTTCTTTGGCAATGTAGGCCAAGCAGCCAGAGCTTTCTTTGCAACAGCAATTCTCCCCAAGAGCAGGCATAAACTCAGAGCTATGGCAGGTACACCATGTGGAAATGTCTTTCATGCAACTGGTTTAAGGCTCCGGTGATTGATCCTCATGACTTTCATCTGATTCCACATCATCTCGAGTTTTTTCTCCTTCATGGATTTCCTCATCTGAATTTTCGGGCTTGTACAGGTAGGGCTGAATTGTTCCCATGGTTCCTGAATAGTGAAGAAGCACAGAATCATCAGTGAGGTAAACAAAACGTGTTAGTATGTATACAGTAAAGAAAAGAGGTTCCTCATTAACATTGAATGTTAGAGAAAGACAAGCAAAGAAACAGCCATGATACAAAAACACATTGTGAAAAGACAAGATTAATAGGCTCAAACTTTAAAAGTTTGCAAGGGCACATGTTTAAATATTGTCTGGCAAAGAAATGTGTCCAAAATATAAAAAATGAAAAGCAACTACTGAGTTAATTCATTTTGGGCACTATAAGTACGGGTTCTCACTCTGTCGTACTTGACAGATAGCTGAACAGAGCAGAACAAGTCAAGCAAGCTCAAAATGAAATACACCATTGACATAAAGGAAAAAGAAACTCCAAAATTGTGTGATTAGAAAGGGTTTGTTTACACTTGTTGAGGAATGAGGTGTCTTCGCATTTCCATTGAGATACGTCAATAGATTGCGCACAGAGGACTGTAAGAATTCATCCATTTTGTATTATAATGTTGGCCTAAGCGCACACACATTGAACCACGCCATCCCGGCTCCCAAACGCCATCTTGGTCATTTTGCTACCTTTATTGGATTTTCATTCCGAACGCGGTAAAGATTCACAGAGTTGCTGATTCAAAAGCTCCTCAAAACATGCCCCTGCATAGGAATGCTAAATCTTGTGAGCACATTGTTTGTCTTTAACTTAGGGCCTTGAAGTATTGACACGAATGTAGCTAATCTGTAAATTAGGTGCCTCCCTGTCTTCCGTGGCTCTCTTGCCCTTTCCGTAGCTAATTGTGGATGTGCATCTAGACGATTAAAAGGAAGCACAATTCATGGCATAAGAGGTTTTGAAAGAATGAGCGACTGAGTTGAAATGCAGACTGACCTTTTAGTCAAGAAACAACATAGATAAAGTAGCGCAAGGAATGTTACCTTGTGTTAGGAACACAATATACTCCTGCATCCCAGTCCGTTCTGTTCCCAGACAGTAAATTGTATGAGTGATGAAGCAGAGTGTTCCAGCATGTGTTGCCATAGTGAAATACCTCATCTGTAGGTCATGAACCCTCATCACGTGATGGGTTAGCATGAATTTGCCATGTTGTTCAGGATGTATAAAATATGCTCACTCCCGTTTGTCTTAGTTCACCTTCTCTATGCCTGTACACATTCACTGATGAATTTGGGTCTGCTTAAGCAATAATAAACTATTGTTTATATATTTGTTCCTCGTGACTGGTGTGTCTTCATTTCTTTGCAGTAGCCTCATATTTTTGGACTAACAGATGGTGCCCGGAACGTGGGCTCTCCCAATAACGACCCATCACTTTGCGAGGAAGGAGTTGATGGACCGAGATCTGTGAGTATCGGGGGCCCCTGCACCTCGAGATGAGTTTCCTCAGCAGACTGCTTACTTGCGATCTCCATACGCCATGCTTCGCCCAGAGGTGACCACTGCGAGAATCCCAGACTGGAGGCTTTTTGGGAAGATTGCCAGCCACAACGAGGGATCGATTTGATGATCTTTTACACTTGACACTTGAAATCAGGTGAGTCTGTATCAAACTAACAGTACTTGATATATATTTGTTTAATGAATATTATAGGGGTACAATATTGGCTAGGTAGAACTGTTTTTTCAGACATGCCTGGTCTAAGTATGTTGTCATCTTGTTGGGCAACGCTTTGTTGCAGAAGAAGACAACCAAATGGTTTGGAACATAGTGAACTGGTGCCACCCATAGGGTCTCCGGCATATGACAGGTATGTCAAGAATGGTTTAGTGTTTAAAAGTATTTGGCATCGTCAAACCCGACATGAACTAGAGCTTCAATGGCTAGAATTGGGAAGTTTTGAATTGGCAAGAATTCAGCATCTACAGTCCGTTGCGCAAGAAAGCGAGGCCTGCTGCGTTTGACATCGTTAGGAATTGGTGAAAGGAAGCCACCCAATGTCTCAAAAGCAGAGAAAAACGTGCAAGTAGACACATTACACAAGCTGTAAATGCTTTAGCACATGACCAGCAGAAGCAGGAAGATGCTATTAGGAGTATGGATATAGGGTTTCAATTATAATTGCAGAAAATGTATCTGTCAAAAGAATTGCATGCATCCGATGAATTGATAAATACATTACTGAATGAAAGACTAACATCCCCGACTGCACCACCTCTGTATGTACCGCCACAAAAGCAAGCACAGCCACCAGTACCTGCACTAGCCACATGTTCTGAAGATTTCCCTTTGCCGCCTAGTGCACACGACTTACTCCTATTTCGTTACTAACTACTTCTAGTACTCCACTTTTGGCACATAAAGTGGTGAAGTGGGTAGAACGGATGTAGTAGGTCAATGAACGGATGAACTATGTGGATGGAAACGGTAAAATGGGTGGAACCGGTGAAGTGGGTGGAACCGGTGAAGTGTGAGGATGAAACGGGTGAAGCGGGTGGAACGGGTAAAGTAGGTGGATGAACGGATGACGTATGTGGATGAACGGATGATGTATGTGGATGGAACGGGCGAAACTGGGTGTATGAAACGGGCCAAGGATGTGGATGGATGATGCATAGATAACATATAACGTGGAAATGAGCAGACCGGATGATGAAGGGATAACATGTATAGATCAGACGAAATGCATTGATTAGAAGGAATACATAGAACAGATCGAGCTGATAGTGTGCATAGAACTGAGCGAGTACTTACATCGGATGGAATGCACGGAACAGATAGAGAGCACGTAATGGACACTTACATAAATGATTGGACAGCATGAAGCAATCTGGGGTGCATAAAATGACCAAACTACATAAAATGGTTGGAGTGCATAGAATGGTTGGAGTGCATAGAATGTTGGAATGCATAGAATGGTTGAGGTGCATAGAATGGTTGGAGTGCATAAAATGGTTGAAGTGCATTAAACAGAGCGCATGAAACAGTTTGGAGTGCATGAAACAGTTTGGAGTGCATGGAACGGTTTGGAGTGCATGGAACGGTTTGGAGTGCATGGAACAGTCGGAGTGCATGGAACAGTCAGAGTGCATGGAACGGTCGGAGCGCATAGAATGGTTAGAGTGTGCTCAATCTCAAGCACCTAAGGTAAACCACCATATCACATCTCCACGCTTACTCTCTTCTTCACACCACCACTCATCCAGAACACAGAGATACTATGACACCATTCAGTATAGCTGTTCTCATACCATCACTTTCCTCATACTCCCCATCATCCTAACTAAACAAAGCTGGTTAGACACCCTCCAGCCTAGGTGTTCTCCTCTGGCTTAACACGGCCAGAATCGGTCTGGATAACAACCTGCCAGAACGAACACATACTCTTGATATCCCAACCACCACAACTACTGCTAAGAAGCAGCTATCACAGGAATGCAACATCAGCTGCACACATATCCGGTGCTCACACGCACCTTATGACTCTCTCTCTCTACTGACTTGAACTTCATTTCCCGAGGGCGTTCAACATACCAGCGCCTTGAGATCATACCAATGGTACATAAGGCACTATATAAATGCAAAATAACATAACATAACATAACATGACAATACCTCTACTGAACAGAGAATTGTAACACGTAGCACGATACCGCCAGCACAGAAACGGGAATTGCGGGATTGGGCAGAAAAATATATAGAAGGGGGTGATGGGGCAGCAACTTTGCATTCTCTATCAGACCATGGGGGTAACCCTAAACATAAAATATTGATAGAACAGATGGAATAATATCTAGCGGAGGTTTGGTGTGATTTGACTGATTCAGCTGCACCGCAGGTATTGCAGAATTTGAATTTCTTGTCCTGTACTAGAGATACCGCACTAAAAGTGTGCGATCATTTATGGAAAATATTTTTCTTTAAGCATGGAATTGATCATTTGCACCAAATAGCATTGGAGGAGGGTACACGACAACCATCGTATGTGCAGAAAAGATATATCCACCAAAAACAGTTAGTGAAGAGATGCACATATGCACGAGAGATGCTCTTATATGAATCTCAGAAGCCTCCATTTTTCCTATCGAGGTTCATGACATGTTTAGCCAATATTCTCCACCTATGCAGAGAAAGGTATTACAGGTTAGGGTAAAATATTTGCAGGATGAATGTTTGAAAAGAAAATTGTGTTATCCCGCTAATATTATGGTAAATGGAGCAGCTGCCACTAGAATTTTAGCACATTATATTTCCCAGTTTGTTCATGTTCTGTTCTCACAGCGGGAAGTAAATACTCTTAAGAAATCTATCCCAGACATTAGAAAGATTCCTAAAGGGTTCTACAGAGAAATAGAATCAGTTTTGCGTTATGTTCGGTGCCAGTTTTGGGCACACCAAACTATAAAAAAGAATTTGTTTTGTTTATGCATGAACGGAATGGATGCACTTTGGCTGTTTTGACACAGGAACATGGAAGAAGAAGCAGACTATGTGGCTATTTTTCCTCCATGTTAGACCCTGTTGCATGCACTTTGCCAAATTGTCTCAGGGATGCAGCTGCTGCTGCTGTCTCTGTAAAACAAAATGAGGGTATGATTTTGGGTCACTCCTTAACCATAATGGTAACTCACTCAGTAGACAGTCTATAGAATATAACACAGACTCAGCATCTTACATCTGCCTGACTGACTAGGTATGAGTTGATTCGATTTGCATCAAAATTAAGAGATGCTGTTCTTTGAATCTGGCTGAACTATTGCCTCCTCTGAATGAGGATTATACTAATAATGCATCCCATGACTGCCTGTATGTTACTGAACAGGATGCAAAAGTCAGAATCGATCTGAATTATACACCATTGACATCTCCTGATGGATATCTGTTCTGCGATGGCTCTTGTTTTAAACTGCCTGATGGTACTTCCACTGATGCCTATGCAATCACCACTTTAGACAACATTATCGAAAGCAAGATAATTCCACACAACTCCGCCCAGGCTGTGGAAATAGTTGTCTTGACTAGAGCATGTGAGATATCCCAAGAGCTTAGTGTAAATGTCCATAATGATAGTCAGTATGCCTTAAGAGTAGCCCACAACTTTGGAAGATTATGGGCTGAAAGGGGATTCTTAATATTTCATGGTACCAAGATTCAGCTTGGTCCCTTGATAGCGCAATTGTTATCCAAATTAGCCCTTCCCAAACAACTGGCTATGATGAAATGCGCAGCACAACAGAGGGTGGCTGACGGCACTGGAAAAGGAAATGCATTTGCAGAAAAGGTAGCGAAACAAACTGCCACTGACCCACACTCAATAATATATGTGTGAGATTCTGCTAGGTGGGTTGCAGAAACTGGGATGATGGAGGAGGGTGTTAGTAATGTAAAGGAGATTCAGGCTGAAGCTACAAAGGAGGAGATTGAGTTTTGGGCTTCTGCACCTGCAGGGTTGGATAATGAGGGTTTTTGGGTGGACCATGAGAAACAGAGATTGAAGCTGCCCAACACATATGTAACAGATGTAGTTACAATGTCACATGGGCCAGCACATACCAGTGCAAAGATTATTTGTAAACACCTAGAACCAGTCTGGTAGAATGATAACATTCCCAAAACTGCAGAACGATTAGTTCAGAATTGCATGATTTGTTTACAACTCAACATAGGTGAGGGAACACCAGCACCCAAGAGTAGTTTTGGATCTCCCTCTATGCCATTTGAAATGATTAATTTTGACTTCATCGAGATGGAGCGATGCCAAAATTACAAGTATGTGTTAGTAGTGATATGCGCCTTTAGTAAATGGGCTGAAGCTTTCCCTTTAAAAGATAACACTGCCATATCCACTGCAAAAGTTAAAAGAGTATTTCCCTAGATTTGGGTTACCCAGAGTAATTTGGTCCGATAATGGACCACACTTTATAGCAGCTATCATACTACAGGTATGCAAGGCGCTACAAATTGATAAACAATTTAATTCTACAAGGCATCCTCAAAGTGCTGGTTTGTTAGAATGTCTTAACGGTATACTTAAGAACAAACTAGCAAAGGTGTGTTCACATAGTAACCTGAAATGGCCAGACGCCTTGCCATTAGCGTTGTTCTCAATGAGAACAGCGGCTCAGTCTAGAACGGGATTTTCTCCCTTCTAAGTTGTTATGGGGAGACCTGCTAATGAATGAAATGCACCTAGACCTAGAAAACTGTCAGAGATAAAGTACCCGTTATTAACTGACTATTGTGACCAATTGACTCAAAACCTGTGTTTGATTCACCAACAGGTTCGAGCAGCTTTGCCTGAGAAATACGAAGGACCTGGTAACTGCTTTCAACCTGGGGCCTTCATGTTATTTAAGGACTTCTAGAGGAAGTTCTGCCTTTCAGCTCAATCGAAAGGACCCTACCAGGTGCCTCTGGCTACTCTTATGGCTGTTTTAGTCAACGGCAAAAGACATTGGATACTTGCAGCGCACCTGAAATGAGTGCCCTTGCCTTTATCCTACGACAAGTGGGTTAAGGAGGAGGTTGATGATCCTGAATCCAAGAGTGTACCTTTGAATGAGGACACCCATTCTGATCCTGAGCATAATTTTGAACTCAAACAACTTGAGAATTCATCACTTGCTTCTGATTCTGATCCCTTGTTCACAGAGCACCTTGTACCTGGAGTCACGAGACAACCTTTGACCACGGAAATATTTAGGAAATTACATTTTAATAGATTAGGAAAGTGTAGTTTGTATACTGCACCCACAAGAAACCAACAGCCTTCTCTTCAATCCCTCTAAAGACAGTTTAAGGAGTTTCAGAGAGGGGCAGGGCAAGAAGACTACAAGCAAGATCGGCCACGTGGTCAGGTGCCACCTACGGATGAACTTATAAAGCCTGTTTCCGTGAGGCTTCTTAATGAAAATTATGCCTTTATTTGGGGCACGTAGAATCGAGGATATGGAAAGCATTGCCACTGGAAAGCCCATATCTAGAGGGCTATGGTCCACGAAAGAGAAGTTGATAATAATAGCAATTGTCGCATGTGTCATAATCACATTAATACCTGTATTATGGTATTTGTAAAGTTCACATCCGCTTAGTATACTACTGCCTACTGTCAGCACCACTTTGTCTCCTCTCTATGTGCACTCTCACACTTTTCGTCCACTTGATCTGAAACACAGAGAAGGATATCATAATAATACGCTCATACAGATAATGAACACCACACATGCCATTTTGAACAGAACTAACTGCTGGGTATGTTCTATCCTACCACAACACAGTGAGAAAGGTGTAGGATGGTACATCTATCCACTTCCACTATCCACTTCTTGCTATGCATATTTTAGAGCTCTAGTCTTTGGTAAGTGGAACGATAGTTCCACTGGTAACTTTGATGGAACAAACATCAATGAATTTGACCGTTTAGTTCTGTTACCTCTAGGATGTTCTGTTTTTGTGAATAAAACTACACCCAATACTGCCTCCACTAAAAGTACTGATAAACATGATAGACCCTACCAATCCAATCTCATTTGAGATATCACCAGTAGGAAACAGGGAAGCAATTCCTCCATCCTACACCGTTAACCATGATCCTGATACAGTTCCATTCTGTCTATGGAAAGAAGGTTCCCAGTATATGGGCACGTATGATAAATGTGTAAACACTGCAGTTCTGGTAAACGAGAATAGGCCCTTATACATTAGGGGACCCATTTACTTTGTTTTTGGAAAGGAAGCCTATCTATGGTTGTCTAAAGATTGGAAAGGGACTTGTAATCTGGGGACACTATTGCCAGGAGTTTATGTCACATCCACTGCAGACATACTGAAGCATCACCATAGGAGGGGAATAGATTATGATAACCCTCTCCAGATATTGGGGGATGTAGCAAAACCCATGGGTCCTTTTTGGGGCCAAATCATACATTCATTGAATATTAGGAGACTGGCTAGAGTGTTAGAGAACACTATCAACAAAACTACTGACCAACTGTTCAATGGAACAAAGAGCGATTAGGTTATTAGCTCTTCAGAATAGGATGGTTTTAGACGTCATGTTAGCTGAGTGTGGTGGTGTATGCAAAATGGTCAGGTCCACGTGTTGCATATATGCACCTGACTCCTCCCTTATGGTGTTCCAAGTAATCAAAAGGTTACATATGCTGATCACTGAAGTTCAAGCCCCTGAAAGGGATTGGGACATTGAAACATGGGCTGGGAACATGTTTAGAACTTGTGGTTGGAAAATCATCTCAGCACTCGCTATTATCAGTGGGGACATTTTGTTCTGCTGCTGCTGCATACAATGCCTACCTGTTCTAGGTTCTGCATTAGGTAATTGCTGTTCTAGATCTCTAATGAGAATGAGACCTGGTTCTCATCTTCCTGTAGATATGACTAATGCCTTGAGCATGCAAGATGTCGCTATCAAATAGTTTATGGCTATCAACGTATATGACAGTGATGACTCAGGTTGTTCTGATGATGGTGATGATGATGATACATGGTCAGATAATATTAGCAATGTGTTGGCTTAGGCCAAAAGAAGGGTTTGTAAGAATACATACATTCTGTATTATAATGTTGGCCTAAGCGCACACACATTGAACCGCAGCATTGCGGCTCCCGAACGCCATCTTGGTAATTTTGATCACTTTAACGGGTTTTCGTTACGAATGTGGAAAAGATTCACAAAGTCACCACTACGAAAGCTCCTCAAAACATGCCCCTGCACAGGAATGCTAAATCTGCTGAGCACATTGTTTGCCTTTAAATTAGGGTCTTGAAGTATTGACAAAAACGTAGCTAATCTGTAAATTAGGTGCCTTCCTGTGTTCCTGGGCTCTCTTGCCCTTTCCGTAGCTAATTGTGGATGTGCATCTAGATTATTAAAAGGAAGCACAATTCATGGCATATAAGGTTTTGAAAGACCGAGCTACTGAGTCAAAATGCAGACTGACCTTTTAGTCTAGAAACAGCACAGATAAAGTAGCACAAGGAATGTTACCTTGTGTTAGGAACACAATATACTCCTACACCCCACTCTGCTCTGTTCACAGACAGTACATTTTCTGAGAGATGACGCAGAGTGTTCCAGCATGTGTTGCCATAGTGAAATGCCCATTTCTGTAGGTCATGAACCCTCATCCCGTGATGGGTTATCACGAATTTGCCATGTTGTTCAGGATGTATAAAATATGCTCACTCCTCTATGTCTTAGCACACCTTCTCTATGCCTGTACACATGCATTATTGAATTTGGGTCTGCTTAAGCAATAATAAACTATTGTTTATATATTTGTTCCTCGTGACTGTTGTGTCTTCATTTTTTTGCAGTAGCCTCATATTTTTGGACTAACAGGACGGTGACATGAGACGTGCATTGGGGTTGTGAAATGGGGCGTGAGCGTCTTGTGATGTCAGCATTAGGTGTGGGCAATCTGAATTAAAAGCTTCAATTGAATTATTTATGGACATTTCCTACAGAAGTGATTGAAAGTTACCAATACTGTATTTCAAGAAAAATGTACACAAAAAATGATCAATAGGCCTATCTTGGCCGTCTAGAAAGTGTGCAGGGGACGTGGCTATCCACATTGGATTGCTCTTTTGTTTCTTGTATAAATCCAGCCTAGGTACCAAGGATGTGTGTTTCTCCCCCACACCTCGAACTATTTACCAAAGATTACCATTCTGTCTAGCTTTAACTAAACTACATTTACTTTGGTGTGCAAGTGTACTTACCTGTGTTGGTTATCATTTGTTTCCCTCTCTTGGAGGGTTGGTATCTTACAACACTAGCACCCACACACAGAATATGTCATTTTCAAGCATCAGTACGCTTACCGATAAAGCAGCCACCACTCTAGCTTTCTCAGCCGAAGAAGCCACAAGGATTATTGGGCTAATCAAGGATACTGGTACAACCACACCATTGGATAATAATCCGGAAAGACTCATACAAAAACTAGAACGTTTAATCAGACGGGAAATCTCACAGAAGCTTCATGCTACAACTCTCGCTCAATGCTACAGAGCAAAACGTATTCCAAGGGGCCACAGAATCTACCTCAGGCCCACCCTTTGTAAAGAAAATAAGGACTTTGTCACTAGATGGGAACACATCCTTAATAAGTGCTCATTAGACCTAATTCTTCTCACCATCGAAGAGCTTTCAAAATCTGTTACCACCTTACAGGAGGAAATTGAAGACATTTCAACCCAACTTTCCAAAATCAAGACAGAAGCAGAACTTGCACAGATTGTCGAAGACATCAACACAAATTTAGAATCCTATAAACAGGATATAGAGCAAAGAAAGATTAGAAAATTCCGCAGAGATACCTTAGAATACGCCCGAGATATAGTGTACTCATGGCAAGAGTTTTATGCAAACAACCGACCAACACCAAGAAGACCCCCCAGGAAACCAACTGGGGCAAATAACCAAACGGACAGCAGCAAAGTGACTAGTGGTGAATTTGAAGAAACACCTATCACATCAGCAGCCCCGAACTAGACTGGCACAATACCAGACCTACCTACAGGGTCCTCTGGAACCACCGGTAGACCAACAACTGGAACCCCACAAATTCCTTTTTTAGGAAATGGAAAGCCAGAGGAGGACAGAAGAAAACTATGTCAGAAAAAGAAATAAAAAAGAATATAGTCATCAATATCTCCTCCAAACCCCTCACTCAGGTTCAAATGGACACACTTAATCTGGGAATCTCATTCATTCCAACTAACTCCACCTCCTATTTTGAAGAAGAAATCAATCTCTTTAAACTAATAAGAAAGATGGAATTGAAGGTATTCTTTAACAACATAGAGGATAACTTACAACCTAAGCCTACACCAAGATACCTTGAAATGAAAAATAAAAGTAACTTCTACCCCCAGGTAAATCACCCATTAATCAATTTATTTCAACAGAAAACTACAAAAGACCTCAAAAGACTAAAATATGTTCCACCGAAAAAACAAAACATCCGGAAACATCAACTGAGACTCATTAAGCAACTTGCTGAAGACAGTAGCCTTACTCTAAAACAAGCCGACAAAGGAGGCGCGTTAGTCCTGATGGACACAACCCTTTATGTCGCTGGCTGTCGCAAACTTTTAAATGATACTCGAACCGCTTGACAGTGATCCATCATGGGGATTTTCAACATTATCAAAATAACTATTGAGAAAGCATTAACAATGGATTGGATATCGGAGAAAACAGCAGAATTTTTGAAACAAAAATACCCAATAACCCCGGTTTTCTATGGATTATCCAAGATACATAAACACCTACAAGACCCACCATTTCGTCCAATTGTTGCAGGAACAGATAGCATCTCCAACCACTTGCTATATACCTCGACACAGCACTTCAACCACTAGTACAAGCTACTCCGACCTACCTCAAGGACACTATGCATTTTTTGAAAATTCTACAAGCTTTACAACTGACAGAGGACAACCTGATACTATTTACTATGGATGTCAACAGCTTATATACTTCCATTCCACACTCAGAAGGCATCGAAGCCCTAGAATGGTTTCTACTAAATCATGGACGGGTAAACATTCAAAAAATATTCGCAATGGAAGTATAAAACATCATCCTTTACAATAATTACTTCAGACATAACAGCCAATATTATCTTCAGATCTCAGTAACCTCAATGGGGTCCTCAGTGGCCCCATCTTATGTAAACATCTTCATGTACCACTATGAAAAGACTTTTGTACTAGATAACATTCTCTGGAAAGATAAAATCAAATGCTGGCAGAGATATATCGACAACATTTTCGGAATATGGAGGGAATATGGAGGGGCACCAAAACAGAATTGCTAAACTTTTGGAACTTCCTTAACAGCTGTAACCCAAAAATCGGATTTACCATCGAAATTGGCAAACCTCATGTTAATTTTCTAGATGTCACTGTGGAAATCACAGGCTCCTCTGTGAAAACCAAAATATACAGAAAACCCACGGATGTGAACAGTTGTCTTCACCACACAAGCCATCATCCCAAACATCTGAAGGATAATTTACCTTACAGCCAGTTACTAAAATTAAAGAGAATTACGTAAGAAACAGACACGCTGCATAATGAATACAGCACAATGAAGCAAAGATTCTTGGATCGAGGTTTTCCATCGGGAGTTGTTGACAGCGCCATAGCACGCACAGAAACTCAAACCAGAAATACATGATTGGAAGGAAATCCAAAAAGAAAAGACAAAGGGCTAATTCACACACTAAGATACTCGTGTCAAAGCTTCCAGATCAAACGGATAATACACAAAAATTGGGACCTCATCAAATCCGACAGTACACTATCTGAATTGTTCCCGGACCCACCAATTATGGCCTATAAAAGAGGAAGAAACCTGAGAGACCATTTGATAAAAGCAGAGAAACCCAAGCAGACAGCCCAGATGACCCTTAGCAAACAAAAAACAGGTACCTTCGCCTGTTTACACTGCCAACATTGTAACAACGTGATCAAAGGCGACAATATTAGACACCCACATAACGGCAAGAAGATCATGCTAAGACATGTGACACGAAAAATGTAATCTATGCAATTCGCTGCCCATGTGGTATGTACTATGTGGGCAAAACTAACAGGAAGGTTAAAGACAGGTGGACAGAGCACAAATCCTGTGTGAGGACAAAAAATTGCAAATCCCCTGTGTACAGACACTTTCGGGACAAAAAACACAATGTGTCACAGATGAGATTCGTGATACTAGAAGTCCTACAACCCCTTAGTAGAGGGGGGGACCTTCTAAAATTTCTGACCCAAAGAGAACTGTTTTGGATAAACAAGCTTGATTCCATGACCCCACTTGGAATCAATGAAGACTACTATTTAGGGCCATTTCTATAAATTAGTCCCGGAAAACTTTGTACCCAATCACCTCATACCATGATAGGAGTCCAGTGACCAAAATCAAGATTTGCCTGACACTCCCTAAAACCATATACATCTGTAGCACTCGACTCTTTAAACAGCAAATTATCTGCGTCAAAGAATCACCTATACCTGTGTTCCACATATAATTGTACTGTTCATCTATGTTATTTTTTTCAAATCAACATGTGAATACACAACAATTGAAGCCCCACTTAGGATCAACATTGTGAAATATGTGCCACTTTCCCATTACAAGAGGTAATATTATTCTTTAACATGAATCGGGCCTGCAAGCACCCGTTTGTATACCCATGATGTCTAGTCTGTTGGTATCTCGCAATTTGTGCATACATTCTGTTTGTTAACTTTTTTAAGTTGAAATGTAATGACATTTCACTGATTGATTAACAAGAAAATGTCTTCATTATCTCCTACTTATTACTTGCATTATTTTTTTGCAAGACAAAATGTTGACATACTGATCAACACTAGATTGTACACCCACAAGTTCTATGGGGTTAGTGACTTTGTTTGAAACCAACGTTGTTCTAATTGTTCGTAATGTGCCAAATTCTTTCTTTTACAACATACCTCACAGTATGTGATTAATATCATCAAGTCATAGCTAGGGGACTCCCACATCTTTTACTTCACAAATATTCTTCAACTCACTCCTCTAAGGCTTAATATCATCCGTTCTCATAACACGCATACTTTTGGTTTCTTTACGTCCTCTCGATGATGTCACAGCCATTCACAGTATTTAAACATGGCCGCCGAGTGATGTCTTCACTCTGCTGCGGCTCCCGAACGCATCGGACATCTTCTTGACCCAGTTGGATACTGCACCTGTAAGCTTCTTCCTTAGTTAGGCGCTTGACCTACATTTTTCACTTCTTATCTTGCTTTGCAATAGAATAACCGCTAGGTTATACCATTATCCCCTGTAGATGATTATACTCATAATGGCTTGAAACAAGACTCCCACACTACACGTGTCCACTGGATACCTGGATCTTCTCCGCTAATTTTTTATTACTCCATGAGCAAAATACATGTTCTTGGGTAAGAATGCTGCCTATTTTTCTACACCCCCAACTTTTTCTTTAACAAACTATGCAATAATTGATCCACCTTTCCTATTCTGTTTCCCATCACTTTGCATGTATAGGGGATATTCTTTCTAGATAATTCCCTACACTTGAATTTTATAAGGAAATCACTCTCACCCTCCCAGTGTACCGCAACTATGCATGCATAAGGGACATTACCCCACATTTGAAATTAAGAAGGAAACTACATGCCTACATTTGACTTAGGACATCTACATGTCAATCTTAATGGTTGATTTTTTGACGAATTTCTATATTTTCTCGCTCTATGGGTGATGAATAACTAATGAGGACTGAAAAATTGGATGTTGATCTGTACATTAGGCCGACTGCCTTGTAAAAAATTGATCTGTAAAAAATTAATTTGTAAAAAATTAATCTGAAAAATGGATATGATGTTCTCCAAAATTGTGAAATATCTGTTTCAAGTTCACATTAATTGATGTTTATATGTATCTTTTTTTGTAGACTTTAATTTGTTGAAAAAATGCCGCCCCTGATGAAGAGTGTTTTATACTCGAAACTCGTTGGGCTCACCAGAAGACAATAAAAAGCAAAAATTGTTTTTTATAAAATAGAAAGCTTCAATTGAATTATTTATGAACATTTCCTACAGAAGTGATTGAAAGTTACCGATACTGTATTTCAAGAAAAATGTACACAAAAAATTATCAATAGGCCTATCTTTGCCGTCTAGAAAGTGTGCAGGGGATGTGGCTATCCACATTGGATTGCTCTTTTGTTTCTCAATCTGAATTAATGCCAGAGGGCACTCAAACTAAGGGTGATGGATAAATGGATCATATTAGCACACGATGGTGGTACCCGACCCATCATTTTCACATCTATTCAAGTGAGAAAAACTTGGGTAAATTGCATTGGAATTTTTTTTAAGAACAATCAATGTATGCTCTAAAATACATGCCCTATTGATTGGGCCAATGACATGTCTAACCAAACTACCCTTTTAAGGGGGCCGCAAACCTAACTCTCATTCTACACCAGGAGGAAGGAGGGGGACTGAGGGCTGAAGGAGAGCAGCATGTATGGGCCTCTATGAACAGTCTTTGGGGAACACAGAGGTGGCATAGTCGCAGGTTTAGATTTTTTGGTTGGAAGCCGGGTGGTCTCACAAGGTAGACATGAAGGGGTCAGCTGGTTATGAAAAGCTGGTTGAGTTAGATTCCAAAATGAATGCTAGATCCTGTTCAGTCTCTCGAATGGAAAGCAAGAACTCTTTCTCCTGCATCCCTTTCACCCGCTCTGCAATGTCTATTTGTATTTCGATTTGACGCATCTATTTATTGAAAGGAAATGGTGCTTCGCCAAGTAGTACTGTACAAATGGCACATTGATGGCTGGAGCAATCCCATTGCTGTCCAATTTCAAAGCCTTCACCAAGTCATGATAAGTTACAACAGGTAATAAAGTAAACTACCTGGACGTGGAGAAGGAGTGGAAAACAGCAAATAGGGGCAACACAAGAAAGACGTACATCCATCTTCAGTATTTACATGTTTACAGCTATAGGGAGGTTTTCAATTCCTTGGCGATATTAGTTGGGGATCATGTTGATGGGGGATTATATCACTTTAAGGCTTTGGGCGCTGCCGCCATGGAGATAGGGGAGTTCTTTTTAATGCCGACCCTGAAGCTAGTCACACTTGAAATGCCTTTCATTTCCCATGGTAGGGAGTACCAGCGATGGGGAGCATGGAATTCAAAGGTGGAAAAACTGGAGACAGCACAGGGAGGACGATAAGTGGTTACAGTAGATTGGGAACATCTGAGTGTAAAGTGGAAGGATGTGAGTATAGTTTCTGACATGTTGGAGAGATAGACTATGGATGGAATTCAAAATCAGAAGAAGGAATCTGAATAAGAACCATTTTAAATGGGTAATCTCCTCGTATGGAGGTGGACAGGAATCATTGGAGGATGTAGAGGGTATGGTTATCAAAGTTCAATACCTTATTGAGAGGAGCAAAGGAATAGAGGGGAGTCCCACGAAGAGGCTTAATCAGTAAATCCAGTCAGGTGATGTCAAGGGTAGATATGAGATTTTTGGTATACTAAGATAAGGATAAATTTGTTTGAAGTTTGATATGTTATGATAATTAGCCATAGCAGTAGATGGGAAAAGGATACAGGAAATGGGATCAGAGGGAGGGGCAATGAAGGATGTGAGGTAGATCACTTCAGTTTTAGAGGGGTTGAGCATCTATTCAAGCTGCACCATCCAGTGATGGGTACCAGAAGGGACCTCTCATGGTTGAAGAAGATTTGAGTATCACCTGCAAATAGGTGATAAGCTAATTCAAACGAGATGTGCTTGCTGAGGTAGAAGGTGTAGTATGTGAAGTGTGGATCAAGGACGGATCATTGTGAAACCATGGATGAGGGGATTGAGGAGGTCCGATGTTCCAGGAAATGGAAGGCGGGATCACCCAAGTAGGTGACACCCAAGGCGGGGATTGTGCCCCAAAAGCCAAGGCGAGAGAACAAAGGGATTCTCAACTGTGTCTAATCTGACAGGAAGATCAAAGTGAATTAAAATAGATTGCAAATGGCAGTGGTGGGTAAGGATTTAGAAACATGGGTAAGATCTGTCTGCATGGGGGGCATGGTTGAGCTATGCACTGAGAGAGTCGTGCTATAAGAAGGCTCCATGTGGCTGAATAAAATCGAGGCCCGTTGCCTCAACACAAACAAGATCTTAATAATTTCCTACCTTGTGCCAAGCAAATGAATTTACAGCATTCCCAGAATGCTATCGGTAATCAAGATCCTGCCCTTGCTGAAGGATTTATTTTGTTGATGCAAGCTCTCTGCACTCCTACCTAATCCTAAATTGGTGCCCGGCATGGAGGCATAATGGAGCAATCCAGTAGAGGTGAGCCAGGGCCCAAGTGCAAAACCCTACTCTGATCCCTGAATACACGCTGACACCACTCTGATCCCTGAATAAACACTAACATTGCAGCATTAAATATCATTCCTGGCCAATGGGAGGGAAAGGTAGCCCGGTTGAAGAGAGTGGAGTAGGAAACCTTGGTTTCACCTGTGCTCTGGGATCATGACAATCATCTGGCTTAAGTCCATCCGGCGCCTGGCAGAAAAAACTCACCAACATATTGACGACAATACACAACACAGACTAGGAGGATTCCCCATTGTGGACAATGTCCACAAGGTCAGTGGATGCATACATACATTGATGATAGTCTGGCCATCTACCTCCCTAGCCAAGAGTGGTACATGAAGTGCAAACTGAGACAACAAGACACAGGGCCTCCTTCAGACTGCCCAAATAATGAGGGCAAAAGTGCCATGATACGTATTGACTGGTTGACTGAGTTCCAGGATTAAGCTACCTCCATGGAGCCGGGGCAACTTGGCATGGCAGAAGGCCCCTGACATGCAAACACACCAAGACTGAGTGCCTGCAGTCAATTCTCTACTGAATATCCCTGATAGGCCCTCCATTGCATACATCCTTAGCATTCACCTGAAAAATTCTTAAAGGTGACAATGGGAAACAAATTGAAACACCCCAACGGGGGAGATATTTTATCCCTAATGTAAAACCAGGAGAAAACTTTTAAAAAACTGAATTCGTCATTGAAGCACAGGCCCATGAAAATCTTGAAGATGAATATGACTTATCAGCAGCAGCTCCCAAGCAATATATTACGCAGATGTTGACCAAGATCAAAAAAGAGATCCAAGATAGCATTTTGCACCTATTCCGTAAAGTGGCATCACTAGACAAACGTACAGAGAGGACAGACTCACATATAAACAAATTGGATAACCTCACATGGGAACAGGGATACAACCTCTCCCAACTGACCAACTACATGGAGGTCCTGGAGTCCCAATTCACAACTTTACACGTGAGGCAAGACGCCGCCGAAGACCAATATAGAAGAAATAGAATTCATATAAGTGTTATCCCATTGCATGTAAACGACTCAAACCTGGAGACATGTGTACAGGATCTATTCCGGTCTGTTCTAGAGGAGACAGACCACACAATTGTTCAGCTATACCACACACATTTAGGGCCTCATTACACAGTAGGTGGTAAGAGTTTACCGGTACCGGTAAGGGCACCGGTACCGGTAAACCGTTACCACCTTATTACGAGGTCCCTTTGCGGGACCCGACCTTAACGGCTGGTGTAGACCAGCCGTTAAAGTTGGGACCCGCAAAGGGACCTTGGTGCTAATTACGGTACCGCAATTTGCGGTACCGTAATTAGCTCCTTCCCCATTCCCATTATGCCCTATGGGGCAAAAATGGGAATGGGGAAGGGCCATGGAGGAAGAGGGAATTACCGCCCCGCCAACCTTAGAATGGGGTGGTATTTCCCCTTTCCTCCATGGTGATACCGGTATGGTACCGGCGGCAACCATGGTGCTAATAGCACCATGGTTTACCGCCTACTGTGTAATGAGGCCCTTAGTGTTTTCATCAATGCAACAGAAAAACGCTATAAGCGATGTTCTCAAAAGAGTGCACCACTTTAAAGAGAAGGAGAATATTATGGCTGCAACCAGGAAGAAACAAGACATTGCTTTGAGGGATGCACCGATACTTCAGAAGCAGGACCTAACACCATCAACTTTGCCCCACAGAGGAGCCCTCCAGGACTTCATCTCTTGGTTACATCAAAAAGAAATCAAACACAGATGAGGATTTTCATACTCATTGAACTTCATTCAAGAAAGAAAAAGAAAAATGATTACTAATATGCGAGAGGGCATAGAACTGATGAATCAAGAAGCTAATGAGGCACACTGGATGCTCAGGGTAAACCCCCAGCCCTAAGACAAACCCCACCAGTCGCTATAACAAACAGGCCAGAGTTGGGAGAACGAGGAGAAGACAAGGTGGGCAGAAACATACCCAAATTCTGGGAAACGACTCAAGAG
This sequence comes from Ambystoma mexicanum, assembly GCF_040938575.1. Taxonomy (NCBI): domain Eukaryota; kingdom Metazoa; phylum Chordata; class Amphibia; order Caudata; family Ambystomatidae; genus Ambystoma; species Ambystoma mexicanum. The sequence goes on from NC_090921.1 coordinate 1,125,030,165, forward strand.
CCTACTGAAAATAATTCAAACGGCTTTCAAGGGTAATAGCCCCTCCCCAGGGAGCATGTCTCCACTTTGTTTTCCTATCCAGAGCTGAAAGAAAGGTCTTCATGCGCAAGAATAGGAGCTCACGTATGTTTATTCCCACATTCTAGCAGTGGCGTAACACAAAATGGTGGGCCCCCTGCCAGCCCTGCTGGGGTGGCCCCCTCACTGCCACTTGTCCCCCTCATTGTGCATGGGCAGCATGGGGCCCCCTGCACCACAGGGGCCGTGGGGGCCCCGTTACCCCAGTGCATTCTAGTTTAAACTCAATGTTGCACACCCTAAGCTGTAGCTGAGGCCAGGCCTTTCTTGCTCTCCACATATGATCCAAATACAAAATGGCAAGGTCTCGACTGAGGGGACAAAACAAAATGAAGGGACTTGGAAAGTTTACATGCAAGGTTTTCATTTTACTCAAATAGTTAATTCAAAGAGACAAAATGCTGGAAAAGAAACTACATCATGCAGATGAATCCCCTCAGGGTGCTCTTAGCTATTCAACAACATTGATAGTTTTAAGATATTAACAGTCAATTTCCAGGCTTGCACTCCCCTGTAATGAAGAAATCAGTGTTCCAGACATTGCAGTACCTAGATGCCAAGGTGGTTATGCTACTGGAGATCCACCTTGCCCTGCAGGATGCGTGCAGACTTCGCAACATAGATTTCCCCATGCAATGTTTTCATCATCCGCAACCAAAAAAAGGGGGAATTGGGTTTTATTGAAGCCCATCGTTTCTAACACAAGTGTGAAATGGAGTATACCCATTTTTCCCCTGTACGCAAGGGTTTCTCCAACATAACCCGGGCGGTAAGTGTTTAACGGCGCCGTAAAAGGCTGCGGCGCCGTTAAACACCTAGCGCCTAATTACGAGGTTCCTTTGCGGGACCCGACCCTAACGGCTGGTTTTGGACTTACGGTACCGTAATTAGCGCCTTCCCCATTCCCATTGAGCCTGATGGGGCGAAAATGGGAATGGGGAAGGGCCATGGCGGCATGGGGAATTACCGCCCCACCAACCTCGGAATGGGGTGGTAATTCCTCATTCCGCCATGGCGGACTCCGGCATGGACCATGGTGCTTATAGCACCATGGTTTAGCGCCGGAGTCCTAATGAGGCCCATTGACTTTTTATTGTTAACTACTACACTGATCCAATATACATCTGATGTTGATATTGGGCTGAGAGCCTTCTCTGATCATTGTAGTGTAATGGCCACTTTGCACATACCAAGAACACTCCCTCAACCCAAGTGGAATATCCTGGGCCCTTTGTTTAAAGATCTTGTGTTCCACAAGGAAGTGACCACTCATATAGATACATACTTAATTTAGAGAAACAATGTCATGAACCCAGTGGGAATAACATGGTAATCAAATAAAGTGGTCATAACAGGGATCTTTCTGGGTTGCACACCAGCATATCTAAGGACAAAGAAAACAATAAGGGCACACATTGAAACTCTAGCCTGCGGGAAGGAATGAGAACATGCTTGGAATACTGTGAACTAAACAATTTTATTACACCCAAAGTAATAAAGCTAACAAAATCGTTTCATATAAATTGTGATTGATGAAATGTTATTCAGAACCAGGGAAAATTGAAGTACTCTCCACCTTTTATCAGTGTTGGCTTTCTGTCGAAAAGCTGAACAAATATCTTTAAAAACAATGAATATCACAGGCTCATATTTCGCTAGTATCTGACGTGGAATATGAGCAATTAGATTCCCCTATCACAAAAGAGGAAACAGTGCAAGCAATCAATTCCATGCTCAATTCAAACGCCCTTGGTCCCAACAGATTTACAGCATTTATTTTCTAAAACATTGAAGTCCCAGTTTATTGTCCTGCTGACTTCCCAATTTAATGAATTCCTAAAACCGGACACAGTCGCAGATTCGATGGGTGAATCTTGAACAACTCTAATCCTGAAACCAAGCAAATTAGCTTCGCTATGTGACTCTTACCACCAAATAGTTCTCCTAAATCTGAACGCTAAGGAATACTCAAATGTCTTGGCGACCAGATTGATGGTGGTCCTCCCCTTGCTAATTAGACTAGATCACACAGGCTTCTACCAGTAATCGTAACACCCAGGATAATATCGGAAGAACAATTAACCTGATTGAACTTGGGAGAGATTGTTAGGCCCCAATTACCCTACTGGCCGTGGATGCTAAATAGGCCTTTGATAGGGCCAATTGGGGCTTTGTATAGTTAACCTTATAATCCTACATAACGGCTACATTCCAAAATTCATGGACAAGAATCTGATTTAACAGATTTTATTTCCCTAAAATTCAGACCGCCTAGTTAACCCAGCAGGGTTTTGCCCTTTAGCCACAGAACTTCATCCTAATAATGGAACCCCAATCCAGGAGGATGTGAACAAACCCTAAAATACAGGGAATCAAAATGGATCACTACGAGCATAAAGCAACACTTTATGCAGTTAATGTCCTGCTAACCATGACAAACACTATAAAGACTCTTCCTGGGGGTCTTAAAGAGCTCAGACCCTTCCAGACCACATTAGATATCCAGATTAATCATGCTGAATCTATGGGATGGAACATCTCTGAACCGCCAACTAATCTGGTGTTTTAAATTTAACACAAAATGAGTTGTTCGGGTGTGCCTATGGAGAGCTGGAATAGCTGGGAATTAAGCTTAGAACGTGCCACAGGATGCTCTGCCATGTGGAATCCCCATCTTCTTCAAACAATTTAAAGAGGACCTGTCAAAAAGGACAAACCAGAGGATATATTGGGTTGTTCGCATTGTGGCAATAAAGATGGTTATAACTCCCTTCTTGCTCTGCATGGCTTCTGCTTTGCCAATCCAAATCATGTCGTGAACCATTTCAGAGCTCCTCAATGAGATGCTGAAGTTCAATTTGGATAGTCGTAAAACAAGAGTCAATACATCTATATTACTCACAATTTTGTATAACAGAGGCTTGAGCTTCCTCAACACTCACAGATAAATCATGACAGCCCAACTTTTACACATAATGACCTGGCGTAATAGCAATCAACATCCAAATTGACCTTGCAGGATCTTCCTCATATCAACAAAATGCATAGAAACTGCCTTGAAACACTTGTGTATTGACGCGTTACAAATGCCATATCATATCATATCTTGATCACACCTACCACACAATATTCTCCTCATTATTGGGAAAGCGCTGCTGGACTGTGAGGCACGACAAGTTGTTTTTCGGGGCCCCATTCCTCAGTAAAAGGTAACCTGAGCTTTACTCCGGGCTTGCGAAAGAAAGATGTCACACTACGGGCTAGATTAGGCCTATGCAAACTATCACAACTCTAGAATACAGGGTTTGCGGAATGCAAAACTAGATTCCGGCTCTCTGAAGAAGAATGATTCTGCTATACGCAGACAAGACACTGGATTAAAAATCCGGAAAGTCAATTTGCTCTCTCCAGCATAATAAAAGGTGTGATTCAAAATTGCAAGGTCACTAAGTTATACCAACTGATATTAACCCCTCTCAAAAGTTCCCCTAAACATTTGCACGGGAGAAAGACCTGATCGTAAACCTGAGCATAACCACCACAGGGCAATCTTGGGGTAAGATTTGGGAAAGGGCTAATTGTCTCTCATATTAAAGCTGCCAGTGGTCTACAATTGCCCTTCGACCGCTTGGTGGTAATTTTGGAAGATGCAGGAAAAGGTACTTACTCTTCCAGTGGAGCGCAATACTCCTCGATCACACACTTCCTGACAGCAACAGATATAAAATTAGCAAGGTGCTGGCGAAAGCCCACATGTCCTATCTTTAATCTATAGCGATGCATGGTGTGGGGATTTGGGGCTGCCGAGAATGTAACAGCTGCTACGTAATGCCGTCTCCCGTGATATAGCCAGGAATGGGCTCCACTACAGAGCTTTTGCTCCAATTTTCCCCCTGCGGGTCATCAACACTGATGAAGTACTTTCCCCTTACATGATCGTCCGTCCACACATAAATAAACCAAGATTTAAAGCTTACTGCTAGGGACCCCTCTTACTGGGTTCTCCCTTGTGCGTAGGGCCACACATTGAGAGGAACATATAAATAGGGGCTTGGATCTAGCCAACCTTGGACTCACTTAAGGACTGCCCTGAACTAGACTGAGGGTTGTTCATCACCAGGCAGGAATTTTAGTTTCATTTAATTAATTTATTTAATTTTATTTTTATTTTCTTTATTTTGTGGTCACGGCTAATCATAACCTTAGGCACATACACATATACACAATAAAAATAATATAAGCTTACATGTTCATCATTAATACATTTTGGCGTCATCTAAAATGAAATACATACCACCTAATTATCAAAAAAGCACACATGATTTAAAGGAAAAGAAGTTACAAGCAGAATCAAAACCTTATGGAAAATGAAAGAAATTTCCGCCATATATAAAAAGCTGCCGCTGTAACAGCCAGGGATTCCGTGGAATACATGGAACCCCAAAACTGATTGGAACTAACCAAGTCAAAATAAGAGAGTAAATTGCGATCAGCCTTTACGTGTAGGGCTTGTAACACTTGGCATTCCGTTAATATGTCTAGCTGTCTCGAGCATCTATGCTTAGCAGGTTTGGTTAGCCAACACCCAAGTACTCCTGTGTTGTGAGCAAATTAAAGCGCAAATATATTATAAAGCGCCTCAGCTTCACCTCACAGAACTTTGTCAAATAAGAACGTGGGATGTCAGCCTTAAGGCTCTGGTGGTTACATGTGCTATAACGTAAAGCTCTTTTACACAATTCAAGCAATCCGTTAGGAAGGGAAAGCATTTGCTCAAATGAAAGAACAACATTAGCCATATGCAACCTATCAGTGTCCCTCACACTTTAAAAAGAGCCTTTGGTATCAAAGGAATCGATCCTTTCAGCCAGAAGACCCATTAAAGTGGGGTCCCCGGCGGACAACCGATAAATTTGCTGGTGAGTTTACAACAGTGTAATAACCAGAAAATTCGAAATGAGAAGACCCCGAGTTCATACCTTGCGGCGTCCACCGGGACAGCCTTTGGGACTCAATTTAATTTATTTGCAGTAAAATGGCACTTCAAATGGAAATTTGGCAATTAATTTTTGTGTTGCACTTTGCCTATTGTACCGGGAAATCATAATGAAAGTTTTAAAAAAAATCTGCCTCTAAAGATCAGATGCTGGACTCAGATTGGAGGGGGTGCACAAAATCCCTTGGCCAAAACTTAGTGTGGAATGCGGTTGGAGCCTACAACGAGTTGGGTCGATAGATGACTTGATTGTTGGGGTCAGCAGAGGGTTTCTCAGCTTAACCACTCTCCCCGGGTCTATGGCTCTATGTTCTTAGATAGCCAGGTTTTTTACCTCTAATATTTTGCTGAATATTTTTCCCTGAAAGAACTCATCAAAATTATTATGCTTTTTTATGTTTGGGTGCTCCCCCCAAACCTCCCCTCCTGGGACTTCAGTTGGGGGTTACCAGGGGACTCCATTGCGACCCATCAGGTCTCTTTTGCTACCCCTGTTGTCTTATTTGCTACCCCTAAAAAAAAAAGATTTTATTTTTTTAATGGAAGCTCCTGGGCTGGGTCCAGTGCCTTGTGGCTCTTTATTTCTGGGGTGGCTGGCTTTCTTGTTTAGGCCTCTGAAAAAAACAAGGGGATCCACAAGTGTAACACTTTGAGCAGTGGCCCCAAATAAGAAAGAATGGGAATAACAAATAATTTGTCTTTCTGGAATGGCATACAAGAATTGTTAGACTCATTAAAGGATTATTTCAGGCAGACTTCAGGGGGTGAGTCAATGATTAAGTCTGTTCTTAAACACCTCAAATTCACAATGCAGACACATATTTCCAAAAGGCATTTAGAGTAGAATAAGCATCCATTTCGACTGTGTATTTTGCTTTTGCCAGTTGAAGACGTAGCATGTTTTTTCTTCTGCCGTTGTCCCTATTATGATCATCACAAGACATTCCATCTCGGTGTCCTCGGTCACTTGACAAAATCCTTGTGCCTAAAAGCGTGTGTAAAGTGTTGAAATGTTTGACCAGAGCACCTAACGTGGCCCTTGATTTCATTGTGCCACAATTAATACTTTGTTGTAATGTGTCTATCTTTCCTATCTCCATGGCTTGCTGTTCATGTTTGTTTGCATGTATGAGGTAACGAGTGCCCAGAGTGCAGGGTGCCCAGTGAGTGTGCTGCTTTCCCTGCACTACTATACATTCTTTAATACATAGATATGAACCCTCCCAATGGTATGTATTTTGCCAATATATGACGCTTGAAAAGTAGATCCACGCAGGATGGACATGTGGCCAACTTTGCACCAGACCTTCAGATGAACTGGCCTGATGTCAAATCTCAGTTTAATGGTATCCACTACAGAGTGTAATTTGCTTTCTGACTTCAAGAACATTCAGACATGTAGTTCCTTGTTTTATTATAGCCAGGAAGTTAACTATTGCCCGTAATATAGCTCAATGGAATGGGCGCTCATTGCTGTGATGTGTATGTGTGATCTGCAGGTTCGAATCCCGGCAAGGCCAACTCAGCCTTTCATCCTTCTGAGGTTCATAAAAGAGTACCAACACAGGTTGGGTGATAATGTATGTATATGTGTTCTATATAAAGCGCTTAAGTGTAAGTGCTGTATAATAACACATCATTATCATGTGGGCTTGGACATCTGCATGCACAGTAATTTGGTAATATGGGTGACTATACACAGATATTAACGATACATATGGTGATCCATTCTTGTATGAAATATATATCACATTACAGTGATATCGTAAACATATTTTTCGTTGTGTGCTTAGGAACAATGCTATGTGATGCCACTTCATCAAGGGGTGAAAGTTCATGTTCCATCGCTTCCCGTGATGTCACTTCTGTGTGGGGTCAAATAACATCACTTTCTGTGATGTCATCAGAGGTCAAGGGTCGTACGATGTCACTTCCACTAGCCCTGGCATTTTGGTGAAATAACATCCCTGCTCCCTTCCCTATTATCTAGTCTCTATTCCCCACACATCTCTTCATCTTGTATCCCCTTACCCACCCTAATACCCCATATTTTTCAATTCGTTTTTTTCAGACATAAATGTTTGGCAAAATAAATCAGCGACAAAAAGTCTATTGATGTCATAACATCATATTGTGCCTATATGTGGGCTAACACAGGAAACATTTTCAATACAACATTTTCAATACAGATTGCAAAACCTTAGATTCTGTCAATGCTTGTTTTTCATGATCTGGTACTTGTGCTTCCAGGTTAACAATGAAAAAAGCAAAAGAAACCCATAACAAAAAGAACACACAGTGCTGAATGACCTATTCAGATCTGACCTTGAACATGATTTCTCAGCTTCTGCAACCAAGAAAGTCTAAGCTGTGATATAAAAGTGGGTCAAATATAAATGTCATATTGTTGGAAACAACTCTTGACAAGATTCGTCAAAAAGCGCAGGTCTTTTGTTACGGCATAGAACAATTTGCCATGACGCAGGCCATATATCAAAGTGTCGCCGTCCATTTTGCCTTGTACCATCCATCTTCCTCATAAAGCTTGCAAGCTAGAAATCGAGCGGGACTGCATGCTGGGAAAACGCGCACCAGGATGTGTGGTGAAATATTGATTGATTCAACTCCCGGCCATAGAGGGGAGAGAGAGGAAGGCCGCGCGCTGAAAGCTCTGTCTTTGCAACCGCTCTGCTGAGTTATCGGCAGCCCCATTGGGATTCCAGGTTCTTTTATTCTGAGCCTAAAGCATCCTGGCTTGAATTCCCAACAGTTTCTTGTAGTGAGGGACCGCCCTACATATTTTGATACACAATAAGGACCATTTTATCTGCTACAAAACTTCCCCCTCAAAACATTTTTTTTGCGATTAACAAAATATATGCACTTTTTTGGCCATATTACAGAAATTTTGCAACACTGCAAGGGAGATTTTGAGAACTGGGCCGGACATTTCCCTGGAGAAAATCATGTATTGTTTCTGTGCATTTCATGGACAAGGCTAAAAGGTGACATGGTGCAAATGCTGAATAAAGTGGCACTTGGAGGGTGCACAGTTTCTGTAATATGTTTACAGAGTAACGCAGGCGGCTCTTTGCTGCCTAATTTGCGTCATTGGCGCTGCTGAGTGCAAATGTAAAGGGCAAAAGGTGGCTTACAAGCGTGTACGCCTCCCTTTGCCCTGCACATTTGCACTCCTCAGTGCAAAGTGAGTAAATGCTGCTTGGCATGCTGGTATGCCAGGCAGCGTTTTCTTTTGTTTGTGAGCGCCACTGGCAACGTTCGCATTGCAACCATTGCTCACAAATGAAATTAAACCCTCCCAGGCATAGACATACTAGCAGATGAGGGTGCTGGTGGGGTGGGGGGCGGCTGTTTAATTTCAACTACGCGGGTGGTAAGCAGTGTTCCCAATTGAAATGAAACCCTGCCTGACATCCCTCCCTGACACGCAAGCAGGACAGGGAGTGTTTCATTTCAACTGGGAACACTTCTTACCATACGCGGATGGCAAGCAGTTTTCCCAATTGAAATGCAAACCTCCCTGACATGCAATCATGTTTGGCAGGTTTTCATTTTAATTGCACACGTGCCAGGAAGTCTGTAAAGTGGATCCCAATGTGGTCTGCTTGCTTTGTGCTGGTGCAGAAAGAAGGCATACCCCATAGGGATCTCCAGCGTCTGCGCTGGCATGAAAATCCATGCCGGCGCAGATGCTGGAGTCTTTGTATGGTGGAGAGAAAGGGAGGGGCGGAAACGCAAGTTGCGTTCCGCCCCTCCTCTCCGCCATACAAATGCTTGAAAATGAGCCGGGGTGGTAATGGAAGGCGTTAAAGCCTTACTCAGGTGTTTACGCCTTCCATTCACGTTACGGCTCAATTTAAAATTAGCTCCCGTGCCTCTGGGATGACATACACTAGATCAGTGCTGGCGCTGCAAAGCACTTGAGGTCATTTTCTCATACAAGTAAATTTCAGTCAGGGGAACACCAATGTTTGTGCTTACCTGGTGTTGGGTCCTCTCCATGCAATTTTCAACATGTGCAAGGTGGAATGCAAAACTGCAAAGTGAAACAAGGCAAAATCATGTTTGCTTAAACGCTGCCTGCAAATTATGCTTTGCAGGCAGCGTTTACTGATGGATTTCTATGGAATCCGCCTGCTTATTCGCAGGTGCGAGTTCGAGGTGGATTGCATATGAATCTATACATTGTATGCCTTCACGAAAATGTCATGCAGGCGTAAAATAAAGTGCTCACACAAGATGGGGAGGGAAAGTATGGCTGAGAGGTTAAAGTCCCTCTGTGCCCTTACTCCGCCTTGTCTGAGCACAAAAATGGACTCCAGCAGAAAATGTAGGTACAAAAGCAATTTGCTTTGCTTTTACACCTCTATTCCCCACACCGCCTCTTCGAAAATGACTCCCATATTTTGCACGCTATAACCGGCACATGCAACTAATCCATTTGCTTGCCTTTCCTAGCCTCTCTGTAAAGGGCTTGTTGGCACATTGAGGCATCATTGTGGCATAAGTGCAAAAAAATAAGTTACCTGGTTGTAAGAAAGTGTATCACTGCACCGGTACAGCCATAATTTCTTTCATTTTTGGGGTGTGGAACTTCCCTTAAGGGTATCAGGTAATAATATCCTCATATATATGGTCGCCTTAATTAATATCGCCTGGAAAATGTTGTGGCAATATTATTTGGGTGACCATATATATGGGGACAGGGGCAAAACAAAAAAAATGAAAAAATAAAAATAAAATATAATTAAAAAAAAATGAAAAAAATACAAGTTTGAGGGTTGCGGGGTGTCCCCTGGATTTTCCATGCAATAATGTTGCCACAAAAAACGGCCATTTTTCGGCGATATGTTTGCATGGCGCGATTTTTGTGGCGACATTATTACATGGAACCCCCTTAAGGGCCACAAACATGGTGGGTTTCAGGGCATCCATCGTTAATATGCATGAGATACTTGTGCATGCATATTAATAATTGTCTGCAAATATATATCATGCATCTTAATGGGGGATATCCAGAAAACCCCAAATTTTTGCTCCCTCACGGCCTGGAGTGCGACACCCCTTGCTACAGATAAACATCATTTGGATTACAGTTAATACAAAACTGGTTACAGCACACCAGTAAGATTAACGTTTGTAACAAATGCTTAATGGACAGTTCCATGCATGTGTATGCATGCCTTGCCCTTCCCCCATGGCACAAATCCACTGTTTGTGTCAGAGGCGCTCAATACCAAAAGTACTGCCATTGTACTTGCATTGAAACTAATGTGATTGTGCAAGCAGAAAAATCAAGTGCGCATGTGCTAATATGATTGTGCATCTGCAAACGTGCCATAGCACTGCCGGTCGTTTGCAGTCTGCAGGATGGCAGGGATCTATGCGATCACTGCATTGCTGAAAATATCAACTCAGGAAATGGCGACTTCCATTACAGCAAAGCGCAGTGATTACATCGAGCATTTGTTCGCCACATCCCGCTACCCGCTTCCCCCTACCTACTTACCTATTCGACAGCACAGCTGTGTGTGTGCCGCCGACTCCCCTCTAGCCCTGCAACATCAGATCCCTCCCAGTATCACTAGCTATTCACTTTTCTGGTCGTCCCCCTAAGTCATTGGAGAGGACCGTTCCATGGTTGGCTGAAGATGGACGCATGGGGGCATCATTTACCTACAGATTTGCCTGCTGGGATAAATGGCCACCAATGAGATCACCTGAATGTGGGGGCAGGGGTCATTAGAACGTGAGCGAGATCAGCTTAAATTCTTCAATGAATTGACATGAATATCAGCATCAAATCCATTCAAGGTCTCACTGCAAAGCAGCAGCACTCTGCCAGGGAGACCTTGGTAGTGCAGATTGCTGCGCCCATGGCACCAACCTTCCCAGAACAGAGTAGAAAGGCACAGCATAAGTGGGCCAGGAAGCTTAATAAAGTCCTGCACTGAAGACCTGCATACAGGGCTGAATCGCAGCAACTCAGATTCAGTGGAAGCTGGGTTCATTGAATCGGCAAACATTGCTTACGTGCGGGACAAGCAGTCATGATCGGCATCCTATGTGGAGAAAGTTGGACGACAGCAGGCACCTCATTTGTGGGTCACCAGGGTTTGCAGCTGCCACCTTTGGGTGCTGCAGTTGCAACCCCTGGGGACTCCCTTGCAACCCCAAATATGAAGAAAAAAAACATTTCAGAAAAACAAAAAACTTGAAGATCATGGCGGGTCCCCAGCCCAGTCCTCACCCATCAGTAGGGGTTAGCATTGGAGGTCACTGTGACATGCCACGTTCAGCTCCAACCCCTTCTCCCTAGGCTTGCTTGCAGCTCACATACAGGAACCAGAAAGCTCCCATAGCTCCCTGTTCCTGTTTGTGAGCAGCACGGAGGAGCTGGGGGTAGCCTTGAAGGACAGACCGAAGCAGCAAGAAAAAGGTAAGAAGGCTTTTTTTTAAATATGATCTGTGTCTTGCATGTGTGAAGTGCTTGTCAGATGTATGTATGTGAATGGTGGGTGAATGAGACGTAATGTGATGTGATGGTGTGTTTTTGAGTGTTCTGGGTGGGTGGGTGTGTGCCTGTGCAGGGAACGCAATGAGTGGATGTAAGTGAAGGTGTTAGTGAGTGACTGGTGGGTGAATGAGAAGTGATGTGAGGTGAGTTTTTCAATGTTCTGGGTGGGTGGGTGAATGTGTGTCTGTGACGATAATGCAATGAGTGGATGTAAGAGAAGGTGTGAGCTAATGACTGGTGGGTGAATGAGTATGAATGTGGAAGTATGTGTTTGACTGTTCTGGGTGGGGGGTGGATGTGTGCCTGTGTGGTGAATGCAGTGTGAATGAATGTGAGAGGGGATGTATGGTTGAGTGACCAGTGGGTGAAAGGGGTTAGATGTGTGAATGTGTGTGTAAGAACCTGGGAGACTGGGGATCACTGGAGCATTGTAGCCACATCCTTTATTGACTTTGCATGTTTTACTGGTATTTTCGGGCAGAGCCAAGTTCATGTGTGTCATTACCTGGCTAGACTGGAATTTTAGTGCAGTCAATCTAGCCATTGCCTACTGTAGCATGACATTTATTACCCAGCATCTTTAAAAAAGCAAGCATGATAAGTAGTGTTACCTCGCTAGACTAATGTTTCGGTCTGGTGGCTTTTATATTTTTTACTGTAGCATGACTTTTTATTAACTGAGCATCTACAATGAATCAAGCATGATAAGTGTTCTTATGGGTCTAGAATGTCTTACATTGGAACCATTTTGGACAGGTTTTCATATTGTGAGATGTTACTTTTAATGGTCAAACCAACGGGAGCATGTTCTTACATAGGAGTACTGGCATATATTTGCGGAGCCAGTTTTGTGCCCATTGCTAGTAATGACACTATAAAAACAATCTTAAAGCAAACATGAGAATGGGAATACTAGCATATGCTGGTGTAGCCAGCATGGAAATGTATGGGCTCCGCCAGCATGAAAATGTTTTTTATACTGGCATATATTGCAGGGACTGGCATGATAATGATTTGGGAAATGCCCTGTGCGCTTTTGGTGACTTGCATCTATTGTATTTCTTTTCATGATTTAAAACCGATTGTTGGCCTTTTACGCAAATTGTTGGTCCTTTACCCACATTTTCACTGAAAGTGTTCCTTGTAATGCACCATTTCAACCCATTATTCAAAACATTTTCTTGGTGGATGGAGAAGAGTCATCCCTACTCCCCCCCCCCCACCCAAACCCATTTCCGTTAGTTTTGGTCACGATTGCAAACTTGTGGCAAATATTTACACCCATAAATGTTGGTTGTGCTCCATGTTTTTTGTTTCCGAGGGGTCTGTGTTTAATAGAGCAAAAAGCTATATGAAAAAATGTGTGAAACACAAACTACCCCTGCCTCCTGCCTCCTGTTTCAGAACATGAACAATTATTCAGACCATCATAACATTTGATGATGGTTATCTAAACCATAATATTCAAAATAAAAAGGAATAAAAAACACAAATACCCAGACACAATGCTTTTTGCTTCTAGCAGATATACTTGTTGATTACTTCATTTTATTTTCAACAATGCTATATTTGTTTTAGCTTGGGACGGGTATGCCCAGACGTGGGTCCCGAGTCTGCTGGGCCTAGAGACCCAAGCTACTCCTCACTGATGACACCCAACAAGGCTGAAACATGTCTGGGGATGCATGTGGTCTCGTGCAGAAGGGATGTGACCTAGCAGTTCGGGCTGGACTGCCCCTTTTGGGGTAGGACCAAGCCTGATTTGCATATGGTTTTTCCCCTTCTGTAATGGCTTGGCAGGCTGAAAAACGATGGTCTGGAGGATTGCCCAGAGCTTTGCCTGTGGTTATGATTAATTCAAAACCTTCCAGCCATCACCTTTCTGTTTTACCAAAATCACTCTGAGTGGGACGGGTATGCCCAGACATGGGTCCCGAGTCTGCTGGGCCTAGAGACCCAAGCTACTCCTCATTGTTGACGTCCAACAAGGCTGAAACATGTCTGGGGATGCTTCTGGTCTCGTGCAGAAGGGATGTGACCTAGCAGTTCGGGCTGGACTGCCCCTTTTGGGGTAGGACCAAGCCTGATTTGCATATGGTTTTTCCCCTACTGTAATGGCTTGGCAGGCTGAAAAACGATGGTCTGCAGGGTTGCCCAGAGCTTTGCCCATGGTTTTGATTAATTCAAAACCTTCCAGCCATCACCTTTCTGTTTTGCCAAAGTCCCCCCGAGTCGGACGGGTATGCCCAGATGTGGGTGCCGAGTCTGCTGGTCCTAGAGACCCAAGCTACTCTTCACTGATGACGCCCAACAAGGCTGAAACATGTCTGGGGATGCTTGTGGTCTTGTGCAGAAGGAATGTGACCTAGCAGTTCGGGCTGGACCGCCCCTTTTGGGGTAGGACAAAGCCTGATTTGCATATGGTTTTTCCCCTTCTGTAATGGCCTGGCACGCTGAAAAACGATGGTCTGGAGGATTGCCCAGAGCTTTGCCCGTGGTTATGATTAATTCAAAACCTTCCAGCCATCACCTTTCTGTTTTGCCAAAGTCACTCGGAGTGGGACGAGTATTCCCAGACGTGGGTCCCGAGTCTGCTGGGCCTAGAGACCCAAGCTACTCCTCACTGATGACGCCCAATAAGGCTGAAACATGTCTGGGGATGCTTGTGGTCTTGTGCAGAAGGGATGTGACCTAGCAGTTCGGGCTGGACTGACCAAGCCTGATTTGCATATGGTTTTTCCCCTTATGTAATGGCTTGGCAGGCTGAAAAACGTTGGTCTGGAGGGTTGCCCAGAGCTTTGCCCATGGTTATGATTAATTCAAAACCTTCCAGCCATCACCTTTCTGTTTTGCCAAAGTCACCCCGAGTGGGACGGGTATGCCCAGACTTGGGTCCCAAGTCTGCTGGGCCTAGAGACCCAAGCTACTCCTCACTGATGACGCCCAACAAGGTTGAAACATGTCTGGGGATGCTTGTGGTCTTGTGCAGAAGGGATGTGACCTAGCAGTTTGGGCTGGACTGCCCCTTTTGGGGTAGGACCAAGCCTGATTTGCATATGGTTTTTCCCCTTCTGTAATGGCTTGGCAGGCTGAAAAACGATGGTCTGGAGGATTGCCCAGAGCTTTGCCTGTGGTTATGATTAATTCAAAACCTTCCAGCCATCACCTTTCTGTTTTACCAAAGTCACTCTGAGTGGGATGGGTATGCCCAGACGTGGGTCCCGAGTCTGCTGGGCCTAGAGACCCAAGCTACTCCTCATTGTTGACGTCCAACAAGGCTGAAACATGTCTGGGGATGCTTCTGGTCTTGTGCAGAAGGGATGTGACCTAGCAGTTCGGGCTGGACTGCCCCTTTTGGGGTAGGACCAAGCCTGATTTGCATATGGTTTTTCCCCTACTGTAATGGCTTGGCAGGCTGAAAAACGATGGTCTGGAGGGTTGCCCAGAGCTTTGCCCATGGTTTTGATTAATTCAAAACCTTCCAGCCATCACCTTTCTGTTTTGCCAAAGTCCCCCCGAGTCGGACGGGTATGCCCAGATGTGGGTGCCGAGTCTGCTGGTCCTAGAGACCCAAGCTACTCCTCACTGATGACGCCCAACAAGGCTGAAACATGTCTGGGGATGCTTGTGGTCTTGTGCAGAAGGAATGTGACCTAGCAGTTCGGGCTGGACTGCCCCTTTTGGGGTAGGACCAAGCCTGATTTGCATATGGTTTTTCCCCTTCTGTAATGGCCTGGCAGGCTGAAAAACGATGGTCTGGAGGATTGCCCAGAGCTTTGCCCGTGGTTATGATTAATTCAAAACCTTCCAGCCATCACCTTTCTGTTTTGCCACAGGTTTATATATGCAGCAATGAAATAACATTAAATGTTGGGGGCTTTTTAAGTCTTCTGGCACCCAGGATTATGCTTAGATAATAACCTTTATGGGGGGTCTTGGGTATATTGAAAGAACCTTTCTCAGGTATTATACGTGAGCAAAGATAACATTATCAGGTGCACTCCCCTATGTGCACACAGACCAGTCTGATAAGTTTCTTCTATCGTAGTGGTCGCTGACTCGTAGATACAGTTATAACCAGGGAATTTTGTTCTTACTAAATCCTGGTCAATGATTTAATTTTCAGTCCTTGTTCGTGCAGCATTTCGCTCCCGGGTAAACATCAGCGCACGCCTCCCTGGTCAGTGTTTTTTTGGCTAGATTAACACAGCAATGCCACAGATAACTAATGCATCTGTGTCCATTGATCTATAGATGTTTCATACACTAGCTGTAGGCTGTGTTAGAAGTTTCAGGTACCCTGTTACAAGTACTGCATTATGTATGTTTTACATATAGACCCCATGTCAAATCTGGAAAATGACATTTCCCAAATGTGTGACCGTGGACAAATCATGCCTCGCTCTCTGCCACGGTTATTATATCTGACGGAAACAAGAGCGCCTGGAAACGTGGGTGCTAGATGCATCTGAAAAATCTGAAGATCATTTACCATCACTTCCTGTGATCTCACTGGGGGAGCTTGGTGAAATGACATCCCTTCCTGGGATGTCATCAGACGGTCAAGGGTTGTGTGATGTTACTTCTACTACGCCTGGCATTTTGGTGAAATGACATCCCTGAGTGACAGTGCTGCCTTTCTCTATGAGAAGTGGTATGGAAGTCTAATCCTACATGCAAGTTGCAGGTGCTCTTGTTTCCTGGAAACCCAGGCCAGATGGTGCCTGGGCCATGAATGAAGAGAAGCAATGTCACTTTTTGCTGCTTGAGGAAGGAAATGTATGTCGCTGGTGCAGCATCGGACTGGCCTCATCGGCCAATCAGCCACTGGCCGATGGACCTTGAACACCTGGGGGGCCGTTTTTTTCATCAGCTACCCCTGTGCTGGTTTTTGGCAGGTGTTTTTTGAGTGCAGGTGCGTCGGGAACTGGGCTGGCCGTGGGCACTGCAGCATCAAAGCAAGGTAACAACGTGTGTGTGTTTACACGTTACCTTGCTTTGATGATTTTTTTTGCAAATTGTTCATTTGCATGCATCAATCAAGGCCCCAGTCAGCCAGGCAATGGAGAGACACCATGGTAGCACTTTTGTCAATTATGTCGAGTGTCGAGACAATTGACAAAAAGTGCTATGAATGTGCTATGAGGAATCCGTGACTAATTTTAGCATGGTGGAGGGAGCGGGGGCTGGACTCATGGACTGAGGCCATAACAAGTACTTTAAGTTGCAAGCAACTTGTGCCTGGGCCGGTTCCTGGGGTTCGGGGGGAGGGGGCCCAGTGGGAAGGGAAGTTAAAAAACAATTAATGCAGGCAGCAGCGCCCGCACACAGAGACTTGGAGGCACCAGAGAGGTAAATTCCGTGACGTGGGAGTGGTGTCAGTGTCACGTGAATATGGGCCTCTTTTGCTGCCGCCCGCCTGCGCATGATTTTGCACAGAGTCAGAGTCTCACTCAGAGACAGACACTGCACTGGCAGGCAGTCTGTGTTGCACGGAGGGCAGGTGGACAGGTGCCCTGCAGGCAGCCAGGCACTGTGTGCAGCAGTCACTGTTTGTTGCATACAAAGCGATGAGGAAGGAATTATGAGGAACACTTCTCATCCCAAGGAGACGGAAATTAATGGATTTGCATTGAAACCACCTTTAAATTACATGCTATCATGAAGAGACGATTACCGAAGGGAGCGCGGAGCTGGAGACGAGCTCTGATGAAATCAGCTGGTGTCATTTGCAGCAGTGATGCTTTAGCTCTTCTATTGGGTGGGGGCGCGGACAAGAGGCATGCAAGTTTGCTTCCCCCTTCTTACGTACTGGAAGACTACCTTCCGGCAGTCAGGGATACTTTGCATTCTGACTGGTGTCATTGAAGGTTCTTGGAATGCTCAGTCTTCTGAACAAGTGAGCTCACTCAATGTGAAAACATCCACGGCCAATTAAACAATATATATATATATTACACTTTTATAATAAATTAATATTTGATATCACACTTAGACATATGACAGTGCTCAACACTGGGTGATGTTACACTAGCACACTGATTTATTTACTTAGGAGTAGTTTAGAGGATAAGGTAGCTGAGAATGCTTTTTGGTTTCAAGGAGATGCAAAGATGAATAAAAGGCAGTACAGAAATAAACTTGATATGATTTCAGCAAAAGATAATATGATCACTTTTTCTCTGACAATTCACTCCCCCCCTATGCAATGTAAGGAGATGGAAGTAACACACACAGTCTTCAGGAATACAATCACAGTACAATACAAATTCAGTTCCCCCCTAGCAAGCTTATAGCACCAGGGATGATTTTGAAACACAGGCGAAAGACTTTCAGGTGATTTGCAATGGAGTGAAATATGCTAAAAATGTATTTTAATTCCCTGTAGAGGTTCAGGGTGAGTGAGAGATACTTTAAATCAGTTCAGGTCCACACTAACAATGATTAATGAGGGATTATCAGGTTGAAAACGGATTTCAGTAATGGAAGCAAAGGACAGATCTTTCTACGCGTGGTTGAAATGAAGCAAAATGTCAAATCGCGGCACTTTTTTTCGAGTGCATCGAGCACAATTACGGAATAACTATAAGGAATAGAAAGTCGCTTTAGGCTTGTTGGAAAGCTTAGAATCCTAGCTTTGAAATGAAAGTTAAATCTCGTTCCTATCACCTACGATTCAAAAGATACGGACGATTTTGTGAAGGTAGTTTTTCAGAAATAAAATAATGATTCAAAATGGCAAAATGACACTTTTACAGAATGGACACATGATTTCTTATGATGCAGTTCTAAATAGGTTAAAATAGTTTGAATTAAATTATATTAAACTAAGAGATTGGTTTTGCACAGTTCTGGCTGAGTACTCACACTATAAATTTGAAATAGGCCGTCAGGGTCTGGTCAGGTTGGCTGCTGTTCTCTCGCCACAGACGGTCTTTAGTACCGGTTCTGCTCACAGCAATCTGGTCTGGGTCTCTTGAATTGGATCGGACGGTTCTGGATACACAGGATTCTTAGCAAGCAGCAAACCGTGCAGCCCGGCGGTTGAATAGTTTGCAAAGGATTTTGAGGCCTGTCGAAGAGAACGCTCATTGTTCTGTTTCCCTCCAGTCCTAGGTGCTCCTCCCCTGATTCAATCAGGGAGGTGTCATCTTCTTTTGGTGAGGGCAGGAGAATGCAGGCCAGGCTTGGGAACATTTGTTGAGCAAGTTTCACCTCCCGTCGGGGGTAGTTGTCAGGCAGAATTCAATCTCTTTAAGCCAGGCTTCAGCTAAATGTCACTTTTGTTCCCAGTTTTTCTTCATCCAAATCAAACTTACAATTTTTACCCATGCAGCTAGAACGCTGATTCTAAGTTCAAAACTATGACATTTAACAGTTGCAAACTGTGTGACACTCAACAGTAGGTCACTCATTTTTTTTAAACATTTAGATTTTAGTGTCTTTCAGTCCAATTTAACATAGGCTGCTGACATCCACAGTTCAGCCAGTTTCATTATCAATATTATTTTAGGCTCTTTCTCTTTCTAGATTTTGTATGCACACAAGACTACATTCTGCCAGATGTCTGCTGGTGTTAATTGAGATTTTTGAATATCTTGCAATGTTTAAAATAGGCATTTTTACCTTGCATTTCAGAGAAACAAAGGTGATTTCAGATCGCTTTTTGAGCTAACAGGCACTGCGGTTTTTCCTTTGACACACATTCCACTCATGGCACTCCTGGCCCATCACGCTCGCACTGGTGGGTGGTAGGTCAGGCAACCATTTTGGTGTGCGCAAAAACTGCGCGGTTGTCCTGGATCCTGGCGCAAATGTGGGCTTTTCCGCCATCTTTGATTTCCTAAGCGCACAGCACCAAATGTTGCAGCATAATAGTCCAAACGTGGGTCAGGACACCCAACAAGCCCCCCCGACTGACTGCGCTTTGATTTCGAGTCAAGGGGGAGTTGGGCGCTGGGATGTGCGCATCATCTTCTTCCGATTCCGCAGATGACAAAGTTCAGCATCTTTTCCTCCATCAGGGTGGATCGATCAGTTCTCCTCGCCGCTCCTGATGGGAGTTTTGGGTGGTACCCCGGGCCCCTCGGATCTTTGCTCCCCGGCCCCCAGGTCATCTTCCGTGGTCAGTATCCAGGTTCTCCTTCTCCTAGGATGACAAAGCAAAGCAGCAATACCTATTCGTAGACATTTCTCCCCCACTATTGATATAGTGGGGCGGTTTATACATTTTATAAATCAAAAGACATGAACATATACATTTTTTTTTAAATCAGGAGACAAGAACATATACATTCAAGAATCATAGAATTTTATAGGCTATATGTGGAATATTTTAGGGTTGGAACTGAATTACTCTGTAGTGCCCCCTCTGGTATTGCAGAGGACTCCTCCAGTTTCTGCAGAGTGTGCCCGGGATGGCAACACTTTAACTGATTTATATGGACCCACTTGTCTTCCCCTTCTGCCAAACTACCTTTGGGGATGCAGATCTTGTAGGCAACTGGGGAGATCTTGTCTATAATTTCAAAAGGTCCCTTCCATGTAGGCAAAAATGTTCACTGTTTGGCCTGGTTTCTTTGGAAATTGTATAGATAGACCCGGTCTCCCACATTGTATTCTTTCCGGGTGGTCTTCAAATCGTAATGGGTCTTCATGCTATCAGCTGATCTTTCTAGATTCCACTGAGCATAGGCAAAAGCATGTTGAAGGTGTTTCCTTAAATTCTCCACATACTCATGAGTTGTGGAGGCATTTATCAATGTCTGGTCTTGGGTCCTGTAGAGCAAATGCTGGGGAAGCACCATCTTGCGTCCAGTCATCAGCTCAAATGGTGACATTTTAGTTGCAGATGAAGGGGTAGATCTGATGGCCATTAGGACCAGAGGTAATCGGATATCCCAACTTGGCCCACATTCTGCCACAAACTCACAATGGTCCGGTTGTAGCGTTCTACTGCCCCAGAAGAAGCTGGCCGCTAAGCAATATGTAGCTTCCTTTTGACCCCCAGTATCTCCCACATCTTTGTCATTACCTCGCTGGTGAAATGGCTACCTCTGTCTGACTCAATCCTTTGAGGTAGCCCAAAATGAGAAAAGGTGTGGTTGATCATCAGGGCAGCTGCTGTTTCTGCCTTGCAGTTTGGGGCCGGGCGACATTCCACCCACTTGGTAAACAAGCATGTGACTATCAACATGTACTTGTTTCCCCTAGAGGAGCGAATCACTGGGCCTATGAAGTCGATTTGCAAATCTGACCATGGCAGGGTCATCCCCCTCTTTTGGAGAGGCGCCCGGTGTGTTAGGGATGTTGGCTGAAATTGCACACACACAAGACACCCCTTCCTTCAAGTATTGGTCAAGGTCCTGCCCCATGCGTGGCCAGTATGCAACCTCTCTTAAGATCTCAAGTGTTGTATGAAACCCCCTATGACCTGCGGTGGCCGCATCATGGGCGTGACTTAACATCAGGCTTCGGAATGAGGTAGGGACCACACACTGATCATGGCCAGCTTGGGATTTCCTTACCAACAAACCGTCTTGGATTCGGAACATTTTTGGACATTTCATCAACACTCTAAGGTCCTCTTTCCCAATGTAATCGGTCTCCGTCAGGGGAAAGTTGTCAGGGTCCTCAATGTGTTGGTAAAACTTACCAATTATTGGATCCCCTTTTTGAGCCGTAATCAAATCTGCATCTGGGGTCTCCTTACTCCATTGTGCAGTTGAAAGATCATTGTGAGCATTTGTCTGGGACCTAGTGATAGCAGTGACCTGAAGTTCCCCCAACAGGGACTCTACTTCTATTAGATCCCCTTGGATGGCCCCGGTTTTGGCCAGCTGATCAGCTAAGTCATTTCCAGTTTTGTCTGGTCCCTCTACTTTAGAATGACCTTTGATCTTCTTCCAGTAGATGGTCATCCCATTCGCGGTGAACAGTTCATCAATATTTTGGATTAACTTTCCATGTTTCAGGGGTTTGTTATTAGCACAAAACATGCCTCTGGTTTTCCAATTAACCAGGTGCTCCATGAACCCGTTCCGTACATAATCTGAATCTGTGATTATGTCCAGTTCGTGGAGTTGATGTTGGACAGCAGTGAGGATGGCTTGATGCACAGCCATCAACTCTGCCACCTGGCTACTTCGGGGACCAATTTTGTACCCAGCGGAGGGTTCTGGGGACTCCTTCACCCATGCATTCCCTACGCCGGCCACCAGTTCTTTTTCCCCGTTGTTGTCCCCGTTGTTGTCAACATGGTAAGAGCATCCATCCACATAGACAGTGGGCATTCCCTCACACTTGTCCTCTTCAAAGACTTTGTGTGGGGAGTTAAGGTATGCCTCCATGTTGTCCTTGATTTTTAGACTTTCGTCCTCTAGGCAGTTTTCTCTGGCACAATCATGCAAGTCAGCCAGACCTTGCGCGAGGGGACTCTTCTTGTTTTGGCCATATCTGACCTCCACAGGAAAGCCTTGCATTGACAGAATCCAGGAAGTAATTCGGGAATTACTCACATTTCTGGCCCGGATTCTGCCACTTTGGAGGTATTGCAGAGGCTGGTGTGGAGTCTCCACTATGATGTGTTCCCCCTGGATGAACTGGCGGTAATTCTTCAATGCCCACACTGTTGCCAGAAGTGCCTTCTCACAATCGTTGAATTTTTCCTCCACAGAGGATAAAGTTTTGCTCGCATAAGAGATTACTTTATTGACCTTGTCATGCTTTTGGTATAATACTGCCGTCAAGCACCTATTAGAGAATCCTGTCTCCAGGAAAAACTCCTTGTTTCTGACAGGGTAAGCTAGGCAGGGCGCTTGTGAGAGGCTTCTTTTGAACTGTCTTACTGCCTCGGCTTGTTCTGTACCCCATTCCCACTTGACCCCCCCTTCAAGAGATGAATCTGGGGTCTGGTGATCTCTGCGTAGCCCTCAATGAACTTCCTGCTGTAATTAGTCAGTCCAAGGAGGCTCCTTAGTTCCCGCAGAGTTGTGGAGTCTTTCAGTTTCTGAAGTGTTTCCGCTTTCTTTTCCTGGGGACAGAGACCCTGAGGAGTAATCTCATGCCCCAAGAAATTAACACGGGTTCTACACCACTGTGCTTTCTGCAAGTAAAGTTTTGCTCCGGCGGCCCTCAACTGGGTCAGAAAATAACGGATTTCCGCTATGTGTTCCTCCACAGTTGAACTTTTGATGAGGACATCATCTACATAAGCCAGGTTACCCCTCGCACCCAGGTCGGGCATGGCCTTGTGTAGGAAAATGTAGAATTCATTTCCGGAGTTGAGGTATCCAAAGGGAGTGCGGGTCCATGTGTACTGTGGGCGCCGAAGGTAAAAGCCACCTTGTATTGGTCCTCTCTACTGACAGGAACAGTCCAGTATCCATTGGTCAGGTCTATTGCAGTGAATACCTGTGACCCCTGAATCTGGGCCAGCCCTTGGTCAATGTAGGGCAGAGGCCATCGGGAAGTATGGACCCATTTGTTGAGCTCGTTAAGGTGGGCGCAGAGTCTCCACTGGCCGTTTGGCTTCAATATTCCCAGCACCGGATTATTGAAGGTGCTGTGTACTGGACGGATTATTCCCCGGGACTCAAGGTTCAATCCGTGGGAATTGTTGTTGTGTGGATATCGGTGTGACCACAGTCATATGAGTCTACCGCAAAAGATCTTGGAAATCCAAGAAAACTTGTTTCAACTTTTGCTTTTGTTCCAGAGTCACGCAGGCATCAGCTAGGTTGACTCTCTCTTCCACCATCTGCCTGAAGCCTGGAAAGACTTCTGGTTTTGCTATCTCAGCGGCCTCCTCCAGCTGGGTGGAGAAGTCCCTGGTCAGAGTGCTGGCTTCAGGTGGGAAAGGCAGCCCTCATGGACCTGGAAAATCACCTCATCCCTCCTGAAGTCACAAGTCACATCTTCCTTACCATACGGGCAAGAAGTGTACACCAGGAAGTTCCCCCCAAACCGGGTAAAGATCCTGTCTGGTGTTGTATTGTCATCACTGTCACTGTCAAAACGTTCCTTGGGGATTGGTCCTAACAGTTCATTTCCTAAATCATCAATCGGCATTTCAATAATGGTGCCTGTGGCTAGAGTAATACTCTTTAAGTCGCTGTTACCCACCTCTATTGGAATGGTGTCATGTTCTATGTTGACAACTGGTGTTGGGTTTACCCCTAACCATTGCTGTTGGAGGGAAGCATCTAGATGAATAAAAGCATCAGGGTTTTTCAATTTTTGTCCTCTTTTAACTTTCACTTCCAGGGAGAATTGTTGGGTCCTTTCTGGGATGGTGACTTCCTCTTTAACCTGAATTTCAACTGCATAAGGTAGCAATTGAGCTGACCTAAATGCCTTTTCTGGATCATCAAAGCCCATGGGATTATCTGCTAATCAGGACCAAGCTTTCAAGTTTATTAGGTCCAAACTAATGGCAAAGCGATTGAGAATATCACTGCCTAAGTAAAAGGCAGCAGTGACTTCTCGCACAACCCAACAATTATGGACTATGCTCTTGTTGCCTATGGAGATTTTGAGCATACACCTGCTTGGCAGGAGATTTTGGAATTGGGTGTTCCCAGATCCATTTCCCATTTGTCTATCAGTTTGAATGTGGGAATGGCTGGATCTTTTGGGAGTTGGCGGAACATGGCTTCGCTGATGAAGCTCTTACCGTTGTTCACACACACTCGGGCGAGAACAGAGTCTTTCCCATCATTTAACTGAACAGGGATGAACAACTGCTCTCCAATTTGCTGATCATCAGCCAGACTCTGAGCTGATTTCACATCTTTCTGGACTATAGGAGTGGAAGTTTCTGATTGTGGATTAGTAAAGAATTTTAGAGTGTTTCCTTCAAGTGTGGAATACCACCTTAAAATGGAAGGAAGGTTGATTTTCAGAAATAGAGAGGACCCCCCATCACCAGTCTGTTGTCCTACTGCTATTACTGTCACATCTGGAATTTGGTTGTTCTGGAAGTGAAATTCTACTTGGTCAGATTTTTGTTCAACCATGTGGCAGGTGCCGTTTAAGCTAACATAGTTGACACTCTGCTTTAATTTTATTGGTCGGCTAGTCTGGGTCCAGAGGACCTTGTTTACACAATCTTTTAGGGGTGACAACCTTCTCAGGAGGTAATTCCCTAGTAAACAAGGGGTGCCCTCTGGAGTCACTACTATGACCGGGTGTTTCACCTTGTGTCACCCAATTTTGATGTCCAAATCTGCAGTCCCCTCGACGGGAATTTCCTTCCCGTCAAAGTTCTGGAGTTGTCCAGGAAGGTGAGAGGAATTCGGTAATTCTCCCCCCTTCCTGCATTTAGTTCAACAATGGCCCTTTTGGACAGAAGGGTAGCTTGGGATCCAGTGTCCACCAGTGCCAAAATTGTACCCTGTCCCTGTACTTGTACCGGGGCATAGTATCTTCCTTCCTTCTCCTCAAGGGGGCACAGATAATGCACATTTTTGGACAACTGGTGGGCTAATTTTCTGGTTTTGGACATTGGGAGGGGAGAGATATGGGCAGAATTCTGTGGAGAGTCATGGGAATCTGCAAGAAAAAGTTGGCAACTTGAAAGAGGATATTCGAGTTCCCCTGGTTCCGGTCCTGGGCGGCCCCCCCCTTTTTGGAGGCAGTCACCAGAATGGGTTTGAACCCGGGGATTTTGATGCTGTTGGTTCTGGGATAGGAGGATGGGCGGCGACAGCTCAATCCCCACATCTACCCAGTCTGGATTGGAATCCCTTGGGACCCATTTTTCCTTGGGAGGAGTTCCCCCATCTCTGGAGGAGAAGATCCTTTTCCCAGGATCCTCTGAGGATCCCTCTCCCTCAAATTGGAAGACCTGTACCTCCTCCACAAAATGGGTCTGTAGCACCAGGCCCAGAGTTTGGGGCATTCTGCGGTGGCATGCTCACCTGAGGGTTCTGTTGAGCCCTCAGTATGTGACCCAGATCCCGTGCCATATTTTGGACCTGGCGCTCTAACTGTGAAACCCGCTCAGGCTGATACGGGGTTCTATTTTCTCCCCGGGAGGATCCCGGGAAGGGTAGCTATCCCTTCTCTGGTAGTACCCTGGGTTGGGAAGATTTGGGTAACCCTCCACCCTTCGCCTCCCCTCTCCCGGATTTGGTTGTCTGGGCTCAGGGAATTGGGGAAAGAAGGATGGATGATTTTGGGGCTGGAAGTTGGGTGGATACCTGGGGAACAAGTTCTGCCCAGGATTTGGTGAATTTCTGCCCTCCTGGGGGAAGTGCGGAGGGAAGTTCCCGGGGTTGGGCGCTTGGTTGGATCCCCCCCCTTGGGCCGGAGGAGTCCACACATAACCCAGGATTGGACTGTTTCCCTTATAGCGGGGACTTACATAGTCAGGGGAGCGAGGGACACCATTTGTGGGACTACCTCCTTGACTCCCTGTCTGTGACTGGCCCGAGGGCCTTCTGGGCTTAGAATTATTCAGTGCAGGCAGGTTTTTAGGCCCCCCCATCTCCAAATCTAAAACGGGGGCAACCTTTACCTCTGCCATCTTGGCAGCAGCAGGGGTGCTGTTGGTTTTGGGGTTTTTGGGCTGATTCTTATTTTCCACTGGTTTCTGCACCTCATAGATGCAGGTGGCTTGCTCAATGACCCAGTCTAAAGATCTTTTCTTGTGAAAGTCTCTCACGAGCTGGGTAATTATGTATTTGGGTAAGGCATGGAAAAACGTATTAACAAATTCTTTACTGTCCGTGCGTACCCTTTTTGTAGTCTGCGCAAAAGCATGCTTTAACTCCTGCACAAATTCTTGTGGGGCCTGATCCTCCCCACATTGCAAATTGTAGGCTGCCTTTCGAGCCTCTTGGGGATTTCTGTGAACAGAAAAATGTTTCAAGATGGCCGCCCTGTAGGTGGACCATCTTGAATGTTTTTTGTCCTCCAGCCCCGCAAAGAAACTGGAGTATTCTGGGGAGAATGTCCATTTTACATACTGAATGCAGCTACTGCTGTCTTTCAAATGGAAAGTCTCCATCATTTGCTAATAAAGCTCCAAGTGTTCCCAAACAGAATACTTGGCGTTCTTGTGATAAGGTGTGATGACACTCCTTATTGCCTTGATCTGCTTTAAGGGGTCCTTAAGCAAGGCCCTTTTTGCCTTATTGGCCTTTTTGGTTCGGGTAACCCTGGTCCATTCATCCTCTGACTCAGAAGCACTGCTCCCAGAGGTGCCCGTCTCATCTTCCAGGTTTTCCCGGATTCTGCGAGCCTGGGAATGGCTGGCAGAATGTGGGGACCTGGTCTCCTTTGTCCTGTGACGTTCAGAGGAGTCTTCAGATTCTTCCTTGCTGCCAGGATTTGATGGGTACCCCCCCCCACTGACCTAACCGGGCAGAGGTTTTCAGGATGCCCTTAGTGGGCCTACTCTCCTGGGGTTCCCCACTAAATTGCACTGTACTTAGGTGCCCATACCCAGATGCCCGCCCATCCATTCCTGAGTGGTACTGGCCTATGAGCCCCATGCTTTTGGCTGGATAGTAATCTGCCATCACTGTGGCCCTGTGCTCATGTGCGCCAGGGGACATGGGGGTGGCAGAGTCCATGGACTGGGTGAGATGAAGGCCTCTGGTACTAGGGCTCCTGAGGTTATGCTCAGGTGTTTCCCTTTCCCAGCGAACTTCATCTCTGTCAGCCCCTGCTCCCTGTTGCAATGCGAGAGCCTGCGCTTTCAGTTCCTCTGTTAAGGCCTTACTAGACTCTATCAGTCTCTCCTGCATGGCTACCTGTTGCTGGAGCCTATCATTGTGCTGACAGAGAGCCTAATTTTCTCTCTGCGCTTCCTGGTTGGTCCTGGAATACTGGGCCAGTCTTTGCTGCAGGAGGGTTACCTCCTGAGTCCCATCCCTACTGGCCTGTTCCTTTCTTGCCAGAGCATCTTCCACCCTCCTGGTGTGCTCTAACAAGTTCTGATGCTCTTTTTGGAGGTCACCCAGTCCCTGGAGGCAGTGGCGCCTCCAGACATTTCTCATAGGGGTGGCCTGATGAGGCCACAGGAAATCTTGGGGTGGCACACCAAAACAAACACATAACTGAATTTCAGGAAATCTATTATGCCGATGTAGTATATAGTCCAGTTGAAAACTATGTATGTATGAAAGTTAAGGAATTGCATATTGATATAGTTCCATTTATTATTTAACAGTTAACTAATTAATGTATCTGATGCACATAGACTAATACCAGTACGGTTAACATTTTGAGTTCCACAATCTGTTTGTGCTATGTAAGGAATATGTGATGTGTATATGAATGTTAGGCAAATTATTGTTCGTCAAACAGAATAGTTGTTTGACTTTTACTTGAAAAGACAAATATACAGCTTTAATTTAAAGGAGCACATCGATTTTAAGGAGCAAAACATTTACTGAGAACACGCCTACTGAAGTAAAAAAACAACACAGATGCCGAAAACTTTTTCAATACAGCTGTATTTGGTTCATGTTGCTGTGTATTCTTGTAAACTAAAATATATACTTACAAAAAGCATAATCATGGACAATATACATTTTAGTATAGCCTGCTCAAACTATTTACATCCCTGCTTTACTAGGCTACAATCTTTTTTGTTTCTTCTTGCAAACTAAACATGAACAAAGCAAATGTGCATAACCATGGACAGCAATAAACATTTGAATGTAGCCTACTCAGTACTCAACCTATTTACATTCCTATTCATTATTATTGTATCATTAATTAATATAGCTGTATTCGCCTGTTGCTATGTCTTTTGGCAAACACATCAACAAATTCATCAAGATTTATCGCCCTAGCCCTTTTTGACTCTACACTTAACAACCCCAAATTGCTCAATCTCTCATCACTCATAGTATTTCTCAAGGCACTCTTGATTAACTTTAGCACAGAAAAACTATGCTCACATGCTGCAGTGCTCACAGGTAATGCAAGTGCAATTTTGCAAAGTTTAAACATCTCATGTAACACTTCCTTATATGGCTCAAGGGAACTGTGAGCTCTAATAAACTGGTTGGTTTTTCAAAACCACTAGTTTGCCTCCTAGCAAGAATTCGCTTGACATGAGGGATCTCATAGTCTGGATCCTCAGTACTGCAGTTGTATTGCGAGGCAAATGGAAGCACTACATTTTTCTCACAAAATGTGGGACTGGAGGGATTCAAGGCTTGTATCCCTTGCATAACAGCACAACTTTCTTTAGAAAATCTTCTCTTCAACTCAGAGAGAAGCACATCAACAATTGGAATAAATGTACCTGCCCGAAATGTCTCCTTATGTGTATTGGCATGTCTTTGAAATATAGGCATGGAAATGTAATACCCTTCAAGCCTAGAGCTTGGTGTGACCTGACGCCCTGGAGGTGCAACAGCAATGTTGCATTGCTCAGCAAGGGTCATAGTATTGTTCCAAATCTCATTAAAGACAGAGCCCTCTCTATAACTGTTTAATGTGTCAACAAGAGAATCAACAAGGTTAACTGCTGCACCCAAATTGAGTTGTGGGGACTGTAAAATATCTGACAGATGTTTTATCTCACCAAAAACATTTGTGAATGTTAAAAGGAGGCCAACAAACTGTAAATCTATTTGGGCTAATATACCTCTTGCCTCTACAGCTCTGTCCCCATTTCTCTCTTCAGATATTTCTTTTAGTCGACGTATGAGGGCTGGCAGTCTGTCCCCCACTGTCTTGCAAGCATTGTACCTACAGGCCCAGCGTGTCTCTATCAACCTTTGAAACTCTCTTGGGGCCCCCTGAAACATGTCCCTCTGTACCTCTAGCCATCTTTGATGCACATATGAGCCTGACACAAACACATACAGTTTCTGCAGAAGAGAAAAGAAACAATAGGCTTCTGGGATGCATTTTACACTGTCAACTAATACTAAATTTAAGCAATGTGCATTGCAGTGAACATAAAAAGCTAATGGGGCCTCAGATTTAATGCGTTCCTGCACTCCTGTGTCCTTTCCACTCATGACAGAGGCACCATCATATGCTTGCCCTACTAGGTGGTTTCTGTAGTCAAGGCCATACTTCTGCAGTATTTGAATAATTTTCTGTGAAAGCGCTGCAGCATCTAATCGCTCTGCTGCTTCAAATGTGAGGAAACTTTCACATATGGAGCTATTGTAATAATATCGAATTACCAAGGACATTTGTTCCTTCTTAGCAATGTCTTTGGTCTCGTCTACCATAATGCTGAAAGCCCCACTTTGTGCAACTTCATTAATTACTGAGGTGCGGACAATTTCAGCTAGGCAATCAATTATTTCATTTTGTGTACTATGCCCAAGGTATGTTGCATTTTTTTGACTTGTCATTTTTCTTTTGACTGTGTGATCATGCTTGGCTAGCAGTTCCATAATAGCGAGTACATTTCCTTTATTCTGGCCTTCGGTTTCTTTATGTGCTCTCTGTGCAATATTTTGCATAGCTGTGAGGAGCAGGGTTTCTCCAACAGTTTTAATGTACTCTCTGTTTTCCCTCACTATTTTATTATATTCTGCATTTAATGAGGCTGAGAGAGAACATTTGCTTGCAATTGACTTTTCATATTCTGCCCATGCTAACATAGCCATAGTATCGGATTCTGATTTGCCATGACCTACAAACCCACCATCTTTGTAAGTTGCTTTTTTCCAGATTTTGAATCCTGCTTCAGATGTAAACACTGAATCACCTGAGGAGGGGAGACTGAAGTGCCGGCAGGCATAGCAGTAGGCAGAATCATTACTTTGAGAGTATTCCAGCCATTTATGTGTGAAGTACCATTCTTTCATGAAGGCCCGTCTTCTACCCCCCTGAACGGTCCGAGGGAAACACTTCAGATGTGGCTGTTTGGGCCCCTCTCCTCTAGACTGGGATATATCTAGAAGAATGAAACAAGAGGTTACTCATTAGCAAGCCATCTATTTTATTATCAGGGTCACACTGCCACACTGTCATAATTTCACCTGTTGGTCCGGGAACAGCTTGAATAGCTCTAGCTGATTCCTGCCTCGCCCTCTCTTTGACTGTTGCTGCTGCTGCCTGTTCCTCACTTTCATGCAATGCTGCTTCTTCCCTGTTGTCTGTCCCTGATGCTGGCTCTGCCTGTTCGTCGCTGTCATGTTCTGCTTCTGGCTCTGCCTGTTCATTAGCTTGCTCGATTATGTCATCTTTCTCTTCCACTGAATCCTCACTAACATTCATCCTCACTGCATCTCCACTACTACTTTTCTTAAAGAAGAAGGAAGAGATTTCTGTGGACTTCCTCTTCATTGTCTGAAAATTGACATAGCTACAATTACTAATCGTAGGCATAGCAATAACGTAAGTCATTTCCAAACTCAAAAATGCTGTTTAAACTTGCATTCATTAGTTCTCTTTGAAATATGTTATTTTTGTCGGACTACCACACAAATACCATTTTGATACGATTTCATTACACCCTGCTTTGCCAGAGCATAACCTCAGAGGCAGTTCAAAAGTCCTACATTGGGCTGTTGCAGGTTTTGTGTCAGCGAGTCGTTCAAACCCTCTCCTCTGCCTCTACTCTTGAGCTCCACTGATTTAATTCCTAAGTTGTTGGTCGTGTTCAAATACTAGAAGAAAGTGTCACTCTTAGGTCATCCTTACAGGCTGTTGACATTCTCTCCAGGGCCCATATGCGAGTGGTGGTTCAGGGTGCCAGGCACGGAGCCAGACTCAATATTTTGGGGGGGCTGGATGGCAGCTCTGAAAACTGCTAGTGAGATGGGAAATTAAACCTATTGCGCTACCGATACCCCCTTCCCCGTCCTAACGCCCCCTCCCCAATCCCAGGAGTCTGAATAGATATTACGCCTTCCTTTGGCCCATTAGATCCATCTTTCACCCCATTTCACCGGAGGCATAGCCATGATTCTCTAACAAGTGGGGCCTGGAGCTAATGTAGTAGGGCCCACATTAAGAAGAGCCTGCAGAAGGAAAGCCACTTGTTCTGCCCCCAGTTAAATGCATCGGAGTGACAGAGAGTAGTGAGTGAGGGCGAACCAATCAAGGAGGGGTTGTCCCCTTGAGAAAAGGTGTTAAATAATGGGTAATATATAATAGTATATAATATAATACTGCATTTTACAGTAAACTTTCTGTGATAAATTAGGTAAAAAGCCATACAGTTTACAATCGGTTTTGTAGGTATGTTAGATGCCAAGCCACCATGCACAGGAACATTTTCAAACACATTTTCATAATTCCTTTGTCCGCCGTATGCCAGTACTCTGCGAGTTTAAAAAAGCATTTTCATATTGATTGTGCTCACAAATGTCCATTCTGGTGCACCTATATATGGCACTTTTCCCACATAGGAAATACTCATGTTTGCTTTGTTCATAATGCCAGTAACCATACTATGACAAAGCATGTTTTTATGCTGGCTCTTTCATTACACAGTATCTGCATGTAAGAGCATACTCCTGTTGGCTTTGCCTTAATGCCAGTGAAAAAAAGCCAAGCCACAATAAGAAAATATATCCTTGCTGGCTACACAAATCCCCCATTCCCCATATAAGAACACTCATGTTGTATTTGCTCCCTAACTGCAGTAAAACGTCATGCCAGAGTAAAAAAAACAGCATTGCAGGCAGCACGAATGCCCCCACCCCAATGTAAGAATACTTGGCCTTAACACCAGTAATAAACTGCAATGCCACAGAAATAAAATATGCTCACTCTGAACAGCACAGGCAACCTACTCCTGCTGTACGTATCACCCAGCCGGTAGAGCCACAACCGCCTTATAGCCTCTCAAACCTTTTCCCCCACCCACATAATGAGAAATGTAAAGCAAACACTGCGTCGCATGATCATTCGCTACGTTCACAGTTTGCACACCTCACTGTTCCCATATCTGATTTAAACCCTTGCACACACAAAACAAGCGTTAACATGTGTGGTCAACAGAATCAGACTGTTTAAACCTATTAGCATGTCATGATACCACATCTCAAAATATCCATGCATTTACCTTTGTGTTTGATTGAGGCCAACCTGTATTTGTTAGTAAATCAGAATTAATTTTTTTGTCAGGGCACTGCAGAATGCCACTAGTACAGCTCAGACACAGTAAATCACTAAATAACATCCACACATTTGATGTGTGCTATGTCCTATGTGTCACTGCCCTATGTGCATTATTACCACATTTCTTTCTCTTGTATGTTTTTTCGAGTGGGGCTCTACTCTTATTCCATAGAGCTTTGCAGGGCTAATGTCATCATACTCTACCTCGTGGCCATTCTTCCAGCTCGAAGTCAGGAGCCTGTGGCAGCGAACATCGCTGCGGACATTGCTCCTAGACATGTAGCTATAACCCCTCAAACTTTCCAGACGTATTTGCGATTAACGATATTACATTTCTGAGGGCAACGTTTAGACTGTTCCTGGTAATTCTGGGAAGCGTCGAGACTGGGTGTCTGGCCTGGGCGTCTGGCCTGGGCTCTTGGGGCCAAACACCAACCGAGTTGGGCAAAATGACGTGCAAAACGGGGGAGGGGCCTATGTCAGGGTTTGGTGGCAAGAGAAGGGGCTAAAAGCGACTGGGTGAGAAAAGGGGTGAAAGGGAGGAAAAGGAATTGGAGCAAGAAAAGGGCCGGGGCAAGTAAAAGGGGCTATATTTTGCCATCCGAGGAGAGCGGTGAGTGTGTGCCTCTGAAAGCGCCTTTTGTTGTATAAATTTGCCCATTTGTTCACGGGCCCGTGCCCAGGAGCAGGCCCTTGCGTCCCCTTCCTCCCCGCAGCCCCTTCCTGGTTCCCACTGCCCATTTGCAGCCCAGCTCAGTGAGTAGCAAGCCCCCTCCAGGAGCGGCTTGAATTTGAAATCTTGGAGGCCCCGAGGCCTTTCGAGTCCCCTGCAGCCCGCTCCCACCGTGCACCTTCTTCCCGTTTCTCTCTTCCCTCCCGCCTCCCGACCCACGCAGGCCCGCTCTCATTGGTCCACCTACACTTCATCACTGGTCCTCCCAGGGCAGCCCTCTGCCCGGCAGCCCCCTGCCCGGCAGCCCCCTGTGGCTAAGGGCGGCTCCTACATTGGCGGCTCCGAGATGTGTCTGCAGGTGTCAGCAGGGGAAGCCAGTGAAGCCAGCAGCCAACAGACACCAACAAAAACTGTGAGTGTGGCACGGGTGGGGAGTAGAGCAATTACTCTACTCCAGAAAACCCCTGCCAATCTATCTTACCTCCCAATAACATGGACCGCCATAGACTCACACCAGGTACACTCAGGAATATTTGTAACCACCAGACTGAACCTATCCATGACAGGATTGTAGAAGTTGCCTTGCATTACATAGTAACATAGTTGTCAAGACCAACACGCACCACATTTAGATGGAATTGTGAATATTGGCCTGCGTTGCATCTAGATAGGACTTTGAATATTAGCATGTCCACACTTAGACAGAACTGCGAATATTAGCATGTCCACACTTAGACAGAATTGTGCATGTTGGCATGTCCACACGTGGATAGAACTGTCAATGTTAGCATGCTAAAGGTCAGGTAACCCACTAACCAATATAAGCTCAAATTCTGCATACTTATCTCACTCAAAAAACTCACACAACCATCTCTCGCACAGCAAGCCGCACGCACTTCACAACACTGCAACAACACATAAGCCGGAGCAACAGCACACATGGACTGACACCGATCCGATACCCGCACCAAAGCTCAGTATTTGGTGTATACCGAGCTGAAGCTGCCAACAAAACACCACTCCTCTCACTATCCTACTCCCTCTTCACCTTACTAACCCATCCCACCTTATCATTTGCAGATCCACCAGAGCGCCTGGGGACCAATTCCGTTGGTGACGGTGTGCGGTACAAATACCTTTAACATTTAACATCATTCTAAACTGTTCAAGCAGATGGGAAAATAAAATCTCTGTCGGGGCCTCTGAGGTGACAGTCAAATGATGTTCTTAATTTTGTAAAACTATTCAACTGCTTAGTCAGCAGATAAACAACAACGCTGCTTCCCTGAGATCTTTGATTCAGCTTTAGTTAAAGTCATATAAACAGTGCCAGAAAGGATCGCCTCGTTATCTGGGAAAACGTTTTCTGCTGGGTTTTCCACACCCTGATCTTCCCTAGACCAACTACAATCTGATCACCCCTGCAAAGCTTGACCCCCTTCCATTTTATGTCAGTTCTAAGAAATGCTGTGCTAATTAGGAACGTAGAATGGGCGCTTTGTATTGTAGAAGCCGAGGTTTGCACTATATCGGTTTTATGAACGTCAAGAAGAATATGTGACTAGCCATTCCTTCCATACTTAGCTTAACCTCCCAGCCTTTTTAAGCAAATCAAGTGCACTGTTATTCGCCTTTACTTATATTTCACATATAGAATCCCATGAACCTCAGACACTGCCCTATCGGCCAGTCCAAGCCTCTTCTTTCTGTACGTATCTAAGATTCCCTGTAAAGAGAAGCACTCAGGACAAATGCGGGCATTTACTAACACCCAAAGCATCAACTGTTCAGATCATAACAAATGTGGTATTTTTTTTGTGGCCATAATTAAAAATAAAAAAAACAATCTTTCTGTATGCCACAAAAAAACGTGCACCTTGTTGTGTGTAGCAACGTATCCAACTAAGGGTGTCATAGTACCCCCCAGGGCTTGAAAGCACCAGTATAGAATGGGGTCATGTGAACATTACCTACAGTGTTTCAAAAGCTTGTTAGCATTGCAAGGTATGAAGATATCTGCATGTCGGAGACTGGAACGCGAGTTCAGAGGGAGAGAGTGGCAAGAAAACATAGACTTCATGCTCACTGCTTTTCTTACTGCCAAGTGACATTTTACTGTGATGTGAAGCCTTTTGCTTTTTACCTTTTAGGAAATTAATAATGCTCACAGCTTTCAAAGTGAATGCCATCGCCATCGCATATATTGTGCCTCCTCTAGAGATTTTATTTCACTAATAAAATGCAACATGTTCAGCAACAGCATATCAAAATCACGCATCCGCATGCACAGTATTAATGAAATGCAACATGTTTGCCAATGCCTGGATGGAATGGAATCACTCGATCCCAGCCACAGCCTAGGTCTGCCAGTCCTTTTCAGTGCCTGACCGGATGGAACACAGCCTGAGCCTGGAAGCAGGAGCCACAGCCAAAGCAGAAATGCGCACGCTTAGGCTGTTGTGTTTCCGGGTCTGTTCGCGCATGTGCAACTGCAAACATCAATGGGGGGAGGGCAGGGCCACTGTGACTCCAGACCAGTAGTGCAATGCGGGCAGGGCAGGCCCGTCAGAAAAAAAAAGCAAAAAAAAGACTTTTTTCTTTTCGCACTGCACTGGGCATGTAATTATTGTCCATGCAAAGTTCAGTACGAAAAAAAAATGTATATTTTTTGCTTTGTCGTGGGGGGACCAACAGGGGGGCCAGCATGTTTATAAGGGTGGCCATGGCCCCACTTGGCCACCCCTTGGCGGCGCCCCTGCCTGGAGGGCCAGGTGATTTTCTTCAATTTTTCTTTTAATTGGCAGACTTCCTGGCCTAAGGTGTCCCTTTCCTGACTAAGAGCCTGCATCTGTGCTGCCAGGTCATCCCTCTGCCTTTGAAAAGCACCAGCTTTCTGGCGTTCTTGATCAAACTCTGCCTGGGTATCCAGGTCTTTCAAAATCAATGTATTGCTTTCCTCTTTCTCTCTGTCTAGTCGGATTTGCAGGGTGGCTACCTGCTCTGTGCATGCCCTGTTAAAGTCTAGTTGTTGCTCCAGCTTTTTCTGGCTCTGCAGTAGGGTGTCCAAACCTTCTTGGTACTCCTTCTGCAAGGCCAGAAAGCTGGTATCCTGGTCAGCCTTTTCCTGCTGCAGGATATCCATATCCTCCTTTATTTTAATAATATACTGCCTACTATCATTTTCTGACTCCTTGCTCCTCTGCAGCCTCTGCTCAAAAGAGACCAGGTCAGATTGGGCCTTCTCTAATGCCATCAGTTGCCTATTTGCCAGATCTTGGCCTTCAGCACATTTGTCCTGTATGGCTCCCATATTTAAATATAAATATGCCGCTACCCAGGCAATCTTGTTGTGCTCATCCTTAGCCTTAGGGGCCATATATAGTTCACTCAGGGCCACATGTAAGGGACCCTAATCTCTCCATAATCTTACCCTGTTTCAGTGATCTGGGGTGCGATTGCCTGCAACCAGACCGCCTGGTCCTGATGAGCCCACTCACCTCTCACAAATAGCTTATGTAAGAGGTGTTTTGATATCTACCAAGGTCGTCATTCTGGAATTTGATTTCTTTCCTGACTTACAGAAGTTTGTATTTTATTTTGCAAAACAGACCGTTTCCTTAGAGTGTTCCTTTGAGGGGTGTTTTTACAGTGTAACACGGCGTGGCGATCCAACAGAATTTATATATCCTGTCAGTTAGCACACTGTATTAATCTGCACAAGTGATAGCTGTAATCCAGAATCCCCGGCTTGAGCCCCCAATTCTGTTAAGTGACTTCAATTCAGCACTCCCACTAAGTCAGTGCCTCGTCTGGGACGCCCAAGAGAAGCCCTTATTTATATATTTTTATGACAAGTTATACTCTGGATGATATACCCTTATATAACGCCCCTCTCTTTAAATCCCCCTGACCTCACTGAGCCAAGAAGTAGGTTTGTTTTGCAATTTAAAAGATTTATTGGAAAAATTAAACAATATATATATATTACACTTTTATAATAAATTAATATTTGATATCACACTTAGACATATGACAGTGCTCAACACTGGGTGATGTTACACTAGCACACTGATTTATTTACTTAGGAGTAGTTTAGAGGATAAGGTAGCTGAGAATGCTTTTTGGTTTCAAGGAGATGCAAAGATGAATAAAAGGCAGTACAGAAATAAACTTGATATGATTTCAGCAAAAGATAATATGATCACTTTTTCTCTGACAATTCACTCCCCCCCTATACAATGTAAGGAGATGGAAGTAACACACACATTCTTCAGGAATAAAATCACAGTACAATACAAATTCAGTTCCCCCCTAGCAAGCTTATAGCACCAGGGATGATTTTGAAACACAGGCGAAAGACTTTCAGGTGATTTGCAAGGGAGTGAAATATGCTAAAATTGATTTTAATTCCCTCTAGAGGTTCAGGGTGAGTGAGAGATACTTTAAATCAGTTCAAGTCCACACTAACAATGATTAATGAGGGATTATCAGGTTGAAAACAGATTTCAGTACTGGAAGCAAAGGACAGATCTTTCTACACGTGGTTGAAATGAAGCAAAATGTCAAATCACTGCACTTTTATCGAGTGTGTCGGTTGTAGGCTTGTTGAAAAGCTTAGAATCTTAGCTTTACAATGAAAGTTAAATCTCGTTCCTAGCACCTACGATTCAAAAGATATGGACGATTTTGTGAAGGTAGTTTTTCAGAAATGAAATAATGATTCAAAATGGCAAAATGACACTTTTGCAGAATGGACACACGATTTCTTATGATGCAGTTATAAATAGGTTAAAATAGTTTGAATTAGATTATCTTAAACTAAGAGATTGGTTTTGCACAGTTCTGGCTGAGTACTCACACTATAAATTTGAAATAGGCCATCAGGGTCTGGTCAGGTTGGCTGCGGTTCTCTCGCCACGGACGGTCTTTAGTACCGGTTCTGCTCACAGCGATCTGGTCTGGGTCTCTTGAATTGGATCTGACAGTTCTGGATACACAGGATTCTTAGCAAGCAGCAAACCGCACAGCCCAGCGGTTGAATAGTTTGCAAAGGATTTTGAGGCTTGCTGAAGAGAACTCAGCTTGTGGGTTAGGCCTTTGCTTTAAGTTCTGGAGTCTGAGTTCTAAGTTCTGGTCTCTGTCTGGATTTGAAGTCTAAGTGCTGGATCTGGTGTCTTCTGGAAAAGTGCTCCACAAGAAATCAGCTTGAAGTGGGAAGTGAATGTCTCTACCTGGGTTTTGGTGTTCCTTTTATGTCTTTAGAAAATGGGTGTGTGCATGGCATAACTAAGCCTGCCCCTCACAAATTATCATTGGCCAAGTCCTCCTCTGTCCCTTGATTGGGGAAGGAAATGGAGTGTCATCGTGATGAGGTAGTTTATGGGTCAGAGGATCCACCCCTGGTCAATTTGCACACAAATCTATTCTTGATCCAAATACACATTTATCTATGTACCATTTTTCTAATATTATATGTCCAGTTAACGTATTTTCTGTAGCACCAAACCATCCGATCCCTGTCTTTGTAAGATGTTGTGTCCACTTATGAAAGAATTCTGCCCTTTTCATCCAGATAACGACCTCTAAACTTTTCCAGATTTTACACAAATGTGCACAAGGAATATGGGTATCAGATGATAAGGTGTCACATTTTTAACATACATACATTTGGAGTAACAACCTATTTTCCGCTACTATCCCGAAGAACATACCACAAAGTCCTAATACCTCTGAAAATGTGCACAGAAAAATCACCAGAATAATGATATTAATTATATAATTTTGACAAGTCCGTACTATGAATTATCCATCTTTTAAAAATTATGCTCTGTCCCAGAGGGGTGTGGTTTCCCAAAGCACATGGTGGAATTTCTGGTTTGTCCACTTCCTCCAAATCAAGTTGCTCACAGAGGCACTGCCCCTCCCCGTTTCTCTCAAGAGGAAGCCATTTACGACCCCCCCCTATTTAACATTTGCCTGAGCCAAGTAAGGCTCATTGTTCTGTTTCCCTCCAGTCCTAGGTGCGCCTCCCCTGATTAAATCAGGGAGGTGTCATCTCCTTTTGGTGAGGGCAGGAGAATGCAGGCCAGGCCTGGGAACATTTGTTGAGCAAGTTTCAACTCCCGTTGGGGGTAGTTGTCAGGCAGAATTCAATCTCTTTAAGCCAGGCTTCAGCTAAATGTCACTTTTGTTCCCAGTTTCATCCAAATCAAATTTACAATTTTTACCCATGCAGCTAGAATGCTGATTCTAAGTTCAAAACTATGACATTTAACAGTTGCAAACTATGTGACACCCAACAGTAGGTCACTCATTTATTTTAAACATTTAGATTTTAGTGTCTTTCAGTCCAATTTAACTCAGGCTGCTGACATCCACAGCTCAGCCAGTTTCATTATGAACATTATTTTAGGCTCTTTCTCTTTCCAGATGTTGTATGCACACAAGACTACATTATGCCAAATGTCTGCTGGTGTTCATTGAGATTTTTTAATATCTTGCAATGTTTAAAATATGCATTTTTAGCTTGCATTTCAGAGAAACAAAGGTGATTTCAAAGCGCTTTTTTGAGCTAACAGGCACTGCTCTTTTTCCTTTGGCACACATTCCTCTCATGGCACTCCTAGCCCATCACGCTCTCACTGGTGGGTGGTAGGTCAGGCAACCATTTTGGTGTGTGCAAAAACTGTGCGGTTTTCTGGATCCTGGCGCAAATGTGGGCTTTTCTGCCATCTTGGATTTCCTAAATCCACAGCACCAAATGTAGCAGCATAATAGTCCAAACGTGGGTCAGGACACCCAACAACGCGATTCATGGATGATGGTTTGAGGGCCACTTTTTTTGAGGCGAGCCGTGGGCCACTTTCTATGTGAGGGGTGGGACACTTTTTTTGGGTGTCCGGGCCTATTTCTTGTCCCAGTCCGACCCTGCACTGGTGCATTTCCTCACTCACCAGATCAAAGGTCAGTAACAGCCTGTCGGGATCCAAGTCTGGTTTAGAGCCAATAGTGAAATAGTGAATCAATAAACTATACCGAGTGCAATTGCATAGGTTACAATTAGTGAATCAGCATCACTGAATGGCAGCTCAAAAACCTGTCATCTTTAATGTCATGCTCTGTTTGTACCTCTATTGATCTATCGAGCTCTCTCTTTTTTTAAATGATTACCTACGTCCCAAAAAGCGGCTAAGTTTAGCCATGAAATCTAAAATGACAATGCAGGCGGTTTCTAGTGCCACACTTTCCAATATGCTATCAACAACATTTCCACATGTGAATTTATCAGAGTTAAACTTAATTGACAGTCAGAGATGGCTCAGAATCATGTAGTAGTAACCAAAATATGTTTAGTAAGTTGTTACCGGCCTGATATCAAAAAAGCAATACCAGAGGCTGACAAAAGAGAATAGATCTATTAGTAGCCAACCCCCATAGACAATCATCTACTTTGGGTGAATTGATGCTTCTCACCCAATACACAAAGTCATATCATGTACCAACGTCTAAGCAAACATTGCCATACTGTACAATCAGGTCCTGGTCTCAAAATATGTATCCAAGACAAAACCGCAAATAATTGCAAAAGAAAATCAGAGACTGGGTAACAAGCTAGTCACCTGGGGGCTCAGAGTAGAACAAATACTACATGGCTTTGCATAACCCAACCAGTATGGTTTTAATGTGCAACATGTAATGTCTGCTCTTTCACTCTTAACAAGATCACTATCTTTAGCTTTTGTGACAACAAAGTTCTTCACTTTAAGCAATTTATCGACTGCAATAGTACATTTGTTCTTATGCCATTTTATGTACCTTCGATAAAATATGCACAGGTAGTACAAAGCAGCCATTGAAAAACCGAATCTATGAACATCTGGGAAGCATTAAAAGTCGAGATGAAAGATACCATTAGCTCAATACTGGAGAGCTGCAGGGGCGCCGCCAAGGGGAGGTCAAGGGGGGCCATGGCCACCCTTATAAACATGCTGGCCCCCCCGTTGGTCCCCCCACGACAAAGCAAAAAATATATACTTTTTTTTTTTCGTACTGAACTTTGAATGGACAATAATTACATGCCCAGTGCAGTGCGAAAAGAAAAAAGTCTTTTTTTTGCTTTTTTTTTTCTCACGGGCCTGCCCTGCCCGCATTGCACTACTGGTCTGGAGTCACAGTGGCCCTGCCCTCCCCCCATTGATGTTTGCAGTTGCACATGCGCGGACAGACCCGGAAACACAACAGCCTTTCTGCTTTGGCTGTGGCTCCTGCTTCCAGGCTCAGGCTGTGTTCCATCCGGGCAAGCACTGAAAAGGACTGGCAGACCTAGGCTGTGGCTGGGATCGAGTGATTCCATTCCATCCAGGCATTGGCAAGCATGTTGCATTTCATTAATAATGTGCATGCGGATGCGTGATTTTGATATGCTGTTGCTGAACATGTTGCATTTTATTAGTGAAATGAAATCTCTAGAGGAGGCACAATATATGCGATGGCGA
The DNA here is from genome assembly GCF_040938575.1 of Ambystoma mexicanum. Taxonomy (NCBI): domain Eukaryota; kingdom Metazoa; phylum Chordata; class Amphibia; order Caudata; family Ambystomatidae; genus Ambystoma; species Ambystoma mexicanum. The sequence continues at coordinate 1,125,071,999 of NC_090921.1, forward strand.
TGGCATTCACTTTGAAAGCTGTGAGCATTATTCATTTCCTAAAAGGTAAAAAGCAAAAGGCTTCACATCACAGTAAAATGACACTTGGCAGTAAGAACAGCAGTGAGCATGAAGTCTTTGTTTTCTTGCCACTCTCTCCCTCTGAACTCGCGTTCCAGTCTCCGACATGCAGACATCTTCATACCTTGCAATGCTAACAAGCTTTTGAAACACTGTAGGTAATGTTCACATGACCCCATTCTATACTGGTGCTTTCAAGCCCTGGGGGGTACCATGACACCCTTAGTTGGATATGTTGCTACACACAACAAGGTGCACGTTTTTTTGTGGCATACAGAAAGATTTTTTTTTTTTTGCATTATGGCCACAAAAAAAAATACCACATTTGTTATGATCTGAACAGTTGATGCTTTGGGTGTTATTAAATGCCTGCATTTGTCCTGAGTGCTTCTCTTTACAGGGAATCTTAGATACGTACAGAAAGAAGAGGCTTGGACTGGCCTATAGGGCAGTGTCTGAGATTCATGGGATTCTATATGTGAAATATAAGCAAAGGCGAATAACAGTACACTTGATTTGCTTAAAAAGGCTGGGAGGTTAAGCTAAGTATGGAAGGAATGGCTAGTCACATATTCTTCTTGACGTTCATAAAACCGATATAGTGCAAACCTCGGCTTCTACAATACAAAGCGCCCATTCTACGTTCCTAATTAGCACAGCATTTCTTAGAACTGACATAAAATGGAAGGGGGTCAAGCTTTGCAGGGGTGATCAGATTGTAGTTGGTCTAGGGAAGATCAGGGTGTGGAAAACCCGGCAGAAAACGTTTTCCCAGATAAAGAGGCGATCCTTTCTGGCACTGTTTATACGACTTTAACTAAAGCTGAATCAAAGATCTCAGGGAAGCAGCGTTGTTGTTTATCTGCTGACTAAGCAGTTCAATAGTTTTACAAAATTAAGAACATCATTTGACTGTCACCTCAGAGGCCCCGACAGAGATTTTATTTTCCCATCTGCTTGAACAGTTTAGAATGATGTTAAATGTTAAAGGTATTTGTACCGCACACCGTCACCAACGGAATTGGTCCCCAGGCGCTCTGGTGGATCTGCAAATGATAAGGTGGGATGGGTTAGTAAGGTGAAGAGGGAGTAGGATAGTGAGAGGAGTGGTGTTCTGTTGGCAGCTTCAGCTCGGTATACACCAGATACTAAGCTTTGGTGCGGGTATCGGATCGGTGTCAGTCCATGTGTGCTGTTGCTCCGGCTTATGTGTTGTTGCAGTGTTGTGAAGTGCGTGCGGCTTGCTGTGCGAGAGATGGTTGTGTGAGTTTTTTGAGTGAGATAAGTATGCAGAGTTTGAGCTTATATTGGTTAGTGGGTTACCTGACCTTTAGCATGCTAACATTGACAGTTCTATCCAAGTGTGGACATGCCAACATGCACAATTCTGTCTAAGTGTGGACATGCTAATATTCACAGTTCTGTCTAAGTGTGGACATGGTAATATTCAAAGTCCTATCTAGATGCAACGCAGGCCAATATTCACAATTCCATCTAAATGTGGTGCGTGTTGGTCTTGACAACTATGTTACTATGTAATGCAAGGCAACTTCTACAATCCTGTCATGGATAGGTTCAGTCTGGTGGTTACAAATATTCCTGAGTGTACCTGGTGTGAGTCTATGGCGGTCCATGTTATTGGGAGGTAAGATAGATTGGCAGGGGTTTTCTGGAGTAGAGTAATTGTTCTACTCCCCACCCGTGCCTCACTCACAGTTTTTGTTGGTGTCTTTTGGCTGCTGGCTTCACTGGCTTCCCCTGCTGACACCTGCAGACACATCTCGGAGCCGCCAATGTAGGAGCCGCCCTTAGCCACAGGGGGCTGCCGGGCAGAGGGCTGCCCTGGGAGGACCAGTGATGAAGTGTAGGTGGACCAATGAGAGCGGGCCTGCGTGGGTCGGGAGGCGGGAGGGAAGGGAGAAACAGGAAGAAGGTGCGCGGTGGGAGCGGGCTGCAGGGGACTCGAAAGGCCTCGGGGCCTCCAAGATTTCAAATTCAAGCTGCTCCTGGAGGGGGCTTGCTACTCACCGAGCTGGGCTGCAAATGGGCAGTGGGAACCAGGAAGGGGCTGTGGGGAGGAAGGGGACGCAAGGGCCTGCTCCTGGGCACGGGCCCGTGAACAAATGGGCAAATTTATACAACAAAAGGCGCTTTCAGAGGCACACACTCACCGCACTCCTCGGATGGCAAAATATAGCCCCTTTTACTTGCCCTGGCCCTTTTCTTGCTCCAATTCCTTTTCCTCCCTTTCACCCCTTTTCTCACCCAGTCGCTTTTAGCCCCTTCTCTTGCCACCAAACCCTGACATAGGCCCCTCCCCCGTTTTGCACGTCATTTTGCCCAGCTCGGTTGGTGTTTGGCCCCAAGAGCCCAGGCCAGACGCCCAGGCCAGACACCCAGTCTCGACGCTTCCCAGAATTACCAGGAACAGTCTAAACGTTGCCCTCAGAAATGTAATATCGTTAATCGCAAATACGTCTGGAAAGTTTGAGGGGTTATAGCTACATGTCTAGGAGCAATGTCCGCAGCGATGTTCGCTGCCACAGGCTCCTGACTTCGAGCTGGAAGAATGGCCACGAGGTAGAGTATGATGACATTAGCCCTGCAAAGCTCTATGGAATAAGAGTAGAGCCCCACTCAAAAAAACATACAAGAGAAAGAAATGTGGTAATAATGCACATAGGGCAGTGACACAATGGACATAGCACACATCAAATGTGTGGATGTTATTTAGTGATTTACTGTGTCTGAGCTGTACTAGTGGCATTCTGCAGTGCCCTGACAAAAAATTTAATTCTGATTTACTAACAATTACAGGTTGACCTCAATCAAACACAAAGGTAAATGCATGGATATTTTGAGATGTGGTATCATGACATGCTAATAGGTTTAAACAGTCTGATTCTGTTGACCACACATGTTAACGCTTGTTTTGTGTGTGCAAGGGTTTAAATCAGATATGGGAACAGTGAGGTGTGCAAACTGTGAACTTAGCGAATGATCATGCGACGCAGTGTTTGCTTTACATTTCTCATTATGTGGGTGGGGGAAAAGGTTTGAGAGGCTATAAGGCGGTTGTGGCTTTACCAGCTGGGTGATACGTACAGCAGGAGTAGGTTGCCTGTGCTGTTCAGAGTGAGCATATTTTATTTCTGTGGCATTGCAGTTTATTACTGGTGTTAAGGCCAAGTATTCTTACATTGAGGTGGGGGCATTCGTGCTGCCTGCAATGCTGTTTTTTTTACTCTGGCATGACGTTTTACTGCAGTTAAGGAGCAAATACAACATGAGTGTACTTATATGGGGAATGGGGGATTTGTGTAGCCAGCAAGGATATATTTTCTTATTGTGGCTTGGCTTTTTTTCACTGGCATTAAGGCAAAGCCAACAGGAGTATGCTCTTACATGCAGATACTGTGTAATGAAAGAGCCAGCATAAAAACATGCTTTGTCATAGTATGGTTACTGGCATTATGAACAAAGCAAACATGAGTATTTCCTATGTGGGAATAGTACCATATATAGGTGCACCAGAATGGACATTTGTGAGCACAATCAATATGAAAATGCTTTTTTAAACTCGCAGAGTACTGGCATATGGCAGACAAAGGCATTATGAAAATGTGTTTGAAAATGTTCCTGTGCATGGTGGCTTGGCATCTAACATACCTACAAAACTGATTGTAAACTGTATGGCTTTTTACCTAATTTATCACAGAAAGTTTACTGTAAAATGCACTATTATATTATATACTATTATATATTACCCATTATTTAACACCTTTTCTCAAGGGGACAACCCCTCCTTGATTGGTTCGCCCTCACTCACTACTCTCTGTCACTCCTATGCATTTAACTGGGGGCAGAACAAGTGGCTTTCCTTCTGCAGGCTCTTCTTAATGTGGGCCCTACTACATTAGCTCCAGGCCCCACTTGTTAGAGAATCATGGCTATGCCTCCGGTGAACTGGGGTGAAAGATGGATCTAATGGGCCAAAGGAAGGCGTAATATCTATTCAGCCTCCTGGGCTTGGGGAGGGGGCGTTAGGACGGGGGAGGGGGTATCTGTAGCGCAATAGGTTTAATGTCCCATCTCACTAGCAGTTTTCAGAGCTGCCATCCAGCCCCCCCCAAAATATTGAGTATGGCTCCGTGCCTGGCACCCTGACCCACCACTCGCATATGGCCCCTGGAGAGAATGTCAACAGCCTGTAAGGATGACCTAAGAGTGACACTTTCTTCTAGTATTTGAACACGACCAACAACTTAGGAATTAAATCAGTGGAGCTCAAGAGTAGAGGCAGAGGAGAGGGTTTGAACGACTCACTGACACAAAACCTGCAACAGCCCAATGTAGGACTTTTGAACTGCCTCTGAGGTTATGCTCTGGCAAAGCAGGGTGTAATGAAATCGTATCAAAATGGTATTTGTGTGGTAGTCCGACAAAAATAACATATTTCAAAGAGAACTAATGAATGCAATTTTAAACAGCATTTTTGAGTTTGGAAATGACTTACGTTATTGCTATGCCTACGATTAGTAATTGTAGCTATGTCAATTTTCAGACAATGAAGAGGAAGTCCACAGAAATCTCTTCCTTCTTCTTTAAGAAAAGTAGTAGTGGAGATGCAGTGAGGATGAATGTTAGTGAGGATTCAGTGGAAGAGAAAGATGACATAATCGAGCAAGCTAATGAACAGGCAGAGCCAGAAGCAGAACATGACAGCGACGAACAGGCAGAGCCAGCATCAGGGACAGACAACAGGGAAGAAGCAGCATTGCATGAAAGTGAGGAACAGGCAGCAGCAGCAACAGTCAAAGAGAGGGCGAGGCAGGAATCAGCTAGAGCTATTCAAGCTGTTCCCGGACCAACAGGTGAAATTATGACAGTGTGGCAGTGTGACCCTGATAATAAAATAGATGGCTTGCTAATGAGTAACCTCTTGTTTCATTCTTCTAGATATATCCCAGTCTAGAGGAGAGGGGCCCAAACAGCCACATCTGAAGTGTTTCCCTCGGACCGTTCAGGGGGGTAGAAGACGGGCCTTCATGAAAGAATGGTACTTCACACATAAATGGCTGGAATACTCTCAAAGTAATGATTCTGCCTACTGCTATGCCTGCCGGCACTTCAGTCTCCCCTCCTCAGGTGATTCAGTGTTTACATCTGAAGCAGGATTCAAAATCTGGAAAAAAGCAACTTACAAAGATGGTGGGTTTGTAGGTCATGGCAAATCAGAATCCGATACTATGGCTATGTTAGCATGGGCAGAATATGAAAAGTCAATTGCAAGCAAATGTTCTCTCTCAGCCTCATTAAATGCAGAATATAATAAAATAGTGAGGGAAAACAGAGAGTACATTAAAACTGTTGGAGAAACCCTGCTCCTCACAGCTATGCAAAATATTGCACAGAGAGCACATAAAGAAACCGAAGGCCAGAATAAAGGAAATGTACTCGCTATTATGGAACTGCTAGCCAAGCATGATCACACAGTCAAAAGAAAAATGACAAGTCAAAAAAATGCAACATACCTTGGGCATAGTACACAAAATGAAATAATTGATTGCCTAGCTGAAATTGTCCGCACCTCAGTAATTAATGAAGTTGCACAAAGTGGGGCTTTCAGCATTATGGTAGACGAGACCAAAGACATTGCTAAGAAGGAACAAATGTCCTTGGTAATTCGATATTATTACAATAGCTCCATATGTGAAAGTTTCCTCACATTTGAAGCAGCAGAGCGATTAGATGCTGCAGCGCTTTCACAGAAAATTATTCAAATACTGCAGAAGTATGGCCTTGACTACAGAAACCACCTAGTAGGGCAAGCATATGATGGTGCCTCTGTCATGAGTGGAAAGGACACAGGAGTGCAGGAACGCATTAAATCTGAGGCCCCATTAGCTTTTTATGTTCACTGCAATGCACATTGCTTAAATTTAGTATTAGTTGACAGTGTAAAATGCATCCCAGAAGCCTATTGTTTCTTTTCTCTTCTGCAGAAACTGTATGTGTTTGTGTCAGGCTCATATGTGCATCAAAGATGGCTAGAGGTACAGAGGGACATGTTTCAGGGGGCCCCAAGAGAGTTTCAAAGGTTGATAGAGACACGCTGGGCCTGTAGGTACAATGCTTGCAAGACAGTGGGGGACAGACTGCCAGCCCTCATACGTCGACTAAAAGAAATATCTGAAGAGAGAAATGGGGACAGAGCTGTAGAGGCAAGAGGTATATTAGCCCAAATAGATTTACAGTTTGTTGGCCTCCTTTTAACATTCACAAATGTTTTTGGTGAGATAAAACATCTGTCAGATATTTTACAGTCCCCACAACTCAATTTGGGTGCAGCAGTTAACCTTGTTGATTCTCTTGTTGACACATTAAACAGTTATAGAGAGGGCTCTGTCTTTAATGAGATTTGGAACAATACTATGACCCTTGCTGAGCAATGCAACATTGCTGTTGCACCTCCAGGGCGTCGGGTCACACCAAGCTCTAGGCTTGAAGGGTATTACATTTCCATGCCTATATTTCAAAGACATGCCAATACACATAAGGAGACATTTCGGGCAGGTACATTTATTCCAATTGTTGATGTGCTTCTCTCTGAGTTGAAGAGAAGATTTTCTAAAGAAAGTTGTGCTGTTATGCAAGGGATACAAGCCTTGAATCCCTCCAGTCCCACATTTTATGAGAAAAATGTAGTGCTTCCATTTGCCTCGCAATACAACTGCAGTACTGAGGATCTAGACTATGAGATCCCTCATGTCAAGCGAATTCTTGATAGGAGGCAAACTAGTGGTTTTGAAAAACCAACCAGTTTATTAGAGCTCACAGTCTTCCTTGAGCCATATAAGGAAGTGTTCCATGAGATGTTTAAACTTTGCAAAATTGCACTTGCATTACCTGTGAGCACTGCAGCATGTGAGCGTAGTTTTTCTGTGCTAAAGTTAATCAAGAGTGCCTTGAGAAATACTATGAGTGATGAGAGATTGAGCAATTTGGGGTTGTTAAGTGTAGAGTCAAAAAGGGCTAGGGCGATAAATCTTGATGAATTTGTTGATGTGTTTGCCAAAAGACATAGCAACAGGCGAATAAAGCTATATTAATTAATGATACAATAATAATGAATAGGAATGTAAATAGGTTGAGTACTGAGTAGGCTACATTCAAATGTTTATTGCTGTCCATGGTTATGCACATTTGCTTTGTTCATGTTTAGTTTGCAAGAAGAAACAAAAAAGATTGTAGCCTAGTAAAGCAGGAATGTAAATAGTTTGAGCAGGCTATACTAAAATGTATATTGTCCATGATTATGCTTTTTGTAAGTATATATTTTAGTTTACAAGAATACACAGCAACATGAACCAAATACAGCTGTATTGAAAAAGGTTTTGGCATCTGTGTTGTTTTTTTACTTCAGCAGGCGTGTTCTCAGTAAATGTTTTGCTCCTTAAAATCGATGTGCTCCTTTAAATTAAAGCTGTATATTTGTCTTTTCAAGTAAAAGTCGAACAACTATTCAGTTTGACGAACAATAAATTGCCTAACATTCATATACACATCACATATTCCTTACATAGCACAAACAGATTGTGGAACTCAAAATGTTAACCGTACTGGTATTAGTCTATGTGCATCAGATACATTAATTAGTTAACTGTTGAATAATAAATGGAACTATATCAATATGCAATTCCTTAACTTTCATACATACATAGTTTTCAACTGGACTATATACTACATCGGCATAATAGATTTCCTGAAATTCAGTTATGTGTTTGTTTTGGTGTGCCACCCCAAGATTTCCTGTGGCCTCATCAGGCCACCCCTATGAGAAATGTCTGGAGGCGCCACTGTCTTTACTTAAATAAGAGTCTGACACCATGCCAGCTCGGGGGAGCCTTTCAAAGGCTGAACCCCGACTGGTGTGGTAACAGACCCCTATTAGAGTGAAAAGCTTCCAATTCAGCACCAGAGTGGGGACCTTTACATTTAAATAAGGGTCGACCTCCAAAAGCTGCCCCTGGCTGCTGTGACAGCGGGCCCCCATGAAAGTGAAAAACTTCCACTCCAGCACTGCAGCTTGGAGCTTTACACTTAAATAGGGGGCCACCACCATGACAGCACGTGGGAGCCTTTTACGGGCTGCCCTGTGCTGTTGTGGCAGTGGGCCCCTATTAAAGTGAAAAGCATTCGCTCTACTACTGGACATCCAGTGTAGGCCAGTATACCCAGCTTTCTTTCTATGTCATGGCATTTTATACTGCCTGTTAGTCCTTTTATGGTAATAGTAACATATTGGTGCAGCATGCATGGACATTTATGGGCACAGCCAGCATGAGAATGTTGTATATACTCGCATATGTTGTGGGTAAAGGCGTAATGAAAATGCTTTGGGAAATGGTCCGGGGCACTGTTTGTAAATTGCATCTTTTGGGTTTTTCATGTGCTACCATACACAATTGATTGCAAACTGTGTGACTATGTATCCAATTTTTCACAGAAAGTGCTGTAAAAAGCACCATTTAACCCATTATATAAAAAAAAGGCCAGGGGAAAAACACCCCGAACTGCCCTGATTTGGTTTGGGCTCTATTCCTGCGCTCTGTTGCTCACACATATTATTTTCTATTTCTGTATATTTGTTAAGCGCCAAAGCCCTCAGGCATCCAGGCGCTACACTGAAACGTAGACAACATGAAACTATGAGACAAGAAATACAGTGAAACCCACCTAGGCAAATAATCTAGTTTTCAAGCTTTTCCTGAAAACAAGATTGTTTTTTTTCTTTTTGCAAATTTTCAGGCAGCTCATTCCAGGCTCGAGCAATTAGGATAGGGAAAGAGCACCCATTTCCCCTGCTCCTCTTGAAACAGGGGATAATGAGACCATGATCATCATTCAACTGGACATTACAAACTGGTTTGTGGACTTGTAGTTTCTCCTTCAGATAGAACAGTGCAGTTCCAAACAGACATTTGTGACCCAAGGTAAGCATCTTAAACTGGACCCTGGCAGCAACAGGAAGCCATTGGATTTCCCCATGAGCCCCAGATACTAGTTCTCTCTGAGCAATGTTGCAGACTGACCTCACCGCATCATTTTTGATCTTTTGTAACGTATACAGACATTCCCTACTTGCCCCACCTCACAACGAATTAGGCACATACGTTTACACCACACCAGTTCAAAAATTCACCAGCCGCCACTGGCCCTGTGCTGTCTTTGAGTCTGGACATGTTGAGAAGGTTCTTGTAGTGTTCTTGAGCACATCAGGCACACAGGAGGGTGATGACAGACTAATTTCGAAAGGCAAGATGGGCTAGATGGGAAGACCATCCAAGATTGAAAGACTTAACATTGATATAGGTTTCCCTTCTGGCAGCATGCATTTTTAATGTGTGTGATTTGGGACTGGAAGGTTAGGTGGCTGCTGTAGGTTTAGGAGGATACATGAAGCCAGTTGTTGTACTGCATTATAATCTAATATATTGCCCATGCTCCTTGCTATCCCTCAAGATTACGATTGCGTGGGCTCTGTTTTTTTTTACACCTATCATGCAAGCGGGTGACTAGGATTGTCCCGTCTCATAGTAGTCACAGAAAGATGGCGTGAACCATTTTCATTTTCTACCTGTGACATAACTAAATCAAATTTTACTTTTCCAACTCTCACTCATCTAAATACTATTAAGATTGCCTATATTTTCGCACCTGTCAAGAGAATGTTTTCAGCATCCAGTGATCTGGGAATAACCAGGGCCTGCAACCAGCAAGAAGGTGAAGATGGTCTGGCCTCTTTATTATCATAGCTAATTAAAACAAGGTTGTACCAGTGAAGAGTAAACTGGACATTTGGAGCTGAGTTAATAGTACAATCAAAAGAACACAATGACAACATAAGAACGTAATACACAGTGTAAAAATTCCCAGAAAGCAAAGCACTGTTGCCTACAAAAGCCAGGGCTGCTGAAGGTACCACTCATGAGATGTCTGTACTAGGCAGTAATAGGCATCACCACGGAAACTATGGAGTTTGGTTTCAGAGGGCCCACAGGAAAGTAGCCTGGACTGACTGGAAGCCTTGAATTCTCTCCTCGAAATCCTTGAGTGTTGCCTTTTGGGTTTCTCTTGGTTATACCACCACTAAATCCCCACTGAAGTTCATGCTGCCACCCCTGTTTTTAGCGGTAGGGTTTCAGGTAGAATGAAACCCTTCTCCCCTACCTCTAGGGTCCTGCTGCCTCTATCAGACTATTAAGATGCCCTATTTAAAACCTACCAGGACAGCCCAGTAGGCTTTGCATTTCCTTATACGATGTCTTTGGGCAACCTTCTGCTGTTTGTGCAGGTTCTAAGTGATCCGACTGTGGCTGAATTTGCCGCGGCTGGAACATTTGCATGTGAAAGGTGTGAACTACCAAAGGTTTGCACCCTTCTCATGCGAACACACATACATACTCACACCCACACACAACACACCCACAACACACCCACAACACACCTATCACACACCCCCACCCATACCCCCAACATAAACAAACCCCACTTACCTTCTTCTTCATGCTGGATCCCTGCGGCACCAGTTTCCTTTCACTTCCCTGATCGGGAACCGGCGCCACAGGGTCCTATTCTTTTCTTTTTTCTTTTTAACACGAGGCTGTGGTGGTGTCCCTGCCAACCCATGCTCATTATACTATAAAGTATAGTGAGCGGGCTGATGCGGGGGACACCCCCGCAGCCCCTGTTTTTTTTTTTTTTACAATGCTACCACCAAAGGATCGAACTTTTGGTGTTCAAACCTTTGGTGGTAGTTTTTTTTAGACCTAATGGTTCATGCAAACCATTGGATTCAGTCTAAACGACCAATACTGTTTGTGCAAAACCTCAGGACATGTCCAACCCCCTCTGCTTTCATTATACACCTGGCAGTGGAGAAGGCAGACCTTTTGAGCACTGGACATAGTGCAGACTGTGTGCAGTGCCAGTGATCAATAACTAAAACCACATTGTCGATGTGAGAGATGTAGGTGAGGCGTCAGGGCTCCCCTCATTATAGGTATTTAGCTTTCAGTACTTATAAAACGATAGTCAGTCTTTGGCTTGCAGTAATTAATGTAGCTTTATAGACCTGCAGCGAGGGCCGTACTGGGCGTTATGGGCCCTGAAGACCGAGTTTAATGAGGTATGAGGGACCATAACGCCCGGTACGGTCCATAACGCCCGGTACGGTCCGAACTGCAGGTCTATAAAGCTATTAGAACACCCTCATGGCCCGATTCTGAACTTGACGCAGAGAATGTGCTAAAAAGCAGGATTCACTGCACCAAATCAGTACACCCATCCTCCACAAGTATTTTCAAGTGGGCCTGGGCGTCCTCGTAGTGCACAACAGTGCACCTTCAGGATTGCGCCTGTTTGTCATAAGGGGCACAATCCTGAAATCTCAGCAGCATTTTTGTAAAATATTGACATATTTGTTATTTTCCAAAAATGCTGCTGAGAAAATCGGTGTATATGAACACATTCATATAAACCAAAGTAAGCAGCTTCAACGTTGCAGAATACAACGTTGAAGCTGCTTGCTTTGATGTATGTGAAAGTGTTCATATACATCCGTGTGGTGTATATGAACACTTTCATGTACACCAAAGCAAGCAGCTTCAACGTTGTATTCTGCCACGTTGAATCTGCTTACTTTGGTGTGTTTTAAAGTGTGCATATGCACCGCGGGTGTATATGAACACTTTCGTATACACCAAAGCAAGCAGCTTCAAGGTTGCAGAATACAACGTGGAAGCTGCTTGATTTGCACACACCTGATTTGCAGGCTGTAATCAATCTACGGGATATATCAGTGCGTATAGCCTGCAGATTGACCAATCAGCTTCCCAGAAAAAACAATAGGGTGTTCTAATGTTACCTAGTACATAGGAACCTGCTGCAGATCATGCCATCGCCAGAGTATTTCTCCTCGATGTTGTTCTAATGAATTCAAATGAAAATAAATCGAATTAGAAGCCAGGTCCTCAGATCAGCACTTCCTAACTGCATAATGAATTTCTGCTGTGTGTACAACATCCCGTGCCAGGAAACGCATTTATTTTCACTTTGGTTTAGAAAGACCCGCCTAAAGAGCGATGTGAGAAATGAGAAACTAGAATGGGCAATTTGTTGAGATTTGTGTTTCCAAGAAGAACTCCAATTTATTATATACAAGGCTTTTTGTGGGTACAGCATGAGGTGGTTAAAAGTGATACTCGAGAACCTTCGTTGTCTATGCCTGCAATATGGCGCAAAGCTGCATATATGCACCACAATCTCTTTAACAACTTCTGTCAGTACTGTCTTTTTTGGCATAAACAGCCGTGTGCAGACCATACAGGTTATTACGAGCTTGTGCTTATCACAAAAAAGCACGAAATGTACCATTTTTCAATGTGTTGCACATTTTTGGAAAGCCGCTGAAAATGTGCAAAATACATTATTTTACCCATCTTCTATTTAAAATTCATGTCAATTTACACTATCCAGTACCCTCAGTGCTGAATGCCCCAAAACGAAAGCGTCCCTTTTATGTTATGTTATGCTGTGTTATGTTACTATGCCTATAACTACTACAGTAGTTTGAAAATACAGACCCTTGTCCGTGACATTTTGCACCCCCTGCCTGAGAGAGCCACACATTAGCCTGCTGGGAAGGAGAGTGTTACTCTCGTTGTAACAAGAGTGAAATACGAGGGAGTGAAAGTAGGCAAGGGTGTTGCAGATGCGGGGAGGGAGTCAGGCAGCAGTGAATGCTTTGGGCTCATTATGAGTTGGCCGGTGCAGTAATACGTGCCGTATTACCATATACCGGATCGTTAACACAATGGCCAACCACGAGTTTTGTGGTGAGGTGGAGGAATGACCTCCAGCTAAGAGCCGGAGCTCATTCCAACACCTTACAGGCAAAAATCGCTGGTATTACAGGCGCCGTAATATCGGCGCCTCCAATACCGCAAAAATCCCCATGGAATCCAATAGGACTCCATGGAATAGCGATTGACACCATCACCAGGCACTCGTAATCCGTTGGACATTCCACTGGACCGAGTACATGTAATGGTGATACAGTTTGCCACATTTTTTGGCCAGAAAAATGAAATACATGATTTACCGCCAGAATACCGGAAAACCTGTAATGAGGCCCTGTGTTCTAGACTACTATATATATGTGCACTATCTTCTAAAGGAATGCAGTAGAATATTATATGACAGGGTAATATATACATTGTTATTGTATCACAGTTTTAGAAGAACCACAGGTTCGAAATCAGGTCGCGTTGGGTGTGTGAGGGGCTTTAGAACCTGCTCAGGCCATACTGGCAGATTTGTAGACTTGAAATACCTGCATTACCTGTTTATGGCACTGCAGGTAAGTTGTAGACTAGTCATTCTGGGAATACAAAGCTGACTCCAACGGGCAGCCTAGTCCAAGAGAGGGCGTGTGGGAAGGTGAATGTTGTTGCTCACAAAAGGCAGGGGAGTGGGGTAGGCAGAATGAGTAAAGTAAAATGCGATTAGCCATGGCTCCTTCATGTACAGGTTAACAACGTTTGTGTGATCCTTGTTCTTCTCGGTTAATTTACGAGGCAATGCATTAATGCAGAGGTAAATGTTGGTGGGATTTGAAAAAGGGGATAGAGGATTTGGCTTGTATAGGACTTATGATACAGATATGATATATGATATGATAACTCATTCATAATGTGCCTGTACACAAGTGTTCTAGGTGCGACAATACAAGGAAGTGAAGACAGAAGGAGGACAAAACAATGATCTTACTATGCCTTGTGTCATTCAGATTGTGCAAGTGCGTGGGGGAGAGGGGGTGAAGTGCTGTGGGGTCGATGGGGAGAGTGCAAAGGAATGCATAAGTGCTGCCAGGGAGGCGGCTCTTAAGTGCAGGGAGTCAGGGGACGGTAGGGTTACAGATACAGTCCCTAAGTGGTTGGGAGGCCCGGAGGCAGTGCAAGGGCAACTGGTCATGCAGGAGCCTGGTTAGTAAGTTCAGTGGGTGGCCAGCTAATCAATTTGCACAGCAGACAGGGGCATCAGCAAGGGTGAGGGAGAGAGAAAGCGGAAGCATAAAGGAAAGTCTTGAGTTGTTTCCGGAACCTTAGGTGGTCCTGCTTAAGTATGAGAGAGGCAGGGAGGCTGTTCCAGAGGGAGGCCACATCCAAGGACAGAGATCTACCCCCCGCTCTCTGCCTGGAGAAGCGTATGATCCTCAGAGAGTTGGAGGTGGATGAGCAAAGGTCTTGAGAAGGAAGAGGGTCTTGAACTTGATCCTTGCAGCCACATGAAGACAGTGGAGAGGTTTCTGGGCTCGAGAGATGTGATCCCTGGGCTAGAGACCAAGGACAAGTCCTGCAGTCCTGTTCTGGATTAGTTGTAAATGGAGAAAAGTAGAGGCAGGCAGATTTCGAAAGAGGCTGTTGCAATAGTCCAGCCTAGAGAGAACCAGGGCTCTGGAGACAGTGGGCTCCTGGGGGAAAGTGAGAAAAGAAAGAATACCTCTGAGGAAGTGAAGCTGATAGTGTGACTTATTAGATATGTCAGAGATGTGAGGAGAGAAGGAGAGGGAGGAGTCGAAGATGACCCCAAGATTCTTAGCCTCAGAGGAAGGTGCAGGTTGAGGGCCCAGGGTGGGCAGCAAGAGAGGGAAGGTGGGAGCAGGTGTACCAATGAGGAGGATCTCAGTCTTACTGGCATTAAGGCAGCGATAATTGGAGGCACACCATTCCTGAATTGTGGACAGTCACTCAGGTATGAGAGAAGGAGCAGAAGTTGGTGAGGGGAGCCTGAAGGAGAGCTGAGTGTCATCCGCATAACACAGAAAGTTACAACAGAAGGTAGAGATGTGGTGGGTCAAAGGTGCCAGGTAGTGGTTAAATAGCCAGGGAGAGAGTTTAGTCCCCTGGGGGACACCAGAGGTAGAGAGAGAGATAGAAGAGAGGAAAGACCCAAGTTGGTCCTGGCAGGGTCAATCTGAGAGGAAGGAGGTCAACCAGGCTAGGGCCTGATTAGGGATACCCAGGTTGTCACAGAGATGATTGAGCAGGATTACCTGGTTGACCATGTCAAAAGCAGAGGATAGATCAAGGGGAATGAGGACAGAAGGAGGTTAGATTCTAGATTAGAGAGCAAGTTTTCACAGGTGTTCGGGAGAGCAGTTTCCATGCTTCCATGCTCTGACTGGTGGGCTTGGAGACAACCAACAGATTCAGTATGTAGATTAAGCTGGGAAATGGGCAGCTTTTCCAGGAGTTTGCACAGGAAAGGAGTGATGCAGATCCAGAGGTATTTTGCCCCAAAGAAAGGATTAGCAGAGCGCTTCTTAAAGAGTTGGTGCACAAGGGAGTACTTAAGAGGGGAGGGGAAGGTTCCAGTGGCAAAAGAGTGATTGCAGAAATTGGCCAAGGCTGGAGCAAGGGTGCTGATGTGGTCCTTAATGGTTTTCAAGCAGCAGGGGCTCACCTACTTTGATGAGACATTCATAGATCGGACTTGTCTAAAAACATTGTCAGAAGTGAACAGGGGAAGGAGGAGAAAGGTAGAGGAGATACAGCCAAAGATGGGCCTGGAGTGGTAGAGGGAGAAGAAGAGGAGGTAGAGGAAGAGGAGAGAGTGGACAGGATGTCCTGAGGTGTACGAGTGAAATGAGATGCCAGAGCCATGCAAAGAGCCTGGGAGGGAACAGGAGAGGTGGAAACGGCAGCAGGATTGGCCAGCTCCTTGCAGATTTTGAAAGGTTTGGCGGAGTTGTTAGAGGCTGCAGAGACGCAGGCTTGGATGTAGGCTCTCTTCTTAGAAAGGACAGAGTCTGTCTTGCCTTTGGAGCAGGCATCAGGGCAGTTTGTCAGAGGATGATCCTGATGCCCTCCACTTACTCTTAGCCACCCTACACTTGCACTTAAGGGTGGGCGAGGTCAAAATTGTACCAGGAGTTGCAAATGGATTCAGACTTCAAACCGATCCTCATGACAGGGGCATGGACATCCAGAGTATTGAAAATTGGGAGATGAAGGTTGAAAGGGGCTGTGCCACAGTGTGAGTCAGCCGAAGGTGTAGGAGGAGGAGAGAAAGTAGCGGCAAAAGCCTCCACTGACACATTCTTCATGGACCGGATGACCGAGAAGGTGGGTGGCAGTGCTGGGGACGGCTTAACCTGAGGGGCAGAGAGCGACAAGTGAGAGGAGAGAATAAAGTGGTCAGTCCAAGTGAGAGGAGTGGTGAGAAGGTTGGAGAGGGGGGGTCTCAAGAGATCAGGCCATCCAGGGTGTTCCAGAGTGAAGAAGAGAGAGAGAGAGAGAGAGAGAGAGAGAGAGAGGGAGAGTCGTAGAGGTTGCAAAAGAGTGCCAAGGAGGGGCTAGAAGCATTCAAGTGGATGTTGAGGTCTCACAGGAGGAGAAGTTGAGAGGAAGAGGCCAGGAAGGAGAGATCAGCCCACTCGGAGAGGATGAGCGAGACCTGGCAAGATGGCCTGCAGATGGTGACCACAGTGAGAGAGGTGCCAGGAGATATAGAGAGCCTGCAAACAAGATATTTAAAGGAGGAGTAGGCCTGACAGAAGCAGGGAACCACTCTGGCAAGATCAGGCATACTCCCTTTTCAGGATGGTTGGTTCTGGGTTCGGAGAGGATCTTGTAGCCATCACAGAGGAGAGTGACAAAACCTGTGACAGAGCTAGCCATGATCCAATTCTCGGTGAGACCAAGTACATCCAGATCAAGCTCTTTGAAGAGACAGCAGAAGTCTGAGGAGTGTTTGAGAGCGGATCAAGATTTAATAGCAGCAATGTGGAGCAGATTTCCACCTTTGCAAGTCTTTCGTGAAGGGGTACAGAATGAGACACACCCTGAGAAAGTGTTAGAGGTACCTGAGAATGGGCAGAGGAGGAAGGAGGAGATGGCAGGGTAGTCAGAGAGGAAGAAGAGGGTGCCAGAGAGGTGAGGGAGGAAGGAGACAGCAGAGTGGCCAGAGAAGCATTGAGGGTGCCAGAGAGGTGGCAAAGGAAGGAGGCAGCAGACCAGCCTGAGAAGCAGAGGAGGGTGTCAGAGAGGGGGCAAAGGAGGAAGGTGGTGGAGGAGCCAGAGAGGGGAAGGTAGGAGTGGCAGGAGAGGGACGGAAGTTGATAAGACATGGGAAGTGTCTATCAAAAAGGAGGGGGATGGCCTAAGGGTCCTGGACCAAGACAGTGCCATTTAAGTAGACCAGAATGCCCCTTTTGAGTTTCTTCCTAGCAGACTTAGTGAGAGGGATAGGATAGTTAATTGAATGGCAGTTAGAGAAGATAGGGGAGACAGAGAGCACCATAGAGGGTGCGTGCAGAGAGTAAGGGTTGTGGGGGCAGGCCAGGCAGGAGGGGGAGACTGTGGGGCTCACACGATAGGGGCAAACAGGACAGGCCAATAGGGGTCACGCACAATAGAGGGGCCAACAAGTAAGTACACAAGAGCACTAGAACACTGGAACCTTGGGGGGCCCTAGAGTGAGTGGAGGCAAACAGTGCAAGCAACAAATGTACACTACAATAGAACTCAAAGGTGTGAGAATGCAAGTACAATACAGAATACGCAAAACTGGCAGTACTACGGGACCTAGAGGGGAAGAAGAGAAATGCGCAAGATGCAGCACATATACAATAAAATGGTCACACTGCAAAACAAAACATGCAAACTCTAGTCATTAAAGAAGACCTGTAAGAGGAAAATGCAAGCAATGCAATAGATTGACAATACAATAGTCACAGTATGAAATGGCGTGGAATGCAGAGACACAAGCAGGGAACAATATACTGATCGTGGCTCAGGAGAGCCTGAAGAGGAGGGAGAGGAGAGAAGCGGGCCAGGGTCCTGTGGGGAGCAACGCTGAGAAGGATACGCAAGGACAGGGCAGCAGGGACAAGTTACGTGGGGAGCAATGCTAGAAGGATGCACTAGGCTGGAGGAGTGGGTACAGGTTGCGTGGTCACACACGTGGTGCGAAGACGCAGGGAGATGGGCAAGACAGGGGAATCGGGGACTAACTTGCGAAGGAACGCAAGTGGGGAAAGGGAGAAGGGATGGACCCACAGGCAGGGGAAGCAGGACAGGAAAAAATGCACTAGGCTGGAGGAGTGGGTACAGGTTGCGTGGTCACACACGTGGTGCGAAGACGCAGGGAGATGGGCAAGACAGGGGAATCGGGGACTAACTTGCGAAGGAATGCAAGTTGGGAAAGGGAGAAGGGACGGCCGTCCAGGTGGGAGAAGCAGGGCCTATGTTGCGAAGGAACGCAAGTGGGGAAAGGGAGAAGGGACGGACGCGCAGGCGGGGGAATCAGTGCCTAAGTTGTGAAGGAACTCGAATGGGGAAGGGGGGAGGGCGGACACGGAGGCAGGGGAAGCAGGCTCATTTGCAAGGGAGACACACATGCAGCAAAAGGGAGAATTGGACAGACCTGTAAGGTCAGGGAGTTGCGTGGAGTGCAGTAATGCTACTCTTCCTCCCCCACCTTGTTACATTGAGGACGCAGATGGAGGGAGAAATCGTCCATGCTCACAATCTGCGCTGCTAACCCATCACGGCCAAACATCTGCTTCGCACAACACTACCACCTTTTTCTGTGAGGGTTTTTATATGGATATATAATA
Source organism: Ambystoma mexicanum (assembly GCF_040938575.1). Taxonomy (NCBI): domain Eukaryota; kingdom Metazoa; phylum Chordata; class Amphibia; order Caudata; family Ambystomatidae; genus Ambystoma; species Ambystoma mexicanum. The sequence goes on from NC_090921.1 coordinate 1,125,090,744, forward strand.
GGGGAACCATCTCTAAGGATATCTCATTATAACTGTGTTCCTCATTTGCATTATATGCAGGAACTCCCTTTTGCGAGAGAATGTTTTGAAAGTGAAATGAAATTCTGTACTTTTAATCGCTGCCTACTATTTTCATTAGTCATACATGCAGCAAAATGTACATAGTTGTGCCACTGTATTTAATGCTGTTTTTCCCCAAGAAATATGGCAATCAATGCTGCTATATATTGGGGGTCTGCCTTTAAATGCTGTGACCTACAGCCTCATGATTAGAATGGAAACAAGGGCCTGCAGCAAGGGTACTTGTTACAATGAGCCCTCTGCTAAACCATCACCTGGAGCCTCCGTATCCTAGTACATTGCAAATTCAGAAGTGCTTGTCTGACACGCACTTAATACAAAAAGCATCGGATGCAATGTTTGGCTTTGCATTTGTAAAGAATCAGCATTCACGTAGATTCTTTGCAAATGCAACCTATCACCGCTCCTCCACAACACGTAGTATACATCAGCCGAGTGATGCATTTTCAGCACAGGAGAGAGAATCAGGGAGCTCAGAACTTGACATTGAAGTGGCCAGCTCTTGTCCTGCCCACTACAACTGAGCCAGCATCGAGGGGATGCAAAACACCTCTATTCTGCCCTATCCCTGTCTCTTACAGGCTGGGGTGTGCCTAGCTCACAGAACTGTGCCTTTGGCATAAACTGGGACCGGGCAGAGTGGAGAAATCTCCTAGGGCGGGATGGGTGCTTCCTGACTAGGCATGACCTTCAAGCACTGTCCATGAAGGAGGTCAGCTGGTACTGTGACCCTCCCCTCATCACAGGCCCATCCATGCCTAAGCACAGCAAAGCAGATCCCAGGATAAATAAATATAAAAAAATAAAAATAATTCGGACTGAACACAGCATAATAAATAATGTCAAGGAGAAGCTGCTGAAATTCTTATATATAAAACCAGAAAATGAAGGATCTCCATTTATTGAGTTGTAATGCAAATGGTCCGATGGTCAAAATCCAGAAATATTAAATATTTTAATGGATTACATTTGCAATGACACTCAGATCTTGTTCTCATTCTGTGCATGCTCTGACTCTCTCCACGCCTCTGTGTCTTCCTGCCTCTCTGCTGTACAGGATTTGATGTTGTCATCCCAATCCTTCTTAAACCGAGATTCTTTTCTTTCCACCCACCTCCACTACACCTGTTGCCCCTCCCCCTGGTCTCCTCGCCTCCCTTGGCTACTGCCTTCTTCTTCCTCTGCATGCAATCTTGCCATCCAATAGCTTTATTTCGGCCGTGGGGCCATAAAAGTACATCTTAACACATACACATAATAACTAAGCAAAACAGTTGGATATACATCCTTCTGTGAAGATATAGTACATCACGATTGCCCCGTGTCCCACCAGTTGGCCAACATGCCCATATCTCAGTCGAGATCTCTTAAGGACTCCCAGAAGTGTGGTCTCTCCTGTTGAATTAAAATTACCCAAAGTCCTTTGCCCCTGCAGTACTGCATTAGCGCTGTAGAGCACAGGGTACTGTAATTTGGTTTAAAGGTGGTGGTCTCAATTGTATTGGGCGTAGGGTCTGATTTCAATCGAGCTGTTTATAGGTGAACAGCATCTCCGGTCAATGCCCAATAAACCATTGACCACTCTCTGGTCCCTGAATTACATCCGTAGAAAATCAAAGGTGCTCCCCGCCTGATAATGCAGTCTTGTGCACTTTAGAATATCATTGCGGATTACAGATAGGCAGCCACGTACCGCACGGAGCCAATGGGTGTATTTGTTATTTGTTAATGAGTGCTTCCTTGGTGGTTAGGGGCCAGTTTAGGAACCGGGTACAAAAATACAGTTCCCCGTGCAACCCCCTCTAACCACAGTAGTTTTCATACCCTGCCCTGACTCTAATCTGTGGGCACTGCGGGAAACATCATTAAGGGCGTGGTCGGGTGGTGCACAACCAATCCCGCCGGCTGACTTATCATCCATGCAGATGCCACTGAATGAAAGGTCTACCCTCTGCGCGGTGGTCTGTTGTGATGGTTGTGCTGCATGATTCAGTAGTCTTGGGGTGAGGGCAAAAGGGGCTGAGCGGTTTGGGGTCGGATGTCCTTTGGCAGCCAGGGCGAAGTAAGTAGCAGTGCTCTAACTGGTTGCTGAGGTGAGCCTCAGCCCGGCCATGCTGGATCTACTCATGTTAGTGGGGACATCATGGTTGAGGTGATCTCTGGAGGATAGCTCAGGGGCAACGTGCTTGCCTTGGAAGCAAGATGACACAGAGCAACGTAGGTTCGAACCCCGGGTCCGCATTTAGAAACCTCTGGGTATTAAGCACGTTATAAATAACCTATCATATCATAGCTGCCTTCTCCGGTGGTTTGAGAGACTCCTGTGCCACCTCCTGTCTGCTTAGTGCCCCTTCAGTGACTCTCCCTCTTCAATCGTCTTTGAGGAGGGCCAGGAGCAGCCTCTTTAATTCTGCTCTCTAGGACAGAACGAGTCTGCATTTGCAACCACTAGCCACGGGTACCCCCATGGCAACTGGGTCAGGGTTACAGCAGAATAAATGAGCCGGGTAGAGTGGATGAACAGCGATCACTGGTGCTCGACTGGGGGCCACTCTCAGCCCTTGTGGCCGAGCCCTTCTTATTTGGGTTTGAGCATATGGAAAGGTGACTAGCGTCATGGGCAGTACGCAGGTTATCTTCAGCGCCCTCGTTGTCCCAGCGCCCTCGTTGTCCCTGCTCTCCGTGGTCATGGCGAGACTAATAGGACCCGGGGGTGGTGCCAATATTGTGCAATCAGGTTGGTGTCTCTGTGCAGTTGTTATTTCATCATCATTGCTGTCCCTCGTGGTCCTTTTGCTGAGTGTCGCCCCACTGGTGGGCAGTTTGACAACAACGCACTGTTTGTTAAATTCTGGCCTGTACTGATCAGAAAAGGTACTGGATCATCTTCACCCATGCCAGTTTTGGTCAGTGAGCTGTCAAAATGATCAGGGCTGGTCACCAGGGTCGCATTGGAATCCGCAGTCTCAGGAGGGGTGATGGTTGGAGTACCCCAGTGCGAGCCCTCTGGTGTTACTTAGCAGGGGCGGACTGGCCTATAGGGAACTCTGGAGATTTCCCGGTGGGCCTCTGCACCCTGGACCTCTTTTCTGTGGTATTTCCAAATGTTCTCATAGGAAAAGCATTGAGCTTGCTGAAAATGTGTCATATGGAGCCACTTTGAAAATTATTTCCAGGGCCCCTTTTGGTCCCCAGTAATTATTTCAGGGCCTCTTTAAGTTCCCAGTCCACCCCTGTTACTTAGCCAATAGTGGTGTTCTCTAAAGGACTGTCAATAACCCTACGCCTAGGACTATGGCCCTGGGTGTCCTGCCATAATATGGTATGGTAATATGATGGTTGACGTAGTTTTATTAGTTGCCTCCTCCTTCAGGTGCACCCAGGCCCATCCCGCTGGCTTCGCCCTGTGGGTCCCGTCAGGTGGATTTTTAGTGGGGGGTTCATGGCCAATGACAGTCCTTACGGCGAGCTCCTGGCACCAGAAAAATTGGAGGCAGGCACCCGCGCCCTCAGACACCTGCACCCTTCCCGCTAGTCAATTCCTCTCTTTCCTTTTCCTCCCCTCTCTCTGTAACTGGCCACACCTGTTGTTTTCTTCTCTTTAATATTTGCAAAATGAGCCCTTATCTATCGTTTCATTCTTCGTTCTTTTTCCTGCTTGCACTACTTCTCTGCCCTTCTCATTGGACTACACTCCTCGCATCCTGCTTCTCTTTTCTCTGTATACAACTCTGCTCTCTATCTTCATTTCTCGAATCCCCCTTGATCATCTCTTAGTCCTTCCCTCCTTTCTATTTCTGGCCTCCCATATGAGCCTCGTCTTCTTTTCCATTTCTTTGTATAATTTTTGTTAATGCTATCATGGTCTTGCCCCTTTCGTACATTGCTTCCCTTATTTCACTTTCTTCGCCTTCCCTCCCTCTTCGTTCTCAGCATCCTCACCTTCTTACTGCCACAAGCCTCCTTGTGCCCCTACTCATTTCTGCTCATTCTCTCATCTAGCTCCTAAACTTTGGAACATCCTGCCTCCTGATATCCGTCCCCCCTTCTTCATATTTTCTATTTCCGTCTTAAAGTTCATCTCCTTACCTCCCTCTCTGCTATGTAATCTTTGATCCTCTACGGTTTAGCTAACTATTTTTATCAGTTGAGATGTTTGTACCATTCTTGTCAAACTATTTTGTACACCGCTTTGGCGAAAGCACTCTATAAATCGCGAACAAATACAAATATAAGTTCAGCTTTAACATACTTTCAGTAGATACATATAAATCAAAGGAAGATTAGATAACACATTCAAAACCCAGTGCAGGACAAGGCCGCACTGTTCTGCACTGCAGGACCGCAGGAGACTCTGGCCATTTGATAAGTCGCATGGTGCACTACGTCCATGTTGTGTTTACTTTAAAAACCAAGAATCGGACCCTCTTTCGGCAAAGCCCACGTAGGACAAGGCTGTGGTGGTGTGTTCCGCAGGACTCTACGAGACGCTGGGCATTTGATACGTCACACGTTGCGCTATGTCCACGCAGCGTATACTTTAAAAACCAAGGATTGGACCCTCTGTGGCAAAGCCTGTTCAGGACAAGGCTGCAGTGTTGTGCGCTGCAGGTGTTTGGGGATTAAGGGGTAACAGCGCAGAGTCCAAGTATGCTGCACATCCATCGACCAGCAGTGACCGGAAGGGGTAGCGGCCAGAGTGGGAGTACGCCGCTCAGTCGTCGACCAGCAATGACTGAAATTTAAGTAAGGTACGGGGCAGTGAGAGCAGCCACTACTGCTCTTTACTGAACTGTGTAGCCTTTTTGCGTACTTCCACCTATACACCGCATATTACCGTTCTCTGTCTCTGCGCAACCTTAGGCTTTCCCTCCATTGTGGTTAGTGATACATTGGGGCTCATTAGGAGTCCTGTGGTAACCGTGCTGTGAATAGGGAGCATGGAAGCACCAGCAACCTCATTAACGATGCTGGGGCTTCGATGATGGTCTGCCTACTGTAGCTGCTGTGTCCGGCAGGGTCTGCCCTGTCAGACACAGCGGCTCCAGCAGGCAGACTCGTAGTTTGCCGGTCCGGAAACAACAGTGCCGGTAAGCTTACCACCACCGTTGTTTCTCGACCAGCAAACTTGTAATGAGAACCATTGTGTTTTGTGACCGCTTACTGTGTTCCTAGTCTGCAGTTTCTAACTGTTGTTTTCTAGGTCTGTTCTCCCCCTTTTATTTTCCTACTCCTCTGACATTGTTGCTATTTAAATACTGTATCCACTAGGCTCTCTCCCACCTTTAGGTTCCCACCCCATGCTGTTACTGTTGTTACTGTGTTACTGTGTCTTTTCCGTTGCACTAGACTCTCTCCCACTCTCTAGGATCCCCAGTCCACTGTTGATACTGTTTTGACTGTGTCTCAGCTGTTCCACTAGGCTCTCTCCCACTCTCTAGGTCCCCATTCCACCCACTGTGATAACTGCTGCTACTGTGCCTCTGCTGTCCAATTAGGCTCTCTCCCACTCCCTAGGTCCCCATTCCACTGTTGTTACTGTTGTTATTATGTTACCGTTGATACTGTGCCCTTTCTGTTCCACTAGGCTCTCTTTAACTCTCTAGGTTCCGCAGTCCACTGTTGTTACCGTGTTTACTGTGTCTCGGCGGTTCCACTAGGCTCTCTCCCACTCTCTAGGTCCCCTGTCCAGTAGTCGCTGCTGTTACTGTGCCCTTTGTTGTGTGCCCTGCTTTGCTTCTTGCTGTGTTTCTCTGCTGTTGTGTTTTCCTGTTTGACTCCTCCTACCCTCCTCCTGTGCATCCTGTGGTGCGGACACTGGGCTGTGCTCCACTCCTTTCCCTCTCTCTCTCATCTCCCCCAACTCTCTCACCTCCTCCAACCTTCCTCCTTGCACCCTCTATGGTGCTCTCCATTCCTCCCATCTTCTCTAACTGCTACACTATTGACTATCCTATACCGCTCACCAAGCCTGGAAGGAAAAGGTTCAAGAGGGATAGCCTGGTCTCCAGCCCAGGCCTCCCTATCGCTGATACCTACATCAGTGCTTCCTCCAGACAGATTCTCCAAGACATCCTCTTTGTCGTTCCCTCTCCTGACCTGTGGACCCCTCATTTGGTCTCTGTTCTGTCTCCTATCTCCTCCTCTCCCATTATTGGTGGCACAGGGTGGGAGGCCCTCTTGGCCACCTTCCATTCCCCCAAAACCATCATTAATGTCTATCTGAATGGAACCATCTTGGGCAAGGGCCCTCAGCCCAATCTCCTCCTTTTCGATAGGTGCGTCCTGCATCTTATAAACTTCCTATCTTCTCCTGCTACTCCTTCTAACACATCTCTGGCTCCTTTGCCACCTCCTTCCTTCTTTGCCTCTCTGGCACCTACCTTCTTCTCCTCTCTTTTAAAGGGCTACAACAGGTAAGCACAAAAGGACAAAATCAGTGGAAAATATAAGGCTGGAAAAGTTTCTCCTCATCTCACGGGGAGCTACATCAGGCATGCATAGAAGGTCAAAATCGGTGACGGGTGCAGGCTAGTAAGCTTCTTATCTTACAAGGAGCTACCACATGCATGTGAGAAAGGACATCAGTGGATAATACAGGCTGGTAGAGCTTTGCAGATTACGAGGAGCTACATTAGGCATTCATAAGAGGACATAATCGGTGGAGAATACAGGCTGGCAGAGATACTCACTTGCGAGGAACTGCTTTCGACATGCATAAGAGGACAAAATCGGTGGAGAATACAAGCGGGTAAAGCTTCTCATCTTATAAGGAGCTACCTCAGGCATGCAAAACAGGACAAATCCAGGGACGTCATTTGGGGGTCGCCAGAGGTCGCAAGAGCGACCTCTGCCGATTGGCTGGCGACCTCTGCTAATGTCTTGCGACCTCTGAGGGGGCGTGGCCACCACAGCAAGCACGGTGCCGCGTGTGGGTTCCTGCACTTTGCCTCACCTCGCCTTGCGCACAGCAACAGCACGTGTGACTCGTGTGCATCACTGCTGGTTTTCATCCCTCTAGCTCTGAAAGAAGGTAGGAGTGAGAGCAGAACAGCGCGGGAGTGGGTAGTGTGCTCTGCTGGGTGGGTCTCGTCTCCTTGTCGTGTGGCGTACTGCTCATGGGTCAGTGCGCCTGCCTGCGGCCTGCAGAGCCATGGCCATCCAGGCAGAACTCACACCGACACCAGCCTCGCACCTTTCTGATTTTGGGGGCTGTCACTCAGGGGTGCTGAGTACGTGGGGACTCTGGGGCCCGGCCCCAGGCCCCCATCAGGAGAATTCATTCAGGGCTGAGCCCCATCTGGGGCTGGGCTGGAGAGAAGATGCATTATGTGTCTCTCTCTCCGGGCCGGTCGAGTGTCAGACTCAGCTGAACAACCGTTACCTTGTTGGAACGGTGGGTTGCGGGGGAGCTACTTTGCAAGATGACTTTGCAATGCGAGCGCAAGGGTGGCATAGGGCTGGCTTCTGTTGCAGTTAGCGACGAGCCTGGGACTGGAGGCAGGGTTTGCCCAGGCCCAGACTGCTACAATATTGCAGAGTCCCTCCCTGACCCCACACACGTGTGAAATCAAGAGATAGTTAGCGCCCAGCCAGGCCAGCCTCAACCACCATTATTTATAAATTAACTCTCTGGAGCTAATGAGCCCTCCTCCAGGGTTGGATTGGCCCTACCGTGGCCGAACAAAATTGACCTTGGATTCTGAATGGGCCAGTTTTATGAGCCACCCCTGGGGCCGGTTTTTGCATGCAGCATTCATCAAAGAAAGTTTTCCTTTGATGAATGCTGCATGATAAGCAAAGCCGTGGCGCAGAGTAGCAGAGTGGCAGACACAGGGCCTAATTCACAGAAGCATTTTCAAATGGCAAAACACCATTGGCAAATGTTCTGTGAATTGGGCCCATTCCATTCGCTTGCACAGACCCATGATCTGCCGGCGACGCGGCGCCGCCAGCCAGGATGCAGTCCTGGCCTCACGCACTCTCTCACAGAGTGTCAAAGTAGAACGAAAACAAATGGTGGGGGTGGGGCTGCCCGCCTGTGGCTGGCCCGGATGTGTGAGCTGAGCTGTTTGCTCGTACTTTTTTTTAACTAAATTGCTCTCCTCTGGCTCCTGCGACCGTCTGAGTGTCAGTAATAATGCATAGCCTACCCGGGCCTTGCTAAGTTCCTAATCATTGGCCGAACCTGAGTAAAGTGAAGGAGAAAAAAAGTGTACCGTCTCCTTCATTTCCACTTTCAGTCACAAGATGCAGGTCTAGGCAGGTAAGAAGATTTACTACTTAATGTTTCCAACTTTCCGTGCATGTTTTACGGGCTGAACCCTGTGAGCCCAACAAATTAGCTTTGTAAATATGTTGAAATTGCACTTTAGGCCAGCTTCTATTTCTACAAGCATGAATTCTATTTTTGTTATTTCCAAAAGCACTGAGCGAGGGGTGAGAAAATGTTCAAGAGACTGGGCTAGACTGCCAATACAAGCTGAATTGCCTCTAGCCTCTGTGCACACTTGCCCATCACGACGCATGCTCTCCAATGTGGGCAATTTGACATTCCGCATCAGTGGGTTTACCTTTCGTGCATTGTGCACAGTTAAATGATTGAAATGGATGACCTTATGTGACCTTGTTCCTAAGAGCCACAACAACCGTCACAATAGTGATATGAGGTAACTCGTCATCGGCCAAATGAATACCATTGTGCATGGTGTAGAATGCGCTGCACGTGTGTGCTAGATATTCCAAAGGTACTTCTTGTTGCTTTCTTCTCCATTGGATAGACGCATATTCTCTGTGTTCACAGCGTGCAGCTTGCAGAACGCCAGGCGATTGATTTGATTAGGCTGTTTGTCCAAACACTTTTTATGCACAGTTCACTTCCCATTAGTATCCCAACTGCTCTCGTAGCTGAAACTACAAGCTAAGCTCCCAATGACGACCATTGGGTATTGATCTGCAGCAGCAAACAGGCAGCTCTCTCGGCCAGATAGCTCAGTGGGTTAAAATGCCTGCTGCAGAGAGGTCTGTATTCTTCAGTCTGGTTTGAATACTGGCAGGACAGACACCGCCTTTCTTCATTATTATTCTAAAGAGTTAGTTCCATAGGGTTGTTGAAATTCATAAGCCCCTGATTTCGGGTTGACGTCTCCGCTTTGAAATGTGCAATATTTTACTGCTGCCCTGATAGTGCTGCATGTCGCTACTAGATTGAAGTCCGAGCACTCTCTCCTGTCCTGTGTTTTTGTCGTTCTTTCTTCTGTGGGTTTGGTTTCGCCATGTCTCTTGCCTGTATGTAGCAGCCATTGTACATTGCTTCTGATGTGGGTGGGTGCTTTCCGTGCCTTCATGTCTCCTGTGTGCACGGTCCCTTCTGCCCTGAGTCTTGTCTCGGATGTGTGCATGCATATTCCCCTTGCTTCCCATCTATGCCTTGAACGCACGCCCTGGCTTCTGTTCATAAATGGCGATAGATTTATCTAGCCCATTTCCTGCATGCTTGCCATTCCCCTGGGCTGTAAATGACGGGTGTCGCTATATCACATCAGTGGCACTCCTTTTATCCACCTGCACAGATGAAAAGCTCAGTTTGCCCTGTTGCAACTGAAACCTGTGGCTTTATGCCCAGATCTCTGCAGCAGACGCATTGCCCAGTGAGCTATCTTATTGGCCACACGACCTGCAGCTTGAACCCAGACCCAGGTAATTGGTCCATTAACCCACTGAGCTATCTCTGCAGCTGAAGCTGAGTGCCAGGAACGTAGTTGCCCGATATGGGAGCGGTGGTGTCCCCTGGTGGCTCGTGGTTGTTGTGCTGGTGGGCAGCGTCCCTGTGGCCTGCAGGCTACACATGGTTCTCTGGAGTGAGCACATGTTTGGCCGGCTGTCACCCAAGAGCTGGCCTAACTACAGCTCTCTGCCAGTGAGACCATGTTTGGACCGGTACAACTTGCTGGGACGTGATCAATTAATGCTGCAGGCAGAAACTGCCTCTGGTCATCACCATCCTGGCCTTGGCTGTGAGTGAGTTGATATCACCCACACACCTCCTTCAGGCTACATGCGTCAGACCTAAGACTTGTGTCTGCACATGTGACACAGTACGTGTGTGAATTTTATGTCCATCGGATTGTGTTTGTGCGCTTCTGAATGGGTGGGTCTGTGTGTGTGTACGAACACAGAGGCAAGGGTCTGGGGAAAAACAAGGCCCCATGTTAAGTACCTCGACATGATGCTCCCCTACTCTGATCCTATAGTGTGATAATAATGGCCAACCTGCATCAGTGCTGCTTGCGGCAGGTGGCAGAGGCTTGAGATGAAAACGGAGTTGGGATTTGTGATGTGCCCTGTACTTCGAGGAGGTGGCAGCTGGAGGTCTGTTTACTGCTCAATAGGAAAGGGCAGCTGAGCTCCTGGCTAAGGAGGGGGTTGAGTTTGCGGTGACTGAGAGCATGTGTTTTGGAGGTGGGCTGGTGGTCCCGCACCTGAAGCCTCCTCCTGCTAAAGTTTATGCTCCACTGGGAAGGCTTCTTCGAGGCATCTCATTGCTCGCTCTCTCTGCTGTGTCTGAAGGACAAAAATGCCACTGTGTTGTAAGATTGGACTGAAGTGGCCCTCGGCCACCGCAACATATCACTATTGTGACGGTTGTTGTTCCACTTAGAGGTGAGTGCTGTATTTGTTTGCTTAAAGAGTGGGTCCCTGAGGTTGTGCAAGATTTCAAGAGCTGTGAAAACTGTGATTACAGGTGTGTGGTCCTTGGCCGCAATCGTGCGCTCAGCAAATTGCACATTAGTGAGTGATGAGGTTTATGGTAAAAACATATGCTCAAGCTTGATGTTGCTGCCACAAAAGCATCTATTGCTGCTGTGTAATCTATTTTTCCAAAAATGTCACTCTCATTTGAAAGTGTAGGCTGTATGTTAACATATCCTGGCAAAAGTGATGCTAAGTTAGACATGGGATTTCAACACTAGGCATGTCACAGGGGTGTTTGGACATATGACCTCCATACCTACAGTAGCAACAGATCGATTCTTGTATGAAATGTCACAATACAGTGATGTCGTAACCATATTTTTCTTACTGTACTGAGGGATAATGCTTTATGATGCCACTTCCTGTGATGTCACGTGGGGGTGTGGCCAAATGACATCACTTCATGTGATGTCACACGGGGCGGGCTCACATGACCACTTCCTGTGATGTCACTCTTGGGGGTGTGGCATTGTGATGTCACTTCCGCTACCCCTGGCATTTTGGTGAAATGACGTCCCTGGACAAATCCAGTGACGATACTGGCTGGTAGTGCATCTCGTTTTGTTACAACATGGGAGTATTCCACAAGACATGTTCAGTGTATATCATCGGGAGGTAACAGTGGTAAGTAAGTGTTCAGGGGGTTTGTAAGAGATAGTGGGCCTCATTACGACCGTGCGGTAACCATGACGCTAGTAGTGCCATGGTTGCCGCCGGTATTTTACCGATTCCGCCATATTGAATGGCGGAATTACCGCCCCATTCCAAGGTTGGCGGGGCGGTAATTCCCCATTCACCATTGGCCCTTCCCCATTCCCATTTTTGCCCCCATAGGGCTCAATGGAAGTGGGGAAGGCGGTAGTTATGGTACCGCAAATTGCGGTACCATAATTACCTCCAAGGTCACTTTGCGGGTCCAATCCTTAACGGCTGGTAAAACCAGCCGTTAAGGTAGGGACCCGCAAAGGGACCTCGTAATTAGGCGGTAAAGGGTTAACGGCGCTGCCACCTTTTACGGCGCCGTTAACCCCTTACCGCCTGGGTCGTAATGAGGCCCAGTGTACGTTTCGTGTAGGATCCGAAGATGGAAATCAGAAAAAGGCAAGTTTTATAGCCGCAGCAAGGTCGTGTTTCTTGTTAAAGGCCCGGAAGTCCGAGTGAATGTTTGCGACAGTTATAGCAGGTGTGAGTCGGACATCACAGGTAGGTAGGGCATACGGGAGACATCAAGGATTACTTGTAGACAAGCCAAAGAGGGTATATAGAGTAAGGGAAGCATTGTACGTGTAAACCCTGAGGTAAAAAGGGCGATTGCTATGATGGCATTTAGTTATGTGATCAGAATAAGCATAGGAGAATAGAAATGAGGCGAGTTCAGATAGCATGTATGTTTACAGCAGAGTAGATGCGCACTGGAGTGGTAGGCTCTCCTCTTACCCTATGGTTGTAAGGAACTCCAGAGCTTTTGCCAATGGAGCGGAGAATAGGGTAATCCACCAGGCCACGGACAGGCCTGCAGCCTTTCCCGTAGGCCTTCCCCGGCGGAATGAGCCGGATTCGCCTTCCGGCTGAGGGGAGGCCCAGGAGGTGTGCATGGCCCAGCCAATCAATGCAAGCACAAGTAGGCACTCCTCCCATCCAAGGTAGGGTGCTGCAAAGGTAACAAAGGCAGCAGCCATCTTGAGCAGGCATCGGGCAGCAGGCTCCAGTCTAGATGTAATGAGGCCCCCAATGGAATGCGGTGCTGCCGCATGGAATCCCCTTGATGCCTCGATTGTATAGAATGAATCAATGGTACAGGCACAGGCATGACTGCAGCCTTTCCCAGAGGCCTTCCCCGGTAGAATGAGCCGGCTTCTCCTGCCATCTGAGGGGAGGCCCAGGAGGTGTGCAGGGCCCAGACAATCAATGCGAGCACAAGTAGACACTCCTCCCATCCAAAGTAGGGTGCTGTAAACGTAACAAAGTCAGTGGCCATCTTGAGCAGGCATCGGGCAGCAGACTCCAGTCTAGATGTAATGAGGCACCCGATGGTATAGGGTGCTGCCGCATGGAATTCCCTCGACTCCACGATTGTATGAAAGAATGAATGAAAGGGTACAGGCACAGACAGCCCTGCAGCCTTTCCTGGAGGCCTTCCCCGTAGAATGAGCCGGCTTCGTTCTTTTCTTTCTTTAAATTATCGAAAGCGTGGGCTCCTGCCAGCTGAGGTGAGGCCCAGGAGGTGTGCAGGGCCCAGCCAATCAATGCGAGCACAAGTAGGCAGTCCTCCCATCCAAAGTAGGGTGCTGTAAACGTAACAAAGGCAGCAGCCACCTTGAGCAGGCATCGGGCAGCAGGCTCCAGTCTATATGTAATGAGGCACCCGATGGTATGCGGTGCTGCCGCATGGAATTCCCTCGACTCCACGATTGTATGAAAGAATGAATGAATGGGTACAGGCACAGACAGCCCTGCAGCCTTTCCTGGAGGCCTTCCCGGGCTTTTGCTATGCATTTACTGCTTCAAGGACACATACACCAATCCCATACTTCCCTGCTTCAAACGTATGTTCGTGGTGCACGCCTGGAGGCACTGCCATTACCGATTTGGCTCCCTGTTTCAACCAGAATTAACATCAGAGTAATGTGCATGGCTTTCTAAGATTTTCACAGTAAGGGACGCATTTTCCTTTTTAATACGCTACAGGGTATCCCACACAGGCAACTAAGATATTCCTTCAAAATGTTTATGTTTTGTCCAAAATGCAAACAAATGATATATGGAGGAAGATCATTCAGGCCCCTCACCTATTGTCTCTGGAATTCTTCACCTCTTAAGCTCAGTCAAATTCCTTAATTCACAGAATGCAAGTCCAGACTTAAAACCCACCTATTTGTCAAACAATCTGGCTGTTAGTCAATGGATTAGTACATGCTATGCTTGTGCAGGGCATTTGAGTGCCCATAGACCACTCAAGTGAATAGTCACTTTAGAAAGTTAGATACAAAACATAACATAACTCATCAATAGCAAGGGACAGAAATAATATGAGATTGGCACCATTTGAGATTCATGGTTACAGGGCACTAAACATCTGATCAACTGGACGGTGTACAACTCAGAGAAACGTTGGTGGCCTGCTTTCGCCTGCATCAACCATGGCCAATAGGTCCTTTGCTTTCAACATTACCCCAAACCCTCATGGAACAGCACCAACTCCCACGGCAAGTCTGTTTCATCTTCAAATCCTGCTGCATCATCTAAGAGGCTGTCACCCTAAAGTCCCCAAGCTTCACTGTGAAACTCAGCATATCCAGAGGCCTATGATCCATCAGAAGCATGTGTGTAGACTTGATGTCCGCCAGTGCAGGAAGGAAAGAGCCCAAAATCAGTCCTTCTATGTCTATCCCCCAAGACTCTCGAACCTCCTCCCGTCAACATCAAACTTGCACCCTCACTTCTAAAGTTCAGGAAGGAGCTCAAGACCCTCCTTTTCAATCTATGGTGAAGTGAGGGACTTACTGGAGCTACGGTATGTTTCCTCAAAAAAGTATTTATTTTCATAAATGAATGAAGCCCTCCAGCCGCAGATGAATCTCAGACTCAGGAGAGTTGCACACATATGTATACAGCACATTAGAACCTTATGAAGATTCTATATCTCCAAGAAGATTACAAAACATGTTTGTTATTATTTGCTAATGCCATGGCAACAGCAAGAAGCAATTTTGAACAGTGCATCAGAACACAACGGGGGTCATTCCAAGTTGGGTGGTAAAGGAAAAATGATGCCGTTAAAGGACTACCGGCATCGTTTCCTGTTACGGCCCATTCTGACTCACCAGACCGTTATTTACGGCGTCTTAAAGTACGATGCCGTAAATAGCGGTTTAGTGGCGCGCGCCCGACACGCCATGCCGTAATTAGCAGCATGGCGTAAATCGGAGCTGATCCCAAGTAAAGCGGACATGGAAAAACGGCCTCCACAAGACCGCAAAGTACCTTACCGCCATGGAGTAAATACCGGCATCGCTGAGAAGGTGTTAAGGACCCTGAGCAGTGTTTCCAAGAGGAACAGGTGCACTCAATCAGCACAGGTGGAGGCAATGGAGTCTGGCACAGCACAAAAGGAGCACACCCACACACCACACCCCCTCCCACACCAAGATGATACAAATTGTAGCAGCATTCCTGGAGCTGGAGGCCCTGCTTGCAAGGCAGCAACTACAACAACAGCAACTACAACAACCACAACCCCCACCACAGAGGATACACAGGAGGAGAAGGAGGGTGAGACAGGCCCAGCATGCCCTAACGGTGCAGCCACCATTACCACACCGGCAGCCCCCAATCCACTGCATCAGAGCCACCCCCTTCAACCTCACACCAGAGCAGATCCACACCCTGTACCGGCTTGACTGGGACACCATTGCCAGCATAGTGGACATGATACATGCTGGTACAGTGAGCCGCATAGAAATCCGTGCTGCCATCCCCCCTCTACTGAAGGTAGTGTCTGTGCTCCACTTCCTTGCCACAGGCAGCTACCAGCATACAGTGGGGCACATGCATGGCATTTCACAGCCCATATTTTCACGGATACTCAAACAAGTGCTGGATGCCCTCCTCACCCACACAAGGGAATACATATCCCTACCCCGTACTCCCCAGGAGATATATGACACCAAAGCTGCCTTCCATGCACTGGCAGGCATGCCAAATTGCATAGGTGCCATCGACTGCACCCACGTGGAATTAGTGGTCCCGCATGCCATGGAGGTGCCGTAACGCAACCGCAAGCAATACCACTCCATCAACGTCCAGATGGTGTGTAATGCCAGTAAAGCCATCACACATTGCAATGCCCGATACCCCGGATCAACTCATGACTCCTTGGTCCTGCGGAACTCAACACTACCACGCTACATGGAGCGACATGCCGGACGACGTGCCTGGCTGCTTGGTGAGTAACCTGAATGGGCCATGGCAGTGCATTGGGGCTGTGAGTAGGGAAAGGGGGGGGATGCATACTCCACCTGGGTGGGAATGGGGGGGGGGTGCATACTCCACCTGGGTGGGAAAGGGGGGGGTGCACACTCATCCCAGTAATCATCTGCGTCCATGTAAGACTAGTACAATTCTCCACCATGAATGCACACACAATTACCTCCTTTCCACTTCCATGCAGGTGATGCTGGCTACCCTCTAAAGCCGTGGCTCATGACCCCGGTCCCCAACCCACAGAACAGGCATGAGGAGGACTACAATAGATCCCATACCCGTACACGGGTGGTGATAGAGCAGACCTTTGGCCTGTTGCAGGCACAATTTCGTTGCCTCAGCCGGTCTGGTGGGGCACTCATCTACAGCGACGAGAAGGTGTCCAAGATCACCATGGCATGTGTAATGCTACACAACATGTGCATCCGTCGGAACGTGCCACTGCCCCCTGACGTGGAACTGCTACCACCAGATGATGATGAGGGGGAGGAGCAAGGAATGGCAGGACAGCAGCACGGTGCCGATGCACAGGAGGGACGTTCAGTGCGTCAATCATTGATTGGACAATATTTCTGACTCAGAAGTCAGCTGAGGGTGTGAGGGTGAGAGGACATTGGGCACTGGGTGTGGGGATACATGTACACCATGCAATGTGCGACATCAAAAGACACAAGCAAAATGAGCAATGTCCACTCTGTTTTTTGGGAATGAGCAACCAGTGTATTCAACATTTATGTAGGAACGTGTACAACAAAACCACCACCCTCACCCCCCTCCCTCTCCCCCCAACTCCCACACACACCCTCACCCCCCTCCCCCTCCCCCCCAACTCCCACACACACCCTCACCCCCTCCCGCTCCCCCCCAACTCCCACACACACCCTCACCCCCTCCCCCCACAACAACCCCACAATAGTCCCATCAGTGCAACATAGGCCACTTGTGTGTGGCAGTATGGTCATTGTGTGCTTCCAGAGCCAGGGGTATCCATGTTCTGGCGGCGGAGTGTGCGCATTGACCGACGGACAGGGCTGGTCTGCGTGGAGGAGCACTGTGAGGGTGGGCACTCCCACTGGGGCTGTGGTCTGGGGGGTGCTGCCTCCAGGGCATCAGCGATCCGGCCCAGCACCTCACAGAGCCGGTTTGTGTTGTCAGTGATGACTTCGCCCAGGGCCTGCAGTTCATTGTGCCACTCCGACCTGGATTCACGGTTGTCCCGGATAAAGTCCTCAATCAGGCCTGTGAGGCGCTGGGAGTGCAATCCATCCATGGCGATGTGGCAGATGTGCTAGGCAGCTGTGGTGTTGAGCCTGCAGCCTTTTCGGGGCTTTCTGCAGGGGAGGTGGATCCAGGACTGGCAGGTGGTGCTCCTTGGCCTGTGAGGCCTGGGGTGTCACTCTCCCCGGAGTCGCTGTGTGCAATTTGACTGTAGGATGGGGTGTCTGGGCTGTGCACAATGTCATGGGGCTCCTCCACGTTGGATACGGGAACTGATGTTGGGCTATCTGGCTCCTCGGGTAGGCACATGGCAGCATTCTCCCCTGCCACACTGGACTCCTCTGAGTGCACCGTGGGGCATGTCTCCGTCGGCAGTGCAGGCATGGGTAGGGGTGTGGGTGTGGGTTGTGCAGCCTCCATGGGGATTGCTGGTGCAGGTGGTGTTGCCTGTGCCTTCTTCCTTTCTGCAGGTTTACGCTGTCCCCTGGCTGTGCCCCTGGAGGTACAGGGCTGTGTGGCTTCCTGGCCCTCACTTTCATGGCCGCTGCCTGTGGGGGGGGGAGAGAGATGGCATGAGCTATGATTTGGGGGTCAGCATTTCTTTAAGCCAATGGTATGACAATGGGATTGCAGCATTTTGTTGACATTTGGGTTGGGAGTGGGACAGTGATCTGGGCTTGGACGGTAAATGCATGCAGGTGTCTGGGTCACTCATGTTGGTGGAGTACTGTGCTGACTCACATTGACTGCCTCTTTGTGTGCTCTGGCCAATATGGGTTGGAGCCTTGCACCTGGCATCAGCCTGGGTCTTACTTGTGACGGCATGATTTGATGGGGGGTGGGGGGTCCCATACGTGATGTGACTGCTTGCCCAGCCCTTGGCGGTGCCTTACATTGGGAATGCATTTACTATCTTCACTCATGACACTCACCTCCATCTGCGGATGACGGGGCACCGCACTCCATCTCGCCGACCCCCTCTATGGCTTCAGTGCCCACCATGTCCGCACACGTTTGCTCTCAGGGCATCATCTTGATGGGAGAAGCTGGGCCTCCTCCTGTCTCCAGGGCCTGTGTTCGGTTGGCCGATAGGATGGCCCGCACCCTGAGATGGAGGTCATCCCACCGTTTCCTGCAGTCCCTCGTCGTACGGGGGGTGTTCCCTACGGTGCTCACCCTCTGTGCAACCAAGTCCCAGATCTCCTTCTTCCTGGCAATGGTCGGCCTACGCATGTCACTGCTGAATACTGTCTCAGCATTTGCGTGCAGGGTATCCACCAGGACCTGAAGCTCGTCCTGCGTGAAACGCTCCTTCCTGATGCGGGCGGCACCTTTCTTCAGTGCTTTCGGCATGATACTGGTCACTGATGGCTTTTTTGAGGGTCAAAATATACCTCTGGGTACTATATTAAGAGGATGGCAGTGGATTGTGTTTTTAAAGATGGCCGCCGCGCTCCTTCCCGTTCCTGTGCGATGACGTAATTTCCGTATCCATTAATTAGCGGTGACCGCAATTTACGGATACCGTAAATTACGGTCACCGCTAATAACGGACAGCGAAGCTTCGGTGGCGGTGTTGTAATGACCGTCTCGCTTCATGCCGCTAAGGGGTTTTACGGGCCCTTTAGCGGTATGCCGCTAGGGGATTTACCGGCATGGCGGAAAGCTCGTGCCCGCGAAGTCGGAATGGCCTGTAAATTGCGGCGTCGTACCAGACCGGACTCGGTCTTTCCGCCATGCCGGTAAAAACCCATACTTACCGCAAAACTCGGAATGAGGCCCAACATGTTTACGAATACAGTTGGCATTAGAATGATAATATGTTTGTAAAGAGTCATCAACATGTTTATGCCCATTTATGGTAAAGGCACCATAGCAAATGTATTTGCCAACAGTTATAATGTACTGTTAAATCTTACATAACAGTTAACAATGACCATATAAGGTGCAAATGTCTTTTACCTTAATATTATGAAACATATCATCTGATAATTAAAGATTGGGATATATAACAAATGGCTCCTCCCTAACACCTTGTTCCACACACCCTGCACTCCCCAGCTGACCTGAGACTGGTTGATCTGCTCCCCACTGTTTCCACCCATGGTTGCTTGTAGATCACTTGCTGCCAAATCGACCACCCTGCCCTCCCCCGTTGTTAGCTCTGCATTCCCTTGTTTCTGTTCTTCCCTCAACATGCTCGTCCCCCTGTGATTGTGAAGCACTCTGTTGCTTCCCAAATCTAGGCACACACTTAATAAATACCCTATTATTAATAATAATAATAATCATAATAATAATTCGGATGATGCCGCCACTGCCCATTTGGAATATTGTGTATGGCTCTCACTGCATTGCTTATTGTTGTGGCAAGTGGAGGTGATGTGGATACTTTTAAAAAAAAAATGTTTTAAAGTTTTTATTACATTTTACAAACAAACAAACAATAAAACCAAACAAACAGCACATGTTCCAACAGTTTAATTACACTTTTTTTTAAAATTCCTAACCAGTACTCCCTCTACCCCACCCCCCTTGCGAGTCTATTGCATTGAACCTTCAGTTTCCACACCCTGTGGTTCGGTCTCCTCCTCCACAGGCTCAGTCGGGTCATCTAATGACCCAAACAGTCCAGCTATCAGTGATTTCCAGGCCATCAGGGACTCATTCTCCTCCTCCGCCCTGTTGCTACACGCTTCTTGCCATGCCATGGTTTCGGCTTCTGCCCATTTTTGCAAGTCTTTCCACCACACCTCTATCCTCGGCACATGGCATGACTTCCATCCCATGGCAATCCTTCTTTTTGCAGGCACACAAGCCAGGTCCCTTAGTTTGCTTACATGCCTCAGTTTCTGTGGTCTGGGGAACCCCCCCAGCAGACAGGCCCACACCGTATCCACTACTATCTTGACCCCTCTTCCTTCTATTTTCTCTTTTACTCCCCTCCAGAACCTCTCTATGATCGGGCATGACCAAAACATATGCACCATGCCCGCGTTCTCTTCGTCACACTTGGGGCATGCTTGCTGACCTGCATTCTCGAACCTCGATATCCTCCAAGGCGTCATATAAGCCCTGTGTGTTATGTACAGCTGTATCTGTTTCAGCCTCGCGTTTCTAGACACCTTCTTATGATACCTTTGCACCCGTTCCCACATCCCATCTCCCATTTGGGCCCCGACCTCCGTTTCCCAGTCCATTCTCAGCTGCGTGACCTCCTTCCCCACTTTAGACATCAACATCTCATACAGCCTGGAAATCTCATGGCCCCCCTCAGCTATATCATATATCATGTCTATGCTGGTGTCCAATTCTTCCTCCAGCACAGTTTCGGGCCATGTTCTCTTAATTCTCTGTACCATTCTGTGATACGTAATGTACTGGCCTTCGTGCAATCCAGCTTCTTCCCGCAGCCCCTCAAAAGTAACACTAGAGCCCCCCTGCCAAACATCCCCCATCGTTGCCACCCCAGCCGGCTCCCAGTGGGTCCGGAGTATCAGTCGCAGCTGAGCGTCTGCCCCTGTCAATACAACCAATGGCATCTGCGGCGAGCATGGGGACGGGTCCCCCATCATTTGGCATGCCCTGCGCCACACCTTCCACCCTAGTAGCATCATTTTAGGGCGCCCCACCATTTCCGCCCTGGGTGCCCACATAACTTCTTTCAAATAGAAAGGTGCACAATCACGCCCAAACAGCCTAAGTTCAAAGGTCTCTTCATCAGATATCCATTTGGCAACATACTGCAACTGGCGCGCCACATAGTACGCCTCGTAGTTGGGTAGCTTTATTCCCCCTTTGTCATGGAAGTTCTGAAGCTTCCATAACGCCACTCTGTTTCGCGTGCCATGCCACAGAAAGTCCCTACACATGCTATTCAGTTTGGTAAAGAACCCTTTAGGAATTAGGTACGGTATATTCCCGAAGTAATGTAGGAGCCTCGGCAGGACCACCATCTTTAGCATCGTTCCCCGCCCCATCATCGCCAAAGGCAGCTTCGCCCAAAACTGCATGCATTTCTCAATTTTTTGGATTGCCACCTCTGTATTACACCTGTGCTCCTCCCCCACGGTGTGATATATATCTATCCCAAGGTACCGAAAAGTACTAACCGCCCATGGTACCTGTAAAACTGGTAACCTCTCCGCTGGAACCCCTATACACCCCCCCAACGGGAACAGGCTAGACTTCTGGGGGTTCACCGCTATGCCTGATAGCACAGCGTATCTCTCAAGCACTTCCAAAATGTACTGGAGGTTCTCCTCTGGAAACCGCACATACAGCAGCATGTCGTCCGCATATAGGGAGATCAAATGCCGCTTCCTGTTCCCCTCAATGCCTATGGTGTCATATTGTTGCCTCAGATAGATCGCGAGAGGTTCCAGGGCCAGTATGTAGAGCATAGGAGACCACGGGCATCCTTGTCTAGTACCCCTACTAAGCTGCCACAGATCCTGTCTTTACTCTGGCCAGCAGTTCACTATACAAAATCTTCGCCCACCTTACATAGCCAGGCCCTAACCCATAGTGTTTCAGGGCCGCCAGCAACCACGGCCACTTGACGGAGTCAAAGGCCTTGATCGCATCCAAGGACACGATTGCCATTTCCTCCTCACTTCCACTGCCAAACTCAATGATCCTGTGGAGTCGCCTATGATTATTGGTGATGTTTCTATGGGGGACATAGCCCGTTTGATCCGGATGTATTAGCTTACCAATGACCCTTTTCAGTCTATTCGCCAAGACTGCAGTTAATATCTTGCCGTCTTGGTTCAGCATTGACACAGGTCTGAAGGAACCACAGCTACGCCCAGGTTTATTTGGTTTAGGGAGAGGTACTATGACAGCCTCTCTCAGTGACTCCGGTAAGCGGCCCGTCTCGAACGCCTCGTTTATCATTTCTAGCAGCGGGGGGAGGACCTCTTCTACATATACCTTGTAAAATTCACTTGGGAGCCCATCTGTCCCCGGGGTCTTACTAGTAGGCAACTGCCTCACCACCTCACCCAGTTCTTCCAGGGTAATCGGGGAGTCCAATTCCTCTCTTTCGTCCTCGCTTATCTTGGGCAGCCCCATATCATCAAGCGTTTCTTCTATCATTACATGGCTACTTTCCCCATCTTCCCCGTATAACACTTTATAATAATCCACAAATGCGTGGTTAACTCCCTCCTGGGTGTCCTCTACGCTACCATCTTCCCTCTCTATAGTTCTAATTGTGGCTCTGGGGGTCTCGCTCTTATATAACCACGCCAAAAGTCTCTCAGGTTTATCACCTCCCGCATGCTGTCTCTCTATGTACCTTTTATAATTAAGGTTACACAACCTTTCCCAGTGATCCGCACACTTTTGCTGCAGCTTAAGTATCAAATCTAGTTTCTCCGCTGTATCGTCACTGGCTTTTAAGGCCTCTTCCAATTTTGCTTCAGTCTCCTCCAGTTCAGCCGAAACCCCCCCTGTAGGCCCTTGGATTTTGCCATGGCCGCCCCCCTCATGACAACTTTAAAGGCCTCCCATAGTGTCCCCGCCGAGTCCACACTCCCAGTCTATCAACGCCTCCGCTCGTAGGTGCCATGTCGGGATCCTCACCCTCGGGGGGCAGTATTGCCACGCAAGAATCAGGGGCGAGTGGTCCGAGAGGACCCTGGCCCTGTACTCTATGTGTGCAATCTCTGCTATCATTTCAGGTGATGCGAAGACATAGTCCAGCCTTGTTGATAACTGCTGTGGGGCAGAATAATGCGAATATTGCCTTTCCCCAGGGTGCCACACTCTCCATGCATCTTCCAACCCAAAGTCATCAAGCAGTGTCTGTAGCGCCCTGGCTGCAGGGGCCGGTCTATCCGATTTCCCGTCCGATCTATCCACCATCGGGTTCAATACGCAGTTAAAGTCCCCTCCCCAGATCACCGCGCTTCCCACACACACGCTCAGGTTCGCACTCAGGGTCCTAATGTACACCGCCGTGTTCTGGTTCAGGGCGTGCATGTTAACAATACTTATCTCCCTGTTCTCTACCAATCCCCTCAGCATAACCATCCTCCCGTCTGTCTCAGCCACCACTTGCAACTGCTGAAACAGGACATGTGACGCCACCCATATAAGTACTCCTCTTGCGTAGGCCCAGTACGAAGAGCCCACCAACACCCCCTTCCATCCTTCCTCGCTGAGGGTAGAGGGCAGGAGCCCCCCCTCCCATCCACTCTACGCACACGGAGTGCATCCTCGCCGGCACCATCGAAGGGCCTGCCTGACCCTGTCCTCAAGAGTGCCTGACTCCTGCATGCCGGGCGCCGCGCGGCACGAAAGCGAGGCTGATCCTCGCTCGAAGCAGTTTTACACTGCTTTTATCCGCCGGTAGGCGGAACCGCCGGCGGCCAGCATCAAGGCCACACAAAGGCCTGTTCCTGCGCCTGTGCCCCCATTCCATCCTTCCTCGCTGAGGGTAGAGGGCAGGAGCCCCCCCTCCCATCCACTCTACGCACACGGAGTGCATCCTCGCCGGCACCATCGAAGGGCCTGCCTGACCCTGTCCTCAAGAGTGCCTGACTCCCGCATGCCGGGCGCCGCGCGGCACGAAAGCGAGGCTGATCCTCGCTCGAAGCAGTTTTACACTGCTTTCATCCGCCGGTAGGCGGAACCGCCGGCGGCCAGCACCAAGGCCACACAAAGGCCTGTTCCTGCGCCTGTGCCCCCATTCCATCCTTCCTCGCTGAGGGTAGAGGGCAGGAGCCCCCCCTCCCATCCACTCTACGCACACGGAGTGCATCCTCGCCGGCACCATCGAAGGGCCTGCCTGACCCTGTCCTCAAGAGTGCCTGACTCCCGCATGCCGGGCGCCGCGCGGCACGAAAGCGAGGCTGATCCTCGCTCGAAGCAGTTTTACACTGCTTTCATCCGCCGGTAGGCGGAACCGCCGGCGGCCAGCACCAAGGCCACACAAAGGCCTGTTCCTGCGCCTGTGCCCCCATTCCATCCTTCCTCGCTGAGGGTAGAGGGCAAGAGCCCCCCCTCCCATCCACTCTACGCACACGGAGTGCATCCTCGCCGGCACCATCGAAGGGCCTGCCTGACCCTGTCCTCAAGAGTGCCTGACTCCCGCATGCCGGGCGCCGCGCGGCACGAAAGCGAGGCTGATCCTCGCTCGAAGCAGTTTTACACTGCTTTCATCCGCCGGTAGGCGGAACCGCCGGCGGCCAGCACCAAGGCCACACAAAGGCCTGTTCCTGCGCCTGTTACGCGCATGAGAGCGCGGCGTGGCCACCCCCCCTGCCCAATTTAAGCCTCCCCGACCGCCTTCTGCAAAGCCCGAGGCAAGATATCGGATCCAAGCATCCTAACATCTCCATTCATACAAGGAGTTCCTACTGTAAGTACTTTGCCCCTGTCCTTGTCCAATTACTGAGTTTGCAATGCTACGACTCCTCCTCAGTCGGCCTATTTCAGTACCCCTTTTACTACGTGGACCGTCACTTCAAGGAGTATAATCGCGCATGCCAGTACCGGGCATACTACTGTAGCCATGTTCTCTGAGCCACTATTTTCTGAACGTGCTTCCGGCCACCCTTGAAACTCTCGAACTATAGCATATCACAAGTATATTGTGCCTCTGGGCCTCTACTAGACCACCTTATAACTGTATTGTGCCTTAAGGTCTCTTACAGACCACTTCAATTGTGTTGTGCCTTAAGGTCTATTTCAGACCACTTCAATTGTGTTGTGCCTTAAGGTCTCTTACAGACCACTTCAATTGTGTTGTGCCTTAAGGTCGTTTAGAGACTATTTCAATTGTGTTGTGCCTTAAGGTCTCTTACAGACCACTTCAATTGTGTTGTGCCTTAAGGTCTATTTCAGACCAATTCAATTGTGTTGTGCCTTAAGGTCTCTTACAGACCACTTCAATTGTGTTGTGCCTTAAGGTCGTTTAGAGACTATTTCAATTGTGTTGTGCCTTAAGGTCTCCTACAGACCACTTCAATTGTGTTGTGCCTTAAGGTCTCTTACAGACCACTTCAATTGTGTTGTGCCTTTTGGTCGCCTACAGACCATTTCCTGTCCCTGCCAACTAGCTCATAGGGAACCCACTCTGGCAGCCAGCATCACCATCATGCACATCAGCGTGCGCCTTCTATTGCACTACCTCCTTACCACACATCTGTCCCTATTCACTCAACCACCCAAGTCAACCACTCCTACCATTGAGGCTAATAACCTGGCCTGCCCTTACCCACTTGACCTAGCGTCACCCACCATGACCTTGACACCCTCAACGAGTCCTTCAGTAACTACCGTTGACGCTCACCACCCCTGCAACCAGATTAACCAATACCTCAATGACCCAGCCCTCTGGCTCAAACACTTTGCCACAAAACCCACCCCCAACCAACCCTGCCCTCTCACTCTCAGGAACACGAGACTAGGCACCAGATTCCGCATTCGTCCTTCCCGCACCAACACTACCAAGCAAGCCCCACGCACTCCACCCAGCCCACCTTCGCCCACCGCCACTTGCAAAATTAAGACCACAGGGGTTAAATTGCCTGTGTTCAAGTGTGCCCTCATCAATGCTAGATCTCTCACAGCACACGCTCTTGACATAGCCGACCTTATCACCACTGCCGACCTTGACTTCATTGCCATATCTGAAACCTGGCTACATGCCGCCTCTGGCCCTTCTCTATCCTTGGCCTTACCGCCTGACTATGGCATCACTCGCTGTGACCGCTCCTCTACCCATACTAGAGGTGGCGGCGTGGCATTCATCCACAAAAACTCCCTTGACCTAAGAGTGGTATCCGAATCCAAACTTGAATCAGCTGAACTGCTGACAATCAAATTACTACTAACACCTAACCAAACGGCCACCCTTCACCTTATCTACAGGCCTCCAGGGCCGGCACCCACCTTTGTCAGTGAAATTTCCACTCTTCTTCTTGACAAAACTAAAAACAACTCCCAAACAATCATCTTAGGTGACTTCAATCTTGGTCGCGGTGACCCTAAGGATCCTGTAGCAACTGATCTGGAATATGCTCTTACCGACCTTGGCCTCACCTTGTACTTACAAGAACCGACCCACATCAAAGGTAGGACCATTGATTGGTTAGCCGGTTCCAACTGCAACATCCAGGTCCTCAATAACTCCCCTTGCTTATGGTCTGACCATCACATCATAACATTTAACATTGAAGCTACCCCGCGAGCCCTAACACCCATAGCCCCAGCCCTCCCCACCCGTAATAAAAAAAACATAACAAGAGAACAACTCCTCCCACTGCTACTCCCCTCTCTTAATGCGGCGACCAACGCCTGTGCTGATCCCACCTCCCTAGCAGACATCTACAACCAAACGATGCTCACGGCCATTGACACCATAGCACCAATTAAAACCAGGAAGGCTAAACCACGAGCACATCTCAACTTATGGTTCACTCCACAGCTAAGAATCCTCCGCAAAGCCAAACGCTGCGCGGAAAACCGTTGGAAAAGCCACCCTTCTGATGAGCATAAAGACAGCTTCCTTCTCGCCTCCCTCACTTATAAAGACGCCATCATCACTGCTAAAAAAGAATCGCTTAATAATCGTATCATGCAAGCCGACTCTAATTCCAAGGAACTCTTTAGAGTCCTAAAAGAGCTCGAAACCCCAGTCTCCACGCCAGACACTTGCACGAAAGACAGCAAATGGTGTGCTAACATTCAAGCAGCCCTTCTAAACAAAATCTCTACGCTCCAATCTAAAATAAATGAAAAACAGGACTGCCTGAGGCGGGACAACCGCTCATTCTCCCCCACTAGGCCCAACTTCTCCAACTCTGCCAACATCAAACCTTTCACCTTTGCACCCCTCACTGTCACCGAAGTAGAAAGCATCATCCTCAGGATGAAACCTTCCAACTGCCAAGGTGACCCGTGCCCAGCCCCCATCATTAAGGACTCCGCCCATGACCTAGCCCCATTCATTACAACCTTCATTAACTCATCCTTTGAAACAGGTATTGTCCCGGACAACCTTAAAGACGCCTGGGTGATCCCGCTACTAAAAAAACCGTCCCTTGACCCAAGCATACCCACGAACTTCCGACCCATCACTACAGTACCATTTCTGCTGAAGATACTGGACCGGGCAGCTTATCTGCAGATCCAAAACTACCTTGAATCTAACAATCTGTTAGGTCTACGACAATCCGGATTTCGGCCCAGACATGGGACCGAAACGGCTTTACTAGACCTAAAAACCCAGATCGAAGTCCTGAAGGACAAGGGCAAATTAGCTATGCTATTACTCCTCGACCTCTCCGCCGCATTTGATTTGGTTAACCACCAGATCCTTTGCAGGCACCTCCACTCTGCTGCCAACTTCTCACCCTCCGCAGCGGCCTGGATCAAATCCTTCCTGAGCAACAGATCTATGAGGGTCTTTGCACCCTCCGCTGCCGCAGCTCCCTCCCCTATTCATTGCGGTGTTCCTCAGGGTTCTTGCGTGTCACCTACTCTTTACAATATCTTCACGAAACCACTCTTTGATGTGCTTGACTATTTGGGTGTCTCCTACACCAACTATGCGGACGACACCCAGATACTCATTCCCATTTCTGGTGATTATCTTGCTGACACCAAGGCCCTCAATGACGTCTACTTGGTCATCCAAGCCTGGATGGCCCAGCACCAGCTATGTCTGAATGACGATAAGACGGAGCTACTTATCCTGGGTACTTCACAACGCCTTAGCAAACTTGAGCCATCCTATCAGTCATTCATCATAGACGGCAACTCCATACAAGTCTCGAAAGACACCAAAACACTAGGCTTTTACCTAGATTCCACCTTATCCCTGTCAAGACAAACTAATGCAGTCAGGTCCACCTCCGCCTACACGTGCAAACTCATTTCAGCCTGTAGACCTTTCCTCACCACCCACAATAGCGTCACACTAGCGAGAACACTTATCATGGCAAAAATAGATTACTGCAGTGCGCTATATTTAGGCACTAGCCAAGAAAACCTATCCAAACTCCAAACCACCCAGAACAATGCAATTCGAGCAGCCCTGAACATCCCTCGTAACCACCACATCTCAGAAGCCAGAACTAGCCTTAAGTGGTTACCCGTGAAGCAGAGAATTTCCCTAAAAACGCTTGCCCTCACGCACAAATGCCTAGCCAACAAGGCTCCGATCTATCTCTGCAGTCGGCTTTCGCGCCACTCCACTGCCCGGCCACTAAGAACTGCCCAGACTAACTGCCTTACTATCCCCAGGTTTAAGCTCCAAAAAGCCGGAGGCACCAGCTTCCCTGTCCTAGCCTCCAAACTTTGGAATACCCTCCCCGCTGCCATCAGAGCTGAAGACTCCTTCAACACCTTCAAGAATAAAACCAAATCCTGGCTCTTTGACCAGCAATAGTTGTGTCAGACATTTGTCCTGCTTACCCAGCCCGCCTATTCCCTTACATGATTTCCGGGCTGCTACCCTCCCAACTACCTCAGGGATACTTCCTCTGCTGAGCCTAGGGATACTGTACCCTGTGTAATATTTGTAATTATTAAGTTTGTTTTTTGCTGTTTTGACACACTTTTATTGTTATTTATATCCCTGTATGTTCCTTTCTTGCAACCTTGTACAAATTGCGCCCTGATGCCCCTGGGCCTGTGGGTTTGCGCGTTATAAATAAACAAATACAAATACAAATACAATACAAATACTTTCCCGCAATCGTGTCCATCCTCTCACGTTTAAGGTGGGTTTCTTGCAGCAATGCAATATCTATTTTCTGCCTGCGCAGATAGAGCATAACCTTGTTCCTTTTTAAATAGCTATTAAGCCACCCGCACATTCCATGTGAGTATTTTAAGGTCCCCCATGGCCTGGTATGATCCCATTCCCTCCCCCCCAGGTGCAGTGTAACTTTGAGTTCCATTCCAATCTATATAGGCTTGCATCCCCTTCTAAAACCCCTTTAACCAAAAACACACCAAACTTCCCACACCCTCTCCCCCCCGCCTCCCATCCCTTCCCCAACACTCTCCCCGCCAACTGTTGCTCAGCTCCATCCCTGGATCTCAGGCTCCCCCGCATCTAGCTCTTTCCGGCTTTCGCCTGTACTCAAGATCCGCAGGGTGAGGCTGCCCTAGTGGCCAACCTACTACAACTACAATTCGGGGGGTAGGGTGCTTCCGCCCTGCCGCTCCAATAGCACATCGAATAACTACACATTGCTATACAGTTAAAATATATGTAACCGCCACTATATTCCAGTCCATCAAGTCTCTCACAATCAGCAATATGTTATCGAATATCAGCCTCCTACAGCCAGGCCCATCGTTCTCAGCCTTCACCTAGGCGCCCTTGGGATGTTCGCTCGCCGCCATAGCAGTATGCATACTGTATCTGAGTCACTTTTCACGTCCATTTTGTGTCTCTTCCGTGTCTTGATCCGGGCAGCCCTGCAGATCCAAC
Organism: Ambystoma mexicanum; assembly: GCF_040938575.1. NCBI lineage: Eukaryota > Metazoa > Chordata > Amphibia > Caudata > Ambystomatidae > Ambystoma > Ambystoma mexicanum. The sequence goes on from NC_090921.1 coordinate 1,125,120,238, forward strand.
CATGTTGTTGCTTCTTCCGGAGTGTCAAAAAAATGCATTTTGCTCTTATGCACGACCTTCAATTTCCCAGGGTACAGCAGCATATATTTTATCCCAGCCGCCCGCAGCCTCCGTTTGATAGTTATATAACTGTACCGCTGACTTTGGACCAGCATAGTGTAATCCGGGTATGCCTTGATAGTTCTCGAGGCCATCTCGATTGTTCCGCCTTTCCGAAAATAATCCAGTATTTTTTTGCGGTCTTTGTAGTTCAGTATTTTGGCAATTATCGCTTGTGGAGAGGCCCCTGGTCTCGGCTTCCGCATGAAGGCTCTATGTGCGCGCTCCACCACAAATCCCTGTGAGAGTGTACCGGCCCCAATTCCTTGTAGGAGTAAGTTCTCAATGTAATCAGTCGGGTCCTGGCCCTCCTCACCTTCCGGCAAACCCACCACGCGAATATAGTTTCTCCTCGCTCTCCCTTCTGCTTCTTTTGCTCGAGACTCCAAGTTGGCCACATGTTGCTTAAGGACATGGATCTCCTTTGTAGTGTTGGTGCTGGTGTCCGTGTTAGATTTCACCGCGCCCTTCAGGCTGCTTGAGCGTTCCACCAGTCCCCTGACATCTTGTCTCAGCAGGGAGACTTCGATGCCCACTACTTCAATTTTAGCCTCCAGGGAAGTGTGTAGGTCCAACATCGCAACCCCCCAAGATTCCTTCAGCTCCGTAATGGCTTCTAAAATCTGATTATCGGCATCCGCTGTGGCACCCTCAGCCTGTGCAATCAGGCCTTTGTTTGCGATGGCCGCAGGAGACTGTTGTGTTTTCGCAAAAATATCTATCGTGGGTTGTTTGTTCTTATTCTTACCCACGGCCCCTCGCGCCGCCATTTTCCGGCTTTCGTTGGGTCTCCCTGTTACGATTCAGCGACTGAGTGTCTCCCCAACCATAATTTCCACTCTTTACCGACTGTCGCGGTGGTCTCCAGGCAGTCGCAACCTCCACCTCCTCTCACCGCTACTAGTTCAATGCCGAGCGAGCGCTTCTCGTGCTGGTCGTGGTGCGGCCTGCATTTTCACACCTCTGCTGCCCTCGGGCCCCTGCCGTCCGGGCCAGCACCCAAGCCTTCACGACCCAAGGCCCACAGCTCCCAGGGGTTTTGTTCCGTCTTCACCTCGCCATTGTTCTTTCCCCGTGGCCGCCGCCTCTATTCGTCCTCTCGGGTACCCTAGTTTCGTTTCCTTTGTTGTCGGCCATCTTGTGTGACAATGGACCGAACAGCCACCGTCGTTCGTCGAGCAATTCCTCCAGACTCCCGCTTATGATTCTCTCGATCTTTACACAATGAGCAAAGCATGCGTTCCCATGCGTGTGTGATCAATTCTGGAACCAATGGCGCACTTTCAAAGGTAGTTTTTACGGATCATCTGTCGGATCCTCCGGAGCTACACGGGAAGCACGTCCTACTCCATGGCTGCCCAAGCCACGCCCCTTATGTCGATACTTATACTCCGTTCTGCAACTCTGATGTCTTCCATAGCTCACAATGCACCAGGAACATTTCAATATTTCAACACTTCATGCTGAGCGCTCCAGACCCATCGCTGTGTGCCTTGTTTGTGTTCTCATTGCTGAGCCATGCCGGTTTTGACAGATTCCTTTGTTTTTGGCCTGTGCTGTTGCATGCTCATCGCCTGACCAGTGCCTGCAGTCTTGGTCTGATTTTAGCTGACTCTCAAGTACTATTACCGCCTGCTCTTCCCAGGTATCTTTGCTTTTCCTTGTTTTTTTTCCATTCCTTCCTCACTGTCATCTTTTTCTTTGGGATTTTCATCCCGGTCCTGTGAGACTCTCCTCCCTACTTTTGGATCTATGAACTATCATTGTAATACCGTTCGCACTAGAGAGTGTTTTGGTATCAGCTGAGATCAGACAGGTAGTCTGTGACTTTGACCTTTTGCCAGTTTTCCTTTGCCCTCAGCTGTCCATCATTGTGGCTCAGGTAGTTAGGATTCCTCTTCCACTCCTGCTTAGAGGTATTGTTCTCTGAACCATTTTTCATGCCTCAGAGGTTTCCTGGGTGTCGTGTCCCAGAGCCGGCCCTGAGGACTCACGTCACTCGGTGGCATCCAGTGAGCATCGCGCATACGCAGAAAGTTTATGCCGCACATGGGGATTCTGGCCGCAAAAGAGAATGAAGAGGGTTATACACTATGCTGGCTCCGGGTGATTATTCCTCTGTGTACCACATGAGTGGTACCCACCATTACCCACTACAATGGTGATGAGGATGGGATTTTCTTAAAGGAATCCCACAACTGCATCATTATTCGAACAGTGTTCTGCCTGTACCTTTCTTCAGATCGTTGCTGGATGCATGACTGACTCAGATAAATGTGTCCTACACAAGTCAAATTTGAATGTCTTTGGGCATATCTTCTCACAAACAGGAATGGGTCCTGACCCTGGTAATGCTGAGGTCAACTCAAATATTTCACCTCCTGAAGAAGTCAGTGATATCGGTCAAATTTAGGGATGACCAGCTATTGTAGCAGGTATCTGAAGGACTTTTCCACCATAAGCACACCACTAAGAGAACTCACAAAGCAAGGAGCTATATTTCAACGGTCTATGAGTGTGAGGCAGCATTCTATCAGATCAAACAAGACATGATGTACTTTGATCCGTCACTATGTACAGAATTCACAGTGTAGGCTAGCCCCATGTGCCTCAGGGTGATACTCTCTCAACACTGTCCTGGGAGAGAGTCCTAAAGGCAGTGATATCGTACACCAGCAAAAGCCTGTTGGATGCAGAAAGAAGATATTCACAACCAGAGAAAGGAAGACTGACTGTTGTATGGGCATGCAATCATTTTCAAATGTTCTTGCTTCGGAAACCATTCACAATAATCACTGATCATCAACCCTAGTGACCATTTATGGGAACCCTCATTACAAAATGCCACCAGGAATGTAGAGGGGTTTACAAATACAGGATTTCTACTTCAACATCGTCCACAAGCCGGCCAAAGGATACAATCCTACAGACTTCATGTCACGGCATCTGATTCCTTAGCTGTCTGTGAAGGTATCCATGGCAGAGGAATACATCAATGTTCTCAGTCAAGTTATTCCGTCGGGCCCAATAACTGTAGCTCTCTTTAGGGAGTATACTTAGCATGACGTCACTCTGCAGAAAGTACTATAGCTAATTGTGTCCCGCAGATGTGTATCAGTGCTCCCAAGAGGGTCTGAGGAGAGAGGCATTTCCATGGTGGTTCTTTGCGCATTCAAGCACGTGAACTCTCTGTGTCCACCGAAGGACTTGTCATGAGAGGCAACAGAGGGATGTTAGGTACTAAACAACAAATCAGGACGCCATGTGGCAGGGGCGTTGCTAGGGGGGAGCTAAGGGGGCTATAGCCCCCAATCTTTTGGTTGTAGCCCCGGATAGAATCTCAGGAGCTACAGCCAAAAGAGTAGCTAGCCCCCAGTCCCAACAGTTCCGACATCAGCGTAGCCCCGGGTCTTTTCCAGACCTAGCAACTCCCCTGCCATGTGGTTTCCCAGGATTGACTCATTCGTTGAAGGCACCATCAGGTCATGCCATCTGTCAAAGCACAACACGGCAAGACAACTCAGAGCCCCTTTGAATGTAAACATTGCCAGGTGCGGTGTGGAGTCACGTTACAGTTGATTTATTTGGGCCATCTGGAAAGGGCAAGTATTGGCTGGTAGTCATGGATGAATATTCCTGATTCCCTATTGTGCAGACGGTCTCCTCTATGGCTGCTGGCACATGTTTTTGATGTGGGGAGGCAACAGGGAGCCTCTCCCCACCCCTTGGTCCCTTCCCAACTTACCTCTAAGACCGGATCTTTGAGCTCCAGTCACTGCGCTCCTTCTGATCCCGACCGCCATAGAAATGGCGGGCATATGATGGTGGGCAACTTTTTAAAAAAAAAATTCTCTCAGGAGATTGGCTGCTCATCACCGTGAATCTCCTGAGGGGAAAAAGAAACCATTCACGCCTCGGATAAAGGCTGGGCTGCAAATGGCTTTCATGCACCGGTGGGGGGCGGACATGGCCGTTAATGACCCACAGCCCCCGCTGAAGCCCTCGCTTCGATCGGGCCAACTATGGCTCAGGCTGACAGGCCATGAAAGCCATAATATAGAGGAGAAGCATGGGGTAGAGAGGATGGAAGGGCATGGGAGGCAAATAGAAAAGACAGGGGAGAGAAATGGGGTAGAGAAGAGGGAAGGACAGGGGAGGGGGAAAAAGAAAATACAGAGGAGATGCATTGGGCAGAGAGGAAGGAAAGGCAGGGGAGGGAAAAAAGGGAATCATGAGAGAGGAATGGGGTAGAGAGGAAGAAAGAGCAGGGGAGGGAAAATAGAACATGCAGGGAAGATGCATAGGGTAGAGAGGAAGGAAGTGCAGGGGAGGGAAATAGAGAAGACAGGAGAGGCATTGGGGTACAGAGGAAGGATGTGCAGGGGGGGCAAATAGAGAAGATAGGGGAGAGGCATGGTGTACAGGGGAGGGAAGGTGGGGGAAAATAGACAAGGATGGGGAGATGCATGGGGTTGGGATGAGAGGAAGCAAGGGTAGGGGAGGGAAATAGAGAAGACAGGGGAGATGCATGGGGTTGAGAGGAAGGAAGCAAGATTCTGAAGGAATACAATACTTGTTAATTGTGCAGAGACACATTCTAGGTTAGTCAAATGCATGCAGACCTAATCCAGAAGGGATAATAGGACCACAGGATAACGCTTTCAATATATACACGTATAATCTCCTAAGGCATCACGTACTGATGTGTTCTAGAGTCTCAGACCAGACAAATGCACCTTACAAAGGAATAGGAGGAGCTCTAAATGCAATTACTAGAAAGAGATTGAAGGGTAATGAGTGAAACTAGGTGCATAATAGCACAACTGATATCACGCTGATTCTCCAGTTCCCTATGCTAACGCATTGCCCCTGAGCCATCCACCCCACCCAATGAAACACATGAAGAAAGTTGAAATAATTAAAGACGAGGTCTGCCCCTCCTGAAATAATTACAATTGCAGCATTTTTAAATTGTGTCTCTGAATGTGAATGGCCTGCAAAATTACAAGCAGATGAAACACAGATTGGAATATTGGAGCATATGCTATTTCATTACATGACACACATAAGATGAAAAGGAAATGCTTTTGGAACAGGAGTGGGTTATTCTCTGTACACTTTCAAAAGGCAAATAGGCAACAAAAGGCACAGACATTCTGGTTATGGAAAAGCTCACACATGCACTTTCAGAGACTAAACCACAGAAAAGTGCTGCTGGTAGCAGATGGTCGAAAATTCAAATGAACCTTTTCCATTACCCTTAGGAGATGAACCTCTGGAATTCGCCAGTTATGGTAAGCTAAGCAACCGTAACTCGCGCCACCACTGTGCACTGCTAAGACCAACACCCAGGACATCAAAGATGACATCACAAATGTCATTGATTTGCGCGGCTCTTTGAAGTTCAGCCAATAGAATCTTATTGAGTTTATCTACTTTAATGAACATGCAAAGTAGATTAATTCTATAAGATTACTTTTTTAATTCTATTTTGTATATTTTGTAACTGTGAGTGGTGGTTCCTACTGGAACCTTTTTGTTTTTCAGGAAAGGTGACAATGTAGGGTGGGGCGGAAAATGAGGGAATAGGCACGAAGCAGTAATATGGAGGGGCAGGTGGACAGTGGAATATGTTGCACATGTGTTACATCTAAGGTTTTTCAATGCTCTTTGATTACTGCTTCAAAAGCACTTTGAAATTTCTGCCCACTGCAGTGTTGTGTGTTGCAGTATATACAGAGGACTGTTGTCTTCAAAAGATATGGATCAGCAGCCTCTTTTGTTGCCTGCAAAGTAGCTGGTGGGATTTTGTGTGCCACAGAGGTAGGCTGTGTGCTTACGGTAATGGTTGAGAAAGATGAGGTAGAGGAAGAGAGCCTATTACTTGCTAAGAAAGGAACAGCCTTTCTGGGAGCATTGCAGTGGTTGGATTGGGTGTGGCAGCGTATGGACCTGGTCCCGTAGGAGTAATGTCCAGGTAGTCTGCAACTTAGTGCAGTGCACAAAGTGCATTTCACTTTGGTACCTTTAGCATTTGGTACATTTTCAACAGTGGTAAAGAACCGCCACACCCATGATTCTCTCTTTGTGCTAGAGGTAGGCACTTCCTCTACCTCATCTTCTTGGTCCTCTTTATTCTCTTTGTAAGTACTGTGCTTTTTTGTTATGTAGGTCCTCCATCTGGTGGTGGTGGTGGCTCTTGGGGAGGAGGGATGGCAATAGCTGACCCCCTTTTTCAAATAAATAGCAGTTTTGCTAATATTCTTCCATATATGTGCTCTGCACTAGATTCTTAATGAATAATGAATAAGAATAGGTGTAGGACCTGTGCTTGAAAGTTCCTAGACCAGTAGAAAGTGCAGTTCCGAACTGTTGCCGAACCACAGACCTCTTCGCGAAGTGCAAAGGTGTTTCCGGACACGTCAATATGCCATGCAGGCGGGTGCGGTCACGTGACACTGTCTGGAAGGTCTGCGATGAGGTCAGACATTCTCGGACGTCAACGGACACAAAACACAGTGGAAAAAGTTGCTATAAGACTATAGAAGTGTTCAAAATGATGCTAGAAGGTGGGAAAGGGCAGAGGTTTAAGGTGAACTTTGTAAATTGGACAACAATGTTGCTATATTGGGGTAAGTATGATATTAGTAAGTTGTAGGAAATTAGCATGCACTTGTGAAAACCCATTAAATTCAAAATCTTTGTTAAAGCTACGTTATGGTTAAGTTGCACTAATAAAAAACTATAAAATTAAATGAAAAACTTTGTTAAAGGGACAATATGGTGACAAGTAAAAACAAAAAAAAAACTCAGAAATTCGCCACCACTGTGCACTGCTAAGACTAACACCCAGGACATCAAAGCTGACATCACAGATATCATTGATGACATCACTGATATATACATACATATACATATCCCCTAATACTCATCATATGAAGGTCTTGGCAGTGAGAGATAGCAAGACTTTCACCAGCGACACAGGTAAAGGTGAAAGTGCCTCATCTGTCAATGTAGAGGCCACTTGTGAGTGGTAGTGTTTCGTGGTGCAAGTGCCTGGAGGGAGGTCCTGAATTCAATGAACAAAGGGAGCAAAGGAGTCAGGTTTATTATTATTATTTTTTTTATTGGTATCATTTGGTTTTTGCAGGCAAAACCTTTTAGCCACCTTATCACATTTATATTTACAAATTTACATTTAAAAATTCACATTGTCTATAAAAGTCTTTCTAGTATCCTTTTTCTTCACCACTTCTGATTTCTCTATTACCATTGTCGATTATGTCCCTTAGCAATTTTACCAACGCTAAAATGAGTGTAATCCGCTAGCCTCTCAGGAGTTCCAACCACCAGTCCTCATACGATTTTTCTGCTTATTTTTTTGTAATGTCTGCCATGTGTGTTTTTCGTTTTTGTTGCAGACCAGGGCAATACATAACTAACTGTTTTAATTTTTCCACTATATCTGGGTTCTTGCACCATCTACAAATGATTTGTGTCCTTTGACTTGATCTCGTATTTAAGATTCCTCCCATAGGAAAGAGGTTTAGCCTGAAACGTAGACATTGGTCTCGAAATACCCAGTTTGAAAACGTAGTCGAGTTTCCTGCAGATCACTTTCACTCCACTTTCCTCTCGGCAACCGAAGGTAAATGCTGTGCCCTGCTGCACTTTGCTTTTTGATAATAGTGGAGGTGAAGGCAGAGGGGCTGGGGGGGACAGAGAGGAGATGTGTGTGATGGAGTGGCCAGGGGGAGAGGCATCAATGGGGAGGGTCAGAAGAGTTGAGGAAGAAAGAGAGGAAAACATGGTCAGTAGAGTTTCTAAGATTGTGAGTTGGCATGTTGGAAAGGGTGACCAGAGAGGGGTTGGAAACATTAAAGCCAATTTGACGATACCTTTAAGGGTGGTTGAATTCCCCCATCAGTACAATTGGGGATTTGAAGGGTATGAACAAGTGACAAGAAGTGATGGATGAAGATAATGGCAAAAGAGACAGGTGGGGGACGTTGGATTGCAATGTGTGAAAAGAAAGGAGGGGGGAAGTTAGAAAGAGGGAGTGGGTGGGGTGACCCTCCTAATCACAAGGATGACATATTGCCTCACTTAGCTAGAGGAGGGGAATGATGGAAGGTGGCAGACTTGTTATGCAACGTTCGGTCATGGGGACAATCCATTTTTCTGTAATGGCCATTACTTATATATGGGGGCAATGGGAGTTGAGGTGGTAGGCAAGGGGCCAGATTTGGTTAAAAAATATGACAACATATATATTTCCTCTAGGTTCATGGTGATGTTATGACCGGTCTGAATCCATATCTGCTTGAAAAACTGAATCCACCCTGGTGTGAATGAGAGAATGATTCATGAAAGACATTTAAAGAACGGATGTTCACCCAAGGGCATCTTGGCATGAGGATCACTCTCCTAATCCACCATCAGCAACAAATGTGAATCCAGGGATCGGCACTAAAATGGATAGCTTCCTTCTTTCAAAACATATCCACTACAGTGTATGGCGGCCAGTTCTTATACAATCCCATTTAATTTCCTTGTGGCATTCATCAGGCCTCCTCCTGATCACATTGTGTTGTCTGCTTTTGAAGAAATCCTCAGCTAACCCCAGAATTCCTGTCAATTGTCACCATTGCACTAACAACCCTTCTTGTGGAAGATCATGGAAAAAATAGAGCTACCTGTGTAAAACATTGCACATGTAAACTTACTGCACCCGTATCAATCTGGACTCCTCATGGCTTAAAGCACTCAACCTGCCTTATTTCATGTCAAGAAGGTTCTATGTTGGAAGAAAACGTTTCTTCAACACCCTCCCTTTTTGATCTCTTTGCAGCATTCGACACTGCCAATCATAGCATCCTGTTACATAATCTTTCCAACTCTTTTACCATCCAGTGGTCTCCCCTGAAATGGATCACCTTCTTTTTGAAAAACAGTCTCATCCGTGAAATGATAAAAATATGCTCAATTGGATCCTGTTTTGTTGCGCCAAGAGTGGAGTTTGTTCAATAAATATAGGACATGATTGTACTGTTTTGCCAAAGTTCCTTTATTTAGGTCAACATTCTTTTTTGTTCCTCTAGTTCATAAAGTGATACTTTATCTGTATATAGTCATATTGCGAGTATTGTACTATTGCATTAGTTTCATGCTTTTAGTATGTTATATTGAATTTGCTTCATTCAATCTTGGTCTCTTTCCAATTTTGTGAATGAAATTTCTTACATTCAATTTAAATTGTTGCAGGTGACCTCTAAGATTGTTTTATTTAATCTGGATATCTCTTCAATTTAATAAATCAAATTTCATTTATTTCAGGTAGCATCTAACCTCAACATGTGTTTCCCCATCTTTTAGATTGGATGGTTCATCAGGAGGTTTGGTCATTCCTTGAGTCAATTTAGTTCAAGTAACCTACAAGAAACCAAATTGTGTATTTTGTATCAATATTAGTTTGTAAAGCTCTTGGGTTGTATTCAATGATGACATTATTTTCTAGCATACTTATTGATAATGCACTTACATTTTAACATGAATAGCTGCTTTCCAATTTTGCCTTTAAGTATTTGGAGTGAAATCTGCAAGTTTACCTACAATATAAAGTAATATACTTGCTTCAATTCTTTGAACACTCTACAGTGTTTAAAACTAGTCAGGATTGGTAGTTTAGAGTATTTGGTAATGATGAGCAAGTTGATTTTTACCTGAAAAGGTATGTTTGCCTTTCTCAGTGCACACTTCTATCCACATAAAATAAATGCTCTTTATTTAGGTGGCTTCATTCCAGTTTTCCTTATTATTTTAGCAGGGTAAATTCTACTCATTTGCGTACGATATAAACAATATAGCTGTGTCAGTTGTTTATTGCACTCTATAGTATTAGAAAAAGCCCCAATTGTTAATTTTAGCAATTTAGTTATATCTAGGGCATGTTTAACTTACCTATAAAGATATGATAGCCTTTCTCTGTTCAAACTTATGTCCTCGCGGTACGATTGCTGCGGGACGTGTAAGATGGCCGAAATGTATACTTGCATGATGATGTGCATGTTATACGTAATCGTGTCATCACGTACCCGCAATTTTGGTTAGGGCAGTTTCTGTACTGCTGATTGATGAGGTATTTGTTGTTATTGAGATTACTGTCATAAGTTTGACACTTATTTTGATGATCTCTGTAAAACGGTGTAAAACGGTAGTTACATAAAAGCCTTTCGGAAGTTTTCTGATTGTTTTTCTTATTATATGTGGGTCAAACTTCTGATTGCATATATATATTTGAATAAATATTCGTTGCTTTCCTTTTGTCTTCATTATAAGTATGTTACTTTTTTGTTAGAATGGCTTATGTTCCAAATTTTATGTTCAATGGTTGTTTTTGGCGTTTATTTGTACTAAGTTGTTTTTTAGATATAATATAATCGAACTTGCATGTAGGTTGTCTTCTGGCTGATTCATCAAAAACATACAAGCAATTCCTGCACACAGTTACATTTTTGTTTGGAATTTGAATTCACTTTAACTCGATTTCTAGTTAAATACAATATAATCAATGATATATACAACATACAAATAATTATAAATTTGGTCATGCAGAGTTATCAGAGGAAATGGTGCATTTCCATATCTGTGTTGAGACCCGTATGACAGGTGTCCTTGATACAAATCCAATAAGCTTCTCTTTGTCTCAACAGTTTTTCTAGATTGCCTCCTCTAGGGGGCAATTCTATCTTTTCCAGTCCAAAAAAACATATGTCTCTAATTTGTGTTGTTGCATGTTGTTCTAAAAAGTGAAATGCCAGAGGTGATTTTAAGTCCTTGTTTTAATTGAGCTGATATGTTCTCCAATTCTGATTTTTAGTAACCTTATAGTGCTACCTATATATTGCTTCTTGAAGACACATTGGATTCCGCATACGACGTTTATGCTTTTGCAGTTTATTAGTTGGAGGATTAATCTGTTATGTCCATTAGCAGTTTGAATAGTTGTCTTTCCATTGTCAGAGTATTGGCACAGTTGGCAATTTCCACATTTATAGTTGCCTGTTGTAGGTGGCTTGAGCCATGTTTTTGGATTTAGAATGGTTAGATTATTCCTTTGTGTGAAATGAGACAGGCTGATCCTATCTTTTATATTTTTTGATTTTCTAATTGTGATGCTTGGTTCATTATCCAGAATGGGATTAAGATCTGCATCCATTTTTAGAATATTCCAGTTTTTTGCAAGTGCTTTTTTGATTATGGAATTGTTAGTGTTGTATGTGCTGATAAATCTTGCCCTTTCTTGTTCCTTGGATGTGTCCATGATGGGTTTGTTTTTAAGGAGATCTTCTCTCGTTCTTGATTTTGTTTTTTAATAAGTATTCATAAGATGTTTCTGGCTACGTCCTCTTTGTTTAAATTTGATGATAGTGTCTCTTGCATGCTTTTCAAATTCTGTTTCCTTTGTGAAATTTCTTTTTACTCTCAAAAGCTTTCCATTTGGTATGTTGCAAATTACACTATTGGGATGATTGCTGGAGGCATCTAGTGTACTATTCACTGCTGTAAGTTTTATGAACAATGTGATATGAATCATATTGTTGTGAATGTATAAACGAAGATCCAAAAAGTCTATTTGTAAGGAACGTTGCTGTAGCGTGAATGTCAGGTTATATGTGTTTTGGTTCAGATACTGGTGGTAGACATCATGTTATTCTGAAGTTCTGTTCCATATAATTATAATTTCATCTATATATCTGACCCAATATATCGCATTGTTGTCTTGATTAAATGCTGGATGTTGCCACACATGCTCAATTTCATAGTGGCCCATATATAAGTTAGCGTACATAGGTGCACATTTGGCTCCCATGGCCGTACCTTGTAATTGTGTTGATTAAAGGTGAAGATGTTATTTGTCAGAGTAAAGTTTAGCATCTCGAGGATCATCATATTCTGTTGTTGAAAGGACATTGATCTTTGTTTTAGAAAATAGTTGCTGGTTTACAATCCTTTGTCATGAAGCATACTCGTATACAGTGCTGAAACATCTAATGTGACCAGGCAGTAGTTGGGTTCACACTCTACTAGTTCTAGTTGTTGAATAATATGTTTGGTGTCCTTGATATAGGAAGATAATCCTGCTGCTAATGGTTGCAGATGTTTGTCAATATACTCTGATATGTTTTCCGTGAGTGATCCATTGCTATTAATTATAGGTCTGCATGATGGTAATTCTTGAAATGGTTTATGGATTTTAGGTATGAAATACATTGTTGGAATGATTGGAAAAGGAGTATACATGTATTGTTTTTAGTCATCTGTCAGAAGCCCTCTGTCTCATCAGCATATGCTCATAGTTAGGCATTCCTCTTTTAAAGCCGATGTTGGGTTTAAAGTCCGTATTTCATAACATGACGGATTGTCCAGATGTTGATTAGCTATTTTTACATAATCTTCATTGTTCATTAACACTATGGTTCCTCCTTTATCAGAAATCTTCACTGTTATCTCTGGGTTATGATTTAACTCCAATAGTGTTTTCTTTTGAACAAATGATAGGTTATGTTTGATATTCAAGATAGATCTTGATATTTATTATTGTCTTAGATCTTGTTGTGTGGCTTTGAAAAACATGTCTATGCCATTGTCAGTTGCAAAGTGTGGAACACATTTAGATATAGTTTGAGCTTTGTCTCTTTGGAGAGTCCTAAAGTAATGCATAGATCTCCTGTAATGGTTTTGATACTATGAACATCTTCTGTTTCTTGTAGATTTAATAGGTATGCTGTATCCTCTACATGAGCTACAGAAAGTTCTGATGGAAATAGTGTACTTGCTGTTTTTTTCTTGATTGGCATTTGTGAGAAATATTTCTTTAGCTTGAGTTTTCTACAGAAATGGTAAAGGTCTTTTGCACTGTGAAGTAATCAGCTTTGTTACTAGGGCTAAAGGATAATCATCTGTTTAATACAGAGGTTACTTTATGTGAAAGATGCTTTTGTGTCAAATTGACTACTAGGTTTTCCTTTGGAGGAGTGGGTCTTTGGATCTGGTCTGCATTCCTGCATTTTTGCCTCTTTGATTTTGCTTGGTTTCCCTTCACCCTTCTGCCCTTTCTGTTTCTCCTCGGTTGAATTTTTGAGCGAGTATAGTTTTTTTGTTGCGTGTTGACAGTATGTTGTTTCTGAATTGTTTGTGTTGAATACATTCTTCTAAAAAAGACAAAGTAGCTGAAGCGACTTGTTCCAAAACATTTGGAACTGTAGGTATAATGGTAATTGTTTCTTGATCTGTACCACTTGCCAATTCTATTTCTGAAGATTGTGGAGACTCTGATGGGGGTTTAGATGTCTGGAATTTGTCCAGTGTTGTTGGTTTGTATGTCCTGCTTAATTGCGGTTTCTGAAATGTATAGACTGCTTTAAATTTACAATCCTTTTTATCGCGGATGAATTGCCTTCGTTTTTTTATTTTCATTTCTTGACTAAATTGGTCTATTATATTATCCAGAATCTCATTGTTTCTGAAGGCTTTTTTGGGTAGATTAAATTTTTCGATGCCATCTTTAATTTGTGTGATGTCTTGTATTATTTGATCACGAGCTTTCTTTGCATGTTGAATTAATCAATTAATCATTTCCTTTGATGTATTAGTGAGTAGATCTTCCCATTTCTTGAGACTTGCTAAATCATCCTCTTCATAGGAAGGGAATATACAAATGCGTAGACCTCATGGGATTCTGTCCATGTGTAAGTATTTCTCTAGTGTTTTGATTTTCCACCATCTTGATAATTCCATTTTGAGTGATTTTTCTAGTTTAACAAATAGTTGTCTTAATGAATGTGGAGAGTTATTGTCTGTTGGTAATGATGATATAGTATGGCCTTAGAATAATTGTTCGGCCTCTTGATCCCTATTGGAGTAGTATTTGAGCATTTTGCCAATTTGGGATACTGTTGTATTGCTGTTGGTCTAGATTTGGTGCAAGTCTGCCTTTGCTGTGTTATAATATACAAAGAATGAAATTGAAGACAGCCTTTAATGGCAATTGGTGCGTCCCTAGTACTTGTAGATTATATTAATAAAATAATAATAATAACTTTAATGTGACATAGTTTAAATGATAAACTTTACACATATTAATCTTGTCAATAAAACCGTGCAGTAAATAAAATTACAGTACAATATATGCGCTAAAAATCTACATACAAACAATACAAAATTATAAATCATTCACTGTCTCTTAAATTTATCATCAGCAATTTAAACCAAACATACTAATCATTCTTACCTCATAATCATAAACATTAACAATATCATGATTTCCATATTGGGGCAGAGCCTAGCCAACTCCTAGCAGTCCTTATATAGATATACACAGCTTGACTTCCACCCTTAACCAGATAGTATAGAGTACAGTTAACAGGCTCATACTATTGGTGTTAACACAATGATTCCAGAAAAGCATATTCCCTATGGTTTCCCAATTATGTACATGCTTTCCCAGATGAGTTGTTATATCATCTATCATTGCCAAACATTCCGTAAGCACATGCTTTGTTGTCTCGAGAAATTCCTGGTTCTTACAAAGACGGCAATAGCGTTGTTCTTCGGGTATCTTATCTATCACCCCCGTAGTCATCTTTATGGGAAGATATTCAACTCTTAGTAGAAGTATAAATCTCCTGAGCCTGAGGGACGGGCATAACAACAGATATTTCTGTGGTTTCTTAAATAAGTATAGCCTATTTTGCACAAAACTATACCTCTTTAATTTACGTAGATTATATTAATATATAATGTGATAGAGAGGCTGCAATATTTGATTCAATTTGTCCTGAGGCTGTCAAGAACCTTGATACTGATAAAAAATATGCTCAATTGGATCCTGTTTTATTGTGCCAAGAGTGGAGTTTATTCAATAATGATAGGACATGATTGTACTGTTTTGCCAAATTTCCTTTATTTAGGTCAACATTCTTTTTTAAGGCAAAAGTTCTTTGTTCCTCTAGTTCATAAAGTGATACTTTATTTGTATATAGTCATATTTTGAGCAGTCTACTATTGCATTAGTTTCATGCTTTTAGTCTGTTGTATTGAATTTGCTTCATTCAATCGTGGTCTCTTTCCAATTTTGTGAATCGATTTTCTTACATTCAAATTAAATTGTTTCAGGTGACCTCTAAAAATATTTTTTTTCAATCTGGATCTCTCTTCAATGTAATACATCAAATTTCATTCATTCAATTTATGCTTTTTTCAGGTAGCCTCTAACCTCTGCACATGTAAACTCACTGCACCCATATCAATCTGGGCTCCTCATGGCTTAAAACGCTCATCCTGCCTTATTTCATTTCAAGAAGGTTCTATGTTGGATGAAAACGTCTCCTCAACACCTTCCCTTTTTCCTCTCTTTGCTATCCAGTGGTCTCCCCTGAAATGGATCTCCTTCTTTTTGCAAAACAGAGTCTCTGTGAAATGACGCTGCTTCTACTCGACACCCTTGACCACCAGCATGGGGATTCCACAAGACTTGGTCTTCTCTCCAATTCTGTTCCGTTGCTGTATGCAGCCTCTTTCTGAAATGATGTCTGCCTTTAAAACCCCTTTATAAGCTATACAGCAACTACAACCAGATTGCTTTCCATCTGCAAAACGCTGCCTCCTCTTCAGAAATTATCCTAAAATGCCTTATCCCCATTCAGGGTTGGACAGTGGACAACCAACTGTGATTGACAGAACTGCAGCAGGGTTCCTGATCCTTGGCATGAACATCTCCTCATTCACGTGGCTTTCTTCCTTAGGCCCTCCTACCACCTGGTCTCCGAAGCTCAAAAACACAGGCATCTTCAATGAAAATCGCTCCTTTGCCAGACAGATCTGCGAGATGCGCAAACCCTGTCACTTGCATATATGCATGCTAAAGCGGATCCTGCAATTCCTCCAAATGCACCACAAAGGTGAAGTCAATGAGGCCATGCTTCTTTCTAGACTCAACTATTACAATAACCTATACCAAAGACTTCCTAGACATCTCCTCCATATCTTGTAACTCATCCAGAACAAAGGTGCCAGGCTCATTTCCAAGTTCCAAAAGCGTGAGCCCATCAAGCCCGTCCTGATGTGCCTTCACTCGCTCCCTCTGGAAAAGAAATGAATTCAAGACACTACGTCATCCATAAGGTCCTTGCGTACCTAACTGACCTCATCAAAAGACACCACTTGCCCAGACCTTTATGATCCTCTGCAAATAAAGACCCGTTCAGTGCTCACTTCAGGAAGAAATGCACTGGGAAACATTATTTCAGCGCAAGCTGCGCTGGCTTGTGTAATCTCCTGATTTACAGCTTGAAACCATCCTCTTGCCTTTTAGGACAAAGCTTAAAACCTTACTGTTTAAGCAACCCTTCCGCCAAGCAAGGTGTCTGCACCCCCACCACCCACATGTACAGCACTGCCTTCTGATGTGTCTACAGGGCATGCCCTGGACTCGATTTGACTTTTTTTGCATGGCCTTTAGATTTTTTGCCTTGCTTGTATGCAATTCTTATATATTAGCAATTGCTTTTGAGCACTTACTCTCTTGCTTCACCCCACCCCACCCCATCCTTTACAAATACACTGACCAGAGTGTACCAAGACCTGTGAATGACCATGTTTTGATCTACCCTCCTTGTCTCGTGTCTTCCCACCCTCCCTTCTTGGAGCGCTACAAAATAACTTGCTTCAATCCAGCGCTATAGAAATCATCAATAAACAAATACTTATCTTACACCATTAGCATCCCCATATTTAGGGGGCGCAGAAGTGGCGCACATGGCTGGCGCACAGAGGGAGCGTGCGCCAGCTTGCGCCAGCCACGTTCGCCAAAACCCATTCTGACGCACCGCGGATTCATGGATTTAAACATCCATAATCAGCCATGGTGCAGCGTGGCACAGCAACCCTGCAGCAGTGCCAGTTATGGCCCCAACACTGCCCTGTGCGCCAAAAACTTCCACATAAATCCCCTACATGGCGCAAAGGCCAGTGGACCAGCATACAGCCCCCCAACAACAAAACCGAACTAAAAACGCCACTCAGCCCTCACGCGACAACCCAATCATGTGTAAAACTCCTTGCGCACCCCTACAAATATGCGTACCCTGCTCGCGCCAGCCCAATCGCGTGTAAAACTCCCTGCGCACCCCTCAGAATACACGTACCCTGCTCGCGCCAGCCCAATCATGTGTAAAACTCCCTGTGCACCCCTCGGACTATGTGTAGCCCACCTGCGCCAGCCCAATCGTATGTAAAACACCCCAAGCAACCCTCGGAATACGCGTACACCGCTCGTGCCAGCCCAATCGCACGCAAAACTCCCTGCGCACCCCTTGGAATATGCGTACCCCGCTTGCAACAGCCCAAGCGCATGTGAAACTCCCTGCGCACCACTTGGAATACGAGTACCTCGCTCGTGCTGGCCCAATCGCATTTAAAACTCCCTGTGCACCCCTCGGAATATGCGTACCCTGCTCGCGCCAGCCCAATCGCGTGTAAAACTCCCCGCGCACTCCTCGAAATATGCGTACCCCGCTCGCGCCAGCCCAATCGCGTGTAAAACTCCCCATGCACCCCTCAGAATACGCGTTCCCCACTTGCGCACTGCCAATCGCGTGTAAAACTCCTCACGCACCCCTCGAAATACGCCTACCCCACTCGCGCTAGCCCAATCACGTGTAAAACTCCCCACGGACCCCTCGGAATATGCGGACCCCGTTCGCGCCAGCCCAATCGCATGTAAAACTCCCTGCACACCCCTCGGAATACACGTATCCTGCTCGCACCCATCCAATTGCGTGTATAACTCCCCATGCACCCCTCGTAATACGCGTACCGCACTCGTGCCAGGCAAATTGTGTGGAAAAAGTCCCCCCTGTGGTGTGGGTTGGCTGCGGGCATGGCCAGGGGTTGTCAGGGTCTCCCCTGTGGTGTGAGCTGCCTGTGGGGCATGGTCAGGGTGGATGGGCTGCCTGCAGGGCTTGGTCAGGGTGGGTGGGCTGCCTGCGGGGCATGAGGAAGGTGGATGCTCTGCCTGCACAGGGTGCATGTGGCTCCTCACCAGACGGGTGTGCGAATATGGGGGTACGTGAGAATGCTTTTCACGCGATTCCGCTGGCGCAAGTGGGGTCCGCATATTCCAGGGGAGCGCAAGAAGTATTACACGCGATAGGGCTGGAGCAAGTGGGGTATGCGTATTCCGGGGGTGCACCAGGAGTTTCACATGCAATTGGCCTGGCGTGAGCGGGGTACGCGTGTTCCGGGGGTGCACAAAGAGTTTCACACGCGACTGGGCAGGCATGAGAGGGCTACGCGTTCCACATGCTCCCCCAGAATACGCGTACCCCGCTTGTGCCAGACCATCACGTGAAAATGGACGCATGTGCTCGGATCACCCGCAAACGGATCTTGCAAGCAGGCCACGCCACAACAGAGCCTCCCCATCACCCGTGAGCATGCCAGCAGGCAGCCCACACCACAACTGAGCCCCCAACACCCGTGAGCAAGCCAGCAGGCAGCCCACACCACAACTGAGCCCCCATCACCCGTGAGCATGCCAGCAGGCAGCCCACACCACAACGGAGCACCCATCACCCGTGAGCATGCCAGTCATGTTCACCTCCAGTGACAGCAACTTGCCAGCAGGCCCTGACCTATGTCCCCCCCACACCACCCCCAGTGACGTCAACCTGCCAGCAGGCCCCGACTCATGTCCACCCAACCAACACATTGTCACAACATACATGCATGTAGCAAATATCCACCCAGCCTGCCAGCAGGCCCTGACTCATGCCCCCCCACACCACCTCCTGTGACGGCATCCTGCCAGCAGGCCCTGACTCATGTGCCCCCACAACACCCCCAGTGATGTCAACCTGCCAGCAGGCCCCGACTCATGTCCACCCAACCAACACATTGGCCCTCATTACGACCCTGGCGGAATTCGGAAAACGATGGCGGAAATGCAATACCGCCATCGAATAGCGCTCGGTGCGACTATGACCCGTCACCGCAAAGTACGAAGCCATTAGCGACACCGTAGTGAACGCCAACGCTAACTGCACCAAGTACGCGCACGCGCGCCATGCCAAACCGTAATTACCCCCATGGCGCAAGGGTACGCCAATTCCGACCCTAGCGGACATGTACCTAACGCCATCAAGCACGGCGGAAAGTACCATTCCGCCATGGTGAGAAGTACGGAATCAACCGTAAACGGCCCCACTGAGTGCCTGTACACCGCTCCCTGCCCACAAAGCACAACTCCCCGTAGGTGCAATGAAGCCACAATGCAACCAGTGAAATGTACAAGTCACCCATGCATGCCAACGAACAAAAGAAACACAAGAGGGGCCAATGGGAGCTGCAGGGCACAGATGGCACGAATATAGAAGCCATCCCAATGGACATGACCACAGTCCCCCACCAAGAAACGCACGCAAACACAGGCACCTGTGACCAGCAATATTCCGAGAATCACATCATTCCACCAGTCCACCTGGCTGACCGGCATCTGTTACACAAAACCCAATCCCCCGCCCCTGAGCATGACAACATTCAAACTGTCATATTGGCAGCCCCCATCCCTGACCACACGGGCTTCGTAGGCAAACGCGCCCAGTACAGTACCACGCAACTAAACTCCGAAGCTGGAACCCAATGCAGATCTCCTCACAATACATCGCCCCCCAAATAGGCACATGCCACATCACTTGCAAAGAAAAACGCTACACGGGCCAAATCAGAATAGTAATTTAATGCACATCAAAATCACCAAGCCCATACAGCCATCAGGCCATGAACTCCAAAACACTTTTCACCATTGTGGGCTGCATCCGCAAGAAATGACCAGCCACTACTTGTGTGACGCCCTGTTCCATCATGGTACACAGAGCCACATTCACGTACGAAAAGGCAACATGGAAGCGCACAGAACCGCAGGGCCGTCCCAATGGGGAGGCACTAGTCCAGCTGAAAGGCCGAAATGTTGCTCCGAGCCACCAGTACTGCGTAAGGGCATGTGGCCCATTGGCGATCGTCCCATAAGATCGTAATGCTGCTCCACTGATTAACACGAAGCAGCAGGTGTCGGGAGTAAAACCCATCTGCAGGAGTGGCATACAGATGGCAGTGGCAAAAGGGGAGGAGATACCTGTCAACCAAAAGAAAAGAAAAAGAACAGAATGGCCATCAGAACTACATTCCAACAACTCACTCCAATGATCACACTAAATCCACAGCCATATGCATGCTAGCCCACTCCAAAGGATCATCACCACCCCAAAACCACTTGCGACTCATAACCATCTATATCGAGGTGCAAACACCATCACGAACGAGTGTACCTGTGCATGCGTCTGTCAAAACAGAATCCATCAGATGGGAATGTTAACGTGCATGGACACAAGTGTCTGAGGGCGCGTCGAGACAGGGAGGGCTCAACAAGGCCAGATAGACGATGGTCCCACTATGGCAGCCCTGCATCACATAGCGTAGGGGAGGCGGATAGATCCCAAGAAGCCCTGTACATGGCAAACTCTGCATCAAATCACCTGCCCATGCATCCATTCATCATTCCCTCATCCCGGGATTAAAACGCCTGAATATTTACTCACATAACATTAGAAATATCCATTGAGTCTGTGCGTTATGCAGCCTGCAAAATCCACAGTGCCCCAGCCCGGGATTCCAGTGTAGTGAAGTAACATGTATTTGGGAACGTCCGGCCTCACCGCCCACGTCGCAATTGCGCATCCCAAACTATTCATATCAATCATTGCATCCTCGCCATGGCCCCTGTCTCAAGGACATAGAACAATAGTACGTTATATTTGCAGTCAGACCTGTGGGCATTTCCTCGCCGCTAGCTGAAAACCGAAAGCGCCGCCCTTCGAATTCCTCATTTGCAACATCACGTCGAAGAGGCATCTGTGGCCGTTTGAAATCACTAATTATTCCATTGAGTGCGGCTGTGTGTGAAAATGGCAACTGCCTTCACCCACAAATGGGACGCCCCGCCCGTCGTTGCAACTCGGTACAGTGATGCATGAGGGCCCACCGTTACTCGAGTACTACGTTCCACTGACCCTTCACAAGTCTGTTCGCGACTGCACAGATAGTATGTGAAACAATGGGACCACAGCAGGATGAACATATCTAACAATCTTACACGGCCATCGGGTACAAATACATGATTGCAATAGCAAGATGCCATTCCCCGAATTGCAGCGTTGTGCGCGGGACGTGCCCGGCCAAAGGGGAGAGCAGTTTGCACAGGTGGAATGAATCACCACAGGTGGAGGCCATACAGCCTGAAAACACATAAATTGCACAGCCAGTCTCCTCCCACAACCACACCGAAATGCTACCGGCAGGACTCGCGATGTTGGCCCTGGGGGACCTGATAGCACTGCAAGTACTCCAACTCCAAGAAGAAGACGAACACCAACTACAACCGGCCGCACGGAGGAGACGCAGGAGGAGGAGGAGGCCAAGGCAGGGCCAGCAAGGGCCGCCAGCACAGCCACTACCACCACGCAGGCAGCCCGCAATCCCACGCCTCCGAGCACATCCGTTCAACCTCACTGATGAGCAGATCCACACCCTCTACCGTTTGGACCGGGACACCATAACCGCCATTGTGGACATGACACAGGCCGACCTTGTCAGCATGATAGATAGCCCAACCGCCATCCCACCCCTACTGAAGGTGGTGTCTGTACTCCACTTCCTGGCCACAGGCACCTACCAGCACACAGTCGGACAGTTGCATGGCATTTCTCAGCCACTGTTCTCACGGACACTATTTCAAGTGCTCGATGCCCTCCTGCAGCACGCAGACGACTACATCTCTCTACCACGCTCGGAGCAGGAAATTACCAACACAAAGGTGGGATTCCATGCACTTGCCGGCATACCGGGTTGCATTGGTGCCATCGACTGCACCCATGTGGAATTGGTCGTCCCACATGCCATGGAGGCCCAGTACCGCAACCGAAAACAATTTCATTCCCTGAATGTACAAATGGTGTGTGACTCCAACAGGATCATTACACATTGTTGTGCCCGATTCCCTGGATCAACCCATGATTCTATGGTCTTGAGGAACTCTACAATACCACGCTACATGGAGCGACACGCAGGGAACAGATCCTGGCTACTCTGTGAGTCTCATTACATGCATGATTATGTGGGGTATGTGATTCGGCAATGACCTGGCAGGAAGGGGGGGGGGTGTGCGTACGTAGCAATGGCATTCCACATCATACGTTTCTCGTCCACATACAGGTGATGCTGGATATCCACTGAAGAGATGGCTCCTCACACCAGTCCGGAACCCACGGGACCAGCATGAGGAGGACTACAACCATGCCCACTCACGTACCCGTGTAGTCATTGAACAGGCATTCGGCCTACTGAAGGGTCGTTTCCGCTGCCTCAGCAGGTCTGGCGGGGCACTCCTGTACCGCCATGTGAAGGTTGCAAAGATGGTCATGGCATGTGTCATGCTCCACAACATGTGCGTACGTAGAAATGTGCCCATGCCCCCTGACGCAGAACTGCAAGCACCTGATGATGGTCATGATGAGGGTGGGGATGTGGCAGCACCTCATGGAGTCTGCGAGGCACCGGAGGCCCGTGACATTCGTCAGCATCTCATTGATGTATGCTTCTAGCACTCACGCCTGGTGGCTGATACATGGACACGGGACTCGTGGCACTGTGTGTGTCTGGGACATGCACAATATGGACTGTACGCCTATGATGGCCTAGTACACAAAGATCAATGTCCACACATCTCATTGGTTGATCGTGCACTGTTTATGGCATATGTGATATCATATTGAACACCCTATCGACCCGCCACCCAAGTGAGCCCAACACACCCCCTCCACCCTCCTACCTCCCCCCCGAACACCAGTGTCCAAAGATGCTCATTGTCAGTGGGCTGTCGCTATTGCAAGCCCCCTCTGCGGGTATCAGGGGCACCCCTGCCTGTGGAGCGCAGGTTCCTCCCAGATCTACGTTGGGGGCTGCCCTGGACGGAACTTGCAACGGATGATGTGTCTGCCTGCTCACGTCCATGCATGTCCCTAAGGGTTTGCGAGAGCTCAGTGAGCACACGGCGCACTGCGGCAAGTTCGGCACATACGTCTTTGGACGTCGCATGCAGTTCCCCCCTCAGGCTCTCGGTGCTTCTCTCCATTTGGACTCTCAGGCTCTCGGTGCTACTCTCCATTTGTGCCCTTAGCGTCTCTGTACCTCTCTCCATTTCTGCCCTAAGTGTCTCAGTTGATGTTTCTATGTCTGCCTTAGTGCCCCCACATTCATCGGCATGGTCCTTGAGGAGCGTGGCCAGTTGCTGCTGTTGCACGATTAACTGGTCGAGGGACTGTTGCCTCTGCTGGGCCATGGCCATTTGCGGGGGTGTCACAGAGGGGCTGTTGTCCTCATGTTGCCTTGCCACAGGGCTTGTGGGGGATGGCCAGTCGTCGTCTTGTGGGTGCCCCTGCGTGGTATCCTCATGTTGTACGGGATGGGACAGACAGGGGGATTGGGACAGGTCATGGATGGATCTGACTTCGACATCCCCGTTTTCTGTGTCGGAGCATGCTGCCATCAATGGGGTGTCACCTATGGTGCTGCTGCCACCAGAGGCAGTGCCTTCTGTGGCATCCATTGGGGGGACCTGTGGTGGTGGTGTTGTGGGCATGCTGGCTGCTGGGGTGCCTGTTGATGTTCCCTCCTCTGTGCTGCCACATGATTTGTGCTGCTGCCGTGTCTTGATGCGTGCAGCTGAGGTGGAGGGTCTCTGGCCGTTGGTCTTGGCCCTCTTTGCAGGTGTGCTGGTAGGGGTGTCCTGTAGCTCGTCGTTTGGATCGGACCCTGTGGTGGAGTAAAGGAGGGCGAGGGTTATTGATGGGTCTGTGGGAATTGGAATGGCATTGTATCACATGCATTGGGGTGGTACCTGAGGGTGATTTGGGTCGGGGCCTTGGAGGTGCTTTCATTTGTGTGTGGAGTGAGGGTGCAGTTGTTTGGCAGCCTGCAGTTAGGGTGTGCCTGCTGCACGTGTAGTGGGTGTTTTAGGGGTTTTTAATTATTTATGTATTTATTGTGGGTTTTAACGTGCGCTATCAGGCCGATGTGTGTGGACGTTCTCCTGGACATGTGTTTCTGTTGCACTATGTGGACGCATGGTACTTCACATGGATGGACTGTGTGGATTTGGCATTGTTTTATTTGGCCCACCTACCTGAATCTTCGGATGTCTGTACTCCTTTCTCCATCCCTCCGACTCCCTCTATGCTCTCCATTCCGATGGTGGAGGCACATATTTCTTCCCAGGGGGTCAACTTGATGGGTGATTCAGGACCTCCCCCGGTGGCTGTGGCAATGTTGCGGTTGGCAGAGAGTATGCTGCGGACGCGTATCCGCAGGTCGTCCCATCGCTTGCGGCATTGCTGTGGGGTGCGGGGTGCGGTCCCCACCGCACTTACCCGCTGTGCCACCAGAGCCCATATGGCCTTCTTGTTTGCAAGTGCCGTTCTGGTCATTTGCGTGGAGAAGACGACGGCAGCATTCTCCTGGAGGGTCTCTGTTAGCACGGTGAGTTCCTCACGGGAGTAGTGGACCTGCCGCTTGCGGTCGCACGCTTTCTTCGCTACTTTTCCCATTTTTCTTGGTTTCGCTAGGGTGGATGACGGGTTGGGGTGTGTTTCAGGGTAGTGATTTTAGTGGTTGTGTGGTTTTAGTGTTTTTATAGGTGTACCGCGGGATGTTTCCCGTTCCGAGCCCATGTTTTGGCTTCCGTTTCCGTATATTTCCGGTCACCGTACTTTACGGTAGGCGCACACTGCGGTGACCGCTAAGAGGGGTGGCGGTATTGCACCTAGGGCGCCGTACGGCGGCGGTGTGGGCCGTTTTGGGGTCATTTCCGCCATCGCGGACTTTGCACTTCCGCCATGGCGTGGTGCTCGTGCCCGATGGGTCGGAATGGGCCGCACTTTGCTCCTTCGTGCAATGGCGGAAACGCTATTTACGCTGTGGCGGTCCGGTCAGTCACTTTCCGCCAGGGTCGTAATGAGGGCCATTGTCACAACATACATGCATGTAGCAAATATCCACCCAAATCCCACCACACACTGGTCCCCCACATTGCAACTCCACACCCATCTATTGTCCCCACTTCCCAGTACAGGCCCCATGGCATGTCATGCACAGAAGCATACATGCATGCACCTAAAGACATGCCCAACATGGCCACACAGCAGTGACAATGACGACTGACACATGAACCAAACTAATGAGAGCAGACAACACAAATATGTGAACTGATGAAAATGTATTAAAAATAAAAATCAACCAAACAAAAAGAAACCATGCCAAGGAAAAATAAATGAATGTGAACATAACTGAAATGCAAAATCCATGAATAAAGTGTGATCCCAAAAAAAAGCAAATCCTCAAAGGGGTCCATGTCCATACACAAAAATTCTGAATCCAAATGGTAAAAGAAAACCATTCCATCATGGGTGTGAAAAGCATATAAGAAAAAAATCCATAGTTCCAGCACTATTCACAATGAAAGTTGTTAAGGTCCATGATCCTAAAACCAAAACCAAATGAAACCTAGTAAAAACCCTACAAAATACAACTGTGTACAAAAAGTGCAGCAATGTCCATCGACACCAAAATAAAAATAAAACGAAAGGAAACCTAAGCCTAATGAACTATATACAATGGCGGCGGTCTAGTCCTACGGCTCACTGTTCTTACCAAGAGTCTTGGCCAGGGCATCATCAAACTCCGAGTCTATGTCCCAGAGGCAGGACTGGGCTCTGTCCTCAAGGGCTCACAGGGACACCAACATGCTCTCCACCAACTCCCTGCGAATCTCCTTGAGAAACTGTGCCCGGCTCAGTGCCCGCCCCATGGAGTTCTCTGCCCTGACCATGGTGAGCCGTGCCTTCTCTGCCTGCCACCGCTCTGCATCCATTTGCTGGTCCATCCGCTGCCATACGGAAGACACACATAGTCCAGGGTCATCCTGCCTTTCGGCCGATGCCTGCCCCCGTTATGTTGTAGGCCCCGAGTCCAGACTCCTCCTACGTGAATCCTGGTGCTGCTGACTTGATGTCATCTGCCTGTGCCACCACGACTGGCTCCGGGATGCTGACAACCCCAGGGGCTGTCGTGGACGTGCCCTGGTGGAAGTTGCCTGCACATCCTCCATTGCCAGGGATCCTGTTGCCTGGGTGACCACCTCTGCTGAACCTCCGACTCCCGACTGTGGCAGGGATGCGATCTCCACCAGCCTGGCCACGGTGGATAAGGCAGATCCACAGGGGGCCCTGGTGGCATCTGGGCCGGAAGACGGCATGGAGGACGACTGCAGCACATTGAGGAACCCTGCGACAATGAGCCGTCCTAGCCAGTTCAAGTTGGCACACAGCTGTTCGTGATGATGTGCGTTGTCCTTCCTGGAATCACGCACATCATCACGAATCACGCGTGTGCTTATCGCGACACCGACTAGGACGGGCTCAACCCTGTCACGGATTGTCTCGTCCACAGGTAGAGGAAGGTCAGTTGATGTGCAGTTGATGTGGACACATCCTCTACCTGCGGACGGGCCTGGAATGAGGCATCCCTGCTGGTGCAGAGAGATGCAGTCGGAGAAGCAGGTACCGGATTACGCACAATTACCTCCACGGCGACCTGTGCTGCCTCCTGCCTCTGCCCCTGTACTGCATCACTTGCACCAGTGGAATCTCCCCCACCAGGCCCCACATGTGGATCTAATGTGGCCTCCTCCTCCTCACCCACCACCGACCTGAATGCCTCAGCTCAGTCTTCCGCATTGTCCTGCCCCTGTGGGAGCTCACCTGCCCCTTCCGCTGCCGAGGAGCCCACTCCCAACCTTGGCCTCTTGGGCCTTCCCTCGGCATCTGCGGCCGTAGTTGCGGACGTGACACCAGTCCCCTCGCTCCGAGAAGATGCCCTAACCTGGGAGGGTGACTAGGCCTTGCATCTCTGGCCATGGAGGCATCCCCGCCGCTCTGCTCCACAGCGCCGTCTCCACCCTCTTCTTCACTCGCCACTGTGGAAAGGGAGACATTGAACACAAGCATCAGGTCACTGAACGTAAGTCTGCTAGACACAAAGCAAATGCACATGAGTGGCACTGTTGTATGTCATAGCCATCATCACCTTCCACAACAAGCAACACACATGCACATACACCACCGCACAGTCATGCATCAGTCCGTGTCCACCTCCCATTGCAGTGCAATCATGGACAGCTAGGCCACAACAGTCAAAGCACGCATCGAGATGTGCATGTGTCATGCATCCATAGCGTTTTCCAGTGACACACTCACCACTCAGTAACACGCACATGTCTACCATGCATGTCCATGAGGGTGACAGCAGCATCCATGATTCACACAACAGACATGGCCAGGTACAGACACAGGCATGCAATCATGTGTGCATCAACACATACAGGTGCACATCATTCATAGCAACTCACACACCATTGTCGTTGCACACGCCTGACCGGACTCACATGCTTCACTGTCATGTCCCCGCACACAGACATCCATACATGGGTCATGCCTGACATATGTCCAAGGTGCAAGCACCTGACACACCTCAACATGCACTACGCTGGAGATGAACACATGGACACTTACCACTCGACTCCGGACGGGTCTACATCTCGAGGACCTGGTGGTGAAGCGCTGGGTTAATGCGCTCCAGGACCCTCATCTGGATGTTGGTCAGCTGGTCCCAGCGTCCCACTTCTCCACGAGCAGCAATGAGGTGCCAGGCCTTCCTGAGGGCCCTGGACCTGAAGTCCTCCCAGCGCTTCAGGACACAGTAATAGTCACGGGATGCCACCCTTTCTGCGTTGATGGCATCCATGATGTCCTTCCAGATCCTCCTCCGCCCATCCCTGTCGAGGCGCGAACTTGAGAAGAGGGCATCATAATTCCCCAGGACTCGCTCCACCAGGGTGCCAACTTCATTTTCAGTGCAGCTGGCAGCCCTCTGCCTCTCTGACTGGGGGTTGCCACTGGCCCCAGATGGTGTTGAGTCGGACATGGCAACCCCAGAGGCAGGTGTGGGTGGGCAACTCGGTCCTGGGGCTGGGCTGTGGAGCAATGCTACATCAGTCGGGAGTCTTCTGGGTCAGCAGAGGTGGTCTCAGGCACAGGATCACTTGCTATTGCTTCTGTGCAGGCACCATATAGCAGGGCACGTGGGCAGCAGGTAGGCAGGCAGCAGCAGATGGCTCGTGGCAGGCTGCTCAGGGCTGTGGGGGGCAGAAAATGGCCTTCTGGGCAGGAGCGTGGTCTTCGGTGTGTTGTCACGTGGCCAGCTTGATGCAGAGTGAATCTGCATGTGAAAAAACAGCACGTCAGCGTGTAATTCGAGGAAAGGGCCTAAGCGCGTAAGTGACGTGATGCACGCGGACGTTTCCCTCGGCACGGGTGCAGAGTGAATCTGCACGTGCAAAAACAGCACGTCCGATGTGTGAATGCGTGTAATTCGAGGAAAGGGCCTAAGCGCGTAAGTGACGTGCGAACCTCCCAGGCACATACTGTGGGGTACATCCTTTGTCCTTGATTCAGGGTGTCTCACTCAGACTGTGCAGATGGCAGATGCTCCCTGGGGACATGAGTGCAAATTCATGCTCCATGTGCATTACATGCATGCCCCTATGTGTCCTTGGCAGGATGATCATTGTAGTACGTGTCCAGGTTTACATACGTATCATGGCATTTGGTCATCCATTCCATGCTCACTCTGGCTCAGTCCTGCATCACGCACATGTTTAGGGTGTCATTGTCTGTTTGGGGCACAGGTCTCTCCCTGTCGCAGGCCCCCTGACTCTGTTCAACTGGTGTAGTGCCTTCTGCATGAATTGCTGTACTACTGAGGGTTCATCATGTGTCCTGCTTACTGTCCCATTCTCATCTGCTGTGGTCTCAGTTGACTGAGATGATGCAATTGACGCTAGCCAACACTGTCTGCCAATACACAGTTCTCTGGTCAACCTTTCATTGCCATGCAATGCCTCCCTGCATTTTCACTAAGGGGGGTTAACTGTAGGCATGCAACCCAGTGCATGCACATTGCACATGATGGCTGAACTTGCCCTTACACTGCCGTCATGTTTAGTGATTGACATCAAAATGTACTTGTTGATGTAGATTGTGGGTAACATACACATGTTCTACACTGCACCCACCCACTTCTGAGCCATGTTACACTGTTCTACATGCCTACTCACTGCCGCAATGTCAAAGTGACCTAGCATGTATGTTCAGATTTTCATCCCTTCACTGTTATGAAACGCACTAGCACAGGTGCATCCTGTGACACTTGTACTCTCTATTGGAACACCCTAGCGGGTATTTAGCAAAGTTGATTGGTCAATCTTCAGGCTATACCAACTGGTATCGACCTCAGATTGATTATAGGCTGCCAATCGGGTTGTAATTACTGTAGATCTGTCTGCATGTGTGTATGTGTACACTTTCACATACATCAAAGCAAGCAGCGTTGAAGCTGCTTGCTTTGCTGTATAGGATGCTGTTCATATACACTATATGGGTGTACATGAACACGGGTGTATTTGAACACTTTCACATATACATATGCAAGCAGCTTCAACGTTGTGTAGTGTAACATTGCAGCTTCTTACTTAGGTGTGTGTGAAAGTGTTTATTTACACATGTGTTCTGAGCAGCATTTTTGTTGAATAACTAATATGTCGTTATTTTACGTAAATGCTGCTAAGATTTCAGCATTGTACCCGTTATGTTCAACAGGCACAATCCTGAAGGTGCACTGTCGTGCAGTATGTGTACACCCAGGCCCACTTAGCAAATCTGGTGGAGCCTGGGTGTGGTGATTTGACACACTGAATAATGTTTATTGGCACATTCAATGAACAAAGTGCTGAATCAGGCCCTGAAGGGTGTTCTGGAGGCTTCATGGACTGGCAGCTCTGACCGTACTGGGCGTTATGGTCCCTCATACCTCATTGCAGGCCCTTGCTTTGCTCGGGACAATCACTATGTCTTCAGGGCCCATGACGCCCGGTACGGGGCGAGCTGCAGATGGATGAAGCAATATTGGTGATGATCATTTAGTGATGCATGTGTACATGCATATTACGTGTGTCATGGTATGTTCTGATTCACTTGCAGCTGTGGCCATTTGGCTGTTCAAACATGCTTATGCTACGTGCCATCTCTTTGTTGCCATCTGTCATTTCTGCCTGTGATAGGTGCCTACCAGTGGTGGTGTGTGATGGAGGTGATATACTACACTCAATACATGTGTAGGCTTCACATTTTACAGGCATCCATTTCTGCTTTCAGGATGCCATTGCATATCAATTTCACTGGATGCATGCCGTATTTTGAGTTGTGTGTGACATGTCTGCTTCATGTGTTGGCTGTCAATGTGATGTCTATGTGTGTGTGGGTTATGTGCTGCTGACATGTATACTCATGTTTGTTTTGTTCACGTTACAGGTGATGATGCAATGAGCCAGAGGATGGCTATGTCATTCCAGACACAGGGTTGCTTTTACATCTGTAACCCGGCACAACTGGGGGTCCAGGGCTGGCAATCAGTCAAGCTCTGATGATCACTCTGAGGACAATGTTGGGTTGGATGGGCATCATGACCATTCGCCGCCGGTGAGTGATCCTAATGTGGATGATCTTCTGTCCGCGATACCTGCACTGAGGGGCCAGACAGTGTTGGAACGTCCGTCTGTGGGGGTTCTGGACGCACAGTCACACTCCACACCAGTTGCTGATGTGCCTGGGACGTCATGTCAATGGAGCGGATGTAGTCCTGCAGCCATGGGCGGTGCCAATCCAGCAAGGACCACAGCTCCTTGGGTCCTGCAGGTGTAATGTCCGGCAACGCGGTGGCCATGCGCCACTGGGGAATACTGAGTGGGAGCAATCCATGTATGCCATTTCACAGCAACAGGGGGCAGCTACTGATAAGATCACTCAAGGCATGGAATGTGTGGCCCAATCTGTGCTCCCCCCTTATAGGCAGGTGGAACTCCAGCAGCAGGCAGGGCAGTCCACGTGCCACTCACTCAGGCTGGGCATGGCAGCCTCATACAGGGCACGCTGGGCTGAAATGGTGTCTCTGCATGAAGTACTTGCTGCTCAGGCAGAGGCACACAGGGAGGCCCTGAGGGTAGAACACCAATCCCTCAGATCTACTCTGGGTATGCTCAGCATGACCCAGAGGCAGCGGTCAGAAGTGAGGTTGGAGCAGCTTGAGAACACCATCTCAGCTGAGCTACGTGCATGCTGGGAGGTGCTCCAGATATCATGTGAGGCCATGCAGGCAGAACTCCATGTTAAACGTGCTGCCTTGCAAGAGGAAGCACGCGTATCACGTGAGGTGCTGCATGCTGACATACGTGCCATTGCCACACAGGACCAGGCTTACCAGACCTGCATGCTTGCTGCCATGGAGGGGCAAGCTGCAGATAGGCATGGTCAGGCAACTGTGCCAAGTCCACCTTCTGATTTCCATCCAGAGGGTGAGTAGGACGACGACTTATCTTCCACACAGGTTGAGCTGTGCAGGCTTTGAGCCCATGGAGGTTTTTTGTTTTTTTATCTTAACATCATCGCATGTGGGTCTTGAGGTGCACCCTGTACCTTCCCCCTCCTGGGTGCCATACCGGTCGTATGTGGCTATCTTTGTAAATATTGTTTGTCTATTGTGCATTGCACCAATTTTGGTGAGTACATTTTTGAACTGTGCTTTTATTGAAGTTGATTGTGATTTTTTTCATTTCTTTCCTGTATACGTGCTTGATGCAGTTCATGCTGTAGACGGTAGCCTGCACCCTTTAGCTGTCAAAGCCACACTGATGGTGGGAGGGGGCTGGGTGGTGACAATTTCAAGTTGGTACGTGTTAGGTTCAGCCCCTGGGAATTGTGCCAAAGGTGGAAGCATCAGGAATGTGACCCAAGAACCACAACTCACGGTCCAGTCCTCACCTGAGATGGCCGCCTAGACTACTTCTATGCTCCGTTCCGGTTGGGGGGCACGTTGTATCTGTCTTCCCTCTTGGACATCGCTGCTGCGTGACGGCACAGTTTTCCTACTGGACTACAGCTCTTTTACTCGTTTTTCACACTCTGGTGCCTTTGGTCCCTGTTTTTCTTCCTGCTACTGTCCTTGTTGCAGATCTGTCCGCCCGTCTCTCGGCAGTTATTTCCGCATACTCGTCGCTGCCTCGGTTTGCCTCGGTACACTTCTGTACCACAGCATCTCTCTCCCTCGCTCTCTCTCTCACTCCTCCTATCTTTCATCTATTCCATCCATATCTTTATGTTGACTTCGGCATTTTACCGAAGCTATTCAACTGTTCTGGCTCTTAACTTGCTGTCAGCTGTTTCCGGCAATCTCGCATTCACTCTGCCTTTCCAGAGTTGTGCTGTCTCTGCCTTTCACCCTTCACGCTATCAAGGATTGATTGGGTTTCAGCTCAACCATCCAGTGGTGCCAGCCTCCTTGGTTATTTTTCTACTCAAGTTTCAGCTCTACCCATCAGCTGTGGCATCCTCATTGATTATTGTCTACTCATATTCCGACCCATCCTGTTGAACCATTCTACAACTGTGCAACCTTGGAAGTTATTCTATCATTCAGCTTGGACATGTACTTGGCCATATTCTACAACTTCAAGTCATCTACTGGAGACTGGCACATTGAGGCTTTTTCCCTTGTTTTGGGGCTTGGCTCCTTGGAGTTCTCTGTGATTTGGTATTTTTACCGGTCAAGGTGGCCTCTGAGGGGTCTAGACCCTATTTACATGAAAGGAAGAACAGGAAAACCAAGGGGAAGGGGGATCTTGAAGCCAGGTAGAGTAGAAGGAAGAGCCAGATGGCCCCCAGGTGATGAGGAAATGAGGGAGGGGCTTTCATTGTCGGACAGTACGCTTGGGCTACAGTGATTGGTCACTGTCTGACATTTTCAATGTCGGGTACTATGTGCATGATGTGTTCTGCTGGTCAATGGATGTTCCTGTGTTGGGTTTACTTTTCAGGTGTCAGGGGACTGGTGTGGTTTGACACACTGGTGTGTCCACATGGGCAATGTTCACATGTGATGTGTACAGGAAACTGAGGGTCACTTCATTTCACATCCATGTATTGAGTGCATGTCCCTACTGACACACACACTTACACAATGCAACACCACACATACAACCACCCATCTATGCCCAGACTTGCACACAGATTGCTTTCTCTGCCATGCTGTGTCCCTGCAGTGCATGATCACACACAATATTCGGATCACATACATGTGTCACGGGGTAGTTTTAGCTGCTCATCCTTTTTTATATGATGCTCAAGGTGTATCCCCAACACAATGGCTGCTCACTGTGCTGTGTGCTGAGCGGTGTGTTGCCGGGGACACACACAGCACACGGTTTTGGGATTTGCGGATTTGGATTGGCCAATGTGCATGCCAACAGGCATTCTGTCTTTTGTTGATGGTACCACTGGTGGGATGCATTTGTGTATGACTTTGTATGTGTGGGAGGTTGTTGGTCAGTCATTTCAACTGATTCCATGTCAGATGTGATTGTCTCAGGCATGTTTATCACGTGGCACTTCGTAACTAATTTGTCATGTGTTGTGCATTTGGTTTGCTCTTTTGCTGTTGCATGCCATGTCATGGTGTGGCTGACGAGGGTAATGGGGGTTGGGAGGGTTTGGGTGACATACCAGTGATTTTCATGGCGTGTTTAGCAGGGGGGGGTGTGATATGCACCTTGTATGTGTTCCTTTTGGTCACACCAGATTGGTTATGTTTAAGTAGGTAGGGATGCACACAATGTAGCACTTCCGTGGAAACATTCTCAGGGTGGTAAGGTTGTGACAGTTGACTGTCTCTTTGTCATCATCGATTGTCACCTGGTATGTGCCAGGCCTGTGTGCACTCCGCAGGGGTGGGAGTTTAGGTGTGGCCACAAGCTGGGTCCGGGCTGCCTCACCACGTGCCCTTTCCCTTCCCATGAGCAGCACCTGTGCGTGTGGTTGGGGATGTGGGGGCACCACTATGTCCACTGGTACGCCCCGCTCTGTTGTAACATTGTGCAGGACACATGCTGCCACAATGATCCTGCACACTACTGGGGATGCATATAGTAGCTGCCCACCAGAGCGGTCAAGGGAGTGGAAGTGTGACTTGAGCACTCCGAATGTGTGCTCCACTATGGTCCTGGTTCCAATATGGGCGTGTTGTATCGTACCTGGGGTGGTGTGGTGGGGTTCCGTATTGGCATCATGATGTGGGTACTCAGAGGGTAGGCACTGTCCCCTGGGGAGGTGATGATGGTTGTCATTAGTTGGGTTTGTGTATTTGTCTGTGTGTGACATGCATGAATGTGCACAGACATTTCTACTCACCCATGAGCCATGTGTCGCCATGCTTCCCAGCTTCCAGGTCCTGGCTCAGGGCGGATATTCTGTATATGAAACTGTCATTGGTAGACCCAGGATAATTTGCATTGACAGAGGTGATGATTCCATGGGCATCGCATGCAACCTGTACGTTGATGGAATGCCAGTGCTTGTGGTTGCGGTAGACGTTCTCAGTGGCCCTAGGTGGACATAGGGTCACATGTGTACAATCTATGGCACCAAGCACTTTGGGGAAGTGTGCCACCCTGTAAAAGTCCTGGACCATGGCCTACCTTTCTGCGGGTGTTCTGGGCATGTATATGTGCTTGCGGACTGAGGGGCGCGCAGTCATGATTGCCAACACCTGGTGTAGGCAGCGTGACTTTGTGGACTGTGAGACACCCCCAACTATGGCAGTTGTCCGCTGAAATGACCCAGTGACCAACAAATGCAGGACCTTGAGCACCTTTTCCAAGGGGCTCAGTGCTTGGGAGCACAAGGTGGGTGATGTGAGGTCATCCTCCCACTCAGTGACCAGGTCTAGGATGATATGAGGTGGACACCTATGCCTGCCATAGACCCAGTCATCAGGCATCCCAAAAAGGGTGGTCCTGGGCAAAAAAATGCAGGGCCTGGCTATTCTTCTCCTCCTGCAGTGTCTCACAATCACTGCTGCTAGAAATGGGACATTCATCGTAGCTGTATATGCGTGTTTGTTGTTTACGCGCAATTTGATACTGCGCAGGGCCGCTTCTGCCTGCCTTCGTGTGGTGGACATGTTTACGTCTGTGCATGTCTTTTGGTGTGCGCGGGTTTCCCCTATTCGATTCCATGAATATGTTTTGTTCGCGCGCGTGTGGGCGTTCCATGTATTTCCCTGCAGTACTTCCCAAGTTACGCCCTAATTTTCACGCGTTGTTCCCATTCCGGATGTTCCGCCCCTTTTTTGGTGTGCGCACTACACGTTGTGTGCTTTTGCTGTGTGCGTCACGTCACACACAGCGTTTGGGATGTCACAGTGAAGGGTGCGCCACGCGCGTATTCGGCGCAGCGCCCAGGAAAAATAAGCGCACAGACTTCCATGAATCGCTTGCGTGCGCTGGATTTTTCTCGCTTGCGCGACCGATTTCAGCGCAAAATTATTCCATGAATCGGCCCCTAAGTTTCATCATACCTTTAAACTGGTTAATAATCCATGTGGGAGAGAATTACATCAACAGATCCCATATAACTAGATGCCTGGTAGCCACTTAGAAATGATTAACTGTAGTCTATGTCTGATTCGCTAAAACAAGAAATGCCATTATGTGGCACCACTACTGCCAGGCATATTGCTTTCAACATGCCAATTACTCTCGGCCAACCACCAAACTCTGTGAAAAAGTGAGAAACCCCATAGTAATTGCTGATAGAAATCTTGCCTTCAGTCCTCAAAGTAACTGGCAAACAAAAAAGCACTTGCACAAAGAAAACATTCCTTTGCTCGATTTCCACCAGAAATAGCATTATCCATGCACTGGTGCTGTTCCAAATTGATTATGTACAGAACACGGATACAAACCTACCAAAGAAAGATATCTTGCATGACCTTTACATGAATAAGCTTGAACAAATATCCCAGACCCTCAAGTCTTTATACCGGCTGCAAAGTAAACAATCCATGGCCTTCAAGACTCTCTGCATTTATAGGTCTGACCGGGCACAGATTCTAAGTAGAGCTTCAACTTTATTTAACATTACCCTCCTAAAGTGGACCCTGAAAGCGGCGCTGGCTAACTTAATGAATCAGTGTTCTTACTGAAAGAAAATTTGCAGAGTAACATTATTAGATGTATAGGCCCTGATCTGTTTTATAATGCCACTCTCCTCAACTCAAACTCTGGGAGGCCAAATCAAAATCATGAAAGTGCTAAAGACAGCATTGATCCACCAAACCTACCAAGTCTGATACACCCTGCACATTTGCTCTTTCTCAAATGTGAGTGTTTGAAAGTATGCATTATTTCAGTACCTGCAATGCAACTCCCATGTCACTTGCTATGTTGCCTTCCTATCTTTAGTCCCTTCTCGTCAGTTGCTCACTGCACGTTTATCGGGCCCTGAAGCAACTTCATGGCTATGGTGCATTACCAAACTCCTCAATGTATACATATATCACAGTAACATAAGCATTTGTGCGAAGCCTGTTGAGCAATGCCGAAATATAGAGTCAGTGTTACTCTTCGAGAAGAGCATAATAACTGACATGGCAGCAAAAAACAGGGGAACATCAACATTTTAAAAGGCTGAACACAGTTAAATACATATTGTGATGCATTTGAAGCTCTCATATGCAACCAAATGATGTGGTTTTCATTTAATAGGAATAAGGAGGAAAATCAGCTGGCTGATTACATTAACAGAATGAAAAATAGAGGGCCTGGAAAATATAATTGAAAAATAAAAGAATCTAATGGGGAATTACCGTCCCTACAACCCTACTAGAAACCCAACATAGGATGAAAACATACCAGCAAACCTGTCTTGATTTGTTAGAATTAGAAATTGAATAAATATTATTTCATCATATCGCTATCCCTTAATGGACTGAGGCACAAGCACATTGGGATAACTGGTTACATTGAACACTAGTGAAATGTTCTGTCATACAAATGCTCACGGAAGAAAAGATAAAATAAAGGACGGTAAAACTGAGAGTTGTTTATGAGTTATTTACCCAATCATATATTTCAGAATTCTTATGTGAAAGGTTGTTAAATAATGCATTTTCTCACTCTTGGCTTTCAATACCAAATTGAGATGAAAGCAAATAAGTCTGAACAAATCATTGAAATAAACAAAGGATTGGAAAATGGCAAGGCTGCAGGACTTGATAGGTTACCACATTTGAGTCATGAAGTGGCCCATATAAATTTGACTCTAATGTCACAGGCATTGGCACCATTTCAAAAGGCCATGTCTGATTATTTACACCTACTCAGCTGTGTTATCCCAACAATAGAAATCTTTCTCAAGCAGGTCAACGACCCTCTGAAAAAAACAGATCTTAACACCCTATGCCCCTGCTTAATTCTGACTTGGCAAATAGGCAAGCTAAAGTGATGCCATTGCTGGTAATAAAAAGGAACCACAGGGATTTATTTATTTAATTAAACTCATCTCTATTAAATTGATGTATATAACATCCCAGGAGGGGCCACTTCGTCTAATCAGAGTGGATAGATAAAGCAATGTTTAAGGCGCAGTGGGACTTCCTATGTGTGGTTATGCACAGAATGGAAATAGTCAAATCCTTTATGCAGCAGTAAATGTGTACAGACAATACATCGTTAGGACTGGCATGAATAACAGACTATCTCTGTTAATACCTACATCTACAGTAACTTCTCAGAGATGCTCCCATGGCCTCATATTATATGCTTCATTCATAGAACCACTGAAACAGTTAAGGCAGCAGGAAAGGGTGTGGGGGAGTTAGAGAATTTGAATATAAGGAAAAAAGGATAAAGGTATTCCTATTTGCTGATGGCTGCATTCTTTTTCACAAACACACTGAATGGCCAAACTAAAAGGAAATAGCAGACGCATATCACAAATCCCTAGGTTTAAAGTGAAGGCAATCTACACAGCCATTATGACATGGGACTTGCCAGGAAACACTGACACCAAACTAGAAATGTGGGGATTCACCTGACTGCAATGTATACATATTATTTAAATAGGAAACCATCTGAAATTACATACCGAAATACATAAGGAATGGAAAAAAGGCGTACATTAAGAGTGAATATTTTAGCAAGTATCAACATATTGATGTTACAAATATGTGTATTCCTTGGAATAAAACTGAGGACAAAACACTCAGAGACATGCCAATCGAATCATGATGCGCTGTCTAGTTACCTGCATAAATTCCCAAGCTGATACCATAGAAACCAATTCCTACGGATAAGGCTCAATCTGTACCAAACAATGGAGGTACAGCATAGGAGAAAACAAGTGAATGTAGCATCGAAAAGTTGATGCTTCTGTCTGCAAACCGACCAAGTTGAACCCATTAAACACCTGACGCTCTTTTGTCCTGAAGTGATGAAGCGGCGACAAAATCATCTGGGTAGGTTCCTCACAGAAGCCAGTTCACTAACCCCTGATGAATGGTGGTCGCTGGCAATGTACGGTGATAAAACGGCACTCGTATCCGCTATGGCAAACCTGCTGGGTCAACTATTAAGGAATTGTGCTTAGAACACGGCTCAAACGATTTACACAACATTTGAAGAGGATAGCAACATGTAGGCTAAAGATGGACATAACTAAGAATGTAGCCACATGTTACCCTTGTGTACCTTTTGGAAATCTGATGATGTGAAAGGATCTATGACGATTTTCTTTTATGTGTCAACAGTTTTGTAAGAAACTAAAGCACAATAAAATAAAATTAAAAAAAACCCAGTAGTGATGTACAATCAGAAATAGATGAATGTATTCACTTTACAAGAAACCAAAGGTAATATGAAAGCAATGATGCTGACCAAAAACAAAAGAGGCCCTGGCTCTCCTAGCCTCAAATTATGTCATAAGACTCTCGAACGGTTATGAATTATTACAAATCCACTGTGTGATAAGAGGCAGACACCACATTATATGAGATGTTTGCTAGCCTTGTCACATTTTTTAACCATGTGAATAAATAGGAAAAGAACATTTATTTGAAAAGATTTAGAATACACCCTTTCAGGCCGATTCATGGAATTAATTTGCGCTGCGCAAGCGTGCGAAAGCATGCGAATTGCAGCGCAAGCGTGTGAAAGCCGCGCACACCGATACATGGAAGTCTGTGCGCGTGGAAATCCTGGGATGTGCGCTAAAATCCTGTGTGGCGCACGCGGTCGCACACGTCATCACACGTCATCAAACGGCCACACGAAGGCAGGCGGAAGTGTCCCCGCGCACAGTATAAAAGTGTGCGCAAACAACAAACACGTATACACAGCTACGATTAATGCCCCATTTGTCGCAGCACTGATCGTGGGACACCGCAGGAGGAGGAGAATAGCCAGGGCCCGCATTTTTTCACCCCGAATAAGCCTTTTTGGGATGCCTGACGACCAGGTCTACGGCAGGTATAGGTTTCCACCTCCTATCATCCTAGACCTGGTCAGGGAGTGGGAAGATGACCTTACATCCCCCACCCTCTGCTCCCAAGCATTGAGCCCCTTGGAGAAGGTGCTCAATGTCCTGCATTTTTTGCCCACTGGGTAATTTCAGTGGATTACTGCCATAGTGGGGGCGGTCTCACAGGCCACGCAGTCACGCTGCCTACACTAGGTCTTGGCAATCATGACAGCGCACCCCTCAGTCCGCAGGCACATATACATGCCCAGAACACCCGCAGAAAGGCAGGCCGTTGTCCAGGACTTTTACATGGTGGCACACTTCCCCAAAGTGCTTGGTGCCATAGATGGCACCCATGTGGCCCTACGTCCACCTAGGGCCACTGAGCACATCTACCGAAACCACAAGCACTGGCATTCCATCAACGTGCAGGTGGTATGCGATGCAAAGGGAATCATCACCTCTGTCTATGCAAACTACCCTGGCTCCACCCATGACAGTTTCATATACAGAATATCCGCCCTGAGCCGGGCCTTGGAAGCTGGGCAGCATGGTGACACATGGCTCCTAGGTGAGTACAAATGCCCGTGCACATGCATGCATGTCACACACACACAAATACATAAACCCCAATAATCACAACCATCATCACCTCTCCAGGGGACAGTGCCTACCCTCTGAGCAACCACATGATGACGCCAATCTGGAACCCCACCACACCACCCCAGGTAAGATACAACGTGGCCCATATTATAACCAGGGCCATAGTGGAGCGCACATTCGGAGTGCTCAAGTCACGCTTCCGTTACCTCGACCTCTCTGGCGGGCAGCTACTCTATGCACCCCCAGTAGTGTGCATGATCATTGTGGCAGCATGTGTCCTGCACAATGTTGCAACACGGCAGGACGTACCGGTGGACATGGTGGTGCCCCCACATCCCCAACCACAGGCACATGCGCTGCCCATGGGAGGGATAGGGCACGTGGCGAGGAAGCCCGGATCCAGCTTGTGGCCACATTTATCACCTAAACTCCCACCCCTGCGGAGAGCACACAGGCCTGGCACATACCAGGTGACAATCGATGATGACAAAGAGACAGTCAACTGTCACAACCTTACCACCCTGAGAATGTTGCCATGCAAGTGCCACATTGTGTGCATCCATAGCTACTTAAACATAAGCAATCCTGTGTGACCAAAAGGCTCACATGCAAAGTGTGAATCACACAGACCTGCAAAACAGGCCATGACTATCACTGGTATGTCACCTAAACCCTCCCAAACCACAACATGACATGGCAAGCAATAGCTATACACCAACACAGTACCAATAAGGTACACATTGAAATGTGAAAAATGTAAAGTGGCATCAGACAATGATGCCTGACATGGAATCAGATGAAATGACTGACCAACAACCTCCCACCCAAAAGAAGTCATACCCAAATGCATTCCAACAGTTGTAGTTGTAACATAACAATGAATGCCTGTCTACATGCACATTGTGCATTGCAAAATCAACACTGCAGCTTATGTGTGCTGTGTCCACCTCCTGCAACACACTGCTCAGCACACAGCATAGTGAACAGCCATCGTCTGTGACGCACATCCTGAGCATCACATCTAAACGACAAACTACATTAAAAAGCAAATTACGCATGTACAGGATCCACAATTGGTCATAGATCATGTGCTGCAGGGACACAGTGGGCACCAGAAGGCAAACAGTGTGTACATGTGGACATGGAAGGGTGGTTGTACGTGTAGTGGATCATAGTGCGAGTGTGTGGGTCAGTAGGGACATGCACTCAATATATGCATGTGCAATCAAGTGACCATTAGTGTCCACTACACATCACATGTGAACATTGACCATGTGTACACCCCAGCATGTCAAGCCACAACTATTCCCTCACACCTGAAAGGTAAACACAACACATGAACAGGCATTGATTAGCAGAATACATCATGTACATAGGATACCAAAATTACAATGTCAGGGTGCGCATCACATTGTAGGGCAAGGCAACTGTCAACAACATAACACCCCCCCTCCCTCACAAATCACCATGACCCACTGAACAACTGCACCTGGGTTATGTAGCCTTCATCCTTAAAGTTCACCTGGCCACAGGATCACCCTTCCCCTTTGTCACCATCTTCCACCTTGTGTGTAAAGTGTCCAGCACCCTCAGAGCCCACCTGGACTTGCAAAAACACCAAATCAAAGAGAACTCAAAGCAGGCCAACACAGAAACCAAGCAAAAAGACTGCAGTCAGCAAAACAAACCAGAAGCGCCTCCAGTAGATGACTTGAAGTAGCAGTACGTCACAAAGCCCAAGTACTACCACAATGACTTAACAACCAAGGTAGCACAGTTAAACAATGTCACAACAGGATGTGTACCATGTGTGATACATAACACAGAATGATGCACCATGAACTGATGTGTACTTTCACAGCTCCCGTGTACAGGCGCAGGAGTGGCATGAACCAACCACCCCCACTGTGGTCTCGGTGCCTGCAAAGTCAAACTCATACAGGCCTCTGAGACCCTGGTGGGGAAGGAGGGTCAGGGATATGCAGTCGGGACAGGGATTGCTATACTGGATAACTGGAATGAGGGGCAGGAGAGGGGAGTAGGATTGACACGGGAAAGTAGGAAATGCACAAAACTGTACTACTCACATTAACACATACACAATTACACCAAACCTGATCATCATGCACATAGTAACAAATTACTCAAATGGAAGACAAAGAGAAACTTATCTCTGGGGTGAGTGCTGGCCTCCTGCCTGCGCACTCTCAGGTCCGGTAACAGGAGCAGTTCAATGCTGCAAAGAGAGCCACAGTTACTAATCTGTGCGTGCCCATAACACACAAACACACCACCATATATGCCCCAAAGTAACAAACTACTCTACAAACAAACAATCTGGTGTGGATGCTTCGTACCCATACGTAACATTACCCCTGTGATGGTTCATACACAGTCAATGCAGTAAGTGGGTGCGTGGCAAATGGAAGACCAATGTGTCATGATTCACACAACATGCAATGTTCCTTGGGGAAGCATCCAGACGCATATAGCAAGGTATGACTTCAGAACAAGTTGTGTTCCACCATGACCGAAATAAAGTGGGTAGTGCATGTGTCAAATTCTACATGGGAATGAAATGCACTGCACACAAGTGTGTCCCTTGCTGTCTGTCCCTGTGAGCTGCTTCTTTCCATGTCTTGGAATGCTACATGGCTAATACAAGTGCCTCAATGGACCATGGTGGACCGGAGGGTATGTGCCACTGCCCCTTCAGGTGCCCCCAGACAACTTTCCCATCAACTAGCCATTAGTCCACCAACGCATCTCAGGTGTATTGTGCGCTTCAACACCAATATTTGTCAAAGCTAGCTGTCAGTGCTGCTACTAAGCATGCATGTGCAACTGGCCTGGTGAAAGGTTTGCTGCGTTGTGGCCCCCCTGTGCTGCTCACCTTGCCTGGCGTCCCTTGAAACACGTCAGCTGTTTTTGGATGTATGAGCACAATCCCTGTGCCTCTGCCTGCGCCCACATGCGCATGTCGGCACCACCAAACGTGTCCAGCTTCCAGACGTCCAATGGGCCATGTCTGCTGGCAAAGGTGGTCTGGAGGCTCATCCTCCTGCAGAAAGGGCATCAAACACATGATTAATTCTTTAAAATCATCTGTGTGTGTCTCTTCAGGCATTTCATGACTGGACCATGTCAGAGACGTACATCAGAAATCACACCATCAGTGCGTCTTTCACAGACAAAGTGTGGTACACACTATCTACGGCATGAATTGCAACAAGCACATGTACAGTACAGATAAGAAACATACTACACAATGCATAGAAATTAATGTACACATGAATCATGAAACCCCCCATCTAGCGAAAGAAGAACAGTGGTCAATAACACCCCTATCATCCCCACTAGGGGTGTTTACACAAGTTGGACAGCAGCAGACATGCCACAGATATGACAGTCCAAAGCCCTTGTGTAATAGGCTGTTACACCGAACCATCCTTGTGGGCCCATGTATAAGGGAAGCAGGAGTGGCATATGTGAATCAGGACCCCAAGCTGCAAACACATACACAAGACAAGCTTGAAGGGCCCAGCTGGAACAGACAGTGGATGCTTTCAAAAGCCACAAAGCACCACACCGTCACATGAAAGCACAATAGACAAGCAATTTTAAACTATATTAACTAATTACACTAACTATGAAAAACCTACATTACCTAATTAAACTAACTATCAAATTGAAACTAAACTTACGAAACTAAAAGAAAAATCAAAAATGGCCACATACGACCCGGGGGGGGGGGACGCACCCAGGAGGGGGGAGGTACAGGGTGCTGCTCAATAACCACATGCGATGATGTTGAGGAAAAAAAAACTCCATTTGCTCAACGCCTGCACAGCCCGACCTATGTGGGAGATGCATTGTCGTCCGAGTCTGGCTGTTCCTGGAAAGGAGGACGTGACACAGGAGCCTGACCATGCCTAGCCGCAGCTTGCCCC
Source organism: Ambystoma mexicanum (assembly GCF_040938575.1). Taxonomy (NCBI): domain Eukaryota; kingdom Metazoa; phylum Chordata; class Amphibia; order Caudata; family Ambystomatidae; genus Ambystoma; species Ambystoma mexicanum. The sequence goes on from NC_090921.1 coordinate 1,125,164,522, forward strand.
TCATTGGCAGCAAGTCTGCCGGACGGGTGTGCCTGGTTCTGTGTGGCGTTGACACGTAGGTCTGCATGCAGAACCTCCCGTGATACACGTGCTTCCTCTTGCAAGGTATCACGTGTAACACGGAGTTTCTCCTGCAAGGCCTGGCGGGACAACTGCTGAATCTCCCGGCAAGCATGTAGCTCAGCCGAGATGGTACGCTCAAGCTGCGCAAACCTCTCCTCTGCCCGCTCCCTCTGGGACATCATAAGGACACCCAGAGTGGATCTGAGGGAAGCATACTCCTGCCTCAGGGCCTCCTTGTGTGCCTCTGCGTGAGCAGCAATTGCTTTACGCAGAGACAACATTTCAGCCTGGCGTGCTCTGTCTGAGGCCGCCTTGCCCGGCCTGAGCGAGCGGGCCGTGGACCGTGCCGCCTGCTGCTGGAGAAGCACCTGCCTAGCATGGGGAGCACGGATTGGGCCACACGCTCCATGCTCTCAGCGATGTTCTCCATTGCTGCCCCCCACCGTTCAGATTGGCAGTCATGTCTTGCTCCCACTCAGCATACTGCGGTTGCACGCGGAGACCGAATTGCTGGGCTTGACCCCTGCAGGACCCAAGGACCGGGTGTCCTCATTGTGTTGGCACCGCCCGCGGCTGCACGACTACATGCCCCCGTCGATGTGATGTCCCAGGCACATCATTGACTGGTGTGGAGGGTGACCATGTGTCCCGATCCACCACAGGCAGAGGTTCCAACACTGTCTGACCCCTCAGTGCAGGTGTCACGGACAGAGGAGTGCCCACATCAGAATCACTCACCCCTGACATATGGACCTGATGCACATCCATCTCGACATGGACATCAAAGTGTTCATCAGGGCTGGACTCATTGCCAGCCAGAGACAAGATGGACTGTAGCACATGTGGGTTTTCGTGGCCTACCACCCCACTACCCCCACTTGTGCCGGGTTGCTGTAGTGATAACAACCCTGTGCCTGGCATGACAACACCATCCTCTGGCTCCATTGCGTCATCACTTGAAAAGTAGAGAGAAAAAAGGTCACTACACATGTTAGAAGCACACAACACACACACACACAGACATCACACAGACACCAAACACATCAAGCAGACATGTCACACACAAAATAGAACCTGCCATGCATGCTGGGTCAACTTGACATTGCTTCTGTGATTAGGCATGTAGAATGGTGTCAGTTTGCACAGAAGTGGGTCGATGCAGTGCAGCAAATTTGTACGTTACTCACTATCTACATGTACAAGTACTTCATGATGTGTGTCAGAAAATGTGAAGGCAGTGCAAGGTCAACTTCAGGCATCACGTGCAATGTGCATTCAATGGGTAGCATGGCTACAAGCAAACCACCCCTCCCCCCAAGTGCAAATGCAGGGCTGCCTAGCGTGGTATCAAAAGGCTGACCATAGACCTGTGTATTGACAGACAATGTTGACTAGCATCAACTGCATCATGTGAGTCAAGTGACAACACAGCAATTGATGATGTGACAGTAAGCAGGACACATGATGAAACCTCTCAAGTACACCCACGTGTGAAGAAGACACTACACCAGTTGGACAGAGTCATTGGCCATTAAACAGGCTGAGGCCTGTGGTCCACACAGACTGTCACACCCTAAACATGTGTGCGACGCAGGACTGAGCCAAAGTGGACATGGGAAGGCTGATGAAGTGCCAGGCAATGTAGGTCACCCTGGACTCGTACTACAATGATCATCCAGTCAAGGACACATAGGGGCATACGTGGAATACACATGGAGCATGAATGGGCACTCATGTCCCTGCGGGGCATCTGACCTCTGCACAGTCCAAGTGAGACACCCTGCATCAAGTACAAAGGATGTACCACACAGCATATGTCTGGCAGATTGGCCGCTGGAAGTTAGCATGTACACAGGACGCATGAACAGAGAAGTACACAAAGGCAAAATTGAAGCAGACCAGTGCAAAGGTGGAATTGGGTTGCAGAGCGGCGGGCGGAGGGGCAAGGGAGCATGCCTACATGGAGTACCCGCATGCAGGCAGAGGACACATGCACATCAGTCATGCTATGACATAGTCCCTGGGCTGAGAGAAAGGTCACCCCACACTACATGTAGAAGGACCAGTGAGCTGGAACATGGACTGGAGGGGCATCCTGGTGAGCAGCATGTGAGTAGGGTGCAATAGTGGTGATGCGGACAGTCACCGTCCGCTCCACATGTCCACCATCCAGCAGAGCAGCCATGCATCAGGGAAGCATTGCATTACTTGCACATCAGAACCATGTACACGTGACATGTAGTGGCAGTCATGCACAACACATCACACAAGTAAAAAAAAATGTCCTCAACAAACACGCAGCAACACTCACTGGACTGGGCATCAATGTCCGGCATCTCTCCCACTCCTTCGACCGATTCAGATGGTATGAACTCCGCAACGAGTGACTCATCTGGAGTGAGGTCTTCCTCCACAGGTGCAGGCCCACTGCCAGTCACCAGAGTCAAGTTGTAATTTGAGGCACGCTTAGCCTTAGCGCTGCGTTTGAGGTCATTCCAACGCTTTTTTCACTCTTGCGGCGTGCGCACCTCATGGCTGAATGCACTCACATGTTCTGCAACTTGCTTCCAGTGGGTATCACGGTGGGCAACCGTAGTCTGACAATTAGGACCCACTAGCATGTCACGGCTGTGGCCCCGCATGTAGTTCACGAGGAAGTCCAGTTCCTGGTTGCTGAAAGGCTTCTTCCTCAACATGCATGAGGTCGTGGCTGTGTGTGGGTTCCCAGTCTGTGCTACAGGTGCAACCTTCCTCCTCTTGGATTGTGGCGCAGACCCTGGCTGGCAAATGCTGCCCTGATCAGTATGGCCAGTGGCACCGGTGGATTGAGCCAAGGGAGTGGCAGGTGGAGGAACGGCCAAAGGCCTGACTTGTGTCAGTGGCAGCTGGGTGCCTTCTAATGGACCCTGCGCAGCAACATCCGCTGTGGCAGGGTCATTGACCTCAACTGTCCTGGTTGGCAGACTCACAACCAGGGTGTTGTTGGCTGCATCTGCCCCTGCACTTGCCACCACCCGGCTGTTTGGGGCAGCAGATAACATTACTGCCCCAGGGACACGTGTCTTGGTCAGGGCAGCCCTGCGTGCACCTCCGGTTTCCCTCCTGGCCTGTTGGAAATCTTCCAAGGACTCTTCAAGTGCCAACGCAGCCTGCGCTGGCAGACCCTGAGCCTGGGTGGTGATGTCCATAGCTGCACCTGCAGCTACCACTACCCTTGGGCCCATGGGAGTCGATGAAACGGACTGCCGGGTCACACGGGTGCCAGTGCCAGATGCAGAAGCTGCATTTCCCGGAACCACAGGGGGGTGGTGGCATGACTGCACCGACACATGTCACAACATCGTGCTCAAGTGGTGTACCCCTACCTCTTCCCCCCCTGCGGCCACCTTGGACACCCTGGAGTCCCCCTACTCCCTGGTCACCCTGGCCACGTCCATGACCACCTCCGGCATGAGGTGGACGCCCAGCTGAGGCGCCCCTCACCTTTGGTGGCCTCCCAACCATGGCACAGATGGAATAGTGCCGACACAGATGGAGGAGTGCCAATGGGAGGTGTACACCACAATTGTCCTGGGCAATTGGGGTGAAGGGGGTGGGATGCAAGATGTTAACAGCCCCCCTGCACCTGCAAGGCTGTATGTGACTGTGGTGATCAAGTGACGGGTCACGCAACGCTCAGGCACCCCAAAACTGCAGTAAAACCGTGCATGCAACCCTGCAGCCTACATGCGTGGAATTAACCTCCCGCAGTACGAGGTGGCACCCAGAAACACGAAAAACGCATACGCGTGGGACACGCAGGATACTATGTCCTCAAAAACAGGTGCAATACACAGGGGCACCCGCAGTGGGAAAAATAACGTGCGCGACTCACCGTCTGACTAGCGTGATAATGAAAAACACGCGTAGCCAATACCCCCGCCAAAAGAAGAGATACGTCCTTGATCCGCTGTGAAGTTGTGATGGCGCACGAAACAACACGAAGTAGCAACACACGTCGGTCTCCGTGAAATGCACGTACAGCGAACTGCTGGTCCTGCTCACCTTTAGCCCATGCTGAGGGAAACGCCCGCGCGCATCACGTCACTTACGCGCGTAGCCCCTTTCCTCAGATTACACGCATTCACACACGGACATGCAGTTTTTTCATGCGCGCGCTGAACCACTATGCCCACGTCATGAGGGAAACGCCCATGAGCGCTACGTCACAGATGCACTTACACGCTAAGGGCCTTTCCCCGAATTACATGCTGACGTGCAATTTTTTCATGTGCCAAATCACTCTGTATCAAGCTGCCCACGCAAAAATACACGGAAGACCACGCTCCTGCCCAAAAGGCCATTTTCCTGCCCCCAAGAGCCCCAAGCACGCTCCCACCAGCCATCTGCTGCAGCCTGCCTGCTGACCACGTGCCCTGCTATTTGGTGCCTGCACATCAGCCATCTGCAGGGGTCCAGTTGCTGTGTCCACCCCTGCTGGAACAGAAGACTCCCGACTGGGATACCATCCCTCCACAGCCCAGCCCCAGGACCCAGTTGCCCACCCACGCCTGCCTCGGGGGTCACCATGTCGGGGCAAACACCATCTGAGACCACTGGCGACCCCCAGCCAGAGAGGCAGAGGGCCACCAGCTTCAGTGAGAAGGAAGTTGGTGTCCTGGTGGAGCATGTCCTGGGGCATTATGATGCCCTCTTCAGAACATCACGCGCCAACAAGGAAGGATGGGAGAGGATCTGGGAGGACGCAGTGGTTGCCATGAACGCAGAGGGGGTGGCAACCCGCAACATTAAGCACGCCCGGAAGCGCCGGGAGGACTTCAGGCCCAGGACCCTCTACAAGGCCCGGTGCCTCGCAGAGGGGTGCCGGGTCAGCATGAGCAACATCCAAATTTGGGTCCTGGAACACATAGGCCCAGCGCTCCACGCCCAGATCCTTTGGAGGCAGACCCGTCTGGAGTTGAGCAGTAAGTGGCCAAGCATTGCTGTGTGAGACAGGGCATGTTTCAGTGGGCTGGTAGTCGGATACTTGCCTGTATGTGTGACATAGGCCATGTATGGATGTGTGTGTGCAGGGACATCATGGTCATGCATGTGAGACCAGTAATGTGTGAACTACATGGATGGTGCATGTGTTCCAATGCAACATCTGTATGTGGAATGCACACATGAATGCATGCCAGTCTCTGTTCTTGGACATGGAGGGGGGTGAGGGATGGGTGCTGCCCTCATGTACATGTATGGTGCACATGTGTGTGTGTCTGAGAGTGCTGGGGGACATGAGTCGGGGCCTGCTGGCAGGTGCCTGTCAATGCTGGGTGGATGGGGGTGCTGGGGGACATGAGTCGGGGCCTGCTGGCAGGTGCCTGTCAATGCTGGGGGGTGGGGGTGCTGGGGGACATGTGTCGGGGCCTGCTTGCAGGTACCCCTCACTGCTGGGTGAGTGCGGGTGCTGGGGGACATGAGTCGGGGCCTGAGCCTCACTGCTGGGTGGTGGGGGTGCTGGGGGACATGAGTCAGGGTCTGCTGGCAGGTGCCCGTCAATGCTGGGTGGGTGGGTGTGCTGGGGGACATGAGTCGGGGCCTGAGCATCACTGCTGGGGGTTGGGGGTGCTGGGGGACATGAGTCGGGGCCTGCTGGCAGCTGCCCCTAACTGCTGGGGGGTGGGGGTGCTGAGGGACATGAGTTGGTGATCTCTAGTGCAAGGTGACATGTGGGCTGGCTGGGGGGCATGCCCATGGTGGATGGGCTGCGTGCGGGGCATGACCAGGGGTGCTGGGTAGTCCCCTGTGGTGTGGGCTGCCTGCAGGGGCCATGGAGGGGGTAGAGGGCACACCTGGGAGGACTGACATTGCCAATTCACGTGTGGGACTCCCCACGCACCACACTGGATACACGTACCCCGCTCTGACAGCGAAATCGCTTGTGAAACTCCCTGCGAACCCCAGTAATACACGTACCCCGCTCGCACAGGGCCAATCAGGTGTGAAACTTCCCGTGAACCCCCGAAAAACACGTACCCCACTCGCACAGGGCCAATCGCGTGTGAAACTTCCTGCGAACCCCCGAAATACACGTACCCCACTCGCACAGGGCCAAGCACGTGTGAAACTTCCCACACACCCCCGAAATACACGTACCCCGCTCGCACAGGGCCATTCGCGTCTCAAACGTCCCGCGAACCCCCGTAATACACGTACCCCGCTCACACAGGGCCAATCCCGTGTGAAACTCCCCGCGAACCCCAGTAATACACGTACCCCGCTCGCACAGGGCCAATCGCGTGTGAAATTTCCTGCAAACCCCCGAAATACACATAGCCTGCTCGCACAGGGCCAATCGCGTGTGAATCTTCCTGCGCACCCCCGAAATACACATACCCCACTCGCACAGGGCCAATCGCGTGTGAAACTTCCCGCGAACCCCTGAAATGCACGTACCCCGCTCACACAGGGCCAATCCCGTGTGAAACTCCCCGCGAACCCCAGTAATACACGTACCCCGCTTGCACAGGGACAATCGCGTGTGAAATTTCCCACAAACCCCCGAAATACAGGTAGCCCGCTATCACAGGGCCAATCGTGTGTGAAACTTCCCGTGAACCCCTGAAATATACATACCCCGGTCGCACAGGGCCATTCGTGTGTGAAACTTCCTGCGCATCCCTGAAATACACGTACCCTGCTCGCACAGGGCCAACCGCGTGTGATTCTTCCCGCGCAGTGGGGTACGTGTATTCGGAGGGGTGCGTGGGGAGTTTTACAGGCGTTTTCGTGGTTCCGGGCCTGTACGCTGGTCCACTGCCTGTGTGCCATGTACGGGATTTGTGCGCTGTAAATGGCCCACGGGGAGGGGTTTGGGGCATAACTGGTGCTGGTGCAGGGTCGCCGTGCCACTCTCCGCCACGGCTGGTAATGGATGTTACAATCCCTGAATACGCTGTGCGCGGAAATGGATTTTGGCGCACGCGGCTGGCGCAGATTGGCGCACGCGCACACTGTGCGCCAGCCGCGTGTGCCACTTGTGCACTGAATTCTCTGAATTACCCCCTGAATATGTACCTATTAGTAAAGTTCAGATGTAACCATTAATCAACAGACACATCCCGCTGGGTGATAAAGTCATCCATCCTATTGAACTTTTTGATTTTCTGACAAAATTATGCTGCACGACTAGAAAATGTTACACATTATGAATAAAGTAGATATGATTTCAGTCGGGTATTTCTTTGCAATAGCTGAATATGAAAATGTTTTTACTAAATTGAAAGCTTCAGAACAAAATGAAAACTGTTATGGTCCCAAAAGAATGTACATATTAAGCTGAGGTTTACAATGATATGTATAGGGGTTATTACGGGCAACGCATAGTGCTTGTGGGAATTGTATAATATGCAATTAATACTTTTCATTAAGAATATATTCATTTAGGCTATCATCTGCGTCTGACATGCACTGAATCTATGTTTAGGTTTGTATTGTTTTTGCAAATATTTAAATATAAGGATGCAACCTATACATGTTAATTTGCTGATCGCAAGGCTTACATCTGTATTTCTAATCAAAAGGAACCCAGGAATAGCAATAACTAGCTGTGATCAAGGTGGGCAGTATTTATCTAGAAACCAAGAAGTCATTCACCCTGCTGTTATTCGTTCTATCAAAACATGTATTAAATTGTGACATGAAGGTATTTCCAAGAATTGCGAGATTATTATTGAAATGAATGAAAAGGTGATCATTAATGGCCATCCCTCTCTCTTTCTCTCTCGTATTCCCTGAGCAATTCCCTCCATAGCCCAGGTGGCCCTAAACCCAAGATGGACACTAGTGATTGATAACCCCTACTGTCGGATAACTAACTGGCTGGTGGTGGTGGTCTAAAGGCACATGCCTCTTTCTCCCTTTGGGACTTACTAGGTAGACCCTAACCTGGTTTTCCTCCGTTTATTTTTTTATTTATTTGTTATTAGTTTAATATTAACACCTTACACAATTCATACAAAACAGTTGGGCATACCCACGCTCATGAAATACATTGTTATAGCATGGACACCTTTGGATAGAGCCTTAAGAAGCTTTTTTCAGAACCCAGTTTGTAATTTGGGAACAATATCATATGTGTTCCTCCATCCCTCCAGATCTTTAAGGAGAAGGGATGCAAATATGTTGCCCAGGCAGCTAGAATCGCAAATGGCGGATTAGCCCCCCACTATTTGAAATGCTATTAAGAAGTGATGCATTACAGTGACTCAGGTCTCGCTAGTTCTATCTTGTATGTGCTTCCATTCTTCACTCTGATGTTCTATCCTTTTATCCTTTCCCTCTTTTCATTCTACTCAACTCTCATCCATTTTTTTCCCAATCCTCTTTCTTTCACTCTGATGGTACCACTCTTGCTCTATCTACTACTGTCCCCTCTTCACTCTCTACTACAGTCCCCTCTACACTCTATTACACTGCACTCCACCCACATCTTCTCCTACTGTCACCCTCCCTTTGCTCTTCCAGTGAACTTTCCCTTCAGTCTCATTTTCCGCCTACTCTCTCTATGTTAGTGTGACCTACACAGCTTGCATGCACTCTCACTCCCATGTGCCACTTCTTTCCTCCAGCCAATAACCACAGAGTTCTTTTCAGCGCACATGATGGTGGTTACAGAAAAAACATTCATCATGAAAAGTGTGGTATGCAATCATCTTTGGGGCAGAAGGGAAAATATCAGATGTTTGAAAATAATGGGCCTCATTATGGATCCAGGGGTAACTCTGCCAGTGCTACCGGCGGGTTGCTGCCGGACCCATAGAAAATGACTGGAACCCGACTTCCCAGTGCCACCGGGCTATTCCAAGTCCGGCAGCCGGAAAGTCAGGCACCAGTAATTTTGTTAGTCCCCATTCCAATAGAGTTACATAGGACCCTATGGGAATCGGAACATGGGAGCACCGGCACTGTTGCTAACAGCGCCGGTGCTCCCGTGAAAACTCTGCAGGCGGGTGCCTTTCCACCGGGCAGGTCTGAACTGTCGGGTGTGAGGGACCCCGCCCCCCAGAGTTGTAGTGTGTCTGTCTGTTAACAACGGTACTGGTACACTTATGATGAGGCCCAATGTGTTTTAATGACAGTTTTTAAATAATTTTTACACATATTGCTAAGGCAAAACACAGTGATGGCCCTTCTTCACTTTGCTTTTTAATGAACTTATTAAAAAATTGGCACAGTTAATCCATCAAGACCAATGAAGCAGCATATTTACCTATAACACCTGAGAAATCAATGTATACCTGTATGGAGATGACTTGATCCGGCATTGCTAGAGTACAACATTCAGGAAGAAAGTGCAAAAGGCATCTATGTGCATAGTATCTGTGAATGTATGCACCCAAATATCCATCAAACACAATAAAAGAAAATATAGAGAAATTGCAGTAAGAAACTGAGCATCACGGGGTAGGTATTTAATGGGGTTCAGTCCTTTCTAACGAATTGTCATCAATTGATTTGAATGGGTATTTGGCAATTGATCTTATCCCTGTGCCCTTTGGAGTGTCACTGGGGTTGTTCCTGATTCCATGTTATTCATTATTTACATGGATCTGTAAGGAGCTAAGCATCATTAAATGGCTGGTACCTTGATGTACCTGCAAGTGCAATCTCAGAGGGCGCTTTATCTCCTGAGGACTACCTGCAAGGGATTGAGGATTGGATGCTGTCACATTTCTTAAATGTAAGCAGATCTAAAACCAGGCTTTATTGCTCATATTATCCAATACACAGCTTTCTATTCGTCCTTGCTTGTTCAAGTGGCTACCCTTTTGTGGCTTCTTTAAACCGGATTTTCCCTTTCTATGTATATTGCAATGCAGCTGTTGCAATTACAATTGAGCAGGAGGTTTCAGAAACATTTGATAGTAGTAAAGGAATGTAATAGAAATACAACCTCTGTTTATTGCTTGTTAAATGAGTACAGCATTCGGGGAAACAGTAAAAGATTTTTTTTTAATTATGTATCGGTTTATGTACAGTAAACCTTTCACAATTAATGTTATACAATTTAGAACATAATCAAGATGAACATAAAATATCATAGACCATGGCCTTCAGTAAGAGGTTGCTTGTAGGGCGTACCAGCAACCTCGGCTTACCATTTCTACTGCCCGATATACCAGTGATACCAGGATGTTATGGGCGGTGGCGGAACGGTAATTTAGCAATTCTGCGGAGTACAATAGGACTCCATGCTAATGGGAACACTGAAGCACCGACACCGTTACTAACAGTGCCGGTGCTTCAGTGAATTATCTGCTGGTAGGGGCCTGAACTACTGGCAGGTCAGGCCTGCCGGTGGTTCACTGCCCCTACCGGCAGACGTGGGAGAAGACAATACACTAACATTTAAAAACGTATAAACACTGTTAAACATATCAATCAGCCAAGAAGACAAATGTTTCTTTTAAAAATCCTCATAATTTCAAGATCACATTATTTCCATATAAAAGGCTATACCATAAACTATCACCTCCCCTTTCTTAATGCATGTACATAACATCCTTAAAGTGCTGAAAACGTGCAGTATTAAAAGTAGAACAGTAAATCGCAAGACGTTTTAATGACTCAATTCTTGATTTTTGATTACACCCTCTACAACGTCTAGCTTCCCTCGGGATACCCATCCTAGCACCTAAAATGCCCAATGATGGTAGTGAATGAAGTTTACATTTCAGGCAAAGGTATCTCCTTTCCTGACAAGGAAATCACACTGAATATGTTGGTAGAAGCCCCCTTCTTCTCTGGATCTCTGCATATTCAAAACAATGGGAATAGAATTGCATTGCATCGATCATGGTGCACCAATCAAGCTGTTGTAATATTAGCTTTACCGTATCTGAATTTGCTACAAGTTCAATTGTAGCACTACCGATACAAGTCAGTACCTTTAACATGTTTTCCCAATGAACATTTGAAGATGAGGCCTTATAACAGACTAGCAAATTATTCTTAATGTCAGAATAAAGGGTCTGAGAATCTGCATTAAAGATTTTAGCTGGGAGTTCCAATTTTGTCCATACTACTGAGCAGCCCAGGGAGGAAATTCCAAGTTCATGGCAGATAATTACATTAGGGACTCCCAAAGGCATTTCTAATACCTTTTTCCATAAAAGGCCTTCAATTAAATTTCACAAATCATCTAATGAATACATGCATGTATCAAGGCCGCACGTTAAAGAGGAACAATTGAAAATGTGCAACAAGATCTAAAAACTCTCTTCATCTGTGGAAACCAGAAGTCTGTCTTAACTGTTTTCATAGCTTTAGTAGCCATCATTTCTGGATATTGATACAAATGAAAGCCCAGATATTTGAACAATTTAACCATCTCCAGTCTCTGGTCACCAACTGACCATAGAAGATATCAGGATCTCAGATTTCAATCCGTTCATTAGAAGATGTTTTTCTTTCCTCTACAAAATCAAAAAATAGGGCCAATTTTCAGGGTGGGGCCAAAAAGAGGAAGTTCACTGGCTGAAGCCAACCAATGTACCTTCAGTTGCCCCCACCCCACTGGGATAGCATTAGAATTAGTCCACAATGCTTTAATGTCCAATAAATATATATTAAAAAGTAGAGGAGCAAGTAAACAGCCCTGCCTTACACCCAAATGTGTTTCAATTGCCCGTGATACCCGCCCTTCCGAAGATAAATGCACTCTTATTTTAGTGTGTGTATGAAGCAATAAAATAAGGCTGATTACATCTTCTGGCAACCCCCCTCAGCACATCTACTCCGTCAAAAGCATTAGAGAGGTCAATACTCGCTATGTAGAAAGGGTTTGATTGAGCATTCAAGTGAGATAACATCATACCATTTAAAGTAGTACCTAATGCCCTGCAAACGCACACCTGAACTTTTGATAGCATTTTTAAGTTGGACACCCATTTGTTCAATTCCTCAAGCAGTATTGCTGCAAAGACTTTACTGTGGGCAGGTAAGATCACAAAAGGGTGATCATTTTCCGGGGCCATACATTCCCCTTTTTTTTATAGATTGGTGTGATGAATGCTTCATGCCAACAGGGCGGTATAAGATATTTTCCGATTATTTTGAGGAACAACTCATGTGATAAATGTGACCAGAAAGTAAATTTAAATTTCAACGTAGCTGGGGCTATTTTATCAGCTGCAGGGGCCCTAGAAGTCTTTAATTTCAAAATGTCATTTTGTATACTACCCATTGAAAACAGTTCTTTACAATAATAAATAGACGCCTTTCCACACATGGAGTCATATTTTAAAGATGAGTTACACTTAAAGATTTTGGAGTAATGAGACACCCATATGTCCTCCGATATCACATCCATTTGGACATTATTGGATGTTCGATCAGAAATAGTAAAATCCCACAACATAGGCATAATATTAGCACCAAGTCCCTCTAGCATCTTTTGACTATCAGCGTGATAGATCTCCACTGTTAAGCACTTTAAAAAATTTTGATATGACTGTGAGATTGTTGTCTTTTTCCTTCGATAGTCATCCGAAATCCTGGTGTGAACCTTCTCCAGATGTCTAATCGAGAATCCCCTCTCTTTTGGTGCTAGCTATTTTTTCATTATACGTGTGTCTGGTATGAAGTTGTAGGTTTTTTTTTTGCCTTTGCCTGAAAATATTGCAAAGGACTTGTTTACCAGTACTAAATAAACGTAAATAGTGAACCCTTAATATGCCAATTGACTCACTCTTTCTTGGAGCAGACCCTCCAGTGTTACTGTGAAGTTCCCAATCAACTTGGGATTCCATTTTACCACTGTCCCAATGTTACTAGAGGATACAAAAGCTAACAGCGGTTCCTGACAATTACAATATACATGTGACTCAGGAATGGCTAACTGGAATTCTAAGGGGCACGAGCACTAAACCTCTTAAAGGTTATATTATAATTAAAACAAAAAGGCAACAAAGGATTGGAAACATAAATTAGATAAATCCAAGAGGAACATTCACCCCTTCTCCAGGAAACTACTTTTCGTGATTGTGCTTGACAGGAGAGAAATAACAAATCAAAATCCCAATATTACATAAACTGATTCCATAGTAGGGCATTATTAGTAGAGGGTTTATTCTATCGACCAGTGTAAAAAGAAACCCTTTTATCTTCAACTACGTGTTCTGCACAGCTACAGTTGAAATCCTCTAGAATTAAAATATTATTCTGATGTCCAGCACCTAGTCACAGACCTAAATTCTCACCTATTTGTTTATGTCGTGTGTCTATATGTCAGATTTTACAGGATTCAAATAAAGAATCATTATTAACATTTCCTTCAAGTCCAACATATGATATGATATGATGTGGCATTTATAACGCGCCTGTACAGAAGTTCTTCTAGGCACTACAAGACAAGGAGGGAGATACAAAGGGACAAAGGGAGGACAAAATAACAATCTTACAAGGTCTTGTGTCATTCAGATCGCGCAAGTGTGGGAACATATGACTCAATGTTACACCCACTACTAACAAAGAATTCTAGCGACTGCAACACCACCCTGAGGGTGCCCAGACTTGACCCTCAATGCCGCACTATAGAATGATTTGTAGCCTTCCAGTTGAAAGGGGTCAATGAGCATGGTCTCCTGGAAAATAATTATATCGATATTAAAATGTTAACCACTGTTAAATAGATTCATGCTATTATTGAACCCACAACAATTCCAGGAGATTTTCAGTTCTGTAGACTACACTTTAGATAAAGCAAATTTCTCAAACAGAGCTTTCATAAGCCAAGCCCAATCCTTCTGTTTGTCTGAGGGTATGTCAGATGACATATGGGCATGCTTCAATATTAGGGGAGGGTACATTAATTTCTTTTTAGGCTTCAATAGTGAATAATCATTGAACTGTTCAATAACTGTGAGTTGGAGAATGACAAAACATAAAGGCCCATTGATTTAAGGTTTTCCTGATGCTGCCACACTAGCCCAGCAACAACATTGGAGCAGAAGTGAGCTACTATACAATCGCTTCCCTCATCCGGTATTACCACCCAATCTATGTCCCTCAAATGTATCAGTCTCAATGCAGGTATTGAAGAGAATATTTACAGCAAAACTGAACGATGAAAAAAAACGTATCCTATCCTTCAAGCATCTTAAGTTCTCAAAGTTCTCTCGTCCTTTGAAGACTGAGGAAGTATAGCAGTTTTAATCGTTGATGGCTGTTCCAGGCAAATATAATTTGGAGCGATGTTCATAGGCCTCAATGAGTTTCTATCCCCATTAACATTTGTCATGCCATTTAGTTCCTTTGATGCCAAAGATATCTCAGATTGACGAAATTCTGGTCGAAGAGTAACGGGTTCAGCTAGCACAGGTAGACCTGCCTCTGATGTCGAAACTGAGAGCGAGCCATCAGTAATCAAATCCATTGGGGTATGTTGACTAACATCCTCATGTGACGCTATACTCAATTCTCTGGAAGAAGCCAGAACAACTGAGGGCTTGTGTTTTGTGATAAAAGTGCTACTTTTTCCTTGAAAAGGTTCAGCTGTTTTTTTTGGTTTAGATTTTCTGACCTTTTTCTTCCAGAGCGGCTCTGCATTAATAGTAACTGCCCCTGAACTCTCTATTACTTCACAGCTCTCCTGCCTCTTATGATTACTGTTCCTATTCGTCCAACATATATTGTTTTCTTCATTTAATTTTATGATTTCCTGAACTGATGGAAGCGACCTTAAACATTTTCTAAAGGATGTTCTACTCAGAAGTTCAGATTTTGACAAACTTTTTGATTTTTTAGCTTTTCTTTGTCATGGGTTTTTTGCCTGTTGTCTTGCCCTGGAATGGAGGACATTCCGGTGTTGTAACTGGGATAATGGTCTTGTTAGATTGGAGTGCGAGTTTTATCCCCAGATCCAGTGGACAGTCCACTGTAGCAAACAGGTCTGGGGAGACACTCAGCCTACCCATGGAAGGAATTTGATCATCCATCTGAGGACCTGGCGTGGTATGTATGCTTGGGGCTTGCATCATCCAAGTTCAAAACTGAACCCATAGAGGTATTTATATTAACTAGTTTGTGTTGTGTAGGCTCTTGATCAAGTTTATTTGAAATTATAGGAAGTTGCTTAACGTTATCTTGAACAATCTCTTTGATATTGTGATACAGCCTCAAAAATAGAGACTGTAGGACTAAATGAAGGGCAGAAAGTGACACTGGACCCAACGGTTTCCCGTGATTCTACAGAGGAATTTTTATTTGAGTCATTTTTAACTACACTTTTTTTCTACCGAAAAATACTGATTTACAAAAAAAGGTATATATGGGGGTCAGGGGGTGGGGAGTAAAGGGTTAAAACAGGTGGCTTGGGGAGTGATCCCCGTCCCCCAAATAAAAGAATAAGAAATTCTGCTTTTTTTGGTAAAAATGTTTCAGTAAAAAATGCATTGAATAAAAAAATCACATAGAACCGACTCAACGTGCCAATAGTTACATTTTGTAAATTAGCACCTTCATTAAACCATGAGATTTCTCAAACTCAGCCAAATTGAGACCTGTGGTTAGCTGCTGCAAAGGAGTTTTTATGAACCATATTTTAAATAGCATTTGGAACGTCTTATTGGCCTTACATGGACAAGGTCCTCATCATGTGCTCGGCCCATCTTAAAAAAGATTTGTCTAATACTACTGAATCGGCCAGCGTTGGTTCTCCAGGGTTAGCCTGTCGCTGTACAGTATCGTTAGAGACTGAATCAGTGTTGTTGGCAGTGGAAGACACAGCTGGTAGTTCACTACACTGCGGCACGGCTAGATTGCTTAGTAATTCTGATGAAGTACTGGACCCGATTCGGGTAATCGCTCTGCTGGTGGATCCTGAGAAAACGTATTTGTCAGTAATGAATTGGCTAGACCTGCTGCGTGATTCAAGGGCTCGATGTTCGTCGCGTTACTCCTTAGGTTATACGTATTAAATATTAAATAAATAAATCACTAAATTAAAGAAGTGACAAGCAAATCCTTACCACATTGGAGACTGATGGACACTGTTAATTCTACCAAGAGGAGCCAGTCGTGCAGACTACAACTTGCTTTCCACCAACAAACCACAGCCGACCACACTTTGCCCTCACTTCCGGGAGTTATACAGCTCTTCCTGTGTCGCTCAAATTTAGTTGGAAGAAAAACACTCAAGAACCATAGTTACCTGTGCTTAACTCTATCAGGCGCTGACAGCACTCACAGTACTCAGTGTCACACTCCTCCACCTCTGGGAGTATCCTTGTGTCTTTCCAAGAGAACCTTGGTGCAGTGTCCCAGTGCAACGCCATTACAAATCCCAACCTTCTGTCATGCCACACAGTCAATCAGGGCCTGATACCGCATTATGATACCGGGACGCTGGTATTCTCGTCTAGTTGCCAGCAGAGAATGAAAGCAGAGTGGAAAGGACCTCTCAATGAGCAACAGCCGTGTCAAGCCGCACTGCTCGATCCTACTCACGCTCTATGCTAGAGGCCGGTTACGACACAGGGCCTCATTACACGGATGGCGGAGAACCATGGCGCTATTAGCGCCATGGTTCATGCCGGTAAAATACCGGCACCGCCTTGGCGGAAAGGGGAATTACCGCCCCATTCCAAGGTTGGCAGGGCGGTAATTCCCCCTTCCACCATTGCCCTTCCCCATTCCCATTTTTGCCCCATAGGGCTCAATGGGAATGGGGAAGGCGCTAATTACGGTACCGCAAATTGCGGTACCGTAATTAGCTCCCTGGGTCCCTTTGCGGGTTGGTTTTTAATGCCTGCAAAAAGCAGGCGTTAAATCCACCAACCCGCAAAGGGACCTCGTAGTAAGGCGGTAAGGATTTACCGGTACCGGTATTTTACCGGTACCGGTAAATCCTTACCGCCATCCGTGTAATGAGGCCCACAGTGTGTCTAGATGAATTATGTGGACAGTAAATGGGAATGTATGTAACCGAATGTCGATTAATCGTAATGAACGAACATGCAGAGAAAGTGCAATGCGAAAGTGAACTTTATGTTTTGGATCCGTAATTGGTTTTCCTCTTTTCTGTCCAATCATCATCAGTTGCTTTGGATGGATAGTTGGCAGTTGGGTCCTATCCTTAAGTCTTTTGAAGCACTTGAGGGATCGGTTATTCAATCTACACATGGAGCTGAGCGCTTGCATGGGACTTCCTATTCATCATTATGAAGATGGTACCCAGTTGTACATGCAAGCATCATCACGGAGGGTCGCACATCTCCTTAAGGACTGCCTCCAATACCAAGTTCATTTTGGTTTCATGACCCTACCGCCTATCCAGAGGTGCCTTATCTTCTTTGTTTGTTGAGCATTATGTGACCGGGACACATCTTTTTTTCTTCTGCTAAAACATTACAGGGTTTCATACTGGGTAAATCCCTTTCTTTCTTGTATTAGCCACACTCATTTCGGAATATATTCTTATTTTCAGCTGGGGATTTAGAAAATTAACGGAGAAAAAAGACTTTAGGGAACTAAGAAATAATGTTGAAACCTAACAGACACCAGTCTACAGATTTCGCCAATCATTGAACAGGCAGAAGGAAATAAAAGACTATATGGTTAAAAAGGATTTGTGAACCAACATGCAAACGCCCAGACAGGCTAGAAAGAATTGACTAAAGTTGGTCATCTTTGCATTGGCAGAGCAAGTTTCGCCAGGCGGCAGAGGAGTCACTCAGACGATGGGGCTAATAGTTGCTAATAATATGGTAGCTGAGGTCATTTTGAATTACTCTGGAGGACTCAATAGAGACCCTCAACTTCCCAGTCAATACATTTGTTGGATCCCTGGATGAGGTGGTGATGCTACAATTGGAAGAAAATGTAAGGGAACCTATAGCTTCTGCATACCCGTGTTCTGCTTTAAGTGAAATGTCAGCCTGGAGATATCCAGGCTCTGAATCCTTCCATATTTAAATCGCAAAAAGGAACATTGGAACACGAGCTGCCCATCGGAAGAAATAGCCTTAATTACTTGCCCATGGAGGCCGCTCCGCTGGACTCTTTCACCGAGGGCATGATTGTTGTACATTTCCAAAGGCTTGGAGGGATTCTAAGAATTGTGGGATTTTCCGACCTACAATACTGTTAAACAGCAATGTTATAACATCACTGTGTGCCTGCCTAAACATAATACATTTTACAGTAGGTAATGATAATACAGTATTTATTCTGAGATGACATCTGTCCACTCTATTACCCACTTCTTGATTAAGAACATCGGTAAACCTACTGAGAATTTAACACTAGATGAAGTGAAAGCATTCCACCTGGTAAACCGGCAAAATGTGTGGGCTATCTTGACAAAGATGGGCTTCTCGTCCTAGTTCACCAGGCCCCTGGCACAGATATACAAGGGGAGAGGGAGGGCAAGCACATTTAAACATGGTTAGAAAGGCATCAGGTAAGTTAACAGGGGAGTGGACGAGTGGACAGGATGTCCCTTTCTCTCTGTTCCTCTCACACCATCTATAGAACCTCTAGCATTAGCCTGTGTTTCAAACTCTGATGTCCAGTACTTGGTGCTCAGGCTCTGGTCATCTCATGTCTGGGTGCTGAGAATTCTGTTTTCACTGTGTTACCCTTGGCAACAGGTTCTCCCCTGAAGGATGCTCTTCACTCTGCTACAGGTTGCTTGACGCAGGAGATGATTTGATGGGATATCTGCAGTTCAGAGCAGCTGCAATGGATCCAATTGGAAGCAGACTTTTAAAATTGTCTGTTGTGCCCACAGGACTGCCTTCACTCCCTTCCAGCAACTTGGTAATGAAACTGATAATTTTGGTTGGTGCAGACCTAAGGTACCGAGTGAGATTCCTGCTGGACGATCCCACATTCTGTGTCTCTTTCACTTTAAAGAGGTCATTTGCAGGAGCTGAGTTCCCCTCTTGAAAAAAACCTCCTAATATAAAAAAATCCAACGTAAGTAATGCAGTCATTGCTGCCTTTCTTATCTTCCTTTTAGAGCAATTTGAAATTCTTTTTTGCATGCTGGGTATGTGTAAGCTGCTATCCATTGTTTTTGTGTGGGTGCTGCCTCCAGAGGTTGTTGCGTGTGTGTTTGTGTTTGTGCTGCTATCTGTTGTTGTTGTGGTTTGTGTTTGTGTGAGCTTGTTTGTGCTGTCTTACATTCCTGTTGTGTGTTGTCATTTGTTGGGTGTGTATGTGTGTAAATGCTGACATCCATTGTTGTTCTTGCTGTTGTGTGTGTGTGTGTGTGTGTGTGCGCTACCATCCATCATTGTTTTGTGTGTGTACTATCATTGAATGTAGTGCATGTGCTTGTATGACCACTGTCATCTGTCATTGTTTTGTGTGCATGTGTGTGTTTCTGATGGCATCAGTTGCTTAAGTGTGTGCAGTGTCATCTGCTCTTGCTATGTGTTTGTGTGTGTGTGTGTGTGTGTGCTGTCATTAGTTGTGCGTGTTGCTATTTGTTGTTGTGTGGGTGATGGCATCAATCATTGTTGTGTTTTTATGATGCCATCCATTGTTGTATGTTTGTGTACTGCCTTCCATTGCTGTTGTGTTTGTGTGAGCTGCTATATATGCTTTGTGGGTGTACTGTCATCAGTTGGTGCATATATGCATGTGCCGCCATCTGTCGATTTAGTTGTATTTGTGCAGAAAACAATTGTTATTGTTGACCTTGTGTTCAGAGAGAGAGTGTGTGTGTGTGTGTGTGTGTGTGTTTGCGCATGCACGCATGCATGTGTTTGTTGCAGTACAGCACAGAACTGCTAATGATGGCGGTCGGTGCATGTAATTAGCATGTTCTATAAAATGACCCCATAAGTTGCGAAAAAATGTTTTCTGTTCTGTATCAAATGGTTGCTTTCCCTCCCAAAGGAAATACGAATAACAGAAAACCACCTCAAATCCAGGAAATTGTTAAAAACTCTTTAACTCAACAAGGTGAAGAAAGAATACTGGAGAGAGAAAAACTGCCAATGCACCAGAATAAGAATCTGCAAAACCGGATCACCCAAAGGAACCTCATCCCCAAACTCGATACAATAAGACTAGACCAATAGATCGACCCAACGCACAGAAAAATACCCAGACAACTCTGCTTAACCTACTAAAACGCTCTGATACTCTGCATAGCCCCACCCAATACTGAAGAAACAAGACACATACCTTTGCCACAAACTCCAAACTACACTCTACCAACTCTCCACAACACCAAAGATGCACATAAAACACCAGCATACAACCACCCACCAAACACCACACAAACGCCAATCACCTCAAAACATACCAGCACACAGTGACCGTGTTTTCCAAACTGAAGCCTCCAACAGCATATCGAAGCTCTGATGCGCTTTTCCCTCTCAATCCTACTTTACGACCCGTCCCAACCCCCTTCCTTTTCAGATCCACCAGGGTGCATGGAGACCATGAAAATGGCAGCGGTGCGCAGAATAAGTCAAAATAACATTCCATATACCTCATCCTCACTATCCTGCGATTTAGATCTAGAGCCTCCAACTTGCCGTCTGTAATGGACTGGGAAGCATTCTCAATTGCTTGATGCCACTGTGCTGAAATGAGGCACTCAGCTAGCCGAGACCTTTACAACCTCAGCTGGAAATGTCAGAGCAGAGGGGCTAT
Organism: Ambystoma mexicanum; assembly: GCF_040938575.1. Classification (NCBI taxonomy): domain Eukaryota; kingdom Metazoa; phylum Chordata; class Amphibia; order Caudata; family Ambystomatidae; genus Ambystoma; species Ambystoma mexicanum. The sequence continues at coordinate 1,125,185,240 of NC_090921.1, forward strand.
AAATCCTGATCCAGCAGACACGCGTCTCCTCTGAGCCAGTTTACCGTCTCCTGTCATTTATTCTCCATAAGACATATGTCTTTGGCAGGCTTATATAGCTACTCAGCCAGACGATGATATATGGCCGGTTTGTCATCCCATCGCTTCACAAAGGGCTTGATCACGAGTTGGACAGTAGCCCTTAAATGCAGCAGTAATGGTGTTACCACTGCACTTAAGGGTCCAACCAATCTCGCGTCTGGGGAGTGTACCCCAAGCTCACAGCTGGGGGTAAACACGTCAGAAAAATGGCCATCTTCAACACAATTACTGCTCGTGGTGTTACCGTGCGGTAATAGTGCCAAAAATTCCCCTTTGGGTCCAATGGACCCAGTGGAGGATGGGGATGAACAGCGCCCAATACTGGTGGACGGGTGGGCGCTAACGTCAGTTATTGCATGAGTTAGCTATCATTTTCAATACTTCGCAAGGCAGGCCACTCATTCTGGATGTATATGTCATCCCTGTGATGACCCAAAACTCTTCTAAATGGACATTGACATAGTCAGCAAATTTGGGCTTTGTGTGGGCATTTCCCAGTAAAGTCTGCTGCGCTTTCTCCATCGACTCTCGGATTTTGTGCACGATATTGTCAGCTTCGACCTGGAGGAGAGCAGTGATGCTATAAGCTCCTCTTCTACTGATTTTAGCAGATGGGTTGGCCTCTGCGCTCTCCCCTTCACGCATAGCATTCCATGCCGTGTGCACTCTTCTGCAAGGCAGTACTTTGTATCTACAAAGAAAGACGGAGCACGGCATGTTTGCACTGTGCGGAGAAGCTGACAGGGAGATCACAATATTTTTGGCCATCATAAGCACTGTTAAGGGTGTCCTTCTGCAGGAGAAAGCATCTGAATGCCTGTTGGATGAACAACCTCTTAGAAGTAATTTGGAGGTCACAACCTGTGAAATGCAGAAGTCGACCCATGTCTTAGTGCATGGAATTGTATTTCGATCTAGTATTGGTGACAACTGAAAGGGGGTGTGAGCTAACTTTTCTTTTTCTTGTTCTTCTTTGAGACATTGGGCCTCATTAGGACCTATGCAGTAAGGGGTTTACGGAGGCGTAAACAGCGCCGACCCTTACCGCCTGATTCCAAGGTCCCTTAGCGCCATGGAGGTTTAAACACCTGCTTTTAAAATCCATGGCGCTAAGGGACCTTGTTGTTAATTACGCCACCGTAATTTACGGTGGCGTAATTAACGCCTTCCCCGCTCCCATTATGCCCTATGGGGAAAAAATGGGAATGGGGAAGGGTAAATGGGTTAATGGGGACTTACCGCCCCACTCACCTCGGAATGGGGCGGTAAGTCCGCCAACCACCATGGCGTAAACGTAGTTTACGCCATGGTGGTAAAGGTACAACCCAGGCGGTAACTTACCGCCTGGGTCGTAATGAGGCCCATTCTTCCAAACTCCATGTCTCAGGTAAGTCTTCATAATACCACATGCACATGAGATCAGATTTTCATTCATCGCTTCATGCAGGAGTTCTCTTGTTTCTAAGCACTGTTTCTAAGTTTCATTATTATTACTCCGATTAGTGCTTCAGCCTCTGGAGAAAGATGGAGTGAGTAAGCCCTGCCAGGGTTTAAGCCTGTGCCTGCAGATTGCGCACAGATATCTGAGACGAGTGCTTAACTAGGTGAGCAACCTAATGGCACATGGTGTTTAGACAATGGCAGATAAGGCAAGCTAGACAATCGTTGACACAGCTGATCATTTTGACTTTAGTGAATGGGTTGGGCAGGCACTTGCCAGGCATTTACTCTTTGCCAGCTGCTGCCATCCAAAGTCCAGTTACTCGCATCATTGGCCATGCATTGTGAAGCTGTGGTAAGAAGTGAAAAGTGGTTTCATAGATGCAGCGTATCTTCCTTCGCACGTTATACTGCAATGTGCATTCTTTGATAATACACTGTTCTGTATGCAGAAAGATGCACAGAGCAGGGAATGACAGGTTTTCAGCACTTAGATTGGTTGATCCCCTCTTCCCTCTACTGAGTACATTCTGAGATCCCTGCCAGTACATTCCCAAAAGAGTGATCCCATATTTCCATTGGGTTACTCCGCATGCAAATGAGGAAATCTCTTCCTCAGGCTAATTTGCAATTACGCAACATGCATGGCTCATACTCCTCTATGTTGAAGGCAGATTGCAAGTTAGGCTAGGGGTCACCTCACCATTTATTCCATTTCCGCTGGTCTTGGCAGGGGTCCAGGCGGGATTCACTGACCAACTTGAGTCAACAAAGTGGGTGACTTTGAATCCCTACCAAATGAGACCAGTTTGAGCCGTTGTCACTCTGGTGGGGTAATGTATAGATCATTTTGATATATGTGTATCTTTTCACTAAGAGGCCATCCAGAATTTAACATTCCCTGGTATACAGTCCCACCCGACAATTCAGGAACAAACGACAAGCTGTTTGATTAAAACTCAGATTTATATAAATTAAATATATTGTAGGTAGTGCCCTCACTTTATGCAGGGGATGTCACCACAAAACATTCAAAACCTATTAAATGGGCTTATGTACCCAATTAAACGGCCCTTCCTGAGACAATCTTGCTACATATAATACAAGCATTTGTCATTAGAGTTTTTCTGAAGTTCAACTAAGGGCTTAGTAAAACCATTCAACTGAGACAGTGCAAGACTTAACTCATAGTAAAAGGCTGTACAACCAGAGTATATGGTAGCTTAAACAGAGCAGCCAGCCTTATTTTAGGCAGGAGAGGGAGCTGTAGAATCAGTACAAAGAAATTGTAATACACATAGCCCAAAGAAACACTGAACTACTATGCATTGTAAAAATACATTGTTTATTTAACTACAAGCAAGCCGAGATAAATCTTGGGGGGAAATAAATACTATCACAGATCATATAAACACATTATAAAAAACACAACACTATGCTTGCCGGTACACAGACCAAAGAATATAACCTTATTCGGAACACCTAACAGTAGTTCTAGGGAAGTCAAACCCAATAGTTACTTATGGATTACTTACAGTAATACAAGGGTAGTAGACCCTAACAGTTGTACTGTGATGCTCAGCAAGAAATCACATAGTAATTCAACTGGACAATCTACTTTTCAGAATAGTGGGATACTTATTCCAGGAACAGTATAAACCTATAACTCTGATCCAGGATAACACAGTTATTGTAGGGGAGTTGGACCTTGGAGTGTAGCATACAATTACACTTACTTTTTAGCTCAGTGAAACACTGTCTAACACCAGTAAGCACTTATTACACTCATTTTGAATGGCTTAAAGCAGACCAAGGTTAGCTACACCTAAAAACACTTTTCAAGAATGGCACACAGCTATTTTAGGCAGGTAAAACCTAATGTTGCAATACACTATTACAGTTTTCTTTTTAGATCATTTCAACATAGATTAAGGCAAGCAATACCGTTCCAAAGAATGGAACACCCTCCCCCTGGCCATCAAAACTGACCCATCACATTTTTCCTTCAGCAGAAAACTTAAAAACTGGCTCTTCACTTTCAAACGCTAATACCTCCTAATCCTAGAAAAGACCTGTTGCTTACTGTAAATACCTGCTAGACCTGTACATTTTGTACATTGTAAGGGCCTCATCATAGCATAGGCGCTCCCCAGTGGTCGAGGTGTACGAAAAGAAGTAGTGGAACTATGTTCCCTGCTGGCCTGCAACCACTCCCCACAAACCCCATCACCTCGCCCCCTCCCACACATAATACAAATTCCCAAACACTTGCACCTGCTGTTTAAGAGAACGTCCAGTGCATTGCACTGAAATTGCAAGTTTCAACTTCTTCCCACACTTTTATTTTAAAATGAAACCATTCCGGAATGGTTTCTTTTTAAAAATAAAAGTATAGGAGCTGTAAAACGTTATTTTAAAAAGTAGAGGAGCACTGCTCACGACCGCTCCCGCCCACTTCGACCACTGGCGCTCCCGTAATGAAGGGTGCCGGTACGGGACCGACACCCTTCATTACGGGACGCCCTATTACGAGGTTCCCTTTGCGGTAAGCCCTATGGGGGCTCAAATGGGAATGGGTTCCTTCAAGGAGGAATTACCGGGTCCTCCAAAGTCAGAATTACCCCGTTATTCCTCATTGAAGGAACCCGGTACTGGGACCCAGTATGGAGGCAGCCATGCCCTTATAAAGGGCATGGCTGCCTCCATACTCATAATGAGGCCCTATATCTTACATTAAATTATATATTTTTTTTTTCTTCAATTCTATGGGCCTCATTACAACTGTGGCGGCCACGGTATGAACAGTGCCAGTAAGGGACTGGCACCGTTCATACCGGGCCGCCACATTACGAGTTCTGCAGTGGGTCCCGCTCTGTACGCCTGGCCAGACCAGACATGCAGAGCGGGACCCGCTAGCAGAACAGGATGCTAAAAACGGGCCTGTCATTAACGGGCCCGTTGTTAGCATCCTCCCCATTCCCATTGAGCCCTATGGGGGTTGAAATGGGAATGGGACGTACCGGTCCGGATCCCGCGAAAGGGAATTACCGGGCCCTCCAAGGTTGGAATGTCCCGGTAAGTCCCCTTTTGCGGGACCCGGACCCGAGTTTGGGGATAGCCATGCCGCCAAAAACGGCATGGCTACCTCCAAACTCGTAATGAGGACCTACGTATCTGTAATTATGTCTGTTAATTCTGTCCAGCGCCCAGATACCTGAGGGTTAGGCAAGCTCTTCAAATGTAAAATAAATAAATAAATACATAAACTTGTTTTATGCTGGCACACAACTAACACAAGGTAAGTAAGGTTCCATGTGATTTAAACAAATCAAATAACAGAGAATGAATTAATAACAAACCTATAACTTTTTTATTTTGGGTGTTCCCCACTTCAAGCCCCCCCGTTTCCCTATGTTAGAAAGCCCAACCCAACCCAACCCCTTCCCCACCATTTTAACCCCTTAATCCCCACCCCATATATACATTTACCAAAAGATTTGTTATTTTTAATTGTTTTGGATCCGTTATGAATTAATTTGTTATTTTGGATTTGTTTACATAACAGTTTACCGGTAAGTAACACCTATACACTTTTCAAAAGGAGCTGTCAGCAACTAAGAGGTAAGTATAACCTTAGGCAGACTTCTTCTGCAAAGACTAACAGCAAGTCTGGGGAAGCAAGACCCAATTGCGGACACTCATACATTTATATCCTAACAGAATAGTACAGTAGGACCAACAGCATTACTTTTGGGAAGAGGGGGACCCAATTCACAAGTGAGTAAATTAACCTTCTATCTACTTTCTGTTAGAATGGCGAGACAGTTTTTAAGGAAGGTAAAACCTAATACTCTGCAGAATAGCAGAACATTTCCATGATAAGTAAAATAACCGTACATATACTTTTACAAGTGGCAGAAGACTTTCAAGGTAAGTAATAACTTTTGTAACTGTCCACTCTCAGAGGGCAGTTACCATCTAACTATTTTACAAGTCAGTAAACTTTTCAGCACTTGTTTTACTTTTCAAGGCAGACACCTTAAAGTATCCAGCCCTTCCCAATTCTATTACATTAGTTCTCTCAGAGGCAGACGAGGTACCCTAGTGGTCTAGGAGCCAGCTCTAGGCAAGGTGAGTGAGACAGGGCTCAGTTGCAGGCAAAGTTAGAGTTCCAGTGGAAGACTGTTTAAACAAGAAAGCATTCTACATTCAAGGTTAGTTGATGTTCCACGGACTTCAGAGAAGTCACTGCAGGGGGATTCCAGCAGGGACCTGGGTGAACCGGATGGGAGGACTCCCAATCAAAGAAAAAATCACAAAGCTACACAGGAGACTTAAGGTAACACCCAAGGTATCACAGTACCTCAGCACAGAAGAAGAGTTTGCAGCAGGAGGTCTTCAGGATTTGCTGCCAAAAACCCAGGTGCTGAATTCCTTATCATGAAGACAGAAGACAGGACCCCAGATGGGCTTTTTCAGCAAGGATCAATGCAGAAGGCTCCGGGGAAGAGTTTCTTTTTGGCTGGATGCCGTTCTGTGGTCTTGGTGCCCTTTTCAGGAGCCAGATGAAGACTGAATAATGCTTGTCGGATTCTCATCATTTGCAAGGTTCAGCTGTCTGGTGAGGGGATTTTTCGGACTTGATTCATGCCTCTCGAGGTCCAGCAGGATGCCAACAAAGTTTCAGTAAGATTTGGATTTTGGGGAAAAGCGTGTGCCGCACAATGTCCCGAGGTCCCAGGGTATTGCAGCCCGGCAAGGTTTCAGCACAACGTGGGATGCCTCAAAATGCAGGTCTTTTTGAGTCTAGTGGGTCTCTCCAGGCTCTGGGTCGGGGTCATTGTTTTCAGAGTCCCCAGGTCAATTGGAAGGAAGGGTAACAGCAGGCTCCGGTTACACAGCAGGCTCTGCGGTCGTTGGAAATCATCTCAGCCGTGTTTTATTCATCATTCTCTTTGGATACAGTTCCAGTAATCGACTGACTACCTCTTCAGCTCCCAGGATCTGACTTTTATGCAGGAACCCAGCCAATCAAACAGCCATGCAACATTCAAACTTGGGGGATTGGCAGTCCTTCCAGGACCGCCAGCCTCCAGATTTGAACTGGATTCTCGCAGTCAGGCTGGAAGACAAAGGGCTGCAGAGTTTTGGACTCCTTCCTCACTTCCTGCCTTCACAGACATGCTGAAGCCTGGGCTGGGAATCCACAGGATAAGATAAAGTTAACACAAAGCAGTTTCCCACTCTGCAGGTTAGGGGAAGAAACAGGAAAGGAAAAGAAATGCTGAAATGGTGAAAAAAGAAGACGGGGGGCATTTTGGTAAAATGACCATCCATGTGTGCCTTTACTAGGGTTGTGGAAACGGTTTGCAGTAAAGGTGCACTGAATTAATAAAAAGGTTCACTGCCACAAGCCATTAAAGGTAAGTTTGTCTTTGTAAAATAAATGTTACATTTAGAATGAAAAATGGGAACCTTGTATCCTACCAGCACTCCACATAAGGACTGGGGTGAGGGTCTCACCTAATAAAATGTAAAAGGGATTCAAAGTTCCTTTCTCCCTTGGGAACTGTAGTTCTCACAAGGTTAGCCAGAGGAAGTTAATATAATAGGGGAGCCCCAAGGACAACCCAGCAACAATAGGCAGAATGTGCCAAAAGTTGTCAAAGAGGATCAAATAAAAAAAAAAAAACACTATAGAGAGTCTAAACAATGACATCCATAAAAAGAGTAAAAGATTATGTGAGTGCGGAAAAAGGTTCCCACTGAGATATAGGGAAAAATAATCCACCAGTAAAGCAAACAATTCTTGGGTTGACACGGGTCAGGAAGATGTATCATTGCTATGAAAATATTACCTAACAACATTTTATTACACAACAGGACTATTGATCACTTTGTTATCGATTCTAATCTTAAATAATACAAGGCTGCTTCTCAGTATCTCAGCAATGCCTAATTCTTTGACCATGATTTTCCTCCATTAAGCTGCCCTTTTGCAATCCCAGCTCATTTGGTCACCCTGATTAATCCATCCCATTTGGAATAAGTGTTTCCTTTCCTGCAGCATTTAATCCCAGAGTCAGCTAATCCTATTCTCTGTGTTCTTACTACCTAAAATGTGTAATATTCTCATGCCTATGTCATGATTATATCACAGTGTTTGATTGGTCAAGTTCTTCCGTTGGCTTATCTAATAGTCACCACTCACACCTTAACACACACCTCAAGAGCCATTGGTTGGTAACATATCTGAATATGCAAAGGTGGGGGCAGATTTGCTCAGAGTTATATTGAAACTGAAATCAATTAAAAAAAAAATTCTTCTGTAGCAACATGCTGCCTCGATAAAACACAGATTTCTGTAAGCCCCAGGCCCACATGCACAATTGGTGATGTGGCATGAATGAGTGACATATTTGTTCATAAAGTTATGAATGTTAATAAGTGTATACTGATTTGAATGAGAATGACCTCATGATAACAACACATCCTTTACCTTATTTCCAAGTTATATAATTTCAGAGTTATGCTAAACCTTGTTTTTGCGTGAAAAAATTAATTGTAAATAGTGTTGCATTTAAACCATGGAGAATAGACATGATCAGGCATGCACTCTATTCAGCACAATGACTCAGGTGAGCACGTCTTGGCAATATTGTTATGCAATGAATTATTTGAATAATATGACATATCTTCTATGTCTTCTTTGTATTAGGCCAACCATATGGTCAACTTAATAGGAGGCAGGGATGAAAGGTCACAGCTAAGTACAATGATTTCCCTTTGAATTCTGAGAGTGAGGAGAACGGAGCTTTGACCATATGGTCACTTCAAATTCTAATCACTTCACACTCTGGATTTAAGCTTGTAGATATTTAATTTAGTGTTTTTTAAGTAGTTAGGTTTCAAGTTTATTTCAGATCAGAGATCCATAAAACATGTATTTCAAGTACTTTTAATTAGACTAGGGTAATGTTGGTGAGATTGGTCCATTACCCCAGTGACCTGTGTGTGTCTTTGTTCTTGGGTTTTAATGGATTTCTCTGATGTGATAAATGAGCCTTCCCACATTTTGAAACCTCATATAATTGTGTAGGCATGGAGGGTTTATTTACTTCTATTGTAATGCCAAAGTGCAAGCCATTCCCATCAACCAATATTCCCATGGCTTTTTTCTTTAGGGATCAACATGTCTTAAATAAGCATAATTTTGCAATGTAAACATTGCCAATACAATAAAAAAATGATACCCTTTGAGGCTTCATTGTGAGTGAATACAAATCAGCATTCCGTATATGAAATAGCATATGAAAAGATAGGCTACTATTGTCTTCAACATTCATGTTTTCCTTGTTTGCAATTGGCAGAGCCTTTCTTTAACCTGCAGTGCAGTATTCCAATGTGACAAGGCACCACTTTAAATGTTTACAGACAATTTTACTTTATTAATGTTTTCAACACTTCTGGTTGTGGGTTTAATATTTAGTTTTAAATGCTTTTGATGTCAGGGCAAACTGTGCCATTTGTAAGGTGTTGGCTATCATGGAAGCAAGAAACTAGTGAAAATGTTAATGATTAAAGCAATGTATTATTTTTGAGCCTCTCCACCTTAAACTTGAGACAGTCTCCATTTTCGTTTGGTTTTCACGTTACAGGACCAACCCCAGGATGTAATTGAGGCCCTGATGACACCCGAATGGATGGGTGAAATTAGGACTCAAAACTTTTTAGGGGACATCCATTGGCATGGAGTGACATGTGGGCCCACCCATCTGTCACAGTGTGGTAGTCTCCAGGAATCAAAGACGCACACACGTACACATCGTATGCCTCACCCCCACAGCAAAGCTTCTTATCAGAGATGCGCTAGGTACATATCATTTCTGTTACTTAATATACATGGGTTGAAGTGTGTGATAATGGTAGCTTGGTACACTTATCTTTCCACTGTTGCACTCCAAACTCTACTGTGGGTAAGGTGTGCCTACGTGATCCATCAATTATCACACTCAGACCCACCAAATGGGGCCTGCTAATACTGTGGATAACATATTATCGTACAGCAAGCCTATTGGAAGACTTTTACTTTCCCTTTGGGATTTTTTCTTGTTTTACCTTGCATTGGAAATCCAACATAAAAATGTTTTCCAATTAAACAGAAAAAAGAAAAAATCCCAAAGGGAAAGTAAAGGCCTTTCAAAATGTCCTGAATGGAGGGACACCTGAAGTGATACTGACCTCGAGAGGCAGAGTAACCCACACTCTAGGCACAACACTGAGGAATTTCTTCCAACACAATCACATCCGTTTTTAAGGCCCAACAGTGTCGACCTGGAACTGCCCTGTGGACTGAGGGATATCAATGATCTCCGATGAGGAATAATCCGGGTCTTAATGATGCCCACTGACCTGCAATGATCTGTGACAAACAGTGACTAACTTAGTAGTTCAGTATAGGACAGCACAAGCACAAGCACAAATTACTATTGGAGAGATATGATTGAAGCAAGACACATGTCTCACCGTTTGAGTAGCCATTTTCTGCACCAGTTATACTTTCTGAGTCAGGTCACACGTATGTTGGTAGACTCTTAGCACACAAAGACAAATAGTTTTAGAAAACATTATATGTTGCAAACCAAAATGAGTAGTTAGAACTTCCTGATGATTTCCTAAAGATATTAAAGAAATGTCATATCACAGAAGTAATCTCCAGCCACGCATTACTGCTAATAGGTACAAATTGGTGCAGACTACACAACACTTATCTGCTTGGTAATAGGTAACCCACCTTTTGGTATAGGACTGTACTACACAAGCTGGTAGTGTGACTGAGCAGCCAGGCCTATCCCAAGAGGGGTAAATGTGAGCTGTAGAGCTGTACAAATGAAATCCGTAAAAATACATGTAGCCAAGTAACACTTACACTCAAGGTTTCTGTTATAAATAGTTATTTATTTTATTAACATCCATTTTTAAATAAGTGTTGTTTAAAAGGGCAATTCATGTAACAATGCAAATATACTTTAAACATACTTTTAAGAATCAAAACAAAACAAGTTAGTGGATAATCTTTGGATATGATTCTTGCACAATTCCTACACCCTGGGGTAACTTCAATCACAAGGACAGTAATCACATTTATATATCACACAGTTATACTTTTCAGATTCTGGGGTTGCAGAAAGAATAGGTTTAGGAAAGGAAAAAGGTTAAACAGGTTCTCAGTATGTGTGAGGGCAACTAAATCTTCCAATGAAATCTACACAAGCATTCCCCATCAGTAACAGTCTAAATCAAGTAACCACCTATGAGGGACAAACAATATCAAAGTCAATGGGCTAGAAGAGTCTGCAGAGAGCCAGGACAGCCATAGTCAATTTGAAACAGTCCATGGTGCTGATGCACTTCTTAGAATATTCAAAGTCTTCCATAACGTTAGAGAGTTTGTTAGAAAATCACTTGCAGGGTCAGAAGCTGATAAGCCTTTGAAAGGACGGCTGAAAGCAACTCTAAAAGAAAGCCACTGCAGTTCCCAACTGATAAAAACACAGCTTAAAGACAATGGCCCTCATTACGACCCTGGCGGAGATCCATGGTGCAATATGCACCATGGAGCATGGCGGAAAGCTGCCGATACCGCCATGGGGGTTGGCGGATTTACCGCCCCATTCCGACCTTGGCGGGGCGGTAAATCCCCAATCCCCATTTTGCCCTTCCCCATTCCCATTTTTGCCCCATAGGGTATAATGGGAGTGGGGAAGGCGTTAATTACGCCACCGTAAATTACGGTGGCGTAATTAACATCAAGGTCCCGTAGCGCCATGGATTTCTCCGCCCGGAAAAACCAGGCGGAAAAAGGCTCCATGGCGCTACGGGAACTCGTAGTAAGGCGGACGGGTCCGCCACGATTACCGCTGGCGTAATCCCACTCCGCCAGGGTCGTAATGAGGGCCAATGAGGTAAGTACCACAAGTCTAACAGAAACTCTTGTTTGAACAACAGTGCTCTAGCTGGATTCTGTCCAGTTACAGCGGTGCAGGCCCCGTGTTCCTGGCCTCAGTCGCGGGTACAAGAGGGAAGACGTCTGGAGAGCACCTGCGGTGGTACTTGGGAAGTCTTCAGTGTTAGGCAGAATCCTGTGCAGTGCCCTTAGGGACCACTACACACAATTAAGACTACAAGTGGTAATATAAGTTCACCTTTGGTACAAGCCTGTACTACTATGTTAAAGTGGTTGCAGTAGCGGAGCAGCCAGGCTTATCTCAAGAGTATATGAGCAGTAGCAGAGATTACACAAAGGGACCAAAATTACTGTGACTCAAGCAAACACTGACTCAAGGTTTCAGGTAAAAAATATAAGTACATTTATTTTTAAACCATTTGTTATAAACACAAAACTTCTATTAATTCAAAACCACACGTAAAATACACTACAACCAACCAATTCTCTTGGTACAGTATAACTCAAGGTAAATACTCTATGTTTTAATAGACCGGTGTTGTGAAACAAAAGACGTTACCGGGAATACATATCCGATCACTTTTTGACAGTAATGACAGTTCGGTCTTAGTAAAGATACGCGTATCTGCGGCAAGAAATGTTACCGGGGAAAAAACACACTTAGCACCTGAGTTAACCCGAGAGAGTTGGGGGCAAAAATCATAGGCAATACTTTTGTCAGGGCAGACAGAATCAGAGAACACTCGTTGACAGAAATTCAAGAGTCAATAGGCCGGAGCCAGTGTCAAGTGGAACCGGGTCCCTGTTGTCTCCTTGAAGCAGAACACAGTACCTTATTCAAGGAAAAAGCTGGTGCCACGGCTGTTGTTCCTGGTAGTTTCCTGCAGACCCACGGTTCCTCGAGCTTCGGCAAGAAGGAGGACGTCTGGAGGGGTCTGCACCACACAGGGATGAAGCCGGCAGTAGCGACGGTGAATAAAAGGTGCGCTCCTTAAAATCCAGAGAGGCTCTTCAGATGGCTATCCGGACCACTAGAGCAGTGTGCAGTGATTTCGACCAAGAAGAGGATCCTCTGGATGTGGAAGATGAGCTGGTTATACCCACCAGGCTCAAGGGAAGAAGACTCCAGACTGGATCTTCTCTGGTCGTCGAAGGGTAAATAGCTGAGGACTGCAGCAGGGCTTCACCAGGACAGGATAGTTGCAGCAGCCATCTTCTTCTCCACTTCTCTTCAGTTCCTTGTAGTTCCAGTGTTGACTCTGACTTCCAGCCCAAGAGTCCTGCCTTTTATGCAAAAATCCCCCATTCACACAGCCTGGCTGTCAATCACGCAGCAGGGGGGTTGTCCAGCCCGGACCACCACCTCAGCCAATCATGGCAAAGTGCGACTTGGGTTTCCTAGGATACCCTCTGCAGGGGGTGACTACACCCCTCCCTCAAATTCAGCCCACCTAGAGACCCAGGTGCCTAGAGGAGTGCTTCTTGGCAGAAGCCCGCCAAAAGATAGTGAACAAAGAAGGCAAACCTGGTTTGCCGCGCAAAGTAAAACACAAGAAGGACTTTAACAAAAAGAAATGGTGAATAAACCAACCGGAGCCAAACGAAAAGGTATTTGGTCAAGCAGATTTATGTTCGAGGCTAATAAAATAGCCTAAAACAATACCACTTTTATATAGTATAAACGCAGTAGAAAAGTTAGGGTAGATACCACTGCCACCAGCCTAAATGTTAAAAGAGCGAAACAATGCTTTGTTAGGTACAGATTAAAAAAATGGCTAAGAAGTAACCCATTCCAATACTCCATGTAAGATGGGGTGTACTGGATCTGTCGTTAAAGGACTATGTAAAGTTAATGGCAACTTTCCCCTTTTCTGGGGGACAGAAGTCAGCCCCAGAAATGGAGTTGGTGGGAAGTCTAAAAGACAACCCTGTGTCACTGCACTGAAGGTGCTGTGTAACACACAAAAGAAGGGGGCTAATGAAGTGGTGTACTCCAGAGCACACAATCACAAAAACAGATGAAATACACATGGCAAAACATGGGTAAGAGTGGGGAAAAGCTCACACTCTTACCAAGTGAAAAAAAAATAACTCCAGAGATCCAGCAAAGCTGCTGAGGGACTCACTAGGTAAGGAAATTAGCCATTGAATGAAAATTCTCCCTAACAGTCGGCAGCTACAGGCTCTTTTCGGTTTAGAGGCACTTTGTGGTTTCAGCCCTTAGTAAACAGCATCGTCACGGATCTCGGATAACGGTGTGGATTCCTTCACTCCTTGTTTCCTGCACTCTGGTGAGGGGACTCAAGCTCAGGTCGTCCTGCTTCTGGAGGGTCCTTAGGAGACTCCTGGAGCTTTTAGCCGGATTTCAGACATTGCACTCAACTAAGGATTACTCGCCCCCTAGCACTCAGTTCTTGTAGCAGCAAAGAAGTACAGCCAGTCAGGAAGATGGTCTAGTGGAGTTTGTCTCGGGGTTAGTTGGTCCCACAACCCCAAGGGAAGAAGTTGTTCCTTCTGGAGCTTCTCTGTCAAATTGAAAAAGGAGTTTCAGCACAGTAGCAGGGCTTCACCGGGCAATTCAAAGGTCCAGGAGGATGCAGCAAGCTTCGTTCACAATTTCTTCGTCAGGTGTTTCTCCCCGTGGTCCACTCTGCCTTCAGTCCCAAACCTTCACCTATTTCACAGGTTTGTCCCATTCAAGCACATCCTAAGCAGTCAATCACACAGCAAGGTGGCTGTCTTGAAAGGACAGCCAGCCAGCCAATCAGGACTGGTGGCATTTAGGCATTCCTAGAGACAAAGGACAGGGGAGTTTCGTGAGAACCTTCCTCACATCCTGCCTTTCCAGACACAATGGAGCCAGAGGCGGGCTGAAGCCTGTTCTCACTGCACAGAGTAAAACCCAAGAAAGACCTCACAAACAGAAAATGGCAAATAAAGAAGACCAGAGCCATTTTGACAAAATGGTCACCCATGGATGCCGTACTGCAGCTGAGGATTCAGTCTGCGGTAGGAAAGCACAATGGTAGGAAAATTAAACCACTGCCACCAGCCATTTAAAGTAGTGAGGGTAACAAAAAATGTTACATTAGAATGTAGGTTAAGGGGATACTAGGTAACCCCCCCAGCACTCCTCATAAGATGGTGTGTGGTGGACCTACAAAGAGAAAAGGTAAGGGAAGTCAATTTCACTTGACTATTCTTGGGAACTGTAGTTCGTACAAGAAAAGGTAGTTAAACCTTATAAGAAATCTAAAGAATTTCTCTGTGACACTGTACCGAAGGTGCTGTGTGTCACAATACAAAAGGAACATGATTATGTAGTTTGTCAGACTCTAAAAAACAGTGAAAACACATAATCCAAATCAGGTCAAAACACATGACAGAGTGAGAAAAAGGTCACATTTACTCCAGAGTTAAAATGTAAAAGTCCTAAAGTCCAGGGAAAGAGCTGGGGGTCTCTAAGGTTGAAGGGAATTAGCACAGAAATGTGAATTCTCCCTCACAACGGCTGTGGTCAGATGGTAGCCTCAGGATACACAACTTGGCAGCAGGGCAAAATGAAACTCCATTAATCAGTGAAAGTGTGAATTCATGCTATGCCAGTCTTGACTTTAATCACTCTGATAAATCTACCTGTCAGCTTTACCTAAAGGGTTGAGAGCTTAGCCTATCAGATTCTGGAAAAAAGGCCCTAGTTCTGTGATATGGTGAGATTAATGGCACTGTTTTTGAGGCATATCCCACAGAACACTCAGATAAACATTGAGCTGCAGGGGCGACATAACCAACCCCATGCCACTAATTGAGGAAAGACCCTGGGGGCGTCATAAGAAACCATTGTCACCTCCTGTATCCTGCCATCCAAGAGCAAGATGATCCGGAATACATACATTCCCACACATGTCTGACAGCCTCAGTGGATTTGATATGATGTAATATGATATGACATTTATAGCAAGTGTTTCACAAGGATATCAAAAAATGTGTTCCTGACCAATTGTGTCAAAGGCTATAAGGAGAACCCACATAACAAGGTAAGAGATCTGACCACAGGAGATTATCACACACACAAAACAGTACATTTTGAGTTTTGTGTGTGTGATTCCTATAAATTCATTCCTGTCTAAGTACCACCGCAGGCCTCCCACACAATGCAGGGCATCTAGATAGTCCCCAGAAAACCTATGTTCGAGATCATTCTATACACGGCCTGATTAATCCCAGATCTCCTCCAAGTGAACGAATATTAACAGGTCATAATACATTATTCGTTTTAACGCATTATTTTTAGTGCCAAGTGGCAGAAAATGCACATGTTCATTCAGTACAAAGACATTCTACAGCCGTCCGATATATGAACTGAGCTCGCATAAAATGCCCTAGAAATCGCCCCTACAACAGTTTGTTTCCAAACAAACAAATAACTACAAGGAAAATGTCATCAATTACGTAACCACGATATAAAAAAAAGGAGTGATATAAAATGCAGCAGCACACCGCAGGAAGCACAATTTCGGGACATTAATAATGTTGCAGAAAAAAACACTGGTCCTACAGCGCTTATTATACTGGAGGAAATAATGTGAAACATAGTGGGATAAATGTTCAAAAATGCAATTTCTACGAATACATTCAAAGATGCATTTTTATAGGCTAAAAATGATTTTGGAATGTTTAAAATCAAAAAGAAGGAACACTATTTTAGTGAATGAGGGGGTAGTTGTAAACGAAGAAAATGTCAGAGACCTCATAGTGTCCACAGCCCTTTTCCCAGCCAAACATCCACCCACCCTTCTCCTGCCCCATATACTTTATTTATTTATTTGCATTTGTGAAGCGCCTAAGCCAAAAGGCATCAAGGCGCTGTTGCAAACCAGTTACATGGTACATCTACTTATAACAGTGAGAACTTAACGTTCAGAGAAAAAGACATGAAGCGGAAGTTTGTGGAATTCCTCCTATGTTAATATTCTTAATTTTTTCAAGTTATTTTAAATCTTCAGGAAAACATTTTCTACCCATGCATACACCCTAGTTCACTCAGGAACCTAAGGGTAATTATATCTCCAGACCGCCTGCTCTCCAGACCGCCTGCTCTAGTGCCTTAAGTGGCATCATAAAACAAGACGGGGCTCATCAAGGGGGCATGGCCTAATGGCAGGTGTTGCCTATCGGCCCGTTAGGTCATGCCCCCTTAACAAACTCCGGCTTAATGTCCTGCAGCCACCCTCGCCAGGCAGCCCTTTGCAGAGATCAGCACCCTCTCCCATTTTGGGAGAGGGTGCTGATCTCTGCATCTCTTAACTAAAGGGATTCCTAGTGGGGGTCAACACCACTTCCTTTCTTCTTCAATGGTAGCGCCGGCACCTGCAAGGCATCCTTTTGCAGAGATCATCACTCTCGCACCCCAGGGTTTGAGGGCAACGATCCCTGAATCCATTATATAAGAGGGATGCCTGGCAGAGGACATTGTCACATGTTTTCAACCTTAATGGTGGTGCTGCCCCTCATCAAGCATTCCTTTACCTAAGAGATGCAGTGATCACTCTCGGGTTAAAGGGAGGCCTGGTGGGGTGGCATCCAGCCATTAAGGATGAAATTGTGAGGCCGCTGGAAGACGAGGCCATTTTTCCTGAAGCCTGAAGTTCCCGCGAATGAGCGAGAGTCTAAGGCTTTGGATAAAAAGGCCTCGTCTTCCAGTGCCCTCACCTTTTCTTCTATAATAGTGGTGCCGGCCCACAGCATCTCTTGGTTAAATGAATCCCTCGCAGGTGCCGGTGCCACCCTTATGGACAAAAGGCTTTTTATAAAGCCTGAAGCTCTTGCACATGAGTAAGAGCTTCAGGCTTTAGACAAAAAAAGCCTTGGCCTCTAGCAGCCTCATTGGCTGGGGCTTCCAGTGGGCATTAGGGAGCCACGGCAGGGCCTGCTCTCAGAAACCTATTTCTGAGTCCGGCTGGCCCCAGGGCCACTTAAAGCCCTGGCTTGCTCCATCCTGATTCTCATGCGATCCACCCGCTGCTCCGATTATGCACATTCAATTAGCTTGACCCAGCAGGATTTCCCAAATAAAGGGGACACAAAGGAAGGCAGAGAGTCCTTTCAAAATGCTAGATAGTATGAGTTCGAGAGAAATATATAATGCAGAGCAAGTGAGTTCCCTCACAGAAAAACTGCAAAAAAATTATCTGTAAATTAGCTTAGCTGATTTTATGCCTACAATTTATTTAATAAACACAACTTTTGCATGCACATATATCACAAGATGGGAGTGTTAAATCAGGCATTCCAAAAGCTACCTAACAGAACAAAGCAAATTGCAATTAGGGAGCATAATAGGCATGTCTGCCCTTGATGTCTTCCCTTGCACTTGCCACCAGCTGGTCACACTTTTATTTATGGTCTTATTTATTTTACTGTTATCCTATGTACGGCACTGCCCACTCCCCCTTTCCCCCTGCACTTTTCCCCTTTCCCCTCCCCTGCACTTGCGCAATCTCAATGTCACCTGGCCTAGTAAGATCATTGGGCCTCATTCCGAGTTTGGCGCAAAGGGATACTGGGCACCGGTAAGGACACCGGTGCCGGTAATCCCTTTGCACCCTATTCCGAGTTCCCTTAGTGGGTCCCTTCCTTAATGCCTGGTTTTACCAGGCGTTAAGGATGGGACCCGTTAAGGGACTTTAGAGCTAATAACGGTACCGCAATTTGCGGTACCGTTATTAGCGCCTTCCCCCTTCCCATTGAGCCCTATGGGGGCTCAAATGGGAATGGGGAATGGCTTTTTCAATGGGGACTTACCGGTCCTGCAAAGGTCAGAATAGACCGGTAAATCCCCATTGAATGAGGGCAGACTCGGTACCGGTATTGGAGGTGGTCATGGCGCTAATAGCACCATGATTACCTCCAAACTCGGAATGAGGCCCATTGTCTCTGTCTTCCCTCCGTTCACCCTCCCTTGCCTCGTCGCACCTTGAAACACTTGTGTATAGGCGCGTTATAAATGGCATAACATATCATATCATGTACATAACTAAAAAGACAAATGAATATGTGTGTGAGAAAACTTCCCTAAAGGCATGGAAATATATATAGTTTTTTACACACAATGCTATGAAGAGAATTGAAAGGTAAACAAAGAATTGAAAATTCAAAAGAGAACAAGAGTGTGTTGTGTCGAGCTACTTGAGTTTCGGCTAGACTCGGGTTAGAGGCCTGAAGGATCTCAGCCTTCAACAGGACGACAAGAAAATCATGGCAAGGATGGTAAAGCCTTGATCTGAATTTGATATTTGAAGTATCAAGAATTTAATCTTGAGAAAAATATCAAGAAAGGTGTCAACTGATGAACAGAAAACCATGAGTGCGTTTTGCCTGTTGTAAGACAATTTAGTACATTTTCATGTTTGCGAGCTCCAAACTGGCATTTCGTAAAAACGAGTGCCAAAGCTGGTAGAAGCTTAATTTCACAGCACCATGTTCTGGGCCAGAATCAGTATGAAATACAAATAAAATAAAAAGCTGCCCTTGTTATACACAGTGATTGTTCCCATGAATGTCAAAATAGTACATGAAACTAGCATAAGCACTGAAAGACACAGCCCCAAAACCACAGTAAATATTCTAACCTCCAACTGCGGGAAGAACATGCTTTCCGAAAAAAGGGAAAACAAATTAATTCCTGATCCTCCATCTGTGTTCCCTACTTATATCCTATCCTTCCGAAATTCGCTTTTCCAATTCATCCCCTTATCCCTTGTATCCACATAACCACTTCCTCTATAACCCTACACACAGAACTAGGAACTACTGGCGCCTAGGGCCAGGCCTAGTAAACTAAATCCTGTAGCAACCTATCACATGATCCCTTCACTCCTCGTCCCTGCCCCGCCCTGTCAACAATTCCTAGCAAGCCTGCCTGGATGTCCTTCCTCTGTGTCACTGACCTTTCCACAAACTGCAGTGCCTTCCTGCGCCCAGTCTACCCTGTTGCCTGTACCTAATCAACAGACAAAGGCTCAACCGCTGTGACTAAGTGAGAATGGCAGCCAGACAGTTCCCAATGCCCAGAACATGCAGCACCTTGAACACAATATTCCAGCACAGCCATTACAAAGCAAGCAAATTCATCAGTCACAAGACATCATTGTTTGACTGTTTGTTTGTGGCACACCCACCACAGTCTTTTGTCCACAATAAATGCCACTCTCGAATTCTGGACCCTCAGCAGCATAAACAGTGGAATACCTTTTAAAATGGGAATAATGTGGTTCTTTTTATAGCCATTCCTCTGCCCTTTCTGCACACACCACTTTCCCTCTCAGAAAACACTAAATCCTACCATTGCAGCCGTGTTTGAAAATATGTGTGCATTCCAAACCTCTTGTTTCTCTGGCAACCACATGAACACGCCATTGCATTCAGTCAGGAAGGTCTCCTACACTCTATGATCTTCCCGGACCCTTATCCTGGCCATGATCAGGATATGGTGATGAGCCTGCTTTGCCTCTTTCATTGGAAACACCGGGGACCTCATTACGTGTTTGGCAGTCATCTGCTGAAATACCGCCAAAATTGGATACCGTTACTGACTTTTGGTCGCACAGATTTACTGTGGTATTGCAAGTGGTGGCAAGGCAGTGTAAATCCCCAATTTAGGAGTCCATAGGACTCCATAAGGATTTTGGCACAATTACAGAGAGTGGTAATTCTGCCGATATTTGGAGGGAAAGTGCAGGATTAACCTCCAACATTAAGTTGAAGGTAATTCCTCCACTTTTCCTCCACACCCAGAATCCAGCAGTGCAGACAAAACTGTGATAATTCCGCTATCGCCCAAAAAAGTGTTGGTAACAGAATGACCACAACTATTTTATCACACCGCCAAACTCAAAATGATTCCCAATGTTCCTTCTTTAAAAATGCTCTGCCTAGTGCTTCTGCCTTATATGCAAAATATATATGTTCTAGCCAAAGTAGGCCTGTTCACTAGAAAACAATCATCCAAGTGATGCAGGAAATGTGAGTAACCCGATTTTGAACAATCACCCCTTGAGGAAGTGCCTAAAAGTCTCAAACCTTGCACAGGAGACTGACCAGCCAACTGGCATTGTCTTGTCTACAAACATGCCTCCCACTAATTGTATGCCCAGTAGCGACAAATCCTGTGGATACTTTGATAGAAGTCAAAAGTCCGAGTTGACCTCACACTTGACGATCTGTGGACATCATCCATCCCTTTAAGACAATGTCAGTGCCTTGCCACTATTGGAGAAAAGCACACTGCAGTCCTATTGATCAATTCGATCTTTCACAGTTCATCTTTATGGAGATAACAGATGATGAATCAGTGGATATTCACCCAGTGTCTTCTTTAGGATGATCTCCTAAGAGGACATAAAATGTCCTCCATTGTGGAGATTACTTTTTCAGTTACCACCGCTTTTGACGATCTTTCACTGAAGCCATATTTACACCCCACTTCCCACCTGGGCCCTTTTAAAGGGTTCCGGAAACCAAAAGAAAAAACACCTGTAAGGACCTGTACCGCCTTCCTGCTTGTGTTTCTTTGTAGCCAATGCTCTATCTTGACCAACCTATTCTGCAGAGATATTTTCCCATTGTCCATTTGCTTCACTGCACCTCCCCTTTTCCCCATCAACTACTGATTTCCCAAAGTAGGACACCCTTGAAAGAGGGACTGAGATACCAGTAACCTACTGGCTGTGTCGACATCTATAGGTTACTTAGCCTCCATCCACTAAAGGTACAGATCCATATCATGTTCTCTAAATGGTCCACATCTCTGCATCGTTTTGCAGCCACCCTACCCTGCCCAAAAGTGTTCAGTGCCTGCCTATTGATTTTCTAATACGTGAAAAGCTTTACAAACCTCACTAGGAAATTGTCACAGTTTACTTTTGCTTAAAAGAGAAATGCAGGGATTCATTATCATGGAAAGTCGGCAACCGGGGCTGGCATTCTAGCTCTTTCTCCTCCTCCTTGAATCCTCAAGACATTTAATTTTTCTATGCAGTATCTTCCAAATATCAAATGATTCCTCCATCCTCTTTTTTTGTTGTGTGCTTCACATGAAATACGAACCCAACTGTTTTGTAATTCTTATATGGGTTTGCGTCTTTAGTTGAACCACACTGGTTTCCTCTTTCTCATTCTACTTCTGCTCCCCATTTCACTAGGATTCCGCATCTACGACCCCAGTTTCATTTGCATTTTCATATTTTACACCTTGTGGGGGCCGAAACATGTACACAATTACCTAGTTATGTTGTTCTGCACTTTGCCGGAATATTGGCCTATTTCCACTGCCCTTCTTTGCAACATCCCTGCCTTCTTGACCTCACAGATGTTTGCCATCCCAACAGGGACGTTATTTCACCAATATGCCAGGAGTAGTGGACGTGATATCACACGACCCGTGACACCTGATGACATCACAGGAAGTGATGTAATTTGACCCCACCCCCAAGTGACATCACAGGAAGTGATGTTAAATTACCTTCAGCTTTTTCAGATGCGTCTAGCACCTGTGTTTCCAGGTGCTCTCATTTCAGCCAGATATAAGAACCGAGGCACAGAAGGAGGCATGATTTGTCCATGATTACACATTTGGGGCATGTCATTTTCCAGATTCGACGTGGGGTCTATATGTAAAACATACACAATGCAGTATTTGTAACAGGGTAACCGAAATCTCTAACGCAGGCTACACCTAGTGTATAAAACATCTATAGCTCAATGGACACAAGTATGTGTTATCTGTGGCGTTGCTGTGTTAAACAAGCCAAAAAAGCACTGACCTGGGCAGGCATGCGCTGCTGTTCACCCAGGAGAAAAATGCTGCACGAGCAAGGCCTGAGAATTAAATAATTGACCAGTATTTAGTATCAACAAAATTCCCAGGTTATAAATGTATCTATCAGTCAGCTACCATTACGATAGAAGAAACCTATTAGACTGGTGTGCGTGCACACAGGGGAGTGCACCTGATAGTGTTATCTTTGCTGGAATATAATACCTGGGAAAGGTTCTTTCAATATACCAAAGACCCTCATGGTTTTTATTATCTAAGTGTAATACTGGGTGCCAGAGGAGTTTTTTAAAACACACTATTTAATGTAATATCATTGCTGAACACATAAATCCATGGCACCACACAGTTATTTTAAATTGAAAACACCCACAGGTTGCTTCTCACCCAGGGACTCAGGGACTCACTGGCAGAGGTCAAGGCGTGCACTGTACACTACCCCTTTGTCAGACCCAGTGGTGCCCAATGGCGCAGCAAAAAATTTGGCAGCTCCCCTGCGAGCCATGCTATGCCCCTCTACCCCCAAGCTCCTTAACAAAGCACATGGCATGCCACACCCCGAGTCAGTCCGGACCACCACGTGTACGCAATGTCCATGATGATTATGCCTCTGCAGGGGGCATGCACTACTGCAAGTGAAAGAAGCAAATATGTTTTTCAATGAAAGCTTAAATGTTTAACAGAACATAGAACGAAGGGGGTGGCGCCTGGCCCACAAATATACTAGCCACCAGTGTTGAGTTGTTTTTTTGGAGGGTGTACATTTTTGCCACAAGTATGCAATTGCGACCGAACATAGCAAGGCAGCCCGAATTAACGAACATATGTTTGGTGTGGGGAAGATTCTACTCCCTCCCCAGAGAAAATGTTTGGAATAATAGATTAAAATGGTGCTTTACACAGCACAATTTCTGGGAAAATGTGGGTAAATGGCCAACAAAGTGGGTAAAACACCCACAATCGTTTTTTTAGGGTGTAAGGTAAATCATGAAAAAAAGTACAAAAGATGCAAGTCACCAAAAGTGCACACGGCATTTCCCAATGCATTATCATCCCGGAACATGCATATGGAATTGATGGGATTACACCAGAGTAATTCTGAGTTCAAATAACAGAACCAGCTCAGTAAGATGGCAAAGTACTGTTTTATTATCTATTATCTCATACAGGGAGGTTACAACGAAAATCAACGGATGAACGCTCATTCTCTCAATGATCTCCACACAAAATAAGGTCCTTATACCAAATAATACATCAGAGTGATGTCATACGACGTGGCATTAGTGAAAAACCTATCAAGGGTCAGGATTGGTTCATGGAAACATCTAAGTATACATTTCTATAGGAGCTAGGATTGTTATTGGATGCCCGTTATCAGGTGGACAACTTATGTTTACTTCTAAAAACATGTCATATCAGAAACATTAGTAACACAGTTTCTCATTGGTTTTCAAGCTATACGGTCTGATTTAATTGGTTGGCATGCTTGTGCCATGGCTGGAACATTTGCGTTAATCTAGCAGCACATAAGCCCAGACCCAGGTGCAGGGAAATAGGACATGAAACTACCTCACCACCCATTTAGCCCAGCATCTCTCATCGCCCATGCCTTCTGACATTAAATTGTCTTTGTATCTTTGTACTTAGCCTTGCAAAGTTTCCTTGGCTTTGAGAATTCACGGGAATGAGGGCAATCGCTATTGTGTCTGGAACTCCAAGTTCCAGCTCTATTTCTATCCTTGGCTCATGTGACAGCCACACCATGCAGCTTCATTAGCATATTGTTCTTGCTGAGACACAGTTTTCCATTCCAGCTTCATGGGTTCTGGCTTACTAAATTTATGATACCAATGTCCAGTTTCTGTATAATGGTGGCTTGGCCTGCATTATATTCACTACTCATAGCTAGCTTCTATGGTGACTTAATCTATCTTGTGTTTCAGCGTCTGTCCATTTATTGAACAATTGTTTTCTGCTGCACTTTGTGCACATGTTACCTTTTCTTTTATACTGGAGAGTTCACTTGGTCCTTACTTCACCATTAGCCCTCTAGGATCCATACATAATTTTCAGCTGGTGTCTTGAGATGTTGTGCATACTTTTTTATGATGTATCAGTTCCCCCGTCCAGCTTCTCCTTATACTCCTTCAGGGTTTTCCTCCTGTAAGTAATCATCACATCGAGGGTACATTCGTTAGGGTTGTCTCAATGGGTATCTTCTTTCAAACACTTGCTGTGGTATTGTGGCTAGTGTCAGGCACGGCACGATAGTGTAGAGAAGGAGCTAAGTAACCCCACCTTAATCACTTTGCCCATATTGCCTATCTGCTGGAAACCAGAATATGATACACGTACAAAGCCATTTGAATTACAGATACCAAGGAGAATGC
This sequence comes from Ambystoma mexicanum, assembly GCF_040938575.1. Lineage (NCBI taxonomy): Eukaryota > Metazoa > Chordata > Amphibia > Caudata > Ambystomatidae > Ambystoma > Ambystoma mexicanum. Next base: position 1,125,209,952 of record NC_090921.1, read on the forward strand.
TCGAAGCAAGCTTCTCATTGAGGCAACCATACCCGCATATGAGACAGTATTATGGCTGTCCGAGTGATAGTCCAGAAGAAAACAGGACAATCGAATAGACGAAGAGAGATAATGACGTCATACAGAGCAAAGCTGGCGTATGTAGAGAAGAGATGCATAGACCAGGAATGCAGGCAATTCTATAAAGACATCAAGAAAGTATCAAAGATAAGTGACATCTTGGGATCAAGATGAAGAGACTTATGCTACAAAAGTAATGAAGATATCAAGCTATTTCACACGTGTAAATATGCTAAGAAACGCAAGCAGGTGAAATATTCTTAAAGGCTAGCTTTCTAGTGAATAGAGTGTGGCATGCGCCAACATGTATATATATATATATATTCAGTGAAAAAACTTTGTTAAAGGGACGTTATGGTTAAGTTGCGCTACTAAAAACCTATGAAATTCAGTAAAAAAACGTTGTTAAAGGGACGTTATGGTTAAGTTGCGCTACTAAAAACCTATGAAATTCAGTGAAAAAACTTTGTTAAAGGGACGTTATGGTTCAAAGTAAAACCGAAAAACCCCTGAAATTCGGCAGTTATGGTAAGATAAGCGACCATAACTCGCGCCGCCACCGTGCACTGCTAACACTAACACACAGAACATCAAAGATGACATCACAAATGTCATTGATGACATCACTGATGACATCACATGGCTGGCTCTCCCTTTTTTTCCTTTCCTGACATATCTAGGCCACATGATTTTCTTCAGTAACAGTCAGGAACTAAAAATTGTAAATTACTATATTCGTAGACTTATCTTTCAAGTATGTTCTTAGAATAATTCCCTTATGGTCCAGTCATATCATATGAAACATATACATAGGAGAAGTCACAACCTTGAAAGACAGCAATCGTTTTTGTGCATTAAAATTATCAGTAGATTTATCAGCACTTTCTGATACTTTTGATGTTTTTTTATTACTGTACTTTCCCTGTATATGCTCATATTTTTATATGTTGTACTCACACTATTTTCCTTAGGGTCCACACACATCATGTGATATATATAGATAGGGTAAGTAACAGCTTTAAAACAGAGCAATCATTTCTCTCCATAAAGGTAATCAGTTAGGTTATGAACACTTTCTGCTACTATTGCTTTCTCTTTTTCCTACTTCAATTCCTTTGTATATATTCATATTTGTATGTGGTGTTGTCTCTTTGTGATTTGTGTATAATAATGCAATTATGTAGTAAGTGGGTTTTATTACCTACTTATCACAAGTTTCACTGTACGCAAAACTCTAATATGAAAACAGTTATCATTTCAATATTGAACATGGCAAGCTTATGAATAATGCACCTCCATCATGTATGCTGCACACAATGCCTATGTTTCTACATGGGTACCTTAGTATACTGGATTGAAGTTAATAATAGAATGCTATTTATATCAATGCATAGCTTAATGCGCTGATTAGCACTTGATTTTTATTCCAATAATCTTTGACACTTTTTTATTAACATTACACTAAAAATCCCTAGTACAGACTTTTCATGAATGGTAAATGCACATGTGATGTCATCAGTGATGTCATCAATGACATTTGTGATGTCATCTTTGATGTCCTGGGTGTTAGTGTTAGCAGTGCACGGTGGCGGCGCGAGTTATGGTTGCTTATCTTACCATAACTGCCGAATTTCAGGGGTTTTTCGGTTTTACTTTGAACCATAACGTTCCTTTAACAAAGTTTTTTCACTGAATTGCATAGGTTTTTAGTAACGCAACTTAACCATAACGTCCCTTTAACAAAGTTTTTTTTACTGAATTTCATAGGTTTTTAGTAGAGCAACTTAACCATAACGTCCCTTTAACAACGTTTTTTCACTGAATTTCATAGGTTTTTAGTAGCACAACTTAACCATAATATCCCTGACTTCATATACATGTAACATAGAACATACTAAACCCCTCGTAGTGATTTTCATGTCCGCGGACTACCACCATGTCCGCGGACATATCGAAAATCTGAGCGTGGTGAATGTTAATTTAAATAGTGTGCCCCATTTCCCCTTTGAAGTTGGCTCTGAAAAGAGCCGTTTTTTTTTTTTTACAGATGCTTGACAGACACCTGTTATTTTGTATTTTTTTTCTTGTTTTTTTTTCTTACTTTACTACTAAAATCTTCACATAACCTTCTCCAAAGCAACCCTTACATTCCAAAATAGAAAGGCATTTCCCGTAAAAGATAAAGAAATACCATCTTCTTTAAAACTAACAGCATTACTGGCATCAATATTCTCATTGTTACAGAAGAACATACCAGCTCTAAGCATGAAGGCACACATGCCTCGGTTGATGACACACCTAGCAATGTTTTGCTGAGGACAAAAAACTGAACTATTGTCCCATATTGCCTTAGGTAGTAATCCAGAAAAAATTACTTTCGCATTTGGAAGGATCTTCATTACGGCTTGAACCAAGCGTTCCAAATCAGCCAACAAAGTAGGGGCACTGACGTTGCCCAAATGGAAAGCACCATAGTGCAAAACTACCACATGCGGACTGTTCATCGTGGCCATATCCTCACAAACTTGTACAATTCCCTGTACATTGCAATCAGGCACAGTGCTCCACACCACCTCCACTCCTTTGACATCAAAGTTCTTTGCAACGTGCCTGCATTCAGCGTACTGCTGTAAACCATGCACAAACATATCTCCGAGCACCAACACCCTGACTTTCTCCACTTCTGCCATCTTCACCACACACAGTCTCTTTCAACACAAATCCACAACCTCGACATCTGATTGGCTGATCCGTACAGTCTTCTTTCCATGTTGGATTTCCTGGAAAAACCCGGATGTAGCACGCCCTGTCCACGAACAGCCATGGTGTCCGCAGACGGCGTCCACTTTACTCTCTGTGCCATTCCCTCATTGCATACAGCTAAGCAATCACACAATACGAATAACGTCCTCAGAACACCCCCATTTTGTGAATTTTCGAACATTTCAGGACAATTATCATTTCATTATTCAACATATTAACATTACAAATATTATACTTTCATCTTGTACTCTGCACACAATGCTATCTTTCTCCATTAGTAGCTCAGTATACTAGATATAATCCCATAATACAATGCTATTTATATCAATGCATCGTTCAAAGCACTAATAACGGTATATTTATTGCAATATCCTTGACACTTTTTTTGGAACATTATAATAAAAATCCCTAGTACACAAATTCCATGAAAAGTACATACACATGTGATGTCATCAGTGATTTCATCAATACCATTTGCGATGTCATCTTTGATGTCCTGTGTGTTAGTCTTAGCAGTGCACGGTGGTGGCGCGAGTTATTTTTCATAGTTTACCATAACTTGCTATTTTCAGGGGTCTTTCGGCTGTACTTAGAATCATAACGTCCTTTAAACAAACTTTTTTTAATATCACGCAAACAATATACAAACATGGTGTGCAAAAACCAACTTCTACAGATGGCTTTACACAGAATGTTGCAAAGTAAGAATTTATGCCCGTTCACAGTGAAGGTCAGCTGCTTCCATTTTTTTCTAGGGCCCCGGAGAGGCTCACGAAGCGGACTATAAGGTTGTATTGTGTTTTGACCTTGACAGACAGAGATTGTGATGAAAGACTTCTCTTGAAGTAGTGTTGCTAAAACGTAAAAGAAGATAAGTATGAAATTTCTGAAATGAAACCACATTTATATATTATATCACTATGCGAAAGATCGTTGGCACACGCGGAGTCGTACTTTGGGACTGCACCACTCGTAGACAATGGAAATTGCAATTGTACTGTAAGTAACCCTTTAGATTATTTTATACCAAATATAATTACAATAGCGTAGCATTAAAGACCGCTCAAGTTGAACTTGTTCGTTGAAAGTGGCATAATGTTTTCTACCGTGCACTATCACCGCCAAAGTGATCCCCTGTCGTTTAGAGGGCTCTGAAAAAGGCAGATGACACAGGGTGGGTTAATATAAATAATTTAACCGGTCTATAAGCGGTCAAGCGCTCTACTCGCTCTGCCACTTCACTGTAGCCTGTCAAGTGGCACAGCGAGTACAACGCTCGCTTTGACATCCGTGCACAGCTTGCTAATGCAAGTTCGAAACCCGGCAAGGCCAAACTCAGCCTTTCATCCTTCCGTGGTCGATAAATGAGCACCACACACCGTGGTTAATAATAAGCACTGCTTAGATACCTCCTGGTTCTTAGCGCTATATGAATGGGAAAATATTATTATTTTATTACTAACATACTCCGTTGCACTATCTTCGATAGCAAATAGTTTCACGCCCTAATAAATAAAATGATGATTTTTAATGAAGATCGGCTGGTGAAACTAATTTATGTTTTTTAAAACAGGTATGTGGCCCCATTTTGCCTATGTCACGATTTACAGAGTCCAGCGGATGGGGTCTTCAACTGCCAGGTGCAGGTCCAAATATGCAACTTCATGACCCTCACCATTTTATGGGACAATCGCCAAGGACCGATATGCCCTTACGCAGTTCTAGCGGCTACAAACAACATACCAAACAATAGAGTGGTCTAATGGCTCGTTGTTGGAGCAACCTTCCGATTATCAGAGTGACCATTTACTGCTTTTATCATAAACCAACAGCCTATCTACCGCAAAGGAACAACGCGTGGCTCCAAATAAACTTTTGCTGATCGACAGCAGAGACAATAGCAAATCGCTAAATATTCACTAAACATTTCATGTGAAATAAATGTACTTTACCAAATGTACAATCCTGCTGTTTACTTTTAAACCACAGTTTCATATTCCGAATTATGGCGCACTGAGTTGTAAGCTGATCTAACACCCTCTGTACCGCAAAGGAACATCGCGTGCCTCAACATGAACTTTTGCGGATCGACAACAAAGACAAATGCAAATTGCTGAATATTCTCTAAACATTTGATGTCAAATAAATGTACTTTACAAAATTTACAATCTTGCTTTTAAATCACTGTTTCATATTCCGAATTGTGGCGCGCTGTGTTGTGACATAATATGTGTTGTCTTCCGGGTTCTGTGTAAAGTCACTTAGGACTGGAGAGGACTGGGCGCGTTTGATGACGCACCCTGTAACGTCACGGAGAGAGGCGGGGAATATGAATGCTTTGATAATATCAGGCTTAGGGGCGGGAGATATGATTTAGTGTCGCAAAAGCAAGTCAGCCAGGTCAATAGCGCCAGTCATAGGATTATCACATAATGTCGGCGCACACCAGCCGGATTTATCGTTTCTTTAGTGGACAAAAAGTCGGTTGACACCCATAGGAAATTGTACTATTAGCGGACAAAGACAAAAGGAGTGGTCTTAAAACACTTTCACCCTGACAACAAACAATACAAACAACGTTCTCAGAACACCCCCATTTTGTGTAATTGCAACCATTTCGGGACACCGCGAGTGTTCTTAGAACACATTCAACTAGACAGATTACAATACGGACAGCGTCCTGAGGACACCCCCAGTTTGTGTATTTACCAACAATTAAGTACACCGCGAGTGTTCATAGCTCATTTTTACCTTCCTTGCGAACAAAAATGACACATACTCCATCCTCTAAACACCCCACCATTTAGTTTATTTACAAAATGTCAGAACAGCCGTGTTCTCCGCGGACAAATCGAACGCAACAAAAACGTCTAGCACATAAAAAACAAAACATTGAACCTATCTCATACTCCCCCATCCTCCCCAAACACTCTTACACACCAACACAGGGCACTAAATACAATTTTTTATCCATGTTTCACCGCGCTGTACGCGGTCGACGGCGAATACAAGATGGCGGGCGCCACAGAAAATCTGACGCGCTCCACGCCCCTCGCCGTCCAATCAGCGAACATGTCACATGTCCGCGGACACGACGCAAGGCCATGGGTCAATCGGGGTGCTGACCGTGGAGCGAACAGGGAAGTCCGTCTGCGAAGCAAACACAGATATCACTAACTTTTTTGCCTTACATTTTGGTCATTTTTAAAAAAACTACTGGACGGATTTACAACAAATTTGCAAAGGCACGCTTTCAGGACCAGGCCGTCACTACTGCCACAAATTTGGTGTAAATCCGTCCAGCGGTTCGGGCTGTAGCCGTGCGCAATGTTTTTTCCCATTCAGTCTATGGGAAAAAAAAAAGTTTTGGGACCCCCCCTATAACTTCTGTCCCCCTGGACGAATCCTCACCAAACTTTTCAAAAAAATTCAGAGTGGGCCATATACTTTTTTCGCAAAGTTTGATGAGGATTCGTTCAGGGGGAGCGAAGTTATAAGCCGCCCACAAAGTGCTCTTCCTATGGAAACACCAACTTAACCATAACTACATGGCCGCAACCGCGGCCATTTAATTGGAGTCAGTAAAGGATGGATGTTCCCACTATGTACGATAGCCGTGCTGAGCAAAAGAAGGAAGGCCGCTTTTTCATTTTGTCGCAATCAGAAAATAACTGAGTTACAGATGAAACTCAGAAAGGCGAGGTTGGATGAACCAAGAAGCCAAGGCCATATCAGACTGGGGTGAGCTGACATTGGATACAGATCGTGTGAAAGAATGAAGCTCCTGTTCAGAAGGCATGAACGGAAACAAGCAGACATCAAATATCTATTAAAGAATAAGATTTTAATACACCTAAAGCGCAAATTCGTAGTCTTTAGTCACATAGGGAGAAGAAGCTGGATGAGCACGGTGGTTATGCTAACGCACGAGGGCAGAGTGTGCCTTCACTCCCCTGATTTCTTCAGTAGCAAAAAACATATCCAAGGACACGTTCAACGCTCTACTTCAGAATGAACCACTGAGGTGATGATGGATGGATATGCTAATTGGTGGGAAGCTATGGTTAGGATTAGCTTATCTGCACCTCGACGATCATCCTGTGTGCTGCTAACGTAGGTTGGGAAGGTGCTGACGGAGATAAGAAAGTAACCAGAGGACCGCATGATCAAGGGTCCTATAGTTGTGTAGCCAATTAGATGTCATACATTTAGTGACGTACAAAGTGATGTTCATAGTGACACATTTTTTGCGAAGAGCTTAGTTTCCCCACCTGATGTTAAGAAGCCTATCATTTTATTTCACTGTCCAAACGAGTATGGATCATATACCTAGATGACCCATTTAGACCCTATCACATTCACCCGTAGGTTTTTAAGTTTTGCCATGAAGGATGACATTAGTGATAGGCAGGCTAAAGTCATCAATGACAAATATTTACTATAAAAATGTGATTTTTTATTAAATGCTTTGGGATCATGATGAGAGGCATCTGCTGATGTCCGTTGTACTCCCTGTTTTAGATAATAGATATTAAAACAGTTATCCTTTTGCCAACTACCTGAGTTGTTTCGGTTATTGATGTTTGAATACTTTCTGCATCCCCATCTATCTCAAGGGTATTGCTATCTCATCTTAAAGGGCTGGGAGATCCAGTTCAATCTCATGTTTCCAGTACACGGGATGTTGGAGGTTGGGATCTCCTGCAGATGTACACAGCTGCTCCTCTACATGCTGGCTGTGCCCATACATTTCCATGCTGGCTCCACCAACGTATACTAGTATTCGCTTATAAGAACATACTCATGTTTGCTTTAAGATTTTTTTTTTAGTATCAATACTGGCACTGGGCACAAAACTGGCTCTGCCAATGTATGCCAGTACTCCTATGTAAGAACATACTCCCATTGGTTTGGCCATTAAAAGTGACATATGACAATATGAAAACTTGTTCACACTGGTTCCAATGTAAGCCAGTCTAGATCCATAAGAACACTTATCATGCGTCAATCATCATAGATGCTCAGTTAATAAAAAGTCATGCTCCAATAAGAAATATACAGGCCGCTACACCAACACATCAGTCTAGCGAGGTAACACTACTTACCATGCTTGCTTTGAGTAATGAATGTCATGCCACAGTAAGCAATGACTAGACTAACTGCACCAAAATACCAGTCGAGCCAGTGAATGACACACACAAACTTGGTCCGCCCAGAAATACCAGTAAAACATGCAAAGTCAATAAAGGATGTGGCAGAAATGTTTCAGTGATCCCAGTCTCCCAGGGCCTTACACACACATGCATCCTCTTTCACCCACCGATCACTCACACATACATCCCCTCTTGCATTCACTCACACAGAATTTGACACACAGGCACACACCAAAATCCAACCAGAACATTCAAACACACACTACCACATGCATGCTCGTTCACCCACCGGTCACTCACTTACACCTTTTCTTACATGCACTCATTGCATTCTCTACATGCGCACACAAACCCAGAACATTCAAAAACACATCATCACATTCATACTCATTCACCCACCAGTCACTCACGCATACACATTTTCTTACATCCATTCATTGTATTCTCTACACAGGCATGACCCACCCATAACATTCAAAAACACTTATCACATCCCTTCTCATTCATCCACCAGTCACTCAAACCTTCTCTTACATCCACTCATTACATTATTTACACAGGTACACACCCACCCACCCATAACATTCAAAAACACACATCACTTCTCATTCACCCACCAGTCACTCACACTTTCTCTTACATCCACTCATTACATTCTCTACACAGGAACTCACCTACCCACCCATAACATTTAAAAACACACATCACTTCTCATTCACCCACCAGTCACTCACACTTTCTCTTACATCCACTCATTACATTCTCTACACAGGCACACACCCACACACCCAGAACATTCAGAAACACCACCCAGAACATTCAGAAACGCACATCACAACACATCACTTCTCATTCACCCACCAGTCACTCACACCTTCTCCTACATCCACTCATTACATTCTCTACACAGGCACACACGCACCCACCCAGAACGTTCAAAACGCACAGCACATCACTTCCTATTCACCCACTAGCCACTCACACCTTCTCTTACATCCACTAATTGCATTCTCTACACAGGCACACACCCACCCACCTAGAACACTCAAAAACACACATCACATCACTTCTCATTCACCCACCACAGTCCCTCATACCTTCTCTTACATCCACTCATTTCATTCTCTACACAGGCACACACCCACCACACAGAACATTCAAAATCACACATCACTTCTCATTCACCCACCAGTCACTCACACCTTCTCTTACATCCACTCATTACATTCTCTACACAGGAACTCACCTACCCACCCATAACATTTAAAAACACACATCACTTCTCATTCACCCACCAGTCACTCACACTTTCTCTTACATCCACTCATTACATTCTCTACACAGGCACACACCCACCCACCCAGAACATTCAGAAACACCACCCAGAACATTCAGAAACACACATCACAACACATCACTTCTCATTCACCTACCAATCACTCACACCCTCTCTTGCATCAACTCATTGCATTCTCTACGCAGGCACACACCCACCCACCCAGAACATTCAAAAACACACATCACTTCTCATTCACCCACTAGTCACTCACACTTTCTCTTACATCCACTCATTAAATTCTCTACAAAGGCACACACCCACCCACCCAGAACATTCAAAAACACACATCACATCACTTCTCATTCACCCACTATTCACATACATACATCTGATACGCACTTCACACATGCAAAATACACATCATATTACAACAAAACAAGCCTTCTTACCTTTTTCTTGCAGCTTCGGTCTGTTCTTCTAGGCCCCCTCAGATACTCCGTTCAGCTCACAAACAGGAACCAGGAAGCTGCGAGAGCTTCCTGGTTCATGTATATGAGCAGAAAGGAAGCCAAGGCAGAAGGGGTGGGAGCTGAACGTGGCATGTGACAGGTGCCACATTTCACGGTCAGCTCTAACCCCCCACTGAGTGCCTCCTCGGCCCAGCTTTCACCCTGATGGCTGAAGACCGGGCCGGGGACCCACCAAACAAGGTGTGGCAGGGACCCCTGTTCAGCAGAGAGTGCCACTACACTGGGCGCTCCCGTTTTTTTGGTGCAAACATTATTTTTATTTTTTTATTTTTAATGTTGGGGTCACAAAGAAGTCTGCAGGGGTTCCAACTGCAGCCCCCAGGGGTAGCAGCTGCGACCTCTGGTGACCCCCAAATGACGCCCCTGCATGCCACCCTCAGGGCTCTGCCATGCTCACCTGCTCCAGCACAGGCCCCATCTCTCACTGGTTGGAGCATTGTCTCACCCCCCCCTATGAGGCCACTCTGCTCCCATCTTGTCCCTCATCAGTCTGAGTGCAGCTCCTTGCACTACAACAGCATGCTAATTCTCTTTCCTACAGCTCCTTACAGCCAATTGCCTCCCCCTGGTGACTGCCTATCACTCTTTTGTTCCTTTGTCCAAATTCCTAGCCCTCTCCAAGGAGAGACCAATCCCACTTGTGCCTCCTCAGTTTCTACTTTGAGACGTGCACTGCTTATAAACTTCGCATATTTCTGCTATCTATGACAAACTCCTCCTAGCTCCTCCTCCTACAAGCTGTTCTCGCAGAGATTGAGGATCCAGCTCTTCCAATGTATCTGCCACCACATGGTCCTATGCTAGGCACAAACAGAACCCTTATTCACAACACTCCAGGCAACCCTTCTCTCCACAGCAGGACTTCCATATCCTATGCCACTTCTGGATACCTGATCCAGCACGGTACACTACAGTCAGGTTCCCCCAATCTCTCATCAGCCAGCAAGCACACACTAGCACCGCTAACACTTTTGTCCCACCTGGTATGACAGGCCACAGTATGCCCTGCCCAAGGGACCACTGGTGCACCCTCCTGCAGTATGTGAAGCCTACTTTTCCAGAACTGCACCCACTCTTTTTGGACCTTTCTCTTTTCTGCCCCATCTACCTTATTAAGTATTTTGGTGAAGGTTAATAATGCCGTTCCTACCCCCAAATGAGGCTGTCCACCTTTTGGTATCCTGACGCACCCACCCCTGCATATTTTGCAGCTCTGTCATTCCTAAAGAACCCATCAGTTGCTGCACGTGTGTCTCTACATTGAACCTCACACTCCAATGGTGACTTTTACATCTTACTTTTCCACTATGTTTGTGGAAAAGTGTAAATGCCTCCCTCTGTTGATGATCACAGAGGCATTTACAAAGGATTTCTGTGAATTCCACCTGCTTTTACCAAGTCAAAATCAGGTGGATTACTCTAACTGCTACACATTCCCCTATCCTACCTCTTTCTCAAAGCCTGGAAAGAAAATGTTCAAAAAAGATCTCCTGGTCTCCACTCCAGTCCTGCCCATCACTGACACATTTGTCTACGCTTCATCCAGGCAGACTGTCACAGACATCCTCTTTGTTGCTCCCTCTCCGGAACTATGGGCTCCCCACATGGAGTCTGTCCTCTCTCCTTTCTCTGTGTCATCCATTAATGGTGGCACCAGATGGGAAGTTCTCTTCGCATGCTTCTCATCCTCTAGGTGCATCATTAATGTCTATCAAAATGGTACTGTCATGGCCCAGGGCTCTCAGCCTAACCTCCTCCTTCTTAATAGGCATCTTCCATCTCCCATCAACTTCCTCCCTCCTCCTAATACTCCTCTGTCTGCCATCCCTGTTGTCCCTTCTCCATTACCAACGGGCATACGACATCCCTGTATCCCTCCTCGAAAGACTTTCAAAGGTAGCAACCAGCTTCACCTAGCTACCCTCAACTCTCGCTCTGCTGTTAAAGACTCCTCTGATATCTGTCTCCTTCTTGAAAACTTTGACCGTGACATTCTTGCTCTCACTGAGACGTGGTTCACTGCCAGCTCTGTCACTGATTTGACACACTCCTCCCTGAGGGCTAGAAGGTCCTCTCTAAACCCAGGCCAAATGGTTTGGAGGCGGAGTGGCCTTTATCTTTCCTGAATGGGTTCCTGCTACTGTCATTCCCACACAGACCTACTCTTCCTTCGAATACCTCGTCTGTAGGCTTGGTGTCTCCAACCCTCTGATTGGCTCTCGCCACCTTCTACATGATCCCTGCTCTGGTCGCCCTCTTCCTCTTGTAGTGGTATGATCTTACATCTTCTCTTCTTGCCTCCACCTCCAAGGTTCTCCTCCTCAGAGACTTCCATTTTTACCTTGGCTCTCTTGATCCGGCCACTGGACTTTTCCGCAGTCTCTGTGACTTCCTTTCCCTCACAATTCATCCCTCAGGCCATACGCACTGCACCGCACATACCTTGGCTGCTCTCATCTCAGCAGACATCCCCATCTCCAACCCTCTCACTGCACCTTTCTCATGGTCTGATCATGCTCTCCTGTCCTCTCACCTGGATCTCTTAGGTCCCCCTGCTATGCCTCTTCCTGTGCTGCCAGTCTCGTTCTCTGTAATTTGACCGATGAAGCTAGAGTCAGTTACTGCATTTGCCACCACTTTAATTCCCCCTTCTAATCCTGCCATGGACTCCTATACTGACTGTGCCCTTGCTAATCTTCACCTATCTATCACCAACACCTTGGACATCCTTGCCCTTGTCATGAGGATCCTCACGAAGCCTGCCTCCAAGCGCAACACCTGGTATGACTCTGACTTAGCCTCTCTGAAACACAAGTAGAGAGTTGATGAGCGGAAGTGGCAGCCATCAGGCACATCCTCTGACAGAAAAGCCTGCTGCCTGCTCTTATAGCAATACAGACTCTCCATCCGCTCAAAGAAGAGGGCCCATATGCAAGCCCACATCTCTGGGGCCACTAATAACATAGGCAAGCTGTTTAAAATCGGCAAAGAACTCGCCAATACTACGGCAGTCTCCACTTCTCCCATGCCATCCCTGACCCTCTGTACTTCAGTGGCCTCCCACTTCTTAACCAAAACACCGGATATCCTGTTCTCAGTCTCCCTCTCCTCTCCCTCCTCCTCCCTCATCTCTCAGGCCTCCCTTGGCACCTCTCTCCCCTTCCCTCATATTCTCCTCTTTCTCGACCAAAGCACAAGATCAGGTCTCTAGACAAGTCCTTTCTATAAAAGTCTCCTCCAAACAGGTGACCCACTGCTCCTCCAGAACTATCAAGGACAAATTGCCTCTCTTGCACCAGCCTTGTCCGATTTCTGATAACTAGTTTTGGCAGAAAAGGACAATTGAGAAGTGGCGGCCTGACAGGTATATAGTCCTAGTGCTGGGCTGCAGATTGAGGCAAGGTGTGGGAAACCTGCCAGAGTTGCCAACGGTACATGGATTGTGTCAAAGGGTGATTTGCCTGCTATCTGTGCGCAAACCACAAATATAGTCACAATTGTTAGTGAATTTTAATTCAAACCCTTGAACAGCCTGACACGTGTTTCGAGCTGAGGAGCTCGTCATCAGAGGCTTAAATTCCAGAAGATAAGTCAACCTGATAGTAAGCTAATTCAAGTTGAAGCACAGTAATTACTGTGGGCTCCACTATATAGACGCTTTCGATGCGTTAGAAAATTGAAATGCCGGCGTTTCCGCCTGTGTGGACTGGAGCTGGCTTCTCAATTTTCAATTGCATCAAAAGCGTCTATATAGTGGAGCCCACAGTAATTAATGTGCTTCAACTCGAATTAGCTTACTCTCAGGTTGACTTATCTTACGGAATTCAAGCCTCTGATGACAAGCTCCTCAGCTCGAAACACGTGTCAGGCTGTTCAAGGGTTTTGAATTAAAATTCACTAACAATTGTGACTATATTTGTGTTTTGTGCACAGATAACAGGAAAACCACCCTTTGACATTGTCCGATTTCTGTAATCACTCCTTTGCCACTGGCTAATGCTACCCCTCAAGCACTTTCTTGAGCATCCTCTCCCCTAAAAACCCTCTGCTGACCTCTTCTGCCCCCAACTATCTCCCTATCTCCATTACCCCCTTCCTGGGCAAACTCTTGGAGAAGTTGCTCATCTCCCAACTGATCCAACACATTGGGCCTCATAATCAGTTTGCCGGTCCGGGAACTACAATACCACTAAGCTTGCCGGTAGTGTAGTTCCCAGACCGGCACACTACGAGTGCTAACAATTGACTTTCTGCCCGCCAGGTGGGCACCCACGAGCACAGCATGTCGGATGCACCAGCACTGTCCCCATTCCCATTCAGCCCTATGGGGCCGAATGGGAATGGGGAGCATCTTTTTTCCGGCACCCGCAAATGGGCAATTAGTAGGTCTGGCAGGGCCGTAATTACATGGTAATTGCCCATTTGCGAGCGCCAGAAAAAAAATGACACCGGCGGCAGATGTGCCTGTATTACAGGCACGCCTACCGCTGATGTCATAATGAGGCCCATTGAATCTGTTGGTTGTATCCACGACCACCAGTCTGGCTTCAGAGCAGCCAGAGGCACAGAAACTACTCTTCTGAACACCTGTGAAGACTTTCTCTCAAATTTCGATTCCAACTCTTCTTCCGTTCATATCCTTCAGTATCTTTCCTCTGCCTTCAACGTGGTCAATCATGACACCCTGACAAATCAGCTCTACGACACCCTTGGCATCACAGGCCTGCCACTGCACTGGTTGACCTCATTCCTATGCAATCGACCTTCCCAAGATCAATTGGGCCCTTTTCTCTCCCCCATCACACTCTCCACCTGCAGCGTCCCTCAAGGCTCTATTCTCTGGCTGTGGCTCTTCAACATCTACCTTGTCCCTCTAGCTCGCCTTATCTCCTCCTTCTCTCATCACATCCAGTGTTATACAGATGACACACAGCTCTCCTTCAAGATTCATTCTACTGCCTCCTCTTCCTCCTCTCTCATCCATGACTTGCTGACTGCCATTCAGGCATGGTTTACTGCCAATGATCTCGGGCTTAATGCCAGTAAGACTGAGATCCTTCTTATTGGGACACCAGCTCTCTCCTTCCCTCCTACCCTCTGGTCACCCTCTATGGGTACCATCCCCTCACCCTCTTGTGAGGCACAAACCCTTGGTGTCATCTTCGATTCCTCTCTCCTCACATTGCAGACCATGTCAAGAAAGCCCACTATCAGCTGCACCTCCTCAGAGGTATTCTTCCCTTCCTCACCTTCCCCCAAAAACTCAATGTCGCCAGAGTTCTAGTCCTCTCTAGGCTGGACTACTACAGCAGCCATTTCCTCAATCTTCCTTTATCCTCCTTTTGAACCCTTCAAACTAATCGAGAATGACTTATCCTTGGCCTCAAGCCCAGGGACCACATCTCTCCAGCCCTAAAATCTCTCCACTGGCTCCCGGTTGCTGCCAGGATCAAGTTCAAGACTCCCTGCATCATTCACAAGGCGTTCTGGGGCCTGGGACCCTGTTACACTCAACTCTCTCTCCCTAAATACCTCTCCCTAAATACCTCCGCTGGAGCCTCTCTCTGGAATGGTCTCCCTGTCCCTGCAAGTCTTGAGCTGGATCTCCTTAAGTTCTGGAAGCTCCTCAAGACCCCCCATTTCTCTTCTTCCATCCCTCTCCCCCTACCTGCTAACACCCCCGTCTGTCGCAGTGACTGTCTGCCTGGTTTCCTCTGAGTTCTACAGGGCACCAGCCCCCCCTTCCCAGTCCACATCCCTCCTCGCACTTAGCATATTGACCCTCACCCCCTGTTCCCCTTGCAATCGCTGGCACTTGTCCTCCTGGCCTCCCCTTAGCACTCGCTTAGCCCCTGTGACGCTCTTCCCACGCCTTGATCACCCCTTTCCTTGCCCTTTCTCCTTTTTACCCTGCACTTCCCCTTCCACCGTGGCACTTACCATTCTACACAGACTGGCAACCCCCTCCCTCACACTTGGAGGTACCGTAGTTACCAGACCAGCAAACTACGAGGTCTGAGCGTGGGTGCCTGTCAACCCGGCAGGTCCGACCTGCTGTGAGGAACGGCACCCGCAAGCACACCTACCTTGTAGCGCCAGCACAGTTATTCACGGTGCCAGCTCTACCGGCCTCCCCATTCCCATTGAGCCCTGTGAGGCTGAACTGGGAATGGGGAGTAATGCCGGGTGAGTAAATACCGTCACCCGGCAATGGGTTTTTACTGGATCTGGCGGGGCCAGGATGCCCCGGGAATTGCCCATTGCCGGGTGCCAGAACAAAACCAACTCCGGTGGCAGCCAGCATGGCTATCGCCATAGTCGTGTGTGCCAACAAGTGAAACCGAGTGGCT
Organism: Ambystoma mexicanum; assembly: GCF_040938575.1. Classification (NCBI taxonomy): domain Eukaryota; kingdom Metazoa; phylum Chordata; class Amphibia; order Caudata; family Ambystomatidae; genus Ambystoma; species Ambystoma mexicanum. Next base: position 1,125,226,087 of record NC_090921.1, read on the forward strand.
TGTTAACGGGTGAGTGCTCTGCATATCTCAGACATCTACTTCTCTATTGCAAAAAATCCAAATAGTCCATGAACTGAAATGTATTTTTATTTTTAGCTGCAATGTGAAAAGTTGCCGACACGCCTCTCATGCCTTGAGGCTCTTTTTGAAGCCTGTAAAGTAAAAAGATGCACAACAAATGTTCTGGACTAGTTTGGATGTAACATATCACAAATGTCTTTTTTTCCACCCCAAGTGTTGATAAAATATCTATTGAAAATTTACAGTGATAATCAAAAAATATAAATCATTTTGAGAGCGGTTGCATGAAAGTTGTGATCTGACAACATAGTGTGCAGGTTCCAGTTCATATATGCGTCCACATGAAATAACTTGATTAGCCAGGGGAGTTCACATAACAGTCATTAATTGGACTCATTACAAGTTTGGTAGTGCAGGAAAAAAGAGGTGGTAACTCCATTACCGAGGAAAAAAACTGGGTGTGTCTGTAACTTGATCCCTGTGTCACAGGATCTTATCTACGAGGCAGCACCTTGAAGCAAACACTACCATACCCTAACGCACTTTCTAACTCATCTAATATAGCATCTAAATTGGGCTGTGCCCACCTACCTTCCACGGTAATTCCATTACTGCCACATTTTTTGTAATGGAATTATCGCCATTTTTTCCGCACCGCAGAATTATAACTTCGTAGTACGAGTATTTTCCTCCCGCAACAAGCTGGAGGTAAATCCGCTACGTTACCTCCAAAAACCAGTGCCTGTGCAGTAAATTGGCCAAAATCCCCATCGAGTCCTATGAATTCCAAAAATGAGGATTTACTGCTCTACAACCACTTGTAATCCTGTGGTAAATCCACAGGACCAAGTGGTGGTAACGTTAATCGAGTTTGGGGGTAATTCTGTGCATTTACTACTGAATTACTGCCCAAATCGTAACGAGTCCCATTGTTTGTTGCCCATGGGGGCTGAGAAAATGGGGGAAGGATCCTATTAGGACGAATCTGAGGAAAGGTACTGGTAATCGCTGTTACATTACACAGCATCCCTACAGAAGTAAGAAGACACATATACACTCTGCAGTGATGTTCACTATTCTATGCTTTTATGCCAAGTAGCATAGAAGTTCAGTGCGACTTATTCAAAGGATATCACACCTTAAAGAAGATATGAATGCAGTTGAGGGATATGGGTGGTGTCCTTAGAATTGCTGGCCTGTTTCTTCTTTTGTGAGGAAAAAAACAGAGAAAAGCCGTGGTTGTATATGAGGGGCTTGGGAAAGTTATGGAGAAATTATTGTTGGTATTAAGGGGATGTACTTCCATCTGGCACATCAACAGCTGTTATTTGCTTTTATCGCTAAAATGGGCGAAGCCTGGGCCGTGGACTCTGCATTCGCCCACATCACCTCATCCATGTCATTGCAAGCCATTTGAATGTCAAGTCATCTCACCAAAAATGGACACATTTGGTTTCAGTTCGAAGTGCTAAATTCCCAGAAATGTCATATCTATCTGCCAGAGGCCTGCTCTCCGCATGTTTTTTACATTCTGCTTATTGGAGATGTATGTTTCCTTGCCACAGTCGGGCCAGTGGGGTAAAATACACTTGCCCGGTTACTCCTGCTTTGTGGCGATACAACGCCACTGCCATCTTACTTTGTTGTGGGTGGGGAGACTGCTATCGCTTTCGATTCCCTGTACTTTTTACACAGAAAGCGGTGAAATCCACAAGGATTCATTGTAATGGCGGCCACCATGCAAGTATGCTTGTTTACTGGCAGGGGCTTTGACAAAGTTCAATGTGTCAGATTTCTTAATGAGACTAGTGTGGACCGAGGAGGGATGGGTTAAAAACAATGCAGAGGATACCCCTTAAATATATTATTAATTTGTAGATATTTAAGCATACTTTTCTGGAGAACACCTGTATAAACACTTGCAATGTGTGGGGCATCCTAAGGACAGGCATGTTTATGATTGTGACTGTTTTCTTTATAATTTGTTTGAAAGTACTTTTAGTAGTTTTTATGTCTTCCCATGGATACTTGTACTATTTTCAGACAGCTTCCTGATGAAGGATCAATGTGATCCGAAATGCATTGCACGACATGGTTTGTCACATGTTTTTGTTTGTTTTTAAATGGATGTCAACTTATTAAATTTGTACAAGGACTGAGTGAATGAGGCTATAGTTACATCAATGCATTTGAAATTGTTGAAGTGCTTGTCACTAATGGGATGCGCCCAGTAGCAGGAATATGTCTTTCCTTTTTCTTCATCCAGGGTAGGTGGAGTGAGGGGCGTAGTGCATTAGATATGCCAAAGGAAGATCTAAGAACGTGCATGTCGCTCCCAAGATAAAGCACTACACATAGTGACAATCTATTCAGTGCCTTAAAGCCCTGACGATGGACTTGGTCCGAAATGCATCGGCATCCTTAATTCTGGCACTGAATAGTCAGGCACGGTTTATGCCTCAAGTATTATAAAAAATATGAACGTGGATTGACCGCAACACAGATTGGATTGAAGCTTATTTATCGACTTATTATTATCCAACTTTTGACTCAAATTTACGAGTAACTCCGGAAGGAGAGCAGGGAGTGAGCGCTCTCATAAGCACATTAAGTTCTGGTTCTTACTTTGATTCATGTTTACTGACCTTGTGACAAGGCAACAGGGTGTGCTCCAATATATATTTGTGATGTATTACTTTATTTTATTGAACTTGTAAAAACAGAGCTGTGTCCACCTACCTTCCACGGTAGGTGGAAGGTAGGTGGACACTCTTTGAGAGGGGCGTAGTGGCCACCACCAGCTACATGATGTTGCCACTGGAGGAGGTAAAAGAGGCTGCCCCAGGCTTCCCATCCATCGCTAGCCTACAAATACATTCTCCCTTCAAGAACTTTAAGAACACTTAATCTGCTAACTTTAGAGACTGATGCACAGTTAAAAAAAACATGAGCTCCAAAGGAGCAGTGTGGCTAGCAGACAACGGTAGGGTAGTCAAGGGAGTAACGCAGCAGAGAATACTGAAAACTATGATCTCAAGCCACCTTTCAATGGTCAAACCCTCAACAGACGCGTTGGGAGAGGCAGCCCAGAGTGCCTTATTTATACAAAGATGCAAAAATGCTTATGCTGCTTAGGCAATCACACAAAACCCAGGGATCCCTCTTTCCGATAATGTGGTGCCCCCTGCCTTCAGAGAATAATCTGTGGGTTTCCTGGTTAAGAGGTTGCGTCCTTGTGGGGAGTGAAGGAACCCTAGTAACATGTCGGAAGAAGGTATCACTTATAATCAACCATAAGGACTGACACATTTTGGGAAGAAGCGGAGTGGGTCTGAACAACAATGAGAATCTCCTGCTTCACCTGCCAGTGGAGCCACTATTTTGGGTTCCTGTGAACTGGCCAATGGACCCTTGGCAGCTTGGCTTGAACAGATATGCTGTTCCCTTGAATTGATCCCTAGAGCAATGGTCCACCAACCTGCAATGTTGGTTTTCCTGGTGACCAGCCCAAAGGCCAGGAGTAAAAAAAAAAACACTTCATGGAAACAGGAAAACCAACCTTGGCAGAGCAGCCCCCATCTCAGACAGCATCATTAAGAAGAAAAGATGGCGACCACCCAAGTTAAAGCTTTGGGCCACAGACACTTGCTGTGCAGTGCACTATACCTAAGCTTAGTTGGTGGTTTGGGAGTTCTTCAGTGAGTTGCTCAATCAGAGATCTCACTTGTGACAAACCCCCAGGTTAAGCCAATCACCCTCTCACAATGTCAACAGGTGGACCGGCTGGAATACAAAAAGGTTACAGATGGTCAGCAAAAGGAGTGAAGTCATCTGTTGGGGGTGAATTAGTGCATGGTGGATTGACAAAGAGGGCAGACGTAGGAGGATGGAAGAATACAAGAGAGTGGGGTGGTGAGTGGAGGAGGTGAAGGAGGAGCAGAGAAGTAGAGAGGGGTGGTAAATAGGACATAAGAGAGCATTTGAGCATTGGCAGAGGTGAAAAGGGAGAAGAGAACTGGCAAGCAGGTGATAAATGCAGTGTCAGAGAGTAATGGGAAAGTGGAGGTGATAAAGGAGAAAAATAGTTCAAAGGAGGTGGTGACTAGAACATCAAAGAGGAGGTGGAGTGGAAGAGGTGAATGATGAGCAGAAAAGTGGAGAACACGTGGCCAAGGGAACATCATAAAGCAGAGAAGGTGTGAAAGAGGAAAAGGAGCAGCTAAGGTGTGGAGAGGAGATGGGAAAGAGATTATTGGAGAGGGGACAGTGGAGGAGGTTGTAGAAGAACAGAAGAGTGGAATGGTTGTGATAAAGAGTGGAGTGGATGAGACAACAGAGGAGCAGCGAAGTAGAGGGGAAGTGGGGAAGAGATCAACAGAGAGAGGTGGAGAAGATGTGTCACAACAGGTGGGGAAGAATATGACGGATGTGGTCGAATGTGGCACAGATGAGGAAACACATCAAAGATTACGTGGATGAGAAGCCCAGAGCGTAGTCAGAAGGAGCAGATTAGAGCATGATAAATCGTCGAGATGGCAAGGAAGAGCAGTAGACAGAGGGGGAGGGAAGGGAATCAGGGAGACACTAGCAGAGAAGAGTGCTGAGAAGGAAGGAGGCATAAAGAGAGTTTGGTGTCCGGGAGACGAGTATATAGGTAAACTCCTAGCTTGGTGGAGATTACGCCTAGTAGGTCTCTAGTAGCCTGAAAGTGGGTAGAACAAAGCAATCCCTTGTCCCAAAGTGATCCTACAAGGATCTGAATGGGTAAAGGTCTGGCCCACTTTCGGATGACACAAACTTAATGGGTGTGCTGAAGTAGGTATCTAGGATGAGAAGCAGAAGTGCAACACCAGACAAGAAAAAACTCCAAGGACTGTGCGTGACTCTTATTTCCAGACAAGAGCGATGAGCCTAAGGGAGAGAGGGAAGATCTGACGACCACGGTCCGAAAAGGAAGATTGTTCTGTTCCTCACTTGCATACCACGGTCAAACATTGTCCCTTAGTTGTCTGCATGTACATGAAAACCCTAGGAATGAAGAACGTGGCTTTGGGTTGGATGTAAAAAGGCATGGAAACCACCGACCACCTGGATTCCTTCTCCTCCTTTAAAACCCAATCAATAAACGATCAAAACCCCCTGCGATGGTCACGGAAAAGGAAGTGCACGTGGAAACCGTCGTTTCCAGGGGCCCAACGCTTAACTTAAAATAAGCCATTGTCGCGAATGCCAAATAAACAGTCAAAGTAAAATAGTAGCATCCTAAAATTAAACCTTAGGAGTCTGATTACCAGTTTGGGAGCAAAAGTAAAACATGCAGTATTTGCAAATCCTGCATGTTTTACAGCTCGGTCAAAATCTCTTCCATTCTGCCTGTCTTTGTCTGGCGGAAATTATCACCACACAAAATCAATACCAGAAGTAATATAAAATTTCCATGGAGTTCTGTGACAAATAACAGAAGGGGTGCATTACTCAAAATAATGTGGACCCTTCAGGTTACCACTTGCCGCAAGCACCAATGGTAATTCCGTTTTCTAGTATGCTCAAACTTGCAATTAGGACCTAAATGTCAATTTTTAAATAATAAAAACTAAGGGGAAAGAGGGCATAAAAAAAAACAAGGAGGAAGAAAAAACAAGTGTTCAACAAAGGGGAGAAAGAGGTCAATGGAGTGAAAAGGCAGGCAATGAGGATTTTTGCCATTTGATGTAAAAGAAGGGAGAGCGAAAACTAAAACACACGCAAATACAAGAAAACAAAAGCCTTTGGCTTGATCTGCTCGAGGTGAAATGGTCTAAAAAATGTAAATGGGATGTGTTCCATTAAAATGGCTGGACTGAGCTGGGCTTGCAGAAATATGGCTGCCATTAGGATTGTATAGTGCCATGGGCTCCCCAAATACTCCACACTTGAGTATCAAGTGCTGGACCCTGTAACTGACTGTCTTTCTTAAATGTCAACCTTGAATTTGCTCCATACACTATCCTTCTGTTGTTTATGTTCTGTTGGCGAGTAGAAGAGTGCCTCGATGCCTGAGGGCTTAGTGCGTTATACATATGGAATAAATAAATAAATACATAAATACATATTAGAACAGCCAATAGTCGCGCCTCATGGATGGGCATATTCAGCAGTTAAACTGGTCCTCAAAATTCAGTGGGCCTCATTACGAGGAGTGCAGTAGAGGGTAAACGGTGCCGGTAGAGCTGCCGGTACCGTTAACCCTCTACCGCCTCATTACGAGGTCTGCTCGCGGGTCCCGCTAAGGATGTCTGGTAAAACCAGGCGTCCTTAGTGGGACCCGCTAGCGGACCAGGATGCTAACAACGGGCCCGTCCTTTACGGACCCGTTGTTAGCATCGTCCCCATTCCGTTGTGCCCTATAGGGACTCAAATGGGAATGGGGATGTACCGGGTCCGGGTTCCAGGTATAGTGAATTACCGAGCCCTCCAAGGTCGGAATGGCCCAGTATTTGCCCATTCAGGGAACCCGGACCCAGTACCCGGCATGGGGGTAGCCATGCCGCTAAAAGCAGCATGGCTACCTCCATACACATAATGAGGCCCAGTGTCTGAAAGGCCTATAAAAAACATGCTTCGAGGTTTAGGGGAGCTCCCAATGGCTCCCCATCTCAGTCATTATTATCTTTAAGGACGTTTGCGTTGCTTGCATGCCTGTGCAAAAGCTGGCGCCTAACTAATTGCAGGGAAAATCCATAGGTACGTCCTACTCCAGCGGCTGTGCTCAGGAGACATTGCGCTGTTCACTATCATCATCTCTATAGCCTGAACGCCATTTCAAGATGTTACCAGCTCGTGCTTTGGAGCACTGAAAACCACTTCCCCGTCATGATAAATGGCTTCTGCCAGGGCCAAGGCGTGATCAGCATTCCATTAAGCTCCGTCCCATGCCATATATGTGTTGTTGAAAGCACTAATGGTCCTTGAAGCTGAACGTTTGAAGTGGTCTATTATGTTTGGGTCTGGTCAGAGAGAGATTTAGGCTCTCTCACGGGAGTTGGTAGGTGTATTAATTGCTCAGGTTATGTTACGTTATGTTGGTTTCCTCCATGGCACATTGCAACACTGGGATACCATCTGACACTGTTGCGAATGGACGGCAAGGAGGTAGGGAAAGTTGAGTAAGGGAGGCAATAATAGGGGAGGAGGCGACATCACAGTTCTTGGTTGGTTGCTTTTTAGTTTAGTGGCCCTTAGACTGTGTCGGAGCCCTAAGGGCAAAGAGGGAAAGGGGAAATGGGAGAACTAGGAGAGAGGGTGTAGCAGAGGAGGCAGCATAATGTTAGCGCCTAGTGTTAGGAGGAATGCCATTGTTTTGGTTGAAAGAAGAATGCAGCATTTTCTTAATATCACTTAATTTCACTTCTGGCAATGCTGGCGAGTGTCTCTTGGAGTGGGGCAACCCAATGAGGACCACCTAAACATTGCAGGATAGTCGATCACTGCCACATGTGTAGGTTGTGAGTTGCTGGGTTGTCCTCTGCTCCAGAGCATTCCACAGAGTCAATGAAATCATATATGTAAAGTGCTGGTTAGGCGCTAAGTGAACTCAGCAGCTCTGCTACTCCCAGCTCGAAGAACACCCGATTTAAGGCTGTCGGATATTTTAATTGCCCTCACAAAAATCTACCTGTATGCAACCCGCTTTCTTTTAAACCTGATAACGGAATTGTGTTTGCAATCGTTTTCTAAGACTATGTGAACCCAGTTTTCGGAACGTGCAAACCCACCCTCAAAAGCGAATACACATGACTTGATGAGCCACAGTTCTGACTGTGATAGTGATTTTGAAAATTGAGTCACAAGCTTTTCTGGGAATAAAACAGAACATGCGATGCTGCTGATATGATGTGTTTCGCTAGTGTTCAGCAACTTTCTTAGAGATCCCACTTCAAACACATAAGTGGACTAAAGTGAAGATTGGGTATCTGTCTAAAGTGAAGATTGGGTGTGTGGATAAGGGGACTAGGACAGAGGCATATTTTCCCCAACATAGCACCATTTTTCATCAAGTAGGAAGCTTGGATTAGAAATCTGGTCCAATGGTTGCATCCAATTGTGACCATAAAACAACACATGTGCTCCACTGGTGAAGCTTTGGCTAAGAGATAGTACAAGTATAAGGTGCACTGTAATGGCTCTCGCTGTTCCTGTGCACCTGTACACTCGGACCCTGCTGACAGCTCCATACAGCGGCACCCACAACCTCGGCCTGCAACGACCCCCACAGCTTCTGGGCACCGGACCCTTCAGCCAGCTCATCATACTGCATACGGCGGCCCGCATAGCCTCGGCCTGGAACGGCCCCCAGTCCCTTCAGCCAGCTCCTCACACCGCATACGGCTGCTCTCTCAGCCTGAGCACCCGGACCCTGCAGCCAGCTCCTCTCACCGCACACGGCGGCTCCCACAGCCTCGGCTTGCATTAGCCCCCGCCGTTCCTGTTCACCAGGTCCCTGCAGCTCCCGTGGAAATCTCCTCATACCACATACAGTGGCTCGCACTGTCTCTGCCTGCCCGGCCCCCGCTGCTTCTGAGCCCGCGGCCCCCGCTACTCCTGGGCCCGCTCTACCTAGCACCCCCGGCTGTGTACTCTGCATCCTCTGCACGGGCCGGTCAGCTTCGCATTTGTTTTGGTGACTCCCTCCATTTTAGGACCACGTCGCCTACATCATCCGTCAGCTCACACTGCAGCAAACTCCGCCTCCACTGCCCTGTCCGGATATCGCTGCAGTCATCCTCGGGACTCCCTGCAGTGTCGGGCCACCGCGCCTACAACACCCAACTGCTGTCTCTTTGCTACTGGCTCCCACGGTTCACTGTGCAATACTGTTCCCTCCACAGCCCGTTCTGACAGCTCCACAGTCGTTCTTGGGTGTCCTTCCAGCTTCGCGCTTTGGCGGCTAATTATCCAACTGCCTTCTCCTTCCTCAGATGACTGCCACGGTCTGCTCCTAACTCAGCATACTGCTGCTCCCACCGCACCAGACTGCCACGGCCTCCGCAGCTCCAGCGCCCACTGTGTGTCTCTGCAGCCCAGCAGTGGCCTACTCCCCCTGGACCTACTGTGCTTTTCCCTCCCTCTCCTGCTGGGTGTACCTCTTCTCTCACTGCTGCAGCCTCCTCTGCTTCCTAGACTGCTCCTTCAATGGCACCTTCCACATCTGACTGCCTTCACCGTCCTCCACTGCCTTCATCAACAGCTTCCTACCACGGCTTCTGGAGACCCCTGGGTGCACCGCTTCCCTCACCACTGCAGCCTCCTCTGCTTCCTTGACTGCTCCATCTGCGGCCACTGCCACATCTGACTGCCATCACAACCACAGCAGCCTCTGCAGCTCCTTTACTGCTCCATCTACCATCACCCCTACAGCTATCGCAGCCCCGCTGCTCCTTGGCTCGCTTTATCAGCCATCTCCTCCGTAACCATAGTGCTTCAACCTGCGCCTCAACCATCTCCACCTCAGCCACCACGGCCTCCGCTGCTCCTTGTACCCCTCCATCAACCTTCACCACCGCTGCTACGTTACTCCATCCATCCTTCCGACAGCGTCCTCCCAAGCTTTAGGCATCAACCCCTTGGACCTCTTACTCTCCTGAGCATCCTGGACTACACTTTACCCTCCAGCCCTTCCCACCTCTTAGCAGCCGTTACTCTGGTACTCCATTCCTTCCTCAGCTGACCTCTGCTCTAATTGTTGCTCCTTGTTATGCGTGATTCCCCCTTTCTGTCCTGCCTCCCCCTCTCTTCCACCTCCCCTCTCCCCCTGAAAATTCTCTACCTTATCACCATGGCCATTTCCTCTCTCAACCTCCCCTCCCCTCCTCAAACACACTCCATCCCACCTCCTAACCACTCACTCAGGCACTGCAACCTTATCTACCCACAAATCTCCCATACCCCCAATACCTTCGAAGTTGCCCTCTAGAATACCCGTTCGTTCTGCAATAAAACTACTGCTGTTCTTGACCTATTCTTACACCTCAACCTCCAGTTTCTCTGTGTCACTGAAACATGGATCCCAACCCATAACATCTCTGTTCCCGCATCACTCACCTCTTCTTCATCTTCTTTCGAGCACGTCCCTCGCCCCTCTGGCTGTGGAGGCAGCCTAGGCCTTCTCTTCCGTCCTCATTTTACCTCCTCTCCCTCTCCTCGTTCTCTTCCCACTCTCCCTTTCCTCGAATACATGTATAAAATCTTCAATTCTCCCCACGCTATATCTTTCCTTATCATATACCGCCCTACTGGCCCTCCTGGCTCATTCTATGAGGACATTGACCATCTTCTCAGCCTCCTCTCCCCCAGCCCCTCCCCTCTAATCATACTTGGTGACTTCAATCTCAATCTTTCCACTAACTCCCCCCTCCTCTCCTCTCCTCTCCATCCTTGATTCCTACCTCCTTACCTCTCTCCCTTCCCCTCCTACTCACCAATCTGGCTCTACCATTGACCTCATCTTTACCGCTTCTTTCTCTGCCTCTCCCATTTCTTCTCTACCTAACTACCTTTTTGACCACTCCTTACTCTCCTTCTCCCTCACCCCCATCCACCTCCTCCCCCTCTCCTCCTTCTTCCACCCTCTTCTTCCGTTGTGACCTACGTAACTTCAATCCTTCTCTCTTCCTTACTTCCTGCTCTTCCTCCCCCCCCTCTCGCACTTCTCCTCTCTTTCTGCTACTGAAGCGTCCTCCACCCTAACCTCCTCCCTCACCTCTTCTCTAGATCATCTTTACCCTCTCTTCTCGTTTCACCCTTCCCGAATACTGCTCAACCTTGGCTTTCTCCCCATCTTTCCTCCATGCGCCGCCTTCTTAGGCGCTTTGAACGTTCCTGGCTCAAACACCCCATCCCTTCCAACAAATCTGCATACTTCGACTATCACTCCCTCTATGACTCCTGTCTCAACTCTGCTAAGCGCACTTACTTCTCCGACCTTCTTCACTCTCAGTCCTCCCACCCACACCGCATCTTTCAAACCTTATCTTGACTTCTTTCTCCTCCTACCCCTGATCATTCCATTGCCTCTCCTCTCTCTGCCTCTGACCTTGCCTCCTTCTTTTCCAACAAAGTCCTCAACCTCCGACAATCTATTCTCTCTTCCCCTTCATATTCTCCCCCTTCTCCCCCCTCCCCTCTCCATGTCCTCATTCACCCCTATCACTCAACCTGAAGTTACCGTCCTCCTTTCCAAAACTCATCCAACTGCTTCTCCTGCGGACCCCATACCTACCTCCCTTATCCCTAAAATCTACCCTCTCTTAATACCTTATCTTACCTGCTTCTTCAACACCTGTCTCTCTACATCCACCTTCCCCTCTCCTTTCAAGCACGCCACCATCATCCCAATTCTCAAAAAACCCTCTGCTAACCCCCATCTTGCATCCAATTATCGCCCTATCTCCCTTCTTCCCTTCCTCTCCAAACTTCTAGAACGTATTGTCTATTCTCAACTCTCTACCCTTATCTCCACCCATTACCTCCTCCCCCCACCCAATCTGGAGTCCGCCCTCTTCACTCCACGGAAACCACTCTCAACTCTCTCCTGTCTGCTCGCTACTCCAAGCACTCTTCTATTCTTATCCTACTTGATCTCTCAGCTGCCTTTGATACTGTTGCCCACCCTCGGCTCCTTAACTCTCTCTCCTCATTTGGCATCATAGATTCCATCCTCGACTGGTTCTCCTCCTATCTCTCTAATCACACATTTTCAGTCTCCTGGGGTGGCCACTCCTCACCTATCTTTCCTCTCAACCACAGTGTTCCCCAAGGTTCTGTCCTTGGCCCCTTTCTCTTCTCACTCTATACTTCCTTCCTAGCTCCCATTATATCCTCCTTTGGTGTATCACACCATTTCTATGCCGATGATACCCAGCTCTTCCTTTCCTTCTCCTCCTTCACACCTTACATCCACCTTAAGCTCTTTTCTTGCCTCTCTGCCATTAAATCCTGGATGCCCTCTCACTTCCTTTCTCTCAACTCAGATACAACTGAGCTCCTCTTCTTCCCTGCCAGTACTCTTCCTCCTCCCTCTCCTCCTCCCTTCATTTTCTTCCCTTCCTCCCAACTCCCCTTCTCCCCTCATGCCCGCAACCTTGGTCTCCACATCGACCCCCACCTCTCTCTTTCTCACCACATTTCTCTCACTGCCAGATCTTGCCGCTTCCACTTCTACAATATCCGTAAAATTCGTCCTCTCATAACCTTCCATGCTACTAAACTCCTAATTTCCTACCTCATCTTCTTCAGACTCTTCTACTGCTCCACTCTCTTCTTTGGACTCCCCTCCTCCCACCTCTCACCCCTCAAATCCATCTACCACTCTGCTATCCGCTCCATCTGCCTTCTCTCACCTAATAACTCTATCTCCTCTTCCCTTGACTCACTAGGATGGCTCCCTTTTCACTGCCAGATTAAATTTAACTTCCTCTGTCTAGTGTTCAAAGCCCTCTATTGTCTTGCCCCTCCATACCTATCCTCCCTCCTCACTTTCTACACCCCTCCTCGTTCTCTCCGTTCTGCAGATCTCTTCCTTCCTGCTTCTCCTCCTCCACCCTGTGCCCCTTCCCACTTCCGCTCCTTCCAACTTCTTGCTCCTTTCCATTGGAACCGTCTTCCCTTCCCAATCCGCTCTACTACCACCTACCCCTCATTTAGCACCTCTCTAAAATCCTACCTCTTCCATCTACCCCCCTAGCTTCTTTCCGCTTCCTCCTTCTACATTGAATCCTCCTCCTCCTTCTAACCCTCCTCTCTCACTTCAGTCCCCCTCCACATGCACTCAACTCACCAATAATGTAAATTGTTCCCTGTACCGTTTTCTGGTTTGATTCAATGTTATGTATTGCTTATTGTAATTGCTTGTTCCTCATGTAAAGTGCTTTGACTTAAAGCGCTATATAAATCTAAATATATACAAATACACTGTGCCCACGTTTTGCGTCAGTGAAGCACCTACCCAGATGGAAGTGGATCCTTAAAAATCCATCACGAAAAAAAATATTTAGAAGGGATTTAGACAGAAATACAATATTGTAGGAGTTCAAGATCTTTAAACATTCCTTCTGGTGTATCGTCAGAGTTGTAATAATTAACCCATGCATCCATTTGTACATACTTCAGCTACAGGTAGCCCTAAAGTTAAGCAGCATAGCTGCCACTTCTACACTCGAAGAACAGGCAGAAAAACAGGAGCTCGTGCTGCAGTGACAAATCCATGCAGATTCGTTTTGCAGAATGAACAAAGGAAATCCTGATATTGCAAAATGTGTAGCACCCTCCAAACATGCAACTAAACAAAAGGCTAGCACACCAACCACCCACTCACTGTTCCTGATCACACGTTTGCAGGAGTGTGCTCAGCCACTGACAACCATTTTAAATTGATGTTTCCTTCATACATTCAAAATGGCGTCAATAAACCGTCAATGCATGTTTCCTGGGGGCGGGGCATTGCTTGTTGCATATAGTTTTGAGAGACAGAAGAGTAAGCAGGGAGTAGAATCTGTCAGCCAATCAATCCATGTTCAATACTTCAATACTTCAATACTTCTTGTGAGTCGACCTTACTGTTTCTGAGACCATAAAGGATGATAAGGCCAGGCGGACTACCCCCTCACTGGAGGAAAAATACTCAGTCTTCAAAGAGCCTACAAAGAGATGGTGCAACAGGGCTTGTCTGGAAACCTCCTGTTGTGCCGCATGACAGGTATGTTATGCCACAAGATGGGTAAGAGGAACTACTGGGTGATTGAAGGGGCAGACAGGCAAGGAAAGGGGATGATGAATGTACCGGGTTACTTACTGGTAAAGATCATTAAACCTGGTCCTACACTAGATTGACACTGTCCTTATTTGTGAGGTGCACCGAAAATCCCAGACATTCACAAAGAAGGCAAAGTATTTTATGTTTTTTCACAGCACCCTGTCCTTGTGCCGTAGTGGTGCCTCACTCCCAGCACGATCCTGTCCCCCTTCCACTCAGTTAAAAGGAATTATTGGCAGGTTATCTTCAGGGATGATGGAGGCAAAGGGGGTCCTAAAGAATGTGGTGAGGAAAAGTTGCACTAGGCGTAATGAAGATTCAACTGAACCATACAACTGAAGACCCCAGTACCAAAAGCTGTTTGTGGAGCAATCTCGACAAAAGTTGGCGATGGGCAATACATTTAGAGGGGGTGGACCATATAGAGGTCCTTAAAATTTCTGAAATAGAGAACTCCCTCACTTCTGCCACTGAGGAGAAAACAGTGGGAGGTTAGACCAGTTGAAGTTGCGAAGGGCATCAGGTTACCCTACTGGACCAAAGTTAATGAAGAGGGAGGCTGGTTGAAGCAGGCTGGCCTGTCGAGGTAGACACAGACATCTAAAGTGGATGCAAGAGGGTCCTCATCTAGTGAGGATGCAAAGGAAAAGTGGAAGAAGAGCAGCTCTTGTCCTCTATGGAACCCTGGGCATACCTTAGGTACAAAATAGGGACAGGAAAACAGGAGAAGACCATCAGGGCTAAACTAGAGATAAGGGGGATTTTGCGCAGCGCACCTATATCCCCAAGCTTGTTTGCCAATATAATGGAAATTAAAAATCCCCCTTTGCTGCAAAAAGGCAGACACACATGGATTAAAAGGTTTCAAAGAGTTTCTGTCTGAGGCTTCGGAAGACAAAAGTAGACCGCAAGGAGGTACTACAGGATGTACAAGCTGATGGGATGGAGAAAAGAAAGGGAGAGAGCCTGGATTCAGTCTCCGGAATCCCACTCTAAATGGTTTGAAAAGGCAATAATCAATGGCCATTGTGCACATAGGGAAGAGATAGCCAGGCCCAGTCAAGGTCCTCCTGGAGGTACTGCAGAATCTAGAGTATTGGGCAGTGCAGTGGTAGAATAATGTTCTTAATAGCCCATCTTTGCAATGAAGCACAGTGCCTTCCATAGGGCCTAAATATATTTGGGCACCATGATTGTTGTATGCGATTGTAAAGTTTCGAGGAAAGCCTCTGGATCCCTGTCATCTTAACTATCAGTCCCATATTCTAAGAGGAATGGGGAGGGCCTGTTGGTGGAGCGGTGAGGAAAGATTATTAATTCTTGTACGAAGGCTGGCTGGCGGAGGAGGGGATATCAATGCATCCTGGTCCAGAATGGTATTACTAAGATGACTAGATTCCACTCCCTTTTTATCTTGGTAAGGACTCTTGTGATTAGGAAAAGGGGACAGGGGAAAACAGAGACTTGGAGGCTATTTGGCTGATATTGCATTTATTCCCAAGGCCGGTGGTTCACTAGAATGTGTGCAATAGGCGGGGAGAAGAGTGTGCCTGTGAATTACAAAAGGTCTATACACAGGGTACCCAAGCAGAGACAAATCTCCTAAAAGGGCGAGGGAAAGAGAGCCAGTTCAGTTGAGGAGAAGAATCTTTATCTAAGGAGATCCACCTCAACATTCTCCAGACCACTGATGTGGAAAGCAGACAGGGAGAGGTGATGTTGCACTGATGTTGCACCACAAATAGTCAGTTCTGATGTGCCTAATCCCCCAGTTGATGTGAGCTGGTTCTCCCTTGTTTGTTTCTGTAGTACACAAAAGTCAAATTTTCCATTAGGACTTTAACCGCCTTTCCCTGAACCAGTGGAGGGAAGATAATATGGGCGAGCGTGGAAGACTGCCATTAGCTCCCTCTGTTTCTAGGATATCAGGGATTACCCTGGATTCCCACTATCCTACAAGTGGGCCCTGCCTAGGACTGCTCCTGATCCCTGGCAACTGACATCAGTAGGGATGATGACTGGGAAGGGACAGGTAGATGGCATGCATCTGGTCAAATTCTTTCCAACAACCTGGGCTAGACAATAAGGGATGGGCACCTATATGTCATAGTCCCCTGAAGGAGTGCATGAGGAGGTACCTGACAAGAAAGTACCTAGGGAGCTTGACCCAGGAGACCAGATTGATGGAGATGGCCATGTGATGCTGGACTCTGAGGACTTGGGTCCTGATGTTGCTGAAGATAGAAGAATAACCATGATTGAAGGTTGGTCCTCCAGGAAGGGGGCATGAATGTCATTCCTAACTTAGTGTTAATAGATGTAACTATACAGTTTAGTTTAAAGAATGTGACCAGGGAGAGCTTCTGTAAGTTTATACAGAATCCATAGTACATCAAGTTGTTGCATAAAATTGTCATGATGCTGGAAAAGAAGGGAAAAGAAGGGAAATGTTTCATCTAACCATCAAGGTATGGATGCACCACCACTTCCCTTTTGTGGAGAACGCCCACGAAGGATTCTAACTGGCTGTGGAACTGAGCCCACATTGTAGGACTACGACTTGGACACGTTGGCAGCCCAATGCAAACTGAATGAAGAGTTTGTTTCCAGGTGCAATCTGAATATGCAGATAGGTGTACTCGAGGTTGATGGTTGATAGAAATTCCCCCTTGGACAGAAGAGGCAGGATGACCTGGATTGATACAATTTTGAAGTGAATGTTTCAGATGATGTTGCTCAATTTCTTCACTTCTGTTAGCAATCTGTCATCAATCTGAACTTGCTAGAGGACTCGAGGACAAGAACCATGATTGATTAGTGACTCTTGCCCTCTTTCACCACTGTGACTGGAATTATTGCATATTTTAACAGGAGATCTTGAATGTTTGCCAAACTGACGTCTCTCTTTGCAAGTAGTCAGGGCAAGGGAGCCATGATTGGGACACAGATGAGAGGCAAATTTGACACTGACATCTACCATTGATCTTGGAAAAAGTGGAGTCTGACACTCAATGGAAGTACACAAAAGTACGCTGTTGGCTGGTGGAAAAGACTTCCCTGGACTTGCCTGCCGACACGGACCTGCAAGGACTCTCATTGCCGTTCGGCGGGTCTATTTCAGAGTCGACGTCCTCTACGGGCACACGGAAGCTGCCTGACCCTCAATTCTGATGTAAATATTGAACATTGACTTGACTCACTCCGCCCCCTTCAATTTCAAAACCTGTGCGTGCAGCGCACACGCGCGCGCACACGGAAGTACGCAAAAGTACGCTGTTGGCTGTTTCGATGATAAGTGATGTGATGCTTTGACCTTGCCTAATACCATTCTGACCCTGCCTAGTGGTTTGATTAGATAAAACTTGACTAGGCTCTCTAGCAGAAATACGCACGGTAAGTTGTTTCACTCGCCCATTGATTTCCTTTTGCATCGTGGTCCCCCAAATTCTTGTTTGCTCGTGTGCACGTATGCTTAAGAGCGTCCTTATTTCATCAACGTAGTATTGTCAGCCACTTACCCATACCCATTACTTTGATCTGTATATCCACTCTTTGGAACCTTTACGATAATCCTTTTGTTCGGTCATGGCTGCAGGATTACGTAGTAAATGTAATGATTTAGGTACTACGGCACTTACATCTTCTAGCATCGACTCACTTGTTTGTCGTGGCCGTATTTCCTATATTGAACCGGCTGCCTTGGAAGCACTAACCTCCGGTACTCTTGGGGAGGTTAATGCTAGTCCTAACTTGCCACCACACGTGGTTATGATTCACGCTAAAGAAAGGAGTCTATCATCGACTCCATGCTTCACATTCTCCCATGATTATAGGAATATTAATAATTCCCTAGCTATGCCTCCAGAAGAAGTACACAGAAGTTGCTCTGAGGTGCCCTTGACCAACATACCTACCAGTGATCAGCACGATCTCATCATAAAAAACATGGTTGCCTTAGACGATCAAGTGTCCCGTGCCATAGGCACATTAACCCCTCTTGTCTATGGCCCTTTAAAAAAGTTTCAAAGGGTACACTCGCAAATACTAGGTGATCAAAGTTTTGTAAATGAGCCTGATAGAGGCAGCTATCAGGATATCAAGTACGAATTACCACCACCGCGCCTGTCATATTCCTCCGATACTGCAGATGTCTCTATTGGGCCCTCCCAAATTGACCCTTGGAGGGTTCCAACTGATACTGGCGAGAAAGACCCGCGATCCCCATGTACCTTTCCAGTGATCATTTAAATACTTGATCTTTTGGATAAGGGGCATGACTTGACCCATTTAGAACTGAAGGAGATAAAAAGGCACTCTGCATCATTTATGTTCCAAAATGGACAAGGTAGAAGGCTTTATCATCGCTGCCGACACTTTACGAGCTATAAACACTCAACCTATTCTGCCTGCCCCTGTCCAACTCGAAAAAGCTACTCAATCTTGTGACGAGGTAGGCACTCTCACCACCCAGCCGCCAGGAAATCCCATTGCCTCTTTGCCATGCAATTGCACTTGTGAATTAAAAGAACTCAAAGCCTTAATTGAAGTAATGAATCTCACTATTACTTCCCAACTGGTCAAGCTGGTTCCTCTAGCTGATTGTCCGGATAGTCCTTCAACTCTGGTGAAGGTAGTCAACGAACAGCAGCTGAAGGAACGGGAATGCTCCAACTCTGAAGAGAATTTCTCTTTCATGTCTCGCCGTCCAAAAAAGTTGCACCTAAGGGCAATGAAAAGAAACGCTAAAAGGAGAAAGGAATCTATGGCTAAAAAATCTAATAACGAAGTTATTTATAATATTGCACCACCGAGACCTGTAGCTTCTCAGATTTCCAAACAAGAAACGGTGATAGTAATTTCCGATGAGGAAAGCATTGACTTACTGCAACTATCAAAGGAAATTCAGGAGGCACTTATACCGACTCCAAGAATAAAACTAAAAACACAATCCAAAAACAAAAAGATTGAACCCACCGCGAAAAAACTAAAGGAACCTGTGAAATTGACAATTATTAAGCCTCCCCTTGCTGATACCTCGGCTAAAAGTCCTATGGTGGTCAATCCTGAAGCAAGTGCACCAGGAACAGAGGTTAAAGTGATTGATGTGACGTCTCTTTCAAGTGTGAAACTAAATTTGAACAGCTATTTTCCGATTTCAGGAAGAAGCTGTACGACTAGATTCTCGAACAATCCATATTTAATAACGACATAAAAATCACTAATGACCCCCATCCGATTTTTAGAAAATCATACAGTGCGGCGTGCACTGAGCTACCATGCTGCCGAGGGGCTTCGTCTGGGAAAAATGAGTCTGGTAATACCCATTTCTCAAATATGGTAAATGGTAAGGGCAAAGTCTCATTATTAGACAATGGGCCTCATCAGAAGGTTGGCGCTAAAAATCTGGCTGAACCGGCATGGCGGTAATAACATGTCCGGCTTTGCACCAACCCGCAAATAGCGGACGATCAGAGTGCGCGGGCGCACGCATCCCTGCATGCCGGTTACGGACGTACCGGCATGCCGGTAACGACCCCCAAACCCCCGCACATCGGCATCGACCAATACGCACAGAACGGCTCCGCCCTCGGCAACCCCTAAATACTGTTACCGTTATTAACATAGTGCAAATAACGGGTGCGTCAATACCGGACCCGGAAGTAACGTCATCGCGCCGGAACGGGAAATGCCATGGCAGCCATCTTTAAAAACACAATCCATTGCCATCCTCCAACTACAGGACCCTCTACACCCCAACTCCCAGGCCACCACTGACAACATGTCTAAGACCACCCGGAGAGGCACGGCCCGCCTGCGCAAACCACGTTTTACAGACGATGAGCTGAACATGTTGGCCGACACCCTTGTGGCAAATGCAGAAGTGGTGTTCTGCAACGACCTCAGGCGTCCAGCCCAGCTCAAGAAAAAGGCCATCTGGGAAGAAGTTGCCCAGAAAGTAAGTGCAGTCGGCACCACCGCACGCACAGTGCGTGATTGCAAAAAATGTTGTGACGACCTCAGGCTGAGAGTCCGGAAAATATTGTCAGCTAATCGGAGCCAGGGGCTGGCACCAGGAGGAGGACCACACTCCCCACTGAAATTGGCCAGATGGGAGGAGACCTGCAGCTCCATCATAGACGTGGAGTCCATCGAAGGAGTCGGTGAAGCAGAGTTTGGCGTTCCAACATGGGCAGATGAAGGTGAGTGTCCCTACTGAAACAGTAAAAATAATCATAATCACCCTCCCCCAAATGTGGCTGCTACACCAGCCAACAAATGGGCCATCATGCACACCTACACATATCCATGTACACATTCTGGGTCTACCACCATCCCATCCCAATGCATGTTACGATCATACATGAATACACCCACAAGACACATATCATGGGCATGTGCCACCCAGGACGACCCTCCCAAAACACATCAATGTCCAACTGCACCCAACAATGCGTACATGTGGACACGACTACGCTATCAAAATCCACTCTTCAACATTGCATGTACACAGTCCCCTACAAAGCCACGAATGCAACTGATCAGATGGTGCCACGTGTCCAATGACTAATGCATGCACAATGCAAGCGGACAATCATTGATGTCCTGCCACTCTCTGTCTCCCACAGGTACGCATGCTGACAGTGATGAAGCGCAAGGGAGTGCACAATGCACAACACCAGCCAAAAGGCCTAGGAGGCAATCTGATGGCACAGGTTCATCAACCTCAAGTGGACCAAGGATGGGCCATGCGGGAAGCGGGCCAAGAACCGTTGCAAAGACAGCACCACAGACAGGTACACAGGACGAGCTGACACCTGCACCTGCATCCGTGGTCACACCATCCACACTGGCTGAGGACACAGCAGGCATGGAGGATGGCACACATTCTGCTGCTGCCAGCACAATTGGGGAGATGGCTGCATTGGCAGATCATAGTGTTGATGAGATAGCTCGGCCGGACAATGAGGGCGATGCAGGACTTGTCGACTCAGAGCCTGTAGAGCACACACCAAGCCCGCAGACCACCCCACAGGACACACCTCAGCGGGACTCATCCGACCAGGGCAGCCATGGACAGTGGTCTCCGGCCATGCACGGCCCCATGATCCATGCTGTGCCACCACATCACCCACCAACCACAACCCACACTGCCATACAGGACCTTGAGGGACGTCTCTCCAGGATGGAGGCCCGGGAGGAGGTGATGCAAGGCTATGTGCAGCAGTACCTTGCTGAAGGGGAGACAACACGCCGTATTATCCAGGACAGCACCGCGTCCGTTATCCAGGCCATTAACTCAAGTGCACAGCAAGTGCGTGATGGCTTCAATGCCTTGGGTCAGATCTTCACCAGGATTGCTGACCGCATGGACCAACGGCAAACCCTGCCCCTTGGATCACAACCATCTGGGTCATCCGCATCATCCGTACCATCGGGCTGGAGGCAGACCAGCCCCGTGCGCATGTCCCTGTGGAGTTTGCGCCGCACAGAGATCCAACCCCACCTACTAAGGGGGCTCAACAGTAGCAGGGCCACCCTGCATAATCCCTTTGGGCATACATCCAGACACATGTCGTGCCATAGTCGACTTTGGGTGTTAGGGGGTGGGTGGAGGGTGGTGGTGGGTTTAGTGTTTAGTACTGGGGTGTTTGGGGGAATGGGAGTAGGTTGGGGGAGGTGGAGGGTGGTGGTGGGTGTAGTGTGTAGTACTGGGGTGTTTGGGGGCATGGGAGTAGGTTGGGGGAGGTGGAGGGTGGTGGTGGGTGTAGTGTGTAGTACTGGGGTGTTTGGGGGCATGGGAGTAGGTTGGGGAGGTGGAGGGTGGTGGTGGGTGTAGTGTGTAGTACTGGGGTGTTTGGGGGCATGGGAGTAGGTTGGGGGAGGTGGAGGGTGCTGGTGGGTGTAGTGTGTAGTACTGGGGTGTTTGGGGGCATGGGAGTAGGTTGGGGGAGGTGGAGGGTGGTGGTGGGTGTAGTGTGTAGTACTGGGGTATTTGGGGCATGGGAGTAGGTTGGGGGAGGTGGAGGGTGGTGGTGGGTGTAGTGTGTAGTACTGGGGTGTTTGGGGGCATGGGAGTAGGTGGGGGAGGTGGAGGGTGGTGGTGGGTGTAGTGTGTAGTACTGGGGTGTTTGGGGGCATGGGAGTAGGTTGGGGAGGTGGAGGGTGGTGGTGGGTGTAGTGTGTAGTACTGGGGTGTTTGGGGGCATGGGAGTAGGTTGGGGGAGGTGGAGGGGTGGTGGGGGCATGGATTGTTGAATCATGTTGTACTAAATTTCTGACGAATACACCAGTTGTGTAACAAACATTTTCGTGCACATGTGCCCACACAACCAGTGCCCACAATACACAACGCATGGCACCCTCTGCATTAAAGTACATCAGAATGATTTGTCTATGACCATTTTGCGCACTGAGCGACCCTCACGAGTTTCGCGTCCTGGCCTATGTCCTACTTCTACTCCTTCCTCTCCTTCTACTTCACCAGGTGGTGGCAGCTCCACGTCAGGTGGCAGGGGTATGTTCCGCCGGAGGCACATGTTATGTAGCATTACACATGCCGTGATATCTTACCCACCTTCTCAGGCCCGTATATGAGTGCCCCTCCCGACCTGCTGATGCAGCGAAACCACGCCTTCAAAAGGCCAAACATCTGCTCAATGACCACACGTGTACGTGTATGTGCACGATTGAAGTCCTCCTCGTGCCTGTTCTGCGGGTTCCTGACAGGGGTGAGTAGCCACGGCTTCCGGGGTTATCCAGCATCACCTACATGGGAGCAGAAGGAGGTATGTGTGAGGATGAGGTTCAGTTGACAGGTGTGCTCAGCCTGTACATCATTCAAGTTCATATGCACTATCTCGTCATTGGCAGCCACATCCACATGACTGTCAGCCCTGTACAGTGCATGCCAATCCTTAGAGGGAGCCTTGTCTGACATACACGACCTACGGTCCTAGGATTTTGAAGCACCAGGCAATGTATGTCTTGGCTAGGGGCATTTTGCATGCAAATGTGAGGGCTGTGTGTCGGCGGATGACTTAAGAAACTACCATTCCCCCCAATCCATCTGCCCCCATGGCCCAGAGGGCATTCCCCTAGCATATGCATGTACCTCCCCCCCAATCCATCTGCCCCCATGGCCCAGAGGGCATTCCCCTAGCATATGCATGTACCTCCCCCCAATCCATCTGCCCCCATGGCCCAGAGGGCATTCCCCTAGCATATGCATGTACCTCCCCCCAATCCATCTGCCCCCATGTCCCAGAGGGCAGACTCACCCAACAGCCAGCCACTTCGTACAACGTCTCCTTCCATGTAGCGGGGTAGTGAGGAGTTCCGCAGCACCATGGCATCATGCGTGGATCCTGGGTATCTGGCACAGCAGTGTGTTATTATCTGGCTGGCATCACACACCATCTGCACATTGATGGAATGGTATAGCTTCTGATTGCGGTACACCGCCTCCACGGCATGTGGGACTACCAACTCTATATGGGTACAGTCGAGGGCACCAATTACATTGGGCATGCCTGCCAGTGCATGGAATGATATTTTGGTGGCATTTGCCTCCTGTGGTGTCCTTGGTAAGGATATGCAGGCATTTGCGTGCTTCAGTAGTGCATCCAGCACTTGGTTTAACACAACAGAGAAGCATGATTGGGACATGCCATGCATTTGGCCCACTGTGTGTTGATAAGTGCCTGTGGCCAGGAGGTGGAGCACAGATGCCACCTTCAGCAAAGGGGGATGGCTGTGCGGATGTTGATCAGGCTGACCAAGTCATCCTGTATTAATTCCACTATGTTGGTGATGGTGTCTCTGTCCAGGCGGTACAGGGTATGGATCTGTGCTGGGGTTAAGTCAAATGGATTGGCCCTTATACATTGGATTGTTGGCTGTCTGCGGGGAGCAACTACATGCACTGGTAGGATTTGCTGGGCATGTCTCACCCTCCTTCTCCTCCGGTGTCTCCTCGGTTTCCTGTTGTACTGCCTGCTCAAGGAGTAGCAGTGCAGGCATGTCCTCCAGGCCCAGTATGGCAAGTACAAGTGGTAGCATTTTGCCTTGGAGGGGGGTGTGGTGTGTGGGTGTTCTCCTTTTGTGCTGACCCTGACTCCATTGCCTCCACCTGTGCTGATTGAGTGCACCTGTGGCACTTGGTTACACAGCAGTTTGCTGTTTACGGGTGGTCCGCGATGCCGGTATTGCCGGCATCATGGTGGCCCTTCTTACCGGCATCTCAATGCCGTTATGTACTTGTACGTGTGACTCGTGGTGTCCCCTTCTTTGCGGCATGCCAATATTAAGGCCTCCCCATATGCGCGCGTGCCCGCATGCCGGTACGGCGGTGTACCGCCGAAGCGGGTCCTTGACGATGCCGGTAGCAACGGCATCTAGGGTCATGATACACCGGCACGGTAATGGATGCCGGTATTGCCTTACCGGTGCCGTTCTTACCGGAGCGCCAACCTTGTGATGAGTGCCATTGAATCTGATCAACACAAGTCTAAACTTGCAAGATATACCTCTGGCAAAGACAAGACGCTCTTGTCAGACAATGAGTCAAAAATTGGACAACCTGCCTCACTGAAAAGGAATAATAGCATTGATAAAGAGGAGGTAAAAACTACCCTTGCCCCTAACCGTATTTCCATACATGGGGCCTCATTACACGGATGGCGGAGAACCATGGCGCTATTAGCGCCATGGTTCATGCCGGTAAAATACCGGCACCGCCTTGGTGGAAAGGGGAATTACCGCCCCATTCCAAGGTTGGCGGGGCGGTAATTCCCCCTTACACCATTGCCCTTCCCCATTCCCATTTTTGCCCCATAGGGCATAATGGGAATGGGGAAGGCGCTAATTACTGTACCGCAAATTGCGGTACCGTAATTAGCTCCCTGGGTCCCTTTGCGGGTTGGTTTTTAATGCCTGCAAAAAGCAGGCGTTAAATTCCCCAACCCGCAAAGGGACCTCGTAGTAAGGCGGTAAGGATTTACCGGTACCGGTAAAATACCGGTACCGGTAAACGCTTACCGCCATCCGTGTAATGAGGCCCATGGTCCCGCACTGAGCAGATTCGTTCCTGAGGTCAACTCCAAGGACCCCGTGAAGTCCCATCAGGATCCTCTCGAAATTCTGAAAAAAGCTCGGGAGGAGGGCACGTTGAGTATTGAAACACTAACGAAGGTGCTTCCTGCCATGCCATTGATGATGAATAGGGAGTAAACATTGCTGCCGGCTCGAATTGAACAAAAAAGCCCTGTGAAATCTCACCATGAAATACTAGAAATTCTGAGAAAGGCTCTATACAATGGCGCTCTGAATGCCGAACCCCAAAGTAACGTGCTATCAGCATCTGCACTGCAGACGGTAAAAGTGGAAGCTACTCCTCCCTCACGAATTGAGGAAAAAAATCTCGAGAATCCACCCGTGGCTGAAAACAAACTCTACCTTGTTGGCCTTGAAGGTAACAGGATTTCGACTGCCGGGAAGTGCATTAATCGATCTTTTATCCTGTCTTTTTTTTCACGCATCCCCCAACTGAGAATGGTTAGATCTGAGGACATCTTGAGAGTTTCTATAGCCCAGACTGACAATTGTAGAGCTATATGCTATCTGAGCTCCGAAATTATCCTGAAGTTTCTTTGGTTTAACCGTGATGAGCTCAAAAATCAAGGACTAAACCTATCCACTTTTGAATTGGAATCAACAGCTAATGACTTCTTAGCTTACATTGACCCTGCCGTTGCTGCGAAAGTAGAGAGTGGCGAAATTGCTCAACAAACCAATGGTAGCGTTGATGGAGACTTGCATGCACTCCTAGCCCACGTAGCTATAACTAAAGGTATTCCATGGCTTGAACCCGTAGTTACTGCTATTTTGGGATCTAAAATTTCACCTATCACCTCATAGCACTCTGAAAACAATCTCCTTAAGGTTCTTTCATGGGATACCTGCGGTTATGCTAACTTCACGGGATGGCACAAATCATTATTGAGAGAGAACCAACCAATGATTTTAATATTACAGGAGACAATGAAATTGACCGCATTTTTTAATACCAGGGTTTTCCACTTATTGTAAGCTTGCAAAGAGGCCCCTCTTAGGCTGACCAAGTGGTGGCCTCGTAATTGCTATTAATAACTCGGTCAATCTTCAGTCATAGTGGGTATGGGAATCAGCAAACCTTCTGGGTGCACTTGTGGAGAATAACTTGTCAAAAAAATACTCTTCTCTCTTAATAATTTCTCTATATTGGAATCCTGCTGGATTAATTGAGGCAATGCTGGATGAACTTGATGAATGCTTAGGAAATATATCCAGTAAATACCAATCTTTAGAAATCATCATCGGTGGTGACTTCAACTGTGATTGTAGGGACCTGAGTGAATGTGGCCCATTAAAACCTTCATATTTATCACCTGGAAGGGGTGCGAAATTCATAGAGTTACTAGAAAATTGGGATATCGATATGGTTGTAAGTAATGATGTAAAGTCTCAAATGACATGGTCCCGAGGATCCAAATCATCGACGATTGACTTCATATTTGTTACTCGTTCCCTGTCCACTCTTACCTCATCCTTGAAATGCAGTCGCATTCTATCTAGTGACCACGCAAGAATTTCCTGTAATCTGAAATGGGAATGTAGACTATTGGTTATTGAACCAGCTTTGACACTAGTAGAGATCGACTGTCCTCAAATCTCCATTAGGTGGAGTCTAGGTTTGTGCCAGCAATTTGTTAACCATGTATCATACCAAATACGATCAATTGGATCTCCTAACAATGAAACCGAATGTTCAATGATTAATTGCTATTCTGAAGTGATTAATAATGCTCTTTCCATTTTTAGCAAAGGGTATACTAGGAGTGACCATCCTCACCCGTTTGATTCTACTTGGAAATTTCTAAAACGAGAGAAAAATAAGGCTCTCAGACAACTTAAAACTTCAGGTCTAGGAGCAGAACATTGTCGGACTATGCGGTCACAAATTCTGAAGGCATTTAAGCGGAATCTTAAACATGCTCGCATACTCAAATATAATAGAGAGAACTGTGACCTCATAAGAGCCATATCAACACATGATACTAGAACAATATGGCATACGATCAAAAAGGACGATAAAAGAATTCCATTGCCCACATCCTTTTGTATATCTGACCAAGTATGGTGTGACTATATAACAGCGAAATTCCACATTCCACCGAGATTTGAGTCTGTGTCAAATGTACAACTGTGCTATAGCAGGATCGCCCGTTTGGAATGGTCACTGGAAGATATTAAATGGGCAACATCAAAAATATCTTACTCTAAATCAGCAGGCCCAGAGGGCCTTCCTCCTTGCCTTTATAAAGCTGAACCTGAGTTTTGGGTGGAAATTTTGAAAACTAAAATTGACTTCATTATTAGTACTGGTCACATTCCCCCTTCATGGACCTCAGCGAATATTGTTCTAATATTCAAAAAGGGCGATCCTTCTCTCCCACAGAATTACAGGCCTATCTCTTTGATCGATATGGATGCAAAATTGTTTGCCATTCTTCTCTTACATGACCTCGAAAAATGTATTGAGGAAAACAGCCTCTACTCGAAACATCAAACAGGTTTTAGGAAGGGCATGAGTACCTCTCTGAATGCTGCTATCATGTCACATTTGATCACTGACACTAAGGCAAAGAACTATTATTCTGTATACATAGCCATGATAGATATGACATCAGCTTTTTATAATGTGGTACGAAATCTCTTGTGGAACAAAATGAGGACTATGGGAATTCCTACAGTATTACTTTATTGGTTCATCAAACTTCACACTAACACCTCTTATAAAATAAAAATCTCTGAAGACGGAAGAACAACTGATCCTATTAGTACATTCATTGGTCTTAAGCAAGGCTGCAATCTAGCGGCAACTTTCTTTAACTTATATCTCTCTGATCTTGATAAGTAATGGGATAATAGCAATCTGTTCTCTGTTAAAATTGGCTCTTTACGGATGAAATGGATTGCGGTTGCAGATGACATCATAGTCTTTGACCCTACGCCGGCCGGGTTGCAAACTAAGCTATTGCTTTTTGAGGAATTTGCAGTCGCACATAACTTGACTCCAAATCCCGCAAAAATGGCTATTTTAAAATTTGGCACCAAGCAAAACAGTAAAGGATATAAATGGGAGATTATGAAAACTCAAATCCCATGGACCTCTAGTGCGATCTATCAGGGTTACAATTTGACTGCTTAAAACTCAATTAAAGCATGGACAGACTTGATTAAAAACAAGTCGCGTCCCATACTATCTCAACTAAAAATGATTTATTCAAAATATTGTACATTTTCACTAACACCCATGATAGACTTCTTGACGTTAAAAATAGAAAGTGTCATTTTGTATTCCATTGACATGTGCCTAAGCGATATTAGGGCAATTTTGGACTCCACTCAGGGCTCAATGATAAAGTCTGCTATGCACCTCCCAATGTGCATACCAAATGCAGTAATACGTCATGAGCTTGGGTTGGTTGCATTATCTACACGCTGGAAATGGCGTTAACTATCTGGTTATGTAAAAATTAACTTTCCACCAAAAAACTCTTTGTACGAAGATCTGAATAGTATGTTGGACTCTTCTACTTCTACTCCAGCCTCCTTTAACAAATATCATCTTAGTATGCAACATCTTTTGAATTCTCTATGCATCACTATAGAAGATGTACATCAGCGCCCCGGTTTTGCAAAAAAGAGGCTTTTTGAACAGGACTGGCGGATCACAATAGAAAGTATATCCACATATAAAATGTACAAAGAGTATGGTGCTTTTCTCAAACAACGCATTCCCAGATTTGACCATGTGGTTTTATTTCCATGCAACCATACCCAACAAGCTTACATCTGGTATAGACTGCATTTATACCATACTAGAGAAAGAACTGCTAATTGGATCAATAACGGCGAGCCCAATGTAACGAAATGTCGCTTTCCATCTTGTAAAGAGCCGATTGAGACCATGAAACATCTCATTCTTGAATGCCCACACTTTAAACTAATGAGAACCAACCGACTCTTGAAATTTGTGAATATTGATTTTGAAGATTGTCTGCAATTTCTTTGGGTACGAATGATGCAAGGCACGCACACACCTCTGATATTTGGATTGGTTAGCCTGTGTAAGAACATTGAAAAAGAGCTGCTTAGTTTAAAGAATTAGAGGATATTAAGTGTTAGATGTGATATCCTCCATCTTAAATTGTGTTAGAAATATGATGTAAAGTTTATATGTTGTAAATGTAAATATTTTGTCTTTTATATTCTGTTTTGTAAAGGTTCTACATTTTTTGTAATTGAACCATAAACAAATAAAAAAAAACTCACTGCAATGGAGAGTAGTCATGAAAGCTGAGCTGGTGGTGGCAGATCCTCTGGCTGGCTAGGTGGGTGGTAGCTGACGTAGAGGACTCTTGTCTGATTGGTCTTCCTCAAGCAGCTGGTCGGGAATGAAACAGGGGAGGCTCGCGTGGGGTGGGACGGTCCTCTGGATTTTTGATGGAAGAGACTTTATTCTGGACAAGAAAGAAAGAAAGTGCTTTCTATCCTTAAAGGCCTGCATGAACATGTATCCTAGCCAGGGCTCAAGTCAATTTACACACGGCTGCACAGAGTCCCCACACTTTTTCAGAGGGCCTCTTGATATGCTAATTTCTGGTGATGCCACATTTAATTGTTATGTTCATGAGTTCCCCACCTTTTGTTTGTAGTACTTCACCCCTGATTCTAGCAGGTCTGTGTAAAAAAAGGGATCTTCAAAATAGCACTTTTGCACATGCTCTGTGACCTAGTCTCCCAACCATAGGTGTCTACTTGAGTCTACCAAGGCACCTGATGCTAGAGCTGTAGTCCTGGTGGAATTGTATAGAGCCTACTTGCCTTACATTTTTGAAAGTATCTCCCGGCAACCTTCCTTAGCTTGCAGAGCATCCCATAACGCTGCCAGGTCTCTCAGGAGGGATTGGACAGTTTATTCCGCATAGTTATTTGCTCAGGTGGCCAACTGTAAGCTTGTATTGTCCCATTGGAGGGCAGAATTGGCTTTGCGACCCACCTTCGTCATAGGGGTCAGCTCTAGGGATGGTAGAGAGGGTTTACCAAAATGAGTGTTCAGTCCTTCTGTGCATTCTACAATGAGTCAGATTTTGCCATAAAAACTCACATCATCCGGAGGATGGTGAGAGAGATTTCAAGAGAAGCATGTAGACCTTAATATCTACTAAATAGGTTTAGGAATCTCTCTGCAACAGTGGAAGCAGCAGGATACTCTTGGGTGTTTCTTAGGGATGTACCACCAATTGTCTTGCCTGGGCAAAAGGTTATTTATTTTAGCCTTATGCATTATGCATCCACATAGCAAATAGGCAAAAGCACTGATATACTATGAAAAACGTGGGAAATGACTCTACCCTTCTCCAATCTCTTAAATACTCCAGCTGTGCTTAACATATCTGGCCAGTGCTGGTGCTACCTAATTCTGGAACTGCTGCCCTGTCTAGACTTGGGCATGCTTGAGGGGACCATCCTCTGGGAGGCGTCTCCCACATACCGAAGAAGATCACAAGGGAAAGGGAGAACCACTGCCACCCCGCCGCACACTCCCGCCAGGGCTCTTCCTCATGGAAAAGAAGGACTGTGCTTGATCCATGAACTATGGCACACATGGATTATTCTGCAGCTAAACATGTCCATACAAGAGCGGTAATCCCCCCCACCGTGTGGGAAATCATTGTGCCTAGATTTGAGACGTGATGACTTGATTCTTAGATTGATGCCTTAACAATTATTTTCAACAAAGGCGAGGTTGTGAAATAGGTCCATAAAATGCAATTTTGTAGAAGTGTGTTCATCCAGTAAGAGTAATTCATTGTAAATTGATTTTTACATCATGAATTCAAAGATGGAGTAAATAATACACTTCCAGTACATGTGTAAGGCCACACTTGCATTTCTATTTTTTTTAACCAACTTTATTAATTCAAGTTCAGCTGCAACATTAGAACTCACAACAACGGATTCGTGGAATCTAACAAGACATGGTATAACTGCTTGGTTTTGGCAAGCGATTGAGCCGTTTCTACTACCACGTGTGCTTCCAGTTTATTCCGGGCTTTTCTAAGGGATCACTGCGATTTAGGGGAGCATTGTTTTTGTGGGCCATTTCACAATTTCTCATTATTCCCTTCAGTTTGTTCTTGAGGATCTTCCTACATTTGATGTACGTTGAAGACCGGGCGATTAGCTCTCCCCTGATAACCGCTTTCAGTGCGTCCCGGAGCGTTGACTTTCCCGGAGAGTCAGTGGACTTTTCGTAAAAGTAATTAGAGATCACCATCTCGATATCATCTCATAGGGCGAGGTCACCAAGGATGGTATCATAAAGATTCCATGGAGGCCTGTCAGGAGGGGACAGATTTTGGATTCTCAAATGCAGTACAACCGTTGCGTGATCCAAGAGGATCCTTCTACCACTCTTAACTCATCAATGCAGGGCCCCACCAGAAGGAAGCCTAAGCAAGTTAAAAGAGGTGATGGCTGGAAGGTTTAGCACTAATCTTAAACTCTGGCATTGCTCTGAGCAACCCTCCAGGTGATCGATCTTCGCCTGCCAACCCATTACAAAAGGGCAAAGACCATATGCAAATCAGGCCCACCCCAAAAGGGACAGTTCAGCCCAAACTGCTTGGTCACGTTCCTTCTGCATGATGATATTATATGATAAGTCATTTATAATGTGCCTGTACACAAGTGTTTCTAGGTACAACAAGACAATGGTGGGAGATAGAGGGAGGAGAAAACAAATGGGGAAGTGCTAGGGAGAGGGTTGGGGGAATTGCCATCAGGACAGCATTGCTCTGAGGAGGAGTAGCCGGGGAAGCATGGCTCGGGATAAGTGCAAGGAGGCAGCAGACTGTAGAGTCACTGTTACAGCCCCTAAGTCTCGGGTAGGCCCAGAGGCAGTGCTCGGGTGACTGGTCATGGAGGAGCCTGGTACCCAGGGAGACTCTGGAGGAGCTAGGCAACCAGTCAGAGCAGCGGACAGGAGGGTCAGCAGGAGTGAGAGAGAGAGAGAAAACAAGCAGAGGCAAAAGGGAAGTTCTTGAGCTGCTTCCGGAATTTCAAGTGTTCCGGCTCAAGTTTGAGAGGGGCAGAGGGGCCATTCCAGAGGAGAGAGATCTACTAAGTATCTGCCTGGAGAAGCCCATGAGACCCCAAGCATCCCCAGACATGTTTCATCCTCATTGGGCCTCATCAGTGTGGAGTATCTGGGGTTTCTGGGCCCTGATGTCACTGGAACCACATCTGGGCATACCCACCCCACTCAGGGTGACTAAGCAAAACAAAGGTGGTGATGGCTGGCAGGTTAAGAACTAATCTCAACCTCTGGCATTGCTCTGGGAAACCCTCCAGACCATGATTCCTCACCTGCCAAGCCACTACAAAAGGGGAAAGACCATTTGCAAATCAGGCTTGGTCCTATCCAAAAGGGCCAGTCCAGCCCAAAATGCTTGGTCACATCCCTTCTGTACCACCATAGGTGAGGTCAGCAAGAGATACATTTTGAGAAGGTACAGTGAACATGGGAAAAATGTGTGTAATCTTGCTGCCCTGGAAGTCTTAATCTCCTTGGGCCTCATCATGAGTTTGGCCTGAGCCCTTAAATGCAGCAGTAACGGTATTACTGCCACATTTAAGGGCTGGCCAAACCATGAGCTGGGCGGAAAATGGCATTTTTACCTCCCGCTTTTCCGGCCATTTTTGTCAGTTTTCGGCACTATTATTGCTGGCACAATTACTGCCGGTGGTAATAGCACTCCCCAATCCCATTGTGTCCACCCCCCCGCTATTCGTGATCCGGCGCTAGTTGCACCAGACCGAGTTGCGGTAGCACGATTACCATTGGGCGGTATCCCAGCGGTGTTACCACCGGGATTCCACCCAACTCGTGATGAGGCTCTATATGTCCACCCCCCCAGAGTCCTAAATAAAGTAACGCAATGTCATTTCTGAAGTCTACCTGGGACGGGGGATGGAACTTATCAATGTAGGGGTTAGGGACCACATTAAAATCCCCTCCAGTAGACAGTGGGACTTTGATGAATGTGGACAGTTCTGTGACCAGGTCAGTCAAGAATTCGTCTTGTTTGTCATTGGGGGCATATACTGAAATCAAAGTGAAGAGCTGTCTGTGCATTGAACCTTTAACCCCTATATGATCCCTCTTACTGTCCATCTTTACAAATGGAAGTCCCTAGGACAGTGTTATGTCTGTGCTCCCTTTTTTTGAGCTACTGGATTCTAAGAACTGCTAAAGGTAAAGCCTGCTACATAGCCTGATCAAGTCCGGGAGAACTAAATGATTTTCCTGGAGGAATGCAATGGCAGAGCCAGCATCTGTGAGACGTTGCAGGACCAATTTGCATTAAGTAGATGAATTGAGGCCTTGGACATTAAGCGTGAGGATCTTTAGATGTTTTTGTAGGTTATGATACCTGTGTATGATTTTGCCAATCGAGAGGGGGACTAAGGGCCTATTAATCCATCTACCACCATCTGAGAGCTAATAAACTAATGATCCCACATACTGTAGCCGATTTTCTCATGATAACCCCCAACCGAACATAAAAAAGAAGCTAGGAAAAAAACTAACCCAAAATAAGAAAACATCTCCTAAGTGACCTCCTAGACGTCTCCTCAGTAGATTGGGGTTAATTCCACTGGGCGCTCGGCAGGATCCTGAATAAGACTAGACCGGATTGCGGCAGCTCCAGCCAACGGGTGCGAAGGTCCATCATGTCCATGTGTCCATCCCCAGGATCCTGCATCCCAATGGGTAATGGCGTTTATCTGAAAATCCATTGCGAACAAAGTTCAATTACCTCTTGGGGGGCCATCAGGCTTCTGGGCTAGATGTCGTACATGGGGTGTGTGGAGAGGCCGTGGGCAAGGCAACCGGTAACGGGTACAAGTGCAGAAAAGCTTCAGCCTTCTTGGGGGTGCTGATGGGCCCGGCTTGGTTTGCCATCATAAAGTGCAGAGTAGCCAGGAAAATCCATCTATATTAGATTTTTTTATTTTGAAGATGAACGGTTATTGGTTTGAGAGCTTATCTCTTTTGTAGTACTGCAGCAGCCCAGTCCTGCTAGATCTGGATTGGGGCATTCCGAAAAAAAATATTTTATTTAAATTGTGCCATAAGCTTGAAAATCAAACCTTTCACAATGAAACAGTTATATACAAAGAGAATAAAATCAAACATGATAAAAAGTCTCATTAAGATAGTCATACCATACAGCAAATATAAAAGATCTAAAAAAGATTCTATCCTACAAGCAGGGATAGGCAATACATATTAAGTGATCAGTGAATGTATAAGTACATTACTACTAAATGACCGGTAGCCACCTAGACAATCCTCCCTTACTCCTTCTTGTATACTACTAAACATTAATAGGCAACAGCTGTTTCAAAATCCTAACTAAGGCAAGTTTCAAGGATATTTGAGGGGCATTGAGGATTTTATCTCACATCTTCTCCTCAGTAAGAACTCTAATATCACTAAGAAGCGACTTGAAGTGCATCTGTCTCAAATGTGTCAGACTTGCACAGCCTGCCACCAGGTGCACCAATGTTTGAACAGCACTGGGGTCCATGAAAAGTCGACAAAGCCGCTTGTCTCTGTCCCTCTAGTACTTCATTTGATGGAAACAGATTAAGGAGAGCTCTAACGAACTGACCTCTCCAATGAGCATTCGGGAATTGTTTCAAATATTGCGTAATTATATTGAGAGGTATAATATCCTTGGTGGTGTAAGTAAACAGCTTACACTTATTACACTCACTAATTATGTTAATCCAATCAGACTCCCAAAGTTTTACCTTGAGGGCATCTGGTTCTGTTATTAACATTTCAGGAGATGCTTTAATAGAGTTTGAGATAGACTGACAATATTCAAATCTTGTATTCTGAATCTTTTTCTTCCTATTACTAAACAATATTTTGAGGATAACAAGAAGCGAGCCATCTTGTGATAATGCATTTTTTCTTAGTAGCAGCAGGGTTTTCTGACCGCAATGAAATAAGCCCCAATTCATAGCGAATAATCAGAGAGGGAACTCCGGTTGGCAGACGGAGAACATTTCTCCTACAAAAGCCTTCCAAACAGACCCAAGATATAACATTAGCTGCCAATAAAATGTCAGCCCCGTAAGTCAGAATTGGCACCACTTTCAGTTAATAAAATGGTACAATTGGCATATAGGAAAATCCCCTAAATCTTTGCCTAACCTTACAATCTTGCACAGCCAACATCACAGTCTTGTGCTTAAAAATGACATTAACTTTATATTACTGCAGTCCCCAAACATGGTAAAACCCAAATAAATAAAAGAGGGTACCACTTCTAGTGCTGACTAATTTAAACACCACTTAAATTTGATCTCATTTCTTTTTTTGGGGGATGTTTTTATTTATTTATTTATTTGCATTTTTAAAGCGCTCACACAGCCCGGGGGCATCGAGGCGCTATTACAGGAATATGTCTTACTGGAATATCTCTTAGTTGCGTATTTATAATGCGCTTAATACCCAGAAGTTTCTAAGCATGGACCCGGGGATCCAACCTTTGTTCCTTTGTGTCGTCTTGTTTCCAAGGCAAGCACGTTGCTGATGAACTATATTTCCGGCTATCCTGATCTCATTAATCAGAGTTTTTGTTTTACTTGATTTGAGAGTTAAGTAATTCCTCCTAACATGCAGCTCTAACACATTTAGTTCTGTTCTGTAGCCCAATGAGCATCTGATCTAGTGACACTAGATCTTCCGCACAGGCGAGCCATCTCACATGGTCAGAACCAAAAAGTGGAGGAAAAGATCTAGCCTCCAGTAAGGCCTCACCAATATCCAGAAATAAATAAATTAAAAAGAGTAGGAGCCAGCACACATCCTTCCTTTAATCCACACTCAGTGGGAATAGGAGGGGATAAAGGTCCTGGTCTAATCTGGGTGTAGTGTCTGTGTAAAGAGATGTTATCATGCTGTCACAACTCAATGATATATTATCCAAGCTGTTTCAGATAACACACCCACTTTTGGGCGTTTCTTCACTCTTTGAATGCGAAAGTCTCCAACGTGATATGCAAAAGACTTTCCCCCAAGAGCTCAGCCTGCAGAGACCAATTAAACCTGTCAGGCCGGGGGCTTGAGTGAAAAGGCAGGAGCAGAAACAGCAGAGCTATAGGATCAAAGAACAAAGCAATAGTTCAGAATATGCAGCCATAAAGTGCTGGAAAACAGCAGATATCACCCACGACTACCCACTCTTACCTGCTCCGTGGAGAAGTATACCAGCAACCTAATAGTATTCAAATTAAGAGATGAGAACGGGATGTGATGAAGGATGAGTCTACCAATATATATATATAACAGGAAACCAATCCAAATGTTGAAGCAGCAAAGCGTCCCAAAAAGTGCCCAAAGCAATCCAAATGTTGAAGCAGCAAAGTTTCCCAAAAAGTGCCTGAAGCAATCCAAATGTTGAAGCAGCAAAGCATTCCAAAAAGTGCCCAAAGAAATCCAAATGTTGAAGCAGCAAAGCATCTCAAAAAGTGCCAAAAGCAATCCAAATGTTGAAGCAGCAAAGCGTCCCAAAAGTTTACCCAAAAAGGTAGAAAATAACAATCAAAAACCCTAGGAGTTCAGGGAGGAGATCAGAAGGAAAGGGTAATGGGAAGGGAATGAAAGGATGGAAATAAAAAAAACAAAGACCGGGGAGGCGAGCGTTAACCTCACACAGGCTCCCATGAATTACAGAGTTCGAGAAATCAGGGCGTCACAACCAATGGGATCAGGAAATGGAAGTCGAGGTGAGGAAGCCGAGTTTGAGTGTTCTGGGGAGGCAGGCGTCGGGAGACCAAAAGGGGGCAAGGCAATAGCAAGGTCTTGATTCGTGTGCCGGGTTTCAGGTTTAGACAAGAACAGAAGTCAGAAAACAGATGCTCGTAACTAACAACAGTTTAGGAGCACCCAATGCTTGAAACAAAAGCATTTAAATACGGCATTCACGGAAGGACACAGCAACGTAGTATGTGCGCGTCACGTGACTACAGCAGAGGGAATGATGGGATTTGTTATTAATGAGCTCTGTGTGCCGAATAGAGGTGAAACAGGCACCATGGCAGCCTCCAATTGTTGCTAGGTACCCCTAGACGCCGCCAGTCAGGAAGGAGATCGGAAGGAAAGGGTAATGGGAAGGGAATGAAAGGATGGAAATAAAAAAAAACAAAGACCGGGGAGGCGAGAGTTAACCTCACACGGGCTCCCTTGAATTACAGAGTTCGAGAAATCAGGGCGTCACAACCGATGGGATCAGGAAATGGAAGTCGAGGTGAGGAAGCCAAGTTCGAGTGTTCCGAGAAAGCAGCAGAGGGAGGCAGGCGTCGGGAGACCAAAAGAGGACAAGGCAATAGCAAGGTCTTGATTTGTGCGCCTGGTTTCAGGTTTAGACAATAACAGAAGTCAGAAAACAGATGCTCGTAACTAACAACAGTTTAGGAACACCCGATGCTTGAAACAAAAGCATTTAAATACGGCATTCACGGAAAGGACACAGCAACGTAGTACGTGCGTGTCACGTGACTACAGTAGAGGGAATGATGGGATTTATGTATCTTTTATGTAACTGGCGCACAAGGAGGGAGGCAAATATTTTGCTTGCCACATCCATCAAAGCAATGGGCGGGTAATTCTGGGGGTTTAATATGTCTCCCTTCTTATAAATAGGCACCACAATCAAATTTGTCTATGATTGAAGAAATAGTCTAGAAGTAAATATATGCTTACAGATGGCTGAAAGAATAGATGCCCATAATGATGCATTGCCCTTCAGGGCTACATTAGAAAGACCATTCGGGCCTGCAGCATGCAAGTTTACTTCTACAAATTAGATTATATATCTCCTCAGTGTCAAAGGGTAATAACCAAACTGCCAATTGTGGTGTATCCTTATTGCAAATTGGTATGGCACCCAAAGCGTAAATACCTTGACAATGCTTGTTCAATTCCTCTCTGAATTTGGTGTATTTGGCAAACAGCTTGGGCTTCTGAATTCGAATCTAGAAGTCTCAAATCAGCTGAATTCTTGAATGTAAGTGCCTTCAACATATTGTCTGAGTCTGTTTAAATTAAAGTGCTCCTGTGATTGCATAGCCATTTTGTATAATGTGATTTTTGCTTTTTACTTTCCATTTTTACTTTTGCTGAAAGAAGAGGACCAAGCATTCTTAAGGTTGAGCGTAAAGCTCTCTTTTTTCTTTAGATTTCAATGTCAAAGACATGTTTGCATTTGAGGATCAATTTGGGCAGCCCTGCGACATTTTATTATTTTATAGAAATCAACCAGCACATCCACATAATTATAAGAGGTGAAGAGCTAGTCAACGTCTGTATTAGTAGCTTCCCACAGTGCATTCTCCAAATGCTCATTCCTTTTAGAGATTCATTTTGTATTCCATATTAACCTACTCCTCCCTTTGTTTACCAGCAAATTATTAACTCAGAAAGTAGTGGAGTGCTCCTGTGCATGAATTAGCCAATCCAAATGGAGTATCAAATGGTCACTTAACTTCATATCCAGGCCCTAAAAGCATATGCATCTTCAAAAACTGTCAGCTGTTATAAACATGTAGTCTAAAATTGCCCTATGTCTGACCCTGGACCAAATGCATTTAGCTGGAATATCCCCGGCTGTATTTCCATTATGTTTTTGCAGGGCCCAAATTCACATAAAATCCATCCATGCTATGCCATGATTAAGGGCTTCAGACTTACCCATGGAAGGGTACGATTTTATCTAATCGAAAATTAAGGCAAGTTGCATTGCGGTCAACACAGATCAAGATATTTTTAGGCTTCCCAGAATGCTGCCATTTATCAAGCATCTCTTCCAGGGAATCTAGTAGAGATTCGTAAAAGATACTCATGGGATTACAATAAACATTAATCAAAAAAGAAACCCCATGATTAGGGAATCTCTTCTCATTCCATGCAATTTCAAATATGGGTTCGGATAAGACCAGCTAGATGCAGATATTCCAAACCGGTACACACTCCCACTAAGAGCCCCATTGAAGTACGACCTGAAGGGCCTTTCTGGGCTCATTTAAAAACACAGAGTATCCATCCATCAGTGGTTTCTCAGATAGCCATGCTTCTTGAAAAGCAAATATATCATACAGTTTGAAGTTAAAATTACCCCTTTAGAACAGATGAGAAAATCCCCTAGTATTCCAAGAGGCAATCAACACGTGACAATTGCTACAGGTGGGATTTGGACCAATTATTTTCTATATGGTTCGATTGCCGAGCAGCCACCGACCATGGCGAATTCTCCTCATTCTTATATACATTTGGAGCTTCTACCCCTCCAAGATCCTCTCTTGTATTAATGGTATCATCCTTAAAAATGTGATCTGTAAGTGGGGCATTTTATTAGATTGGTTAGCGGATACCCGGGATAGCAGTACTGATAGTGGCAAGCATCTTGACTTTTACTCTTTAGACATCTCTGATAGATCAAACCCAAAGGTGACAGCTGCTCTACCAATGAAAATAAGATCTATGCTATCTGTTTGGATCAGGCATGTAGGAATACATGATCTAATGCAAAAGCACTTACACATTCTCACTGTTCAATGTCACTTGATATAATCGAACCCAAGCATTTAATTGAAGCAAACAAAGCTAAAACATTAGATCTAACGAGAATAATTTCCTCAGAAGAAAAATACATTCTTTCCAGCAATAAACAGTTTAGTTGGGCCCCCTTGTGATCGTGTTGTCAGTCATTGTTCGTATTGGGGAGCTTTCTTAGATTTCGTCGATTAATGTGTCTTCTTTGCTCCAATGTTAGAAAAGAGAAGATACCACAATTACGAGAGGCTTTTACTGGATTCGGGTTTGCCATCTTGCACATTGGTGCTTTACTATGATGCCTTGACACCACGGGTTTGTTCACAGGATCCAGCACTGTCAGTTGCTCATCTTGAATGTCTCGCCTACGAATATTTGCTGGTTCAAGTGAATCATCCATATTAGAGTATGTGGACATTTTACATAATATTTCCTCCTTCTCCATCGATATAGGGCCAACTAATTCCTTATTGCTCTCCTCTGGGCTAACTTCAATACGAGAGGGTTTTGCAGGAAGCAAATCTTGTTTATCCATAGTACTCACATCACCAGGTTTATTAGTGTAACCCCTTATCTTTGTGTGTCCTCCTTAGTTCTCGACCACTTATGTTAGCAACCTGATGTTCCGTAAAAATGTTCTAGTGCTGCAGTTATTAGACACAGCCACTGAGTTCATATATTTACGTTCCTTAGCATTAGGGTTGGCAGGTTTCCACAAAAAATGTTTCTTCCATCTTTGATACAAGATGAACTAATTTAAATTATCAGATGCAGAGGATTCTTGCCAGTCACTTTTTGCACATCCTCTGCTACTTTAGTGGTTGTCTTTCCATCTGACAAATGAAGATTAGGGCTACCCATGGCCACAATTTGACAATAAGACCCTGGTCGTAGGAGGTTGCGGCACGCCTGATTCTTACTTACATCATCGAGTTTTATAGAGGCCACATCTAGCCCACCAGAAAGGCAATTTTTGTGTTCATATTCGATAACATTATGTTATGGTCATTTAGATTTGCATTCATATTTTGGTACAATCTGACCAATGAGCTCAAAACAAAGTTTAGGGCCGAGATTGTTGTTGCGCCCAGAGGAGGCACGGCACAAGGGTTGGCCGTGGACAGTTGAGAGAAAAGAGGTGGAGTAGGCATAAATGAGGATTGATTGTCCTCTTGCGAGTGAAACAGCAAATCCGAAGAATGCTCTATTGAGTGCATTATAACAGGAGATAATTGGGATTTTTTGTCCGAGGTCTCTGCATTTAAAGATAGACCAGCCTCAATTTGGCAGAGCTCTAAGAGGTCAGCATCTGATATGTGCACCAAAGCCCCGGCTTTATTGTCTGCATAGTCGTGGGGTTTTGATTAAGGCTATCTTACATGCGGATAGCACTCTTGTTCAGAATAAATTCTGTGATTTTTGGGTGAATTGCCAAACCCGAACTGGCTGAAGTGGAGGGTTTACTACAATCCACTCCACGTGTTGGGACGGCTTCCACTGCTGTCTAGCAAGTTCAGTGAGGCACAGTACATTTTCAATACCCCTGAGAATACTGTGTGGACAATCTTCTGCTGTGACTGAATTACGGTTGGTAGTTATAACTTTACTTCATAGGTTGAAGTCATATTTCCAGAAGGCACTCACCCGCGACAGTGGGCTTCTTTGCATCAGTCATTGAAGACTTCAGCTGACTGCCCTCCCGTCTGCATTCCCATGCCACACTGTGCGCTGGGAGAGGGTTACCACTAGAAGTTGTGTTGCAGCACCAAAAGTCCTCCAGCAACTAGGATGAGCACACAGTACACCATGCAGCTAACTGCACTCTCTTCAACACTATACGATACATCAATTGTGGTATTGGCTACTGTCATAATGTCTTGTTTTGAAACCAAAAAATGCACACGCATTATGACATCTGGGGTGGCCCTGTTTCAACCAACATCGCCCACCTGAGTATGTGCATGCAGTCCAGTAACAGCATTACTTCCTCATGGGATGGGAGGAGTGATCGAAACATTGCACAATGTCTCCAGGGAGGTCTTTGTCTGGGATCGTAGTTGAAATCCCTGTCAGCCTTATGTTATTTCTCCTGGCCCGATTCTCCAGCTCTTTCTGTTTCACCTCTAGGTGTTCGCTAGTGCGTTTCAGAGTCAGGACCCTCCGAGTGGGATCTGAGATTGCCAACACTTCTTCAGTTGACATGTCCTCCAATTCAGCAATTCTTTGTTCTGCCTCCACCAGGCAATCCACCTTCGCTGTTAGCAACACCATACAGTTTCGAAATTCTTTTTTAATATCCCCAAAGAAATTCTGGCGATGTACTTTTGTGGCCAGTTGTCCCGCATCTATGTCTGGATGCGATGGGGAATGGACCATGGCTGCCACTATATCTACCTTTTTCCCTTTTTCCTGCACTTGTAATAGTGCAGCAATGTCAATTGATTTTGTGGGTTTTGCTTGTTTCACAATGTCACTGTTGGCCCCACCAGAACCACTCTTAGCAACCCATATTGAAAAAAGTGGTGCCGTTGTTCGTCGCACAATTTCACTTTCTCAGTGCCTCTCCAGGTTTCCTATGGCACTAGGAAAGCTCTCCGGTCCATAAAATGCTAAATACCTTCTCCCCTTGTCCCAATCGGCTGTTCCCCCACCCCCCAGGAGTGATTTCCCCAATTGGGAGTAAATGAGGAACTATCTTTGCGGCTGGGTGCAACCAGAGCCCACCTGTAGTTACAGAAGTAGGGTGCGCTCACCATGTAAATGCACTGGGGTCTGGGCCCTCCCACTCTTCCCGAGAATGGGCTGTGGTGGATTGCTGTGTTGCTGCCCGCTAGGGGGAAGATGTATGTGCTTGTTTCGAGTCGTCAGCCGTCGTGAATTTCTCCCCTCTGGCAAAGGTCCACACTTAATCATCCCCTCTGGACTGGGGCATTGTGTCTCTGCATCCCCGAGCTCTGTCACCTTCACGCAGCTTTGCAGATGTGCCTTGGGTTATGGCGGGCGCCATCTTTTTTTTGCCTGCACTTCAGCCTCACCCGCTGGGACCTCAGCAGTTTCTTTGGAATCTCTGGTTTCCTGTTGATTCCGGTCCTGCCAACATATGCATGGGGGTTTCGATCACCCCACTATCCCTCAAAATTGCCTTTTAAACATCCGTTCCAGTAGCAAAGCTGCAAAAGCCGAGCACCCCATAGAGGCTCTCACAGAGATGACCGCATCAACATCGTTCCAAGCCACGCCGCCCCACACATGCACTTCTACAGGAGTGCCAAACCAGTGATGCTATAATTGGAGAAATGTGCGAAAGAACAGGTGAGTATGGATGTGAGAAGAAAGAAAGACATCTAGGGCTCAGGGTGACAGAACCAGTTTATCCGCAGTTCATGGTGATCTTGCTTTAGCTTTTCTCTCAAAGACCACAATCACTTTGGTGTGTTGCAATGTGGGGCGAATACATTTTTCCAGATCTCCTTTTGAAGCAAAGACACTACACCCCACACATAGTCTCTGCTGAATATGCATGGTGCATGACCTACCGCCTCCCCCACTTTTGCTCTTTTTTAGTCTTGTTCATCAAGGCAGTATTTATAATATTTGCCACTCGCAAGATTGTCTAAACACATTATGGGCACACCCATAGCGTTGCCTATTTCACCTTTATTAGACTCCATAAAAGTAATAAGAATGACATCAAATCCATTACACCATTATGTATCAGACTTTTTCAATTCTTTTCTCTCCCTCTATCTATAAGTGGGTGTGTGTCTATATAATACCCACAATGCAAACATCTAAGTAATGGTAACTAGTGAGAGGCTAAAACAAGATGGCCCCCTTCAGGACATGGTGGTCTTGTCGGCAAAAGGAAAAGTGTCACACCAAAAATGTAACCTCTCAGATGTGTATGTGTATGTCATGATCTTGCAGGCATGTAATGACATAGGTTAAGAAAGGTTATCCCAAAACAAATTATGCAGTAATAAACCGTGTGGATTGACCCAGTCAGTGAAATTATGCTGTGTTTCTCAGCCTTTCTTTAAACTCCTCCTTCCACTCCACTACAAATTTTACTCTCCCCATTGCCCAAGTTTGGGTCCTGGGACTTTCATGCTATATCTCTTGGCACCAGCATTATAACAAGGTTCAAATAAGAGTGCTTTATGAACTGTACTCTTTATATATTACCAATGTGCTGGCGACATATCAATGTTGCTGTATGCTCTGTATGGTTTGTGTTATGTTATGTTAAATTATTTTATAAAGTGTGCACTCGCCAGAGGCATCTTGGCGCTGAGAGATACAACAGGGCCAGATAAGACCTAGAACAGGTGGGTTTTTATAGAGGGACGGGTCTCAAGATGGTCCTCCATGGCTCGGAGGAGAAATGGAAGAGCATTCCAAAGATTTGCTGCAGAAATTGTAAAAAGAGTGGTGACCCATCGTAGTGCGGCGAAAACGTGAAACAAAAAGCAGACAGGCGTGTTGCGAGCGTAATGGTCATTAAGATTGAAACTTCTTTTGTAGATTCTCTGAACCTTGATCATAATAGGCCCAGTGGACAATGCAGAGTTCTTTAAACATACAACGTTTTTGGACAGGCAACCATTACAGTGAGCAGAGTGCAGGAGAGATGTGCGAGCCATTGGAAGTGTCCATGGTGAAGCAAGCCGCAAGATTTTGAAGAAACTGCATTCTATGGAAAAGATACAGTGGCTGTGCATGAAACAAAGAGCTGCAATAGTCAATGCTGCTTAGGACACGGGGTGCGTAGATGGAATGGGAGGATGGGGAAAACATTGCGAAGGATCAATAGTTGAAAGGAGCCAGTTTTACAGATTGAGCTCAAATGTGCTTCATTGGACAAAGACGCAGAGATCTTGAAGCCAATGTTTTTAACCACAGAGGCAGGTGGCAGACAGAGGCCAAGCATGGAAGGCAAGCAGGAAGGAGACCAAAGAGAGGAGGCAACAGGGAAACTAGAGCGAGGGCGAGGGGGTGGGCCAGCCACCAGTATCTCTGTCTTGTCTTCATTCAGCTTAAGCCAATTGCTGTTCATCCAACTACACAATGCCGCCAAGCAACCAATACGCTGAGACGCCATACTTGGTTGAGCCAAGTGAAGCCAGATGATGATTTGCGTGTTATCAGCATAGGAATAGAAGTGGAAGCCGTGGGAATGGATGAGCAAAGCAAGAGGCTAAATATATATGTTAAATAAAGCAGGAGA
Organism: Ambystoma mexicanum; assembly: GCF_040938575.1. Lineage (NCBI taxonomy): Eukaryota > Metazoa > Chordata > Amphibia > Caudata > Ambystomatidae > Ambystoma > Ambystoma mexicanum. Next base: position 1,125,270,862 of record NC_090921.1, read on the forward strand.
CAAGGCAGAGTCATGGGGACCCCACAGGATAAAGTATTAGGTTGAGAATAGAATGACGATAAGGCCATGGTCTCGCTCCTGTCTGACAGAAAGCATGCAAACCAAGATAGAACATGTCCCGATAGACTGGCCAGAGAAAGGCGGCTCAAAAACATGGAGTGGTCCACTGTATCAAAGGCTGACGATAGGTCTAAATGAATCAGCATGCACACCCCTCCCTGGTCCACCTGCCGAGTGAGTTTGCCCACCACAGAGACAAGCTCACTCTCCGTACGTCAGCCAGATCGGAATCCTGACTGGAAAGGATAAAGAAATGTAGAGCTTTCTAGAAAAGAACTGAGAAGAGGCGAAATCAGAGACTCAAGCAATTTCATAAAGAAGGGAAGAAGAGAGCTCGGATGGAAATTAGCAGGAATACCGTGGCCCAGAGAGGGCTTTTTCAAAAGAGGAATAATGAGTGACTGCTTCATTTCCACTGGAATGGAGCCAGATGAGCTAGACAAGTTCACAGCTTCAGCTAGCCAGGGAGCATTTCTGTCATGACTTATTGAAGAATGCCCAGAGGAACAGAAGCCAAGGGGGAGGCCAATTTAAGACGATTAGTAGCTCTTATGATATCATCCGGGGAGATGAAGTGAACCATGTCTCAACAGAGACTGCTGATGGAACCTCTGAGCTGTGGGTGTTAGTTATTCTGCCTGGAAAACACAATCTTATCTCGTATATCAATAACATTTTTGATAAAGAAGTTGAAAGGGATTTGCATAGTGATTAAGTAGCAGTTAAGCCAGCCAGGGCATCGGTTTTTGAGTAAAGCAACCGTACCTGGGAAAAAAGCTCCCTGGGTTGGTTAAGAGCGTTTTCTACCTTATTCATGCAAAAGGCAAATTGGCGAATCGCTGAGTGGTATAATTTGGAGCTTTGCTGCAATTCAAGCCTGACTTCAGGAGAATAGGAAGACCACCATTTGCATTTGGCTTGGCCTTTCTTTTAAGATGCAAAGATTTTAGTTTATCATTGAATCAAGATTCAGAGGGCCAATGAATGGCCCTTCGAAGCTTTAGCTGGGCCAAAGAGTCAGCTACAGAGGCAAATGCCTGCATGAGAAAAGAGAAGTCCATTGGATGGGCAGTGTTGCATTTGTCTCGAATGTTCGTAATAATATCTTCCTTGGCTACCTTATGCCAGCTATGTTTTAGAACTTCCTTAAAACATGAAGCCAAGCGAGCAGCCTGCGTGTGAACCAGGAAAGGAACTACCAGGTAATCAGACCATGTGATCGTAAAAGTAGGGAACACTGTGGCTAATGATTTAGTAGTGAAGAAGAAGTCTAGTGTATTACCTAATGAGTGAGTTGGCACACCTACCAACTGTTCAAAGCCCAGATCACACATTGTATCAAAGAATTGGGATGCCGCTAGTGTGATCGGCAGATTGCATTTGAAATTGAATTCACCAACAATCAATAAGTTGGAGAGTTTCATGTTCAAATTAGCTACCAGTTCCAGGAATTGATTACAGAAAAGGGAGTCTGCATGAGGCGGACGGTAAATTGTCAAGATGTGTGTGGTTAGGGTGACAGAAATCATAAAGCGAACCAGTAGAGCTTCCAATTTAATGTCATTGCTCAGAGGCACCGAGATGACAGTAAGTGGAGCCTTATAAATTATTGCAATCCCTGCACCAGGGTGGGCCACCACACGGTCCAGGTGAACAATCTCGTAAGCATCTGGGAGAGTTTGGATGATCGTAGGTCCCGAGGATTCACTCAACCAGGTCTCAGCCATGCAGATAAAGTCTGGGCTTAACTCAGCAATAAGGTCATGGCAAAAAGCTGCGGGGGAGACCGGGGAGCGTGCATTGATCAACGGATCTTTGTATGATCAATCGGCTACGGCATTAACTAGAGGAGGGTGGTTGTTAAGAGAAGGCAAGAATGTACCTGAAGGGGCTAAAAGCAATATGTCCTTGCAGGACAATGTTTTAGAAACATTACTGGAAACAGAGGAGGCAGCCCACGGCTCGGTCTATGCCCGGATGGGCACAGATGGGGTTAACTGGTGCTATTTTGGCTTGGAGGCATGCCCGCTGTGCTTCCGGGGCACTGAGCAACTATATGGACATATGATATCGGCAAGAGCAGACCCCTCCCTCCTGCCAGAGGCATGGAGGAAAGACTGAGCTGAAAGGGTGTGTGCAGAATGAAAATAAAGATTAAAAAGTATCAGCCGGGAACGGGCCCCGAGTGCTGTGCGAGGCTAATCAAGGGTTTCGGCAGTTTCTTTATTTAATTTTTTTAATGAAAGGCCTCTCTAAAAGTAGAGGATGGTTGGGACTAGAGACAGGGGCAACTATTCCAAAGCAGTGAAACTGCTACAGAAAGGGCATATAAAAAATATTTAAATAGGTTTCTTATAGCACGTTTGATGCTGATCCTTTAAGAGCGGTATTGGGTATCGACCCATGCTGCTCAGCAGAGTGATGTATTCAAGGCAAGCGCATTAGTCCTGGCACACTTCAAGAAGTACATTGCTTTTGCTCTGAGAGGAGGGAACCCTGCCTGAGATTTTCAGCATGCATGCCAAATACATGGGCGGGTGTAAATGGATGGCTTAGATGGTAGGCAGCCGCGCTTGAAAAAACAGCATGCAACAAAAAGGAATCCAGCAGAGTGAAGTCAAAGTGGAGTTATCTGGTCATACTTCCTGGCTGTCAAAATCAGTTTGCTACCTAAAGAAAGGTTTCTTTTAGAGACAAACGATAAGTATGAGGACCCAGGCGGAAGCTTATTCAGGTCACTTGGGAGGAAGCGTTTTAACCCATGGCGTTCAACCTTCAGCTGAAACCAAGTTGGAAAAATTGGGGTCCCAGAGAGTGTCCTTATTTGACCAGTGTAGGTGTCACATCATTTTTGGCCAAAGATGAAAACCTATGTGTGTGCACATGCTCTCCCAAGGACACATCCATCCAGACCTCACCCGAAGAGTGGCAACGCCCAACCTGGTGGATATCAGATTTCAATGACACATGTAGACCTAGCAAGGAGCCGCAGCTGGCACCAGATCCCCCAGTAGCACCATAGAAAGGTTATAAATAATAGGAGACAGGAGGCGCAACTGAAAAATCCCACACCTTATGTGTAAAGAGACGACCTCGATGGTTCCAGTTGGTCAGATCAAAGTCTACCGGGAAGGAATGAACAAAACCGCTCTAGGACAGCACCCCAAACCTCCATATGGTGGGTAGGGATAGATGGAAGTTCCTCGTGGCTCACCCCATCAAAAGATGCTGAGTGAGTGAGCAAAACCAGATAGCAGGCATCACCTCACGCCCACATCAGCAGTGCACAGAATATCACTAGCTACCTGGAGCATGGCAGCCTCCCTGCTGCGTCTGCTATGGAAATCAGATTGGGGACACCTGAGAAGGCTGGTTTGGGGTTGCAGCAGCGGGGCTACTGCCGCCTCAAATATTTTACCACGAAAAGGGAGGCCAGCAATTAGACACCTATTAGTCGGTACTACTGTGCCCAGATTAACTTTTTTAAACGTGAAACGTAGACAGGATGTCTTGAAACGGACCCTGCATTACTGAAGCATTAAGAACAATCCAGCGTACATACTATGTGGACTATACGCCCCCTGCTCTCAATACTCTCCCTGGCCTGCCCCTATATTCATGCAAAGCAATTCATTGTGCATAACATTAAAACTCTCTGAGGTTACCCGTAACCCTCTGGTCACCTTCGCGGGGCTTCCCTCTCCCATCAAAGATAAGTAAATACCTAGTCTCCCGCTCCTCCCTTACCTAAGCAACCACAACACCTTTTAAATAGTTCCCTGACTGCCGGCCACCGTCCATTGGCGATCACCCTCCGCCTCTCTATGCGCCAACAAATCTGAGGTAGACGTGGCACATTCTTTACAGATATCTGACCTCACAGCCTGGTACGGTGGCTCCTGCAGTGGCTTCCTGCTGAAACAGCGGATAGCTGTATACCTCAATACAGTAGACACGTGCCCTCCCTATGTAGTCATTATGCATGGATTACTTTATCCAGTCACATCCCTAAGGTCCCTGATAAGGCAATCCACCTCTTCCGCTTTTTTGTGTTCACAAAACAACTTCGAATTAATCCTCCTTCCTGAGCCTGCTAGCTTTGTCGTCCCTAGTACTTAGTATTTTATTTGTATTTATTTATGTATTGGGTTTTTATAATGCGCCTATCCACAATGTGTTTCAAGCTGCAACAAGACAAGGCAGGGGGAGGACAAAACAAAAACGGCCAGGCCAGCTTCTCCAAGAGTTTGCCCAAGAAGGGGGTAATGGAGATAGGGTGGTAGTTATTCAGACAGGAAGAGTTGGCAGAAGTCATTTTGAGGAGAGGGTGCACAAGGGAGTGCCTTGCGGAGTAACTGTAAGGATCCAGTGGCAAAGGAGTGATTGCAGAAATCAGCCATGGATGAGGCAAGAGAGACAATGTTGTCCTTGATAGTTCTAGAGGAGCAGGGGAGCACCTGTTTGGATGAGGCTTTCATAGAGCAGACTTCTCTTGAAACCTCATCAGGGGATATGAGAGTGAAAGAGGAGAGAAGGAGGAAAGGAGGCCAAGGGAGGCCCGGGAGCAGTTGAGGGAGAAGAGTTGGGCTTAGAGGGGACAGGATGTCCTGAGTTTTAGGAATGAAGTAAGAGGCCAGAGAAGGGCAGAGGGCCAGTGAAGTCAGAGGAGAAATGGTGACTGCAGTAGGATTGGCGAGTTCCTTGCAGATTTGGAAAAGTTCAGCCGTGTTGTTCGAGGCCCGGAAGATGCAGGCTTGGAAATATGCCCTATTCCTCGAGCAGATGGGAAGTCTGTATTGTCTTTGGAGCAGGCATCATGCCAGTTTGTCTGAGGTTGTGCCTGCCACATCTGCTCAGCTGCTCTGCACTTGCCATTCAGAGAGGCCAGGTCGGAGTCATACCAGGAGTTGCACTTGGAGGCAGGTTTCATGCGAATCCTCGTGACAGGGGCAAGGATGTCCAGAGTGTAGGAGATGGAGAGTTGAAGATTAGAAAGGGCTGTGTCAGAAAGTGAGTCAGTGGCAGGAGAAGGAGGGTTAGTGAAGGTGGTGGCAAAAGCAGCAACTGACACTTGCTTCATAGGTCAAATGACGGAGTAGGAAAGTGGCAGTGAGGGCGGGGGCTTAACCAGGGGACCCAGAGGGGGATTAGGGGAGGAAACTAGGGGGCACAAATACAGCAAGGGGGACAGAGTGGTGGCACATCAAATAAGGGTCAACAGGACAAACTGGTTTAAGTATACCTATATCTTACCAAACGGTTTAATAAATGTGTCATTAAGCATATTCAGAGTAGGTTTAAAACAATTAAAGTTTTGCATCAAGTTAATATACATGCTAAAAAGTTAATTCCTGTTCAACAGTTACAAAAATGCCCTATGCACTCAGCAAGAGACTGCATTCTTTAACTCAGGCAGACATCACTTCGAGCAATGCATCAAAAAATCTGTACTTTAAGGTGGTATTTAACAGAAGAGACATCGCTTCCAAATCAACTTTAAATAATAGCCAGTCAAAAAAGCCACATAGTTTGCAATTGGTTTACTAGTGTAACTCATTAAATGAAATCCAATAGATGCAAGTCACCAAAAGTGGAACGGTGCATTTCCTCAACATATTTTCATGATATCTTTGCCCACAACATATGCCAGTATAAAATCATGTTCATGCTGGTTGTGCCCATACATTTCCATGCTTGCTGAACCGATATCTGCCAGTATTCCCATATAAGAACATACCCATGTTTGCTTTGCGCATAATGCAAGTAATGAGACTATAAGAATGTATATCCACGCTTGTTCTGCCAATATATGGCACTATCCTGTGACAAATCTGGGGATGTCATCCGGGGCGGTGCCTCCATAGTACAATATTCCCCCTGTGGATGGTGCACCGAGGTAGGATCTCATGGCGAGGGAAGCCCCCTATGGGATTGGCGACGACTTTCCTCAGGGAACGCAGTATACTCCTGCCTTACTATATCCAACCCCTTGCCAAATACCAAATCCTCCTCTCCCTCTCTAAGTAGAGCAAATGTGCTATGTTGCCAGATCAGTCACTTTACTATAATTGACACACCTAACATACAAGAGAATACTAAGTATCTAGCATCTGAAGTTAAAGTGAGAATTTTGAAGAAGAAGATGAGGGAGATTCCGAGGATCACTCTGGAGAAGCAGAGTGAGCAGTCTAGCTTCTCATGAGATGTCATTTGCCTGACCGAATACAACAGACCAGTGTGGTAGTTCAAAAGATGCTCAGATGGGGGTCAGACAGAGAATGATCCTCCGTGGAGGAAAATCAGGAGCTGTGCACTTGGTGGGTAGAGAGAAGCCATAAAGGGAGCCACAAACCGAGGGGAAGAAGAGCTTGAGCGTGGTCCATATTAGAAGGACTACTCAGACTGCTGCAGAGACGTACCTCTTGGCATCCCAGGCTCCTGTGATCCACCTGCGAGGAAGGATGTGCAGCCAGACAGAAACAAACACCTGTAGAAGCTGCTGCAGGCACCACCATTCACCCAGATGCGACCGGAGCCTCGAGGAACAACACAGCTGCTGGTGAAATGCTGGTACCTACCAAGACGAAGGAAACGGGTACGTGAGTTACCCAAGAGGCATTGGGGTTCTAGGGAAGCGAAAGAGTAAATACATAGAGTGGAAAAGAAGCACCTGGGAACCGTACCTATCTGAAAAGAATGTGTTTGATAGGAGAGGGAACCAAGCACATATGATATCACAAGAATAAGGAAGAAAACATGAGCCATAAGAGGATATTAGTTTGGCAGGAGAGTGAACCAGGCTATATTGCGAGTTTGGGTCCCACACCCATGTGAAAGGCAAGTGCCTAAAACAAAAAGGAATAAAAGGGTCTGGGACCCATGTACAAGAGAGACAGTCCATGAGAAGACATAAGCCTGGCAGGAGAGTGAACCAAGCTATATTGCGAGTCGGGGACTCGCACCCACATGAGCCCTAAGCAGATATTCATTTGTCAGGATAGTCAAACAAGCTATATTGCATGTCTGGGACCTGCACCTATGTGTAAGGCTACTGTGCCTAAAATAAGGAAGAACTCATACCTGGAACTAATACAAATAATCCTACAATTGATAACAGACTGTATCGAGTTGGTAGGATAAAGAACTGTGAATCCAAGAGACATATCCCTTTGAATTGTCCTGTGACATTTACCTAAGAGTATAAAAAGACTCACAAGCCCAGAAAAGTGAAACAAGGAGAAATCTAGGAGAAGGAAGCCAACCCAGGCTTTGAAGAATTACATTTGCCAAAAATGACTCACAAGCCCAGGAAAATGAGAAAAGGAGAAATCTAGGGGAAAGGAAGCTAACCCTAGCTTTGAAGTCTTACATTTATGAACATTGCTATTTTTACCTCCCTTTTGCCTGAGAGACTGTGAACATGTATGCTTGTTTGAACCACCATGAACACTCTGCTTTGGGAAGAGATCATCCTGGCACAGTTGGTTTAAGTTATTAGTGTCAGGGACAGAAGTAGGCTTTTGTGACACGACAGAGACAAACTTTTACTTTTGGACATTCTGACACCTTTGCTAGTTTTCTTTGAGGCAGGGAAACCCCTCTTTGAACTAGGGTTAGAGATGCCCTTTTCCACACCTTCCTTGAATAATAAAAGTCTATACCCAAAAACATGTCACCATTGTCTCCAAGCCTTACTTCTGCACCCTTAATATCCCCACATAAGAACATACTCCAGTTGGTTTTACCATTAAAATGCCATGCCACAGTATGAAAACATGTCCAAACTGGCCGCATCAATATGCCAATCTAGCCGCGTAATAACACTAATCATGCTGCCTTTATCAAAGATGGCCAATACAAAATGTCATGCCACTGTAACAAATGGCTAGACTGGTTGCATTAAAATGCCCATCTAGTTATATAATAACAGGTATCATGATTGATTTATCAAAGATGCCAAATAAAAAATATCATTAACAGTAAGAAATGGCTAGTCTGGCTGCACCAAAATCCCAGTCTAGCCACATAATAACATTTATCATGCATACAATATCGAAGACATCCAATAAAAAATATCATGCCACAGCTAGACATGGATAGACTGGATGCATTAAAATTTCAGTCTACCTACAGCTAAAAAATAACACTTATCATGCTTGCTTTATCAAAGCTGCCAAATACAATATATCATGCCACTGTAAGAAATGGCTAGGCTGACTGCGTTAAAATGCCAGTCCAGCTACATCTACATACTAACATGTATCATGCTTGCTTCATCATTGATGCCCAGTAAAAATGCAAGGCCTGCCTCCTGAGCTCTGCAGCACCTTGCAAGCACACAATGTGATTGTATGCATACAATGATCCGGGGGGCCCGAGGGGCTGGCATGGTATTTTTGACTAGATATCGCTTATAGATGCGTGCAGTAGCACTTTTTGGGCGTTTCTATGTGCATAATGGAATTACCATAACAAATAATCTTGGAACTAAATAACTGAACAGACTCAAATGATTTGGCAAAATACTACTTTATTATCAGTTTAATAAAGTAGGAAACCTGGCGAACAACAAGTCGTAGCCCACACACTCTCAGATACATTTCAGGTACACAAAGGCTTTATACCTCGATGTGTGTCAGCTATGATGTCATCCCATGTGTCAAATAATAAAACCTATCGGACGGAGGGATTGGTGAGGGGAACATATCTACTTGTAGGTTCTGTAAGTATTAGTAACATTATTGGCTGCCCCTTATCCGATAGGCAGGCCTCGAACTTCCCTCTAACTATGTATAATACAGATAATAATAGCATAACATCAGGGGATTGACTTCTGCAACAATGTTTGCACACCATTTCATAATCCCTTTGAGTGGTTGGCATTCTCTCCCAACCTTGGACACTCGGCTCACTAGCAGCACATAAGCAAATTGAAACCCAGGTGCATAGAATAACATCATACTACTGCCCACTTGCCCAATGAGTCTACCATATCTTATCGGCCAAACCTTCAGCCAAAGGCTTCTCCTTTGTACTTGACCTTGCTGGATATTCTCTTTTCTGGAACTTAAAGGAAGTTAAGGTACATAGTTGTCTTCACCTGAAGCTCATGAACAGGCCTTGTTTTCTGGTTTTACACCTTGTGTGAAGAGACCACGTTTTTGTCCATTTCACCTTCTATTTAGTGCCATTTGATTCCATTATGTCAAGTGTCATTACCCTCTTCGGCCTCTAGAGACTTGGTTGCTCCGTCTCTCATATGCTTTTCTGCATCTTTATTCATCAATACTTGGCATTCGCAAATAGTCACTCATTTACTTAATCTGAAAGAAATATGTGCTGTGTACATTGCTTATCCTCGTTTAACTTCCTTTGTGCCCTTCAGTAGCTGCTCTCTGTGGCATCCTTAATCTCTGGCCAACAGCTATTCTTTGTTCATGCACACATTTATATTTCCAGCCTCTGTCAGCACTGCATCCCTGGTCTCTTTCCTTCAAGCCTTTCACTTACTATTATTCACAGTCAGCATCCATCTTTTCAACATGTCCACTTCATTATATTTTCTACTGCAGCAAGCTTCTTTGTGACTCATCTTCGAAGTGTTTCTGCGTATATACATTTATTACTCATCTGGTTACTTATCTTCTTTGTGAATATGGTTTCTTCTTATACGTATGCTTACTCTTATTTCTTCAGTTATCTCTTCATTCTTTAAGTATTCTTATATTGTTTCAGTGCATCAATATATCTTCTCCTTATTACATCACTTTGCACCTGTCAGGCTCTCTTTACAGATCCTCGATATTCAGTGGTGTCTGCAAATCTCCTACACCACTTCAGTTTGAGGTTACATTCGATACGGTTGTCTGAGTGCATAACATCTCTCATACACTCGATGCGGTATCAGAATAATACCAGGTGTTATGCACAGTGTCATCCTGTTGTTCATCCAATACATCAGAGGTGAGGGGTGGGGTCTATCAGTGAGTACACATCTGCTCCTCTACATTCCCCCCTCTGGTTGAGTCCTCAACCACCTCCTTTTCCTCAATTCTCTTCATTTTTCTTCCACAGAATGAGTTCTTGGGTATCCATATCTTAGTCACCTCCCTCAGGTCATCTGCATTCTTTATGTGTTCATCCACTCTCCAAGTCATGTAGTAGTACTCCCCAGTTGGTTGACAGAACATCCAATGGCCTACATAGTTCTTATGATCCTTAGGGTAATCCTTCTTTGTTCCTGGGGGTGCCATAGGACTTTCTTTCAGGTGTTCATTTCTCCCCATCATGGTCAGGTATAATGTACAGCAAGAAGGCCCGATCTTGGCGCACATGCCTCCTTCCATTGCTGTAATTAAGTACAGACATACCTGTCCTGGAGGGTCACAAGTCTGATTGCCCTCAGTTCTTCTCTGATCGCATTGAATCCTTTTATTGTCATCTTGATCATTTGTAACAGCTCCCATGTAGTGATTTGTAACCACTTGGCATTTACTGCAGTCTGAATTCCTGGCATTGATAAAGCTGAAAATATGACTGCTGTTCTGCTGAACAATGAATGTTCATCTGGAATGCCATGATAGGCTTCTATCCATTTTGCTGAACAATTGTTCACCCTCTTTCGTCGAATGAGGCTATGCGATCTTTTCTCCCTCAGGTGTGCATCCATTTTCAGGAAGCTGTCAATATGGAGATCACTTTGGGGAATCACCAATGCAAGAACTTGTATGATCACCAACAAACACATTGCACCCCAACTTGTAGGCAACTGCATGTAAGCTCTAGATTCACAAGCCCAATAATGATCCATCAGCATGGCAGTTCTTCCAGTCATTCCTGGTACATCAATTATTTGATTGCATCCTTTATATTCTCCAACTGGGATCAGGCCTTTGTTTCTGAAACACAGTTTTGCGTTTTTCATTGGTAGTATGGATACTGGTCCTGCTTCATTTTCAACCCATGTCAGTAATTTCGAATACTTGGCCCATGACTTTATGTATTCACTATTTGCACTATTTTTACTGGTGCTGTCATCAATAAATGTCAATACCTGAGGTCTCTCCCAGCATCCTGGCAATCCTGGTGTTTCCCATCTGACTGCACAATTCAACCTTTCTTGTTCAACTATCCTTATTTGTTCTCCAGTCATGAATGAATACACAAGCATTCTGCTTGCCCAACTTATGTCTTTTTCCATATACTGTGTTTTTATGTATGCATCTTCATATGGGAATGTTTTCTTCAACTGCCGTTGTAGGGTTGCCCATCTTCCTTTGAATTGTCCTATTGTTGTGCACACTGCTAGATGGCTGAGACAATTCGCATCATGTATGGGTATTTCTCTTTTCTTGCAATTAATGTTCTGGCTGCGTTCATGGCATAAGGCATGAGAGAACATACGTAGCAGCTTTCACTTGACGTTCTACCCCCCACCTCTCGCATGTGTTGATACCACATGTTATTCTTTAAATGAGCCGAATTGTCAAGATATGAATTTATACCTTCATTGTCTTGCCCAACATCCCTTTAGATCGGGCAATTTGTTTGGATATATCAGAAAAAATGTCACTTGTACGTTTGACAGGGATAGAAACAGATGTCTCATTGTCTGGTATTTCACTTGAATTATAAAACAATATCCCATGAAATGTAAAGAGCATATGAAAATAAAGACAGCACATAAGGCAAAATGTAGTTTTAAGAAGTATTGCCATAGTATTCAAATGCCACTTTATTTCTTTTGGAGTAGCTGGTCTTCTTGTTAACAGTGTGTGTTTTATTTAATGGAAAATTCCCATTTTTAATTTACTTTGTTCACCTTTTAGTCACTTTGCAAATGTGCACTTTTTATAACAGAAACTGGAGTATTACAGCAATAATAACTTTGCGAATGATAGGACTGTTTTTAGGATTTCCCAAAAGTACAACAACGTCCACATTTTGTCGCAATAGAGCTGGATATGGGCATCTATACACAAACAGCATGCAGAAATGTGTGCGATGTATCAGGCAACATTAAATTGTAATGTACAATCTTCGTATTGTGTCTTCAATGTATAGTCTTTAGTTTACAGAAAAAGTTTCTGGAACTGCAGCAAATCCATTCATCTCCTATTAAAATGTCAATTTGTTCCAGAGTGTTTTTAATCCTTTGATTCTTTATCCTTGCTCTTGGTAGCCGATCTGGTCAGTTTATGAAGAACTTCTTCTCTTGCTTCACTGTCAACGGGTGCCAATGTGGTCTGGGTTTCCCCTTTGTAGAGCTTCACATCGTTCAAATGCAGCCAGGCTCTTCTTCCTTGGATTTCTACTGCAGTGGGAGTGACCCCCTCTACTAGGTACGGTCTCTCAAAACGGGGCTTACTCCAAGTTCTTACAAAGCACTTAATGAGCACTTGATCCTGTGGATACAAACTAGGCTGTTAGTGTCTCAATGAAATCTGTTGGTTCGTTGTCTTCCTCAATCTTCTTTGACCCTTCCTCCCAATTGTTGATCTGTTGAGAAATAAAAGAAACACTAGCGGTCATACTTGTTAATTAATCATGCATCTCATCACCCACTATTTTTGCTACACTGTCGGCATTAGTTTTTTTTTTTCACGAGTTGGAGGAGCAAGGGTATTCTCATGCAGAGTCCAGTCACTAGCTCATGAGGAGTTAGGTGGTGACCTGAACCAGGCCGGTTTCTCAGGACAAATAAACCAAGGGGTAGGCAATGTAGCCATCCCTTCTTCAGAGTGCTTTTTATCTTAGCTATCCTTTCTTTAAGAAGTCAGTTTAACCTCTCACAGACACCATTCACCTTTGGGTGATAATCTGAGGAAAACTTGTGTTGCATGCCTAATTTTTACACCTAATTTGGTTATCGGTTCTGTATACCGATTCTCTTATGCTGCGCGAGCTGTTCCGGGTGGTTGCGGAACAAGCTGCAACGCTCTAGCGTTTTTGCCGGATCTCAACAGATTGATGGCCACGCCCCCAGGCTTCCTCACAGTATATCCGGACATTCAACCTGTGGCAACGCGCATTGCTTCTCTCTTCCTGAGTGGCGGTACGCTCCGTAAGTTCATGTTAGATTTCAATCTGATCCTACTAACTTACTTTCCTCACTTCTTAGTGCTTAACGCTGTTATCTCTAATAGCTCGTGATGTCCTTTGTTTCTTCTTAGTTGAACCAACCGGGCTTCCAGCTGATTGTCTTTCCACCATTACGGGTTCTGTTAGTGCAGAGTACGCTGGTCTCTTCAGAGGCTCGTTTAGGTGCGTTGCAACATACTTATTCTTACGGCCCTTTATTTTTGAGTATCATTCTCTGGTTACTCTTTATCATTGTACGTGTCCTATTTTCCCCGTAGCACTTCTGATTCTAGCCACTGCACAAGAAGAAGTAGGAGATTCTACCCGGAAGTACAGGAAGGGGATTTTCCTTCGGTTTATTGTTCCAGGCGGTAAGAGAAGCGATCTTAGTGTTTCTAGACAAAACTATTTGCACAAACTTCGAAGATTAGTAATCTTATCCTTCTTTAGCTCATTACGATTAGGAGTGAGCCTCTACCCGCTTTTCTCTTACATTTAGGATTGGCCGAATATCATCAAGGTAATCCTTGTTTCACCCTATTCTCATTTCCTATCCTTTCTACTCTCAAGTATTGACTAGTCTATTACCTTTTATATTGTCACTCTTAGTTTCCTGTCCTACTGACGACTTACCAACGACCTTGTGGCTGAAGCACATCATCCTAGCAGTTCTCAGGATTCTACGAACTCTAGCAGCCCAGCACAGGGTTTTCCCCCCCCGTTGGGGGCTTTCCCTGAGGGCTCCTTTAAGTGCCGACTCTTGGAGCGGGTAGTGAAGGGATCCCCAGGAGGAACCTCATTAGTCTTCAAATAGAACAATCTCAAGCTCCAGGGAACAATCAAGTCTCAAGGTGGGTAATATCTTGTATGTTGACACTTGTGTTTGATGATAAGTACGAAATTGGAAGTTAGATATTACACTAATAGAAGAACTATCTGTTCAAATAACTTGTTTCCAAAATGCGGGCCATTATCAGACCGCAGGACTTCGCACACACCCCATCTAGGAAACACCTCACGCACGAGAAGCTTGGCAGCGCATGTGGCATTGGGGTGCGCACATGGACATGTCTCGATCCATCTGGAAAAGGGACATACTACTACCAGCTTGTACCTATAACCATTACATACTTGTAACATATCCACATAATCTATACGTAGATGCTGAAATGGAACATTGGGCCTCGGGATTGCTCCTCTCTCTGTTCGCAAGGTGTGCCCTGCTGTAAATTCCTGGCACACAATGCAATTTACAATAAACTGTGCCAATACATTTGGTGTGAACCAGCCTTCTGCGATTGTTGCAGCAAGAGTCTCTCTGGTTGTGTGTGCGGGGTAGTGAAGCTGCTCCAGCGCCACTTTGAATAATGCTTGGGGCATAACTGGCTTTCCAGTGCTGTCCTGTCTCCATAGAGCCTCAGTGGGGGATAAAGAGCAGCCCCATTTGTCCACACTTTCTGCTCTTCCTGTGGAGCTTGACCTTGCAGCTAAATTAACTGTACAATGTATAATATATTAAATCCTTCCTGCATCATCATGCATCATTCTGATCCTTACATTTTTGGAAAATATGCTGCTCTTTTGGCTACTACATCTGTGGCTTTTTACCGCAAGAAATTAAGTCTGCCCTTTAGTATGTGCTGTGCATTTCACTACAGTGATAGCCAATGGGAGCTTTAGTACTTTACTGAGCTTGCCCAATAGAGAAGCATGCTGCACTGTAGTGCTGTCTGAACGGAGGAAACCCCTCCTTTTCCAATGTGACAACACTGAGTGTGTGGTTGTCATCACGTAGGCAGAGTCAGAATAAGCTGTCACTTCCTCATCTTCAAATCTCTGAAGTGCAGCGATAAGCGCCACTACTTCTGCAGTCTGCGCTGAACGACATGAAGGCAATCTCACACTCGTCACTACTTCAAATTCACCAGTCTTTTTTAATTTCACTACTGCCGTCCCAGTGTGCCTTTCACCAGTCGATTGGTCAATTTTCAAAGATCCATCAATGAAACAAATTTCTCTCCCCCCCCCGAGAGCATTTTCTCTAACCTGGGGACTGTCATGATAAAATTCAGTATACGCTGTGTACATAGTCATCCTTTCCTACAAGTTATGCGATAAATATTTCCGGATTCACTATTCTACATCTAACCATTTTGATTGCTGGATTCTACATCTAACAATTTTGTTTACTGGATTCAAAATAATCACTTTGTATCCAGACTTTCTGTAGTCAATATACGTTTGGGTACTTTTGGGTTTCTCCAGAATGTCAAATAGGAGTTGTCGACAAATAATATTATTGAGCATCCCATTGTAATACTGGTATCTTTCTCAATTGTTAAAGCAGTAGCTGCTAGTGCTTGTTCGCAAGGGCAATGGGGTAATGTCCTTTCATTATTGTGTCTAAAATCCCAATAATAGGCTAATGGTTTGTGCGCATGTCCTAATGTTGTCCTCTGTGTAAGTACCGCTGTCATCACTTCCCCGTTTGAACGTGAAACTAAGTAACATTCTTCACAATAATCTGGTATTCCTGACACAGGGGCTGTGCAAATCGCCCTTTTCAATTCTTCGAATCCTTCAGTCATGTCATCTGCCAATGTTATCTTACTTTTGCTTATCTGTGCTTCCTTGAGTACTTTTAAAAGTGGTTGAATATAGGTACTGTAGTCAAAACCCCAGGCCCGATAATAATTACATAGGCCTTGAAACTGTTGCATTTCCCTTACTGTCTCTGGTTTTGGTGTTTTCATGATTGCTTCTGCTCTTTCTGGTGTCACTTTTCTCCCCTCTTGAGAGATAAGCTGTCCAATATACCGGACAGCTTCCTGACAATATTGTATCTTCTCTTTGTCTACTTTGTATCCTTTCTCTGCTAGTATTGTCATTGGTCGAACTGAGCCTTCCCTGCATCTTTCCTCTGTCTCACTGCACACTAATATGTCATCCACGTACTGAATTACCATGCTTTCGAGTTGTCCACCTGAAGGACTCTGGAAAAGATCAATGGGGACTCACCGTACCCTTGAGGAAGTCTTGTGTGTTTTAGTCGCTGATTTCTATACAAAAAGGAAGTCAAATCCTGTGAGTCTTCATGAAGGGGAATTGAAAAGAAGGCATTCTTTAAAACTATAACTGTAAAATATGTGGTTTTAGCTGGAATGTTACATGATATTATAGCAGGGTTTGGAACCAAAGGAAATTCTGCTTCAACAATATGGTTATGGGGCGGAGATCCTGAATAAATCTAAAAAAAAAACCATCAATGTCTCAAATGGGTACACAGCCATGCTGCATGGGGACTCTGATGGCACTAACATTCCCTGCTTTATTAAAACAGAAATGGTCTCAAATATGCCTTCATCTGCTACTCAGGACACGGGATACTGTTCTGCTTGTGGCAAAATTGCTCCTGGTTTAAGCTTGATTTTAACTGCTCCTGCTCCACTCAATAGACCCACCTCATATGGAATGTTGCTCCATAAGATAGTTGGCACCTTTCCTAAATATTCCTGGAAAAATGATGGTTTCTTTTTTACCAATGCCATTCTCTGTGGTATTTCTCTATTTTCAATAATTTGCATCCAATAAGTGAGACTTATGAAAAATACAAATTCATCGTCCGAATGTCTGAACAAGTCTTCATCTGTCAGTCTTTATCCTTCCTCAAGGACTATTACTGTTCTCCATGCTCTTCCCTCATCATCTGTACCATGAACACCACACTTTCTCGATTTACTGCTGCTGACTCGATCTCTATGGGAATAACCTGGTCCTCCTCATCATCCATAGGTATTTCTGGTCTAAATAAAAATGCATAAGTTATTCTCATTGTCAACACAGGAAGCCATGTCAACAAAATATTTACTTCATACAAACATATTTCTGGATCTAAAGGGACCCCTCGTAGTGCTTTTTGGTCTGTAAAAGGTAGTATAAACTCATATTCATATAATGTATCCCTGGATTTCGAACTCACTATCCGTTTATCAGTGAAAGATATTGTCATGTTTAATTTTGTCACCAAGTCACATCCTAATATGTCAACTGGTGTCTGCCGACAATACAATAGTGGCATTGGCACGTCATGCTCACCTATGGTAAGTGGTCATTTTTACTCAGTAAAAGGAACCAAAGAATCCCTGCACATTCATGGTGAGCCTAGACATTGGGTATTTTCCTGCTTGAACAAAGGAAGCGAGTTACTCCTGTATCCACAAGCAACATAAATGCCTTGCCTCTTTTCGTTACCCTGAATCTTGCTTCCTCTTGTGAGTCTGGTGTCACATACAGTAGTAAACACATCAAGTCGCTCTGTGGCTCATCAGAGTTAAGAAACCCGACATTAGCACTTTTGGTTTAATCCTCCTCATCCTCTAGGTGCATGCCCTCTTCCTCTTGGCCAAAGGTTGTACCCACTCTGATCCACAGGGTGTACTACATTCCTTTGCTGCACTAACTGTAACTCTTGAGTAGCAACACCTTCACCACTGGTCAATACTGCGCCTTCTATAGCAAATTGTGATAATTCTTTCTGAATTAACTTAGCTTCCTCCTGCTTTCTATTCTCAGCTTTCTTATTATTCTTTTCTTGTAACAATTGACAATGATGTACAATCATCAACTGTATTTCTGGCCATGGCTTCGCTTCCATCCCTACCTGTTTTTCATCTGCCGTTGCACTGGCTCAGGCAGTCCTGACATAAAATATGATAGAATAATGCCACTGTTTTAGCCCAAGATTCTCTCATCTCGAGACATCAACGCTCCTGAATCTCCTGAATAAAGGCAACAGATTTGTCAGGATACTGTACTCTAAGCGCTCTCCATATCTCTGCTCTGGAACTATTAAATGGCACGCCATCATGTGTCGTGTTCTGTGCAGTTCAGCTCTCTCTACTAGACTAGCTACTAGTCAGCCTTTTACATAACCCACTGTTAACATCATTCCCGCTGCCATTCTCTCTAACTCATAAATCCTATTTCTTGCACCTGCAGACAAACTATGTAATTTACATTTCAGATGTTCCTTGTCCATTTGTGGCCATGGAATATATCGTGGTTGTCCTCCCTCTTTCTCTAATAACAGGAATGGTGTAAATCCTGGTCCAAAATCATATCTACCTACACTTTGCGTCTTCCATGGGGGGCTAGTCTTGCGCGTTTGTCTTCTTCTTGGTGGTGACCTTACCCTGCTCACATAAGGCGGGGACATATCCCCTGTACTACGTGACCGTGCTGGTAGTCGCTCGCTCAGAATATGGTGTCGGTTATGGCATTTTTTCTTTCGGGTCTTCTAAATCTGCCCATTTTACCCCTCTCTCCATGCTTGGGTCTGCGAAAAGCCACATGAGCCTTCCCTTCGTGCTTTTTCATTTTCCTCCCTTTCATCTGACATCATTATACCCCAACTGGTTTGGCTGTTATCCCTTTCCTCATCATCAAGATCTGGTCTACTTAGCAACAGCGTTCTATGCTTGTCCATCAGTGTGTTATCTGCTCTATCTCCTGTTTCCTTTGGTGCAGATCCTGCAATGCTCCCCATAGCCTCATAACCACCCTTCTCTCTCATCTGTCTATATAGATCCTTAATCCTTTTCCCTATGCCTTTGTATTTTGTATTTGTATTTTATTTACATAGGGCGCTAAACCCTGGGGCATCTGGGCACATTTCTTACAGTTATATAGAAGATATGTACAATTACATGAATACATTTGCAGTTACATGTGCACATATTTACATAATACGACACATATTTACATAACAAGACAATGGTACAGAGTGTGGTTTGTACTTGTAGCAACATTGCAGCAGATAAGACGACTTGCATAATAGAAATTAGGACTAGGTTTGTGAGCAGATTCATAATGAGCCAAGATTTGACAATCTTTCGGAATTCGCCTTCTGTCTCATGCTCATCAGCCCATGTCTATACTCTCTGTATCCCTTGCAGATCCCTGCGGGGCTTTTATGATCCTCTCTCTTCTTCCCATCGCTCTTGTGCTTCAATGGGTATCATGTTTTTCTATTAATAATATGATCTTTTTCATCATCCTTTCATCTCTTACTCCTTCTCATTTCTTCTTCCCTTCACCTCATCTCTCTGTTCTCTTCTTCCTCTCGCCTGCTTTGAAACCTATGTTCTTTCAATCTTTGGGCTTCTATTTCTTCATGTTTCTTCTCTTCTATTCTCGCTTTCTCTGTTCTCTGTTCTTCATACCTTCTCCGTTCTTCCTTTCCCTTTCCTTCTATTCATTTTATGCCCTTTCTTGTTCCTTTTCCTTCTTTTCTCTTTCGTCTCTTTCTTCTCTCTCTTTAACAATCTCAATGCCTTTTCCATCAAATTTAAGCAGTATCTGTCCTCCCATCCTCTTGTTTTGTACTATTGTCATTCCACTTGCTTTGTCTTTCTCTCTCTTTTGTCTTTGGCTTCATCTCAGGAGTATAGCTCATAGGCAACACTCTCGCCTTGTAAGCAAGACTACGTGGAAAAACACAAGTTTGATCCCCAGGTGCGTGCTTAGAAACCTTTGGGCATGTTATAAATAACCAATTATAATTTCTATCCGTCTGTCTTTTCTCTTATCACACTCTTTATAATTATTGCATGTATACATATATTTAAGTTATTTATTCTTCCGTACTGTCTTCACTATTATAAGCGGGTGGCACATATGTTGGATTAACATACCCCGCTTCTGCTTTTATTTCCTCTAGAGGATAGATTACCTGTTTGTCTTCTGTCATGGTATTGTTATTAGGCATAGAAAGAGGAGCTGACGTTCTTACATCCTCCTCCTTGTGCTGATTAAGCATCCACTCCTTCTCAAGCAGATCGTCCATTTCACTCTGATATATCTTCCATAATTCTAAAACAGCTAACCTTTTCTGTAGCTTCTTCCCTGTAAATGTAGCATGCAAGTATGTTGTCATGTGTTGCAGTACTACTTTTGATAATGAACCTTCTTGAGTCCACGGCATGAGTGTTTTATTATTCGTGCCCTTCAGCCACACAC
Source organism: Ambystoma mexicanum (assembly GCF_040938575.1). Taxonomy (NCBI): domain Eukaryota; kingdom Metazoa; phylum Chordata; class Amphibia; order Caudata; family Ambystomatidae; genus Ambystoma; species Ambystoma mexicanum. The sequence goes on from NC_090921.1 coordinate 1,125,291,019, forward strand.
TGCGGTAATTTCTAATTTTAGGTGTGTATCTTGGTAATGTCCTGCATAAATGTAGAAGTGGAGTGTCATTTCTGATTGTCAATACCAGATTTTTTTATTCTATTAATCATACTTTAACAATCACTTTGGCCAGCAATCGCTGCTCATATCCAAAAAAAAACAATTTCTCCCAAAAATGTAAAATGCATACAATGACATCCATTTTATTTCTTTATTTATAGTTTTTATCAATTAGTACTATCCTGTTATTATTATTGACAGTTTTATGGATGTTATTTAATCCTAATTCTTCCTCAAATATTATCCGTGGTTATGATTGGCACCAATCGCTTGCTTTTTGAGGGTCTAATAATTTTGTGTTACTATCCTTCTTATATTTTGTAAGCTTTCATCCTATTTTATCATAAATACAAAATGTGTCAATATAGTTTTTACACTGATATTTTTATTTTTTTAAATAAAACACGTGTGCACACTTTTTCTAAGGTCATCTTTTCTTATTCTCCTGGTAGACGTATCTCATCTCTGTTTTACTCCATTTAAGAGTGTGTTGCACACCCTTCTTTTGCTGTAGCCGCAGGAATCCCTTAAATAATACTCTGCTGCAGAGTGTGATGCGGTCCCTTCTCCCTCCTTGGGGACAGGCATCAAGGTATATCCTTTTCCCTAATAAATCATGTTGCGTTCCTCCTATATATGAACATGCAATATGGCCCCTCCCCTTTTATTTGCCACTTGCAATGTTTCTACTTACATCTGTTATTCAGCTCGAGGCCTTCCGAATTGACTCTTCCCCAAAGGACCACTTTGCCTTCAGTCCACAGAGCACTTCCTGGGACTGGACAGGAATTTCTTCAATGGGGCACATGCCAACGGTCTCTGGTCACACGTGTTATAGCACCGCTCTCCACAGGAAACTCAGCGGTCTTCCAGCTAATGCTAGAAGATGTCAAGAATCTGAGGATCTGGATCTGAACCATATGCACCGCTAACAACAAGTGCAGTAGCACTTTTTGGGCGTTTATATGCGCAGAATGGAATTACCATAACAAAAATTCTTGGACCCAAATAACCGGACAGACTCAAAGAATATGGTAAACTACTACTTTATTATCAGTTCAATAAAGTAGGGAAACCTGGCGAACAACAAGTCGTAGTCCACACACTTTCAGATACATTTCAGGTACACAAAGGCTTTATACCTTGATGTGCGTCCGCTATTACATCATCCTACGTGGCATATAATAAAACCTATCAGACAGAGGGATTGGTTAGGGGAGCATATCTACTAATAGGTTCTGTAAATATTAGTACCTTTATTAATTGGCCTTTATCTGGTAGCCAGGCCTCGACCCTCCCTCTAACTTCGTATAATACAGATTATAACTGCATAACACTTCTGCAACAATGTATGCTCGCCATTACATAGGCCCTTTGCTTGGTTGGCATTCTCTCCCAAAATTGGACTCACTAGCAGCACGCAAGCAAATTGAAACCCAGGTGCAGAGAACAACGTCAGACTACTGCCCACTTGCCTAATTAGTCTACCATCTCTCATTGGCCAAGCCTCCAGCCAAGGCTTCTCCTTTGTACTTGACCTTGCTGGATGTTCTCTTCTCCAGACCTTTAAGGGAGTTAAGGTACATCGTTATCTTTGCCTGAAGCTCATGAATAAGCTTTGTTTTCTGGTCTTAGATGTGAAGAGACCATGATTCTTTCCATTTCACCTTCTATTTAGTGCTATTTGATTCATTTATGTTGTGTCATTACCCTATGCGGCCTCTAGAGACTTGGTTGCTCCGTCTCTCATATGCTGTCCTGCACTTTTATTCGTCAATACTTGGCATTCGCAAAGGTTCACTCATTTACTCAATCTGAGAGAAAAGTATCCTGCGTACATTGCTTATCATCGTTTACGCCCCTTGTGCCCTTCAGTAGCTTCTCGTGGTGGCATCCTTGATCTCTGGCCAACAGCTGTTCTTTTTTCATGCACACATTTATATTTCCAGCCTCTGTCAGCTCTGAAGCCGTGGTCTCTCTCCTTTGAGCCTTTCGCTTGCTATTATTCTGAGTCGACATTCATCTTTTCAACATGGCTGCTTCACCCATGTTATATTTTCTACTGCAGCAAGCTTCTATGTGACCCATCTACCTTGCGTTTCTGCAAATATACATTTATCACTCATCTGGTTACTTATCTTCTTTGAATATGTGATTTCTTCTTATATGTATGCTTACTCTTGTTTCTTCAGTTATCTCTTCATTCTTATATCCTTTCAGTGCGTCATTGTATATTCTCCTAATGACATCACTTTACAACTGTCAGGTTCTCTTTACAGCTCTTTGATATTCAGCGGTGTCTGCAAATCTCCTGCTACTACTTCAGTTCGAGGGTACATTTGATACAGTTATCTGAGTGCCTAACGTCTCTCCTACACTCAATGCAGTATTGGAATAAAAGGGGGATGGCGAGGCGCGCACTCCAGTTCCCAGTCAAATTAGACCTGATACAAAAAGTAACTGGGTTAGATCCCAAAAACAATTTAATAATTATTAACAGGGTTGAATCCCAAAACATTGAAAAAGTATTAACAGGGTTGGATCCCATCTGCTGTTCTGTTGCTCTGCTTTTGTTCTCCTCCTAGTGCTTTCCTGTCACAAACAATCATCAGGGAGGCTGTGCTGGTGTTCAGGTGATTCCAATTAGCAGCTCTTATAGTGTCTAGGGATTCTGATAGCTGTAGTTTTCACATGTTACCAAATCAGGTGACCAGGAACCGACACCCCTCCTAGTGCACAAGTCTTAACCCAAATTTGGGGGAGGGGAGAAAACCATCAGTGTGGTTCTCTAAAGTGGGGCACAGTAACCCCGGTGCTGCCCCACTTTAGAGAGCCATATTGATGGTTCGCGCATGGAGTGCGCGCCTCGCTAAGATTTTATATATTTGTTATTAAATTGGTTGTTAATGGTATGACTTTTTGCAATTCCGTATAAATAAAACAAGTGCTATAAAATGTGTTCGACAAGGTATTGGGCTGGGCTGGTCTCTTGCTTATATTCAGGGCGGTGTTGGGGGAATTTCTGCAACTTCAGTGAAAATCAAAATGTTTACTCCCATGAGCCCACGGTTTAATTTCCTAGTTACTGCTGTCAGCACAATAGACATATTTATTTTTTATTAAGCAGTTTGACAAGCATATAAAATCTTTATGAATATATCCTGTGATGAAACACAGGAAGGGGCACACAAATAACAGGGTATGTGTGTGCTAGTCTGACAAAAAAGAAACACATTTTAAAGAAGGCTACTGAATGCAAGTCTAAGAAGCATTCTTAAGCTTGGAAATGTCTCTTGTTTTTTGATATGCAAGTGTAAGATGCACATTTCGAAAACAATAGTGTGCCCAGTGTGTGGGAAGCCTGCTTTTAACAGGGATGACCCCACCCCAGTGATATTCATGGCCCATTGAACCCCACCCCAAAGATATTCATGGCCCATTGATTCTCGTGGTGTCCCTTTCAGGCCAGAAGTAAGAACACAGGCTGCAAACGCGTGTATAATTAAGCTACATGCAGAATGAGCCATCTTTAAGACTCCTGGAAAGAGTTCTTTGCCAGAGGGGGGTGGAGGAGGAGGGGGTGGCAGGCCACCAATTGGTGGGGGGCAAAGCAGCAAATAGGAGGAGCAATTGCCCCCTCTTTCCCCCCTCTAGGGACGCCTATGCCTGCTAACAAGAAGTCACGCTTTATCACATTTTACGTATTTATGACACCGCCTATGTTCCATTAAACATGTTGGCTCGTTCGTGGGAAAATAAAGTCCCCACCCCTTTGCTTTAACCACCATCGGATTCCTTTCCATGTGCACCAGGCACGCAGTAAAAGGGCTCCTCGCGACGCCTATAAATATGAGTAAAAAGTGGCTTCTACGGTGACATTACATTTATATTGTGTGCACTGCCTAAACCCCAGGCGGAAAGATTAATGTCGATATTAAGCACAGGAAGGGAGAGGAGGCCTGTGGCGCGCGCGTGGCACAGTGAGTCCGGCAAATATAGCACCGGGGAAGACAGAACTGGGGCAAGCAGCCGCGAGAGACAGGAAGGCCAGCTCCAAGAGGAAGTGCGGGAAAGCCCGTCTCTGGAGGCCACCATGATTAAAGGAAGGCACCGCTAGTTAATTAAGCTACATGCTGAACGCAGGGACGGCATCTGGAAAAGAAATCAGTCGGAGTTCGCCAATGAGCAATTTTTGCAATGTTTGCCTCTCTTTTATCAAGGTGTGTAAGATCAGATAATGCCTTATCACCACAGGCTATGGATTTTCATTGAGCGGGATGATTCATGTCCGGATTTTCAATTCAATTCTCAAAGCACTTATAGAATGGAACAGCCTCAGTGACATATGTCAGTCAAAACACACCATACCTGTAATGAGGTCCATGAAGGACTACTGAGGCCTCGCTGCAGCTATGGCGTTAACAGTAAAAATAAGTGGTATTTCAAATTGTTAGGGGTCCGGAGACTGCCAGGAGAAATGCGAGGAATCATTGCTTTAGGCGAAGCACAGGCAGGAAGATGGGGCGGCCGCGACAAAGCAATGGCAAAATAAGTGGGGAGGTAGGGGAGGGAATCTCAAGGGGGGGGAGCTGATGGGGGAAGTCAGTGTGGGGTATCCCATGGTTTCAAATTAATTACTTCGAAGTAATTTACTTCGAAGTGATTACTTCGAATTACTTTGAAATATGTCTATGTAGTTATGGGTTAAGAGGTAAAAAGGGGGTGGGGAGGAGTTTAGGGTAGGTGTCTCTGTGAAGGGGAAGGCTGTAGGGGGTGCCCCCCCAATAAAACAATAACATCGAAGTACAATTTCGAAGTAATCACTTTGAAGTAAAATACCTCAAACTAATTATTTTCCGGCAAATTAACATGGAACCCAGTGTGGTTGGTGCAGAGTGTAAAGATGGATTGTGAAAGCAACAAGGCTAGTGGTGGCAGGACGTAGATGGGTGATATGAGGCGGCTGACATTTTGAGGGGCAGAGTTTAATGAGTGAACTTCTGACCAAGATCCATTTTAAATATCTCCCAATTTCCAAATACCTTCTAATTACAGGTTGTGACCACATAGCAAATGTATGGCATCAGGGAAAAAGAAAGTAATGACTGGGGCATATAACCTTACCCAAGGCAATCCTTGTCATGTAACACCTGCTGCAAATATTACATGCAATGTGAACCTTTAATAAGCCAGTATTTTAAATAATAGGCAAAGTGACTGCAAAGTGTTTGCAGTCTGCAGTAAAGGTGCTTGTTGTTGCTTTGGTTCCCGTTTTCCAAGCTCCTGCGCATGATCTGTGACTCCGCCCCCTTGCTCTAGCTGCTTGACAAAAAATTGCGGGACCAGCAAAGCGGCTGTGAAGTGACTGCTAAGTGTTTGCAGTCTGCAGGGAAGGTGATTGCTGTTGCTTTGGCTCCCGTTTTCCAAGCTCCAGTGTGTGACCAGTGACTCCACCCCCTGGCTCCAGCTGCTTGAAAAAACCGTGCGAGACCGTTGAAGCGGCCACAAAGTATCTGCAAAGTGTTTGCGGTCTGCAGGGAAGGTGCTTGCTGTTGCTTTGACTCCCGTTTTCCAAGCTCCTGTGCGTGATCTGTGACTCCGCCCCCTTGCTCCAGCTGCTTGACAAAACCTCACGGGACCCGCGAAGTAGCCGTAAAGTGACTGCAAAGTGTTTGCGGTCTGCGGTCCACTGGTGAAGGTCGGAGGCTGGAGGTTTGAACATTCACCACTGTGTAACCAGAACTGAACTGAACCAAGGTACTGTCAGTACTGTAAGTAGCTCTCCCCTCCCTCCCTGCATCCTTGGGGCCAAGGTGGGGCGTGTTGGTTTGAGAAGCCAGGCTGGTCCCAAGGGAAATAGGAAAAAGGTAGACAAGTGCGAGAAACTGACCAGAGTAGTTAGCTCTGACAAGGTCCAACGGTATAAGGTAATAAAATTGTGGCAAAAATGTTGCTGGTATAAAAAATCACGGCAAAAATGCTGTGGTTTGACCCGGTAAAGGTGTACCCCATTATACCATTTAAGTGGAACAGGAGTTGCGGGGGTGTCCCCCGCTACCCTTAAATGGTATAATGGGTCTGGGGGTTGCAGGGGTGTTCCCCGCATCCTTTACATGATTGTGGCGCAAAAAACCACAGCATTTTTGCCACGATATTTTGCAATCACAGCCATTTTTGCCACGATTTTAAGACATGGAACCGGTCCATCCCCCTCTGATAAGAAAGCTGAACTGTACAAACTGTGTTTCCTATCAGGAGGATGTCATTGTCGCAGAACTCTTAACAAACCTAGGGCACTCTGACCCCTCGTCAGAGATCCTCCCTGTTGCCCAGGACAAAGACGCTCGAATAAGAAAACCCCCGAGTCCCTTGGCTCCCATATTCCACAACTTGAAAGAGAGAAAAGATTCCCCTGTGGGGAGTAACCTGATCATCAATTTCTTCAAAAAAATCGGTATCCACTATCGAAATAAGCCCCTTGGAAAGACCAAAGAACCCGAGTGAGGCGGAGCATACTCACGTGAATGATCTCAGTATGATATATATTGCAGAATCTATGGTCTTTGATCCACCGACTGCTGTTTTTCCTTCTGTTCAACCCTTAAGTTACGGAGCATTCTCAAGACCCAACTTTTATCTTCTTCATCCCCCCTGCAAAGACACCATCTGTCACATTGACTGGCTGCCTGGTCACTTCTGAGCTCCACAGGGAACCAGGCCCTCCACGCCCAGTATACCACAGCACTCTGTCTTCCTGCCCTGACTCACTCCCCCCACAAGCTGCACTTGCCTGTCATACGTCACCATTCCTGGTGGCTCTTTGACCATGTTTCCCTTTTGAAACATTTCCGGGTTGCTTCCCAACTCAAGATGGCGTACGCACGTTCGTATCGCCTGATGAGGTCACCACGCATACGTACCCCCAGTCACCCAGTTACCCAGAAATATGTAGAACTCTGGTTTGGGACTTGTTGCATTGCAATTGCCTTATTGTGGAATGCTAGTTTTTTGCTTGTTTCCTTGCCCGGAGTCCCTCGGCCTGTGAATTCCTTTCTAGTTACTCTCTCTTGGTAACCTTGGCTCTATCTCTCTCAGGTTTTCCGCTCCACTACCCCTGCAGGTTTTCAGCAGCTGCCTCCTACCTTCCTTCGCTCTCACAGATTCACACGTCTGCTTCCATTCTCAGTCCGCTGGATGCCTACGTTAGCCCTGCTGTCTCTCGCTCATCTCTGTGTGCCTTGCGGTTCATCCACTTTGTTTTTGCTGCCTTCCCGCTGGCTTCGAGTCGGCTGACTCTGCTTCTCACTTTTTGCATTGTGCTCTCCCGTGGAATCCTCCATAACCACAGTTCCTGCTTCTCGGCTGAATCCTGGGAACTTGACTCTACTGCTACTCATTTCGAGGACTCTACCTTGGACTAACTACATACCTCGAATCCTTTTCTTCATGTCAGGGTTTTTTCCCGGGACCTGGCTCTCTGGGTGGCCAGGGTGCCCACCTGTTTCCAGCAATTGGGTTGCACAGGCTCCATGGAAGGATAGGCGTTACCTCTTTGCAGAAAAGGATTCCAAGACTAAAGAGGTATGGTTTGCCACTGACATTGCCCTTCTGGGCCCCTTTGCCCTGACAAGCCTGGTGGGGTGTGGAGCCCTTCTGAGCATGTTCCACCCCCGTCCTCGCGCTTTGCATGTGGTCCTCACTCCCTGCCTCCCCTTAGCACTTGCCAAGCCCCATTGGCCCTCTTCTTCCTCTCCTCCTCCCCTGCACTTGTATATTCCCTCTTTCCCTGCACCTCTCTCCTAATCATTTTCCCTTCTTCCCCGACCTACACCTCCTCCCTTCTCACTCCCTCCACCCTGCACTTCTTATTACTGCTCTTGCATGATCCAAATGACACAAGACCTAGTGGGACCATTATTGTTTTTTTCTACTCTGCCACTTCCCCTTTTTTGTCTTGTGGCGCCTTGAAACACAGTTTTTTGTATAGACACTTTACAAATAACTGATAAAAAAAAAATGTTGTTTTATCGCGCTGGAAAGTAGGAATCATTATACGTGCTGCAGATAGCAATAGACCAAAGGTTTATGTGCCACAGTGTTAGCCAACATTGAAATAACGAGCAAAGGAATACGTCTTGCCAATGTGCCCTAAGAACATGCGCCTGTTGTTTTTGCAGATTTACATCTTACTGTGGAGGCCCACATGTGGAGGACAACCAGGCGTGCATGCATCAATACAGAAATCAATATGATTGCTGGAATAGATATAGACAGAAGCCAGTAAACCTTTCATAACTGCGCTCATACTTTTTTTCTTTTTATTGTTGCTCATTGCACGAGTGGCCTTGATTGCAGCAGTTCACCCAACCTGGTGCAAAATAGCCCACCCCCTCCATTCCCGGACTGTCTGTGCCGTCTCTATATATTAACCCACTGCTTTTGTACTCAAATTCTGTTTATTTCAGAAAAGAAGTGGCCCACTTCGGCCAATAAAAATGGGCCACACTATTAATTTATTTTTTCTTCGGGCTTTGCCCTATTGAAGTATAGGGAAATCCAAGCCTGTCTGTACCTCACTTAGGGTCATCTTTGAAAGAATACGTACATGTTGTGGGGCCAGGCGCATTGATACCAATGAAATGGAAGTAAATATTTTCATATGTGGGATACTTTAAATATTTAGTAGTTTTTCACTGCACAGCTTGCCATTAATATTGTTCAATTTTGTGGCATGTGTTCCCAAAATGAAACTCCCTCTGACATGTTGTGAACGCTGGATGAAGGGTTGCATTGTTATGTGTCCATGAATCCAATGCACTAACAATTTAAAGGCCAAAATGTGTCTAATATCCAAAAAGAAGTGATAAGATTCACTATATTGAAAGCTTACGTAGGGATGTTAAGTTTCTATTACTGAGATCTGTCTTTTGAAGCGGTTGGTCATCCGTCACGTAGGGAGAATAGAAACACAAGATACAATGTAAGCAAAGTTTTAAATATTATGTATGCAAGTGAGGATGGCAAGTGTGCTGTTTGCTACATGATTTACGTTGTGACGGATGAATGTTCGATTTGCCGCAAATAATAGACATTGGGCCTCATTCCGAGTACGGCGCTAACCAATGGCGCTATTAACGCCTTGGTTGACGCCGTACCTGGACCGGCAGCGCCTTGGTGGATGGCGGAATTACCGCCCCATTCCAAGGGTGGCGGGGCGGTAATTCCCCAATCCCCATTTACCCTTCCCCATTCCCATTCTTGCCCCATAGGGCATAATGGGAGTGGGGAAGGCGTTAATTACGCCACCGTAAATTACGGTGGCGTAATTAACATCAAGGTCCCTTAGCGCCATGGTTTTTAACACCTGCTAAAAGCAGGTGTTAAAACCTCCATGGCGCAAAGGGAACTCGGAGTATGGCGGTAAGGGATTACTGCCACCGCTCTCGTTAGCGGTGGCCGCTATCCCTTACCGCCATACTCGGAATGAGGCCCATTGTACTGTGTACATACAATTATAAATTGGGAACTCAAATATATTTTACCATTCTCGATTTTCCATAGTTATACTATACCGATGCTTTTCATGGGTGAAGTTTACCGGTCAACGACTTCTTCAACTGCAATTGTACACTGATCATCAACAACGCATCTGTGATAACCATTATCTGGGACGATAGACAGACACCAATCTGTCCTTTCGCGGTTGCAGTGATAAGGAGCAGCATGGCAACCCATAGGTTCTGAAAACTTGTGGATGTGAAAGTATTGCATTTAAAATTTAAACCACTCATTTCTTCTCTGTAATGGAACACCATGTGCCTCGATCAGAAATCGGAAATGGAAGATAATAACTTTCTGTGAAGAATGCAAAGATTGGGATTAATCAATCGATGGACGGAAGCAGCATTATAAGATCACTGTTGACAGATAACCATGCGATGTTCGCTAGCTATAACCTCTATTGAAAAAAGTTACCCAATGTTTTCGTGGACAATACTTCTTTTCGTGCGTTATGCAAAATTAAAAGTACTTGTTCCAGTCCCGACTATTGCTGTTTTTTTCAAAATAAACTGTTTTTATAATTTTTGTGAAAAGAAAGAAAAGCTTTGTGTCTGTTTGTGGAGAAGTGTGCTTATGTTGCTGTTTCTGCGTTAGATAACGTTATGACGTTGGTGATGACAGGGTACATTTGGCTATGCTGCCCACTAACGTCATTATAATAGGTGGAGCTCATGGTGAGCGTCTAGTGATGTCAGCTTGAAGGGCTAGTGATTTGAATTAGTGCAGATAAGATTAACACATGATGGCGGTACCCGTCCCATCATTTTTGCATGTGTTAATGTGAGAATAACTCAGATAACTTGAATTGGAATTTATTTTAAGGACGATCGTTGTATGCTCTAAAATACATCCTTGATCGATTGGGCCAATCACATTTCTGCCCACTACCCCTTTAAGTGAACAGATAATTGTTGTCACTTTTGTAAACAGAAATGTAAAACTTTATGTAAAAATGTTATGTATTCTTTGTTTTTGCTTTGTCTGTTTGTGTGAAATGGCTTGTGCGTTGAGTAATATTTATTGTAAAAGTTCATTTTTGAACTGTGTACAATTATAATAAAAAATAGAGAGAAATGGGCAGAAGAAACTCGTTTTCATCTTTGTATTGAATGTTCTAGTTTAAAGCAACATAGGCTATTTCATTTTACTCCATTTCAACATAATGTGGAATTTAATTGAAACTGATCAATGTTGGGCTTGTTTAATGGTGAATAATAACGTCTCATTGATTTTGGCATAATTACGATTTTGTGATATATTTAAAGAATGGAAGTATATTTTTCAATTGTTGAAAGAGGTGTTTCATAGTGAATGTTTTAGTGTTAATCATACGTTAATGTTTTGTGCTGATGATAACGTGTTGTCTGAATAATAATACAATAATACAAATAATGGCAATGCTATATGCTCTTGTTGCATTTCATAGCAGATGCCTCACGCTTTTGAGCAGGAGGCCTGCAGCATCACTGACAATTGTGAATGGCAATACCTTTGTAAGATCAGCACCGTCTAATTATGTCGACCAATCAGCTTGTAGCAGTGGTATGAAAGAAAGCTGAGAGCTAGTCCCTAACACACACGTGTACTGGGGTAGTGATAAGATAACAAGCCAGCCCTGAGAGGGTTAACATGCCAGACTAGGAAAATAAAGGCCAGGGGGATTTGAGGGAACATTGGCAAAGAGATGAGTTAAGGGTACAAGCAATTGCAGCTATCTTTAAAATGATACGGGCACACTTTCTTTCTGGCGAAAACAAAACAGAAATGAGATCCTGAAACCGTGCCCTGTTTACTATCAAGCTACACAGCATCGCCTAGCGCCACCCAGATGGCATGCAGGCTATTACTTTCTTTTTCTATCTGTTTGAATAAGGCAGTGGAAAACAGCCTAACATTTGATAATCAGCCTATGGGGTTGGGGGATTGGCATTTGGGGGTTGCATGAGGGAATTCTGCAGTGGTGCCACGAAAGCTGATGTTGTAATGAGTAGATGTGAACTCCAAAGGGTCCCCAATAAAGACATTGGGTAGAAGGGGCAAAGAAGTCCTGGTGGAAGCCCCAAAGAGAAGTGAGGGGCATTGCAGAGACGAGCCCATTCTAAAGTAAAGTACAGTAGGAGGGTGTGTAGAACAGCTGAGTCCTCCCCATAGCTGCAACCCCACCTGAGAGGGTTGAAAGTGACCTATCCCCCTCTACTTATGAATGTGCCCTTTGGTGTCCCCCAACTGTTTCCCAACTCCATTCCTTCGCTCCTCACATATACAGGGTAATTCATAGAAATTTGCACAAAAGTGGCGTACGCGGCTGGCGCACAGTGTCCCCGTGCGATACACTGCGCCATCCGCGTGCGAAAAAATCCTTTTCATCGCACAGCGTATTCATGGATTTTAGCCTCCGAAACCAGCCGTGGTGCAGAGTGGTGCAGCAACCCTGCAGCAGCGCCAGTTACGCCCCCAAGAACGCCCTCGCGCAAGGAAAAGCCTTCAAAATTCCCAAATCATCGCAAAGGGCTGCGCTAACCCTGGACCAGTTCACAGGGCTGCCAAACAGCAAACGCCAAGCGGGGAACGTGTATTTCAGTGGTTTGCGGAAAGTTTCACACGCAATTGTCCTGGGTACGTGTACATCAGGGGTGCGTGGGAAGTAACACACGCGATTCCATCAGGGCACGTGTATTCCAGGGGTGCGCGGGAAGTATCACATGCAAAAACAGCAGGGTACGTGCATTTCAGGGGTGCGCGGGAAGTATCACACGCGATTCCATCAGGGTACGTGGCAGCAGGGTACGTGTATTCCAGGGGTGCGCAGGAAGTATCACACGCAAAAGCAGCAGGGTACGTGTATTTCAGGGGTGCGCAGGAAGTATCACACGCGATTCCATCAGGGTACGTGTATTCCAGGGGTGCGCGGGAAGTATCACACGCAAAAGCAGCAGGGTACGTCTATTCCAGGGGTGCGCGGGAAGTATCACACGCAAAAGCAGCAGGGTACGTGTATTTCAGGGGTGCGCAGGAAGTATCACACGCGATTCCATCAGGGTACGTGTATTCCAGGGGTGCACGGGGAGCACCACACGTGAATTGCACGTGTGGGTCCTCCCAGGTCTTCCCTCTACACCCTCCACGGCCCCTGCAGGCGGCCCACACCACAGGGGCCTACCCTGCACATGTCCCGCAGGCAGCCCATCCACCATGCCCATGCCCCCCAGCCAACCCACATGTCACCTTGCACTACTGCCCACCAACGCATGTCCCCGTGCACCCCCAGCCCCCAGGGGCACCCTCCACCAGGCCCCCACACATGTCCAACTCATGTCTCCAACCACCCCCACCCCCCAGCAGTGCAGGGCACCCTCCACCAGGCCCCCACTCATGTCCAACTCATGTCTCCCTGCACCCCCACCCCCCAGCATCCAGGGGCAGCCTCAAACAGGCCCCCACTCATGTCTCCCATCACCCCCACCCCCCAGCAGTGCAGGGCAGCCTCCACCAGGCCCCCACCCATGTCTCCCACCACCCCCAACCCCCAGCAGTGCAGGGCACCCTCCACCAGGCCCCCACTCATGTCTCCCATCACCCCCACCCCCCAGCAGTGCAGGGCACCCTCCACCAGGCCCCCACTCATGTCCAACTTATGTCTCCCTGCACCCCCATCCCCCAGCATCCAGGGGCAGCCTCCACCAGGCCCCCACTCATGTCTCCCATCAACCCCACCCCCCAGCAGTGCAGGGCAGCCTCCACCAGGCCCCCACTCATGTCTCCCACCAGCCCCACCCCCCAGCAGTGCAGGGGCACCCTCCACCAGGCCCCCACTCATGTCTCCCATCACCCCCACCCCCCAGCAGTGCAGGGCAGCCTCCACCAGGCCCCCACTCATGTCTCCCACTACCCTCACCCCCCAGCAGTGCAGGGGCAGCCTCCACCAGGCCCCCACTCATGTCTCCCACCACCCCCACCCCCTAGCAGTGCAGGGGCAGCCTCCACCAGGCCCCCACTCATGTCTCCCTGCACCCCCAACCCCCAACAGTGCAGGGCAGCCTCCACCAGGCCCCCACTCATGTCTCCCACCACCCCCACCCCCCAGCAGTGCAGGGGCAGCCTCCACCAGGCCCCCAATCATGTCTCCCACCACCCCCACACTCCAGCAGTGCAGGGGCACCCTCCACCAGGCCCCCACTCATGTCTCCCACCACCCCCACCCCCCAGCAGTGCAGGGCACCCTCAACCAGGCCCCCACTCATGTCCAACTCATGTCTCCCTGCACCCCCACCCCCCAGCATCCAGGGGCAGCCTCCACCAGGCCCCCACTCATGTCTCCCATCACCCCCACCCCCCAGCAGTGCAGGGGCAGCCTCCACCAGGCCCCCACTCATGTCTCCCTGCACCCCCACCCCCCAGCAGTGCAGGGGCACCCTCCACCAGGCCCCCTCTCATGTCCCCCAGCACCCCACCCCCCAGCATCCAGGGACAGCCTCCACCAGGCCCCCACTCATTTCTCCCACCACCCCCACCCGCCAGCAGTGCAGGGGCAGCCTCCACCAGGCCCCCACTCATGTCTCCCTGCACCCCCAACCCCCAACAGTGCAGGGCAGCCTCCACCAGGCCCCCACTCATGTCTCCCACCACCCCCACCCCCCAGCATCCAGGTTCACCCTCCACCAGGCCCCCACTCATGTCCCCCAGCACCCCCACCCCCCAGCATCCAGGGGCACCCTCCACCAGGCCCCCACTCATGTCCCCCAGCACCCCCACCCCCCAGCATCCAGGGGCAGCCTCCACCAGGCCCCCACTCATGTCTCCCACCACCCCCACCCCCCAGCAGTGCAGGGGCAGCCTCCACCAGGCCCCCACTCATATCTCCCTGCACCCCCAACCCCCAGCAGTGCAGGGCAGCCTCCACCAGGCCCCCACTCATGTCTCCCACCACCCCCAACCCCCAGCCTCCAGGGGCACCCTCCACCAGGCCCCCACTCATGTCCCCCAGCACCCCCACCCCCCAGCAGTGCAGGGCACCCCCCACCAGGCCCCCACTCATGTCCAACTCATGTCTCCCTGCACCCCCACCCCCCAGCATCCAGGGGCAGCCTCCACCAGGCCCCCACTCATGTCTCCCATCACCCCCACCCCCCAGCAGTGCAGGGCAGCCTCCACCAGGCCCCCACTCATGTCTCCCACCACCCCCACCCCCCAGCAGTGCAGGGGCACCCTCCACCAGGCCCCCACTCATGTCTCCCATCACCCCCACCCCCAGCAGTGCAGGGCAGCCTCCACCAGGCCTCCACTCATGTCTCCCACTACCCCCAACCCCCAGCAGTGCAGGGCAGCCTCCACCAGGCCCCCACTCATGTCTCCCACCACCCCCACCCCCAAGCATCCAGGGGCACCCTCCACCAGGCCCCCACTCATGTCTCCCACCACCCCCACCCCCCAGCAGTGCAGGGGCACCCTCCACCAGGCCCCCACTCATGTCCCCCAGCACCCCCACCCCCCAGCATCCAGGGGCAGCCTCCACCAGGCCCCCACTCATGTCTCCCACCACCCCCACCCCCCAGCAGTGCAGGGGCAGCCTCCACCAGGCCCCCAATCATGTCTCCCACCATCCCCACCCTCCAGCAGTGCAGGGGCAACCTCCACCAGGCCCCCACCCATGTCTCCCATCACCCCCACCCCCCAGCAGTGCAGGGCAACCTCCACCAGGCCCCCACTCATGTCCAACTCATGTCTCCCTGCACCCCCACCCCCCAGCATCCAGGGGCAGCCTCGACCAGGCCCCCACTCATGTCTCCCATCACCCCCACCACCCAGCAGTGCAGGGCAGCCTCCACCAGGCCCCCACTCATGTCTCCCACCACCCCCATCCCCCAGCAATGCAGGGGCACCCTCCACCAGGCCCCCAATCATGTCTCCCATCACCCCCACCCCACAGCAATGCAGGGCAGCCTCCACCAGGCCCCCACTCATGTCTCCCACTACCCTCACCCCCCAGCAGGGCAGGGGCAGCCTCCACCAGGCCCCCACTCATGTCTCCCATCACCCCCACCCCCCAGCAGTGCAGGGGCAGCCTACACCAGGCCCCCACTCATGTCTCCCTGCACCCCCACCCCCCAGCAGTGCAGGGGCACCCTCCACCAGGCCCCCACTCATGTCCAACTCATGTCTCCCTGCACCCCCACCCCCCAGCATCCCGGGGCACCCTCCACCAGGTCCCCACCCATGTCTCCCACCACCCCCAACCCCCAGCAGTGCAGGGCACCCTCCACCAGGCCCCCACTCATGTCTCCCATCACCCCCACCCCCCAGCAGGGCAGGGGCAGCCTCCACCAGGCCCCCACTCATGTCTCCCATCACCCCCACCCCCCAGCAGTGCAGGGGCAGCCTCCACCAGGCCCCCACTCATGTCTCCCTGCACCCCCAACCCCCAACAGTGCAGGGCAGCCTCCACCAGGCCCCCACTCATGTCTCCCACCACCCCCACCCCCCAGCAGTGCAGGGGCACCCTCCACCAGGCCCCCAATCATGTCTCCCATCACCCCCACCCCACAGCAATGCAGGGCAGCCTCCACCAGGCCCCCACTCATGTCTCCCACTACCCTCACCCCCCAGCAGGGCAGGGGCAGCCTCCACCAGGCCCCCACTCATGTCTCCCATCACCCCCACCCCCCAGCAGTGCAGGGGCAGCCTACACCAGGCCCCCACTCATGTCTCCCTGCACCCCCACCCCCCAGCAGTGCAGGGGCACCCTCCACCAGGCCCCCACTCATGTCCAACTCATGTCTCCCTGCACCCCCACCCCCCAGCATCCCGGGGCACCCTCCACCAGGTCCCCACCCATGTCTCCCACCACCCCCAACCCCCAGCAGTGCAGGGCACCCTCCACCAGGCCCCCACTCATGTCTCCCATCACCCCCACCCCCCAGCAGTGCAGGGCACCCTCCACCAGGCCCCCACTCATGTCCAACTTATGTCTCCCTGCACCCCCACCCCCCAGCATCCAGGGGCAGCCTCCACCAGGCCCCCACTCATGTCTCCCATCAACCCCACCCCCCAGCAGTGCAGGGCAGCCTCCACCAGGCCCCCACTCATGTCCCCCAGCCAACATGTCACCACAATCTAGATCCCTGGCCCTTATGGTCAGCCTCCAAATGCCAAACACCCACCTGAGTATTGCATCCACCCACTTAGAAATGGCAAAAACATGATAGAACCCCAATTGCAAGTTTGGAAATTAACACATGTCCCTCACATACACCCAATGGGTGTCAGTGAATGTCAAAACCCATATCATGATATGCATGAAACCAATGAGATGATACTACACATTGAAGTTTGAAGAAAAAATATGTATTAAAAGCAACATAAATTGAATCAAAAATAAACAAACAATAATGGAAATTAAAAAAAAATAAACCAGCAGGTCCGTGAAATAATGCAAAACCACAAATCATAATCCAAAGGAAAGGTGTCCAAAGTCACAGTCCACAAAAGTAAATCCAATGGAAAATTAAAATCGAAAACCATTGCTCCATGGGGAAATCATAAAAAAAATGAAAATCCAAAAGTCAACTATATACAGATAAACAATCCAGGGTCCATGATCCCAACCGAAGAAATGAAACCTATCTAATAACACTACCTAAAAAAAAAAACTATATACAAAAATGTGGCCAATTGTCCAAAAGGTCCAAAAAAAAATGCAAAACCAAAGGAAACCTAACACTAACTACAGAACTATTTACAAGGGCAGCGGGCTAGTCCGACGGCTCACTTCGGGATGTTCCGGGCCAGAGCATCATCGAACTCCTGCTCAATGTCCCGGAGGCGGTCCTCCTCCATGGCCCCGAGGGTCCGCAGGGCCGTGCACATGTTCACCGCAAACTCCCTGCGGATTGCCTCGAGGCACTTGGCCCGCCTCAGGGCCCTCCGCATGGAGTTCTCCGCCCCGACCATCATGAGCCGTGCCTCTTCCGCCCGCTGCTGCTCCGCATCTATGGCGTGGCCCAACCGCTGCCACACGGAAGACACTTCCCATCCTGGGTCCTCCTGCCCTCCGGCCGATGCCTGCCCCTCCGATGTCGAAGGCCCCGAGCCATCATGGCTCCCACCACGTTGCTGCTGCTGTGCCTCTGCCCGTGCACTGCCTCCTGCTACCTGCACATCCTCCGCTGGCTGGGGTGCAGTCGTTGATGTGGCCACCCCTGCTGGACGTCCGAATCCCGACTGTGGCAGGGATGCCTCCTCCACCAGCCTGGCCGCACCGTCAGAGGCAGCCCCACAGGGCACCCAGGTGACTGATGGGTGGGAACATGGCACGGAGGACGACTGGCGCATAGGGGGTTCAGTTGGGGAGGGGGTCGTAGCAAGCCCAATCAAGCGGAGGAATCTGGCCTGGGTGACCTGTCCCAGTAGGCCGACGCGGTCAACGAGCCATTCGAGATGACGTGCAGTCTCATCATGAAAAGACTGCAGGTCACCTCGCATGGCCCGTTGACGCAACGCCACACCAGTCAGGACAGGCTCAACCCAGACCCGGATAGCCACGTCCGTAGGCAGAGGAAGGCCAGTTGTCGTGAGCCCATCCCCTGCCTGAAAACGGGTCTGGACGTAGGCATCCCTGCTGGTGCAAGATGATGCAGTGACAGGATCAGGGACAGGATTGCACACAGGCACTTCCGCGGCGACCTGTGCTGCCTCCTGTCCCTGGTCCTGCACTGCACCACTAGCACCAGTGGAATCCCCACCTCCAGACCCCGTCTCTGTTGCTTGCATGGCCTCCTCCTCCACCAAACCCCCCACCAACCTGGATGACTCCGTGCCATCTTCCCCCGTTGGGCCCTGTGGGGTCCCAGCTGCCCCTTCTGCTGCCGAGGAGTCCAACTCCGACGTCCGCCTCTTGGACCTCCCCCCGGCAGCTGCGGCCTAGGACGTGGCACCGGACTCCTCACTCCCCGACGAGATCACAACCTGGGAGGAGAGCCGGGCCTTGCGTCTCCGGCTGGCGGTGCGATCCCCGCCGCTGTGCTCCACAGCACCTTCTCCGCCCTCTTCATCAGTTGACGCTGCAGACAGGGAGAAATAAAACACAGGCATCAGGGCATTGTACAATGGACACATACACACATGACAGTTGCACATGAGTGGCATTGGCAAACCTCAGACATGGCATCACAATTGGCAACACACATGTCATTTCAACTTGCACACATGAGCCATACCACAGCCACATCGCAACTGCCAGCACCATCCATAAACATACAATAGCATGAGCAGGCAAAGGTGAGCCAGACATCACATGCAACACAGGGAGTGCACTTCACATGCACGCACACCACCACACTTGCATGCATGTGTACACCTCAGCCAACTGTCGCAGTGTTCAGATGGGCATCCATGTCACATCTGCAAATCAGGCTTCCACATCCCGCTGTCACATGCATCCATGTTGCATCACTGTTGCACCCTTGTCAAATACACACACATGCACATGTACACAGTGCTGATACATGCAGCTGAAAACAACATACATGCGTGACATCACGAACATGCCTACTTACATACACATTCATCCAAACATGTGTGCCCACACAACTGCATTTGGCATGCAAGCCTACACACACAAGCACCATCCATGTCTCACACATGACAGCCCTCGCATGTGTTAGCCTCACGGCCCTGTACACCCCCACCCATACTCGGCCCCATACAAACAGATGTGCAACCGGCACACTACTTGCACATCACCACACGCACAGCTTACAATCATGATGCATGTACACTTACCGCTCGACTCCAGACGGGTCTGCCTCTCAAGGACCTGGACGTGGAGAGATGGGGATATGCGTTCCAGGACCCTCATCTGATCTTCCGACAAGTGGCCCCGGCGCCCCTTAGCATCCGCTGCCTTCAAGAGGCGCCGGGCCTTGTTCAGGGTCCTGGACCTGAAGTCATCCCAGCGCTTCTTGACATGTTGGAAGTCGCGGACTGCCACCCCCTCCGCATTGATGGCAGTCACAATGTCCGTCCAGATCCGAGTCCGTCCTTCCTTGTCGGCGCGCACACTTCCGAAGAGGGCATCATACTGCCCCAGGACTTGCTCCACCAGGACACCAACTTCCCTGTCACTGAAGCTGGTGCCCCTCTGCCTCTCTGGCCGGGGGTTGTCAGTGGTGCCAGATGTTGCAGTGCCCGACATGACAACCCCAGAGGCAGGAGTGGGTGGGCAACTGGGTCCTGGGGCTGGGCTGTGGAGCGATGGAATCCCAGTCAGAAGTCTTCGGTTCCAGCAGGGGTGGTCACAGCAACAGCCCCCCTGGCTGATGTGCAGGCAGCAAATGGCAGGGCACGTGGGCAGCAGGCAGTCAGGCAGCAGCAGATGGCAGGTGGGAGCGTGCTTGGGGCTCTGGGGGGCAGTAAATCAGCTTTCTGGGCAGGAGCGTGGTCTTCCGTGTGCTTACGCGTGGCCAGCTTCATGCGGAGTGATTTGGCACGTGAAAATCCTGCACGTCTGCGTGTAATTCGAGGAAAGGCCCTTAGCGCGTAAGCGCGTCTGCACGCATACGCGATTTCATTGGCCCAAAGGCCCCCATGCGCAGCTATGACGTCACGCGCATGGCCGTAGAGAATGGCGCGTGTAAAAAAAAAGATACACGTCCGCGTGTCAAAGCGTGTAATTGGTGGAAATGGCCTCATCGCGTATGCGCGTCTGTGACGTGCGTATATATTGTACGTGTAGAACGCAATTTCCTTGTACGTGCTTTTCGTGGAGAGTGAGTGGGTGAAATCTGTACTTCTTGTCGGTTCACACGCGATTTACTTCACAGCGTTTCAAGTTCGTACTCCCTGTTACCTCTGACAGCTTTTTCTCTTTTCCTCTTTTTCCTGGGCCTGTTTCCTCAAACAGCGTTCCCTTCTACTGTTGTCCTGTCTCCTCAGACATCGTACAATTCTTCTTTTGGCGGGGGTGTTGCCAACGCGCACACGCGCATATTTTTCACGCTTTTGTTCCTGGTAGACGGTGAGTCGCGCACAAATTTAACATCTGTGCTTGCCAAGTGTGTCGCATACCCCTTCAGAGGTCATTCTAGGCTGCGTGTGACACGCATACGTTCATTCTTGTGTTTCTGGGTGCCACAGCGTAGTGCAGGTTTATTTTTCCACACATGTGGTCTAGGAGGGGTTGCATGCACCTTACTTCCCTTTTTTGGGGTGCCTGTGCGTTGCGTGAACCGTCATCTTTCCCCAGGGGTGACATACAGCCTTGCTAGAGCAGTAGGGTACGATTACCATCTGGTACCCAACCCCTTTGACCCCCAATTGCCCAGGACAATAGTTCACATCGACTCCCATACGCACAATAACATCAGTGCCATGGCTGGGAGGCGAACAAGCCGTAAGGGTGGCAAAGGTGGCCGAGCCCCAAGTGGTGGCCGTGGTGGATCCGGTAGGGGACGTGGCCGTGACTTGCAGGGTGCCCCTAGCCCCCCATGTGTGGAGGAGCAGTCAGGGACACCCATGCCCCCCCCCTGGTTGAGGGTAACGTGGCTGACACCATCCATGCTCAGCCCTTGTTGGACCAGCCCACTGTGGAACCAGACCTGGCACAGGGTGACTCCATGGCTGACTTCCAGGTCAGCAGGTCTAGGCCACGTGCGCCGGTGCACGTTGGTGTCATCAGGCCACATGGATCAGGGACAGCTAAGTCATCTGCTGCCCCGCGTAGGCAGGCTGGGGAGGCTGCAGGGGCAGCTGCGGCTCCATCAACCTCACCTCTCACACACCCAGCCAACACAGTGTCGGTCCAAGTCCATCATGCTGACATTCCCCCTGACACCATCACACTTGAGCTAATGCCTGCACCAACTCCCATGCTGAGTGTGCAATCCCACACTCCTAGTACAGAGTCCACCGGGGCTCCTGCCCCTAGTGTCCAGAGCGGCGTAGGACACTCAGGATCCCCACCACCTTCCAAGCGGAAGAGGAAGAGTGCTCGT
This sequence comes from Ambystoma mexicanum, assembly GCF_040938575.1. Taxonomy (NCBI): domain Eukaryota; kingdom Metazoa; phylum Chordata; class Amphibia; order Caudata; family Ambystomatidae; genus Ambystoma; species Ambystoma mexicanum. The sequence continues at coordinate 1,125,312,627 of NC_090921.1, forward strand.
CCAGTAGAGGCTGAAGCCCTGGCCCGTCAAGGAAGCCCAGCTTCAATGAGGCCGAACTGAATGCACTTGTAGAGTATGTGTCCGCACATGACCGCAAAATGGTGATTGTTGCAGGATCCAAGACCACACCTGCACAATGTCAGGCACACTGGCAGACCATCGCGGACATCATAAGTGCCCTTGGAATCGTGAGGCGCACAGCTACTGAATGCTACAAGCGCTGGAATGCCCTGAAGCGCAGGGCAAAGAATAAGCTGGCCTCAAGTCATGCCGCAACTCTAGTGACTGGAGGTGGGTCTCCAGCAGAGGACATAGAACTCACTCCACATGAGCAGGTTGCTGGGACCTACGTCACGGAAGAACAGATCCAAGGCGTGGGAGAACTGGCAGATTACGAGGCATTGTCTGGTGAGTGCACATGCATGTGTGTGTCATACATGTGCATGGTGTGTGTGGGAGGGCTTCTGTTTGGGTGCCAGGTGAGGGTGTGTGTGCCTGAGTGGTTTGGGTCACCCATGTGCCTCATCCAATACATTCTGCGCACCAGCATTTGGGTATAGCAGTATCCCTTCTGCCAACATTAGACATCCAGCCCAACACCACGCCAGTTGCCCTTGAAGTGTCATCTTGCCACAAAATTGTTGCTTATTTTCCTCTATTTATTCAGGCAGATTGTTTGCATACCAACACATTTACTCGGCATTTCTCAGTCCTATTGTCACATGTCTGACATGGCTATGGTACAGTGGACTGGCTTTGTTTCCTGGACATGATTTGTTTAGACATGTCCCTGTGCTATAGGACCATTTTGGACTGGCAGCTCCAGGTTAAACATTTGAACCATTTCAATGAAGAAATCAATTTCATGAGCAAACTGGACTGAATGAACAATTGGTGCCCTCCTCTCCCTCTTCACTTTATGGCTAGGGTACATGCCATCTGTTTGATGGCATGTGTATTTGACCTGCCAATCACTGGCCAATGTGTGATGCCACTGCTAGGCAGCATGCAGCAAATGTGTTCATCTTCCATCTTGGTGTCATCAATGTGTGCCATCTGCCTACCCTTCACACGCAGTGACGGTGCATGCATGGGAGGGTTTTAGTCATGTGGAACATGTGTCAATCAAGTACTGTTTCTGTAGCTTCTCAGCCCTAATTGTGTGCCATAGTGCTAATGCCTGTTTCCATTTGTTTTCTTTTATGTCTTTGCAGGGGATGACGCACTTGATACTGCTGGGGTTGTGGAGATGGTGCAGACCCAGGAGGGGTCTCAGGCCCGACCGACCACCAGTGAGGGACGTGGTGTGGTGGTGGGTGAGAACCCACAACTGCTGCAGGTCGTGCTCTCAAGGGGTGTCTCTGGCTGCACCTCCCCCGAGCTGTATTCAGGTGTCGATTCGGATGATGAGACCTATGTGCCGTCGCAGGTGAGTGTTCCTGGGAGGGATTCTGTTCTCTCCGACCCACCTGCACCAGGGTTAGAACCCTCAATGGGGATGTCAGTGTTGGCAGGTACGCCTTTGGTGGTTACGGATGCAGGGTCACACTCCGCAACATCTGATTCTGTTCCTGGGCAGCAGATCAGAAGGGGAATGCAGTCCTGCAGCCTCAGGCAGTGCCGGCACAGCAAGGCGCAGTTCGCCTTGCCCCAGACAGGTGTGGTGCCCGCCGACGTGGTGGCTGTCCGCCACCTGGCAATACCGCATGGGAGCAATCCATATACGGTATGGCAACCCAACAGGCAGCATCATCAGAGATGATGGCTCAGGCCATGGATAGGGTGGCCACTTCCATTGTCCCCCCCGAAAGGCTGATGGAGCGACTACAGCAGGCAACAGACTCCATCTGCCAGTCACACAGGGAGGACATGTTGGCGTCTGACAGGGACAGGCGGGCGGCACTGGAGACTCTGCGGGAAGCCATTTCCATAGAGTTCCAGGGCCACAGGGAAGCCCTGAGGGTGGAACTCCTTCACCTCAGGACGACTCTTGTTGAGCTTGAGGCTTCAACAAACAGAAGGACAGAACAGCAGCTGGAGTGTCTCACACATACGCTCTCAGCTGAGATGCAGGCAACTAGGGTGGAGGTCCGGGCATCACGTGAGTTGTTGCATGGGGACCTATGCACAATTATCCTCCAGAACGAGACCTACCACACCTGCATGCTTGCTGCCATGGAGGAACAGACTAGGGCTTTGTGTGGGCTGCCTCCCATAGTGCCACCACCTCCTGATGCAGCTGCAGAGGGTGAGGAGAGCGACAACAGTGATTCTCTCACAATAGGGTAGCCGTGTAGGCCATGAGCCCATGGAGGTGTTTTTTTTCGCAAGATCCACACAGGTGGGTTTTGGTGTGCACCCTGTCCTCGGACCTCTTGGGTGGCCTCCCCCACCGCCCCCTCCCCCCCCCCCCCGGGCCCATTAATGGGTATTTTTGATTTTTTTTGTTTTTTGTTTTTTTGGGGGTTTTTTTGGACAGTGTTTTGCCTTGTGTGGCTCCCGTGGGCATATGCTGTATTGTGGCTGGGCACATGCAGGCTTGTCATGAATTCGGTTCAGATGCTTGGGTTTGTGTGACACACACCCCTCCTGCTTCCCGTTTCCATGGGCTTGCAAAGGGTGTGCCCAAGTGACATTGACGTACATGGTGACGTTGGACTCCCATTCGATGTGTTGGGCAGTCTGTAGTCAATACTGTGTATACAGTCATAGTGCATATTGTTGTTGTATTGTACACTGCATGGTGTATTGATATGTGCCTCTGCATCCATCTCATCCTCCTAATTTGCAGGTCCATTTCTCATGTCTTCACAAGGCGGTCCACCTTGGAACTGGAGTCCATGTTGTAAGCAGTGCACCTACAGTCTTGCGTGGCGCTAACACTGTATACTTGGAAGTGTTCAAAGTGCGGGCATCATCAGGTAGTGAGGCTACCAATTTTGTAAGTCTGTAATGTCATGTTTAAGGTAGGTTGGAGGTTGTGTACGTGATTGGTATTCTTGGTAAGTATTTGGTAATGTGTGTTGTAGGTCCTGCATTACTGTAAGCATTTCATGTGTGGCCATGTTTCCATTAGGGACACTGTAGTTGGTGACACTTCGGGCATGTTGGGGGTATTCATTTGTTTGCTCTCACATTGCATGACATGCCATGGTGTGTTGTCTGGCCGTGCCAGGGATGGGTTGGGTGACATGGCACTGTTCTCATGTAGTATTTTGCAAGTGGGTATTCATTTCTGCAGCATGGAAGTGTGTCTTTTGATGACACTGCATTAGTGGTGTTTGTGTAGGTAGGGATGCACACATTGTGACACTTCCACATGAACAATCTCAGGCTGCTATGGTTCTGACAGTGACTGTCCCTTTGTTCGTCATCATTGTCAGGTTGAGTCATCATTGCTTATCTGATGGTATGTGCCAGGGCTGTGTGCACTCCACAGGGGTGTGATTTCTATGTGAAGTAATTAGCCACCAGCTGCGTACGGGCTGCCTCACCCCGTGCCCTTTCCCCTCCCATGCGCAGCGGGCGTGCATGTGGTTGGGGATGTGGGGGCACCACCATGTCCACAGCCAGGCCCTGGAGTGTTGCAACATTGTGCAGGACACATGCTGCCACTATGATCCTGCACACTACTGGGGGCGCATATAACAGCTGCCCGCCAGAACGGTCAAGGGAGCAAAAGCGTGACTTGAGCACTCCGAATGTGCGCTTCACTATGCCCCGGGTTGCAATATGGGCTGCGTTGTATCTTACCTCGGGAGGCGTGATGGGGTTCCGAATTGGCGTCATCATGTGGGTGCTCAGATGGTAGGCACTGTCCCCTGGTGAGGAGGTGATGTGTATCATTAGTGGGGTAGTGACATAACTCTGCATCTGACATGCATGCATGTGCAGTGGCATTCATACTCACCAAGCAGCCATGTATCGCCATGCCGCCCAGCTTCTAGGTCCCGGCTTAGGGTGGACATTCGGTAAATGAAGCTGTCGTGGGTGGACCCTGGATAGTTGGCATATACTGAGGTAATGATTCCCTTGGCATTACATACTACCTGCACGTTGATGGAATGCCAGTGCTTGCGGTTCCTATAGATGTGCTCAGATGCCCTGGGGGGACGTAGTGCCACATGGGTGCAGTCAATGGCATCTAGCACTTTGGGGAATTGTGCCACACCGTAGAAATCCAGGGCGGCAGCCTGCCTTTCTGCAGGTGTCCTGGGCAGGTATATGTGCCTGCGGACTGATGGGCGTGCAGTGATGATGATCAAGACCTGGTGTAGGCAGCGTGACTGCGTGGCCTGTGACACCCCACCCACTATGGCACTTGTCCGCTGAAATGATCCTGTGGCCAAGAAGTGCAGTACATTGAGGACCTTCTCCAGGGGGCTGAGTGCTTGGGAGCACAGGGTGGGTGATGTGAGGTCATCCTCCCACTCACTGACAAGGTCCAGTATTATGTGTGGTGGAAACCTGTACCTCCCATACACCTGGCCATCAGGCATTCCAAAAAGGCTGGTTCTGGGAGTGAAAATTCGGGCCCTCACTATCCTCCTCATCCTCCTTTGGTAACCCACGGCCACTGCTGCTAAGAACGGTATATTCATCTTGGCGTCTGAGCTTGTTTGTTGCTTGCGCGCACTTTTATGCTGCGCGGGTCGACGTACGCCTGCTTCATGCTGGCGTACGTGTTTCAGGATTGGACCATTTATTTTTCGGCGGGTTGTAGGCGACCGTGTGAATCTTCCCGCCCACACCAGGAATACACGTAACACGCTCTCCCAGGCCCAGTCGCGAGTAAATATTCCCGGCCGCCCCTGGAATACACGTACCCTACTCTCACAGGCCCAGTCGCGTGTGGAAGTTCACGCGCACACCGAAATACACGTACCCTGCAAAATTGCGTGTGAAACTTCACACGCACCCCGAAATACACGTACCCAGGGCAATCGCGTGTGGAACTTCCCGCGAACCCCGTAATACATGTAGCCTGCTGGTAATGCGTGTGGAAGTTCACGCGGACCCATGATACACATACCCTGATGGTATCGCATGGGAGACTACCCGCGCACCCCAGGAATACACGTACCCAGGCAAATCGCACTGCTGGGGGGTGGGGGTGATGGGAGACATGAGTGGGGGCCTGGTGGAGGCTGCCCTGCACTGCTGGGGGGTGGGGGTGCTGGGAGACATGAGTGGGGGACTGGTGGAGGGTGCCCTGAACTGCTGGGGGTTGGGGGTGGTGGGAGACATGAGTTTAGGCCTGGTGGAGGCTGCCCCTGGATGCGGGGGGGTGGGGATGCTGGGGGACATGAGTGGGGGCCTGGTGGAGGGTGCCCCTGGATGCTGGGGGTGGGGGTGCAGGGGGACATGTGTGGGGGCCTGGTGGAGGGTGCCCTGCACTGCTGGGGAGTGGGGGTGCTGGGAGACATGTGTGGGGGCCTGGTGGAGGGTGCCCTGCACTGCTGGGGGGTGGGGTGGTGGGAGACATGAGTGGGGGCCTGGTGGAGGGTGCCCCTGGATGCTGGGGGGTGGTGGGAGACATGAGTGGGGGCCTGGTGGAGGCTGCCCTGCACTGCTGGAGGGTGGGGGTGCTGGGAGACATGAGAGGGGGACTGGTGGAGGGTGCCCTGCACTGCTGGGGGTTGGGGGTGGTGGGAGACATGAGTTTAGGCCTGGTGGAGGCTGCCCCTGAATGCGGGGGGGGGGTGGGGATGCTGGGGGACATGAGTGGGGGCCTGGTGGACGGTGCCCCTGGATGCTGGGGGGTGTGGGTGCAGGGGGACATGTGTGGGGGCCTGGTGGAGGGTGCCCTGCACTGCTGGGGGGTGGGGGTGCAGGGGGACATGAGTGGGGGCCTGGTGGAGGGAGCCCTGCACTGCTGGGGGGTGGGGGTACAGGGGGACATGTGTGGGGCCTGGTGGAGGGTGCCCTGCACTGCTGGGGGTGGGGGTGGTTGGAGACATGAGTGGGGGCTGGTGGAGGGTGCCCCTGCACTGCTGGTGGGTGGGGGTGATGGGACACATGAGTTGGACATGAGTGGGGGCCTGGTGGAGGGTGCCCTGCACTGCTGGGGAGTGGGGGTGCTGGGAGACATGTGTGGGGGCCTGGTGGAGGGTGCCCTGCACTGCTGGGGAGTGGGGGTGCTGGGAGACATGTGTGGGGGCCTGGTGGAGGGTGCTCTGCACTGCTGGGGGGTGGGGTGGTGAGAGACATGAGTGGGGGCCTGGTGGAGGGTGCCCCTGGATGCTCGGGGGTGGTGGGAGACATGAGTGGGGGCCTGGTGGAGGGTGCCCTGCACTGCTGGGGGTTGGGGGTGCAGGAAGACATGAGTGGGGGCCTGGTGGAGGGTGCCCCTGGATGCTGGGGGGTGGGGGTGCAGGGAGACATGAGTTGGACATGAGTGGGGGCCTGGTGGAGGGTGCCCTGCACTGCTGGGGGGTGGGGGTGGTGGGAGACATGAGTGGGGGCCTGGTGGAGGGTGCCCCTGGATGCTGGGGGGTGGGGGTGGTGGGAGACATGAGTGGGGCCCTGTAGGAGGCTGCCCTGCACTGCTGGGGGTTGGGGGTGCAGGGAGACATGAGTGGGGGCCTGGTGGAGGCTGCCCCTGCACTGCTGGGGGGTGGGGGTGGTGGGAGACATGAGTGGGGCCCTGGTGGAGGCTGCCCCTGGATGCTGGGGGGTGGGGGTGCAGGGAGACATGTGTGGGGCCTGGTGGAAGCTGCCCTGCACTGCTGGGGGGTGGGGGTGATGGGAGACATGAGTGGGGGCCTGGTGGGGGGTGCCCCTGGATGCTGGGGGGTGGGGGTGCAGGGGGACATGTGTGGGGGCCTGGTGGAGGGTGCCCCTGCACTGCTGGTGGTTGGGGGTGATGGGACACATGAGTTGGACATGAGTGGGGGCCTGGTGGAGGGTGCCCCTGCAATGCTGGGGGTGGGGGTGCTGGGAGACATGAGTGGGGGCCTGGTGGAGGGTGCCCCTGGATGCTGGGGTTTGGGGGTGGTGGGAGACATGAGTGGGGGCCTGGTGGAGGGTGCCTTGCACTGCTGGGGGTTGGGGGTGCAGGAAGACATGAGTGGGGGCCTGGTGGATGGTGCCCCTGGATGCTGGGGGGTGGGGGTGCAGGGGGACATGAGTTGGACATGAGTGGGGGCCTGGTGGAGGGTGCCCTGCACTGCTGGGGGGTGGGGGTGGTGGGAGACATGAATGGGGGCCTGGTGGAGGGTGCCCCTGGATGCTGGGGGGTGGAGGTGGTGGGAGACATGAGTGGGGGCCTGGTGGAGGGTGCCCTGCACTGCTGGGGTGGGGGTGCAGGGGGACATGTGTGGGGGCCTGGTGGAGGGTGCCCCTGCACTGCTGGGGGGTGGGGGTGGTGGGAGACATGAGTGGGGGCCTGGTGGAGGGTGCCCTGCACTGCTGGGGGTGGGGATGCAGGGGGACATGAGTTGGACATGAGTGGGGGCCTGGTGGAGGGTGCCCTGCACTGCTGGGGGTTGGGGATGGTGGGAGACATGAGTGGGGGCCTGGTGGAGGCTGCCCCTGGATGCTGGGGGGTGGAAGTGCTGGGGGGCATGAGTGGGGGCCTGGTGGAGGGTGCCCCTGGATGCTGGGGGGTGGGGGTGCAGGGGGACATGTGTGGGGGCCTGTTGGAGGGTGCCCTGCACTGGTGGGGGTGCAGGGGGACATGAGTGGGGGCCTGGTGGAGGGTGCCCTGCACTGCTGGGGGGTGGGGGTGCAGGGGGACATGTGTGGGGGCCTGGTGGAGGGTGCCCTGCACTGCTGCGGGGTGGGGGTGGTGGGAGACATGAGTGGGGGCCTGGTGGAGGGTGCCCCTGCACTGCTGGTGGGTGGGGGTGATGGGACACATGAGTTGGACATGAGTCGGGGCCTGGTGGAGGGTGCCCTGCACTGCTGGGGGATGGGGGTGCTGGGAGACATGTGTGGGGGCCTGGTGGAGGGTGCCCTGCACTGCTGGGGAGTGGGGGTGCTGGGAGACATGTGTGGGGGCCTGGTGGAGGGTGCCCTGCACTGTTGGGGGGTGGGGGTGCTGGGAGACATGTGTGGGGGCCTGGTGGAGGGTGCCCTGCACTGCTGGGGGGTGGTGGGAGACATGAGTGGGGGCCTGGTGGAGGGTGCCCCTGGATGCTGGGGGTTGGGGGTGCAGGGAGACATTAGTGGGGGCCTGGTGGAGGGTGCCCCTGGATGCTGGGGGGTTGGGGGTGCAGGGAGACATGAGTTGGGCATGAGTGGGGGCCTGGTGGAGGGTGCCCTGCACTGCTGGGGGGTGGGGGTGGTGGGAGACATGAGTGGGGGCCAAGTGGAGGGTTCCCCTCGATGCTGGGGGGTGGGGGTGGTGGGAGACATGAGTGGGGGCCTGGTGGAGGCTGCCCTGCACTGCTGGGGGTTGGGGGTGCAGGGAGACATGAGTGGGTGCCTGGTGGAGGCTGCCCCTGCACTGCTGAGGGGTGGGGGTGGTGGGAGACATGAGTGGGGGCCTGGTGGAGGGTGCCCCTGGATGCTGGGGGGTGGGGGTGCAGGGGGACATGTGTGGGGGCCTGGTGGAGGGTGCCCCTGCACTGCTGGTGGGTGGGGGTGATGGGACACATGAGTTGGACATGAGTGGGGGCCTGGTGGAGGGTGCCCCTGCACTGCTGAGGGGTGGGGGTGGTGGGAGACATGAGTGGGGGCCTGGTGGAGGGTGCCCCTGGATGCTGGGGGGTGGGGGTGCAGGGGGACATGTGTGGGGGCCTGGTGGAGGCTGCCCTGCACTGCTGGGGGGTGGGGGTGATGGGAGACATGAGTGGGGGCCTGGTGGAGGGTGCCCCTGGATGCTGGGGGGTGGGGGTGCAGGGGGACATGTGTGGGGGCCTGGTGGAGGGTGCCCCTGCACTGCTGGTGGGTGGGGGTGATGGGACACATGAGTTGGACATGAGTGGGGGCCTGGTGGAGGGTGCCCCTGCACTGCTGGGGGGTGGGGGTGCTGGGAGACATGTGTGGGGGCCTGGTGGAGGGTGCCCTGCACTGCCTGGGGGTGGGGGTGCTGGGAGACATGTATGGGGGCCTGGTTTAGCGTGCCCTGCACTGCTGGGGAGTGGGGGTGCTGGGAGACATGTGTGGGGGCCTGGTGGAGGGTGCCCTGCACTGCTGGGGGTTGGGGATGGTGGGAGACATGAGTGGGGGCCTGGTGGAGGCTGCCCCTGGATGCTGGGGGGTGGAGGTGCTGGGGGACATGAGTGGGGGCCTGGTGGAGGGTGCCCCTGGATGCTGGGGGGTGAGGGTGCAGGGGGACATGTGTGGGGGCCTGGTGGAGGGTACCCTGCACTGGTGGGGGTGCAGGGGGACATGAGTGGGGGCCTGGTGGAGGGTGCCCTGCACTGCTGGGGGGTGGGGGCGCAGGGGGACATGTGTGGGGGCCGGGTGGAGGGTGCCCTGCACTGCTGGGGGGTGGGGGTGGTGGGAGACATGAGTGGGGGCCTGGTGGAGGGTGCTAGGACACATGAGTTGGACATGAGTGGGGGCCTGGTGGAGGGTGCCCTGCACTGCTGGGGGGTGGGGGTGCTGGGAGACATGTGTGGGGGCCTGGTGGAGGGTGCCCTGCACTGCTGGGGAGTGGGGGTGCAGGGAGACATGAGTGGGTGCCTGGTGGAGGTTGCCCCTGCACTGCTGAGGGGTGGGGGTGGTGGGAGACATGAGTGGGGGCCTGGTGGAATCTGCCCCTGGATGCTGGTGGGTGGGGGTGCAGGGAGACATGTGTGGGGGCCTGGTGGAGGGTGCCCTGCACTGCTGGGGGGTGGGGGTGGTGGGAGACATGAGTGGGGGCCTGGTGGAGGGTGCCCCTGCACTGCTGGTGGGTGGGGGTGATGGGACACATGAGTTGGACATGAGTGGGGGCCTGGTGGAGGGTGCCCTGCACAACTGGGGGGTGGGGGTGGTGGGAGACATGAGTGGGGGCCTGGTGGAGGCTGCCCTGCACTGCTGGGGGTTGGGGGTGCAGGGAGACATGAGTGGGTGCCTGGTGGAGGCTGCCCCTGCACTGCTGGGGGGTGGGGGTGGTGGGAGACATGAGTGGGGGCCTGGTGGAATCTGCCCCTGGATGCTGGTGGGTGGGGGTGCAGGGAGACATGTGTGGGGGCCTGATGGAGGCTGCCCTGCACTGCTGGGGGGTGGGGGTGATGGGAGACATGAGTGGGGGCCTGGTGGAGGGTGCCCCTGGATGCTGGGGGGTGGGGGTGCAGGGGGACATGTGTGGGGGCCTGGTGGAGGGTGCCCCTGCACTGCTGGTGGGTGGGGGTGATGGGACACATGAGTTGGACATGAGTGGGGGCCTGGTGGAGGGTGCCCCTGCACTGCTGGGGCGTGGGGGTGCTGGGAGACATGTGTGGGGGCCTGGTGGAGGGTGCCCTGCACTGCTGGGGGGTGGCGGTGCTGGGAGACATGTGTGGGGCCTGGTTTAGCGTGCCCTGCACTGCTGGGGGTTGGGGGTACAGGGAGACATGTGTGGGGGCTTGGAGGGTGCCCTGCACTGCTGGTGGGTGGTGGTGCTGTGAGACATAAGTGGGGGCTTGGTGGAGGGTGCCCTGCACTGCTGGGGGTGGTGGTGCAGGGGGACATGTGTGGGGGCCTGGTGGAGGGTGCCCCTGCACTGCCCGGGGGTGGGGGTGGTGGGAGACATGAGTGGGGGCCTGGTGGAGGGTGCCCTGCACTGCTGGGGGGTGGGGGTACAGGGGGACATGAGTGGGGGCCTGGTGGAGGGTGCCCTGCACTGCTGGGGGTTGGGGGTGGTGGGAGACATGGTTTGGACTTGAGTGGGGGGCTGGTGGAGGGTGCCCTGCACTGCTGGGGGGTGGGGGTGCAGGGGGACATGAGTGGGGGCCTGGTGGAGGGTGCCCTTGGATGCTGGGGGGTGGGGGTGCAGGGAGACATGAGTTGGACATGAGTGGGGGCCTGGTGGAGGGTGCACCTGGATGCTGGGGGTGGGGGTGGTGGGAGACTTGAGTGGGGGCCTGGTGGAGGCTGCCCTGCACTGCTGGGGGTTGGGGGTTCAGGGAGACATGAGTGGGGGCCTGGTGGAGGCTGCCCCTGCACTGCTGGGGGGTGGGGGTTGTGGGAGACATGAGTGGGGGCCTGGTGGAGGGTGTCCCTGGATGCTGGGGGGTGGGGGTGCAGGGGGACATGTGTGGGGGCCGGGTGGAGGGTGCCCCTGCACTGCTGGTGGGTGGGGGTGATGGGACACATGAGTTGGACATGAGTGGGGGCCTGGTGGAGGGTGCCCCTGCACTGCTGGTAGGTGGGGGTGCTGGGAGACATGTGTGGGGGCCTGGTGGAGGGTGCCCTGCACTGCTGGGGGGTGGGGGTGCTGGGAGACATGTGTGGGGGCCTGGTGGAGGGCGCCCTGCACTGTTGGGGGTTGGGGGTGCTGGGAGACATGTGTGGGGGCCTGGTGGAGGGTGCCCTGCACTGCTGGGGGGTGGGGGTGCAGGGGGACATGAGTGGGGGCCTGGTGGAGGGTGCCCTGCACTGCTGGGATGGGGGGGCAGGGGGACATGTGTGGGGGCCTCGTGGAGGGTGCCCCTGCACTGCTGGGGGGTGGGGGTGGTGGGACACATGAGTTGGACATGATTGTGGGCCTGGTGGAGGGTGCCCCTGCACTGCTGGTGGGTGGGGGTGCTGGGAGACATGTGTGGGGGCCTGGTGGAGGGTGCCCTGCACTGCTGGGGGGTGGGGGTGCTGGGAGACATGTGTGGGGGCCTGGTGGAGGTTGCCCTGCACTGCTGGGGGGTGGGGGTGCTGGGAGACATGTGTGGGGGCCTGGTGGAGGGTGCCCTGCACTGCTGGGGGGTGGGGGTGCAGGGGGACATGAGTGGGGGCCTGGTGGAGGGTGCCCTGCACTGCTTGGGTGGGGGTGCAGGGGGACATGTGTGGGGGCCTGGTGGAGGCTGCCCCTGCACTGCTGGGGGGTGGGGGTGGTGGGAGACATGAGTGGGGGCTTGGTGGAGGGTGCCCTGCACTGCTGGGGGTGGTGGTGCAGGGGGACATGTGTGGGGGCCTGGTGGAGGGTGCCCCTGCACTGCCCGGGGGTGGGGGTGGTGGGAGACATGAGTGGGGGCCTGGTGGAGGGTGCCCTGCACTGCTGGGGGGTGGGGGTACAGGGGGACATGAGTGGGGGCCTGGTGGAGGGTGCCCTGCACTGCTGGGGGTTGGGGGTGGTGGGAGACATGGTTTGGACTTGAGTGGGGGGCTGGTGGAGGGTGCCCTGCACTGCTGGGGGGTGGGGGTGCAGGGGGACATGAGTGGGGGCCTGGTGGAGGGTGCCCTTGGATGCTGGGGGGTGGGGGTGCAGGGAGACATGAGTTGGACATGAGTGGGGGCCTGGTGGAGGGTGCACCTGGATGCTGGGGGTGGGGGTGGTGGGAGACTTGAGTGGGGGCCTGGTGGAGGCTGCCCTGCACTGCTGGGGGTTGGGGGTTCAGGGAGACATGAGTGGGGGCCTGGTGGAGGCTGCCCCTGCACTGCTGGGGGGTGGGGGTGGTGGGAGACATGAGTGGGGGCCTGGTGGAGGGTGTCCCTGGATGCTGGGGGGTGGGGGTGCAGGGGGACATGTGTGGGGGCCGGGTGGAGGGTGCCCCTGCACTGCTGGTGGGTGGGGGTGATGGGACACATGAGTTGGACATGAGTGGGGGCCTGGTGGAGGGTGCCCCTGCACTGCTGGTAGGTGGGGGTGCTGGGAGACATGTGTGGGGGCCTGGTGGAGGGTGCCCTGCACTGCTGGGGGGTGGGGGTGCTGGGAGACATGTGTGGGGGCCTGGTGGAGGGCGCCCTGCACTGTTGGGGGTTGGGGGTGCTGGGAGACATGTGTGGGGGCCTGGTGGAGGGTGCCCTGCACTGCTGGGGGGTGGGGGTGCAGGGGGACATGAGTGGGGGCCTGGTGGAGGGTGCCCTGCACTGCTGGGATGGGGGGGCAGGGGGACATGTGTGGGGGCCTCGTGGAGGGTGCCCCTGCACTGCTGGGGGGTGGGGGTGGTGGGACACATGAGTTGGACATGATTGTGGGCCTGGTGGAGGGTGCCCCTGCACTGCTGGTGGGTGGGGGTGCTGGGAGACATGTGTGGGGGCCTGGTGGAGGGTGCCCTGCACTGCTGGGGGGTGGGGGTGCTGGGAGACATGTGTGGGGGCCTGGTGGAGGTTGCCCTGCACTGCTGGGGGGTGGGGTGCTGGGAGACATGTGTGGGGGCCTGGTGGAGGGTGCCCTGCACTGCTGGGGGGTGGGGGTGCCGGGTGGACATGAGTGGGGGCCTGGTGGAGGGTGCCCTGCACTGCTGGGGTGGGGGTGCAGGGGGACATGTGTGGGGGCCTGGTGGAGGCTGCCCCTGCACTGCTGGGGGGTGGGGGTGGTGGGAGACATGAGTGGGGGCCTGGTGGAGGGTGTCCCTGGATGCTGGGGGGTGGGGGTGCAGGGGGACATGTGTGGGGGCCGGGTGGAGGGTGCCCCTGCACTGCTGGTGGGTGGGGGTGATGGGACACATGAGTTGGACATGAGTGGGGGCCTGGTGGAGGGTGCCCCTGCACTGCTGGTGGGTGGGGGTGCTGGGAGACATGTGTGGGGGCCTGGTGGAGGGTGCCCTGCACTGCTGGGGGGTGGGGGTGCTGGGAGACATGTGTGGGGGCCTGGTGGAGGGTGCCCTGCACTGCTGGGGGGTGGGGGTGCTTGGAGACATGTATGGGGGCCTGGTGGAGGGTGCCCTACACTGCTGGGGGGTGGGGGTGCAGGGGGACATGAGTGGGGGCCTGGTGGAGGGTGCCCTGCACTGCTGGGGTGGGGGTGCAGGGGGACATGTGTGGGGGCCTCGTGGAGGGTGCCCCTGAACTGCTGGGGGGTGGGGGTGGTGGGAGACATGAGTGGGGGCCTGCTGGAGGGTGCCCTGCACTGCTGGGGGTGGGGATGCAGGGGGACATGAGTTGGACATGAGTGGGGGCCTGGTGGAGGGTGCCCTGCACTGCTGGGGGTTGGGGATGGTGGGAGACATGAGTGGGGGCCTGGTGGAGGCTGCCCCTGGATGCTGGGGGGTGGAGGTGCTGGGGGGCATGAGTGGGGGCCTGGTGGAGGGTGCCCTGGATGCTGGGGGGTGGGGGTGCAGGGGGACATGTGTGGGGGCCTGGTGGAGGGTGCCCTGCACTGGTGGGGGTGCAGGGGGACATGAGTGGGGGCCTGGTGGAGGGTGCCCTGCACTGCTGGGGGGTGGGGGTGCAGGGGGACATGTGTGGGGGCCTGGTGGAGGGTGCCCTGCACTGCTGGGGGGTGGGGGTGGTGGGAGACATGAGTGGGGGCCTGGTGGAGGGTGCCCCTGCACTGCTGGTGGGTGGGGGTGATGGGACACATGAGTTGGACATGAGTGGGGGCCTGGTGGAGGGTGCCCTGCACTGCTGGGGTGTGGGGGTGCTGGGAGACATGTGTGGGGGCCTGGTGGAGGGTGCCCTGCACTGCTGGGGAGTGGGGGTGCTGGGAGACATGTGTGGGGGCCTGGTGGAGGGTGCCCTGCACTGCTGGGGGGTGGGGGTGCTGGGAGACATGTGTGGGGGCCTGGTGGAGGGTGCCCTGCACTGCTGGGGGGTGGTGGGAGACATGAGTGGGGGCCTGGTGGAGGGTGCCCCTGGATGCTGGGGGGTGGGGGTGCAGGGGGACATGTGTTGGGGCCTGGGTGAGGGTGCCCTGCACTGCTGGGGGGTGGGGTGCAGGGGGACATGAGTGGGGGCCTGGTGGAGGGTGCCCTGCACTGCTGGGGGGTGGGGGTGCAGGGGGACATGTGTGGGGGCCTGGTGGAGGGTGCCCTGCACTGCTGGGGGTGGGGTGGTGGGAGACATGAGTGGGGGCCTGGTGGAGGGTGCCCCTGCACTGCTGGTGTGTGGGGGTGATGGGACACATGAGTTGGAAATGAGTGGGGGCCTGGTGGAGGGTGCCCTGCACTGCTGGGCAGAGGGGTGCTGGGAGACATGAGTGGGGGCCTGGTGGAGGGTGCCCCTGGATGCTGGGGGGTGGGGGTGGTGGGAGACATGAGTGGGGGCCTGGTGGAGGGTGCCCTGCACTGCTGGGGGGTGGGGGTGCTGGGAGATATGTGTGGGGGCCTGGTGGAGGGTGCCCCACAGTGCTGGTTGGTGGGGGTGATGGGACACATGGTTTGGACTTGAGTGGGGGGCTGGTGGAGGGTGCCCTGCACTGCTGGGGGGTGGGGGTGCAGGGGGACATG
The DNA here is from genome assembly GCF_040938575.1 of Ambystoma mexicanum. Classification (NCBI taxonomy): domain Eukaryota; kingdom Metazoa; phylum Chordata; class Amphibia; order Caudata; family Ambystomatidae; genus Ambystoma; species Ambystoma mexicanum. The sequence continues at coordinate 1,125,327,863 of NC_090921.1, forward strand.
AGTGGGGGCCTGGTGGAGGGTGCCCTTGGATGCTGGGGGGTGGGGGTGCAGGGAGACATGAGTTAGACATGAGTGGGGGCCTGGTGGAGGGTGCACCTGGATGCTGGGGGTGGGGGTGGTGGGAGACTTGAGTGGGGGCCTGGTGGAGGCTGCCCTGCACTGCTGGGGGTTGGGGGTTCAGGGAGACATGAGTGGGGGCCTGGTGGAGGCTGCCCCTGCACTGCTGGGGGGTGGGGGTGGTGGGAGACATGAGTGGGGGCCTGGTGGAGGGTGTCCCTGGATGCTGGGGGGTGGGGGTGCAGGGGGACATGTGTGGGGGCCGGGTGGAGGGTGCCCCTGCACTGCTGGTGGGTAGGGGTGATGGGACACATGAGTTGGACATGAGTGGAGGCCTGGTGGAGGGTGCCCCTGCACTGCTGGTGGGTGGGGGTGCTGGGAGACATGTGTGGGGGCCTGGTGGAGGGTGCCCTGCACTGCTGGGGGGTGGGGGTGCTGGGAGACATGTGTGGGGGCCTGGTGGAGGGCGCCCTGCACTGTTGGGGGTTGGGGGTGCTGGGAGACATGTGTGGGGGCCTGGTGGAGGGTGCCCTGCACTGCTGGGGGGTGGGGGTGCAGGGGGACATGAGTGGGGGCCTGGTGGAGGGTGCCCTGCACTGCTGGGGTGGGGGTGCAGGGGGACATGTGTGGGGGCCTCGTGGAGGGTGCCCCTGCACTGCTGGGGGGTGGGGGTGGTGGGACACATGAGTTGGACATGATTGGGGGCCTGGTGGACGGTGCCCCTGCACTGCTGGTGGGTGGGGGTGCTGGGAGACATGTGTGGGGGCCTGGTGGAGGGTGCCCTGCACTGCTGGGGGGTGGGGGTGCTGGGAGACATGTGTGGGGGCCTGGTGGAGGTTGCCCTGCACTGCTGGGGGGTGGGGGTGCTGGGAGACATGTGTGGGGGCCTGGTGGAGGGTGCCCTGCACTGCTGGGGGGTGGGGGTGCAGGGGGACATGAGTGGGGGCCTGGTGGAGGGTGCCCTGCACTGCTGGGGTGGAGGTGCAGGGGGACATGTGTGGGGGCCTGGTGGAGGCTGCCCCTGCACTCCTGGGGGGTGGGGGTGGTGGGAGACATGAGTGGGGGCCTGGTGGAGGGTGTCCCTGGATGCTGGGGGGTGGGGGTGCAGCGGGACATGTGTGGGGGCCGGGTGGAGGGTGCCCCTGCACTGCTGGTGGGTGGGGGTGATGGGACACATGAGTTGGACATGAGTGGGGGCCTGGTGGAGGGTGCCCCTGCACTGCTGGTGGGTGGGGGTGCTGGGAGACATGTGTGGGGGCCTGGTGGAGGGTGCCCTGCACTGCTGGGGGGTGGGGGTGCTGGGAGACATGTGTGGGGGCCTGGTGGAGGGTGCCCTGCACTGCTGGGGGGTGGGGGTGCTTCGAGACATGTATGGGGGCCTGGTGGAGGGTGCCCTACACTGATGGGGGGTGGGGGTGCAGGGGGACATGAGTGGGGGCCTGGTGGAGGGTGCCCTGCACTGCTGGGGTGGGGGTGCAGGGGGACATGTGTGGGGGCCTCGTGGAGGGTGCCCCTGCACTGCTGGGGGGTGGGGGTGGTGGGAGACATGAGTGGGGGCCTGCTGGAGGGTGCCCTGCACTGCTGGGGGTGGGGATGCAGGGGGACATGAGTTGGACATGAGTGGGGGCCTGGTGGAGGGTGCCCTGCACTGCTGGGGGTTGGGGATGGTGGGAGACATGAGTGGGGGCCTGGTGGAGGCTGCCCCTGGATGCTGGGGGGTGGAGGTGCTGGGGGGCATGAGTGGGGGCCTGGTGGAGGGTGCCCCTGGATGCTGGGGGGTGGGGGTGCAGGGGGACATGTGTGGGGGCCTGGTGGAGGGTGCCCTGCACTGGTGGGGGTGCAGGGGGACATGAGTGGGGGCCTGGTGGAGGGTGCCCTGCACTGCTGGGGGGTGGGGGTGCAGGGGGACATGTGTGGGGGCCTAGTGGAGGGTGCCCTGCACTGCTGGGGGGTGGGGGTGGTGGGAGACATGAGTGGGGGCCTGGTGGAGGGTGCCCCTGCACTGCTGGTGGGTGGGGGTGATGGGACACATGAGTTGGACATGAGTGGGGGCCTGGTGGAGGGTGCCCTGCACTGCTGGGGTGTGGGGGTGCTGGGAGACACGTGTGGGGGCCTGGTGGAGGGTGCCCTGCACTGCTGGGGAGTGGGGGTGCTGGGAGACATGTGTGGGGGCCTGGTGGAGGGTGCCCTGCACTGCTGGGGGGTGGGGGTGCTGGGAGACATGTGTGGGGGCCTGGTGGAGGGTGCCCTGCACTGCTGGGGGGTGGTGGGAGACATGAGTGGGGGCCTGGTGGAGGGTGCCCCTGGATGCTGGGGGGTGGGGGTGGTGGGAGACATGAGTGGGGGCCTGGTGGAGGGTGCCCTGCACTGCTGGGGGTTGGGGGTGCAGGGAGACATGAGTGGGGGCCTGGTGGAGGGTGCCCCTGGATGCTGGGGGGTGGGGGTGCAGGGAGACATGAGTTGGACATGAGTGGGGGCCTGGTGGAGGGTGCCCTGCACTGCTGGGGGGTGGGGGTGGTGGGAGACATGAGTGGGGGCCTGGTGGAGGGTGCCCCTGGATGCTGGGGGGTGGGGTGGTGGGAGACATGAGTGGGGGCCTGGTGGAGGCTGCCCTGCACTGCTGGGGGTTGGGGGTGCAGGGAGACATGAGTGGGTGCCTGGTGGAGGCTGCACCTGCACTGCTGGGGGGTGGGGGTGGTGGGAGACATGAGTGGGGGCCTGGTGGAATCTGCCCCTGGATGCTGGTGGGTGGGGGTGCAGGGAGACATGTGTGGGGGCCTGGTGGAGGCTGCCCTGCACTGCTGGGGGGTGGGGGTGATGGGAGACATGAGTGAGGGCCTGGTGAAGGGTGCCCCTGGATGCTGTGGGGTGGGGGTGCAGGGGGACATGTGTGGGGGCCTGGTGGAGGGTGCCCCTGCACTGCTGGTGGGTGGGGGTGATGGGACACATGAGTTGGACATGAGTGGGGGCCTGGTGGAGGGTGCCCCTGCACTGCTGGGGGGTGGGGGTGCTGGGAGACATGTGTGGGGGCCTGGTGGAGGGTGCCCTGCACTGCCTGGGGGTGGGGGTGCTGGGAGACAAATGTGGGGGCCTGGTTTAGCGTGCCCTGCACTGCTGGGGGGTGGGGGTGCTGGGAGACATGTGTGGGGGCCTGGTGGAGGGTGCCCTGCACTGCTGGGGGTTGGGGATGGTGGGAAACATGAGTGGGGGCCTGGTGGAGGCTGCCCCTGGATGCTGGGGGGTGGAGGTGCTGGGGGACATGAGTGGGGGCCTGGTGGAGGGTGCCCCTGGATGCCGGGGGGTGGGGGTGCAGGGGGACATGTGTGGGGGCCTGGTGGAGGGTGCCCTGCACTGGTGGGGGTGCAGGGGGACATGAGTGGGGGCCTGGTGGAGGGTGCCCTGCACTGCTGGGGGGTGGGGGTGCAGGGGGACATGTGTGGGGGCCTGGTGGAGGGTGCCCTGCACTGCTGGGGGGTGGGGGTGGTGGGAGACATGAGTGGGGGCCTGGTGGAGGGTGCCCCTGCACTGCTGGTGGGTGGGGGTGATGGGACACATGAGTTGGACATGAGTGGGGGCCTGGTGGAGGGTGCCCTGCACTGCTGGTGGGTGGGGGTGCTGGGAGACATGTGTGGGGGCCTGGTGGAGGGTGCCCTGCACTGCTGGGGTGTGGGGGTGCTGGGAGACATGTGTGGGGGCCTGGTGGAGGGTGCCCTGCACTGCTGGGGAGTGGGGGTGCTGGGAGACATGTGTGGGGGCCTGGTGGAGGGTGCCCTGCACTGCTGGGGGGTGGGGGTGCTGGGAGACATGTGTGGGGGCCTGGTGGAGGGTGCCCTGCACTGCTGGGGGGTGGTGGGAGACATGAGTGGGGGCCTGGTGGAGGGTGCCCCTGGATGCTGGGGGGTGGGGGTGGTGGGAGACATGAGTGGGGGCCTGGTGGAGGGTGCCCTGCACTGCTGGGGGTTGGGGGTGCAGGGAGACATGAGTGGGGGCCTGGTGGAGGGTGCCCCTGGATGCTGGGGGGTGGGGGTGCAGGGAGACATGAGTTGGACATGAGTGGGGGCCTGGTGGAGGGTGCCCTGCACTGCTGGGGGGTGGGGGTGGTGGGAGACATGAGTGGGGGCCTGGTGGAGGGTGCCCCTGGATGCTGGGGGGTGGGGTGGTGGGAGACATGAGTGGGGGCCTGGTGGAGGCTGCCCTGCACTGCTGGGGGTTGGGGGTGCAGGGAGACATGAGTGGGTGCCTGGTGGAGGCTGCACCTGCACTGCTGGGGGGTGGGGGTGGTGGGAGACATGAGTGGGGGCCTGGTGGAATCTGCCCCTGGATGCTGGTGGGTGGGGGTGCAGGGAGACATGTGTGGGGGCCTGGTGGAGGCTGCCCTGCACTGCTGGGGGGTGGGGGTGATGGGAGACATGAGTGAGGGCCTGGTGAAGGGTGCCCCTGGATGCTGGGGGGTGGGGGTGCAGGGGGACATGTGTGGGGGCCTGGTGGAGGGTGCCCCTGCACTGCTGGTGGGTGGGGGTGATGGGACACATGAGTTGGACATGAGTGGGGGCCTGGTGGAGGGTGCCCCTGCACTGCTGGGGGGTGGGGGTGCTGGGAGACATGTGTGGGGGCCTGGTGGAGGGTGCCCCGCACTGCCTGGGGGTGGGGGTGCTGGGAGACATGTGTGGGGGCCTGGTGGAGGGTGCCCTGCACTGCTGGGGGTTGGGGATGGTGGGAGACATGAGTGGGGGCCTGGTGGAGGCTGCCCCTGGATGCTGGGGGGTGGAGGTGCTGGGGGACATGAGTGGGGGCCTGGTGGAGGGTGCCCCTGGATGCCGGGGGGTGGGGGTGCAGGGGGACATGTGTGGGGGCCTGGTGGAGGGTGCCCTGCACTGGTGGGGGTGCAGGGGGACATGAGTGGGGGCCTGGTGGAGGGTGCCCTGCACTGCTGGGGGGTGGGGGTGCAGGGGGACATGTGTGGGGGCCTGGTGGAGGGTGCCCTGCACTGCTGGGGGGTGGGGGTGGTGGGAGACATGAGTGGGGGCCTGGTGGAGGGTGCCCATGCACTGCTGGTGGGTGGGGGTGATGGGACACATGAGTTGGACATGAGTGGGGGCCTGGTGGAGGGTGCCCTGCACTGCTGGTGGGTGGGGGTGCTGGGAGACATGTGTGGGGGCCTGGTGGAGGGTGCCCTGCACTGCTGGGGAGTGGGGGTGCTGGGAGACATGTGTGGGGGCCTGGTGGAGGGTGGCCTGCACTGCGGGGGGGGGTGGGGGGGTGGGAGACATGAGTGGGGGCCTGGTGGAGGGTGCCCCTGGATGCTGGGGCGTGGGGGTGGTGGGAGACATGAGTGGGGGCCTGGTGGAGGGTGCCCTGCACTGCTGGGGGTTGTGGGTGCAGGGAGACATGAGTGGCGGCCTGGTGGAGGGTGCCCCTGGATGCTGGGGGGTGGGGGTGCAGGGAGACATGAGTTGGACATGAGTGGGGGCCTGGTGGAGGGTGCCCTGCACTGCTGGGGGGTGGGGGTGGTGGGAGACATGAGTGGGGGCCTGGTGGAGGGTGCCCCTGGATGCTGGGGGGTGGGGGTGGTGGGAGACATGAGTGGGGGCCTGGTGGAGGCTGCCCTGCACTGCTGGGGGTTGGGGGTGCAGGGAGACATGAGTGGGTGCCTGGTGGAGGCTGCCCCTGCACTGCTGGGGGGTGGGGGTGGTGGGAGACATGAGTGGGGGCCTGGTGGAATCTGCCCCTGGATGCTGGTGGGTGGGGGTGCAGGGAGACATGTGTGGGGGCCTGATGGAGGCTGCCCTGCACTGCTGGGGGGTGGGGGTGATGGGAGACATGAGTGGGGGCCTGGTGGAGGGTGCCCCTGGATCCTGGGGGGTGGGGGTGCAGGGGGACATGTGTGGGGGCCTGGTGGAGGGTGCCCCTGCACTGCTGGTGGGTGGGGGTGATGAGACACATGAGTTGGACATGAGTGGGGGCCTGGTGGAGGGTGCCCCTGCACTGCTGGGGGGTGGGGGTGCTGGGAGACATGTGTGGGGGCCTGGTGGAGGGTGCCCTGCACTGCTGGGGGGTGGGGGTGCTGGGAGACATGTGTGGGGCCTGGTTTAGCGTGCCCTGCACTGCTGGGGGGTGGGGGTACAGGGAGACATGTGTGGGGGCCTGGAGGGTGCCCTGCACTGCTGGTGGGTGGTGGTGCTGTGAGACATAAGTGGGGGCTTGGTGGAGGGTGCCCTGCACTGCTGGGGGTGGGGGTGCAGGGGGACATGTGTGGGGGCCTGGTGGAGGGTGCCCCTGCACTGCCCGGGGGTGGGGGTGGTGGGAGACATGAGTGGGGGCCTGGTGGAGGGTGCCCTGCACTGCTGGGGGGTGGGGGTACAGGGGGACATGAGTGGGGGCCTGGTGGATGGTGCCCCTGGATGCTGGGGGGTGGGGGTGGTGGGAGACATGAGTGGGGGCCTGGTGGAGGGTGCCCTGCACTGCTGGGGGTTGGGGGTGCAGGGAGACATGAGTGGGGGCCTGGTGGAGGGTGCCCCTGGATGCTGGGGGGTGGGGGTGCAGGGAGACATGAGTTGGACATGAGTGGGGGCCTGGTGGAGGGTGCCCTGCACTGCTGGGGGGTGGGGGTGGTGGGAGACATGAGTGGGGGCCTGGTGGAGGGTGCCCCTGGATGCTGGGGGGTGGGGTGGTGGGAGACATGAGTGGGGGCCTGGTGGAGGCTGCCCTGCACTGCTGGGGGTTGGGGGTGCAGGGAGACGTGAGTGGGTGCCTGGTGGAGGCTGCCCCTGCACTGCTGGGGGGTGGGGGTGGTGGGAGACATGAGTGGGGGCCTGGTGGAATCTGCCCCTGGATGCTGGTGGGTGGGGGTGCAGGGAGACATGTGTGGGGGCCTGGTGGAGGCTGCCCTGCACTGCTGGGGGGTGGGGGTGATGGGAGACATGAGTGGGGGCCTGGTGAAGGGTGCCCCTGGATGCTGGGGGGTGGGGGTGCAGGGGGACATGTGTGGGGGCCTGGTGGAGGGTGCCCCTGCACTGCTGGTGGGTGGGGGTGATGGGACACATGAGTTGCACATGAGTGGGGGCCTGGTGGAGGGTGCCCCTGCACTGCTGGGGGGTGGGGGTGCTGGGAGACATGTGTGGGGGCCTGGTGGAGGGTGACCTGCACTGCCTGGGGGTGGGGGTGCTGGGAGACAAATGTGGGGGCCTGGTTTAGCGTGCCCTGCACTGCTGGGGGGTGGGGGTGCTGGGAGACATGTGTGGGGGCCTGGTGGAGGGTGCCCTGCACTGCTGGGGGTTGGGGATGGTGGGAGACATGAGTGGGGGCCTGGTGGAGGCTGCCCCTGGATGCTGGGGGGTGGAGGTGCTGGGGGACATGAGTGGGGGCCTGGTGGAGGGTGCCCCTGGATGCCGGGGGGTGGGGGTGCAGGGGGACATGTGTGGGGGCCTGGTGGAGGGTGCCCTGCACTGGTGGGGGTGCAGGGGGACATGAGTGGGGGCCTGGTGGAGGGTGCCCTGCACTGCTGGGGGGTGGGGGTGCAGGGGGACATGTGTGGGGGCCTGGTGGAGGGTGCCCCTGCACTGCTGGTGGGTGGGGGTGATGGGACACATGAGTTGGACATGAGTGGCGGCCTGGTGGAGGGTGCCCTGCACTGCTGGGGGGTGGGGGTGCTGGGAGACATGTGTGGGGGCCTGGTGGAGGGTGCCCTGCACTGCTGGGGAGTGGGGGTGCTGGGAGACATGTGTGGGGGCCTGGTGGAGGGTGCCCTGCACTGCTGGGGAGTGGGGGTGCTGGGAGACATGTGTGGGGGCCTGGTGGAGGGTGGCCTGCACTGCGGGGGAGTGGGGGGGTGGGAGACATGAGTGGGGGCCTGGTGGAGGGTGCCCCTGGATGCTGGGGGGTGGGGGTGGTGGGAGACATGAGTGGGGGCCTGGTGGAGGGTGCCCTGCACTGCTGGGGGTTGTGGGTGCAGGGAGACATGAGTGGCGGCCTGGTGGAGGGTGCCCCTGGATGCTGGGGGGTGGGGGTGCAGGGAGACATGAGTTGGACATGAGTGGGGGCCTGGTGGAGGGTGCCCTGCATTGCTGGGGGGTGGGGGTGGTGGGAGACATGAGTGGGGGCCTGGTGGAGGGTGCCCCTGGATGCTGGGGGGTGGGGGTGGTGGGAGACATGAGTGGGGGCCTGGTGGAGGCTGCCCTGCACTGCTGGGGGTTGGGGGTGCAGGGAGACATGAGTGGGTGCCTGGTGGAGGCTGCCCCTGCACTGCTGGGGGGTGGGGGTGGTGGGAGACATGAGTGGGGGCCTGGTGGAATCTGCCCCTGGATGCTGGTGGGTGGGGGTGCAGGGAGACATGTGTGGGGGCCTGATGGAGGCTGCCCTGCACTGCTGGGGGGTGGGGGTGATGGGAGACATGAGTGGGGGCCTGGTGGAGGGTGCCCCTGGATGCTGGGGGGTGGGGGTGCAGGGGGACATGTGTGGGGGCCTGGTGGAGGGTGCCCCTGCACTGCTGGTGGGTGGGGGTGATGGGACACATGAGTTGGACATGAGTGGGGGCCTGGTGGAGGGTGCCCCTGCACTGCTGGGGGGTGGGGGTGCTGGGAGACATGTGTGGGGGCCTGGTGGAGGGTGCCCTGCACTGCTGGGGGGTGGGGGTGCTGGGAGACATGTGTGGGGCCTGGTTTAGCGTGCCCTGCACTGCTGGGGGGTGGGGGTACAGGGAGACATGTGTGGGGGCCTGGAGGGTGCCCTGCACTGCTGGTGGGTGGTGGTGCTGTGAGACATAAGTGGGGGCTTGGTGGAGGGTGCCCTGCACTGCTGGGGGTGGTGGTGCAGGGGGACATGTGTGGGGGCCTGGTGGAGGGTGCCCCTGCACTGCCCGGGGGTGGGGGTGGTGGGAGACATGAGTGGGGGCCTGGTGGAGGGTGCCCTGCACTGCTGGGGGGTGGGGGTACAGGGGGACATGAGTGGGGGCCTGGTGGAGGGTGCCCTGCACTGCTGGGGGTTGGGGGTGGTGGGAGACATGAGTTGGAAATGAGTGGGGGCCTGGTGGAGGGTGCCCTGCACTGCTGGGGGGTGGGGGTGCTGGGAGACATGTGTGGGGGCCTGGTGGATGGTGCCCTGCACTGCTGGGGGGTGGGGGTGCTGGGAGACATGTGTGGGGGCCTGGTGGAGGGCGCCCCCGGATGCTGGGGGTTGGGGTGGTGGGAGACATGAGTGGGGGCCTGGTGGAGGGTGCCCCTGGATGCTGGGGGGTTGGGGTGGTGGGAGACATGAGTGGGGGCCTGGTGGAGGGTGCCCTGGATGCTGGGAGGTGGGGGTGCAGGGGGACATGTGTTGGGGCCTGGGTGAGGGTGCCCTGCACTGCTGAGGGGTGGGGGTGCAGGGGGACATGAGTGGGGGCCTGGTGGAGGGTGCCCTAGACTGCTGGGGGGTGGGGGTGCAGGGGGACATGTGTGGGGGCCTGGTGGAGGGTGCCCTGCACTGCTGGGGGGTGGGGGTGATGGGAGACATGAGTGGGGGCCTGGTGGAGGATGCCCCTGCACTGCTGGTGTGTGGGGGTGATAGGACACATGAGTTGGAAATGAGTGGGGGCCTGGTGGAGGGTGCCCTGCACTGCTGTGGGGTGGGGGTGCTGGGAGACATGTGTGGGGGCCTGGTGGAGGGTGCCCTGCACTGCTGGGGGGTGGGGGTGCTGGGAGACATGTGTGGGGGCCTGGTGGAGGGTGCCCCTGGATGCTGGTGGGTGGGGTGGTGGGAGACATGAGTGGGGGCCTGGTGGAGGGTGCCCCTGGATGCTGGGGGGTTGGGGTGGTGGGAGACATGAGTGGGGGCCTGGTGGAGGGTGCCCTGCACTGCTGGGGGGTGGGGGTGCTGGGAGATATGTGTGGGGGCCTGGTGGAGGGTGCCCCACAGTGCTGGTGGGTATGGGTGATGGGACACATGAGTTGGACATGAGTGGGGGCCTGGTGGAGGGTGCCCTGCACTGCTGGGGGGGTGGGGTGCAGGGGGACATGAGTGGGGGCCTGGTGGAGGGTGCCCTTGGATGCTGGGGGGTGGGGGTGCAGGGAGACATGAGTTGGACATGAGTGGGGGCCTGGTGGAGGGTGCCCTGCACTGCTGAGGGGTGGGGGTGGTGGGAGACATGAGTGGGGGCCTGGTGGAGGGTGCACCTGGATGCTGGGGGTGGGGGTGGTGGGAGACTTGAGTGGGGGCCTGGTGGAGGCTGCCCTGCACTGCTGGGGGTTGGGGGTGCAGGGAGACATGAGTGGGGGCCTGGTGGAGGCTGCCCCTGCACTGCTGGTGGGTGGGGGTGGTGGGAGACATGAGTGGGGGCCTGGTGGAGGCTGCCCCTGGATGCTGGGGGTGGGGGTGCAGGGAGACATGAGTGGGGGCCTGGTGGAGGGTGCTCTGGGATGCTGGGGGGTGGGGGTGGTAGGAGACATGAGTGGGGGCCTGGTGGAGGGTGCCCCACAGTGCTGGGGGGTGGGGGTGCTGGGAGACATGTGTTGGTGATCAGTAGTGCAAGGTGACATGTGGGTTGGCTGGGGGGCATGGCCATGGTGGATGGGTTGCCTGTGGGACATGAGCAGGGGTGCAGGGCAGTCCCCTGTGGTGTGGGCTGCCTGCAGGGGCCGTGGAGGGTGTAGAGGGCACACCTGGGAGGACCCACACGGCCAAATCACGTGTAGCATTCCCCGGCACCACCGAAATACACGTACCCTGCTGAAATCGCGTGTGAATCTTCCCACGCACCTCGGAATACACGTACCCAGGCCAATCACGTGTGGAACTTCCCGCGCACCCGAAGTACACGTACCCAGGCCAATCGCGTGTGGAACTTCCCGCGCACCCGAAGTACACGTACCCAGGCCAATCGCGTGTGGAACTTCCTGCGCACCCCGAAACACACGTACCCAGGCTAATCGCATGTGGAACTTCCCGCGCACCCCGAAGTACACGTACCCAGGCTAATCGCTTGTGGAACTTCCCGCGCACCCCGAAGTACACGTACCCAGGCCAATCGCGTGTGGAACTTCCCGCGCACCCCGAAACACACATACCCAGGCTAACCGCGTGTGCAACTTCCCGCGCACCCCGAAGTACACGTACCCAGGCTAATCGTGTGTGGAACTTCCCGCGCACCCAGAAACACACGCACACGCTATTTTTCACACAGCGGGTGTCCGTGTTTGTCGGTACCCCTTTGCACCTCATTTGTCCTAGAGGGCCACTTTATGGTCCATTCATCATGGCTGTATATGGGTGCTTTTTGTTAGCGCACATTTTGGCGCACATTTATTTCAGGTGCAGGGACGCTACCGCCTGCTTTCTTGTGGCGTACTTGTTTGGCCCTGTGCGCGTCTTTCACCGTGCGCTGGTTTGCCCTATTCGATTCCATGAATACGGGTTGTAGGCGAGCGTATGGGCATTCCGCGCACTTGCCTTCTGTACTTCCCCCGTGACGCCCATATTTTCCCACGTTGTTCCCCATTCCGAGTGTTACGCCCCGTGTTCCGCCTACTTTTGTGATGTGCGCCGCGCTATGTGCGATTTCGCAGTGGCCGTGGCGCACGCTGTTGGATGACCTGTGCGCCGGCGTGCGCGGCGCACTTTTTCAGCGAACATCCAATGTTTTTCTCGCGCACGGACTTCCATGAATCGATGTGCGCTGGTTTCCCTGCGATTTTCGCACTTGCACTGCGATTTTCGCAGTTTTACTGCGAATCGCACATTTTGGCACCTCTGCGCGGGAAATTTCGGCGCACAATAATTCCATGAATCGACCCCATAGTTTTTAGTAGTGACAAGACATTGCAGCAAATCCCTTTTAGCACATATAGTTTATTTTAGAGCAGTGCACTGAGAGTGTGCAGCCCTCTACCCCCAGCCCCAAGCATTTCTGCTTTCCCTGGTTGCAGCCGAAGAGAGTCCCGTGCCCATGACTGGGGTGCCTGATATGCTCTCAATTCCCTTCTCATCATGTCCATGCTATAACTCACAGCGTTCTGCGAGTCAAAGTCTGCCCAGCAGGCAGCTATACATGGCAAGTGTGTCCCAGTACTAGCCACGTGCACATTTTAGAACCTTTTTTTTTAAACTGCTAATCTTCATTTTGTTAAGGATGTGGTGAATCTTTAACCCATGCCCCACCACTGCCTTGAGTGTATTGATTTTTTTTTTTTTTTTATTATTTATTATTGAATATAGTTGAATTTACATGAACTTTTTCAATTTTTACATAGAAAAATTCATAAACATAGACAATAACAAAAAAAAATACTTCAAATTCACAATAGAAAAGAATCAACCAGTTAAATTCATGAGTTGACAAAATTGGTAAAATATTTTCATGATATAATAAAATATCTACAGACAAGTTCGTCATTATAAAACAGACATTGTAGCAGTGAATTCATTCCATGTTCAAAGCCTTTAAAAAATTAATAGTGGCAATTCTTATGCTCATACATTCAGTTGCTGCCAAAGCGGCCCATCTGTTTCTCGGGTCAATTTGTGCAAAATACGCAAAATGATTCACAAAATGAACACTTCTCAAGCTCATGAGGGCCGGTCAGTCCAATATTATATGTTGCAGAGTTTCGACAATAGCAGCATTTTTACAAAACCTGCACCAGTTAAGATCTGAGGAAATTTGCTTCCTTCTTGTTTTAACCTCACGAGTGGGCCAGATGTTAAGTCGCAACCGTAAGGTAGCAGTTCTAATAGCAGCAGATGTAGCCAAACATAGATAGGATGCAATTTCTCTGTATCGTTTAGGGACAAATATTGCAGAATCACAAAGTCTTTGTAAGTTAAGCATTGAGCTCTAGTGTCAATCCAGTCCATCATATACACTTTCTTCTTTGCTTGTTCCGGGTGGAACACGAGAAGATCAAGTGATATATCAGCGTTCACCATAATCCTTAAAATACTTGTGGACCAATTTTTTGGAAATGTTTCTGATGAGTTAAGTAGATAACTGGAAATGGAGGATAATGTAGAATTATCACGTATGGATAGCAAGCATTTACGAAATAAGGCACATAGTCGCCAGTTGTGTAGGGCCATTAAGGATATTAAGCCTAGTTCATAGCGCAGCAACGCACCAGGGACACATTGTGGTAGATGTAAAATTGCACGCTAGAACTTGGCTTCTAATAAATTAAGAAAACCTATGGGAATGATTTGCGTTTCAAGACCATAAAGGATAGTTGCTACAACATTCTGGTTCCAATATGTAATGGCAGCCTTGATTGAAAATTTACCATATTTTGAAACAATCAAGCGTGTCTGACAAATTGCCATAGTTAGCTTCTGTTTAATTGTTTTCAGATGCGATTCTAGTGCAGGACAGCCATCAAAAATAAGACCCAAATAAATATAATTTGGAACCATCTTTATGGGGATGCCCTCGATTTGCCAATCTAACAAATGCTTGCGTAAACCTTTAGGAACAAACGTGACAATCTGTGTTTTACCGGTGTTTACTATCAATTCATTTTCTTTAAAGTAATGACAAAGAGCTGACAGAAGGTTACGTAAGCCACTAGGTGTTTTTGATACTAAGACAAGATCGTCAGCATACCACAAGGCACTAATTTTCACACCATTTAATTTGGGTGCATCAGTTATGATTTTATCAAAGATCCAGCGCACATCGTTAATAAAAAAATTAAACAAGGCTGACGCAAGAATGCACCCCTGTTTTAACCCTCTATATGTGCAAATTGGAGTAGATAAGAGGCCCTCAGCATTTAGTCGTATATAGACCTTAGTTTTTGAGTGGGGAGCGTAAATGATATCAACAAGAGTGGAGGGACATCCCGCCCTGATTAATTTATCGATAAGTTTTGGTCTTGATACCGAATCAAAGGCGGAATGAAGATCCACAAATGCAAAATATCTGGGTTGTCTCTTATTCTGTGCTTGTTGTTTTATGGCATTTAAGGTTATTAAATTGACACCAGTGCCCAAGCCAGCCACAAAACCTGTTTGGGGTGGATCTCGTTGACTAGCCGTTGTTGACCAGTCATTAAAGTCTCTAAGCACCAACCTAGAGAATATTTTTCCTGGAGCGTCCAATATTGCTATTGGGCGATAACTCTTAGCATCCATACGGTCACCTTTTTTGTAAACCGGAATAATCACAGATGAACGCCATGACTCTGGAATGATTTTGGTTTGCAAGATGTGGTGAAAAGCATTGTTTAAGATTAACGCCCATTCTTTTATATGCTGTTTGAACATCCAATTTGTGAGCCCGTCGAGGCCTGCCGCTCTTGACGAGGATGATGACTTAATGAAGTTTTGAATGATATATTGTGTACAATGCAAGCCCCAACATTTCACAGAGCTGCTGTTGTAGTTATAATGACTCATTTTAGAATCATCATACAGTGATGTAAAATGAGTGACCCACACAGATTCAGATACTCCATTGAGTTGTTAATGAACTTGGGGTGCTGTATTGCATTTGTTCAGCAGTTCCCAGACTAAGGTGGAATTTTTATTATAACAAGCTGCAAGAAAATGTTCACCATCTATTTGATATAATGCAGCTTTTCTTGACCGGACCCAATGTCGGTATCTTGATCTAGCAATATTGACAGCTTTAATCTGGACATTCATGGGTAGTTTTCGAAGATTTCTAATCTCTTTTCTATAAGCTTTTTTTCTCTCGCAGAGAGCTAGATCAAACCCATGAGCATGTCTCTTAAATGGATTTTTAGGAACAGGAAGTAAATTTGCAAAGGAGCTCAGAACATCTATATAAGAGTCGGCCTTGCGTAGCTTCTGGCTGGTCAAAATGGCATCATTCAGTGCTAAAAGTTTATCAATAGAGCATTTAAAACGATTTCTGGCATTGTTGACTAATAGAGTCTGTTTGTACCAACATACAGGTTTAAGGTGATTTTCAATTTTGACCGACCAAAATAATGCTAGGAGATGGTGGTCGCTAGCTGTCTGTTTTTCAACAACAAACTTGTTAGTAGTCATAAAAATACTATTGGACATGAAGATGTAGTCGATTGTCGATTTTGAAATACCTCTCTCCCAGGTATTCATGGGAGGAATGTCACCTGTGATCACACCATTTGCCATTTTTAGATCAAGATCTTCCATAAAGGTCAACCACCTCGATCCCTCGCGATTCTTAGTGCTTATACTCGACTCAAAGCAAGACAAATTCAAATCACCCATTACTAAAATTCCAGAAATATTGCCTTGAGCAGAAATAAGTTCAAAGAGAATCGAGAGAGCAGCATAAAAGCTATCATCGATGATACGCAGCGGATTACGATAGAGATTGATGAGAGCGTAAGTTTGCGAATTAAATGAGATCTTTACCAGTTGCATGACTTTGTTTGGGGCCTGCCAGGGGGAGATTTTAAAGCCCTTGCTTACTTTCACAGCAACTATCAGGCCAGCAGTAGGTCTCCCTTTATCACCTTGTTCTGCTGGAAGTAGAATAAGCTCATGATCATCCCATGTGGGCGGGTTTACGAGCCACGTTTCCTGTAAGGCTACTATATCGTATGTATTCAGTTGAGTATTTAAAGTCCATTGCAGGTGAGATGTACCTCGCGTGTTCCAACTAGCAAGTGAAATTTCAGTTGGGATGGTGCATGTTCGTGGTTATGAGTGAGAATTAGTGGGAAACAAAGAATCAGGAAATGATTCTTGAGTGCAGAAATTGCAAACGCACAAGGGTTCAGAGGCAGTACCTACAGTGGATTCATTAATGTCAACCTTCTTGGTTTGCTGACGTGCTGGATCTTGTGCTAATAGAAAGCCAAGATAGAATAAATCCGTTCTGGCATTCCATAAGGTGTTACGTACAATTGCAGACTTTATCCATAGTCTAACAATGGAGAGATTCTGATCACACAGAAACTCAATTTGATCTAAATCAGTAGAGGATATGGCATCCAGTCCTTCTATGTCCCCAAAAATGTTAAGAACACTAGCACGGCATAAGTCGTATTTTGGGAACGGCCCATCTCGACTCTTCAGAATCAGACTGTGTAACAAATTGAATTTTTTTGACAGTGCAACGCTGGCATCATTTGTACGAGGTTTGGTGCCACCATTGCAAGATTCAGAGTTCTTCCTGCTGTTTTGTTTTGGAAGATCTTGATTGCAACGGCTATTACAATAAGGTGGTTTTATGCAAGTGTCTATTCGGGATTTTGGGAGTGAAATTTCGTTTTCAGTTATATGTTGGATGTTAAGTGTGTGAGAAGGTTGATTACTAACATTTGCAGCTTCGGGCAATACCTCAGAGATTCTGTTGAATAGATAAGTGTCAACTGCTGCTTTTGGTGAGCTTAATCAATCATTAGCTCCTGTTGTGGAAATGGCAGAAGGAGGTAGCTTAACGGCGCCTGAAGAGATTACACCACAGTGTGTGGTCAATGTTGTTTGTGCAACCGGAGAGGGTTGCCTTATTCGCACGTTGTTAGATTTAGCTGTTAACAAGTGTACCAGCTCATTCAAAGGGTCATAATTAGATGAATTATTAGGCGCCGTCTTAGGGGCAATTTGGAGTGGTGGAGATTCGCACGGCAAAACTTGGTTTAATGATGGCTCGTTGG
Source organism: Ambystoma mexicanum (assembly GCF_040938575.1). Taxonomy (NCBI): domain Eukaryota; kingdom Metazoa; phylum Chordata; class Amphibia; order Caudata; family Ambystomatidae; genus Ambystoma; species Ambystoma mexicanum. The sequence goes on from NC_090921.1 coordinate 1,125,344,494, forward strand.
ACATACTGGCCCTATCATTATTTGTAATTTCATCGCATATATGTATTGGAGCCACAGGGGTGCTGACAGAAGTGTTTGCAGCAACCCAAGGGGGGATTCAATTGATGTTGTTTTTTTATGCCACCCGAAGTTTTATTATGTCTTTGTGTGGCCTTGAATGACACAAATTTTGTTTTGCCAGTACTTACAGATGTGCAACCAATTTTTTGTGAATTTTGTTTTGAACAAGCAAGCAAATTAGAGTTGCCAACTAGTTGAACAGCACTTTTCACAGGAGAGTCAACACTGATCCAGGACTCATTGTGTTTTGAGATCAGGGCATCTTCTACACATTCAACCGGCCGAATGATCTTTGAAAAAGCTGGTAACACTGGATAGGTGGTCAGGGGAACTTTATTTAGTGCTTCTAAATTTGAGAGACGTTGCGTAATAGTAGCTCCAGATTGTTCATGTAAGCTTTGAAGGGGTGACCAATAAGATTCAAGAATGGTTACTCTTTGCTCCAAATTCTCTAAAGGGAGACTTTTAGCGTTTTTAGGCAATTTGTCTCTCATCGAATCACTTATAAGGTCTAGCTTTATGGTTTGACTGACTATTTTCTGATCTAGAGATTCAAAGAGCTTAAATAGACTAGAAATAGTGGTATTAATAGCCCCAAGGTGATTTCTAATAAGGCAGGGTTAGCAGGGGGTGTGAAGGCTTGTTTTTTCTTATCAGTGGTAAGACATCGACGAGGAGTCGGTTGTATAAAGGACACCTCGTCCTCCTGTCTTGTTGAGTCCATAGAGCATGGTTGTTCATTGTCAGTCAAAATTGAGACTCTTGAACTTTCTAGATCTCTACACTCAGCAGGAATAAGACGGGGAGATGATGAAGACTTGTTTAAGCTGACTTCACCCACGTCTTCAATAAGTACTGAGGCCACCGAGGTGTTCGTAATAGACTTATCTCGTACTGATTTACTGTTGTCTAGTAATAACTCTTCAGTGTCATGAATGGATTCTTCTAGAACTGTAGCAAATGTTTGAAGAGGTTTAATGATTTTGTTGGGGGAGTGAGGTACAGTCAATAGAGTTTGATCTGAAATGGTGATACTCAAAAGGGGCATAAGAGGGCTTTTATTAGAGGTAGGGAGTTTTGGTGGACTTAGAGCACTTTGAGGAGCTTTGGGTAAGGACAAATTGGTTGTTGTGTTCCCAGGAGATGCAAAATCGATCGGATCAGCTATCGCTCTACCACATGGTGTTTTCTCATAAAATTTACGAATATCATGTTGAGAAGGGGTTCTAAAGGTGGTGTTAAAATGATATTTTTCTTAGAAGTGCGAGTGCGACTTTTAAGCTTGTCCTGTAATTTAGAAATATTCGAATTCACAGGAGTTTGTGGGAGACGATCGTGATCCGGTAGATTTTGCATTGGGCGTGGAGGAATAATCATAGGATCTCTAGTGATCTCCGATGGCATACCTGTTTTCAAGGAGAACATAAGTGGTTTGCAAAACAATTATTAAGAGTAAGTGGAGTTTTCCACTTTGTATGTAAAACAAATCACACTCAGTTATTTAAAAGTACAAAAAAGAGAAATACATTCAAGCAAGCAAGGCCTTTTTTGCTGAATGACTGACTAAGTGATGGTAGCGTAAGTTAACAGTACCTGTATCGGAATGAATTAATCACTACCATCCACCTAACAGCCACACAACAGCCAGTGGGCTTGACTCCACTGGGCTTATCGCCGCAAGGGTGCTTGCAGCCGAGTTAAGGCAAGTCCCAGGGTCACGTGATCCGTCACGTGGGTGCAGGCTGGAGGGCTCCGCCTCCTCCTGAAGGCAAGAACACACGATTTCCAGCAAGAGCAGTCTAAGGCTTGCAGTGCTGGTAGGTGGCAAATGTAGAAGCAACTTCAGGAAGCAAAAAACATTTTTATTTTATTTTTATTTATTCATTGTATTGATTTATTTGTGTAAGTAAATCTAAACACGTTTAAATATTTGCTTGATTCACAAGTAAAAACAAAAGTCCTTTGCAAAACTGCACACTATGGTGAAACAATCCCTGACAACAAGCCACGTGCCAGTTTCTAATAATGATAACATCTGGTGACTATGCCTCAACAACATAATCCACAGCAGAATGTTACTGTGTCGCAATTTGTGAATAAGCACATCCTTCCATGACTACCTCGCTTGCATTCTGCCACCTGCAGGCTCTCTTTTATAACAGAAAGAAATGAGCAGTATGAGGTGGCCCACTCCCTCCTCACACGGGGCTAGTTACATGCTATGTTAGTTATGTTACTGGAATTCATACCGCATAATACTGCCAGCTTTTGGAAGATCAAATTGATTGTCACAAACAACATAATTTTAATGTTACGCTGGAAAATTGCCTACAAATACTAGAGGCCGCTAAAGTTGTCCAGTGTTACACTTGAGTAAGCCATCCAAACTGGATGTTCTTATTTCTTTGCATTCGGGTACTTATAGTTCAGCATTTAGAATGAAATTAACTTAAAGTGCAGGTACAATAATGCAAGGAACTGGACCACTGCCTCGCCACACTTGAGGGGGGCCCACCATTTGGAGAAAAGGCAGTCGCTCTTTCTCTCCCCCAACATAATGAAGGCGTTGAGGAATAGAATGCGAGTGAATGCTAGGCTGTTTTTCAGAAGCACACCTGGTGGAGAGATTTGGGAAGCCACCCTAGTTGATCTGCAAGAGGTTTCACAGAGAGGTGTTTACACAAACTCGCCCTTGGTAATGATGTTGTGCAGTAAGCTTTAAACGTAGTAGATCAGGGATTTGGTATAAAGTACACTTAACTGCACAGGGGATTGACATATTACAGAATGTTCAGACAGATGTATACAACATACATCATATGTATTAATAAACATTAAGATCAAGACAATAGGAATTGAGTACACCAATTCCTGTGCCTATATATACACATGAGCAATTTGGTAACCCACAATAGGTTACACCCCACTTTATTATTTACACAGTTTCAATACAAAACGTAACATTATATAACGTGGGGAAATAGATGTTAACACCAGATCACAAGCCTTATAAGGCAGTAAGAGACCACAAACTCTTAGCTACACTTAAGAAGTCCACCTCCTAACCTACAACAGTGTCCAGCATTGTTACAGGCAGCTAACCCTTCTCGTGTAGGTTACTTGGTGTTAGCTCGAACAGTCCCACTATGGTCCGAATAGCTCAGTCATAGAAAAGCAACGGGCTCAAAAGTGGCTTGAAAATAAGCCTTCAGAGTTAGGGTAACATTTGCATTGTCACAGACGTAGATTGGTGGTCAAAGATAGTGCAGCATGCCAATCTGGGGAGGAGGTATTCCTGCCAGGACTCCGATGCCAGGCTACACCACCATTTGTAAGTCAAGGATAGCTGGTAAGTGGAATTCATGACCAATTATTTCCTATGAAGAACAAGAGGGAGTAATTAGATATAGACATCTTGGCCCTCTGACTCTGAATGAAAAAATAACCCCAGTCAACAGAGGATTGTTGGGGGCAACTGTGCTCACTGTTGAAATTCCAGCCAGGGACTAACTCATCACGGGAGTGAAGCTTTTTCCACCGGTCAGCCCAGACCAGACCAGATACCATCAAGTAACCTAGGATAGGTTGAAGATACCTTTTCTTAGATAGGCGGAGTCCACAGGAGAAGCAGAGGGGAAGAGCAGTTGCAACTTGTATTTGTATTCATGTGGCATTGATAGAGCGCTTTACTCCAAATCTCTATACATAAAAGTACAGTGCAAGAAAATGAAGATTGATTCAATTACAAAACATCTTCAGGGAAATAATTAAGGCTGGAGAAGATGGTTCCTTAGAGAAGTGTGGAAAGGAGTGTAGAAAGTAGCAAAAAGGAGGGCGAAGGGAGAGAGTTCCAGTGATAAGTAGCAAGAAGAGAAAATGAATGGAATCGGGACTGGGCACAAGGAGAATGAGGGACAGATAGTAAAAACTGAGATTGGAATGAAGGGAATGTGTGGGGGCATAAAAGGAGACCAAAGATGACAAATAACTGGGAGCAAGACCTTAGAGGGACTCAAACACAAAACAAAGACAATTTAATTCAAGCCGGGAAGAGAAAGACAGCCAACAAAGTGAGGACAGAGATTGCAAAATGGAATCATGGGGGATAACTGATAGAGAAGGCGAATAGAAGCACGGAAGGTGGACTTAACATGGGCCAAACAAGAAAGAGGAAAACCAAAGAGAATAGTAAAAAAAAGGTGAGGGAAAATAAGAGATGAAATTAGGAGTTTCATAGCGCCAAAGGTCAGAAAAAGCAGGCTTTACGAATATTAAAACAGATGCAAGTGACAAGAATGCGAGATAGTAGAAATGTGAAGGGAAAAGAATAAGTCTATGTCAGGGTAAATACTGAGATTATGAGCAGTGCTGCAAAGAGTTAGAGAGGAAGGAGGGAAAGAGACAAGGAGGGAGGGAAGAGGGGGAATAGTGGTGGCAGGGAAGAAGAGAACTTCAGTTTTCAACTAGTTTGAACAAGAAAGTGGTGTGACATCCAAAGATTGATAGCAAGCAAACAGGAAGATAATTATCGTGGATAGTCATAGTAAATGAAGAGAAAGAGAAACCAAGTTATGTGACATCGGCATAAAAGTGGTGGGAAATACCAAAGGATGATATAATTGCAGCACGAGAAGAAGTATAAAAGGAGAAGAGAAAGGGGCCAAGGACAGAGCATTGGGGGACGCCTTGAAGAAGGAGAAACGTTTCATATGAGGAACCAGCCCAGGAGACAGAATAAGTACGGTAAGAGAGATAGGAATGAAATCAAGCAAGAACAGAGTCAGCAAACCTAAAAGAAGCCAAAGAAGCCAAGAGCAGAGTGTGATCAATCATGTCTAAAGCCATGGACAGATCTAAAAGTATGAGAAGAGTGGAATGCTTGGTATAACAAGCAGAGAGCAAGGAATCGCAAACAGAGAGAAGGGCACTCCCAGTTGAGTGACAGGGACGGAAGTCAGACCTGAGAGAGGGAAGAATAGAGTTATCATTGACAAAGGTAGAAACCTGAGGATAGACTAGTCTCGACAGTAATTTAGAGGGATAGGGAATAAGAGAAACTGGGTGGAAGTTCAAGGGAAGAGAGGGGTCAAGAGATGGCGTCTTAAGAATAGGGAGAATAGACACATGTTTAAAGCAAGAAGGAAAGATCAATGTGAAAACAGAGGTGTTAAGGAGAGTGGTAAGATAGGAGACAAGAGAAGTATAAACTTTAGGTATTAGAGAAGATGCAAAATTATCAGAAGGTGAAACAGTGGGATGGGAACGAGTCAGAAAATAAGTCATCTTCAAGTAGGTAATGGGGAAAAAGGAAGAGATTAAGGAGGTGGGAAAGAAGGAGCAAGAGAAAAGGAAGAGGTAACTTTGGCAGCACAAAGAGAAACAACTTTAGTCGAAAAATATGTTGCAAAATCAGAAGCAGTTGAAGTAGAGTTGAGGGAATGATCGGGGTTAGGCAGTGTTAGGAGATGAGAAAGAGATTGAAAACAACACCAGGGGGAGCCGATTGAGCATGCAGAAGGTCAGAGTAATAATTACACTTAGCTGCAAGAAGAGCCTCATCATAGAGAGGGTGATAGCATGAATACAAGAGGGAATCAGACTCAGTTTGGGACTTGCACCAGCGACACTGGAGATGACAAATGACTCACTGCATTGAACGGAGATGTGAAGAGAGCCAGGGTTGATGGGGGAAGAGAGCCAGGGTGGATGGGTGTTTGCGAGAGGGAGAGAAAGAAGGCAAAGGATTGAGGGTATCAAGAGAAGAGAAAAGAGAAGGTGCAGCATCATCAGCAGAGAGGATAGAGAATGTGGAATGAGACAGAAGAGCAGAAATGCAGGAGGAAATAAATAGGGGGGTATTAAAAGCCAGAGATCGCAACAGAAATAGGTGATTGCCTCAGAATCAGCTAAAGGAGGTAGAATAGGAGGAGGAACAATAGAGAAAGAGAGAAGAAGATGATCAGAAGAATAGACTGGCAGAGCAGAAACAGGAGAGCTCAGTAATGAGGAGGCAAATATAAGGTCCAAACTGGAGTAGGAAACATGGGAAAGGGGAGTGGGAGGAGCAGAGAGATGGGAAGAATCAAGAATGGCAAGAAATTGAAGTGAAGAATGGATGGACCAAAGATCGAGATTAAAATCCCCCAAGAGTGTGAGCGGGTAAGAAGAAGGTAGAACAGCAGAGAGTAAGGCATCAATATGCTCACAGAAAGTAATAGCCGAGCCCGGATGGCGATAAACCAGTAGGAAAGTAAGAGAATATGGTTTTAAAAAGGTAGAGGATATTTGAATAATGGAAAGGTAGGAAGAGAAGGTGAAGGAGAGGTAACAAAAGATGAAGAGTAGAGAATGTCCATACCGCCGCCACGTGCCACAGGATGGGGAGTGCGCACGAAAGCAGTAGCAGACTTAGAAGGAAAATTGAGGTATTGAAAGATGAGAGCCAAGTTTCAGTAAAACACATGAAATGACGATTTAGACAGAAAAATATCAAGAACTGAATGAGATGTATTGCATAGCAAACAAACATTCTAAAGAGCAAGATTAATACAGTTAAATAGGGGAAACAAGGAAGATAGGTAAGGTAATTTATATTTCGGGTTGATGAACAAGGAGAACAGGAATACAATGTGCAGCGAGTAGGAATGGGGAAAGCAGCTTCAGACATGATGTAAAAGAAGGGAGCAAAAAGTCCTAACACCCAACACTCCTATCGTTATAATAGTATTTTGCAAAGGTTGTTTGTCTTGGTAAGTTAATTTTATTCAGAAGAATGAAATGTGTAGCTTCAGGTGCAGAGGAGAAAATGTCAACCCTGGAATATGGGTTGTGTATAGAACAATTAAAGAGAAAAGGTTCCCCTACACGCTATCTAGGGCTAGAAAATAAGCCAAACCGTTAGGAAGACAGGATACTAATTCTCCACACAAATTGACTAACGAGATGATCTCTAAAAGACTGTGAACTCTAAGGAGTCAGGATACAAAGTCTTCACACACATTGACTTGTCAAAGAATTTAAAAAATAGATACAGATAATCTTAAAACCACTATCTAGACAGAAGGGAAACCATCGATTTGACTGGCAATTAATAACAACTACAGGTTAAAATAAACCAAGTAACTCTAATTCAAGTACCCACATTAAACCCGTAGAGTTAGTCACCAGAAACATCTGTAGACTTTCAACCTTAACTTGAGCTAGGTTAACAGACTTTACATTAAGGATTCACAATTGAGCAGACCACTGTGCACGTGATTGATCCACAGATTTAATCATTCATTTGTTATGATAAAGATCACTTGCCGTCTACGGCTCTAGTAACTCTTAATATATTTGTCCCTTAAGCTTGGGACTCCAATGCCACTATTTTTGTGCACTATTATGACGTCAGGTACGTTTGAAAATTACAGAGAGTCTTGCTCTCTCACCTTTTACTTACATCTACAGTAATCCAACATTTAAAAAAAGTCATGCTGTTGCTACTAATATGTTTGCGCAATCGCGAACATTGTTTTCATCAATGATGGCATGCACATTACAGAGTGATAATGTCATAATGCGATGCCGCTATAATTAGCAGCCATTTTGAAAGCCAGTTATAGCGGTCAACTCAGAGTTTTGGAGCTGTTCCTCTTTGTATAGTGTAAGTATCAATATTTTAAAAAACACTGTTTTTTACTTAAAAATAAGACGTGTCAACCTGTAATAGGAACCTTAAGCTTGACTTTTTTTTAAATATAGCCTCTTTACTTTCAGATGCACTTTGCGCAACTCTGCAATACAACTATCCATACAGCAGGCCCTTGACCCATGATCTTCAGGCTAAGATTTAATTTTTGCAAACGGGATTGAGCTACACAATAGATCATTGACGATAGCTCACAGTAGTTTCTCTACATATTTAGATTCACCATGAAACTAAGAATATTTTTGTGAAAAACTCCAGACCACTGCTTAATCCAGAGACCAGGAACAAGGTTAGCAAACATTCTATTTGATATATACAATTCCTGCAACCTACTTAGCTTGCTCTGACAACACTCACATTTAGGATGTACTCTGGATGTACCACTTACAAAAACTCTTGACCAAAATACAGGTTGTAACTGTAATCTGAAAAATAATTGAAATACTGCAATTAGCATGTGTGACTTTATGAAAATGCAATATTTACAGGTACCCCACCCGCTAAATGGTCTGAAGAATGTTCTCAAATGAGTTCCGTTGTTGAATTCTTTCAAAATACAGGTTGTATCTGTAATCTGAAAAATGATACTGAAAGTATCATGTTTGAACTATGAAAATGCAATATTCACAGATACCACATCTGCAAAATGGCCTGAATAATTTAGACTGATGAGTTCAACTGTTGAATTCTTTCAAAAATGAGTTTGAATCCCAGAAGTTTGAAACAGATTTTTGAATTATTAAACAGGACTAAGTACTTTATATCAAGACAGTTGATTTATACATATTTGTTTGAATCTTTTTTAGAAAATAATGATTGTTCGCCCCTGACGAAGAGAATTTCTCGAAACACGTTAGGCCATATGGACAATAAATTTAACCCGAAGTTTTGACTGAATTGTGATTTATGAATATTTTGAAAAACTGCTGAGGAAATCCATTTGCTTATGAGAGTAAACAAAACTGAAAGTCATAAATGATCATCAATAGACAATATGTGACTGAGGTAAAAGGGAGCATTTGTCTTCCTAACGGTTGGCTTATTTGTGAGCCCTAGATAGCGCACAGGTGACGGGAGTTCCCTAACAGGGAACATTTTCTCTTTTATTGTAAAAAGAAGGGAGAGCAGATTGCAGGAGAAAGAATTTAACCAGCGCTACGATGGAACCAGCTCTGAAAACCAGCCACTGAACGGGCTGGGTGTGCAGCGTTTGGGGAAGCCAGGAAGTCAGAGTGTCCCAGCAGATGAAAAAGATTTGGCTGCAACATTGAGTCAAAAGCCTGGATTTGCCGTTGGGTTCACCCAGGCGAGATGTTATGGAGGCAGTGGCCGATACCAAGGCCAAAGGGGCAAGGCCATATAGTGCTAGCTGGCAGGGGGCAGCAGGACAGTTGGACTCAGGAGACAGGCAGGCCTTTCTCCCTGATGTACAATAGTAGCAGCAAGGTTTTGCAGAAGAAATGCTTGCAAGGTTTCCAGCCATAAGGCTAAATGGGGTCTGTGAAGGGAGGCAGCCAGGCCCCAGAGGATGCAGGACAATTGCACACCCAGTGACCCTTTTAAGCACTGAGAAGTGAGGACAACAGAGCAGGGCTCCAGGCTGATGGTGCCCATGAGTCTACGTGAGAGAACCTCCACTTCCAGGACACTACTGCCAATGAGAAGACAGGGGGCCTCATTACACGTATGGCGGTAAGGCAACAATGCGCTGGTATCACTACCCGCGTCTGACCTGGTGGCCGTACCCCCACCCGCGAGCAGACCATGATGGTAGCACTGATACCGGTGCCACCACCCTCTCCATTCCCATTGAGCCCTATGGGACTCAGATGGGAATGGGGATGTACCGGGCCTGGCACCCACGAAAGGGCAATTACTGGGCCCGGCTGGGCTGGAATAGCCTGTTAATTGCCCATTCGCGGGTGCCCGACCCAGATGCAAGTTTGGAGGTAACCTGGTAATGAGGCCCAGGGTGTCACTATGCTGTGGCTGACTTGGTCAATACAGGTTGAAGTAGCAGTACTACAGTGCTCTTCTGTTTGTCCTTCACCAATGGAGGCTTGACTCTAGTTGTGGACATCTCAAATGGCTCCACTCTTTTAATCAGCAAATCCTGGGCTGAGGGATCTCTTCCCAGGAATAGAGGACCTATAAACATTCAAACTAAGAGTGCCGAGTAAATGCTGGACAGCCGGTCTCCCAGCAAATAACTAGCAAAAGTGAGCTCAGTCATGTTGAAGTTTGCACTTCCTAGGAAAGCACTTCCTCTCCGCCAGTCAACACAGCAAAAGAGGCCATGACTCCCTCTTCACCTCAGGCCTGTGCACCTACATAATCATTCGCATTCAAAAGGTGGAGAATGCAGCTGGTCACCTGCTCATCAGATTAAGAAAATATCTCTAAATTGCCCTGCCACAGCCTTCAGAGATGAAGTATTGAACGCATCACATTTCTTTGCGAAACGACCTAGTGGCAACATAGTACATCAAAGCATATTTGAGCACTGACGAGCAGGGCACGGTGGGGATGTCACCCGTGGAGAGGTGAGTGCTGATGGTGAGAGGGCCAATGTAAGGGTTTAATCTACCTTAGAGGAAGTGTCACTTTGCCCACCTTACTTACAGTGGAGCCAGATTTGATGTTGTAAGAAGCAGGGTGGCACCCCTTGATGCCGCACTGCTGGTGGCTACCCAGGCAGCTGCATAGAAATGCTGGTTCCTACCACCGGCCCAGCATTTAGGAGGGCGGATTACAGATACACCGATGTTTAGATTCCATTTGAATTGCAGGAACTTCAGAGTAATCAGTCTGAGGTTGATTAGTCCAGAACCGAAATCTTGGTAATGGAAATGATCCAAAAGCACCGAAAAAATATATGATTAAGGTGAAGAGCTGGAATATTAAATCCTTACCCATCAGAACCTGTGAGAAACGGTGGCATTAGCCGGAAATTGGACTGGCTATTGAAGTGTGAAGGAGCACAGAGCAGCTGCAGGCTTTACCTTGCTGATAGAAATTAAAGACTTTCAGGACTTCGAGCTAAAAATATACGCACAACCTTCAAAAATGTAAGAAATCAGAAGAACACAATCAATGCTTATTATACAGCACATAATGCAGCACGCCATGTATATTCAATCATCTATGGAAACAGAGACACACATACTGAGAACGTGAGAGATTGCCAAAAACACATCACCATTTGATCAAAAGAGAAACATGAGAGGGAAAGAGAGAAAACGGGATGAAAAGAGAGTGAGAGCAAGAGGCCACGAAAGTCTGAGAGACACCATTAAGAAGCCACACAGTAGAAGTAAAATGTACTCTGGTAAATGGCACCCCAATGATAGCCAGATGGATGAGATTCTGCTGGGAATAAAGGTATGTGGAACACGCACCCTGGGATTCTTGCACAAGGATCTGCCTCTTTGTGTGCCATGGGGTGGGTGGCTGTGCCTACCTGGAATCTAGACAACCTAAGCCGATAAGGGTAAGACACGCCCAGGGAACATCTAAGTATATCTTCTAGAGGAACTCACGCTTATGCCTACCTCTAAAACATGTAACCTTCAGAAACATTAGATACACGGTTTCTCATTGGTTTTCAAACTAAAAAGGTCCTTCGTTATATGGACCACTACAATTGGTTGGTACGCTTGTGCCAGGTCTGGAACATTCGGTTCACTTAGCAGCATGTAAGCCCAGACTCAGGTGAAAGGAGATGGGGCATGACACTACCTCCCTACCCAATTATCCCAGCATCTCTCATCACCCATGGCTTCTGCCATGAAGATTATCTTTGAACTTGGCCTTGCAAAGTATTCTTGTCTTTAGAATACATGGGAGTGAGAGTACACACTATTGTGTTCTGGGACTTTTCATCCTTGGCTCACATGACAGGAGCAGTGGCGGCTGCTATCATAGGGCGGCCGGGCGCCGCCCCCCCCAGAAAAGAAGGAGAAAAGAAAGAGGAAGCTAAAAGAGATTCAATCTGAGAACTTCTCTGATTGAATCTCTTTTAGCTTGCATTTCCTTTGCCAACAGCACGGGGGCGCTGTGGCAAAGCAACAATACCAAAGGGCCAGGCTTGGCTGCTTTCACAGCGGGGCGCGTCCCGTTTTATGTCTTCCTTCTTCAATAGTAGAGTGCATGGAGCTCGTAGCTCCACACATTGTACATAAGCCCCTTCAATTAGAAGGCTGGCGGGGCGCTTCAGGGGGGCCCCGCCAGTCTAAAATGTGCATAAACAGTGCACTAGGTCCCGGTCGTCAGTCGTCACTGAAATTCCCTCCGGTCCCTCCCCTGCATGGAGACAGTAATGTCATTGGCTGTTTGCCAGCCAATGACAACCCTTGTATTGGCTGGCAAACAGCCAATGACATTACTGTAGTTATGCAGATCTCTGGTGCTGGTGCAGGGTGTGTGGGTGCGCCTGTGCCACCTTCACACTCTCCCTGGCCTTGATTCTTTAGACAACGACAGGAGTCACAAGTTGACACAAGCTCAGCTGCCCGGCCCTGAAGACCACCACCAGCCCAGCAGAGACGGCCTGGACCCTGGTCCACGAGTCCACGACACAAGTTGCCAGCGGGTAAGTAGGTGGTCCAGTAGATGTTGTTTCTTGTTTGTGTTTTGGGCCCAGGGAGGGGACGTGGTCCACGAGCCCCAGTCAGCAACATTGAAAGACGTGTAGGCCAGGGCCTACGTCTTTCAGTGTTGCTGACTAGACTGCCGTCAAATTAATGGGGCCTTGTGTCTCACTCGAGTCGAGTGAGTCTCCGGCGGGCCTTGGTGGTAGCAGGCCCAGGCCCGCCTACCACCAAGGCGGGGGCTGCCTGGCCTGGGCCTTTACCCCCGGTCCGTGGGCCAAGGCCCAAGGGCCTTGGCCCACGCGGACAGCAAGGCCCAGGCAGGCGTGCTGCTGCTGCCCAGTGCGGGCCGTGTAGAATCTCCATCCAAAATGTGCTGTTTTATATTTTCGGCATTTTTCGACAAAAAATGCCGAAAATATAAAAGGGCACAAGTAAGTCACCAGGGAGTGCCCTGGCAGCGTGAGGGAGAGGCCTGGCCACCTGGCATAGTGGCACCACCACCACGGATGGTGCGGTGCCTGGTGGCCAGCCCTAGCAGCATGATGAGGGAGGGATGCGGGAGGGGTCACGGGCCGCGGCTGGCTATGATACAAGTGGGAGGCTGGCTTCATGCCTTTTGTATTCCCGACAAAGCTGAAGCAGCAATGAAACTGCTCTGTGAAAGGTTTCTACTGATGTTGAATGGAGGAAAATAGGTCAGGCCTTGTGACTGCTATTGACTTTTATTTTTTATTTTATGTTTTAGTCATGAGCTGGCCAGGCTCTGCTCTGATTTCGGCAGCTGGCAGCCTCCAGTTTTAGTTCAGCTTGAGCCACTCATTAGGCCTGAGCAAGGCAGAGGGTTCTATGTTCTTATGCCAGAAATAGAATGCCGGTGGGAGAACACCCTCAACAACACTCCCGTTTTGTTTTTTACAGGGGTACCCCCCATCAACCTCTCCCTTCCCCCATCATCTAAACCCTTTACCTCTTTGCTTGAGGGGTATGCACTTGAATTCTGTTGCCAGCAGATTTTCTACCACCATTGAATTCCAGAATGGTCCCGGGCCCTGCTTGGCTCGCCGACATCTGAGCATCAGAGAGTAATATAAGATACCTTGTCTGGGGTTTACTCAACTACTTTTCCAGTTTTGTGTTAACACTGTAACCTCAATGCCTTGCTCAGCAGTGATATGCGGGCTCTGTCCTATTGGATTACTTGCACTGTGTTTGCATGGGGGAACTCGGCTAAAGCCCACATCAGCAACGGATATCCGCAGGGGCCTGCATGGATGAACTAGGGATACTGGTCCAGGCAATGGCCTGTTATTCTCCATGTGAAATGTCAACAATGACAGTAGTTGTGTATGGAATATAGGTCTTGTGATGCTGGTGCACGTGACTGAGGCGAGTAGGTCTAGTGACAGCATTTCATAGTCCTGTATGTTCCATGCAATGCTGATGGCCCTGGCATGGTGGAGGGGTTTGTAAGCAGTTGTGCCTTATTGTGAAAATTAGGGTCACATGCGGTAGGATTGACATGTTGTAATGCAGATGCAGTGCTACATATTATGGTATTGTATGCATATATGTCTAGTGCTCTCAGTCATTTACATTACCTTGTGACATGATCTTCTTGTGTGATTTTTGACTTCCTGCACTCTGCAGGGAAGTAATGATGTATATCTAACGTGTAGAGAAAGGAAAAGTCATGTTGGGGGTCAGAAACGAAAAGGGTGCTCCCCATCACCTCCCAGTTCTGGTTCATGTGAAGGGGTCCTAGCAGGGGTCAGACACCTAACCCCCTCTTCACCTCCCAGTGCTGGTTCATGTGGGCGTGGTCCTAGCACGGATCCGACACCCAACCCCACTTCCCATCATCTTCCATTCTGAGTTTGTTGAGGTGATGTGTCTGAGTTAGTGTGTCCCCTGACTGGGGGTGCCAGATGTGGGACCGGTGTGCCTTTAGCACCTCCAATCCCCCCAATCTGTGGTGAATGCGTATTCCTTGGGGGTGCAGAGGTATTCTTGGTGCTTGACAGTGAGGACAGAGAATATTTTGAACTGGGTGGGCTGTGGGGAATGTAAAGTGTGTTGTTCCCCAACTCCGGCTGGCATATTTTGGGATAGGTGTGTTAGGCCATTGAATGGAGGTGTGCTAGCAGGGATGCTCGTCATTGAGTATATCTGAGGGGGAGGTGGGTGAAGGCTATAAGAGTGGGTTGGGCACCAAATGGCCCTCCATGTCACTGTCCATTGCATGTTTGGTTGGGGGCCGGCCCTGGCAGGACGTCTGAGGTCTGTATACCCTCCCAATCTTCTACCAGTTTGGCTTTATGGGGTGATGTCCTGTCTTTGTGGGGACTGACAGACAAATGACGGGAATGATTGTAGAACCTCCATCTCCTCATGGGACTGTGACGGTATGTGCCAGAGGTTGGGTTGGGGTGGGTGTGGTGTGAGGAGAGGGGGAGGAGGTGAGGAAGGAGGGAGATAGTGAGGTGGGAGAAGCAAGGAGAGGGAGTACTGGGAAAGAGTGGCAAGTAGGTGGCTAGGAAGAAGGAAGGAGAGGAAAAGGAAGGTGATAGAGAAGGATAGTTTGGGTGGAAGATGAGAGATGGGCAGGAAAAGGGGAAGCGGGAGAGATGGATAGAGTGAGGGGAGGAAAGGAAGGAGTCGAGGGGCAAGGGAAGAGGGAGAGGGAGGAGGGAGAGCAAGAGATGGGGGAGAGGAGAGGAAGGAGTAAGACAGAGAAATAAGGAGAAGAGATGAGGAAAAAGAAGAGGACCAGTAAGAAAAGGACAGAGGCAGGTTGGAAGAAAGGACACGTAGAGTTGAGGGGAGAGAGGAAGAGGGCGATAGAAAGAATGATAAAGTGAGTAAGGGGGAACTGATTATGAAGAATGGAATGAAGATGTATCAAAAGGAGTGAGAAGAGAGTGGAGGCGAGGGAGTAGTGAGGAGGGGGATAGAGAAGGGCATCTTTAAAAGGTGCAGCACTCCTGTTTTGCTGCCTCCACTGCTCCAAAGGTTCAGATGTTGCAGAACAGGTCTGCAGGCATTGCGCAGGGGGTGGAGCGAGTGTGCAGAGCTCTGCGTAACGCTGATCTCGTTCTGATGACGCTTTATTTATTTTGTCCTAAACCCTGCCCAACACCCCACAGTTATGCGCACAGCTGACCTCTGTACACCATCCCTGGCCCAGTCTGGTGCCCTTCTAGTGCCTTCCTCCAAATGTCCCCTCCCATCTAGCCGATTCCTCTGGCCCAGTACGCTGTAAAATGCCCTTGCCACAAATTGTATCAAAAAACACACCGCAGGTATTTCTCCAACAGTTTGTCCAGCAAAGTAGCCAACTGTGATCGCAAATGAGGGCCAGGGTTTTTGTGGGGCCGGAGCCCATTTTTTGCTCCAGTTCGACCTTGTCCTTTCCATGATGTAAAGTGAAAAGGTGCTCGCCTCAGATTCAGCTCCACAGCGATGAGTGCCCTTCTCAAGCTGGGCGCGGTCCTAAGTACCATGGCCATGATTTCCAACTGGATGTCCCAGAGATAGTTCCAGCTATTCTCAATACAAGCTGCTGTAAAATACACCATCACACTTGCACACGTAAGAATAGTGTACCCCATTAATATGTAAAACCAAATGCTTTTTTCATATTTCGGTGGGTTTTTTGGACAGTAAATTGCATATTTTGTAGGCTATTTTTCCAAAAATGTTGCGAGGGCAGGTGGGGGGGCTCGCGTGCTGTGCGCGCTCGCTACTAAATTCGCCCTGGAAAATGTACGCCCCAGCAGCTTTCAAACTCACCAGCCGCCACTGGACAGGAGACCACGATTTGGTCCATTTTGCAAGCTTTAAATGCTTTAAATGAATTAAACCTGGCACTCTTGGTGTTCTTTCTTTGCACCTTAGCAAGGGATGATTCATTCTTTGCACGTTCGCTTCTTTCCAGAATAGATAGCTGTCCTTGGGTGCTTCTGTCTTGACTCCGGGCCAGACAACCTCGCCATGCATCTCCACGGTTCTGCTTATTGTAGCTGCAACACAGTTTTCCCTTCCCTTTTCATGGGTCCTGGCTTACGGTCTTTTCCCTTCTTGCCTTGGCAGACGGCTGAAATGAAGAAAACGTTGCTCTCTTCATCATAGTCTAGTTGAGAGCCTCCGGGGACTTGCTTCTTACTTACCTCTACTCTACTTTATTGTGGCCTTGGACTAATATGTGTCTGCATCAGATTCGGAATCTGTTATGATGCCTGGCATTCTTTGGCAAAATGGTTCAGATTAGTGCACATCCCGTCGATTCTTGATGTCTAGACAAACGTTCACCCACCCACTCATGCGCAATGCCTTTGTGTTGGACAAGCGCTGACCACATATACTTCATCCACTCTTAGCACCTTGATCGCTTCCTCCACGTGTGTAGTCCTTGCAGCAGTCAATTCATGGGGCCTGTCCAGTTCTAAAATACTCTTTAGGGATATGCTAGGTGCCCTCAATATCTCAACAAATAGTATCCACTAGCACCACCCACTAGGTTATTATTAATGTGTGATTTGTAATGCAAGATATCTTAAAAGTATAGACACTAGTAAATTTGCAAAGCACACCATCTTTACTAATCAGCCAACACGTGTTTCGACCTCTTTACATGGCCATTCTGCCTCAGGCCCCCTCAGCCCCCACAACAGTAGGAGTCTTCGAGAGCTGTGCATGCTTCTGCCGTCTCTCTATTTATTGCATGAAGAGAAATTTGGGGCAACATTATGACCCACATAGAGGCTGCCTAAACACTCCTAGTCAGCTGTGTTGTCTTCCCAAGTCAAGCAAGAGTGGTATACATACTAGCAGGCAGGCGGTCCTCCCTTCTGCTTTCCCTGCTGCCTTGTGGGACTTCAGCATCCATTATCACCTGGCGGTTGGGTCATCCGTTCCAGGTCACACATTGAAGGAGGAGGGTGGAGTCCCTGCAACGCCTGAGCCGCGGCAGGTGTCAAAGGCGGTGAAGAAAACAGGCTGACAAGGGCACGTCTGGCTGGCTACTGGTGTGCATGTAAACTGCTAGCCAGAGGGAATCGGTTGCGAGACAGAAAGCCTGACCAACACACAGAAACACAAACATGCGCGCACACACACACACACAATAACTCTCTCAGACGCACCCACTCACACCCACAATCACTCTTTCAGACACACAAACACACACACACTCACTCTCTCAGACACACACACTCGCACACAAAATCACTCTCTCAGACACACACACTCCGACACACACTCTCCCAGACACACACACTCGCAGAAATAAAGAAGAAGAGACTGACAGACATACAGATAAACAGCAACAGAGATTGTGTGAATAAAAGATACACATGAGCATTCTGAAATCCTAACCCTTAGCACCTTACTTCTTCCGTTTCTGATTCCTCTCCCCAGGTATATGTTGTCCTTAGCACTATTATGCCTCCGGGCGATGTTAAGCGCTATACAAAATAAATTAGGTACAAATAAAATAAAAACGAAGAGACAAGCACAACGCACAGATAAGTTCCTAACAAATTATCAGCCAAGCGCAGATTGGATTTAAAGAGGTCAGAGACAAACAAGAGTACTGCAATGTTAAGAGAGAAGGAGAAACAAAGAGGAGCTATAGGAAATAAATGAAAGCTATGAAAGATGCAGAGAGAGAGAGATTGAGAGAGATACAGAGAAGCACAATAACACCAAAAGCCAAAAAGAGCGATTGAGAGACATCATTAAATAGATATACAGTGATGGGACGAACAGGGACCAGATGACAGAAACGTTGCACCGGTGCAAGTGCATAATTACACCGTATTAGCACTAGGTCAAACATTTTCACTGTGACAAGTGCAATTTTTCATGGTGTGATATTTCCCTAGTGCAAAAAACATCCACTTTCAAAGCATGTTTGCAACATGGAAAGGTTGCCCCACTGCTAATATGGAATGGCATTAGCTCTAGACTTTGCCCTGTTTCACAAATGCTAATACAGTGCGATGTTGCAATTGCATGGGTGCAAGGTTTTGGTAATCTGGCCCAAGAAAGGTTACATTTGAGGGAAATACACTTGCTGTCAATGAAAATGTAATTTTACCCCTAAAACATAAAATTACTCGGAACTTTCAAACTAAGGAGCAAAATACATGTACTTCAAAGTTGTATTTGGGGACCAGGGTTTAGTGATCAGAAGTTTTGAATTAGGCAAGGACGTCCATCGGAACGGAACTTAATGATGCCCGAGGTGTTGGGAGTGTCTGGAGAAGTCGGGAAGCATAATGTCATTCTTAAGGAGGGCACTACTTCATGTATCATATCTGACAGTTACAGCTGTCAAATGAACTGACACACTTATACCGCCATTCATCACACTTTCAGAAGTCTTGACACAAGTGGTGCACTACAGGTGGCAAGGTTGGCATCAACTATCAGCCTCATCCTGTGCTTGGTGACCTGGCCCAGGAGTAGCAAGTTGAGCAGTTGAGCTCCAAACTCCAAGCCGTGGGCACAGCAGGGCCAGGGGTTTGATTTGGAACATGTTTTGTGGCAGGATCGCTGGGATATAAATAATTGCAATCAGGGACGTCATTTAGGGGTCACCAGAGGTTGCAAGTTCGACCTCTGAGGTCTTCCTTGCGGCCTCTGTGGTCTCCCTTGCGACCTCTAAAAAAAATAACTTTTTTTTGGTAATGCAAGCTCCTAGGCTGTGGCCAGCAACATGTGGCCCTTTACTTCTGGAGTGGCTGGATTTCTTGTTCAGGCCCCTTAAAAAAAGAAGAAAAATAAGAACAGGAGTGCCACAAGTCTAACACTTTCAGCACTGACCCTAAATAAGAAAGAATAGGAATGCCAAAAAATGTGTCTTTCTGGAATTCCATACAATAATTGCTAGACTCATTAAAGGTTTATTTCAGGCACACTTCAGGGGTGAGTCACTGATTTAGTCTGTTCTTAAACGCCTCAACTCAGCCTTTCATCCTTCTGAGGTTGATAAATGGGTACCAACACAGTTTGGGTGATATTGGGTGTATATTTCTTCTATGTAAAGGACTTAAGCGTAAGTGCTATATAATAACACATTATCATTTGGTCATGGACGTCTGCTTGCATTCACAGTAATTTGGTAATATGGGCCTATACACACTGATCTTAACGATACATATGGCGATCCGTTCTTGTATGAAAAGTACATCACATTATAGTGATATCTTAACCATATTTAGCATAGTGTAAAATGCTATGTGATGCCACTTCCTGTTTTGTCAACAGGTGAAAGGTCGTGTTCCATCATTCCTGCAACATCACTTCCGGGTGGGGTCAAATTACATCATTTACTGTGATGTCATCAGGGGTCAAGGGTCGTGTGATGTCACTTCCGCTAGCCCTGGCATTTTGGTGAAATGACGTCCCTGATTGCAATGGAGACAAGGGACAATAGAACTGTACTTTACTTCATCTATATCCCGATTCCCGATCCCCCTTCTTGGCTCCTTCCGTTCCTCCTCTTTCCTCGTGCTTCCATTCCCTTTCCCTCTTCTTAAAGTGTCCATGTCCCTGTGTGAACTCAACAAAGCATGCCTCATGCCTTTATCCACGTGCATCTAGTGCATGATATTGAAGAAAGGAGATTTCTCCCAGGTAAGTAAAAGCCAAGCCTTGTAGAATTAGAAGAGGTGATGAAAACAGCACAGATCCCAAAAGGATGGGAGAGGCTACTGTTTCGGGAGGATAGTTCAGGGGCAACACGCTTGCTTTGGAAGCAAGAAAATACGGAGCAACACAAGTTCAATCCCCAGGTCCACACTTAGAAACCTCTGGGTATTAAGCACGTTATAAATAACCAATTACAATTTTAAAAATGCACGTTATAAATAACCAATTAAAATGAAAAAAAAATACTCAAGTGAAATAGGCCTGCCTCACGCTTCCCATTTGCTATTTTCATTACATGCCGTTTGTGTTCCGGAAAATATATGTCTATTCAAAAGATGGCTTCAAAAGAAGTATTTCTTTCGTTGCCCTTGATAGCACTTTCTCGTGTATGCTGGACTTGTTTGTATTTGAATGATGGCCCTTGTAATTACTTGTTGTGGTTGTTTTCTTGCAAACCCAGTAAAACTAGCATTATCAAAATGCAAAGATACGTGCACCCTCTTAACAAAAGTTTTGTGTTTTTTCTTCTACAAACATAAAGCTTTGGCGAGTTAGTAGCTCTTGCTTTTACAGCAATTTGAAACGTATGTGAAAAAGTGCTAAATGAGTACTGAGTTATTTTGTAATAAAACTATCATTTAGCAGGAGCAGCAGGAGTGCTTGTGATGGAGAGCCATCGTGAAATGTCATAGTAGACATGCTGGTGCTGTGTGTGTAGAAGGACGGATGGTTCTGCTGTGGCATCTGCACGAGCTACACGGTCACTGAGCCAAGGGGATGCTGGCGGAGCAACCAGAAGACATGTAAGTACGAAGGTCAAGACATTCTGGCCCACTAGATATTGGATATGGTGCTCCTGTGCAGTGATGAGGATGAGGAGAGAACCCTACAGTAGCTCCTGCTTTCTGGCCCTAACCTGGGCCGGGGACCACACTGTCCCGGACCCAGACCAGGGAAAGACCCCATGGGAGCCAGCCCCGCCCCAGGCCAGCTGGATAGGCAGGGTTGGTCTGCCTGTAAAATAAAGTTACTCTTAACAGGATATGGGCTACATCTTGAGTTCTTACCTTATTAAACTGGGCACAGACCACCGAGGTGGATTTTAAAGGGATCCGTATGGGGACCCCTCTTCATTTAAAAAGAAAATATTCCCTTATTAAATATTTACACCCTGGGTTCCCTATACTTGCCCCTGGTGTGATATGGGGATCTGCTCCATCAGTCCACCCTTGCTGGCAGGGGTTACAGGGAGACCCATTGGGTGGGAATGATGCAACAGGCCACCCCTACCTATTCCCTTGTACCATCCACTTAAGTGTGAGTCCAGAGGATGGCCTCCGTTGAGGGTCCCACCACACTAGGGGTTGTTAACCCCTCTAACACCCTACTCCCTGATATATTCGCCCTACATGCAACCTACTTAACATATCACCATAACTGCCTTGCCCCACACTACTGTTCCCCTACATAACATTCCTATCCAATTATAACTATAAACATACTTTCAACTATAAACACAAATATACAAATGACAAACACAACATATTCACACCATATAATACATGATGTCACAATGGGATGAATGACTGCAGCAGTACCTTTGAGATGTCTGTCACGTGGCTTGCCCCCCCCCCCAGATGATCTGGTAGTGGATGAGTTATATTCCTGATGTAAACCCCACAATGTCTTTATTCTCGGAGGCCCCATCCACAATGTGGAGCAACCCAACTTACTGTGTGTGGCCCACACTTATAAAGTCCTTGGGCAGCCCCCTCCCCAAGCGGGAGCTTGCCCGCATCACCGCACACCCACCGGCACTATTAATATCTTCAGGCCTGACCCCATAGTCCGGGGGGGTTTATAGTGATATTTTCGAATTCAATAATTTCGAATGCATTAATTTCGAATCAATAATGGCAGAAAAAAAATGTCTTTTTATTTATTATTTCTATTTTTTTAATGGGGGGTTCACCCCAACCCCGTTTTTTTTTAATAATCTTTTTTTTTACTAGCCAAACCCCCCAAAAAAAGTATATAAAAAAAAAAAATATTCAACATTTTTTTTGACATTTTTTTTCGAAATTAATGCATTCGAAATTATTGATTCGACATTTTAACTGCACACCGTCCGGGGGGCTACTCGTATCACTGTGTGCCCCCGCGGCCACTTAGTTCTCTTTCTACGGTGGCCCAGTTCCCTGGGTGGCCACCCACATCACCACTGCAGCTGCACGGCCCATCTTAAGTTCAGGCAGCGTCCCCGTTGTCATGGGGACGCTGGCCTTGTTCACAGCCGATATGGAGCATAGAATGCAGCTGTTAGGCTCTCCTAGGAATTGAATAACAAAGGATAGCCTGAATACTAATACACACGAAGCTGGAGGCTCAAGAATAAGTGACCCCATAGGTCACTGCCACAAACCTTTAGCCAGAGAGACTTAGCTGAATGGTTGTCCCAAAGTTCAGTCACTCCCCAAATGGAAAGGAAACGTCGAAGTCCAAGAGCCCACCACTTTTATTTATGTATACATTGCAGTTCTGTGATGTGCAACATACAGAACAAGCAGCTTCAAAGAGCAGGGGGAACGAAGTGGGAGGATGGAGAGATATGCATGGGTTGGCCAAGGCAGGAAGGTGTTAGATGGGTGAGGGATCCTCTCACTGCAGACCTAAATAACATCCCAGGAGTCAGTGGCATACAGTTGAACATTTTCTTGACAAGAATATACACTACCTACAATACAATGCTCTTACTGGCCTTATAGAGCCATCAATGTGATGGCCTTGGAGTTTCAAGGTGTATGCTCGTAGTCTCACTTGCATTTCCAGGGTCATTACATTCTGAAAATGGCAGAGTCATCGTCGTAGTTGTTCAGGGTTTCAGGGGCGGTGGGTTTACAAGGATGCGTGAGGGAGCAGAGGGCTGGTGAGACTTGCCACCTTTTTTTAAAGTGCCCAAAGTTCTTTTCTGTTTTAGGTTCTGCAGGAATGAATTCCTCCATATCCTGGGGCCTGGATGGTTGATAATCCAAAGTCCACAACAGAGTTGCTTTGGTTTGACAGCTGGCATAAGGCCCATTGTTGCTGACCTGAAGTTACTTAAGGATTGCCTGGTAGGAAGGCGTCAGTCAGATATGTGTACCTGGTGTTGCTTTGTTTAATTGGGAGCCACTGTAGAGGTTTTAGTGGAGAGGGACGTGATCATATCTTATCAGGCTAGTGATAAAGCAACCCGCACGTTCTGAATTGGCTCAAGTTGATTCATGAAATTCACAGGTCCATGAATGCACAAGCTGTTGCAATAGTCTAGACAAGAGCGTTATGACTCTCTCCGCTCGATCTTGTGACCAAGTTCCAGAAGGGATCATCATTTCCATAGGATATGCAGCTGCCAGTGAACAAAGCTGGCTGTTGCATTAACATGAGGGATGAAGATTACGTTTGCTTTGAAGAAGACGCCCAGCTTCCTAGCATTATCAGTAGGTGTGGGTGGTGTCCCATTCCCATTGATGATAGCTAGGGGAAAGAGGTGACACGTGATGATTATAGTGTCCCGCGTGGGATGATTTCCATTTTGTCCTTTGACAAACTCCCCTGTCTGACTGACATGCTAAATAGGAGGGCTGCCAAGGGGGCTGGGCTGCCCCACAAGTGACATGACACTAGAACCAGGGCGAGCATGGGGAGGATCGCCTCACTACCCCAACTATGCCTACGGTAAAGGCAGGACCTAGTCAAAGTGCAAATGTAGTTAATCCTGAGAAGCAGTGTCGCTGGCAGAGATGCAGATGGTTGAAATGGGGAACAGCCGTCCCGTGGAAGCAGCAGTGTATGCACATTTTCTCCCCTTGCTCAGTTGCAGAAAATGCCCCTGAATCTACCAAGAAAAAGAGAAGGACCTGTGCTAATCCACAAACTCTAAGAGGAAATCAGTCATCATGCAGTGCCCCCACTATCATACAGTTAAGAATAGAAAGGCTAAGGGAGTCCACCCAGAGTGTGGGGCCAGAATGTGACAACCGGAGAAATGACCTCCCAATGGTAGGTACTAATCAGCCCCAAGTCCCATCTCAGAACTGGACGCCATCCTCAGGTGCAGGGTCCACCAGCCAGTCCCTAAAATGGTGACCGAAGGAGGAAAAGGGATTTAAGTGCTCCAAGATGAAGGATGGGGCTTTAAAGCTGTGGTACAGCATACCCTAGAGACTCACAAAGGCCCAGAGAACTACAATTCCCAGGTTTCCTATACCAAGCCTCTCTCACCAGAATTACCATATCCCAGAGAGAGGCTCCTCGGTAAAGCCAGGATGTGACAGGCCTAAAGCGGACAAAGCAAAGGGAGGCACGAGCCAATCTCAAGAGCTGGCTCAAATCTGTAAGTCATCCCCATGCATGGAGACCAACAGCTTAACCCCATCCCAGCTTCCACACTGGCTCTCCTTACACTTAAACCAGAGAAAGAGACTGAAGGTGGGGCCAAAGCCCTGTAAAAACCCAAGTGCTCAGTCAATTAGGGGTGGAGTTAGGAGCATGAGCTCATTCTGAGCAAGACAGAGAGTTGAGCAAAAGGCTCAAGAGATGGAACTGGAGAAGAAGCAAGAGCTGGAGACAGGATACCAGAGCAGAGTTCCTGGAGCCCAGGGAGAGCAGGGGACAAGCAGATGGAAGAGAGTCTTCCTTAGAGCATGGGGTAAGGAGGGGACAGGAGGCTGCAGTGGAGGCCGGGAAACCTGGGAAAGAGTAGAGAGAAAAGTCATGGAAGTTGGGAGATGATTCTCCAAGAAGGCTTTGTGGATACAAAGGAGGTTCGGGTGAAGAAGAAGTGCCTAAAGTTCAGAAGATGGTGGGGGAGTGATAAAAGTTTTGGGAGAACCTGAATTGTTATAAGAGAGGTTCCCAAAGGGATGAAGAAGGTGCAGACAGTGGTAAAGCAGGTGGTAATGGAGCAGACGGCTTGTGGGAGAAAACACAGGTGACAGGAGGATAAGTAAAGCACAGGAGATAGAGGACACAGATATGGAGTTGGAAGACCTATTGAAAGAGGTAAAGGAATGGTAAAACATCTTAAAGGGGGAAAAAGGAGATGATTGACAGAAGTGATGGGGAAAGATGATGTTACATCAAAGTTATTAAGTTGTAGAAGGAAATGAAGAGGGGAAGTGGATGAATATTTAAGGACTAGGAGAGGAAGTGGAAGAAAGAGTTTTTTTTAAAAACATTTTTTATTGAAACACCAGCCTGATTTGCCTCAATGCAAGCATTTTTGGCATCAGACTTATATTACTATCTATCAATATATACAAAAATTCCACAATTCTCTAAAACAATAACTATTTAGTGGATCCACCTTAGATGGTCCAAAATAAAGAAATCTTGCTTCAATTAGAAATTCATTTCAAGTCGTAAAGAGTCCATGAAATTGACTACGGCACAGCTTAGTTTGATACAATGTCCAGCTGCCGCATATGATCACCAATCTTGACTATTGCAATCCACCTGAGTACAGTCTCCCAGATGCTGCATCTGTTTTGTGATGGTTTCCTTACATCTGGTAAGGAGACGTTCGGAAGTTTCAATTTCGCAGTGACAAAAGCGGCATAGATTATCCTTTGCTTCTTTAAAGTGACGCCTCCACACCATTTCTTTTGTTTTAACTGCGTTTAAACGGAACCGTAGAAACTGCTCACGATGGTGTCGAGTCGGACAGTTTTTTAGATAGTTGCTTGTAACATTTAGCTTATGTGTCCCGATTCTAGCATCTAAGGTGGTCGGCATCAAGAGACGTCGATCGTTGTTCAAAATCCAGCACCATTGTTCAAACTTTTTTTTGGCAGATTGTGGTCTCATCAACAAAACATTCAAGTTGAGATCAGCAGTGGGCAGAATTGACAGCATGATTTGTTTCCACTCCTCTAAAAGTTTCGATTTCCCCGTGTCACTTATTGCAGAAAAAAATTGAAATGCAGGAGCTGTTGGAGTCAAGTTCATCTTGCGCATTGCTGTTAGAGACTTCCACATCACATGGGAGTGTAGAGAATTTAATGAGAGTTCATATCTAATTTGGATCATCGAGATGTAAGTAGGAAGCTTCAGAACACGCCGCCAAAAAATTCCTTCCAGCTTTTGCCAGAACGAAAAATCTATGTTCCAGCCAGCTTCTGAACCAAAAATGATTGCTGGCACCACCTTTTGGGTATAAAAGGTCAAGACCGGTGCTAGAGTAAACTTGACGAAACTTCTATTCAGCAGTTGTCCCTGAATGCTGAATTGAGTCATTCGGTTGACCATGTCGACCTTCCAGTGATGTTCATGCCCTGAGTTGTTAAAGGTGATTCCCAGATATCTAATTGAGTTGACTACATCAAGACGGTTGTTGTCAATTTTCCACGTAAAGATTTTCTGTTTTTTTAAAGGGCTTTGGCCAATGATGATGATCTTAGTTTTTTGGATGTTTAACTCCAGGTCATTCTTTTTCAAATAATCGTGAAGATTTGTTAGTTGACGTTGTAGACCTATCTGGGTCCTGTCCAGTAGGACCACGTCATCAGCATATATTATGCATCCTATTTCATTATTGTTTAATTTTGGTGGAAAACATCGCACATTTTTGCGATGAGCAGGGATGTCAGAGATAAACAATTTGAAAAGTTTGGTAGCTAAAGGGCAACCCTGTTTCACGCCCAAGCTTGTTGGTATCTGCTTGGATATGGTGCCTTGATTGTTTAGTCTTATGCTGATGGTGGTTTCTGTATGTAGTGCTCTGATTGGTTCAACCAGATTTCTGGGACAATTCCAATTTGTCAATTTTTGCCACAGTTTACTATGATTAACGCTATCAAAGGCTCCCCTCAGATCGATGAAAGCTAGATATAGTCTCATCTTTGCCTTTAGGCTTTCGAGTTTATGAATGCTTAGAAGCAACAGGTTTACCTCCACCCCCACACCTTTTGTAAAACCTGTTTGCGGATGTCCAAAATTTGTTCGGACATTGACCATACAGCTAGCTTTTGTCGTAAAAAGGAGGCGAAGATTTTTCCTATAGTATCAAGCAGGGCAATCGGGCGATAGTTGGTTGGATCGGCACGATGATGTCGTCATGCCAGGATTCGGGAATCGTTGCTAATGTAGACAAACGTGCAAACAATAGTTTAATAAAGGTAGCCCATTGGTCCTTGTTCTTTTTCAGCATCATATTTGATATTAAATCTGGGCCTGCTGCATGAGAACTTTTCAAGGTCCGTATGGCAACTCTAATGTCTTCCACTGTTATTTGGAGTTTCCAAGATGTCAACTCGTATGCGGGTTCACTCGTGTTCTCGTTAGATGCTTTGCAGAAAATATTGGAGAAGTGTTGTTCCCATGTATCGGCATCAATCTCATTAGATGGTGTTGAGTGGTGCTTCGTGTTACCTGCGTTAAGGATTGCCCAGATTTCCCGTGAGTTCTTTTGGACTAGATGCTTCATTAGATGCTCGGCTTTGTCTTGCTCAATTATTGATTTTTGCGATTTCAACCAATTACGATATTTTTGACGACGCGTACGAATTGCGTCTTTGGTTGCATTTGCATCACTAGCTGATTTGCAAGACTTCTCTAGGGTTCTTACATCACGTCTCATCGCCTGCTTGGCTTGGGTCAAGATTATAGATGAAAGGTGTTTATGTTTGGAGCCCATTGCACGATCAGAGGCTTGAACTGTGATGAAGTCAGAAAGCAAAGGTGCGTAATTTACGGACAAATCTGTGTTCAGACCCCATTTCTTGGTTAATTTCTCAATCCCAGGACTATCAATCCTAAAACGGTTTCCGCCGCTGTTTACGGAAATTGCCAGGTTCTATTTTCTTTGCTCAGTTGTCCATTCCACCGTACAGGCCAACCGAAGAAGGTTGTGGTCGCTACTTGGCATCGAACTTATTGACAATGTCAAGTCGCTCTCAAATAGATTTTGTGATACCCAAAAGTAGTCAATTATTGACTGAGCTTTTGGGGATGACCAAGTTTTCTGGGGTGGTTGATCGCCCGGTACTTGTCCATTTACCATATTGCAATTACGATTGCGTAGTGCCTGACTCCACTTAAACTCCCGACATGTTACTACGTCATTTGTTAACAATTTAAACTGCTGAGTGGCATGGTCGTATTTGAACCATGAGCAGTTTAAGTCACCTGCACAAAT
Source organism: Ambystoma mexicanum (assembly GCF_040938575.1). NCBI lineage: Eukaryota > Metazoa > Chordata > Amphibia > Caudata > Ambystomatidae > Ambystoma > Ambystoma mexicanum. The sequence continues at coordinate 1,125,372,665 of NC_090921.1, forward strand.
TATTGATAGATTCTTGTTGTCTATTAATGTCTGATCAATACAAGAGGTTATTGAGTCTATGAAGATTTTGGTGCTGATTTTGGCCGGGTTCCAATATCCGTTTAAAATAAGCAAATGTTTCCTTAATTCCGGGTTTTCCTCGGTAGTCTGGATCAGTGCCCTTTGCACAAAAGGATTGGGGCAGGAAGAATCAGCAAGGCGCAAACTAGTGTTTATTTTAATCATGATTACTAATCCAGAAGAAGGTCGCCCATTTGCATTTTTAATTGCAGGATTTAGGAGTGTCAGAAATCCGTCCCTTGATGGTGGCTCGCACAACCATGTCTCCTATAGACAAATGACGAAAACCTTTTCTAGATCTGCTTCGAATTTGTTGAATAAATGGATGAAACTTCTGGTATTCCAAGAGATAAATTTGCAAGTAAACTTGTTGCTGTTTACTGGTGGCTAGCGCCGACCAGTGGTCTCATTATGAATACCATTTTTCACAGAATGGTTGAAATTTTTACATAAGGTCTCTTTAATTGCCATTGCTCTACGTAGCTCAGCACGTCGATACTCTTGCGTTCCTTGAAAGGTGTTCTTTAGATTTGTGTCCGACGTGTCAGACCTGAAACTCATCGGTTCAACCGATATGTCGAACCCAATCATTAGAAATTCCTCGGATGCATTCAGAATTGTGTTTCGGACTGATACTGAGATGATATGTAGCAGAACCTGGTCACAACACTTTTCAGTCGCGTACTCTACTATTCGTATTTCTTCAGACAAAATCGTTCGAAGAGATGGAATGCAAGAAAATAATTTCAGTACATTTTTGCGATTCAGGTTCAAGTCACGGTCTTCCGGATGTAGATATTGTAATCTGAATTTACAATTCAGAGAACTTGCACCAGGTCTCGAGGAAGAGGAGGCATGTGAGGAGTGACGAGCCTGCTACTTGTCTTGAAATCAGGTGTTTTTGGGGTTTAACCGTGAGGGCAGTTTAAGACTGTCCTCAAAATTCTTCGACCTGTTGTCATGATTCGTCTCCTGCCTCACTCTAAGGTTTGCCCTATGTAAAGGTTCGGGATGAACATCCTCAGGAGCCACATTAGAGGAGATGATAGGATGGTCAGTTGAAACTTCGTCGGAGTATGTGGAGAAGTTACATATGTCGATAACTGATCCCGATGACTTACTCGTAAGACTTTCGCGGTCTGATTCGACTCTTTGTCTCTTACATGCTGGTGCGACAAAATGGTCAATTCCACTGAGGTTGTTGTCTACGTGAACAGTTTTTTGTTCATCAGGTTTTGGCAATTCTTTTCTGCAGAATAAGCCGGTCCTGATGTCAGAAGTAACATTTCTGATGAATTTCTGTGACTTTGGTTGCTGGGCACGTTTTTTAAGATCGGGTAATTTTTTCCCAGGCACTGATTGCCTACCTTTAGGTTGCAGAATTTTTTGATCTGACCTCGTGGAGGCCTTTATTGATTTTGCCGGGCCTTCGAAGATTCCAAAGGAGGCCGAAGATATTTCGGAAGTCAACCTTGGATTTAGACAATTTACTTGTTCGTTCAACGATGACACTGGGGCAGACTCAGAAGGATGCACAACCTAGTCTCTAGCTTCAGCTTCAATGGCCGGGACAGAAGATACTGTTGTTGCTTCTGTAATCTTCAAAGGTAGAGCGTTAACATTTGTATTTTGTGTTCGTTCTTGCAATATGTTGAAGTCTTTAGTCGGTCGTAAAGATGCTTGAAGGTTTTTAGGTCCGATGCTTAAGCTCATCATAGCTGAAGAATGTCTCATCCATTTTACGGCATCAAGCAAACCGTCAGATAAAGTGTCATTCTGACAATGGTGACGCATGGTAAGATCACTTAATCGCTCTTGCCATCGCATCGTTAGCTCAGTTTCTTGTGTCAATTGTGCTTGCAAGAAGTTTGTCACAGAGTCAAATTTGTCAATTTTTTCTTTTAAAGTTGTTAGAAGTGATGTCTGGTCTTTGTAGGCCTCGTGCAGTGACTCATACATCTTCAGAAACGGAAGATGTACTGCAGATGAAGCTGCCAGAACGTTGTTGTAGATCTGCATTGCAGCTGCAGACGAAAGACTTGGTTTTGACTCTTAGCTGGTTTTATCAGCCAAGCATGAATGCAAGCTATTTGTATTCTCCAATTGTGGATCACTTGCCGACGACAAGTTCACAACCGTGGTAGCAAGGATGTCTTGTAGGGGTTGTGATGTTTTAGATCGTGAATTAGCATTTCTTGGTGTACTAGATGGATCCATGTTGAGAGTTTGTACTCTAGTCTTGATGTTGGTTGTGCTCGTAGTACCATCTGCTGTGCCACCAAGATTTCGTTTGTCACATAATTGCGGACAGATTTTGCTACTTTTCCTCATCAAAGCACGGCCAATGTTTCCACCGAATTCTTGTGGATGTTCCACATGGTCGTCATATTTGCGACTGTGTTGGTGGACTATGTGTTGCTGATTACCATTAGAGTTCATATGGCCATGAAGATACTGGGTAGTACGTGGCATCAATTGTTCCTTGACTTGTTGGAGCTGAGAAGACTCAGAGGTTCTGTGCGGCATGTTAACAATTAAAGGATGGTCAGCCGGAACCAAAGGATCTTTAACCAAACATGTCGCAATTGACATTATTTCATCTGTTTCAATCAAACTATTGGCTCGCTCTTCATCTTGCGAGGCTTCCATTATTTCTGCATCCGTAAGTTCGAAAGGCGAAAAAAATGTGTCGACTGTTTCAGAACTGATCCGATTTCACGTGAACTGAGATGTATTGTTAAATGAAAATGTTCTTGATGAATTTAGTCCAATGGGGAGTAAGTTATTTAACGTTAGTAATGGTCTTTGTGACAATGTGTTCGAGCTCGGGACGGCCTTCTCAGGTGAAGCACCCACTACGAGTGAATCGCTCACGTCGGTCTCCTTAGGCACGGACACAGGCACAGACCCCTCAGAGGTAGAATCAAGTGTGATGTGTTCTCCCACGTCGACAGATTGTTTATCGGTAGTTTGAATTGGTGATGCGAGCTGCACAAGGTCGATGGGGTTGATGGGGTTAATATGAACAATGGTCGGCTGTGTGACGGGATTAGCAAGATTTCCAGGTGACAGAAGGCAGAGCATGTTCACAGATAAGGCATCGAAAGGTTTATCAAGTAAAAGGGGAGTGTAAGGGGCTCTGGGAGGATTGCAAGGGAGGACACAGAGACTGTCGGTGATTGCTTTTTTCCCATTAAGTCCACAGTTTCAGATAACACTTTGGACGCACGTTAACAAAGCAGGGTCAACTGTCAGACATCGGACGGATGCTTGCACACTCACACACAAACTTGATTACACAGAGGTCTTATACCACAATATGCATCATCTATGATGTCATCCTACATGGCAAACCATAAAATGAATTAGTGAAAGGGCCTGGTTAGGGGAACATGTCTACATACAGAATGTATATGGGTTAGTATTTAATTGGCTGTCTCTTATCTGTTAGACACACCTCAAACTACCTCTAAATATGTATAATATTAATTATAGCGAACAAAAGGGCAGCAGATTGGTCTATGCAACATTGTATTGCAGGTTTCCCCATAGACCCTCTGATGGGTTGGCATTCTCAGCCAACCTTGGACATTCGGCCCCAGGTGCTTGAATCACATCAGATTACTCCCCACTTTCCCAATCAGTCCATCATCTCTCATCAGCCTGGCCATGAGCCAAAGTTTGCCATCTGTAGTTGACCTTGTAACATGCTCTCTGTTCTTGGACATTCAAGGGAGTATAAGCACATCACTATCTTCATCTGAGACTTAATGAATAGCCCTTGTTTTTAACTTCTGAGTCACATGTGAATAGACCATGAATTTGTCAATTCCAGCCTCTTATTTACTACTATTTGATTTAATTATACTGTTTCATTGCTCCTCTTGGCCTCTAGAGATTTTCTCACTCTATCTTGCATAGACATTATGCACATTTAATTGTCCAATACTTGGCTCTTACATCTGTTTCGTTCTTCTTTAAACTAAGAGAAATATGTCTCATCCATTGCTTATATGTCTGCCTCCCTTCATGCTTTGCAGCTATTCCTTGATAATAGCATCCTTGATCCCAAGCCAACATAGACTCCTCTTTGTTTTGCACACAAAGCTGTTCTTCCAGCGTCTCCTGACTCTGCAACCCTGATCTGTTTCTGAGGTAGCTGAATTGTATGCTAACGCAAGCCGGCGTCCATTTTCGAACTATAGCCGTCCTTGCCACGTTATATATTCCTCTATGGCAAACTTCTACCCATCTTTTCTACCTTGTGTTACTGCGTGTTTACACTTATTGATCAGCAAGTTACTTTGTCTTCTTTTGCATTCATGATTACTTTATCGTTTCGCACATGTTTCTTTCATCACTTCAGTTACATCATTACTCTTAAGTATTTTCATATCGTTTCAGTATGTCTTCATACACCTTCTTTATGACATTGATCACTCTGCCCTTGTCAGATTTCACTCAGCGCTCCACGGTATCCAACAGTGCATGTTGACATCCTTCCATACGGCATCCTTCCACACTTTCAGTGCGAGGGTACATTCGATACGGCTGTCTGAGTGTATATTGTCTCTCGTACACTCAATGCGGTATAGGCAAAACATGAAGTCTCACATAGGGCCCTTCTCCTGTTGTTCCAGTAGGATGGCGGTGAGGGGGCGGGAGTTAGGGAAAATGCATCCAACTGCTCTACAATTTCATTTTCTAGTTCCCCCAGAGACACTTTCCTTTGATAGAATGTTCCAAAGCACTATCCCACACTGGAGAACAACCATCCTGACAACGTTCAGTTTTTGTCAAAGCCTGCCAATTTGTTACTTGGACAATAATGCAAATTCATTTGTTAATGTAACCCTGTCTGGCGTCTTTTGATGATGAAAATCAGACATTTAACAGCTCCATGTTGGACAAATATTGCTGCCCATCATTTCTTGCAACCTCCATATGCTTCGATTAATGGTTGAAAGGGTGCTCTTTCCACCCTTTAGATGCATTAGGATTTGAGTGTCCTCAGCATAAGCATGAAAAAGTGTCTCTAAAAATTCCCTGAGCGATGGTATCATTCTCATGTACATGTTGAAGAGCCACAGGGAGAGTGCCCAAGTGGGACTCTACATCCTAATTGTTTAGGGTCAGAATTGTAGTGACCTACAGATATTTGAGCTGTGTGGTTAGTCAGGAAGGAGGCTATTTGTTCCAAAACTATACCCGAGATGCCCATAACTCTAAAAAGGCAGAGGATGTTTTCATGGTTGACTGTGTGTGGCATATGGTCGATAAGCCAAGTAGGATGAGGGCAAACACTTTAATATATCAATGTTTTTCAGCATCCCCCTTACTTTTAAGTAGACTTGTTTCTGTCCTTCATGATAGTCTGATGCCTGATTGGTTGCTTTGTAAGTGGGAGTTGCGCTCAATGTATGTCCTAAGCTAGAAATTGACTATGTTTACCAAGATGTTGGCTTCAAATGGAATATTTTGTATCTTTGAATTGGATAAGTCATTACAATTCAAGTTTTTTTTCTGAGGAGCAAAGTAATAATCACCTATAATCTCTGAGTGTCTGTCATTTTCGACTCCACACTCTCCTTTTCTCCTCACATCTGTGGCGTCTCTAAGAAGTCAAACTACCATCTGCACCTCCTTAGAGGTATTCTTTCTTTCCTCTCCTTCCCCCAGAAGCTCACTGTCTCTAGAGGTTTGGTCCTCTCTAGGCTGGACTACTGCAACAGCCTCTTTCTAAATCTGCCTGCTTCTACTCTCCGCCCTCTGCAACTCATCCAGAACAGGACTGCAACACTTTTCCTTGGCCTCACGCCCAGGGATCATATCTCTCCCGCACTGAATTCTCTACATTGGCTACCAGTGGCTGCAAGAATTAAGTTCAAGACCCTCTGCATTTTCCACAAGGCCTTCAGGGGCCTGGGTCCTAATACCTCCAAATCTCTCTTCGTAAATACCTTCATACTCAAGCTCTTCGCTCCTCCACCTTCAACTACGTCAGGGTCAGTTGCTTCTCCAAGCAAAGAGTTGGTGGTAGATCTCTTTTTTCGGCTGTGGCCTCCCTCTGGAACAGCCTTCCTGCCTCTCTCAAACTTGAGGAGAACCATCTCCGGTTCCAGAAACAACTCAAGACCTTCCTCTTTGCTTCTGCCTTCTCTCTTCCTCTCCCCTGCTGATTTCCTGTCTGATACTGCACTGGTCACCTGGCTACCCACTGATTTCAGTCTCTGGTCTCTGCCTGCCCAGTTGCGCACCCACACTGCCTCCTGGCAACCCTTGCACTGGGGTCTGTATCAGTAACCCTACAGTCCCCTTACCTGCACTTTTGCACATCTGCTGTCTGCAATTACCCTTGCACCTGGCACCTGCTAGTCGCACTTCTTGTTATTGTTTTGATCCCATGTACAAGCACTGCCCCCTCCCTTTCCCTTGGCACTTTTCCTGTCCCCCCTCCTCCGCACTTGCGCGATCTCAATGTCACTTGGCCTAGTAAGATCGTTGTCTCTGCCCTCCCTCTTTTCACCCTTCCTTGCCTCGTCGCGCCTTGAAACACTTGTGTATGGGCACGTTACAAATACCATATCTTATCATATCTTTAGAACGTCCGGCACCAAGTTAGCACTTAAGGGCACATTATAGAAGGAGTTCATTGTAGAGGTTAGTGTAGTTATAAACTACCTCATCAACTTTGAAGGGCATGAGCCTCTTCAGCAGCCAAATTTTCAGCCCCTTCACAGTTTTGAGCAGGTCATGTGTGGCAAGGACGCTGTCTTGTAAATTGATATTGTGCTTGATGGTTTATATTTTGTTACTGGAAAAGAAAGGGATGTCATTGACTAGCTTTTGAGGTGTGCTATGTTGTTATTCAACCTCTGTGGTTTCAAAAGCTCATTATAGATTTTAAACAGCTCACCAAATGTATTGTTCATGTTAATGATTGTTTGTTGTTAGTACTTCCCATGCCAGATTGTTTTTTGAGTCCCTTTCATGTGTATTTAGGCATGCCGGTGTGTCTTTATTGTCTTTATGTAGTACACAGCTTCCAGATAGTCTCTGTTTTGTTCTGACCCTCTTTTTAGGTCTGTTCATTGTTTGTTAGTTAATTTCAGAAACAAAATAGGTGTCTTGAGGATCACAGGTGCCACGAAGGTGGTGGTTAAGGGACCTGGTAATTTCCTGAAAAGGGTTATGAAGCAAGTGTTTGGGTGATATGTTTCAGGGAGTGATGGGGTGGTTCATCAGGGTTTGTAATACTACAGTGACATATAGGTGGGGCCGGCCGCCTCAGCTTTAATCAGTTGACAATCAGTCATGAATTTTTGTGAATTAATATTGCCAGATGTGAGGTTCCGGGAGAAAATCAAGTCCAAGGTGTAACCAGTGATATGAGTAGGGCCCTCAACACTTTCTTGTGAACCCAGGATTTCACATGTGGATGAAGCCTTCTGACAGTTTGTTCATTGGGTCCAAGACCCAAAGTGTAGTAAGTAAAAGGTTTGACTAGTAATCATTGAAGGTGGAAGAATAGCCTGGTAGTCAGTGTACTATTGTTTGGGTAATTGTAGAGGTCACATTCATGGTGAATTTTGCCACTAGGTGCTTGAAGGATTGGAACGTGATTGAATGGTGTTTTTTGTGGCTATGATTATCTTGGAATATAATAGCACCACCTACCCCTAGTTATTTTTTTTTTTCTGAAAATGATTTTGTATCTAGTGCAGCATCACTCCTATTGAAGCAGTGAAGTTATCTGTAAACCAAGATTATGTGATGGCTAGTAATGAGAAGTCAAGTTGTTTGGTTGAGATGTAAATGTTCAATGCACTTGTGATAGTTGATCTGGCATTGATCAGACCAACGGCAATGACGATCTAGATGTCCCTCTTGGGGGTCTTTTTCTATAATTTGATTTTTGTCATCTGTTCATTTCATCTCCAACAGTGACTGCTGTTCCAAGACACTGGTAGACCTCCTGAGTGGGGCATGATGGTTTGGTGGTCTGGGGGATTTGCTTGGTTGTTAAGATGGCCTCTTTGCCAGTCATTTTGTATGTTAAGTGTTGCAAGAGGTCAGCAGGTAGTGATCTGTGACTTGAGGGTGGAAGTTGTATGTTCCGTTCTTGTGTTCAGTTGATTTGGGGTTGGGGAAAGACAGATCCTGATTGCTGTGAGATGTTGGTCCGTCATCTAATGCAGGCGTTGGAAGCAGGATGGAAATGTTGTTAATGACTTTATATAGGCTTGAACGTTAAATGTTCTCTTTTGCATATGCTGACTGTATATTTGTTTACATTGGGTGAATTCTCTTCAAGTAAGTTCCTCTTTCTGCCCTGGATGTTGACATTGATATGCAGATGGAAACCGTTCATCTGGGTAATGAGCCAGAGAGGTCGATGCAACATCTTGGCGGGGATAGAGGCGGTCTGTTTCAGGAAATTATGCCGTAGTGAGACAGCCCGTATTCTAAGGTGGGATGTCATTTATCCAAGGGATGACTGAATACCTTGCCAGTGATGGATTTAGGCCCTCTAAAAGCTGAGAACAAAAGAAAGCCACACAAACTTTGAAGGTCGGAATCAAATTTGATTGAAAGAATCCAGTTTAGGTTCCTGTCCCTCCCCAATGCTGGATCGGTACGGCTAGCAACTAGAGGTAAATAAGTCTGCAAGTAGGCATTCTACAAATGGTTGAACTCAATCACGCACTCTCACTCACTCACTAGCTCCCTCACAGATAACTCTATAGATGCCAGCATTGCCTTTGTCCCTGATCTTGTGATAGACCACATCTCCCTTCTCTGTGTTCCATCTGGCCTTCTAAACTCTCTAGCCAGCAAACAGAGGGTAAGTATTTGATTCTGCAGTAGCCTCTCCAAACATTGTTGGTATTGTAGAATGTACCATATCTTAAACCACCAAACTGTCAAATTCTTGATATGTTAAACAACATGAGCAAGAGGTTAGTATGTCAATCTGGATGTTGCCCATTGAGATGTAAGTTGATTCTTCTATTGCTCTGACAACTGAGAGACTAGACCTTAGATACCGAGTCAAGGGCCAGTATGCATCCTTGATTCTGCCCCCCAATTTCACAGTGTTCTTTGACACAGAAGGCCAGTGAGATGGTGTTGAAATAGGCAGAAGTGAGGTATGACCAGGTTGCTGTTATGAGGTTCAAGTACACAATTCCATCAATGAACTTATGAACTTGAACATATCATAAAACCTTTTTCTAGTTCGAGCTCTACAAAAACAACATATTTTATTAGGAATTTTTTTTACTCACACTTACATGTATCCCCATATACATTTCCTCAACTTTTCCATTAAATCACTGCCTCCAAAAATACCCCCAAAAACAACACAGGTGACATTTTACATTGTAAAAAGCAGTTGATTGAGCGAGTGGTGTGTGTGTTTCAAAGATTTAACCATACGAGTAAAGCGATTGGGACCAAACACTTTCATATTCATTCAAGAGGATCATCAAATTCTTCCTCGCGGCACCAGTTAGAAGACGCAGCGGGTCCACATTTCCACCATCAGAGGATCATTCTTTTTCCAGTCGTAACTAGCCGTTGGCTGTCAATCTTTTTAGGTTAGGTTGATTCCAGACAAGTCATTGAGGACGACAAACTGTTTAAGTGTGGACAAAAAGTCATATGTGGAACTAGATTAATATTAACACATATTTATGACCACCAGGTTTTTATAGAGGACAATCAACAATTAGCACCATCTTAAGAATGCTGGCTAAATTAATTAAGCTAATGAGTTAGTGTTAGTTGGCCATAATTCAGTGGACCTTGTGACTACGGCTCCGCCAGCAGAAGTGTCTGCCTCTGGGTCCACCATTCCCTTTGCCCGCAAGACAATCCTTCCTCCCCAGCCTTCGAAGCATTTGATCCTCCCCACTCATATCTTTTTATTGTGGATTTGTTGCTTCTCTGTGCTGCTGTGTGTGCTGCCAGTGACTGTTGACTCAAAGCCATTGTTGCGCAATGGTGGCCTTGTCAAACACTGGGCTCATCAGTGCATTACATTTACATTTGGGAACTGAAAGGGGACATGTGTTTGTGACGCAAACGTTTAATACTGTTCAGGTGATCATGGTGATCAGGTTCTAAACTTGAGACCCGGTCCCACAGCCCTGTACTTATAGGGTTAGTGCCCTACGGGGAGGAAATTAGTTGACCTTTACCGTTGCCAACATCTCTGACTTTGCTCCTGACTGTGAACTTGGGTATGGGAAATTAACACCTGCTAGTGCACTCTCCCAAGCTACTAACACTGTATCAAGTTCCTCTTTCAGACAGTGTCTGTTGCCCTCTTTAAGAAGCATCTCACCTGCACCTAAATATCTGCATGTCACTGATGCATGGCCTTCTCCTGCTTACTTTTCAGAGGCTTTCCCAGGAAAGTCCAGATGAGCTTCCACCTCCCCTGCCTTTGGCAACTCCACATTTTGCTCATGGTGGACCATACTCGTCCATTCATTTTACAAATGGGGTCATTTTTATGATCCTCCGGGTTTTGGCTCTAGCCATTAACCCTTTGGATCCTCTTAAGTCCCTCTTATCTCTTGCTTCGGGGAGGTGATTCTGCAGCTGATTGGAGACAGGAGGCTCTAGCACTTTGTAAAGATCAATCTCCATCATTTTCTTATCCCAATGCCTTAACTGCTATCTTGGGCTTTTAACCGAATGATGCCTAATGCTTAAATAGCTAACACAACTTACAATCAGTTGCGTGCAAATTCTTGTTTTGCAGCGGCATGACCAAGATATGAATTTGCTGTAGCTGAAATGCTGGGCGATACTTTGCGAGAACCAGGAGTCTACAACCTCACAAATCACATTGGGCCTCATTACGACCCTGGCGGAGTGGGTTTACGCCAGCGGTATTCGCGGCGGACCCATCCGCCCTACTACGAGTTCCCGTAGCGCCATGGAGCGTTTTCCGCCTGGTTTTTCCGGGCGGAGAAATCCATGGCGCTACGGGACCTTGTTGTTAATTACGCCACCGTATTTTACGGTGGCGTAATTAACGCCTTCCCCACTCCCATTATGCCCTATGGGGCAAAAATGGGAATGGGGAAGGGTAAAATGGGGAATGGGGATTTACCGCCCCGCCAAGGTCGGAATGGGGCGGTAAATCCGCCAACCCCCATGGCGTTATCGGCAGCTTTCCGCCGTGCTCCATGGTGCATTTTGCACCACGATTTCCGCCAGGGTCGTAATGAGGCCCATTGTGATTAAAGTCTCCACAAGCTCTTGTCCCCCAAAGAAAAGTTTTAAAAAGTGCTTCAAGATCCACATGCAGTCTTGTCGGGCTTTGTGCAGAGACGGTGCATAACGCATCCAGGAATCGTGCCGTGATCAACATTTTCATTGAGTTAATTTTGGCAATTTTTCATTCTCTTTACATGTCGATGCCAGCAAGGGGTCCTGGCTTCTCTGCATCACTCAAAGTTTATCTCTTGTGTGAAAGATTCCAAGATACTTATTTTCTCATCTTTCGCATCTGATGTTCCATTGTTCAATATTTATTTTTATGGTATTTCACGTCAATAGAGGAATGCTAGATGTGTTCTGATGTATTGTGTATCCAGACACCTCCGCAGAATCAATGTATTGAGCATTCTAATCATCGAGCATTATAGAGCAGGGACTACAAGTAGAAGGTCACCCGCGTACGCTATCAATTTGTATTCCTACTGGTAAATAATAGACTTTAATCAGTCTCATTTTATGGAAATATTCGGAGGTTCTAGGGGATTCTTGGAAAGTAGAGGGGATAGTGGAGAGCCTTGACTTGTCACCTTTTCAAGTTGAACATTTGAGACGCACCATATGCACCACACAACACAATGTCCCCAAGCTTCACTTGTCATAGTTTCTTAAAGAGAATCACTCACCATTGTCAAAGGAGTTGCCCATATTGTAGGATGCCCGGATCTAGCTGCCTACTGCATGTGGAAGGTTCTGGCATGATTGATTCCTCCTAGATGGCTGCCTGTCTGCAGCAGCTGTGCAGCGGGTGCTTGTTGGGAGCATAGGTGGTGGTGCTGCAACAACAGTGTTTCGACCATCCTGTCTTGTAGTTGTTGTTGGATTAGTGTGTTTATGTACTGCCATCCGCAGAAGTTGATGCGTGTGTGTATGTGTGAGTGAAGGGGTGAACTGACATCCATTCCTGTTTCTTTTGTGAGTGTATGCTGCCATTCGTTCTTATGGTGTGCATGTGTGTCTGCTGCTATCCAATTTGTGTGTGTGTGTACTCCCATCAATTGATGTTGATATGTGTATTGACTTTAGTTGTGGCTGTTGGTTTGTGTTTGTGTTGGTGTGAATGCGTGTGTGTGTATGTATGTGCTGCTATCCATTGATGTATGTGTGTGTGGAAATCTGTTTCTTGTTTTTGACTGTGTGTGTGCTGCCATTCACTGTTGTTATTGTATCCATGTGTGCTGTCATTCATTATTTGCATATCTGCTCTGTCATCCTTTTCTGTTGTGGTGTGTGTGTTTGTGTGCTAATTAACAAGGGGGGTCCTGGGAGTCCCTCTGCCAGACATTAGTCCTGGTTACGAGAGACTTACCCAGAGTCTTTAGCTCACTATCTTTCACAGAGAAGAAATATCCCAAACATATCAGTCTTTGTCCTGCCCTGGGGCAGTCCAGCACCGAAATTCTAGGCAATTCTCCTCTGAACAAGAGTACCAACAGCATCCCCAGACACGTGTTTCTATCTGGTTGGACCTCATCAGTAAGGAGGAGCTGTGCCTCTCTAAGAATAGTGAGCAAGGGGTCCACGTCTGGATTCCCCTAGTAACTTAGAGTGAGACCCAAATTTACTTAAATATGCTAATTAACAAGGGGGGTCCTGGGAGTCCCTCTGCCAGACATTAGTCCTGGTTACGAGGGACTTACCCAGAGTATTTAGCTCACTATCTTTCACAGAGAAGAAATATCTCAAACATATCAGTCTTTGTCCTGCCCTGGGGCAGTCCAGCACCGAAATGCTAGGCAATTCACCTCTGAACAAGAGTACCAACAGCATCCCCAGACATGTGTTTCGGTCTGGTTGGACCTCATCAGTAGGAAGGAGCTGTGCCTCTCTAAGAATAGTGAGCAAGGGGTCTACGTCTGGATTCCCCTAGTAACTTAGGGTGAGACCCAAAATTACTTAAATATGCTAATTAACAAGGGGGGTCCTGGGAGTCCCTCTGCCAGACATTAGTCCTGGTTACGAGAGACTTACCCAGAGTATTTAGCTCACTAGCTTTCACAGAGAAGAAATATCACAAACATATCAGTCTTTGTCCTGCCCTGGGGCAGTCCAGCACTCAAATGCTAGGCAATTCTCCTCTGAACAAGAGTACCAACAGCATTCCCAGACACCTGTTTCAGTCTGGTTGGACCTCATCAGTAGGGAGGAGCTGTGCCTCTCTAAGAATAGTGAGCAACGGGTCCACGTCTGGATTCCCCTAGTAACTTAGTGTGAGACCCAAAGTTACTTAAATATGCTAATTAACAAGGGGGGTCCTGGGAGTCCCTCTGCCAGACATTAGTCCTGGTTACGAGAGACTTACCCTGAGTCTTTAGCTCACTATCTTTCACAGAGCAGAAATATCCCAAACATATCAGCCTTTGTCCTGCCCTGGGGCAGACCAGCACCGAAATGCTAGGCAATTCTCCTCTGAACAAGAGTACCAACAGCATCCCCAGACACGTGTTTCAGTCTGGTTGGACCTCATCAGTAAGGAGGAGCTGTGCCTCTCTAAGAATAGTGACCAAGCGGTCCACGTCTGGATTCCCCTAGTAATTTAGGGTGAGACCCAAAGTTACTTAAATATGCTAATTAACAAGGGGGGTCCTGGGAGTCCCTCTGCCAGACATTAGTCCTGGTTACGAGAGACTTACCCAGAGTCTTTAGCTCACTATCTTTCACAGAGAAGAAATATCCCAAACATATCAGTCTTTGTCCTGCCCTGGGGCAGTCCAGCACTCAAATGCTAGGCAATTATCCTCTGAAGAAGAGTACCAACAGCATTCCCAGACATGTGTTTCAGTCTGGTTGGACCTCATCAGTAGGGAGGAGCTGTGCCTCTCTAAGAATAGTGAGCAAGGGGTCCACATCTGGATTCCCCTAGTAACTTAGGGTGAGACCCAAAGTTACTTAAATATGCTAATTAACACGTGTCTGGAGTTTCTGTTGGTACTCTTGTTCAGAGGAGAATTGCCTAGCATTTCGGTGCTGGTCTGCCCCAGGGCAGGACAAAGGCTGATATGTTTGGGATATTTCTGCTCTGTGAAAGTAAGTGAGCTAACGACTCTTGGTAAGTCTCTCGTAACCAGGACTAATGTCTAGCAGGGGGAGCCACAGGACCCCCCTTGTTAATGTGCATATTTAAGTAATTTTGGGTCTCACCCTAAGTTACTAGGGGAATCCAGACGTGGACTCCTTGCTCACTATTCTTAGAGAGGCACAGATCCACCCTACTGATGAGGTCCAACCAGACCGAAACATGTGTCTGGGGTTTCTGTTGGTACTCTTGTTCAGAGGAGAATTGCCTAGCATTTTGGTGCTGGACTGCCCCAGGGCAGGACAAAGACTGATGTGTTTGGGATATTTCTTCTCTGTGAAAGATAGTGAGCTAAAGACTCTGGGTAAGTCTCTCGTAACCAGGACTAATGTCTGGCAGAGGGACTCCCAGGACCCCCCTTGTTAATTTGCATATTTAAGTAACTTTGGGTCCCACCCTAAGTTACTAGGGGAATCCAGATGTGGACCCCTTGCTCACTATTCTTAGAGAGGTACAGATCCACCCTACTGATGAGGTCCAACCAGACCAAAACACGTGTCTGGGATTTCTGTTGGTACTCTTGTTCAGAGGAGAATTGCCTAGTATTTTGGTGCTGGACTGCCCCAGGGCAGGACAAAGACTGACATGTTTGGGATATTTCTTCTCTGTGAAAGATAGTGAACTAAAGACTCTGCATAAGTCTCTCGTAACCAGGACTAACATCTGGCAGAGGGACTCCCAGGACCCCCCTTGTTAATTTGTGTTTGTGTGCTGCCATCTCTTATTGTGGTGAGTGCGGGTGTCGTGTGTATGTGTTTCCAAACAATATTATCTATGGGTGCACCCATAGGAAAACACAAACACAAGCTCACCTCCCCCAAGATTTGGGGAAAAGCCTCCTTGGAGTTTTGTTGGCCACCAGTATCCAGTGATTTTAATGAATAGCAAATAAAGAATGAAATCTGCCCAGACCAAGAAACTCCGGGAGAACTGGCCTAAGATTACTGAACTCCACACCTGATGCTAAACTCCACAGGGGCAGCCACCTGTCAGTGACTGTGTTTTTAGCCGATTGGGGGCTCATCCGGAAATGGTTGCGCCCATCCTCAGCAAAGTACGGATGGCGCAGAACTCAGCCTCGGTGGCGCTAGGATTTCTGGGGGCGGGCACAGAGACTGATGGGCCCTAACATTCTTTCTATTGTGGGAGGAACACCCAGAATTCTGCGTTGCGCAACTTGTCTTCTGCGTTTTTTTTCCATTCGCTTGGCAGCGCAGTAATGAGGCCGCCGAAGTCTACATTACCGTAATGTATGTGGAATTCATCACGCCTTGCGCCGGGAAACGTCCGCATCAGCAAACGACTGCAACGTAATTAGATTGGAGCCAGTCGGAGCATGGCCTAAAACTGTTCCTCGCGGACTCCCTTTCCCAATCACATTTGTTTTCATTTCAATTATTTCTCCTTCCATTGTATTTATGTCAATCGGCTAAGTAAATACAGCGCGCATTGCGCTGATTTCTTTCCGAACTGTCCGCGAAAGTAATTTCTCATGATTTGCATAATCAATTCCTCTTCTGGGCACCCAACCTCTGCCCGCTTGAATGCATGCTGTAAACGGATCTTCGAAACCTGCTTAGCAACAGCAAAGCCCATGCCTTTCACTGGACAGAATAGGAACCTCTAATTACATGTTGCCTACCCTTTAGCAGAACAATACAATTAAAGCGGGTATTGCAACAGAGAAGATTACAGTCCTTACAACCGAGAGAAATAGGTCCTGAGGCGCTATGTAAATAACGGGAAATATAATAATAATAATTATTATTATTGTTACATCCTCTCTATACACTAGCTTTTCCCTTGCCAGATTCCAGAATATCATCTAAATTCCTGTACAACCTGCGGATATTGTTTTGAATTAAGACATTATTTGAAAACCTGTTATCATATAAAACAATGCAGAGTTTTAAAATACATGCATAGATATCATTCCATTCAATTCCCTTGCCCGCCTATAGCTTTCCAAGCGTATCCACCTTACTAATTAGTCCTATCTTATGATATACACTAGACGGACCTGGCACAGGGGTGCCAGTCAGTCAGCTTCCTGGAACGCTGGCAGAATCTGCCAGTTTAAGACAGCATTGAAGGAAAGCTGTACGCTGCTCCTGGATGAGGCATGCGCCTCCTCTTGTCCCTGCTCTATGACTGTTCCCGTGAGAACAAGCTCTGTCCGCCCGTCCCTGTTCCCATGCAAAACATTGTCTGGGGATGCTTGTGGTCTCGTGTAGAAGGGATGTGATCTAGCAGTTTGGACTGGACTGCGCCTTTTGGGGTGCGACCAAGCTTGATCTGTGTTGTAACGTGAGCGGCCATATGATGGCCAGCGTGTGTCAAGGGTTTTGTCACATGGAGTTCCCTTTGACACCATTAATAGAAGAGGGTGCACAGCTCACCATGTGCTAGTTCTGAGCCACCATCTCTGGCTCCCGTGTGTATTTCCTGAATGCATGCGGGTGGGGGTGCAACTCTACACGGCCCATAACAACTGGCGATGGAAGAAGTTGAGGTTCCTGCATGCACGCTGCCCGCGCTGGTACACACTGCAAGGAGCGCTTGCTGCATGGTGTCGTACATCGAGTTGGGCCTGCTCTGATGACCGTCGGCCTCCCCGAAGAGGTCCCACTGTGAGCGGGCTCGGGTACCATGAGTCGCCAGGGCCTATAAACGCTCGGCACGTCTCTCGTGCAAGTCCCTGCTAGGCCAGGACTTTCCTGGTGACCGCTGGCCCACGTCACCGGAGGACTCGGCACGTGTTTTTAAAAGCCCAATTGTACTGACTAAAGAGGCTGCAACAATGGGGCAAGGCAAGGTCCCAGTGGGTGCTCAGGAGGTCCGCTTTCCGATACACTGCGGGCCGAAGTTTGTTTACCAATTGCCCCCTGCCGCGGCTCTCATCACAAGGGTGCTTGTGCAGTCTGTCACAGGCCCACAGGGCGGCAGGGGTGGGGGGCACTCTCTGGCAAAAGAGGTAAAAGCAGACCAGTCCAGAAAAAAAGAAGTTGCTTGAATACGTCAGCAGGTATGACTCCCAGGCACTCTTTGCCCGCAAGGTGTGTTTTTTTCCCCCTGCTGCAGCTCTCAGCCCAGAGAGTGATTTAGCGGTATGGTCCTGGGGCCCCAGAGCTACCAGATTAAAGAGGGAAGGCACGGGGTGAGCGGGAAGATGTATACAGACCCAAGGTTCAGTGGGAAAAGGGTGGCTGCCAGCAATACCACATTCAGCACACCTGGGCCAAGTAATATTCAAGGACCCAGTCAGAGGCCAAATAATGTTCAGACACCATGGCAGGGGAGGAGTAGTCATATCCACCCCAAGGCCCTCTGTTTCATAGCCACTGAGTGCCAGAATTTAATGTAAAAGGGAGTCCTGCGTCCTTGGGCACCAGCCGGGTGCACTGCCTGGAGAGACTAGACCAGTTTTAAGAGGCAGCTGAGATAATTCATGACACAAGGAAGAAACCCTCCTGCTATTTTATGCAGTGATCGACGTCCAAAAACTCTATAAGACACTGCCCCCAGGAGCTGGAACATACCAAGAGGGGAGGAATGTGCTAACAGAATATTTTGCTCGATGGTAAACATTGATTTTGAACGAGTTCAGCTGCGGCAAGCGGCCCAAGGTCCAGATGAGCCCCTTGACTCGTTTTACATTAGGCTCCACCAGCTGGCCACTGCATAGGCCTTAACGGATGAAGAGGGTGAGCTCCGAGACCAAATAATCCAGTTATGCCACTCACACAAGTTGTGCACCCAAATCCTGATATAGCCGGGGATGCCCCTAGCAAGGATGTTGCAGGAGATGCCACAAGTCAGGACATATTGCCACTCTCGATCGGAACTCCCAAGAGCGCAGAACACTGGAAGAACAGGCGCTCCAAAGAGTCTGCCAACGTAACTCTCATTATCGAGGAGCAGGGCTGGTGATGAAGGTTAAGATGAAGACGTAAGTGGTGGTTCTGTAGCAGCTATACATGAGCAAGAGGAAGAAGAGGTGTTCCTTCTGTCAGAAGAGGTCCGACTACTGCGGTAAGCAGCGCTGGCGTTGCAGCCAAGAGAAGGTTGAGGAGCAAAGCGACGGTGCAGCTGCACAAGAATTCCATAGGACAGAGGGCAATGGTACTCGGAGCGCCTGCACATTTTCTTGTTAATAAAAGTTGTGTATTGTTTTGTTGTTGTTACCTTTGTCATGAAATGTTGTAATGCGAGCCAGTTGCATGACGGACGGCGTGAGTTGAGGGTTTTCTCACATGGCGTGTGTAAGGATTTGATCTTCTCCAGCATCCTAATGGAATCTAGAGTGAGAGTTATGATTGGCAATGGAATGTTACCGGTTAGAATGTTTGTGTGTTACTGGTGTTCTCTTGAAGGCAGTTGAGAGATGTAGCCTGAGAGAGAGGATGCTGGTGCTTGCCTATGTAAACTGGACTTTAACATCTGATTAATATGACTCTAGAAACTGGATGTTACACTTCCAAACTGATTAAAGAAGTTACTCATCCACACCTTGATGTCAGAGTCATTCTATAAGAACCCAGATTGCTACATTGGCGACGAGGATGCAGGCTGTGCTGGGGGGACAGCACAGAAGAAGAGACAAGCACCACCCGCCAAACCAAGGAAGACCCTCTCTCTCAGGTATGGCAAGCGCTTAAGGCTGTAGGCGCAGAAGGCCCTAGCGCAAAGGGCACAGGCGCAGAAAGTAAGGAGCTGCATCAGAGCCAGGGGCCAGCTGGCATGTCAGCAGTTAGACAGGTCAAGCACAGAAAAAAGTCAAGAGACTGTGGAAGGGCTTAGGGCCTAGAGACTGTGTTAAAGGGGTTTGGGACCCCAAGCTGCGGAATGAAGGGCTTGGAGCACAGGGCAGTAGTGATTTGAAGAGGCCTGCGGTCTAAGTTATGCCTGAATAATGAGGAAGCCATGCTGTGCAGCTGGGGCCTTGGAGCCCAGGGCAGCAGCATCAGAAGAGGCTGTGAACCTAAGCTGTGCCTAGAAGTGAAGTTGGTTGAAGGAGTTTGTGGCTAATGTGCAAAGCACCTGGGGCAGAGGAGGGTCTTGGGGGCCATTCCATTGTTTAAGAGGATTGTGGCTAGTGTGCAAAGCGCCTGGAGCAGAGGAGGGTCCTGGGGCCATTCCAGCATTTGAGGAGGCTTGAAGCCTGTGCCTGCACCTTGCGGATTTGGAGCCCATGAATGCACTTGCAGGCTTGGAGCCCATGGCACTATTGGAGGGGTTTAGAGCTCATAAATGCGCTTATAAAGGGGCTTGGAGCCATAATTAGTTGGAGTCAGCAAAAGAAGCATCTTGAGGGGCTGTGAGCCGGTGCAAGTGGGTTTGAAGGAGTTTGACGTTTTTTTGCTACATTCTGCTGGCATTGTGAATTTGTGGTTCAGCACCTCTGAGCTTTGACGGTACTTGAAGAGTTTGTGATGTGCCTAGGAGGGGCTTGGTGTCTCTTGCCGGATAGCAGAAGGGCAGTGTCTGTGCCTATGGTTTGGAGATCTGTGGGTTTATTGTTTTGGGAACTGCGTTATACAAGGATCACAGATAAACAAACTTACTTGGGTGCCGTTGGCGATATTGGAGCAAGCAGGATCCGTGGGTGAGTACTGCGTGGTGTTGCTCGAGTGTCGGAGGAGGCTCTGTGAGTGAGGAGAGCAACATTGGAGGCTGTGGCGGCGGTTGGAGCAAGGGCAGCAGCGTTGGTGGCTGTAATGGCAGTTGGAGCAAGGGCTCTGTCCTCCTTGGAGCCGTGCTATGAGTGATGACGTCAGCCGGAGGTGCAAAGGACTCAGCGATTGTAGGGTTCTGTGGCTATGTCACTGAGGGAATTGTTGCTGGTGACATACAGAAGAACACTGTTGCTGTTGGAGGAGATGCGGGGGCACACAGCGTGTTGTCGGCTGTGGTACTAGAAGAAAGCACCTTGTGGCGTGGGTACGTGTCCAGGAAATGAGCGTCAATGCCGCGTTTGACCTCCTGAACCATAACCTACCCCAGAAAGCACTAAAAAAGACCACCAACTGCTCTGACGAAGCCATCGGCTGGATAATGTCTTTCCTAAAAGATAGGATATCTAGGGTCCATTGGGGGGACAAGTTCTCCTTAGAAAAGGAAATCCTTTGTGGAGTCCTGCAAGGGGCCAGCATGTCACCACTGCTATTCAATCTCTACCTGAGGTACCTATGCCTTGTCCTCGATCACATCAACACCTATTTTAAAAACTACGCTGACGACACACAGCTGGTGTTTGAGTTACGTGGCAACTATCAGAAAGACAGTGATCAATTTACCACGATCTACAACAACGTGGAGAAATGGATGGACTCCAATTGGATGTGCCTCAATGGAAAAAAACTGAGCTCATGATATTTGCTCATCTACAGCTAGAGCTAAATTACCTTCCTCCTATAAGTCCTTCCAGATCAAAGACACCCCCATCCCAGTTCTATGTAAGGTTAAAACCCTCGGGATGATGCTGGAAGCATCACATGGGGCAGATGCCCCAGTGCAATATATAAAAAAAAACTGCGCATGCCATCTTAGACTATTAAAAGCCATCAGACCCTTCATATCAGAGGAAAACTGCACAACCATAGCAAGAGCGGCTATTATGTCACACCTTGACTATGGCAACGCTCTAGTCCTGGGTGCCTCCAAGCAGTGTCTGCAAGCTTACCAAGTTGTCCAAAACAATGCGGTTAGAATTGTTAAACTCAAGACCAGATCAGAGCACATCAGCAATTCCAGAAGGGAGCTTCACTGGCTGAAGATCGAGGACAGGGTACATTTTAAGACTCTAACCATCGTGCACAGATGTATCCACAGTAAAGCCCCTGATTACCTTAAAACCAGGATTAACCCATATGTTCCTAGTAGAACACTTAGATCATCCAACCTTGGTAAAATCACAGTGGCACCATACAAAATCAAAAGCGACCTAGGCAGATCCTTCCCTACTATCGCAGCCTCTCTCTGGAACAACCTCCCAGACCACATAAGATTGGAAACTAACTACATCTGCTTCCGCAAACAGGTGAAAACCCACATTTTCAAATAAACTACCTTCTTCGTCAATGCCTAGTTCAGAGTCAACTTACATGGTCGCCCCATTCTCATGTCTATTCGCTGTCTGTCTGTCCACTGTTTCCTTGTATCTGCGCCCGAGGCTTGCGAGCTACCGGCGCAATATAAATACTAACTAAATAAATAAATAAATAAATAAAATGGCAACAGGAATGAGACAGTTCGTGGGGGTTTGTCAATTTATGATACGCAGCCTCTAGAAGGTGGAGGTGTTTGAATTGGGACTACAATGCTGTGCCGTTTAGGAGCGGACGCCGAGGGACAGGCGGTAATAGAGCTGTGGCCTGAGGAAAACAGGAGCAGACAATTTCGTCTGCAATTTAGAAGTAGATCGTGAACTGAAGGGGTGATGATGACTTGTAAAAGCGTGAGTCAGACTGGCAACTAGGAATGTAGCATTTGAAGTTCTTCCTGCAACCAGCGTGGATGGGGCCGTGTCCCCCAAGGTACTTTTGGTTTAGCAGATGAGATGCTGCACGAGGAGCAGTGAATGGAGAAATTGTTTTTTGCTTTTGATGATATGTAAATTTTGGTTCAGCATATTGACTTAGTTTATTTATTGGGTAAGATGTCATGTGAGGCTTGTTATTGATCGTACATCCCTGTGTGTGTAGCTGAGTTGGATTGAATGCAAGAATTGGGTATGTCGTAGCCTCTGTTAGATAATTACAGGTTGTAATGCACTCTTATGTGAATTACATTGTAGATTGGCAATGAGTATAGCAATGTTGTTCAAAGGATATGATATGTGTTTGCTGTACTAACAATTCTTATCAGGTTGGACATTTTTTTGAGAAAAGGAAACACTGTATGTTATTGCATTGACTAATATTATTTTTCACAGATGGATTCTAAAGTGAAGTGAAGTGAAGTGGTTTGGTCAGAATTGCAAAAAATGTTGTGGAAGAGTTTCTCTGCACTAATGTTTTTCTCCACAGGTGGGACTTTTGTTAATGCTGAAATATTGTGACTTTTGTTATGTTAAAGTTTAGTAGTGTTGATTGTTAAGAAAATGTTTGGTTATTTTGCTTTGAAACCATACAGCATTTTGTGATGATAGGGTGAAGATTTTAGCAGAGTTTATTGCTGTTGGTGTGATGCTTGTGGTGTATGAAGTGTGGTTCTCCCTAAAATAGTTGTTGAGTGAGGAAACTTTCAACACGGGGGAACAGGAGAGGTACTGGAGTCACTGAGGTTGTGAAGTAGATACCCGAGTATCAGATATACTCAGCCTGGTTGGAGATGGTGTGTGTTTAGGCACACCTTGGTCTTGTGAATGGAGGGCGTGAGGGAGTTGAGTGTGTGTTTTATTGTGGGATGTTGGAGTTAAGATATGGATGAGAGGTATGGGTGCCTCTATGTGTGAAAAGTTTAGTAATGGTATTTTAGTAGTTAGATGCCTCTTCTTGACTTAGTAGAAAGAGGAAGGGCCATTGGTTGCAATGGTGTCCCACGACGGTGAGGACGTTTAATTGCATTTGGGAAGTTGGTTAGCAGAATGTCTTAGGTAGGTGAGATGATGCAGAGGCATCACAATTGTAAGTGTCTGTGTTTGTGTTTTATACAGCTGTCATGCTGGAGTTAGCTGGTCGTGTTTTTGATATCTCTAAGGAGGGTAGATATGTAAGGATTTGGTCTTCTCCTGCATCCTAATGGAATCTGGAGTGAGTGTTATGATTGACAATGGAATGTTACTGGTTAGAATGTTTATGTGTTACTGGTGTTCTCTTGAAGGTAGTTGAGAGGTGTAGCCTGAGAGAGAGGATGTCGCTGCTTGCCTATGTGAACTGGACTTTAACATCTGATTAATATGACTCTAGAAACAGGATGTTACACTTGGAAACTGATTAAATAAGTTACTCATCCACACCTTGATGTCAGAGTCATTCTACAAGAACCCAGATTTCTACAGCGCGCCATGTGAAACCGTTAATTAAAGAAGGCACACAGCTCGCTGTGCCCCAGTTCTGAACCACCATCTCTGGCTCCCGTGTGTATTTCCTGAACGTATGCGGGTGAGGGGTCCGGCCTTACCCGGTTCATAACAATTTGCGTATGGTCTTTCCCCTTCTGTAATGGCTTGGCAGGCTGAAAAACAATAGTCTGGAGGGTGGCACAGAGGTATGCCAGTGGTTGTGATTAATTCAAAACATTCCAGCCTTCATCTTATGGTTTGACTAAAGTTGCCCTGAGTAGGATGGGTATGCCCACATGTGGTCCCCGAGCCTGCTTGCCTAGCGACCGAAGCACTCTTTACTTATGATGCCCAATAAGGCTGAAACATGTCTGGGGATGCTTGTGGTCTCGTACAGAAGGGATGTGACCTAGCAGTTTGGACTAGACTGCCCCTTTTGGGGTTGGACCAAGCCTGATTTGCATATGCTCCTTCCCCTTCTGTAATGGCTTGGCAGACTGGATAACGATGGTCTGGGGTGGTGCCCAGAGCTATGCCAGTGGTTATGATTATTTAAAAACCTTCCAGCCATCACCTTTTGGTTCTGCTCCCACGTGTTCTGTTGTCAGTGCTCTAGCCCTGCTTCTGTGTGAGCTGGGCTCTTTTCTCCTCTCTCTGCTCCAGTGCAAGCAGGGCTCTGTCCTGCTGTGCCTGCTCCAGCTCTAGCAGTGTGCTGTCCTCCTGTCCCTGCTCAATCGCTGTGCCTGCACAAGCCAGGCTCCCACATCCTGCCCCAGCTTTCGTGTGAGCAGGGCTCTGTCCTACTGTTCCTGCTCTATCACTGCTCCAACATGAGCTGGCACCGGACTCCTGTCCTTACTTTATTGCTGTTCCCGTGCGAGCTAGGCTCCGTCCTCCTATCTCTGCTCCCATGTGAGCCGGGCTCCATCCTCCTGCCCCTGCTCTATCGCTGTTCCAGCGCAAGCCGGGGTCCACCCTCCTGTCCCTGCTCCCACACAAGCCGGGCTCTCTCATCCTATTGCTGCTCTATCTCTGCTCTCACCCGAGTCAGACTCTGTCCCGTGTGAGCAGGGCACCATCCTCCTGGCCCTAAGATATCGCTGTTCCTGTGCAACCCGGCTCCGTCCTCCTGTCCCTGCTCCGGTGTGACCAGGCTCTGTCCTCCTGTCCCTGCTCCAGTGCAAGCTGGGCTCTGTTCTGCTGTTCCTGCTCCAGTGCTAGCTGGGCTCTGTCCTCTTGTCCCTGCTCTATCGCTGTTCCTGCAAAAGCCAAGCTCCCACATTCTGCCCCAGCTCTCATGCGAGCCTGGTTCTGTCCTCCTGTCCCTGCTGCTGTGCAAGCCTGGCTCTGTCCTCCTGTCCCTGTGCTATCACTGCTCCAACATGAGCTGGCACCGGACTCCTGTGCCTACTTTATTGCTGTTCCTGTGCCAGCTAGGCTCCATCCTCCCATCCCTGCTCCCGTGTGAGTGACCTCAGTCCTCCTATCCCTGCTCTATCACTGCTCGAGCGTGAGCCGGGGTCCGCCATCCTGTCCCTGCTCCCATGCAAGCTGGGCTCTCTCCTCCTGTCGCTGCTTCATCTCTGCTCCAATCCGAGTCGGTCTCTATCCCACGTGAGCCGGGAACCGTCGTCCGGTCCCTAATATGTCACTGTCCCTGTGTGACCCGGGCTCCGTCCTCCTGTCCCTGCTCCGGTGCCAGAATGCCCACTCTCGCACAACCCTCACTGCTGCCTCCACGCCAAGAAATTGCATCAGTGGCTATGCCTGCTTGACCTTGAGTCATTTTACAGAAGAGACCACGTACCTCCACATCAATGAAACCTCCACTGTGTTGTGACATGAATCATGGCCAGCTCCACCTTAAGGAGAGAACCATCTTAAGGGAAGAAGAGGGAATCCATGGACAAGGAGAGGAGGGAGGAAGAGGGAAATAAAGAAAGGTTGCAGAACTTCCTGTCTCTGTTTGTTTATGTAAATGGTGTGTGGGGCCCAGGCCAGTGAGGCTCCAGTGAAGAGAGCCCAAACTAGTCACAACAACTGACGATGAAGCACCATGTTCCACGCAGTGCGACGACCCAGGACTGACTGCCGGTGCAGGTAGGCAGAAGCAAAATAGACAGGAGAGGGAACCGCAGTCACACCAACAAGTGCAGCCGGACCGGAGAGGGAGCCATCAAGGAGGTCCAGCAGACCAAATCTGCGTCCAAGGAGGGACGCATACATCCAACAAGACCGGAGAAGAAGAACTGACCCAGGGGAAGTAAAGACCCACAAGTGAGGAGGACGAGGCCGAAGTGGTGATGCTGCACCATGGTGCCAAGGTTGGAGCGGGAGGCTCACTGACCAGTTGGCAGAGAGGAAGAGACCAGAGAGAGGGGACCGCCGTGCCGCAGCGGTAAGAAAACCTGCTGCACAGCAGCACAGAGAGAGCGAGCAAAGGTGGAGGAGGAAGGAGAGAATGTGCATCGGCTGAGCCACGTGCACCCAACTATGTGTGCATCAGCGGGCGCTGCATATGATGCAGAGAGGCTGCGTATGACACATGGTTAAGAAAAGAAAAAGAAATTACCAAACACAAGAAAGGAAGATGACCATCCAATGCAACAACCCTGGGATATAGACTGCCCACTAAACCAGCAGGGAAGTGGCCCCCACAGAACAACAGAGGGACACTTCTCACATCAGACCCTACCAGCAGGCCAACAGGGTGCACAAACACATGCACAACATACTTACAACATAAACAAATGTCAAAAAAAATCCCACCAGACGGCACCAAGGGAGGACACCTGAATTAAGGACAGTGAGAAGAACATACAATGAAGTGCGGAGCAGAGAGTACGACACCAAAGAAGCGCACACCAAGAATAAAGCAAACCACAAATAACACAAAGATCAGTACATAAAACAAACTGCAGGGGAATATGACCTGCAGAGGAATCTAAAATGATGGCGCCAGTGGAAGAAGTACAAATAGACAGAAGTGCACCGCAGAGAGATACTGCCCAAGGAGGAGGCCACAGGAGAGAATGCCCACAGAGGGGGCCACAGGAGAGACTGCCCAAGGAGGGGGCCATGGAAGAGAATGCCCAAGGAAAGGGCCCAAAGAGGTACCAAACATAGGAGGAGGCAGGAGCTCCTGCCACAGGTGACAAAGAGATGTGCCAGGCTGTGAGACAGCACTGTCGTGTGCCGGGATGCAGAACCAGGACCACTGCAGGTGAGTGTAACTAAGGGTGAGGAGGACCCCACAGGACGCAGTAGATAAGAAGGAGAGCTGCCAGGAAGACACATTGGGGTGAGGAAGACCCAACACAGCATAGCATCTGGCCCAGAAAAGCAGTGCCCGGCGTTAACCAGCAAGTCAGGAGGGTGATGAGCACCCACACAGCTGACGGCAAGCGGTGCTCATCAGCGGTGGGAGGTGGACGGACGTGCGCATTATGCACTGACCAGGGCGAGCCGACCACGCGGCTGCAGAGAGAGGGGCAGTGCGTACAAAGCATGTGGCATCCACATGACGCCACCAGGGAACATCCCACCGAGAGAGCCGACATATGAGCCGTCGCATCACATGCAGCTGCACAGAGAGGAGCAGTGCGACAACCGCTACAACATCAATAACATTAGGGATATGAGAATAAAAGGGCAAGCAAGGACACACATGGCCACCACACTACGCCGCCAGGGTGTATTACAAAATAAAAGAGGGTCTAACAAATGAAGAGAGCCACTCCCAAGGAACAAGAGCACAGGCCAGGAACACTACATAGCAGGACACTACCAGGCCTTCCCAGAAAAGTCAACGGGAGACAGGGCACGAAGCAGTCACCAACAGAGGCCCCAACGATCAAGCCATCAATACCAACAAGACAAGGATCAAGTCAGATGGGGAGCAGGTGCAAGTGGATCTAGGTCACTGGCCTAAGCCTGCCCACCTGGTCCCTTCCTGGTTGCTGCTTTTTTTCCCTACTCAAGGAGCACTCCAGCCTCACCTGGCCTAAGCACCACCCACCTTCTTCACCCTGCCTCTTCCTTTCTGCTCTTAACTCTTAGATCAAGAGCGTCTCTCGCCCAGGCGTCCAAAGCGAAGGGCATGCGAAGAAAAGGGCAATTCCTGTTTGGACCATGAGAACCCAGGGCCCGGACCCCTCCTCAGACAGCAGGTAAGCATGCACCAACATGTTTACTTCCTCTGTTCCCACAGGCCATCCCCAACATCATCAGGCTACGCCAATGTCAACTTCTCCAGTGCTGGGATGAGGACAGGTGCTCCATGGCACAGTAAGATGTGCATTTGTTAAAGTTTTATTCTCGCGCTGCAGCGTGTGTGTGTGTGGTTCGCTCACATCACACTTGCCTGACCACGTGGTCCCTCGCAACTCCCCATCACATTATCACGTGTGCCTCGTGCCCCCCTTCTCCAGTCTCCTGCACCCACATGCCCCCTTTGCTCTTCCTCCTTGACTGCCCTAATTTGCATTGTATTGCTTTGTGTTCTGCTGCATTTTTCCTTCTTCTAGGTTTACATTTGTCGACTGCTTTGTTCTTTTGTATATTATTCTGTGTTCTGCTGTGCTCCACCCTCATCTAGTTTTCTCGTTTTAATGACTGCTCTGTTCCTGACGCCCTGGTAACCTGATTTGCTTACTGGACTGCCTTGTTTTCTGCCCGCTCTTCCATCTGGGCTTTTGTCTACTTAGTCAATCGTCCACTATTGTCTTGTCCCTTTCTGTCTCGTCTTCTTGCACCCCTCATTGTGTCCTCCCATAATGCCCCCCACCTTTTCCCTCCACCCCTCTTCCTCTCTACTCTTTCCCACCTACTCTATGGTGTTCTCTATTTCTCCTATCTTTTCAAACTGCTTCTCTGTCGACTATCCTGCTCTCCTCACTAAGTCTGATAGGAAGAATTTCAAAAAGGATATCCTGGTCTCCAACCCAGGCCTCCCTACCACGGACACCTATACCAGTGCTTTCTCCAGACAAACCCTCACCGACATCCTCTTTGTCGCTCCTTCGCCAGACCTATGAACTCTTCATATGTCTCTGTGGTCTCTCCTTTCTTTTCTTCTCCCATTAATGGTGGATCCGGTGGGAGGCCGTCCTGGCCCTCTTTCACTCCTCTAAGGTTATCATTAATGTTTTCTTTTCTTCTCCTGCTGTCCCTTCTCTAACCTCTGCGGCTTCCTTGCCTCCCCCCTCTGCCTCCTCCTTCGGTACCTTGCCCTCTCCTTCTTCCTCTTCTGCTCCCCCTCGAGCTCCTTCTACACCTCAGCAGGGGGTACCTCTGATTTGTACTCCTCCCCGGAAGTCTTTCAAGGTTGGCAACCTTCTCCATATTGCCACTCTCAACTCTTGCTCTGCTGTCAAACACTCCTCTGACATCTGCCTCCTCCTGGAAGAACTTGATCTCAATGTCCTCAGTCTCACCGAGACATGGTTCACGGCCAGCTCTGTCAAGAGCTTTGACACTCTCCTTCCTGATAGTAACAAGATCCTCCCTGCACCCAGATCTAACCGTTCCAGAGGGGGTGTAGCCTTGATCTTCCCGGAGTGGATTCCTGCCTCTGTCATTCCTATGCAGGCCTACACCTCTTTCTAATGCCTTGTCTGCAGGCTCTCTCTCTCCTGGCCACTCTTTTATCATGGCTACTATCGGCCACCATATCAGATCACCTCCTTCCTCTCTGAGTGGGTGGACCTCTCCTCCTCCCTCCTGGCCTCAACCACTAAATTCCTCCGTCTTTGAGACTTTAACATCCACCTGGATGCTTCCTGTCCTTCCTCTGGATTATTTTGTGACCTCTGCGACTCTCTCTTTCTATTCTCCCCTTTGGCCCGACTCACTCTGCAGGGCACACTCTGGGTGTTCTGACCTCCTAAGGCCCCCCTCTCTATCTCTCTCACCACTCCTCTCTCCTGGAGTGATCACTTTCTCCTTTCCTCCCATCTCTCCCTCTCTACCCCTCAGGCCAAGCCAACTCCAGTATTGCCCCCTACCTTCTCGGCCATCCGACCAATGAAGCGTGTGTCAGTTGAGGCCTTCGTTGCCACTTTTTCTCCACCTCCTCCTCCTCTGGCTGATTCACATCCTAACACAGCCCTTTCCATGCTTCACTCTTCTATCTCTGACACTCTTGATGTTCTTGCCCCTGTCATGAGGATCTTCTTGAAGCCCAAAGCCAAGGTCAACACCTAGTATGACTCTGACCTCCTCACCCTTAAACGCAAGTGCAAAGTGGCTGAGAGGAAATGGCTATCTTCTTGCGCATCCTCTAACAAACTGGCCTGCCACCTGCTCTAAATGTCATGAACCGTCGTCTGCGCCCCTTCTGGACTTTCTGGTCCCTGACCCATGGGGGATTGAATGCAGTGATCCTTCCAACATGGCCGCTCGAAACGGAACACTCCTGATCAGTCTCTACGTTCCACACTGCACGCTCTACAAGAGAGACACGCCCCCGCGGCTCTGCGCATCTCAATGCTACCACTTGCTGTAGTCGGACGTGTGTTGCCGAGTTTGTTCGGGCTCCCTTTTGATTCCTTGTTCCCGGTTCCTTGAAACCCTGTCCTTCCTCCCATTCCTCTACCTTATCTTCCTGGATTTCTTCCGCGCTCAGGTCACGGCGTTCCGTGCCTCAGAGTGCAACTTCATTCCTTCCTGGTATCCATCCTGGACTTCTGAACACTCCCGGAAGCTGGATAGCGAACCTCATGCTGGAATCTGAGGACCAGCATTCGGGTGTGTACAAATCCCGGACCGTGAGAAAGAAGACATCCCAGAAGGTCGCAAGCAAACAACAAAAGCAGGTGAGAAGGGGAGAGACTTGTGACAGATTGAGACGCCAAAAACACGATACAGACACAGAGATGGAAGCCGCTGTTCAAGACCTCATGCGAGGCATGCAGGAACTAACCACGGAGGTACAGAACCTTAAGGCTGAGAATGCTGCATTAAAACAGCTAGTTTTGTCACGTGACTCTGCAACTAAAGAAAGCATGTTATTGGGAGGAATGGTGGACAAGTATGAAGTATGATGACAAATCCCGGACCGTGAGAAAGAAGACATCCCAGAAGGTCACAAGCAAACAACAAAAGCAGGTGAGAAGGGGAGAGACTTGTGACACCAAAAGCAATACCAGCTCTCTGTCGGAACTAAGAAGAGAGCGCACATCCAAGCCTGCATCTCTGCGGCATCTAACAACTCGGCCGAACTCTTTAAAATCTGCAAGGAGCTGGCCAAACCTGCTGCAGTCTCTACCTCTCCTGTCCCATCCCAGGCCCTCTGCACGGCCCTGGCTTCTCATTTCATCGCTAAAAGCCAGGACATCCTGCCCATCCTCTCGTCCTCTCCTCCTCCTCCCTCTACTCTTTACTCTACCACTGGCCCACCTGTGGCCACCTCTCCTCCCTCTTTCTCTTCCTCTCCTCTCTTCTCCCCTGATGAGATTTCTAGACAAGTCCAATCTATGAAAGACTTGTCAAAACAGGTACTTTCCTGTTCTTCCAAAACCATCAAGGACCACATTGACACCCTCGCTCGGGCCCTGGCTGACTTCTGCCACCACTCCTTTGCCACTGGAACCTCCCCTTTACCCCTGAAACACTTTCTTGTGCACCATCTTCTCAGGAAACCCTCAGCCAACCCTTCTTGCCCAGCTAACTATCGTCTGATGTCCATCACTCCTTTTCTGGGCAAACTTCTGAAAAAGCAGTCCATCTCCCGGCTTTATCTTAAAAATGAATCATTTTGTTGTCTCCATGACCATGAATCTGGCTGCAGAGCAGCACGGAAACTACTCTCCTGAACATCCATGAAGACCTGCTCTCTAACCTTAATTCTAATCTCCCCTCTGTCCTCATCTTACTAGATACCTTTGACACAGTCAACCATGCCTTCCTGCTCAATTGTCTCCATGATAACCTGGGTTTCACCGATCAGGCCCTGGCCTGGCTGACCTCTTTGCTCTCTGATTGACCCTCCCAGGTCCAACATGGGTCCTTCCTTTCCTCTATCTCACTCTCTACCTGTGGTGTTCCTTAGGGGCCTAGCCTCTCTCCCTGGCTGTTCAGCCAATACCTGGCACCTCTGGCCCACCGCATTGCCACTCTCTGCTCTAACTTTCAGTGCTATGTGGATGACACTCAGCTCATTTTCAGGCTCCCCTTTGCCACCTCTTCTCCTTCTCTTATCTCTGACTGTCTGTCTGCTATCCAGGAGTGGTGTGCCGCCTTAATGACAGTAAGACAGAGATTCTCCTCATTGGCACACCTGCACCCTCCTTTCCTGTCACTCTCTGGCTGGCCTCACTTGTCCCTCTTCCTGCTCCCATCCGTGAGGCTAAGAACCTCTGGTTCATCTTTGACTCCACATTCTCCTGTACTCCTCACATCTCTGACGTCTCTAAGAAGTCAAACTACCAACTGCACCTCCTCAGAGGTATTCTTCCTTTCCTCTCCTTCCCCCTGAAGCTCACAGTAGCTCTGGTTCTCTCTAGGCTGGACTACTGCAACAGCCTTTTCTAAATCTGCCTGCTTCTACTCTTGGCCCTCTGCAACTCATCCAGAACAGAACTGTGAGACTTGTCCTTGGCCTCAAGCCCAGGCATTGTATCTCTGCAGCACAGTACTCTCTGCATTGACTCCCAGTGGCTGCAAGGATTAAGTTCACAACCTTCTGCATTGTCCACAGGGCGTTCTGGGGCCTAGGGCCTCAATACCTCCAACTCTCTCTTTGTAAATACCTTCCTACTCAAGCTCTTTGCTCCTGCATCTCCAACTCACTCAGGGTCAGTCATTTCTCCAAGCAACAAGTTGGTGGTAGATCTCTTTCTTCAGCAGGGGCCTCCATCTGGAACAGCATCCCTGCCTCTCTGAAACTTGAGAACCATCTTCGGTTCCGAGAGCACCTCAAAATCTTCCCCTTTGCTTCTGCTTTCTCTCTTCCTCTCCCCTGTTGATTTCATACTGACGCTGCACTGGTCACCTGGCTACTCTCTGATTTCAGGACCAGGTTACTGCCCGCCCAGTTGCACACCCGCACTGTCTCCCAGCAACCCTTGCACTTGGGTCTCTATCTATAACCCTACAGTCTCCCTACCTGCATTTTTGGACACCTGCTGTCCTCACTTACCCTTACACCTGTCACCTGCTAGCCGAACTGCTTGTTGTTGTTTTGATCCCATGTACAGCACTGCCCCTGCCCCTTTCCCCTGGCACTCCCCTCCACCCCTGCACGATCTCAATGTCAATTGGCCTAGTAAGATCGTTGTCTCTGTCCTCCCTCTGTTCCCCCTTCCTTGCCTCGTCGCGCCTTGAAACACTTGTGTATAGGCGCGTTACAAATGCCATATCATGTCATATCATATCAAGAATGGAAGTCTGTCTTTCTAACTTGTGAGTCAAGAGAAGCACATCACCATACACCACAGCAAGCCCAAACCAAAGTGCGAAGAGGGGCCGGACAACAAGTGTCCCCCATACACCTTTGGGGGAAGGCTGGACTGTAGAGGTGGCACTCCTAAAGCAAAAAACGATGCTGTTAAGGGAATGTCACAATGAGACTATCACACTTCGTAAACTGACACTGCACACAACAGTGGAACACATCACGGCTGCATGGAGTCAGCATGCATCAACACTGGAGGCCCCTCAGGGACTGCAGGCGGGGAGGAGGGGACACCCACTGCTCAAGATAACAGACAAAACAAGTACAGCTGACTATGGGGAAAGTGCATGCAAACACCTTGTCCTCCCGGTGGGAAACTGGCTCACAGCCTCCACCATAGACAGAGCAGCCACTGCCGCTGATCAGCGGCCCCCCAAGCAGGAGCAAGAGGCAAGTGCAAACCCCAGCTAACTAGAAGGCCAAGTGCAGCATGGGCAGGTGTATCAATGACATCACCGGTCTAAAGGGGGTGCTAGCAGATCTACCGGGCTAGAGTCATCAATAGCCAATAAGGCGATAGTGGGCAGTCAGAGGCCTCGACTATACAATCAGCCAAGCAGCATGCCTCAGGCCTGTACCAGCACTGTAGAGTCCCCAGCTGCCACTGAGGCAACCAACACAAGTCCTGCTACACGGGCTGCCTCCTCTATCTGACCGCTATGATTCAAATTGACAAAAGGCAGTCACTGACTGCTCAGTCTACGACTACAATGAAATCCCTGGATCGTCACTATGACCAGAACAGGGGACTATACTATAACACCAACCTTCAGTATGACTACAACTCGCCGAATGCACAGTACCTGTACTGGGGGGGTGGGAAACAAACTTATCTCCCGGCTTCAAAATAATTTTCCACCACAGCAACAACCGAATGGCATGGCTGCCAGCACAAAGGACGAGAAAAATGGAAAAGAGAACCACAAGAGTAGGGCTGCTCAGCAGGATGCCAAGGAGATGGGGCACTTGGCCAAAAGTTTGAATGAACAGAAACAAGATTTGACAAACAGCTTTCAGACGTTGCCATCCAAGGACGAAGAGAGAGGGGATCGGCAACAGCAAATGCCAGTGTCGTCTGTGTTGAAGGAAAGGGCGCTCAGGATGAAAGGCAGCTAAAAATGCCAGAGAGGACAATGATAATGGGGAAGAAAGATGTGGAACAGGAGCGAGTGACAGAGGGTGAGAAAGATATTAACGCCGCCGAGGCAACCGAGCACTGCACCGAGGAGACACAACAGAGTGGGGCATGAGTACGAATGCTGTGGGAGGAAAATCTCACCCTAGGCAGTTTTGCTAGGATGGCACACAGGTCCCGGCATTATTGCAGAGAGGAAAAACAGCGCAAGGGAACAAGAGCAAGGCGAATACCACAACGCCCTCCAGAGCGCAGGAGAAGAAAGATCAACCCTTACAAAGAGAATAAGCAAGAGGGGGTGTTGTGACATGAAGCATGGCCAGCCCACCTAAAGGAGAAAACCACCTTAAGGGAAGAAGAGGGAAGCCAAGGACAAGTGGAGGAGGGAGGAAGAAGAGGGGCTAGTAGAGCCCGGGAACAGAAACCTGGAGAGGGAAATAAAGTAAGGTTGCAGAGCTCCCTGTCTTTGTGTGTTTATGTAAATAGTGTGCGGGGTCCGGGTCAGTGAGGCTCCAGTGAAGAGAGGCCAAACGGGTCACAACACACTGGTTTCCCATTGCTCGCCCTATTGAGGCAGAGTGGGAGCACGCATTAGGATTAGCATTTTCACATCCTCTTCCCGCTCCACCTGCCAAAAACAAATGCTTTTCTGTTAGTACGTGCGTTCACCAGGTTTAACCTGCATTCACATTTTATACTGCAAACTACAAACATATTATGAAGGGGACGACAGAGACCGTAAAATACACTTTGGCAGCTCCCTCCATGTAAATTGGACTTTTTAAAAAAATTACTCCAAAGTGCCCCCGTTTGATAGGGTAATTGAGGGTCCCAAGGACCTTCCCCAACACCCTTTTAGATTAAGTGCAGTCACCAGTCACATCATACAGCTCCCAGGAGGGCAGCCAGTCTGGGTTGGGCGATGCAGTTCCAAAACTACCATACTCCAGACAAAAATGGATACCTATAATGAAAAGAAATCTAAAGTAAATTCCGGTATGAAAGAATTATTTACCATCCTTAGAGAATTAGAGTGCCCCGTACTCCCAGCACAAACCTGCACTAAAGATGCAACCTAGTGCTCAAATATGCAAAAAGCGTTTCTTGACAAAATCTCTCTACTACAATTCTTAGAATCTCAGAACTCCCCCACAAATCACTGTAGCCTATTTGAGTTTACATATGTCACCACTCGAGAAGTAGAGGAAATAATAGAGGAAATAATAACTAGTCTCAAACCATCGAGATGCCAAGGGGACATCTGCCCGGCAACAATGATCAAAGAAGTGGCATAGCCTTTGACGCCTTTCATCACAATGTTAATCAATGCTTCATTTGAAACAGGTACTGTCCCTACTAACCTAAAATATGCTTGAGTCCTACATCTATTAAAAAAGAAAACTAAGGCTAAGCCCTGTGTGCAAAGGGCTGTGGTTTCTGCTGTTTGCTGTGGCGTGGAGGAAGGAGGAAGGAGAATAAGGAAGAGAGGTGCGTGTGCCTGTGCCTTTAACCACCTGGCTGGCTGAGTCACCTGACCCAGTCCACTCGGCACTTAAGGCCGCCTCTCCCGCCCTTGTGGCGCTAAGCCCTGTGTGCAAAGGGCTGTGGTTTCTGCTGTTTGCTGTGGCGTGGAGGAAGGAGAAAGGAGAATAAGGAAGAGAGGTGCGTGTGCCTGTGCCTTTAACCACCTGGCTGGCTGAGTCACCTGACCCAGTCCACTCGGCACTTAAGGCCGCCTCTCCCGCCCTTGTGGCGCTAAGCCCTGTGTGCAAAGGGCTGTGGTTTCTGCTGTTTGCTGTTTGGCGTGCGGCGACAGGTGATCAGGGACTCAACGCTACAAGCAATGGATCCGTCAAACCTCACAGCGAGACTCACAATCTCGAGAACAAGAGCCCAATCAAAAAGGGCCGCATCCACGGATGAAATACAAGAGTTAAATGCCAAACGGTCGAGGAAAAAACAACAAAGTCAATACTTTTCATGTAGCTCTGCAACCGATCTAGTAGAGTCTAATGAACAAGATACGCCAGCTTATGTGGACTTAACAACAGAAGCCTTCGATGGCGTGTTTACTAATACATGCCAAGAGGCAGAGTCGCAGCCCCCGAACGATGGAGAGTTGAATTTTGCAGTTCCTAATATAAACTCAGATGTATCTCGCGCTACCACTGGCAGTTGTAAGGTCTCAGTGCTTGCTCTTTCAATGGAGACGGAAACCAACGCTTTGGTAGTGCGTGACAAAATACTAAATGAGGAAGATCTAATCGATCACACATATACAGATGCGACGGTGTCTCACTTACCGAGCGTGGTAAGACATGGCCGTTTGGGAGAGTCTGCGGCGTTGGAGCCTGCAGCGTTGGAGCCTGCGCGGAGAGATTCCGCGACGTCGCTGACTGAGGGGGAGGCACCCCCGACACTCGCTGGTGACGCGGCCGTCTGGAGGCGGTGCGGAGAGACAGACACTTCGCACAGTTCGTGCTGTGTCGAAAGCTACACCTTGATGAGGCTGGAAGAGGGCGGGAGTGCTAATGCGGGCGCTCTCCCAAAAGACGATCACGCCGATGATACCAAGCCTGCAGAGTCGCCCTGGGAGCGCTCAATGCAGATGAAAGAAGTAAGTGTCCATACAATGATGCTTGACTTCCCTAATGCCAATGCTATAGAAAACATCAACGTCTCATTCACTTGCCCGGATCTATCTAACAGTCCTGATCACAATAAGGGCTGTGGAGATGGTCCATACAAAGACGAAACATCGATAGGTTTGCAAATGTATGGTGGCGCTCAGAAGGAGCCCAGTGAGAGTAACATGACTGGGTTAAATGTTAATCCCCCATGTGAGAACAGAAACTCGTTAGAATTGGTTTCTACCGTGCTGCAAAATTTGATAAACATAAATAAAACTAGGATTTGTGATAAACAGCCATCTTTGACACCCAGAAATGTTTCCACAACGATTGCGTCAACCAAAAAACTAAGTATGTATGACACAGCTATTAATCAAGACATTTGGGGAGAAGATAGACCGAATAACTTTAAAGAACAAGAGGCAGTATCCCCTATGAGGTGTATACAGACGCAGGAGAGACATGTGCCCATCTCACAGAAGAGGG
Source organism: Ambystoma mexicanum (assembly GCF_040938575.1). Classification (NCBI taxonomy): domain Eukaryota; kingdom Metazoa; phylum Chordata; class Amphibia; order Caudata; family Ambystomatidae; genus Ambystoma; species Ambystoma mexicanum. The sequence continues at coordinate 1,125,409,802 of NC_090921.1, forward strand.
CCTCTAAACCGGATCATGTAGAACAGCGAAAACGGGAAATAACACATGAGATTAGCAGGTCTAACTCGCATTTAGACGTTTCATCAGAAGAGGAGGAAACTTCAGACTCTTCGATCGGTGAACACCCCTTTCCTAAAATAAGAAGAGAGGGGAGACGCTATAGTACCAACAGAGCAAAACCACTTGAGAGAAACGAAATCCTGAATCGAGTGACATGTGGCCATGTCCCTCTAAACGATCTATTAACGACATTAACCGCTGCCATGGCAATTTCTCTTACACCGTTCACAAAACTATACGAATCACTAAACGACAATGTAAAGGATATGTCAACCCTGTTAGCATTGATGATCTCAAAACTGGTTCAATTGGAGGCAATGCAAGGCTTGGGCAGCCTTAAACAAAATGAGATGAACCAGCAGTTGCTGTCAGGCATACAAGACATGAACGTATCTAAACAAAATGACAGGATTGACAAGAAGTTATTTGCTGAGGTAGCGAGGGAAGCTTTGTCTTTATTTCGTAAATCTCATGTTGTCCACAAAGGGGAGACGCCGGGGGCAGCCTGTCAAGAGAAAGACGCAGGTTGGATCCCTAAAGTAGTGAGCCCCTGCGATGAAGCAAACATTCCAAATCCGGCATTGAATGCCTCCCTCCACCCGCAACTGGAGTCTCTACACAAATCCTCTCTACACCTGAAGACGACAACGGAAACGTCACAGATCGTGACGAACGTCACAATGAACGAAGGGGACAGGACGGAGGTTGATCAGACTATGTTGGAAGAGGATTTGCAAAATATTACTAATAAGACGAACAGGAACGTGGACAGCTATACAAACTCACTCAACCTCTCGTTCAATTCTGCGTTTAGACAGACACAAAATGCGATGAACCCAGCATTGGGGGACGTCCAAATGGCCTCCTGTTCCGCTTTGAGCCAGAATGCAATAGATTTGGTTGTTGACCCGCAAAGTGATCAGTCTGTGATATTAAAGCAATCGGGCTTGTTCCCTATTTTTGGAAATTCAAAGACAGAAGCGAGCCCAGGTCGTGTAGGGGGTAAAACGAAAAATGCGCCAAATACAAAAAAACAAAAGAACATGCCGGCTCGGAAAAAAACGCAAAAAGGCGCACAAAAGTTTTTGCGAAACATAAATATGCTCCACTTAGTTGATAAAGCGATTACCTCAAGCCTAAAACTAACCGACTCAATTAAAGAAGGCAAGTCGGTGTTTCTTGATCAAGAGGCGACAAAGGCAAAGGACCCAGAGAGCGAGTATCATGTTGAAGATGACGCAATGGCAATGAAGAAAGTGAGTGTACAAAACGATGAGGATGAGAGACTACAGGCCGAATTACTGGAACTATCGGTCTACGAGGAAAATGCTACAGATGAAGCGAGCTCTGGTATTATCCCTGAGGAACCTTTAGCTAGCCCAAGAGTAGTGGTTAGCATAGAGAAGCCCACTCCAGATAATGAAATACAGAAAGTGAGTGTAGAATCAAAACCCCAGGTTCTCCTAGAAAAGACACTTAGCGAATCTCAGGGCCGAATGTGCGTGATATTACCTCCCATCGTTGAGATTAAAAATGACAAGAAAGAACCAAGGAGCCCGGAGTTTGTCACACTTCAAGAAAAAAGAGCCAGACAAAGGAGGAGGAACCACGCAAAATCAACGAGCCCCAATGAACTAAGTCTGACCTTTGCAAACATAAATCCACTGGAAGAAAGAAAGGAAGCATCACTGGCACTGATTCCTACTTTCAAACCGTCGAAGCACCGGAAGGTGGACCCCCAGCTATTAGAACCACTGGGACAAAATTCGAACATGAGACAACAGAGGTCTTGTACACGAACAACTGACTCCATGGCCCTGATTAAACTAATGTTGGAGCGCCTACATGGATATGAAAATCTAATTTTGAATCGCTCTAATGTGCTAAGACTATTACATCATGTCCCACAACTTCGGTCGCTTGATTCAAAAGACATAAAAAAATTCGAATTTCCAGATGAACATCGAACAGACAGAGTAATTTTACATTTAAACTCATCCTTAATCGCAAATGTAATTCTAGAGGCAAACGAAGAACTGCATTCATTAGGCTTCGACGCCTATAAAATGGCGGACTGCGTGAGAAGAGGAAATAAGGATGAAAATAAAGACCATAAAGGGGAATTCGCTCAGCGTGATAATAACGACTACGGATCAGAGTGGGACAAGAGAAAGAGTGTATCTTCGCCCACAAAACAACATTTACAACTGGCAAAGATCGAAATGGATTATAAAAACATCAATCCAGCTCCCAGTCGCAAGACTATAGAGTTGGAACACAGGATTCATCCATCCCAATGGAAAGAATTAAAATTACAATAAATAATGAGAATCTAATTGAGACCCCAGGTTTGGTACGCTCAAACAATCCACGGCGACCTATCTTAAATGAAGATTGGACCTGGATGGCGAGCGCACTGAATAGGAAGGCAACCAGCTAATGTTCAAAGTGTGAATCGCAACAAGATCTCACGTTTATTTCGTGGAACACACGCGGATTTGGTCATTTGATGCTCAATAACTGGCCTAGTAAATTACATTTGATTTGTCTTCAAGAGACCTGGATGTGCGAATCACCTACAATAGCAAATTTTGAATGCGCATTGAATCCTGCCATTAAGCCTGAAAAAGGTCGCCCGATAGCCGGCCTTTTGACAATGATAAATCGTTCGTCTGGTTACCGGCTGTTAAGATCTGATAATCATACGCCGTACATCCAGGCCTCTGAGATTAGCAAGTCTGCGGCCGCCGACAAGAAGAACGACGTGATACATATCATTAATCTCTATTGGAACCATCAGCGCACTGGATCCTATGAGTTTATTGACCAAGTCACGAAAATTCTTGACAATCTATTAGAATCCGGCTGCGGCTCTGACATAATAGTTTGCGGGGACCTGAACATTGATTTCTTCAAACCTCAGACCTCTCTAAAATCTAATCTAGCAAAAACATGGAATGACGAAATGGAAGTAAGAGGCCTCACAATGTTAAATGGCTGTATGCCAGGTGATATTCCTCCGAATCCAACGTGGCAGCGCGATGGCCAAAGTACCACCATTGACTATATTTTCGTGTCTAACAATATGCATGAGAAAATAAAGTCAATGCAAATATGTCCAATGACCCACAGCGACCACGAAATGCTCAAAATTACATTTCAAGATTGGAGAGACAAACCGAGGGAAAAATGGAGCTCAAAGGTCTTAGTAGAACCAAACAGAATTCGGTTAAAATTAGTCGACAGGGAGGTCCTCGCGATTTATAAACAATTTACATCAACAGAGAAGGTCATTGACTACGTTCCAATACTGTGGCAATTTAAAACAAAATACATTGGCATGAAAAATGGGTCATTTCAGAACAAGCATAGTTTTGACCTACTTATAAAACAACAAAAACGTGCAATGCGAGCCGAAATTCGTAAAAATAATCATGGCCCAGTTGGAGAAATTGTGGCGAAAAACAAATCTGCAAGGCAATCCTACAAAAACTGGATTAAAAGCCATCGAGCCATATTAATGCAAAACGATGCAGAAACAATGATGAAGACTCTTGTAAACAAAAATAGCAGAGACTTCTGGCGCATAATTAATGGCCTTGAAGCCCCGAAAGCTGCTCTGCAGACATGCCCAGTGCCTGAAAAAGAATGGGTAAACTACTTTACAGCTTTGTATCATAACGACTTGCCACCCTCTAAGTCAATGTCTAACATAACATCATGGGACCTACAATTTTCAGATGAGGAAATTCGCGAGATAATAATGAGAGCAAAAAACTCTCGGGCGCCTGGACCAGATGGTCTGTCAAACGCAATGATTAAACAGTTTCCTGACTTATGGACAGCGATATGCGCTGAGCTATTCAGACGAATCAACGACCAAAAACAAATCCCTGCATCATGGAAATCAGGGATAATAATACCCATCTTCAAGGAAGGCAACCGATTAGCACCTGCAAATTACCATCCGGTGGCCTTACTTGACGTACTGGGAAAAATCTTTGCATCGCTGCTCCAAAAAAAATTGATTACATGGGCAAAGACTGCAAACAGAGTTGATGTAAGACAGGCTGGTTTTGTAAAATCCGTTGGATGTTCCTTGAACTTATTGATTCTAAATCTTTTGAAAATGGAGGCCCTTAGAACGAATACGAGAGTGTTCTTAGCTTTTGTTGATTTCTCCATGGCTTTCGACAGGATCGACCGTGACCTATTGTGGCAGAAGCTAGAATTGTGGGGATGTCCTGAGGGATTATTGGCGGCAATAAAAGAACTACACAACGACACGTCAATTTTTGTCCGGTTAGATCAATCGGGGTCGCTTTCAACACAAATAAAAACATACAAGGGTGTGAAGCAGGGGTGTCCTCTGGCAGCAGCAATCTTTAGTCTCTTTATTTCTGACATTGGGGATACCATTCAGTCTGTCAGATCCTTTCCTCCGAAACTCAACGCATCAAAGATAAGTTGGCTACTATATGCTGATGATTTGGTTATTTTAGATCTAACGCCAATTGGACTCCAGCGTAAACTGGAAGCCGTCCAAAAATATGTGCATCAGAACAACCTAAAGATTAACACCACAAAGACGGAAATACTTATCTTTGAGAACCTAAAAACAACTCGGCTTCAAAAAAGCCCAAGACTGGTGTGGTCGCTGAACCAAGAAAAACTGAAAATCTCAAAAAGCGTAAAATACCTCGGAATGCTTCTAAATTCAAGCATATGTGATGAACCCTGGGTGGCAGATTCAAAACGGAAATGTGCCCAATTGGCATGTCAAGGCCTGATGATACATAGGAAATATGGGAACTTTTCTATACGTCCTTTACGGAACTTCTACGAACAAAAGGTGGTTCCGATTCTGTCCTACGGTGCAGAAAATGCCTTTGGATGCTCGTCAACCCACTGGGCCTCGCTTGAACACATGTTTTGGACAAAGTCCTTAAGCCTGCCTCCAGGCATTTCAACGGCATGTCTAAGATACGAACTAGCCCTAACTTCATTACATGCAAGGATAAGTTGGAATCAACTTAGCTTGTATCGGAAATCAAGAGCAGAGGAGGGAATACTCCAATTTGAGATTTTAAACAACGCTTCATCCAAAGGTTCAGCCTTGCTCGCGCAATGGGTAAAACGATGCGAAGATCTGCTAAAGGTCTACAATATCAAGTTAGAAACCCTCCTCACAAATCCAACAGCTGCCAAGGTATCAATATGGCGCCTTGACTGGATAAATACATGTGATGAGCGCAACAAAACCCATGCGATGAAAAACTCTCCGGGGGAAGCAAGAGGCTACGGAATTCTTCAACCATACTTGAGTCGCTTTCCATCCATGAAAGCAAGAAGATCATTCATGCTATTCCGCCTTAATGCAATGAAAACAAAAGACAGAACCAATCATTGGGCGGGAAACGTGGATTTATCTACGACGTGCCGGCTATGTGGAAAGGAGCCAGAATCTATAAAACATCTAGTGCTTTTCTGCACAATATTGAAGGACATACGATCAATCCACTTGGGAGGCTGGTATAGTGCACACCAGTCGGTATGTGCCGACGAATGGTGGAGTCATATGTGGAATGGTTCTGACATGAAATTAATCCTACCTTTGACCTCCTTCCTTGCCGTCATAGAGGAGAGATTAAATGCAAAAAATGAACTAGCCTGAGATGGCTGGCCTAAGGTTGCACATGCGTTTAAAGACATAAAAAAGGATAATGGTCATGTACCTGTGTGGCAATGAGGGAGGGAGATGTTGAAGGAGGTGGTAGACGATGTTATTGAGTACTGTATGGTTTTGTGTCACTTTAAGTAAATATTTTAAAGGTTTAATTTAAACCAATAAAATTAAAAAAAAAAAAAAAAAAAGAAAACTTGATCCTAACTTACTAACTAATTACAGACCCATAACAACAGTGCCTTTCCTCTTAAAAATCCTAGACAGGGCCGCTTACTTGCAAATCCAGAAGTACCTTGAATCAAACAATATCCTAGGCTTGAGAAAATCAGGCTTCAGACCAGGTCACGGCACAGAATCAGCCTTGATTGACTTAAAAACGCAAATGGACGAATTAAACGACACAGGCAACCTAGCCCTCCTCCTGCTACTTCATCTTTCTGCTGCCTTTGATATAGTCAATAATTAGGTTCTCTGTAAATATCTCTCATCAGCAGCCCACTTCTCAACCAAAGCCACCACATTGATACAATCATTCTTGGACAATAGAACCATGAGGGTATTCGCACCTTCAGCGACAGCCACAGGCTGTCATGGTTACCACAGGGCTCATGGTTATCACCCACCTTATACAATATCTATACCAAGCACCTCTTCGACAATCTCGACAATTTGGGTGTCACCCACATGAATTATGCAGATGAAACCCAGATTCTCATCCCCATCACAGGTGACTACGACACTGATACTAAATTGATCAAGAAAATCTACCTGACCATACAAGCTTGGATGGCTTTACACAGCTTATGCTTTAATGATGATAAGACAGAGCTACTCCTCATTGGATCTCAGACCAAATTGAATAAACTGGACAATCAATTCAAATCCTTCAATATAGACTGCATCGACATCTAAGGTTTCTAAGGAAGTGAAGACATTAGGAATTTACTTAGACTCCTCACCCTCACCAAACAAGTTAATGCTACAGCGTCTGCCATGGCTTATACGTGCAAACTGATCAACACCTGCAGACCATTTTTATCCACGGAAAGCTGCACTACCTTAGCAAGAGCCCTCATAATGTCTAAATTAGATTACTGCAATACCCTTTACCTAGGGACCAACAAACACAATATAAAAACATTTCAAATACTGCAAAATAACATTCTCAATATCCCAAAAACTCACATATCTGCAGCTAGATGTAACACCCACTGGTTGCCAGTTCAAGACAGAATTGCTTTCAAAGCTCTAGCTCTAACCCACAAATGTCCATCCAACTCAGCGCCCAAATTTCTCACTAGAAACCAGTCTGACAGACCTACTTGGTCATCTTTCTCCCATTGCCTCAAAGTTCCTAAATTCAAGCTACAAAAAGCAGGGGGCAACAGCTTTCCTGTATAAGCCACTAAACTATGCAATTCCTTGCCATTAGCTATAAGAACTGCACCTTCATACTGGGGATTCAGGAAACAAGTGAAAACATGGCTGATAACACAAGAAGTGCCATAAGTACCCACTTTGCTCACTCTGCTCACACATATTTTTCCAAACTTGATCTCTGGCCTTTTCTACAATACACTTGTATCACTACTTGTGAAATTGTTTATTACACTCATATGTTGTGATGTCTAATGAGATGATTAAGGCCTGACACCTGTAACCATGTTTTAGCAAGGTGCTTCTCACCTGCCTGCCTGTAACTGTAAGATAAGCTTTCTTGTATGCGCCCAGATACCACAGGGTCAGGACCACTTTATAAGTGTACAAATAAATAAATAAATAAATAAAATAAATGAGCCACAAACTCTGTCAACATAGCTCGCTACTAGCTTCTGGCATGTCTGATTGACCTTGTAAATGTATTTATTGGACAATTGTTAAGGCGCCTGCACAACAAATGGTGTTTCAAGTGGGTGGGTTCAGCCTGGGGAGGTATCCACTCTTGTAGGGGGCTTTAGTCTCCCCCAAATCATGTGGGTCCTCCTGTACTTCCTGAAAAAGTGGCAGGCACAGTCGCAACTCTCTGGCAGTTAACCTTTTCTTCAAAATACATTTCAAGATGTCGGTTAACATGAGCACCTGTTGAAACCTTTGCTGTGTGCCATTTTTAGTTTTAGATATTAAGTGGCACACAAGCACCACCTTTACACTGAACGCTTACATTGTAGTACAGCTAGGAAGCAAATGACATGTGAGGAGGGACACACAGATTGTGGGCGTTGTTTGAGCATTTACCCACCCACTGACAGCCCCGCCCCACAAAACACATCCTCCTGGGACCTCTATGAGGTAGTATTAACCAGTAGTGATGTAACACGTTTGGCTGCCAGTGTTATTTCCAAGCAGTTTTCTGAGAGTTAGTGGCTTTATTGTGGCTGTAAATGTGCTACTGATGGAATACAACTGTCTTAAACAAGTGTGCCTTCAACACCTTGATTTATATCTATCCTTGCATTGATACCCTCTTAAAAAAGCTCTGGCAAAGCCAATGGTTTTGGCTTGTGTATAGTTATTGGATAGGACTTGAATTATGTGTCCAGGAAATCACACCATTTTCTGTGGCCTGGTTGTACCATCATGGCAGTGCCTGGCACATGTCTATCCCATGCCTACACAAAAGTCAAAAAGGTTGGCTTTAGCAATGCTATTTGTGTTTTGGATGTGCTGTTCTTTGATCTTTATTTAATGCCCAATAATTCTCCACTCTGGATTTTAATGCAACTTTAACCTTTTACTAAAGCCTTTTTCATTAATCATTCAGCCTGCCTTATAATATAGTCTCTTTCATGTCAGTGGATCTCTCCCCTTGTAATTCATCACATCATCACGGTGGGAATTCCTCTCTTATGATCCAGTCTCCCCCTTATAAATCTTAAACCCCACTTCAATTCACTATGTTCCTAAAATGATGCTCGCCTTAACATCATTCCCCTTGCAACAAGGCCTGTGTCATCATTTCACCAAAATCGCAGGAGTAAGGCAAGTGACATTACAAGCCCTTTGACCCCTGATGGAATCTCAGGAAATGAACACACACTGATTCGTGTTAAGCATCAGGGAAAATCAACAGCTACAAGAGGTAAATGGGCAGTAGTTGATAGCAAAGCACTCACAACGGACCACTAAGTCCTGTTTCATTGTAAAACGCTGACTGTCTGGTTGAACAGTGGCACCCCCAGACATTTTTCATAGGGGTGGCATGATGGGGTCACTGGAAATCACATAAATGAACAAACACAAACACATAACTGAACTGGCGCGGTGGGGGGCCAGTGTTTTTATAAGGGTGGCCGTGGCCCCCCTTGGCGACCCCTTGGTTTAGCCTCTCTGGTTGAATCATAGGAATTGCAAAGTCATCCATCGGGGTTGCAAAGCAGTCCATATTGGTAATAATTGGTGCTCCCATGCAGGGGCGCATTGGCTATTAAACAGATTGGGTGTTTAGCTGGCTGACCAGCATCAAAGCCTTCAAGGCAGGCCCATCCTGTTCACTGCATGTGAACACTGCCCTCCTTTTCCCATCCAGACAAGTGTTATGTAATGGTAAATTAATCGGTCTTGCACCACGCACTTTCGCTGCTTGCCTGGTCTCGTGATGCTCTGGCGGATCTGCAATAGGAGAGGGTTGGGGGTTTGTAAGTGGGGTTGAGAGGGAGAAGAGCAAGAGAGCTGTGATGTGCTGTTACCAGCTTCAGTTCTGAGAAACTGGTCACTGAGCGTTGGTGCATTTATGGTCGGTAGCCATCATGTAGTGTTGAGGTCTGGTTGTGTACGGTTTGGTTTCATGTTGGGCATTGTGAAGTGTGTGTGTTAGAGGTATAGCTGTGTTTAATTCAAAGTTTAAGGGTGAGTAGGCAGAATGGTGAGTTTTTAGTATGGTTAGTAGCAAATCATTCCTTCCCCTACCAATTCATCTAAGTGTGACACATTAATGCTCTCAAGGATCCATCTAAGTGTGGTGCATTTCTTACCCCCAACAATCCATCCAAGAACAGTGCATTTCCTAGCCCCAATAATCCATCTAAGCGTGGTACATTTCTGACCCCCAGCAATCCAAGTGCAGCACATTTCCTACCCCCAAAAATCCATCTAAGTGTGGTACATTTTCTACCCTCAGCATTCCATCTAAGTACGGTACATTACCTACCCCAACAATCGATTTAAATGTCTTAAATTATTAATGATTAAACAATCCATCTAAGTGTGGTACATTACCTACACCAAGCAATCCATCTAAGTGCAGTATATTTCCTACCCCCAAAAATACATCTAAGAGAGGTACATTTCCTTGCCCCAACAATCCATCTAAGTTTGACTCATTTCCTACACCCAAAGATCCATCTAAGTGTGGTACTTTTCCTACCCCCAGCAATCCATCTAGGTGCAGCACTTTTCCTACCCCCAAAAATACATCGAAGTGCGGCACATTCCCTAACCCCAACAATCCATCTAAGTGCAGTACATTTCCTAACCCAAGCCATCCATCTAAGTGCAGTATATTACCTACGCCCAACAATCCATCTAAGTGCTGCCTCAGTGAGGCAAAGCAACACATGCAGCATAACTGTTGTACATGTGGCGTTCTGCAGCACCTTTTGCCATTAAAATGGCTGATGTTAAAACTGGTGCTATAAAGAATAGCAAGCATTCTATGAAACATTAATGATCATTTCTACTTATTATTTTACCATGAGCCATGTACAGTGCCTTTATACATCGGAGCCAAGTGTTTGAGAGACATCATTAACCACAAACAAAAGAAAACAAGGCAACTTTGCCTTATTATAACTGGAACTTCTCAGTCGGCCCCTAGAGAGGGCTGCAAGTTCCCAAAGTATTTATATCCAATGTTCTAATAAAATCAAAGCATCAGTTAGATCCGTGCAGTTTTGGCCAGGAATGTTTTATTCACATCCTTGTTTTTCTAATTAGATTTATTCTGAATGTGATCTGTTGGGCGATCATATTTTGCCATCAATATACATTTAGCCAATGCATTTCGGTGAAAACCTTCATCAGGGCTGTATCTAGGCTCTTGATTACATCATCAAGCTACGCATAGTCATACATTTGCCAATACAAGTTCATTAAATGGTTTGTATACAATACATAAACAAATTCACACATACCATTTTGTTTGTCCCACGAGTATTCAATTGGTACGCCAGAAAAAATAAATGAAAAACAGAAATGATCATTTAGTATCAGGGTTACAAAACTCTATGTACACAGTTTAAGGACAGAAGAGTGTCCTACCTGATCACTTTCAATGCGCTCTCTCTGTCAACTCTGGTAAGTCCCAAAGGCTTTTATTTTGCAACCTTCACGGCTCCAGCCACGTGTGTTGCAGATGCGTGGTGCAACGCATATGTCAATCGTGTCTCTGTGAAAGAAACAGGCTATTCGACAGCTGTTCTAACATGTCTTTTGACAGAGACAACACATTGAAAGTGATCAGGTAGGACACTCTGTCAGGGTGTACAGGTATCCTAAGAAAGGTGAGAGCAGCAGTTCATGCCTAGATTTGGGAAGACGAGTTGAGAAAGTCCCTTGGGTTCCACATTGACAAACACCTCTCGTTCAAGACACACATATCTAAGAAAACTCAAACAGCTTGGTATCAGCTCTCCCTCCTACAGAAAGTCAAGCCTTTCCTACCTCCGGACAGCTTTAGATCCACTGTTAAAGCACTGGTCCTATCCAACCTGGATGGGGGCAATGGCCGCTTGAAGGCCTCCCGTCATCCTCGTTTGTGTCCCTGAGAAGTGTCCTACACGCGGCAGCACGCTTCATCAAGGGTCTACGCAGATGCTACCACATCACCCCAGCCCTCATCAACCTCAACCTTCACTGGCTCCCACTGCACACACAAATCACCTTCAAGTCTTGCTGCATCATCTACAAGGCAGTCCCCCTCAATTCACCCAGCTGCAGAGAAACTCAACCTCTCTGATGGACAGCGCACCACCAGAAGCCAAGACACGTGCAGACTTGAAATCCGCCACTGCAAAAAGGAAAGGACCAGAAAACACACCTTCTCTGCCTATGCCCCAAGACTTTGGAACCTCCTCCCCATCAGCATCATACTTGCCCCCACGCTCCTATAATTCAGAAAATAACTCAAGAGGCACCTCTTCAAGGAGTCTCTCCACCTTAAAACCTAGGCCATCATGTTGCCCCATACCACCTTACTCACTAGATGCTGTCTGCCCATCTCCTCCCCGCCAGCCTGTACTGGTGTACCCCTCCTGTCTGCCCCTCTGTATCCTACCCCCCACTGAATATCTATTCTGTTGTTACCTCTAAAAAGTGCTCCGTTGTGTATGTGTATTGTTGTATACCTCTGTAAAGCGCTCTGCTGCTTCTCGAAGCTAGGTCTGTGCTCAATAAATACCATAATAATTATAATAATAATAATAATAATAATCGGGCTTCTATGAATAATTTGTAACAGTAAACCAATGTGGATTTCTTTGCCAGGTGCATGCACCAGTGGGGTTTGAAGTCTCTTAGATGGGATTTCCGCTCCCAGGACAGATGCATCTGTGGGTTAAGGGAGAGAACTGGGCTCGGCCTGAAGCTCAGACATGTGTGCGATCAGCAGTAATGGTAGTGTAAATAATGCATTATGGTGTGACCGGGGCTCTGATGTGTAGTTCCTTTTAATTGGGCAACAAGTGCAGAGAAGTATGGGATGCACACGCCAGGAAGCTTTGTAATATTTTTGTATTTATTTATCAAGTTAGCGGTTTTGCTGCGTATACACTACTTGCATTCGTTATGTAATGTGGCCAGGGCACACATATCTGCCCAGATACCCCAGGGTTATGAGCGCTATTTAAATACCCAAATGAATAAATAAACAAATAAATAAATATCCAACTCACAATTTCAGAAAATCAGACTGCCACTTTGCTGATGAAGGATCCTGTTTCTTTTCTCTTTTTTCTCTTTAGTTTTAGTTCCCACTACAATTCAATGACCTTGACATTTACCTTTCTCCCCTACTATTGAAACCCTCATAATTCTCGTCTTTCCTAAATGTAACTCCCCTGATAAAATTCAACTCCCTATTACACTTTATTGTGCCCCTTACAATCTATCACATCTTTTGTCATCCTCTTCATGCAGAAATCCTCTGTTAAAAGGCAACAGATCAGTATTCCTCATGAGTCTTAATTCCTCACCAGTCAGCATTTACAAGTTTGAATTGGTCAAAAGTAAGCATACCTTACAAGTTACTATTCCTCACAACTCAGCATTACACAAATCAGCATTCCTCTCAAGTCTGAATTCCTCACCAGTCATAATTGTGCCTTAGTCAGCATTCCTCACAAATCAGCATTCCCCACAAGTTTGAATTGCCCAAAGGTATCATTCCTCACAGGTTAGTATTCCTCACAGCTCAGCATTCCTCACAAATCAGAATTTCTCACAAGTCTGAATTCCTCACCAGTCTTCATTCCTCATTAGTCAGCATTCCTCACAACGCAGCATTCCTCAAAAATCAGAATGCCACACCATTCAGCATTCATCTTAAGTTGGCATTCCTCACAAGTCACCATTCCTCACAAGTCTGCATTCCTAGGCAGTTACCATTTCTCAGCAGTCAGCATTCCACACAAGTCAGCAATCCTCAGCAGTCAGCATACCTCATAAATCAGCATTCCCCACAAATAACCATTCCTTAACAGTTAGCGTTCCTCACCAGTCAACATTCCTAAAAAATCAGCATTCCTCACAAGCATTCATCACCAGTCAGCATTCCTCACGACATAGCATTGTTCACAAATCAGAATTCCTCAAAAGTTAATATTCTTTACTAGTCAGCAGTACTCACAAATTAGTATTCCTCACAAGGCAGTTTTCCTCACAACAAAGACTCTATTACAGACCTTCCTTCTCTAATCAAACGCCCCTAAATGCCCTATCGATAACATCCAAAACTGCACCCCCCCACCCCCTGACACTCCTTGTTTTATTCCAATCAAACCTAGCTCTGATCAAAGGGCCGGATTTTCCAAGATCCGGGAAACATATTTGCACCCTTTAATGTAATTAATCGTTTGTTGTTGCCAAAGCCTGTATTCAAACTCAGTTTTATAGAGTCAAAGTCTAGAGACTTGGTTAGGAGGCTTGTGAATATGCCTTAGGATACTACTTTTACAAATTGCTTCCAACATTGTTGGAAACATTATTGGAAACGCTCCTCCTTTCTTGGGTTATTTTCCACTTGTTAATAATGTATTCATGAATCTCCTGAAATGGAAATTTTTATTTATAGGGGAGGAGCCAGCTGAAAAAAAAACAGCTGGTGGGATCCAAGAAGTTAATAATTTCCATTTCTAGCATTGATCAAATATACCCCTTACGTTGATTGGAACTGGAAGTCGTTCCTCAGAAGCAATTGCTCCTCAATGCTGAAAATTGGACTGATAGCTTCCAAATTCTAGAATCGTCACCAGGAGCCTGCCCTTCTGGCACACGATTATTCTGACAGATGTTGTCATACAATTCCATGCCTTTGTCGACTGTTAAGAAGGCTTACTGGCTAGTTTGGGTTTCACGCAAAAGGTAGCAACATTTTACATGTTCTGGTTTTGGGAGAGTCCATTTTGTCTGTGCTCTGGATCTCTTGGCACCATTTGACTGGATGGGTCCTGGTACACTCCACTATATTCTAGCGGTTAAGTTCTGGAGTGGGGTCACATCTTACCCTTATGATCGATCTTTGTAACGCCCAAAACCCAACGTCCAAGGTCCATTTCCGTCCACTCACATGCAATGGAATGCTCTAGTAGTCCATCTTGCCTGCCTCTGTTTACAATCTTTAACACATGTTTTAATAGAACTAGTGGGTGACATCAGTGTCTCCATTCTTTAGTATGCTAATAAGACCTATTTACATCGTAGGGTGGCGTCAAAGAATGATGCCTGTTGCCTGGGAATGGCATCCTGGAGATTGAGGCTTGGATGAAAGCTGGCAGGTTCCTTTTATTCAGTCCCATTAAAACTGTATCTGTGTGATTTGCGCAGTGTAGGCTCACACCATGGGGCAATCGTGGGCAGAAATATTTACAGCACAAGGAATTAGTCCAGTGATGGTATTATTATCCCTACTGCTTGGGTAACATTTGAACTCTAGACTCTCTCCACAAAAACCCAGATGAGTGAGTAGTGATTTTCCAAAGAGTCTGATTTAGAAGTGAGGGACTGGGCTCGGGTTTCTTCACAGCCCTTCCTGCATCAGACTGTTGGCATACCCTTGGGTATTCCGCGCAGAGTCCCCAGACTGCGCAGAGCACATAGGAAAGGAACGCACACACTGTGTAAATCCTCAGGTTTTGGGCATATACTGTAATTGCCATCTTTTCTGCGCAACCCTAGGGCCAGAACATGCACCCAACGGAGAGAGAACCATCACCAAAACACACTGTGGCATTGATATTGATATTTTATTTCAATCGCGCTCGTACACAAGTGTTTCAGAGCGCGAGATCCTGGATGGATCAGACCAAGATCATGGATTTGTGTCTGATCTGGCACATCTCTGCACGGTGCAGCCAGCTACTGGTCTGAATCATTCGGAGCCCCTCGGAATCCTCACACTTTGCAATGTGCACCATCAGTAAATATGCAGCCAAGGCTATTTTGGCCAATTTTTTTTATCCATTCCTTTGCCTCTACAATGACCCAATGGGAAACATCACACGTCATTCCTGCCATCTTTTTCATATCCGTTTGCTCCCTTATACTTCTTCACATCGACAGTAAAAAAGGACTTCTGATTGGCTTGCCTAAATACGCTATATTTACACAAAAACTCGGCTCCTATTTGGCTTTTCTCTGCTTCGGTTGCCTTTGTAGTCCAGAATTGTTCTGATTTCAGACTATTTAGCACATAAGGCATTCATCCTGGAAGAAATTGACTGCCTTTATTCTTTTTTCCCTTTGTCGGCTGTAAAGTGACTTCAATTCAGCACTCCAACTGTAAGAGGACTCAATTCAACACTACAGCTAAGTCAATGCCTAGTCTGGGATGCTGAATGGAAACCCTTATTGATATATCTTTATGTCCAGTTCATGAGTTCTGGATGACTACCCCTATATAACACCCCTCTCTGGGAATCCCCCTGACCCCACTGAGCCAAGAAGTAGTTCTGTTTTGCAAGTTTAAAAGGTTTATTTGAGAATTTAAACAATATATATATATATATCACACTTTATAATAAATTAATATCTGATAGTACACTTAGACATATGATGTTGATCAACAATGGGTAATCTGGCACTAGCACACTTCTTTATAATCAATGAGGAGTTAGTATAGGATGGATAAAGTAGCAAAATACTTTTATGATTTCAAGGGGAAAGCAATGAGGAATAAAATGCAGTACAGAAATACTTGATATGATTTTAGCAAAAGATAATATAATCACTTTTTCTCTGGCAATTCACCCCCCTCCCCTATGCAATGTAAGACATGGAAGTAGATGGAAAGAGGAGCACACAGTTCTCAGGAATGCTATCAAATACAATACGAAATTCAGTTCCCCCCCAGCAGCTTATACAACAGATAGAAGTTTTGAAACACAGGCAAAATGCTTTGAATATGGTGACAATGAAGTGAGAAATATGCTGAAAAGGCTTTTAATTCCCTTTAGGAGGTTCAGGGTGAGTGAGAGATACTTGGGATGAGTTCAGGCTCACTTTAGCAATGATTCAGAGATGGTGATTAAGAGGCAAACAAATGTTTAGCAAGGAAAGAAATGACTGCTGATGGTTACACGTGGCTGGATTTTAAACCAAATCGCAAATCGCGGTAAAATTCGCAAGTTCGTGAATCGTAATTGCGGAAAAAGTATAAGGTTCTAGGCTTGTTGGAAAGGTAAGATTCTAAGCTTTCAGGGGAAAGTTAAACCAAGTTCCTAGCCCAAACGGTTCCAGAGATACGGACGATTAAATAAAGGTAGTTTTTCAGATTTAAAGTAAACTCAAAATGACAGGTGACAGCTTTGCAGCTTTAGAATTGACAAGTGACAGTGGTGCAGCTTTACAAAATAACAAGTGACAACTTCTAGGAGGCAGTTCTGGTTAGATTAAAATAGTTTGGATTAGATTATGTTAACTAAGAGATCGGTTCTGCACAGTTCTGCTAGGTACTCACAATATATTTTTGAAATAGGCCTCGCCACGGATCTGGTCAGGTTTTGGACTGGACTCCGGTTCTGGTCTTGGCACTTCACAGTGATCTGGGTCAGCTCTCTGGTTCTGCTAACAGCGGTCTGGGTCACTCTGGATCTCTGGCCTCTGGTTCTGGATACTGCTCTGCTTTCTCTGGGTACAGCACTGCTTCTGGATCTTTCTGGCGCAGGGTTTCAGGCCAGAATCAGCAGCTCAGTCCGGCTGTGAATAGTCTGCAAATGATTTTGGGCCTGCTGACAAATACTTTTGCTTGCAGTGGGCCTTCTTGGTTCAAAGTTCTGTAGTCTCTGTTTAGCTTGGAAGTCTAAGTGTAGGATCTCTGGATGTGAAGTCGTCGGTCAGCATGCTCCGCAGCGAATTGAATCTCTCTACCTGTCCCAGCAGTCTCTTTTTATGTGTTTTGAAAATGGGTGTGTGCCTGGGACTAGCTAAGCCTGCCCCTCTCTACTTGTCATTGGCCCAATTCTCCCCTCTCCCATGATTGGGGGAAGGAAATGTGAGTCAGAGTGATGCTGTAGGTTTTATGGGTCAGAGGATCCTCCCCTGGTTAGTTTGCCCACAAATCTATATTTGATTCAAATACATATTGCACAGATACACAGTTGTTTAAAATTACATGCACCCATCACATATCACATGAGGTATACTCTGTTCAAACTCTGCTCTTCCTGGGGGCTTGCATTCAGAAATGGCAACATTTTGCACTTTTTAACTGGTTTTGCAATATCGGACATTTACCCAAATGTACACACATGTGCGCCAGGAGTATGGACATTAATTGATGAAGTGTCAAATTTTTAACATGCAGACATTTGGAGTGAAACCCTATTTTCCGCTAGCAACCCCCCAGCTCATACCACCGGGTCCTAAAACCTCTTAAAATGTGGGCAGAAAAATCACAAGAATTATGGTATCATTTAGATAATTTTGAGTCCGCACCATGAGTTATACATCTTTCTTAAAATCATATTCTGGCCAACAGGGGTGTGTCTTCCCAGGTCATATGGTGGAGAAACCAGTCTATCCACTTTCTTTAAGCTCAGCCCATCCTCAGAGGGGGCTGCCCCTCCCCGTTTCTGCCAAGAGGAAGCCACTTTAACGATGCCCCCAATATAACATTTGCCTGAATCAAGGAAGGGCTTTGTTCAAAAGGATGCCATTTACGACCCCCCTAATAAACCATCTGCCTGGGCCCAGGACAGGCCTTTGTTCAACTCCCTGTAGCTGCTCCACCCCTAATCTCATCAGAGAGGTGACAACTCCTTTTGGCAAGGGGAAGAGTGGCTGAGCAGGTTTTAACTCCTGTGGGGGTAGATGTCAGGCAGAATTCAGTTTCATTAAGCCAGGTTTCAGCTAAATGTCACTTTTTGTCCCCCAGTTTAAGTCTATTACGATTTTTACATACACATTAAATAATTACTTCCTTCCAGTCATTTCAGAGTATAGTTTTACATTGTATCCACCTCTTAGCAAGTCTTTCCTTGGTCTGGTTTTGTTTCATTTGTTCAGTTTTACACAAAAGTCTGGTGGTTTTAAAACGCCGGCTTTCTGATAGTGGTGAGTACTGGTAATGCAACCATTTTTGGGATTTAAGAAAATGAATTCCCCACAGTTCTAGGTTGCTTTTGGCAATCAGCATTGCCATTCCCAATGGTTTCAGGCTACTGTGTGGGTAGCCCAATGGTGGTTTTAGGCAGTGCCCTCCTGTGCTCACAACCTAGGCAAAAATGGGTGGCAGCCTATTCTTCATGCATTTCCCTGTGCATTTTCTGGGAAGTTCTGGCCATCATGATGTTTTCCATGCCAGTACTGCACAGTTTTCCTATTCTGGTGTACATCTGGGCTTTTTGGCCATCTTGGATTTTCTAAGCCCACAGCACCAAATGTTGCAGCATGATAGCTCAAACGTGGGTCAGGACACCCAACAAAGCCCCCCCACGCGACTGCACTTTGAATTTGAGTCGATGGGGAGTCGGGTGCACAGAAGGTTATGACCCACGCACTGGTATGTCCGCATAATCTTCTTCCAATTCTGCAAATGGCACAGTTCAGCATCTTTTCCTCCATCCGGTACTGATCGATCGGTTCTCCTCGCCGGTCCTGATGGGAATATTGGGCGGTACCCCGGGCCCCTTGGGTCTCTGCTCCCGGTCTCCGGATCGTCCTCCTTGGCCAGTCTCCAGGTTTTCTTTCTCCTAGGACGACAAAGGAAAAGCGGCAATACCTATTCATGGACATTTCTCCCCCACCATTGATATAGTGGGGTGACATATATATTTTAGAACTCAACAGATATGAACATGCACATTTTTTTAAATTAAGCGACAGGAACACATAAACTTGAGAAACACAGAATTTGATAGGCTATACGTAGGATATTTTAGGGTTGGAACTGAATTACTCTGGAGCGGCCCCCTCTGGTATTGCAGAGGATTCCTCCAGTTGCTGCAGTGTGTGCCTGGGATGGCAACACTTTAGCTGATTTATATGTACCCACTTGTCTTCCCCCTCTGCCAAACCGCCTTTGGGGATGCGGATCTTGTAGGCCACAGGGGAGATCTTGTCTATAATTTCAAAGGATCCCTTCCATGTAGGCAAAAATTTGCGCTGTCTTGCCTGGTTTCTTTGGAAGTTGTATAAATGGACCCGGTCCCCCACCTGATATTCCTTCCTGGAAGTTTTCAGGTCATAGTGGGTCTTCATACTCTCGGCTGATCTTTCTAGATTCCGCTGAGCATAGGCAAAAGCATGTTGAAGGTGTTTCCTTAAATTCTCCACATTCTCATGAGTTGTGGAGGCATTTATCAACGTTTGCTCTTGGGTTCTGTAGAGCAAATGCTGGGGAAGCACCATCTTGCGTCCAGTCATCAACTCAAATGGTGACATTTTGGTTGCAGATGAAGGGGTAGATCTGATGGCCATTAGGACCAGAGGTAATCGGATATCCCAACTTGGCCCTGAATCTGCCACAAACTTCTTTAATATGCTCACAATGGTTTGGTTATATCTCTCCACTGCTCCAGAAGAAGCTGGCCGGTAAGCAATATGTAGCTTTCTTTTGACCCCCAGTATCTCCCACATCTTTGTCATTACTTCACTGGTGAAGTGGCTACCCCTGTCTGACTCAATCCTTTGAGGTAGACCAAAACGGGAAAAGATGTGGTTAATCATCAGGGCAGCTGCTGTTTCTGCCTTGCAGTTTGGGGCTGGGAGACATTCCACCCACTTGGTAAACAAGCATGTAACGGTCAACATGTACTTGTTTCCTCTAGACGAGCGGATTACCGGGCCTACAAAGTCGATTTGCAAATCTGACCATGGCAGTGTCATCCCCCTCTTTTGGAGGGGTGCACGGTGCGTGAGGGATGATGGCTGAAATTGTGCACACACAAGACACCCCTTCAAGTATTGGTCAAGGTCCTGCCCCATGTGTGGCCAGTATGCAACCTCTCTTAAGATTTCCAGTGTTGTGTGAAACCCCCTATGACCGGCGGTGGCCGCATCATGGGCGTGACTCAACATCAGGCTTCGGAACGAGGTAGGAACCACCCACTGATCGTGGCCAGCTTTGGATTTCCTTACCAGCAAACCGTCTTGGATTCGGAACATGTTTGGACATTTCATCAACACTCTTAGGTCCTCTTCCCCAATGTAATCGGTATCCGTCAGGGGAAAGTTCTCAGGGTCCTCAAGGTGTTGGCAAAACTTATCAATAATTGGATCCCCCTTCTGAGCTGTAATCAAATCAGCATCAGGGGTATCCTTGCTCCATTGGGCAGTTGAAAGATCATTGTGAGCATTTGTCTGGGACCTAGTGATAGCAGTGACCTGGATTTCCCCCAACAGGGACTCTATTTCGATTAGATCCCCTTGGATGGCCCCAGTTTTGGCCAGCTGATCAGCTAAGTCATTTCCAGTTTTGTCTGGTCCCTCTACTTTGGAATGACCCTTGATCTTTTTCCAGTAGATGGTCATCCCATTCGATGTGACCAGATCATCAATGTTTTGGATCAACTTCCCATGTTTCAAGGGTTTGTTATTAGCACATAACATGCCTCTGGTTTTCCAATTAACCAGGTGCTCCACGAACCCGTTCCGTACATAATCCGAATCGGTGATTATGACCAGTTTGTGGAGTTGATGTTGGACAGCAGTGAGGATGGCCTGATGCACAGCCATCAATTCTGCCACCTGACTACTTCGGGGACCAATTTTGTATCCAGCGGAGGGTTCTGGGAACTCCTTCACCCATGCATTCCCTACACCAGCCACCAGTTCTTTCTCCCTGTCATTGTCAACATGGTAAGAGCATCCATCCACATAGACAGTGGGCATTCCCTCACACTTGTCTTCTTCAAAGACTTTGTGTGGGGAATTAAGGTACGCCTCCATGTTGTCCTTGATTTTTAGACTTTCGTCCTCGAGACAGTTTTCTCTGGCACAATCATGCAAGTCAGCCAGACCTTGCGCGAGGGGACTCTTCTTGTTTTGGCCATATCTGACCTCCACAGGAAAGCCTTGCATTGACAGAATCCAGGAAGTAATTCGGGAATTACTTACATTTCCGGCCCGGATTCTGTCACTTTGGAGATATTGCAGAGGCTGGTGTGGAGTCTCCACTATGATGTGTTCCCCATGGATAAACGGGCGGTAATTCTTCAATGCCCACACCGTTGCCAGGAGTGCCTTCTCACAATCGATGAAGTTTTCCTCCACAGAGGATAAAGTTTTGCTCGCATAGGAGATTACTTTATTGACCTTGTCATGCTTTTGGTATAATACTGCCGTCAAGCACGTATTAGAAAACCCTGTCTCCAGGAAGAACTCCTTGTTTCTGACAGGGTAAGCTAGGCAGGGCGCTTGTGAAAGGCTTCTTTTGAGTTGTCTTACTGCCTCGGATTGTTCTGGACCCCATTCCCACTTGACCGCCCCCTTCAGGAGATGAATCAGGGTTCTAGTGATCTCTGCGTAGCCCTCAACGAACTTTCTGCTGTAATTAGTCAGTCCAAGGAGGCTCCTTAGTTCCCGCAGAGTTGTGGGGTCTTTCAGTTTCTGGAGTGCTTCCACTTTCTTTTCTTGGGGACAGAGACCCTGAGGAATTAACACGGGTTCTACACCACTGTGCTTTCTGAAAGGAAAGTTTTGCTCCGGCGGCCCTCAACTGTGTCAGAATATAACGGATCTCCGCTCTGTGTTCCTCCACAGATGAACTTTTGATGAGGACATCATCTACATAAGCCAGGTTACCCCTCACACCCAGGTCAGGCAGGCCTTATGTAGGAAAATGTTGAATTCATTGCCGGAGTTGAGGTATCCGAAGGGAGTCCGGGTCCATGTGTACTGCTGGCCCCCAAAGGTAAAAGCCAGTTTGTATTGGTCCTCCCTACTGACAGGCACGGTCCAGTATCCATTGGTCAGGTCTATTGCTGTGAATACCTGTGACCCCTGAATCTGGGCCAGCCCTTGGTCAATGTAGGGCAGAGGCCATCGGGAAGTATGGACCCGTTTGTTGAGCTACCTGAGGTCGGCGCAGAGTCTCCACTAGCCGTTTGGCTTCAATATTCCCAGCACCGGGTTATTGAAGGTGCTGTGAACTGGACGGATTATTCCCCGGGACTCAAGGTTCTTAATTATTTCAGTAAGGGACTCCATGGATGCAAGAGGCAAGCGATATTGCTTCACAAACACTGGAGTCATTCCAGGGTCCGTGGGGATTGTTGTTGTGTGGATGTCGGTGCGGCCACAGTCATATGAGTCTACCGCAAAGAGATCTTGGAAATCCAAGAAAACTTGTTTCAACTTTTGCTTTTGTTCCAGAGTCACACAGGCATCAGCTAGGTTGACTCTCTCTTCCACCATCTGCCTGAAGCCTGGAAAGACTTCTGGTTTGGCTATCTCAGCGGCCTCCTCCAGCTGGGTGGAGAAGTCCCTGGTCAGAGTGCTGATTTGGACTGGAGGCCTCAGGTGGGAAAGGCAACCCTCATGGACCCGGAAAATCACCTCATCCCTCCTGAAGTCACAAGTCACATCTTCCTTACCATAAGGGCAAGAAGTGTACACCAGGAAGTTCCCCCCATGCCGGGTGAAAATCCTGTCTGGTGTTGTATTGTCCTCACTGTCACTGTCAAAACAGTCCTTGGGGATTGGTCCTAACAGTTCATTTCCTAGATCAAAGGAGAAATGTCGGTCATCAACCGCCATTCCAATAAAGGTGCCTGCGGCTAGAGTAATACTCTTTAAGTCGCTGTTATCCACCTCTATTGGAATGGTGTCATGTTCTATGTTCACTAATGGAGTTGGGTTTACCCCCAACCCTTGCTGTTGAAGAGAAGCATTTAGATGTATATAAGCATCAGGGTTTGCAATTTTTGTCCTCTTTTAACTTTCACTTCCAGGGAGAATTGTCGGGTCCTTTCTGGGATGGTGACTTCCTCTTTGATCTGAATTTCAACTGCATAAGGTAGCAATTGAGCTGACCTAAATGCTTTTTCTGGATCATCAAAGCCCATGGGATTATCCGCTAATCGGGACCAAGCTTTGAAGTTTATTAGGTCCAAACTAATGGCAAAGTGATTGAGAATGTCACCGCCTAAGTAAAAGGCGGCAGTGACATCTCGCACGACCCAACAATTATGGACTATGCTCTTGTTGCCAATGGAGATTTTGAGCATACACCTGCTTGGCAGGAGATGTTGGGAATTATGGGCTTCCAGGTCCATTTCCCATTTGTCTATCAGTTGGAATGTGGAAATGGCTGGATCTTTTGGGAGTTGGCGGAACATGGCTTCGCTGATGAAGTTCTTACCATTGTTCAAACACACTTGAGCGAGAACAGAGTCCTTCCCATCATTTAACTGAACAGGGATGAACAACTGCTCTCCAATTTGCTGAATATCAGCCAGGCTCTGAGCTGATTTCACATCTTTCTGGACTATGGGAGTGGGAGTTTCTGATTGTGGATTGGTGAAGAATTTCAGAGTGTTTCCTTCCAGTGTGGAATACCACCTTAAACTGGAAGGAAGGTTGATTTTCAGAAATAGAGAGGACCCCCCATCACCAGTCTGTTGTCCTACTGCTATTACTGTCACATCTGGAGTTTGGTTGTTCTGGAAGTGAAATTCTACTTGGTCAGATTTTTGTTCAACCATGTGGCAGGTGCCTTTTAAACTAACATGGTTGACACTCTGTTTTAATTGTATTGGTCGGCTAGTCTGGGTCCAGAGGACCTTGTTTACACAATCTATTAGGGGTGACAACCTTCTCAGGAGGTCATTCCCTAGTAAACAAGGGGTGCCCTCTGGAGTCACTACTATGACCGGGTGTTTCACCTTGTGTCGCCCAATTTTGATGTCCAAATCTGCAGTCCCCTCGACAGGAATTTCCTTCCCGTCAAAGTTCTGCAGTTGTCCAGGAAGAGAGGTGAGAGGAATACGGTAATTCTCCCCCCTTCCTGCATTTAGTTCATCAAAGGCCCTTTTGGACAGAAGGGTAGCTTGGGATCCAGTGTCCACCAGTGCCAAAATTGTACCCTGCCCCTGTACTTGTACCGGGGCATGGTATCTTCCCTCCTTCTCCTCAAGGGGGCACAGATAATGCACATTTTTGGACAACTGGTGGGCTAACTTTCTGGTTTTGGACATTGCTAGCGAAGAGATTTGGGCAGAATTCTGTGGAGAGCCTGGGGAATCTGAAACAAAAAGTTGGCAACTGGAGATCAGAGCCATTGTGGGTTCCCCTGGTTCCGGTTCTGGGCCGCCCCCCCCCTTTTTGGAGGCAGTCACCAGGATGGGTTTGAACCAGGGGATTTTCTTGCTGTTGGTTCAGGGATGAGATGGTGGGCAGCGGTAGCTCAGTCTCCACATCTCCCCAGTCCGGATTGGCATCCCTAGGGACCCATTTTTCTTTGGGAGGAGTTCCCCCATCTCTGAAGGAGAAGATCCTTTTCCCAGGATCCTCTGAGGATCCCTCTCCCTCAAATTGGAAGATCTGTACCTCCTCCACAAAGTGGGTCTGTTTGGGTCTTTTGTTTCTCCTACCTCCTCTCTGCTCCTTAGGAGGCGGACTTTCAGGGGCAGGAGATTTTATTTCCGGTTCCTGGGTTTCCAGGGGCTGTTCACAAGTGGGGAAGGAAGCTTCCTCTAAGGCTTTACACCCCCCTTCACCTTGTGCCTCCTCCCTGGGAACCGATGGGTTATCGGGGTGCTGCCCCCGTCATTGTTCTGGAGCACCAGGCCCAGAGTTTGGGGCATTCTGTGCCGGCATGCTAATCTGAGGGTTCTTTTGAGCCCTCAGTATGTGACCCAGATCCCGCGCCATGTTTTGGACCTGGCGCTCAAGTTGTGAAACCCGCTCAGGCTGATACGGGGTTCTATTTTCTCCCCTGGGCTGATCCCGGGAAGGGTAGCTATCCCTTCTTTGGTAATACCCTGGGTTGGGAAGATTTGGGTACCCCTCCACCCTTGGCCTCCCCTCTCCCGGATTCAGTGGTCTGGGCTCAGGGAATTGGGGAAAGAAGGATGGATGATTTTGGGGTTGAAAGTTGGGTGGATACCTGGGGAAAAAGTTCTGCCCAGGGTTTGGAGAATTTCTGCCCCCCTGTGGGAAGTTAGGAGGGAAGTTCCCCGGGTTGGGTGTCTGGTTCGATCCCCCCCCTTGGGCTGGAGGAGTCCACACATAACCCAGGATTGGGCTGTTTCCCTTGTAGCGAGGACTTACATAGTCAGGAGAGCGAGGGACCCCATTTGTGGGACTACCTCCTCGACTCCCTGTCTGTGACTGGCCGGAGGGATTTCTGGGTTTAGGATTATTAGGTGCAGGTAGGTTTTTAGGCCCCCCCATCTCCAAATCTAAAACGGGGGCAAACCTTACCTCTGCCACCTTGGCAGCAGCAGGGGTGCTGTTGGTTTTGGGGTTTTTGGGCGCATTATTTTTATTTTCTATGGGCTTCTGCACCTCATAGATCCGGGTAGCCTGTTCAATGACCCAGTCTAAAGATCTTTTCTCGTGAAAATCTCTCACGAGCTGGGTCATGATGTATTTGGGCAAGGCATGGAAAAATGTATGGATAAATTCTCTGCTGTCCGTGCGCACCCTTCTGGTGGTCTGCGCAAAAGCACGCTTTAATTCTTGCACAAACTCTTGTGGGGCCTGATCCTCCCCACATTGCAAATTGTAGGCTGCCTTGCGAGCCTCTTGGGGATTTCTGTACGCAGAAAAATGTTTCAAGATGGCCGCCATGTATGTGGACCACCTTGAATGGTTTTGATCCTTCAGCCCCGCAAAGAAACTGGAGTACTCTGGTGAGAAGGTCCACTTTACATATTGAATACAGCTTTGGCTGTCCTTCAAATGAAATGTCTCCATCATTTGCTCATAGAGCTCCAAGTGTTCCCAAACAGAGTACTTGGCGTTCTTATGATAAGGCGTGATGACACTCCTGATTG
The DNA here is from genome assembly GCF_040938575.1 of Ambystoma mexicanum. NCBI lineage: Eukaryota > Metazoa > Chordata > Amphibia > Caudata > Ambystomatidae > Ambystoma > Ambystoma mexicanum. The sequence goes on from NC_090921.1 coordinate 1,125,436,196, forward strand.
CCTTAATCTGTTTCAATGGGTCCTTAAGCAAGGCCCTTTTAGCCTTATTGGCCTTTTTGGTTCGGGTAACCCTGGTGCATTTATCCTCTGACTCAGAGGCACTGCTCCCAGAGGTTCCTGTCTGATCTTCCAGGTTTTCCCGGATTCTGCGAGCCTGGGAATGGCTGGCAGAATGTGGGGACCTGGTCTCCTGTGTCCTGCGCCGTTCAGAGGAGTCTTCAGATTCCTCCTTGCTGCCAGGATTTGATGGGTACCCCCCCACTGACCTAACTGGGCAGAGGTTTTCAGGATGCCCTTAATGGGCCTATTCTCCTGGGGTTCCCCACTAAATTGCACTGTGCTTGGGTGCCCATATCCGGATGCCCGCCCATCCATTCCTGGGAGGTACTGGCCTATGAGCCCCATGCTTTTGGCTGGATAGTAATCTGCCATCCCTGTGGCCCGGTGCTCATGTGCGCCAGGGGACATGGGGGTGGCAGAGTCCAGGGACTGAGGGAGATAAGGGCCTCTGGTACTAGGGCTCCTGAGGTTACGCTCAGGAGTTTCCCTTTCCCAGCGAACCTGGTCTCTATCCGCCCCTGCTCCCTGTTGCAATGCAAGAGCCTGCGCCTTCAGTTCCTCAGTTAAGGCCTTACTAGACTCTATCAGTCTCTCCTGCATGGCTACCTGTTGTTGGAGCCTATCATTGTGCTGACAGAGAGCCTCATTTTCTCTCTGTGACTCCTGATTGGTCCTGGAGTACTGGGCCAGTCTTTGCTGCAGGAGGGTTACCTCCTGAGTCCCTTCCCTACTGGCCTGCTCCTTTCTTGCCAGAGCCTCCTCCACCCTCCTGGTGCGCTCTAACAAGTTCTGGTGTTCTTTTTGAAGGTCACCCAGTCCCTGGAGGGCAAGCTGATTTTCTTCCATTTTCCTTTTTAAATGGCAGACTTCCTGGCCTAAGGTGTCCCTTTCCTGACTAAGAGTCTGTATCTGTTCCGCCAGGTCATCGCTTTGCCTTTGGAAGGCACCAGCTCTCTGGCGCTCCTGATCAAACTCTGCCTGGGTATCCAGGTCTTTCAGAATCAATTTATTGCTTTCTGCCTTTTCCCTATCTAGGTGGCTTTGCAGGGTGACTATCTGCTCAGCGCATGCCCTATTGAAATCTAATTGTTGCTCCAGCTTTTTCTGGCTCTGTAGTAGGGAGTCCAAACCTTCTTGGTACTCCTTTTGCAAGGCCAGAAATCTGGTATCCTGGTCAGCCTTTTCCTGTTGCAGGATGTCCATATCCTCTTTTATTTTAATGATATACCGTCTGCTGTCATTTTCTGACTCCTGGCTCCTGAGCAGCCTCTGCTCAGAAGAGTCCAGATCAGATTGGGCCTTCTCTAACGCCATCTGTTGCCTATTTGCCAGATCCTGGACTTCAGCACATTTGTCCTGCATGTCTCCCATATATAGGTACAAGTATGCCACTATCCTGGCAATCTTATTATGTTCATCTTTGGCTTTAGGAGCCATATATAGTTCACCCAGGGCCACATGTAATGGACCCTGATCTCTCCATATGTCTGACCCTGTTTCAGTGACCTGTTGCGCGATGGCCTGCAACCAGACCGTTTGGTCCTGGTGAGTCCACTTATGTAAGAGGTGCTCCCTCGCTATTTTCATGTCTACCAAGTTCGTCATTCTAGAGATTGATCTCTGTCCTGACTTACAGAAATTAGTATTTTATTTTTGCAAAACAGACCTTTTCCTTAGAGTGTCCCTTTGAAGAGTGCTTTACAGCGTAAAACAGTGTGGTGATCCGACCGGATGTATGTATCCCGTCAGTTAGCACACTGTATTAAGCTGCACAAGTGATAGATCTAACCCAGACGTCCGGCTCGAGCACCCACTTTGTAAGAGGATTCAATTCAACACTACAGCTAAGTCAATGCCTAGTCTGGGATGCTGAATGGAAACCCTTATTGATATATCTTTATGTCCAGTTCATGAGTTCTGGATGACTACCCCTATATAACACCCCATCTCTGGGAATCCCCCTGACCCCACTGAGCCAAGAAGTAGTTCTGTTTTGCAAGTTTAAAAGGTTTATTTGAGAATTTAAACTATATATATATATCACACTTTATAATAAATTAATATCTGATAGTACACTTAGACATATGAGGTTGATCAACAATGGGTAATCTGGCACTAGCACACTTCTTTATAATCAATGAGGAGTTAGTATATGATGGATAAAGTAGCAAAACACTTTTATGATTTCAAGGGAAAAGCAATGAGGAATAAAATGCAGTACAGAAATACTTGATATGATTTTAGCAAAAGATAATATAATCACTTTTTCTCTGGCAATCCACCCCCCTCCCCTATGCAATGTAAGACATGGAAGTAGATGGAAAGAGGAGCACACAGTTCTCAGGAATGCAATCAAATACAATACGAAATTCAGTTCCCCCCCAGCAGCTTATACAACAGATAGGAGTTTTGAAACACAGGCAAAATACTTTGAATATGGTGACAATGAAGTGAGAAATATGCTGAAAAGGCTTTTAATTCCCTTTAGGAGGTTCAGGGTGAGTGAGAGATACTTGGGATGAGTTCAGGCTCACTTTAGCAATGATTCAGAGATGGTGATTAAGAGGCAAACAAATTTTTAGCAAGGAAAGAAATGACTGCTGATGGTTACACGTGGCTGGATTTTTAACCAAATCGCTAATCGCGGTAAAATTCGCAAGTGCGTGAATCGTGATTGCGGAAAAAGTATAAGGAGTAGGAAGTCGGTTCTAGGCTTGTTGGAAAGGTAAGATTCTAAGCTTAAAGTTAAACCAAGTTCCTAGCCCAAACTGTTCCAGAGATACGGACGATTAAATAAAGGTAGTTTTTCGGATTTAAAGTAAACTCATAATGACAGGTGACAGCTTTGCAGCTTCAGAATTGACAAGTGACAGTGGTGCAGCTTTACAAAATAACAAGTGACAACTTCTAGGAGGCAGTTCTGGTTAGATTAAAATAGTTTGGATTAGATTATTTTAAATAAGAGATCGGTTCTGCACAGTTCTGCTAGGTACTCACAACATATTTTTGAAATAGGCCTCGCCACGGATCTGGTCAGGTTTTGGACTGGACTCCGGTTCTGGTCTCGGCACTTCACAGTGATCTGGGTCAGCTCTCTGGTTCTGCTAACAGCGGTATGGGTCACTCTGGATCTCTGGCCTCTGGTTCTGGATACTGCTCTGCTTTCTCTTGGTACAGAACTGCTTCTGGATCTTTCTGGCGCAGGGTTTCAGGCCAGAATCAACAGCTCAGCCCGGCTGTGAATAGTCTGCAAATGATTTTGGGCCTGCTGACAAATACTTTTGCTTGCAGTGGGCCTTCTTGGTTCAAAGTTCTGTAGTCTCTGTTTAGCTTGGAAGTCTAAGTGTAGGATCTCTGGATGTGAAGTCGTCGGTCAGCATGCTCCGCAGCAAATGGAATTGAATCTCTCTACCTGTCCCAGCAGTCTCTTTTTATGTGTTTTGAAAATGGGTGTGTGCCTGGGCCTAGCTAAGCCTGCCCCTCTCTACTTGTCATTGGCCCAATTCTCCCCTCTCCCATGATTGGGGGAAGGAAATGTGAGTCAGAGTGATGCTGTAGGTTTTATGGGTCAGAGGATCCTCCCCTGGTCAGTTTGCCCACAAATCTATATTTGATTCAAATACATATTGCACAGATACACAGTTGTTTAAAATTACATGCACCCATCACATATCACATGAGGTATACTCTGTTCAAACTCTGCTCTTCCTGGGGGCTTGCATTCAGAAATGGCAACATTTTGCACTTTTTAACTGGTTTTGCAATATCGGACATATACCCAAATTTACACACATGTGCGCCAGGAGTATGGACATTAATTGATGAAGTGTCAGATTTTTAACATGCAAACATTTGGAGTGAAACCCTATTTTCCGCTAGCAACCCCCCAGCTCATACCACCAGGTCCTAAAACCTCTTAAAATGTGGGCAGAAAAATCACAAGAATTATGGTATCATTTAGATAATTTTGACAAGTTCGCACCATGAGTTATACATCTTTCTTAAAATCATATTCTGGCAAACAGGGGTGTGTCTTCCCAGGTCACATGGTGGAGAAACCAGTCTATCCACTTTCTTTAAGCTCAGCCCGTCCTCAGAGGGGGCTGCCCCTCCCCGTTTCTGCCAAGAGGAAGCCACTTTTACGACGCCCCCAATATAACATTTGCCTGAGTCAAGGAAGGGCTTTGTTCAAAAGGAAGCCATTTACGACCCCCCTAATAAACCATCTGCCTGGGCCCAGGACAGGCCTTTGTTCAACTCCCTGTAGCTGCTCCACCCCTAATCTAATCAGAGAGGTGACAACTCCTTTTGGCAAGGGGAAGAGTGGCTGAGCAGGTTTTAACTCCTGTGGGGGTAGATGTCAGGCAGAATTCAGTTTCATTAAGCCAGGTTTCAGCTAAATGTCACTTTTTGTCCCCCAGTTTAAGTCTATTAGTATTTTTACATACACATTAAATAATTACTTCCTTCAAGTCATTTCAGAGTATAGTTTTACATTGTATCCACCTCTTAGCAAGTCTTTCTTTGGTCTGGTTTTGTTTCATTTGTTCAGTTTTACACAAAAGTCTGGTGGTTTTAAAACGCTGGCTTTCTGATAGTGGTGAGTACTGGTAATGCAACCATTTTTGGGATTTAAGAAAATGAATTCCCCACAGTTCTAGGTTGCTTTTGGCAATCAGCATTGCCATTCCCAATGGTTTCAGGCTACTGTGTGGGTAGCCCAATGGTGGTTTTAGGCAGTGCCCTCCTGTGCTCACAACCTAGGCAAAAATGGGTGGCAGCCTATTCTTCATGCTTTTCCCTGTGCATTTTCTGGGAAGTTCTGGCCATCATGATGTTTTCCATGCCAGTACTGCACAGTTTTCCTATTCTGGCGTACATGTGGGCTTTTTGGCCATCTTGGATTTCTAAGCCCACAGCACCAAATGTTGCAGCATGATAGCTCAAACGTGGGTCAGGACACCCAACACAACTAAGTCAATGCCTAGTCTGGGATGCCCAAGGAAGCCCTTATTTATATATTTTTATGACAAGTTCATTGATCTGGATGATAAACCCTTGTATAACGCCCCTCTCTTTGAATCCCCCTGACCTCACTGAGCCAAGAAGTAGGTTTGTTTTGCAAATTAAAAGATTTATTTTACAAATTAAACAATATATATATCACACTTTCATAAATAAATTAATATTTGATAGCACACTTATGAAGATAATGTTGATCAACAATGGATAATATTACACTATCACACTTATTTAATTACTTAGGAGTTGGTATAGAGAGGATAAAGTAGCTGAGAATGCCTTTATGGGTTCAAGGAAATGCAATGATGGAAAAGAATGCAGCACAGAAATAACTGAGATGGTTTCCACAAGAGATAATATGAGCACTTTTTCTTTTGACAATTCACTCCCCCCCTATGCAATATAAGGAGATGGAATACAATCACATGCAATACCAATTCAGTACCCCCCTAGCAAGCTTAGAGCAACAGGGATGATTTTAAAACACAGGCAAAAATACTTAAATGTGATTTGCAAAGAAGTGAAAATACGCTAACAATTATTTTTATTCCCTATAGGAGATTCAGGGTAGGTGATATCTACTTAAGATTGGTTCAGGTCAACACTATAAGTGATTCATGAGGGATTATCAGGTTGAAAACCGATTTCAGCAGTTGCAAGCAAAAGAAAGTGATTTTGACAGGTGGAGATATTTGATTCAAATTGCAATTCACGGCACTTTTTCCGAGTGCATCAAGCGCGATTACAGAAAAAACTATAAGGAGTAGAAAGTCGGTTTAGGGCTTGTTGGAAAGGATGCTTTTAAAGCATCATTTTCATTTAAAGCTGAGGATCTTAGCTTTAAAATGAAAGTCAAATCTTGTTCCTAGCACGTATGGTTCAAAAGATACGGACGATTTTGTGGAGGTAGATTTCAGAAATGAAATAATGATTCAGAATGGCAATTGACCCTTTCACAGGTTTGAAATTACAGAATGGACACACGATTTCTATGCAGTTCTAAATAGGTGGAAATGGTTTGAATTAGATTATTTTAGACTAAGAGATTGGTTTTGAACAGCTCTGGCTGGATACTCACTCCTAATTTTGGAAGGAATGGGCCTCGTCAAAGATCTGGTCAACAGTTTTAGCTGTGGTTCTCTCTGCTCTGTTGGTCTGAATCTCTGGTTCTGGCAAAAGTTCTGGCACTGGCACCGCGGTCTGGTGTGGGTCTCTGGTTCCGGCAAAAGTTCTAGCCAGAAGCGAACATCACAACCCGGCTGTTGAATAGTTTGGTTAGGTGGCTGGATTCTGAGGCCTGCTGAGAAGGATTCAGCTTTTGGTTCAGGCCTCTCTGCTTTAAGTTCTGGAGTCTATCTGGAGTCTATGGTCCTTCTGGATATTGGATATTGTCTGGTCCGGCAAAGTGCTTCACAAGAAAGTGGAAAGTGACTGTGTCTCCTTGGGTCTCAGTGGCTCTTTTTATGTCTTTTGAAAGTGGGTGGGAAGGCTGACTTTCTATGCCCAACCCTCTGAGGATCCTGATAGGTTAAAGGATTTTCTGTGCTCTCATTGGAAAACTGAGTTGTGAGTCATCAGACCTCATTTTTATGGCATACAGAAAGAACACTCCCCTTGTCCAGTTAACATATTTTCTGTAGCGCCAAACCATCTGATCCCTGTCTTTGACAGAATTCTGCCCTTTTCATCCAGAACAGAACCTCTAAATTTTTCCAGAATTTACACAAATGTGCGCAAGGAATATGGGCATCAGATGATGAAGTGTCATATTTTTAACATACCGACATTTGGAGTAATACCCTATTTTCCGCTACTACCCCCCAGAACATACCACAGAATCCTAACACCTCTTAAAATGTGCACAGAAAAATCACAGGAATAATGATATTATTGAAATAATTTTGACAATTTTGTACTATGAATTATCCATCTTTTTAAAATTATGCTCTGGCCCAGAGGGGTGTGGTTTAGGTTCCAAAGCACATGGGGGAATTTCTGTCTATTCCCGCCTCCAAGCTCGGCTGGCTCACAGAGGCAGTGCCCCTCCCATTTCCTTCTGGGAGGAAGCCATTTACGACCCCCTGATTTAGCATTTGCCTGAGCCAAGGAAAGTTCATTGTTCTGTTGCCTGCAGTCTCAGGTACCCCTCCCCTAATTCAATCAGAGAGGTGTAATCTCCTTTTGGTGGGGGTAGCAGAATTCAGCCAGGCCTGTGAATGTAGTTGCTGGGCAAGTTTAAACTCCTGTCGGGGGTAGTTGCCGGGCAAAATTCAATCTCTTTAAGCCAGGCTTCAGCCAAATGTCACTTTTGTTCCAGTTTTTCTTCATTCAAATCAAACTTACAATTTTGACACATGCAGCTAGAACGCTGATTCTAAGTTCAAAACTATGACATTTAAACAGTTGCAACCTATGTGACACTCAAAAGTAGGTCACTCATTTATTTTAAACATTTCGATTTTAGTGGCTTTAAGTCCAATTTCACTTAAGCTGCTGACATCCACAGCTCAGCCAGTTTTGTTATGAACATTATTTTAGGCTCTTCATCTTTCCAGATTTGGTGTGCACACAAGACTTCATTCTACCAGATGTCTGCTGGTGTTCAGTAAGATTTTTGAATATCTTGCAATGTTTGAAATAGGAATTTTGAGCTTGCATTCAGAGAAACAAAGGTGATTTCAAAGTGCTTTTTTGAGCTAACAGGCACTGCTGTTTTTCCTTTGGCACCACGTTTCACTCATGGCGCTTCAAGATAGTTTTGAAAAATGTAATTGAGCTGCCACGCATTCCTCAGTAGAAGATTTCAATTGAGGGCGAGCGAGCTTTGAAATGCATTGTTTCCGATTTTGTGCATCGCGGTGTGATTGAAAAAATTTCAGGAAGTTTGTTTAATAGTCTGATTTTACCCGTCTACAAGAAAGGCGATAATGCAATTCCATTCTGTTTCATAATTGATATACGTGCCATTAATAAAGTCGTGGGTCCACGTTTTCCAATTGTGCCTGATGTAACGACAATCCTAACCATGATTCCAGCTACAGCTACTTACTTTAGTGTGGTGAATCTAAAGAATGCTTTCTTTAGTATTCCTATAAACAAGGATAGTAGATACTTGTTCGCGTTCACCTTAAGGGGACGCTCGTTCACATTTACCCGTGCACCTCAAGGGTACACAGAGAGTCCTAGCATTTATAGTAGGGCTTTGAAACAACAACTTGATACCCTTGAATTGCCCTCTACTTGTACATTGCTTCAGTATGTTCTACTTGTACATTGCTTCAGTATGTTGATGACTTGCACTTAACTGCTGACTCTGAGAGCGCCTGTAAGGAGGGCACTGTGTTATTGCTTATCTATCTAGCTAAGCATGGTCACAAAGCTTTGCTTAAAAAATGTCAATATTGTTGCCAGGAGGTCACCTATTTAGGCTATCTCCTGTCAAAGGAGGGAAGAAGATTGACACCTGAAAGAATAAAACACATTTCTGGCATGTCTGTCCCAAATACACAGAAGGAAGTTAGAGCCTTGATAGGTATGGATCCCAAATGTTTCACTAGTGATCAAACCGATGTTGGCTTTGACGAAGAAGGGCATTTCTTTGCCATTGCCAAGGAACGCGGAACACCAGCAATCGTTTGACTTGCTTAAGACTGCATTATGCTCTGCACCAGTTTTAGGCACACCAAACTATGAAAAGGCCTTTGTGTTGTTTGTGCATGAATGTGATGGATGTGCTTTGGCTGTATTAACGCAGGAACATGGAGGGAAGAATAGGCCGTGCAGTTACTTTTCGTCCACCCTTGATCCTGTAGCTTGCGCTTTGCCAAGATGTTTGTGAGCTGTCGCTGCTGCTGCTGCGTCTGTAAAACAGAGTGAGGGAATGGTCCTAGGCCATGATCTAACCCTGATGGTGCCTCACTCTGTAGATGTCCTACTGAACAGAACTCAAATGCAACACCTTACTTCTGCACGGTTGACAAGATATGAATTGATCTTGTTTGCTCCTCACATTCAAATTAAGAAGTGTTGTGTTCTTTATCCGGCTGAACTCCTACCTTTCCCGCAAGATACTACTTGCGGCGATGAAGAGTCACATGATTGTTTGTATACTACCGAACAAGAGACAAAGGGTAAAATTGATTTGAAAGACACCCCTTTGGATAATCCGCAAAGAGAACTGTTTTGTGATGGCTCCTGCTTCAAACTTCCGGATGGTACATCCACAGCTGCTTATGCAATCACTACATTAAACACGGTTGTGGAAACTAAGAGAATCACGCATAATTCTGCGCAGGCCGCAGAGATTATAGCATTGACCCACGCTTGTGAACTTTCCGAAGGGCTTGCAGTAAATATATATACTGATAGTATGCCTTTGGGGTGGTTCACAACTTTGGGAGACTTTGGTCAGAAAGAGGGTTCCTAACCTCACATGGCACCAAAATCCAACATGGCTCCCTAATAGTACAACTACTCTCAGCACTTGCGCTCCCTACTCAGTTAGCAGTTATGAAATGTGCAGCACATCAAAAAGTTACAGATGATATAAGGAAAGAGAATGCTTTCGCTGATCAGATAGCTAGACAAACTGCTACCGATCTCCTTATGGAGATGTATGTTTCAAGGGAGACTGTAAATGCTTATGCAATGGATGAGGATGTTGGGTCTGTACAGGATATCCAAGCTGATGCCACATTAGAAGAATCCAAAACGTGGGCTGAAGTCTTGGGGAAACTTGATGATGACGGGTGTTGGGTGGATATGGCGGAAGGGAAATGGCTACTCCCTGACGCATATGTAATAATGATGGTCATCATGGCCCATGGTCCTACGAATGTATGTGCCCAGAAGATGACAATAATGTTAGAGAAAGTTCTATAGTGAGGCCCCCCTCCGTGACCTGACCAGAGACAACCAGGAATTCATCTGGTCTCCCGAGTGCGAAGCCAGCTTTGAGACCATTCGAGCAAATTTTGGGTCCGCCACTGATATGGCATACTTCAGTTAATCTAAAGAAACCGTTGTGTCACGTTGTTGGACATCCTCATCAATATTTGTAAGGCAGGACTAGGGTGGGGCAGGTTGTGGGAAGTGAGGCTGTGAGGGAGGAAGCCTCGGGGTTGGGTCATTTGAATAAAGTTGGAGTGGTTGTCAGTCACAACTGTGTGGGCTTCTGTTTTTCTGTGCGTGCTGCAGACCTAATATCTTGTGCCCGTGTCCTAGTCTGCGTAGCCCGTTAGAGGCGGCACGTAGGTCTTATAACCTGAATTTGAAGGACATACTCTGTCTTGGTTCATAGTCATAACATCGAGAAAAAAAAAGTTGAAAGTCATAATATCGAGAAAAAAAACGTTGAAAAACAAAAAGTCGAATTTCTTTTTTAATACGTTTTCTATTCGAAATAGGGGGGGATCCCCCCAACCCACTCTTTTCTTTATTTTTGTTTTTACCTTTTTTTTATATACGAGAGCCAAAAAATAAATATAAATAAAAAATAAATAATTCGATATTTTGACTGCACACCCTCTGGCATACAGAGGCAAGCCCTAACCATTGTGACTGCATTTCTTCGACAGTTAATTCAGAAAGTGGCAAATCAATTGCAGTTTTTGTGGGCAAACTTTCCAAGAAAAGCTACATGCTAACGACTTTCAGCTATAATTCTGGGGCATAATAGTACTTCATATTATACATTTCACTTTTATTTTTTAATATAGCAGCTGTAAAAAAAACGAGTATAAAACCTACATTTCCCATTAAACCCACCCTCTCTCATTTGGCATAGCCAAACACCTTAAGTAAGTCCTATAACTATGTCTAATGTGCTTTCAGACCCGCGCCCCTTTTTTTACTGCTTCTGTGTCAGCAAGATATGTATTATTTCCTCAAATAATTTTTTATTCGCATTGGCTTGAGGCTGGACACATAGGTGTCTTGGGTTCCTGGTGGGGTATATCAGAGAATGATACTTTGTTGCAACAGTGCATGGCTCCCTCGCCTGAGACACCACGCTCAGGTCTGGACTACCTGCCCAATTTATAAGCTGTATCACCGGTAATGCTCCTTTTTATCCCGAAGTTTGTGTTCATAAATGTGTGATTTTCCCTGTAGCACTGGCACAAGCTCACTGGTTTCACTAGTCGAATGTCCCTAGTGCGTTGCTACATGCCTTAACTAGAAAAATCGGAAGTCCATCTGGTGTTGCTGGCACTCAGTTTGCATTTCTTCCAAGACCGTTCTGATACAGATTCCTTCATTCCCTCTTGTAAACCCTTGCTAACTACATGTTGTCCTCAGAAAGGATTGCGAAGACAGAATGGGGAAGAGGAGCACGAGCTAGCTCCCGAGGCTGAAGGGGAGATGGAGGTCCACACTCCAGATAGAGATGCCTGGAAAAGGGCATTTGCCTCGTTTATCAACACTTCCCTTTCTCAAGCAGTGAGTAGGGGACTGAATGCAAGGATGTTATCTCACGTCAAGGCCATGAAGGAGAGAGTTTCCAGTGCACTGGCTCAAGCAGTATCCAGCAGATCCAGCAAAGCTCGGGAAGCGAAGAATGTTCCTAATCAGCAGAAACACCCGGAGCAGGTGATAGATGCCAAGAACATGAGGGCTACGGTGTTGGTGTCTCTATACTCATTGCCTGGGGATCCCTGTCTGAGAGACCCAACATCATTTGAGTCCCTCTTCCGGAGTGGGACACATTATTTAAACCTGTAGTCCAGCCTTTGATATTACTAGATTCAGTAGGAAACCTTTCTTTTAGCCATTGGCTATCCCTCATCCCAATTCCCATAAATGGTTTCCAAGTCCCGCAGATCGGAATCATGCAGAGGCTTTTTTGAGGTGCAAACTAGATTCTTCCACCCATAATAAAATGAAAGCAGATTGCCCTAGGCCATCTCAATTTACTTTAAAATATCAGTTTTCTTTTCCTGGTCTGGGCAGGATATCACCAATGTGGCTGGTAGGGCTTGGGATTCATGCCAAGAGAGGGTCCTCAACACTGCAGGTCTCCTGGTGAGGACATTGCAATTGACAGAGGAAGCTAAGTGTTTGTGGTGCAATTAGACCAAGAAGTCATCAGTAGCTGGGCACTGCAGGTCCTTTGTTTTCTGCTTGATGCTAACATCTCTATTGCTCCTGACTGGCGGAAGGGGATTCTGCTCCAGATTAGCTCCAAGCTGATGGACTAGCAGAGGCCTGGGAGATGCAGGAGGTCACCTCTTTGGAGAGGAATGTGTTAAGGAATTGGGGAAATATGTATACACTTCTGCTTGCTTGACCATGCTTACATACCCATGAAAGATATTTTCACAACGAGTACCTTCCATGGCTGCCCAAAGCAGGAGCCCTATAGCAACCTGTTTGGAGCATTCTTCTGGCTTGTCCTTTCAAAGACAAGAGGAATTTCAACAACCCAGTTGTGCTCCAGAACCTTCTTTCCCCATAGACTACAGTGATCCTGAGGCAAGGTTTTCAAAGGTGTCAGTGGAAGAGCAGGTTTCCAGCAAGGTAAAACTTGTCGACCATGCGCCTTCAAAACATCAGATGTTGAAGTAGCACACGTTTTCAAAGGAAATTGATACCTTTTTTTCTGGACCCTTGGTTGCTCCATACACTCAGGGATTCAAATTGGAATTTGTGTTCCCTCCCTTCTGTGTGGTGGAAGAGAAGTGTCCTTCATTTCTCTGAAGATATCCCAGGAGATCAGGGATTTGTTGGAGAAAAAGGCATTAAAGGGGACCTGCCTTCCCCATGCGATGCCCATCAATATCTTCCTTGTGAAGAAGGAAAAGTGCTACAGGTCAATCCGTCTTCAAGAAATGACCAAGCTTGTTTTACATAGTCACTTCACGATGGAGACAATTGCCAAGTTGAGTGACTTATTGAAGCCATATGATTGGTTGGTGTGGCTCCATGTAAAGGATGATTTATTTTATGGTCCAAATTTGGCAGCCTCAACTGTTCTTTCTCCAGTTTCAGTTCAGTTTCAATTCACCTCTATCCTATTTGGTCTGCTGCAGTCATTTGGTTCTTCACCAACCTCTTGAGGCCAGGGACGTTGATTCACCAAAATGTCAGGGGTAGCAGAACTGATATCACAGACCCGATGACATCACATGAGGTGATGTCACTTGATCTTTGGCCTGGATAGCATGAGTTCCACTTTAGCCCTGGTGACATCACCGGAAGTGGATTGTTGGCGTAAAAAAAGTACATAAATGTACACATTTAAAATGACCAAATAGGTACTGTTTTAGATACCATAGCTGTGTGGAATTCCTATAGCCCCACTCCCAGGACAATTTCTGTATTGTCAGGGACAAGAAGATTTAATAAACATTTGACCACTCGGCAAGTCGAGACTAGGTAAAGTCTGTCTAGGTTTTTGGACTTTCAAAATATTTGCTTTAAGTTATTGTATAGCATGGGGCATCACGGTTACCAAGTGGGTTTGGGTGTTCTGCTGCATGGCTCCAGCAAGTGTGCTAGTTGCCTTGTTGTGGGAGTATTCTATCGCCAGCGTGGTTAGGATTGTTAAAGGTCTCCAACTTTCAAAATTGCAATCAGTCTCGTTTAATATTGAAATGCTGGTCTAACTGCAGTTGAACATTAAAATGCATTGAAGTGAAATCGATCTTGGGCAGCTACAACATGCAAAGACCTGTTTTATGGACTAAAATGGAGTTTTAAGTTCTGGTCAATCTAAAAGACATTCAGTTGGGTGTTTTTAATACTAGCAAAACTGGCTACTTAACTCGGCAAGCTATTTAGGCACGATGAATGTAGGTTTGGTCCTGAATGGCAAACTCTAGAGAAGGGGTCTAGTTCGTCACAGCTTAATGGCTATGAGTAGATCATTCAGGTGGGTACAATTGCTCATTCATATTTTTGTTCATTCAAGTGTGCTGCCGTTTGCTTAGATAATTCATGCACCACCTGATCATGACCACCTTCAATCATCTGAAGTAGTGGTTATGCATACCGTTGAGGGACAGATGGTGATGCACCCCACGTGTCAGTGGGACATGGTGCCATATTTTTGGCCATTCGTTTAAGCCTTGGCTACATTGGGCTGTTTCACGGGACCATTGTGCCCTCCCAGCACGTTTCTGCTGGTGATCCGGCTTTGACACCAACAGCGTACCATGCACACGCTTCATTTGGCTGAAAAAGAGGAAACCACTCCTGACAAAAACTAGCCCACACTGGGGTTATAGTTGAAACTAGGAAGAAAGGGAAGTGATTCACCCCTTTACCTAGAGCTCAAGACACTAATTGATTGAGGACAATCATCGGGATTTAGATTGTCTTGCCTAGTAGACTGGAAATAAGTCGTATTTGTGTTTGTTTGCCTTTTTCTTCTCATTATGTCTTCCAATGTGATACCATGGTTGACAATAATGAGACATGGGGACTCATTATGACCCTGGCGGAGCGGGTTAAACGGCGCCATAAAAGGCTGCGGCGCCGTTCAACCCGTTACGCCACATTACGAGGTCCCCTCGAGGGACACGTTAAGCACGCCTGGGAAAACCAGGCGTGCATACCGGGTCCCGCGAGGGGAAGAGGGAGCAAACAACGGGCCATCTCGTAATGGCCCGTTGTTTACTCCCTCTCCCATTCCCATTCAGCCCTATGGGGGCTGAATGGGAATGGGGATGAACCGTGTCCGTGTCCTCGAGGGAGGAATTACCGGGCCATCCGAACTCAGAATGGTCCGGTAAGTCCTCATTCCGAGGACACGGACACGGATGCGGTTTTGCCGGCAGCCATGCCGCAAATTGCGGCATGGCTACCGGCATAACTTGTAATGAGGGCCATGGTCTCTTGTTTTGATGTGGAATCCGTTACATCAAATTAGATTGTGATTCAAGGTGGGCATCTGCTACTGAACCCGGTTGAACAAGAAGGGAAGCTGTTGCAAGAGTCTTTATTTTGATATTTGCCCCTTGCCCTTTACACATTTCTACATTTCTTTGCACTATTATTTTCCTGTTTCATTCTGTAGTTTTGTGACATACTTGTATATGTATTTCAAATGTGTTTTTTAGCTGTTATGTGTCAAAGCCAGCATTATGTGCCTACATTTAAATTATAAAACATTATACAAATGGATCATTTTGTTTGACTTCATTTGACCTTCATTCCTCTATTCCTGTTGTATTGACATGCTAAAGGTTGTGAAAGAATAGTGGTAATGATGTACATACAGAGCTGAGTTGCCCAGTGGACAGAGAGCGAAGGGAAAGAGGTGGGGGGGATCCAAATATGATTATTGGGCTTTTGAGAATGGGGGGCATGGGAAGGTACAGTGGGATGGGAAGAGGGGTGAACCGGAACAGTGAAAGTCATAAGAAGGAAGAGAGTAGCGAAAATGCCTAAATAGAATGGAGGAAGAGGCGAAGCAAGGTGCCAAAGTTTGAACTGCTGGGAAGGAGGGGAGTATGCAGGAGATGCCTTGTGTACACTATTTCCTACTTCTTCTGTTTTGAAGTATGAAGCCACACACTTCGATAGTCTAATGTCTATGCATGTATATGTCTGGTATTTGACAGTTATCAAATATAAAATAGAATGTTTTGTCTGTGTGGCATATTTATTAAATTGAGGGCACAGAGTGACAACTAGATCATTTTTACAGGACTTGTACATTTGCCAAACGTATTGTCCCTGGGACAAGTAGATTTTTTTAAATATTCCCTGACCCTCTACCAACCACATTTTAAGAACAGTGCTGCCTTTACATGCCATGGATGGGGTAATAATATGACAGGGTTAGACCCAATAATTATACATTATAAATGGTTATTTATAACGTGCTTAATACCCAGAGGTTTCTAAGCGCTATCCCAGGGATATAACCTGTATTGCTCCGCCTCGTGTTGCTACCTAGACGAGCACGTTGCCCCTGAGCTACCCGGCCGAGACAATAGAATAACATAGGCCAAGGCACTGCTACAGATAACGGTTGTTCTTTTTGTGTGAAATTGAGCTAAAATAGCGCTGTTCTGTGAGGCATCATTCTGGTTTGTTACTGCAATAGATAAGCCACTTCAGCATTGTATGGCCAGTTACTTCCATATTATGCCAATTATAGTTGCATGTCAGGTATTGTCATTATATGAACAGTAGAGCCCTTACATTGCGTGTTTCTGTCATAATACACTATCCAAAAAACCAATAGATGCAAGTCACTACAGTGCACAGGAGCATTAATGTTTTAATTAATGATACTGGTTTGTTATTTGCATAGCGCTGGCATTACACATATTTACAATTATCAGCCCAACTGGAGTTGGTACTCATTTATCAACCTCAGAAGAATGAAAGGCTGAGGTGGCCTTGCCATGATTTTAACCTGCGACCAGCAGATCACACACAGATTGAACCAGTGAGCGCTCAACCGGCTGAGCTATCTTACTGCTTTGCTTTTAAAAATACAACGGCACCATAAGAAAATATGTCAAAACTGGCAGGCCAGGCACGTAATAAGACGTATGTTTGCTGCAGCCTTGGTGAGTCTTTAGCCCTTCTTTTCAGATGTACGAGCGGGAGTACATGAGGGTGATGATCATTCGCCTCGTGATGAGATGACACCGGGGGAGTTCAGATAAGCTCCTCTATTGAAGCCCACATAGCCACAGCTCTGCTGCCGGCTCCAACACAACAACAGCCTCTTTTTGAAACCAACACTCCATGTGACCTAATGCATTCCATAGCGGAACGCGATGCATAAAGGAACATGATGCATGGAACACTTATTGTAGTTAACATCAGGACATAACACCTTGGTTTTGCTATTATAGTTGCCTCGCATGTGCCTTTGCGTCACACTTCTGGATCATCTGGTTGCAATAATTACTGAATTTGGAGTGAACCGCTTTAACCATTTCCTTTACCCAATTCGGAACGGCTGCCCAAACGGGAGTGTGGGTTTCACATTTTTCGAACTTAGCCAAGGTGATCCTCTATTCCCTTTTTCTCAGGTATAGATACTTGAGTGTGTATATATGGAGGCTGACATTTACTAGCCTCGGTTTTCTTGTAACAGTTACCGCTTATAAGCTTTCCTCAGCACCCTCTTGGACCGTTTGGTTGTTATAGCTGCTGTGTCTGCCTTGCACAGTTGTGAACACCCCTGGTCTAATCAGGTATAGTCCCTAGTTAATACTTTTTCACATTAATGTGGATGCAGATAAAGGGACATGTAATTAAGAACTCGGATAACTTCTACTAAATCTCCCTTTATGAATGCATGATATGTATTAGTGTCGCAGACCTTTGAGCTCTGTGATTTTGCATGGCGCGTTGTTTGTCCATGACTGATGGTAAGACATTTTCTTCATAATGACATGCCATCATTTTTAATTCCCTTGCTTAATCATTTGCACACTAGAATTTAAGTAGAAACCATGGTTTCTTCATTACCATCAGGTGCTCTAAAAATATGGTCAGGTCTAACCCTTTGGTCGGTTGGCTTTGTCACTGGCTTCCTATGTATATATGGATTTGGTGTCTGGTGACGGGTAGTCTTCCAGCATAATTAGCTGGTGTTCTAGCAACCCAATGCATTTATCTGTTCTTATATTTGTTCTCTTTATTGTTATCAATCACAAGGTCAACTATTGTTTTGTCCTGATGAAGGTGGTGATATTTGAATATCCGCCGAAACGTTTGGCATGCGCTTCTGGCATTGATTCCTGATGAAAATGTAGTAATAATTGTCAATACTTGCACTTATGTAGAGCCTAGGTGATTTGAACGCCCCCCCCCCCCTAGAATAGGATCAGTTGTCCAATGTTATTAATACCAGTGCTAAGGCAAGGGGGGCTGTTTCTTGTTTGTTTGCATATTCAGTATGTTTTCTATTTTCCCTTTTTACATTATTTGTATTTTTACTTACTTTGGAATATTTTATTTTTGTTTTTTAAATGGTTTATAAGCAAGTACAATGTACAATATGTAAATAATTGGAAGATATATAACTGTGAGCAAGTTAAATGAATGATTTAAATGATTTGGTGTCGTGCACATATATCTTTGTCTTGATACCATGTATGTAGGACTCTATATATGGTTGCTAAAAATAGAATAACCTATCAGAAGTATAGATTTCATATGTTTGTCATTTATTCATTGACAATTTTAAATTATTCCTAAATGAAGCACCTTCCTTTGTTTTATGTTGTAGCCTTGATGATGCACAGTAATAAATGCCATGCCGCAGTAAGACATACCAAGACTGGCTGCATCAGAATGGCAATCTAACCACATAATAACACTTATCATGCTTACTTTATCACAGATGCCCAGAAAAATATACAATGCCACAATAAGGACTGGCTGCACCAAAATGCCAGTCTAGCCAGGCAATTACACTTACCCTGATTGCTTTATCAGAGAGGCCGAGTATAACATGTCAAGCCACAGTAAAAAATGCATAGTGTAGCTGCATCAAAATGCCAATCTTGACAGGCAAAAACATTTATCATACATACTTTATTATAGATGCCACAGTAAGAAATGACTATACTGGCTGTACCAAAATGCCAGTCTACCCAATAATGACAAATAACATGCCTGCTTTATCATAGATGCCCATTTCGTTTTAGCGCACCGCGTTTAGTGTTTCAGCAAGGAAACATCGAACACCGGATGAATCTACATATGCCTAAGTACTCTGAAATGGACTGCTGCAGGTCCAGTCATCCTTTCCATTTCATATCGTCCCACAAAGCGAGGTTGGAATTTATGTGAAACTTGCTGTAACTGTAGGTGCTGCGTTCATAACCATACTTTAGAAGCTAATTAATATATCAGGCCTCCTTTCTACGTTTATCTGCTTTCTTTTTCATGGTTTCTTTTGCCAAGACTAGATTGGCCATTATTTGTTTCTGCATATGCTGCAGTTACTGCACCAAGCCCCCCCACCTTGGGTTTTATCCTGTCAGAGTTTCTGTCCGGCAAACTGGAAGAGCCTTAGGCTGATAACCAAAGGAACCAAAAAGGGCACTCTTGTATGGTATGAAGTTTTATAAGATAATTCATATTTTTTGTACATTCAGTTTATTTCTGGGAGAAAAAACATCTTAAATACTGCTCTAAACATTGGTTTCCTCTTTCTGTTAACCCATCACTCTGGGGATGATAGAAGGTTGAACTCCTTAATTCCACTGCCAGGAACCTGTTCATACAATTCCAGAATTGCTATGTAATTTTGGAATCTCTGCCACTCAATATTCCTTCAAGTAACCCATGAAGTCAAAAAATGTCAAAATGTCAAATGTGATACAGAAAAAATCATAGGCTTTGCAGATGATAAGGACTTCAACAAGGTAACCCGAGCCATTCCCGAAAAACTATCTGCCAAAACCAAAATCACTATATTCTCCCAGGATGATGTTGGATCAGTGATTAAAGCCATTCCTAGTATTTGCCAGGGTCCTCAGGGCACTGGTAAGAATTGAAATCATCCTTTGGGCTTACCATGATCAGCGATTGACCTGACAAAAGTAAAACAGGATGAGGCACGTTCTTTACCATCCTTTTTCTGTGTTTTCCACCATGTTGATCTGGTCACTAAATCAAATATTTCCCTATAACGAGGATGTCATGCTTTCACATTTTCATGAAACAACAACATGATTTATAGTTGATCCTATTTTCCTAGGATCCCTAACTTCCTATTATAGAACATCAAACTCTCATTCTCACTTTTTTCTTTTCACTTTTGTTAATTGATTTGCAGATATAGTCAATATCACCTGTTGAAGAGGAAAAAAGAGATTCTACTTTGTTCCTCCAGATTATCCTGCTCATATATACTGGACAGGCCATCACCTTTTGTTTGCAAGGAGCAAGGCCTGTACAGGACTACAAAATTAAATCTTAAAAAATGACCTATTTACACTGATGTTGATTCATACTTCTTAAAACATGCCAAATTCCTATGGTACAAATGAACTGTTATTTGAGGATTTGTTTCTTCAAACTGATGCCACCGAACTATGAAAGCATCTTTAATGGCCAACAGCTCTTTCTTGAGCATTTTGTACAGTACTTCAGTATCCAGAAATGTTCAGGAGTGATATACAGTCGGATGCAACTGTTGCGCGTCAGCATTTATTTGGGATAATACCCTCTCTAATGTAAATGGATATTTGGCACCTGGATGGACCTATATTGGATTGCAGATAAACTGTTGCTTCAACTCTTGAAAGGCTCCTTCCGCTTGTTCTGACCACAGAGAAGGCACATCCTTCTTTAACAGTTTTGTAAAGGGCATAAGAACACGTAGGAATGCCCGCCTATACAAATAGGGGTGTCCCAAAAACTGTCGTAATGATTGATAGACGCAAGTGCCAGCCACCATAAAATGGGCCGCATGTGGTTATTTTGGGTGGCCCAACGTGGTGGCCCCAGAAGAAAGAACAGTGGGACCAAGCCCCAACACCATCAACGATAGGCCCCTCATCCAGCCACCTAGGTACAGACCCCAGATAGTACTGTGAAAGGGGTCGCTGACTGCAGCAGTCACCCCTCTGTACAAAGCCATGTGTTATATGTTGTATGTCACTGTTTGTGTTTGTGCATAGTTATGTATATATATATATATATATATGTATTTTAATGCACAGTAAATGTTTTGTAGTGTAAATGTTATATAGGGGATATTAGCGAAAATGTTAAGCAGGTTAACGGTTAAATACTTTATAGGTATATTTAAGGGAGTAGGGGGAAAGACCGTAAAGGGGGAAAGACCCTGAAGTGAGGTGGCAGATGGAAGTGGCGGCCTGCCTGGGAACGCCTAGGGGGTAGGACCACCCACTGAAGTCATCATGTTGCCTCACATATCAGTGGGTGATACCAGGTATGAGGCAAGTGGGTCTGTTCCATGAGTCCCAGCCTTGGGGTCTCCATGTGACCCCCTCCAAGGAAGGGTGGGCTGACAGAGCAGATTCCTATTTAGATAGAAGTCATACCAAGGGGACCTTAGACTGCGAAATAGGGGTCATAACTATAAAAATGGTTAAGTTAAAAATATATATTTTTGTTATAAAAAAGGCATCACTGTGAACATACCTATAGAATCCACCTTCGTATCTGTGTCCAATTAAATCAAGTTAAGAAGTTGGAGTGTAGCCCATCTCCTGTTAACTGCTATTTTATTTTACAGCTTCAGCGCCCTTCCCTTTCTGACTGCCCTGGTCTGGGACGAGGGAGGTGGACGCCCCTGCTTGGACCAGGGCCAAAATGGTGATGGGGAGATAGTTCCCATGGGGACTGTCCCTGACCTGGGCAGGGAAGGAGCACTCCTTGTCCCAGGTTGTGACCAGAAAAAAAGGGGCTACATCTGCCTTAGTTGAATCTTGTTTTTTTTTCAATTGCACCATTGAGAAATATTGGACTGCCATGCAGCTGTTAAGGCTTTCTAGAGTGTATATAGCTAATGGCATCTTATCATCTCTTTCTTATAACTCAGTGAATCCAACTCAAAAACCGGTTGCGCATCTGTGTGGCTGGGCTGCTTCACCAGGATTCTGTCTCCACACATGGTGTACAAGATTGCAGAGCCACAGCACACTTCAGCAGAAGGCCTGGGAATACGGGATCTATCTAGGTGTCAGTGCTGACACAGCAGTGTGTGGTGAGTCTTGATTTGTACACTTTGAAGATCTGCAATCTCAGATGGTATAGCAAGCAGGGCATCTGCCATTGCACCATTGCTTCTGTTGGACTCAGACTCCTTTTTCCTCGTGGAGGAAAAGCGAGCAGAGTCTGCTGATATAAAGCCGTTTAATGGGGATCAGAAAAATGATCCCTCAGGCGGACGTGGCCGGCAACCTAGCCTCGTTGCCGCTTAATCCATGAGCTGGTATGCAGAGCGTATCAACTGGCCTTTTAATCATAAATAAGGTCATAATTTAGCTCCCATGTTCTCATGACCTTAATATTTGGAGCAACGCTATCCTCAGAGTTTCGGATGTCTCCGCTGTTCTCGTCGAACACCCGTTCCCCAGCAGACTTCCCATGTGAGGCGCCCTTGTTGCTGACGCAGCGCCATTCTGAGTAGCAGTGCACTTATAAGTACTTCCTCATGGCCCTGAACTCGGCGCAAGTCTGCAGGGGTCTTCACCGGACCGTGGAAGGATGAGCCTCTCCATTGTAGCCTTTTCTCCAACTCTGCATATCCGCGTGTGTGTCTGGTGCGTTGCTGTGTCCCCTGAAGTGGTAATACAGTGTGACGTGTACGCAAGGTCGTGGATCTCCTTATTCGCTGATGTCTACTCACTGCTGACATCCAGTGTCCTCCAATGGTATTGCCATCCATATTATTGTTGCTTCAACGTGATTTCTTTGTTCATATACTATCATTTAAAGAATCTCTTTGTAAACATACTTATCTTATTTTATTGGTTATGGCTGATAAACATCCTTTCAACTCCTCAGGAGAAAGGCCTAGAAAAATCCTTTCAGAACTATCTACTATTCAATCATCCATCTCTGTGTTGGATTCCAAATCCTTACTACTGCAAGATGATTCCAAATCTTTTAAGAATGAGATTAAGTCAAATAATACCAGGCTTACTGAAGTAGAAGAGTGTGTGTCTTTTTCTGAAGACAGATTAGAAGGTATGTAAGAAATCCAGCACAAAATTCATCATTTAGAGGCAGAGGTTGCCAACCTGTAGGATAGGAATTGGAGGGATAACATAAGAATAACATAAGAATTTACAGGGTTCCTGAAAATACTGAACAAAATGGCCCCATTCAATTTCTAAGCAGATGGCTTCTTAAAATCATATGCATTTAATTTTCTCCTGCCCTCGAATTTCAAAGAGTGCACAGAATTAGACCATGCTTTACCCCTAAGTACTCTTCACAAAGAAATCTTAAAGCATTCCTAGTAAGTCACCAGCAAGCATGGCAGAATTTAATGGCTGCAACAACACACAAAAAACTCTCTCCGTTGACCGTTCAAGAAAATAAAATATTAATTACTTCTGACTTCTCTAAAGCCACACAAGACAAAAGGAAGACATTTTTGGACATGTGATCAGCCTTGAAGAGCCTGGATATCAAGTACGGCTTGCTAGAACCTGCAAGAATGTTGATGCGGCATCCCAAAGCCATCACTAAGAAATACTTAGACCCTGATCAACTATATGGTCTCATCAAATCCCTCCAAAATTCAGAGATGGATGTCACGCCTGATGCTACTCTCCCACTTATGACCAGCTCCCCTATTCAACAACATCTCCATGCTTATAATTTATCTGGAATGCAACAAATTCATACCTGGGAAGTCCCAGAATAAAGCTGAACTTAATCCTCTTTCTAATCTATTTGAAAGGCCGGATAAACATAGAGACAAATCCAGGTCCCCTATTAAACAAACTGACCTGGAAGATGGGCCCTCAGTCAAATAATTGTTTTCCTGAGTACCACACCTCTCCAGAGTGTACTGAACTAAGTTGGGAACTTTACATTTGTTTATACCACACCTCTCTCTACTTATTCAGCCTTGGTTCGTTTTGACCTCTACTTTATTAACATGGCCTAATCCATTATTTCTGCATGAAATTTTAATCAGTTGCGTCTGACTCATTGGATCACAGTGCACTGTCTGGTTCATTCCAATTGCAGATCCTAAAGGTTATCAAGTCTTTTCACTGTTCAAGCCACAGCCAACTTGCTCCTTTTCAAATGTATGCTTATCCTCTATCTTCATTATTATCAATGTTGTAACTTCTAATGTTCCCTATCCTTATGTGTTTCTCTACCCCTCCAGTATTCTATAACATTCTCTGGTATTGTCCATTCTCTGTGGTGTTACCATCTGACTACTTAAATCACCTCAACTCCATTTACCAGCTTATCATTTATTCATGCTTGTGCTTGATTTTGAATGCCTCTTTTGCTATCATGTGTTCATTTTATTATCATAGTGACTATTAAAGTCATGTCATGGAATGTGAAAGGGTTAAATAACCTGATAAAGAGACATAATTCTAACCCATATTGGGAAAAGTAACCCAGACATTGCTTGTTTTCAGGAAACACATTTAGAATCCATTGAAGAAAATAATAAATTGGTTAGGTTATGCGCCAAATATTTTTGCACCAGCAAATGGGAAGAAGAGTGATGTTAGTATTCTTATACATAAACAAACCTCTTTTCAGTTAATTGATGAACATCCTGCCCCCTCTGGCCGTTGGTCTATTATTGACACCAATATCAACAAGTTAGTTATTACCATTCTTAATGTTTATGGGCCTAATGCCCCCGAACCATCTTTTTTGACGAGTTTGAAACAATTAAATTTCAATATTCGATACTAACTTTATAAATTCTAAATCGCATAAGCAATTCATTATTTTATAGAAGATATTACCCTTGTTGATACTTGGTTTTTTATTACCCAGATACCAAAGAATTGACATTTTCCTCTCCCCCATACATCCTTTTCTAGACTGGACCATATTTTCATTAATACAACACTTGCTTCTAATATTCTCCATTCGGAAATCGGCTCTCTTACTGTCCTTGAATGGGAACCCCAGCTTACTCCTGCATCCCGATGGAGGTGCAACTCCTTCTTGTTGAATGATCTGGATTTCACTCAGAAAACTAATAATTGATTTACAGAGTTTTTCACCTTTAACAATCCCCTAGTCACCTCTATCCATGATAATTAGGATGCTTTTAAGGACGCCTTACAAGGCTTCATTATACAATTTACTGCTTTTAAAAAGCAACAAAATGAAAAACTATCACAAGATCTCCTCCAGTTGATTAAATCGTTAGAACTGACTTACTTGAATTATCCCTCTGATGATACTTTTAAGTCTCTCATTTCAAAGCGCTTAGAATTTAATAACTACAACACGAATAAAGCATGTTCTTCCTTTCTTATATCTAAAGCAAAGTTGTATGGCTTATCTAATAAATTTGGTACATTTTTAGCAGTTTATCTTAAGAAGAGTAAAGAAAAAACATGATCACATCTATTGTTAACCAACAAGGTCTTAGAGTCACTAATTCAAAGCAAAGCAATAATGTTTTCTTTGAGTTGTATTCTCAACTTCACTCAGCCGACCAAACAATCCTTAATGAAAATATCCTCATTTCATATGCTCTAACAAGAAATTCACCGACCATCCAGTAGATCTCTCCTTTTTAGATACTCCTATTTCATTAGAGGAAATTCAAAAAGCTATCCTAGATCTCAAAATTGGTAAAGCCCGGGGGCCTGATGGACTCCCAATAGATTGATATTGTTCTTTTTCTGCCTGACTCTCCCCTAAACTCCTCAAGCTTTTTAATCACTTCCTTACTTTAGGATATAGTTTGGGCTCTTTTGTTGAAGCCCTTTTGATCTTGTTTCCTAAATCCAACACAGATCCTACTTGGGTTAACAACTATCATCCCACATCTCTAATGAATTATGATTAATAAATATTAGCTAAAGTAATCGCTAATAGATTAGATAGTGTAAGGCCTAAATTGATTAATACCAATCAAACCGGGTTCAGCAAGAGAAGATATGCTTCCTCCAATACTCGACTCCCCATTAATGTCCTTTCACATGCACAAAGTTCTCCAAATCCCCTCATTCCCCTGGCATTGGATGGAAAAAGCTTTTGACAGAGTTCTGCGGCCCTTCTTGTTTGAATCTTTATTATGGCATGGGTTCAGACCTACTTTTTCCAAATGTACCTCACTTTTATATTTTACACTCTCCATTAGTATTTTCATCAATAATGCCTTCTCTAAATCGTTTCCCATACCACATGGAACCCAAGAAGGATATTCATTGTCCCCATTCCTTTTTATCTTGGCTCTGGAACCTCTACTTCAAAGTATTTCTATTAACAACAATATCAAAGGTATTGTCATTAAAGAATCATGTACCAAATGTTCTGTTATGCTGATGATATATTACTTTATCTATGTGACCCATTCTACCTATATTCCTGCACTCATCTATACCATTGACATAATTGATCTATTTTCTGAAGTCTCTGGTTACAAGTTAAACTTTGATAAATCAGAAATCCTTCCTTTGGCTAACTCTTGCATTTTATCTAATACTCCTCTCTATGGCATTAAGTGGCGCACCTCTTCCATCAAACATGTGGGTATTTCGATTTCTTAAAGATATCTCCTCAACATTAATTCTCAATCAAAATGTTGTTTTTGGGAAAGTTAACTCTTCTTTTAATCAGTGGTCTCCTCTGTTTCTTTCATGGTGGAGTCGATTAGATTCCATCAATATGACTCTTGGAATCCTTTACTATCTCCTATGAACCAAGTACTTTTAATGTGTGCCTTCTTCTAAAAAATAAATGTCTTTATAACTTTCTTTGGAAAAATAAAACCCTGAAAATTGCTTTGAATAAACTCAAAACTTGTAAGAATGCTGGTGGAGTCAAATTCTCTGATTTTCTTAAATATGAGAAATCCTTTTCACTATGACAGATCATTCTATTCCTATCGTATGAATCCCAATTGATCAGTGCCCTTTCCTGAATTAGAGTGGAATCACAATTTTTAGCCCCACACTACTTCTCACATTTTCTCAAAACATCATCATGGCTCAGTATTAAAAGAACGCTCACTCCTCTATTCTTTCAAAATTGCATGGAGTTACTTATTCTCATGTTCTTCCACTACCCAAGAGTCTGCCAATGCTTTTTTGGTTTAATAAATCTTTCCTGTTTAACCCCAAACATGACGTTTTACAAAAATGGTACTTTGCTGGTATCTTCCTTATTGCATATTTATTCAGCAATAATGAACCTATACCCTTTGCCAAACTATGCATTTGATTCAATCTTAATGATACTGACCTCAAATCCTATTCAGTACTTACAAAATCGGTTACCAGTGCTATTGCCTATTACTCTCAAATTGTACCCTAAAAATATATAGAGTCTCTGTCTTGTTCCAGTTCCACCTCAGCCTCTAAATTATACTCCACCTTTAACCAGACCAAGGATTCCATTTCTAAGCATACTCTACTAGGGCAATCGGATTGTGATTTACACATTCACCCTGATATTTGGATTAAGATATGGAAACAGTGTTTTTCCACATGAGTTGCCGCTAATCGAACACAATCACATTAGTTTATACTATACAGAACATATCTTACGCCCCTCGGGGTTGCTAAAATTGCCAACCAAACCATAATCTATGCTGGTCATGTCAATTTCCTTCTGCTGACTTTAATCATTCCATTTTTAATTGCAAATTTGTTTTTGCCTTTTGGAGGCAACTATGGGTGTGCTTACAAAATATGTTTTATTTTCAGGAACCCTTGTCTGATGCAATGTTATAATTGGTGTGTTAGTGAATCACTTCATGTCATCTATATCTTCCCCTAAGTTATTTAATTTCTTTGTTTATATTGCTTTTCACCTCATTGCTTCCAACTGGAAAAATGCTCAGAAGCTATTGTATATTTTATGGTGGAATTCCATTTGTGCTTTCCACAGAATTGAAAAAATGCATGCGTTATCATCTAAGATGCTACCTAAATTCTATAGCAAATGGAAGGTATTTAATACATACCTATCAGGAAATGTTAGTTTTCTTCATAGAATAATGCTTCCCCTTCCTTCTTATTCCATTATTCGTATCTGTGTTTGTCCTCCCCTGTCAGTCCTTGATTATCTAGCGGTTAATCTCTTTTCTTGCATGATTTGACTAATAATTTTATCTTAGTTTAATGTATTCTATATCATATATTTGCATTTACATAATTGTAATTAACATCAAGATATCCTCCTCTTCTTACTATCATTGTATATCTCCCTTTACCATTGTATTCATGAAAACCTTCAATAAAATGATTTAACACAAAAAAAAAGAAAATAATCCCTGTCTACTGCATTACGATATCACACAGCGTGCAAGATCTCCTTGCAAAAACTCCGGTGCAGACTTTCTGTGAAGGGTACATTCACCATAAGGTGAATACTGTGCACCATCATGATAGTTGGTGGGTAAAAGCCTAAAAAGCCTGTTCTGTGCGTATTACCTCCATTCTTCCAATCAGTGAAAGGTAGTTGGCAGGACTTCCTTACAGCCCACTGGCGCCATTCACATCAATCTTCCATTCTGCTGCTAGTCAGATACCCGGCGCTAGTACATGCTATCATGCACTTTTTTATATTGCATAACAGGGTGCCCGGTCATCTCTTTATATTCATTATACAGAGCTGGAAATGGGAACATATTACTCTGGGAACCCTCTTCTCCTTGGTGGTGGGGCCGAGTGGATGGAGGGGGCAGGGCAATGGTATGGTCACAGACAGGTTCATGTACCCAAGCCTGGCGAATTTGCATCAAAGCAAAGAGCATTTTAGGACCATAAGGATGCCCACAATTTTAAATGTGAAACATGTTTGTGATAGTGATTCTGTTAGCAACCCTTTTGAGTGAGTGATGGAACTCTGCTCATTTTATTGGTCACAATGCTCACACTACCAAGAAAATATTTGTAAATTGCACAATTTACCAATTTGGACAGCCATTAAACGGAGTATGAGGCTTTGTCTATTTTTGCTTTCAGCATACTGTGCCAAGTCTCCTGAAGCGATGGCTACTCGCGCGTCAGCGCTCGGCTGGGGAACAGATATAGATGTTTCCCTGCCTAGCTCATGGGCTACGGGACAGCGCCCCGACAAGGCGAACTTTGCTAGAGCGCTACTCCATCTCGTGCTGGCCCATTTCCTGCCTGTTCTTTTACATCTGCTGCATCACCAATAATATAAGGCATCTAGCTTTGGACAGACCAGTTATATAACTGAGAAGTTGTATGTGCCGGGAAAGCTGAGAAGGACCCTTGTTACCAATGTCTGCCGATTGGGCAACCCTAAATGTGAGTGGTCAGAACTTCCACTGCCCCAAAGCCTGGAACACTTGATGAGTTTAGATTGATCTTGCCCCACCACAGTTTCATTTCGGAATAGCCATTATGAGCCATTTTCCTTTCCGTCGCCTACCCACAGTTTCCACAGGCGGTTCTCCCTATATCAATGCAGGGCTTTGTTGCTTTTTTCTCCCATTTCATAATTGCACATGATTTTATTTGCCACTTTCTATTTTGTCTCTAAGGCATTTGATGCACCAATGGTATTTTTGTTATGTTATCTTTTCAATCACAGTATCTGCTTAGTTGTTTCATTGTGCAACCCCGTGTTGTCCTCCCTGGGTATGTTGCACTAAATGAAATGTCTAAAATCGAAAATGAAATATTTGTTTTCACTTTGGCTTCCATCCCTCCCTGTTCATAGGTCTGTCTAGCTGCTTATGCAATCCCTGCTTTCAATCTATTAGCAATGCTGCTCTCCATCTCCTGCTTATCCCAGGTACCCTTCGACATGTCCCCACCTGCTCTCTCCCTCTTAGCTGACGTTCTATTCTTTTTTTAAACCCATCATTTTCGTAACCTTGTTTTTAAATCCATCCATATTTTCTTCCAATATCTCTCGCTATTCTTTGTGCTCATCTTTCATAATTCCATCTCATCTGCCATTCACCTTCTGCCCGGTCTCCATCCCACTGTTTTCGTCCAAGTGGTCCTAAGCATTGGAATATTCGCTGCTCCTTAAATCTCTAAATTACCCTCAAATCCTTTCCTCTTTGCCAAGCTTATCCTTCCCATCGTTCACCGTAAAACCCTTAATTGCTGATCTCGACCTCGATGTTGTTTTTGTACTGAAGCATTTAATCTTTTCCCCCTAATAAATGCAAACACAGATTCTGAGGTATTAAAACAAGTAAATGTATGTGTAGATTCTTGCCGAGACCAGAACTGTGCATCACTGAGATGCCTAAAGGTGTATAAACACCACCTGGATAAACACAATTAAACGTATTGGGTGACCTTGATTAGTCTCTAGCTCGGCCCTTGCTCTACTTGTACTATTACTCCCTTTTGTCTGTCTAAGGTATTTTTTAATTCTCCCCCTTGCCGGAAGACAGTTCCATCCTTCACTTTTATATCTAATTAGAAGTGCACTCTTTCTACAACTCCATTTGACTAAACTGTGTGCATCCCCTCTACAGTATTTACACCACGGGGCATCTCAATGTATTTGTCTCTTTGAACACGATAATATGGCCGTATGTGCCTTTGTCAGGCTG
The DNA here is from genome assembly GCF_040938575.1 of Ambystoma mexicanum. Classification (NCBI taxonomy): domain Eukaryota; kingdom Metazoa; phylum Chordata; class Amphibia; order Caudata; family Ambystomatidae; genus Ambystoma; species Ambystoma mexicanum. The sequence goes on from NC_090921.1 coordinate 1,125,466,443, forward strand.
CCCGAGGAGGCCTTCCCTAACCCAGCTCTATCCTTCTAGAAATGGACCTTCAAGGGGTGAACAAATGGCTGCAGGGGGTTGTTTTATCAATGATTAGCGCAAAGGTTGTGAAAACAAAGTTAAAATATAGATGCTGAATACCCCAAAAGGAAATACACCGAACACGGGTTACAAAGGAACATACAAAGATCTTTTATTTTATACTGAACAGTTTCAAAGGACAAAGTAACAGATAGCTATTGGCCCTCGGTACAAAACAGCGAACACCAGCGTGGTTATGTGTGCTCAGCGAGTGGGGCTGTACATTAGAATAGTCACACTTTTATACCATTTGCGAACATGATGTCCAACCCTACTGCGAGTTAATATTCCTCTAATACATTACTGATCTAGGGTTCATGCCGAGTTCACACATCTATATGCTTAGGGTTTGCCTTTAATGCATTCGCCAACAAGTCTACACAGTAACAGTGTATTTTAGGATTTCTCATAGAGTCCTCTTCAAACATGAATACAATGTAATCAAACAAGTGTTCTCAGTTTAGTATTTGGATACATTGTTCTTAACATATGCTCGTGGATTAGTTTAATTGGCACAAGTAATCCTTTACACACATGTCAACGAAGGACAAGGTCTCAGTTCACGACCCCAACAAGTGGCCTGCAGGCAAGTTACATATTAGCTGTACGCAGAGGTCAAGACGGCCATGTTGTATTTCGGAATGACATCGTCCACCATTTTAACTCACAGGGTGACTTTACAAAGAGAACCTAAAATGGCGGATGACTCTAAAATGGAGGCTTACATTGATTCTAAGGTCAGGACCTTGCAACACATATTTCTTCGCAAGTGGCTTTCCAAGCAGCTTGGCGTAGGCCAATATACATATATTCATTGCAATAGGAGGCATGATATAATTTCCCTTTTGACAAGGTAAGACAATTTTCTTTTACTACTAATTAAGCATCTCACCCTTGGCATTAATAGTTATGAATCACTTGGATTCTGTGAGGCAATTCAGTGCCCCACCATGAACCCTATTCTCACCTCTATCAGTCTGAAATGCCCTAAGTGTCTTCTTGTAAGCCTCTGCTGGGTGTATCTTCTCCACAAGCCTACTGTTTGGTGGCACGCTGCATTTCAGCTGCCATCTCTCTCACACCTCTGCTGAAGAGCTGTTCACTCTCTCGTACACACCAAGCTGGAAAATCCACTTTGTGTCCTACTTGATCCTTAAATCTGGGTGGTCGAAATTGTCTCACCTCCCAGTCCATCACAGAACTCTATATTTTAAGATTTGGCTCAGGAAATGGGCTTCCAATTCGTCTACTGGAATATGCCTGCGCTATCATATAAGCTGACCTTCTCGAAGCAGCATGTTTATTTCTGCACCCCAAATGTTTAAGCACATGCCCCTAAAGTGTGCTTCATTGGCCTCCCATTGAATCAAAATCACAATGACCTCTGTCTGAGCCAAAGACATTCATACAAAGCAGATGCGAAGCAGGTTAGAGGTCTTGCGTATGGGAGGTTATGGAGAAATTCCAGGAATGGAAATGCCTGAGCTAATGTGTCTCAACCACTTCAAATTCCTTTGGGTAGCTTTCCATGTTATACATGATTTTTGTTTTGTCTGCTCCGTTACAGAAGGGGGCAACATTGTGCACATTATTTTTTCTTCCAATCCCTAAAGGAAACCGTGCAGGCCAAACTGCCAAGCCACCCCCCCCCCTCGCAAACCCCCTCTGCACTGGAACAGAAGCAACCCCAGGCGTGTCTCTGGGAGACTATGACCTGTTGAGTTTGCTCTCCACAAACAATGGTTGAAGTCATATACTCTTCATTTGCACAATCATATGCATGCGTATACTCTTAGTGTACACAATGGTATGCATGTCCCTTCACATGTACCATTGGCAATCAAGTACCCTCCACACATTCCCAAATTCCATCTACTTTCACACACTCCTTGTTCTCATATGGCCTACACACACGTGTCTAGCAGATATGCCCCCACCATGCTCCCTTCACCCTTTCACACCTACTTGCACATTCTCCAACACCAATGTACTATGTAAATTGTAACACAGATGTACTGACCATCACTCCTGAAAATCATATGTTCTCATATGACCTCCTTGTAGCCTTCATGAGAAATCTTAAAACCTATATTTTCTCCTAATGTCAACTATGCAACTTCATGTCAATCAACCCCCTGAGATTTCCCTGCCATTACCACCTGTGCCCAGACACAATTGATCATGTTCTATACCCTATTTGGCTTTTGCGCCCTTCAAATAATTAAAATCATTCTCTACCCATTTTGAGTACATATGTGCTCTCCACATACACTCATAGGGCCCACCTGTCGTTGACCCATACTCTACCTCTAATGTGCTCTACGACAGATACTCACTGCTCATCTGCTCAGTCCCGGGCCAGCAGACACTTCAGGATTAAGGGGATGAGAGTGGTTAATGAAACTGATGTCCCCTCACTTACTTGGCCTCTTGGAAAGGGTTTGGCACAGAAATGCATATGCCATTGAACAGGCTTTCTCCAATTCTCCATGTGCCTCATTCCCCTGCCACTCTGCAGCTGATGCAGCAGCTTCCCATTCCTGGAAAAATTCCCGTCCACCTCCCTTCTTCTTCTCCCCTCCTCTCCTCTCTCCTTTCCACCTCTTCTCTCCTCTCTGGCACCTCCTTGTCGTTTAGCCATCTCTCCCCTGTGTCTCCAGATCCCATATAGAGTTGCAGTGCTATTGACACAAAGATCCATGTATGTCTGGGGAAGAATGCAGAACAGTTTTATAGTATTCCTCAATGTCTGCATCACATTCATGTTTGGATGAAAGAGAACTATGTGCGCCTCAATGGGTCAAAATGAGAGATTATGATGATGAACATCACAGCTATCAGCTGTTTACCTTTGTGCTAGCCACATGTGCTTGGCACACACCCTACTGCCTCACAGAATGTCACGAACCCCAGATCTGGATTGCCTTTGACTTCTTTGTCCTCTCATTTACCCTGCAGATCTATACCTTCTAATGGAGCACCAACTAGCAATTCATGATGCTCAGAAATGTCCCTACATACTTTCAAACCAACCAAAAGTCAATATCCCAAGTGCAGTGGCGGGAGCCTGAAAAAAGGGAACTACAGAATCTCTGAAGGAGTTAAAACCAGACAGGCAGGCTTTGTATAAGTCCAAGCAAGACTATCACAACTCAACACAGCTTAGATCTGTCCGTTCTTTGCCACCAGAATATATCATGTTTCAAATTGTGTGCACACTATAGAGTTGCAAAGGTCCAGACGGACAGAAGCCTCTCGTGTACTATGTACTTTAGATCCACAAATTCCACCAATTCCAGTGTGATCTAAAGAGATAAAGCAACGTGGAGGGGAAACTATTATGGATTCCTGCCACCAACACCCACATGGCATTGCCACCACCTGCGTATTAAATGGACAGGCAGTGAAACCGGGCCATGGAGGTAAGGGGTTAGGGAGAGTCAGTGGGGACTGGACCCTGTGCACAGAGAGACGAAATAAAGCAACAGCATTTGGTTCAAGCTTGCCACATCCGCCTCTTGCAAAATTCGGCATTCTTATGGCCTTGAGAAACAATAAAAAGGGGAGGGGGGCACTTATAACTACATAAACTCTGGTTCTTTCCCTATGTATGTATGTATGTATGTTCTGGCCCCTGTCCTCCCATTCTAAACACCCATATGCCTACACTAAAAGAACCTCTGTTTGGACCAGTTTCCAGCTTTATCCCATGGAATCTTAATCCCAAGAAGTTTCTTCCATGATCACACTTCCATTGATGAACCTATAGCTTGCAGGTTAAACGGAGCCTGTTTTTAATTACGTCATGACCATGCATACTTTAATCAATAATCTTTAGCAGTCAGAAGTTACTCTGTGGCAGTTGTAACCTGTCCTTGATGAACATTCTCGGGGCCTTCCCAGGCGGCCATTCACATGGTGCGGATCCCACCTGGGAACATTGGCTCCCACCTAATGGTTCCGGTTCTTGCCATACCTGGAGCTCTTCTCTGAAAGGTAAGCTCCTGCATCACAAGCAGGCAGCTGTCAGCATGTCCCATATTTATAAATTAATTCCAAACGGATGCCCACTGTGTTCACATTGGATGTAAGGTCCGTAAACATGTTTCCTCATTCTGCCTCCTTCTGCCCAAATCTTGCCTGTTCTAAGCCTGTACAGCCATATGACAATAGTTTTACTCCCAAATGTTGCCACATTTTGAGCAGTTGCTGCAGAAACATGCACTGGCGCCAAGTGAATGAGAATGCATTAGTGAAGTACTGCAGGAATTGGTAAAATAATCCTGTGCCATGAAGCAACATTTTATTTTCAAAAGTCCACATTTGATTCTTGAAAAATCTCTTAATATCAAGGGACAAACTGCATGGAAAGGATTTATTGATCAGGTTGGAATAGGCCTGACATGGAGCCACAGGCTAATTGATGGGAATCAATTCTTGAGTACATTTTAAGGAGAGGTTCTGATTAGTTAAAGTAGCATTAATGGATTCTCAACGAATGACTGGCATGCAGGCCTTCCAAATCACTGCAATTACAAAGGGCCTCATTACACGGAAGGCGGTGAACCATGGCGCTATTGGTGGAAAGGGGAATTACCGCCCCATTCCAAGGTTGGCGGGGCGGTAATTCCCCCTTCCCCCATTGCCCTTCCCCATTGCCATTTTTGCCCCATATGGCTCTATGGGAATGGGGAAGGCGCTAATTACGGTACCGCAAATTGCGGTACCGTAATTAGCTCCAGTGGTCCCTTTGCGGGTTGGTTTTTAACGCCTGCAAAAAGCAGGCGTTAAATTGCCCCAACCCGCAAAGGGACCTCGTAGTAAGGCGGTAAGGATTTACCAGTACCGGTAAAATACCGGTACCAATAAACCCTTACCGCCTACCGTGTAATGAGGCCCAAACACATTTAAATTGGCATTAGCACGACTCACCCAATCCCAAATCAAGATTTCCTCTTGACCGCATTGGGCTGTCGTGTGTCTCTTTGTCTAATTGGCTTCTCTCTATGGCAAGAGAGGGATCTGCCTGTCTTCCATTAGACATCTTTAGAGACAGTGTTCAGCAGATATGTGCAGCTGTTTCTGTCAGCAGTGTAAGCACCGGTTGTTGAAACTGATGGCAACGATGGCCCACCAGCCAACTCTAGCTCCTGAGAAAGGCGTAGGGTAAGTGAGAGGGCATGGAGGAGCGGAGTAGGAGACAAGAGAGGTGGCATCAAATGAAAGGAATAATGGATAGGGCGACAGGGGTGAACACAAAGTGAGCACAAGTCCTCTTTTTTTGTGAAGGGGCTTTTTTTGGATGAGGACGTCAATATACTTGAACAAACAGAATTTCCCAAAAAAGTACCCAGTTGTTATATTCGTGGCTAGGGAAAAGAGGATGGCACAAAAGTTGATATTACCATAATTATAATTAAATTCAAAAAATGGTACTAGGTCACTAATACATCAAAATCAAAATGTATTTAAGAATCATCGTAAAAAGGCGTGAAAAACCAAGCCAGAGAAGCAAAAAACACAATAATTAAAACACATGCACAACACGATTAATCCAATTCAGCATCTAACACTCTTGGCCTTTCTATTATAGTCAAAGTTGTTAGCGCAATCAACGATGAGGTTAGTAACATTTAGAGAGTGACCGTTTTTTTTAAACAATTATTTTTCATGTACATAAACAGAGGTCCTCACATAGAGTTGTCAACAACTCAGTGGGCCTCATTACGAGTATGGAGGTAGCCATGCGCTTTTAGCGGCATGGCTACCCTCATACCGGGTACCAGGTCCGGGTCCCGCAAAAGGGGACTTACCGGGCCATTCTGACCTTGGAGGGCCCAGGAAATCCCTTTCACGGGACCCAGACCCGGGACATCCCAATTCCCATTTGAGCCCCCGTAGGGCTCAACGGGACTGGGGAGGATGCTAACAACGGGCCTGCTAATGACGGACCCGTTCTTAGCATCCTGGTCTGCTAGCGGGTCCCGCTAAGGACGGCTGGTCTGACCAGGCGTACCTTAGCGGGTCCCGCTGCAGACCTTGTAATAGGGCGGGCCGGAATGAACGGTGCCGGTCCCTTACCGGCGCCGTTCATTCCGTGGCCGCCTGGGTCGTAATGAGGCCCAGTGTGTTTCTAGTCTTTTATCAAAGCACTCAGTGACTTATTCTTTCTTTCAGGCTTAGTCAAGGCTGTCTTGAGGACCCTTTAAGTACTTTTTTGAGTGTGTGAACAACACATCTTTGTTCTTCACCATAACATAATTCACAGACACACCCGGTGCACCCGTACACATCCCCAGAACATATGTATCAACCCCGGATCCCCCATGCCACACCAAGGGCACAGCAGCCGTGCATTTCTGTTGAATCTGCCATCCTGGTTGGAGTCATGTATGTGCGGCATAAGACATTTAGTTGGATTAGTCGAAATCTAGTGTTTCTGGACACTTCCGGGGGTACATTAATATTCTCTCTCACTCTTTCTCTGTTATATCTATTCCCAAATCTGTTTCCCATCTTGCTTTTAGTGTTACACTTCTGGGATTGGCTCTATCTGCCAGTTGGCCATATAGTCTGGACACTGGCTTCCAGCGTCACTCAGTTTGGCTCTTCAGGCCATTTCTCCCATTTCCCTTTTGCCACATGTCTAGCCCTTTGTTACCACAAGAACTGCCCTTTAGGCAACCCCTCCTTCTCTCGTAGTGAGTCAAACTCTCTGCAGACTCCCTCTTCATGTACATCTCCCCATGTGTACAGATACCCCACCTTTCCCAGTACCTCACCATTGTTAGATCTGTTTTAACCTTGCATAAATCAGCAGCTATCAGGGTCTCGGGTGAGTAAGGGCGTTTGAGATGGAACAACGTCTTGGCTCTGTTCCATACCTGTCTTCCCAGTAATACAATCATGGGGGCGTTCCCCAAGCAGCCTAGAGGCACCCACAGTATTTCTTTTAGACATGTAGGAGCCACTAGATGTCATAGTAGCTCAGTTTCCGATGTGGCCTCGTCCGCGAGCCATCAGCCCACAAAGCTAAGTTGCGCTTGCAGGTAGTATTTTTCCAGATCTGTGAGTTGCATCCCTCCGTGGCAAGTGACAGTTTGTTTCTGGTGGTGCCCTACAGAAACTCCTGCATCAGAACTCCTAATATGTGAAAGAATGAGGCCTTGATAATTTAGTGTACGTTGTGAAAGTGGTATAAAAATCTCGGCAGTATGATCAGTTTAGCAATTGCCGCCTTGCCCATCATTGATAGAGGTAGTTTGGCCCAGAACTTCATAGATTTCCGTAAGCCCTTCACTGTCGCTGTTACTCTCGTGCATCAGCTCTGGTGTGTGACATGTGTTTACCCCTAGCTACTTAAACGATTCCAGTTGCCACTGGAGTCCCACTTTTTGTAGGTCCTCCACACTTTTTCCTCTAAGGCCGGCCAGCAGAAATATGCAGGACTTCTTTCTGCTGAAGCATATCCCTGACACTCTTGCGTAGTTATCCAGTACCTCCAGTATCACTGGCACATTATGGTGTGGGTCTCTCAGGTTCAGTAGGACATCGTCCGCATATAGTGAGATTATGTGGCTTGCTCCTCCCACCCAGAATCCTGCGTTTGAAAATTGCTTTCTGAAGTCGATTGCATTCGGTTCGAGCCCTAGCATGTACAACATGGGTGATAGTGGGCATCCCTGTCTGGTGCCCCTTTGAATATCTCAGACCGATGACAAAGCCCTCCCAGATTTCACCCTCCCCACGGGTGTAGTGTACAGTACTTTTATCCATCTGATAAATCTTTCCCCAAACCCAAATTCTCTAAGCACTGCAAGCAACCACTCCCAGTGTATAGAATCAAATGCTTTTATAGCGTCCATCGATATTATTGCGTATTGCGCCTGTGTGTCTACTGTGTGTGTCATCACATGCTGCAATCTGCGCAGGTTTACATCTGTGTTGTGGCCTGGTATGAAGCCATTCTGGTCTTCATGCAGTAGGCCACCAACAACTCTGCATAGTCGTTTAGTCAATATGGTTTTCAGTATTTTGGCATCATAATTTAGCATTGCCAGTGGCCAGTATGTGTCACATTCATCCATGGGTTTTCCTGGTTTGGGTATTGGCACCACTAGCGTTTCCCTCATGCTCTTCGTTAACACCCCTTTTTCGTACGCCTCTCTGAATACCTCTTGGAGTATCGGAGTTAGGGTCGACTCATATGCCTTGTAGAACTCTGGGGGGGGCCCGTCGCTGCCAGGGGTCTTGCTAGTAGTTAGCGATTTAATTGCCTTGCTCACATTTTCAGCAGAGATGTCCCTTTCCAGTGCCTTGCATTGCATTTTGTCTAATCATGGTAAACCTATCTCCTCCAGTGTACCCTCTATCTCTTCCTGGGGCACCAAAGTGTTGTGGGCGTATAAACGGGAATAAAACGTTGTGAAGGTGTTGTTAATTGATTGCTGGGTTCTATGCGTAGTGCCCGTTTCGTCTTTGAGTTCTGTTGTTAAGTGTCTCGGGTGTTCCCTCCTACACAGCCACGACAGTAGCCTGCCCGGTTTGTCCCCCTCTGTATGTGCTTTCGTGGTTTTTGCTATGTAATCAAACTCAGATAGTCTCCCGCAGGCATCTTGGCAGCTACGTTTGACTTCAGCCAGTCCCGCTTCCTCCTCTTTGGTTCCCTGATTACTAGCTTCCATCTGCTTGATCGCCTCCTCCCATTTTTTCAATTCTGCCCTCAAGGTTTTCCTGATGCCCCTTGCGCTGAACCTCTCCTCTCACCACTACCTTCAGTGCCTCCCGCACCGTGCTCCAGTGTACCACACTACCCACATTCTTTTCAATATACTCCCCACATTTTTTCTGGAGGCCCTTTCTGAAAGCTCGATCCGTCAGTGCGTCTGCAGGCATATGCCACAATGGTATAGGGGGGCCTGGGGCCCTGCATCTTCAACTCCAGTAGCAGCGGCGAATGACGGAAATCAATCTGCCCAGATATTGGGCACACTCTATCTGCAGTAGCTGGGTTTTGCCTGTAAATATGTAGTCGATTCTGGTATACAGACCGTGGGGCGGAGAGAAATAGGAGTATCCTTTGCCTGCAGGATGTAGCTCTTTCCACACATCTACCAGTTCTAGTTGCCCTAGTGCTGTGTTTAGTGCCATAGGGGCTGCCGCTGCCCGACTCAAAGGTGGGTCAGACGTATCTAGATCCAGATCTCTCACACAATTGAAGTCACCCCCCCAGATGAAGATGCACTCTCAATACAGGGTTATTTTGGTGCATAGCGCGCTGAGGTGCGCAGGATTTCTGTGTTTAAGGAAATAGGAGTTGACTTACATATTTCTGTTTGTTCAATACACCCTCTCAGTATCAGGTACCTTCCGCCTGCATCTGCCTCCATCCCGCGTAACCAGAAGGGTACAATAGGGTTTATCCACGTACATATCCCTAGTGCATATTTGGAGTATGCCACTCCATACCCCAGTCCGCCCCAACACTCTTTCACCTTGGACACAGTGTCCTCCGTGAGATGGGTTTCTTGTAACAATGCAATCGATACCTTTTTCCTGTTCAAAAAGGATTTAACACGGTTCCTGTGTAGATAAGTACCCATTCCCCTTATGTTCGATGTCAACACCTTAATGTTAGCTGTCATGGCTGTGTGTTACTGCTTTTCTTCGCCCCCTACAATACTCTCATTGCCCCCAATGCGTAACCACAGCCATCTCTTTCTTCCAGCCCAGCTCGCCTGACCCCCCCCTTTAATCCCCGTCATTGCATGTGACCATTCCCCCACTATAACCACTCAATATGAAGACCTCAAAACAAACCAAATAACAAACAAAACTGAACAACTGTTCCCAGATGCTGTTTTGCTCATGCAGCGCTCAGGCACCCCGCACCACCTAGACCCATCCGTGCCATTGTGTGCAAGTTTCATCGTGTTAGCAACAGGCCAACACTAATCGTTCCGTGGGGTGGACCTATAAGCCCAGGTCAAGTGGCCTAGTAGCCTTCCCATCGGATTTTGGTTTCACAACAATGCTAAAATGGACACAAGGTGCTGTTTGGCTGACTCACTATAGTATTCTAGTGAGCAGCCATATTCCCCAGCTCCCACCACCGAACTCGGGCCAGGCACTGCTCATATGACAGCTTCTTCCCCTCCTGCCAGGTTGTTGTGCTGCAGCCACATGTTAGCTGCTGCTGGAGTGTCCAGGAAAACAGCCCGCCCATTGTGGATCACCTTCAGCCTAGACGGATACATTAGCATGTATTTTAGGTTCAATTGTCTAAGCCTGGCATTGATCGGGACAAAGGAGTTTCTTGCATGTTGTACTGTGGGCGTTTAATCTGGGTTTATGGCTATTTTGGAATTGTCTCTCTTTATCTCCCCCCTTCCCTTGTGTATTTGAGTATAATCTCCCTGTCCTGGAAATTCAAAATCTTTGCAATCATCGGGCGGGGATGCGACCTTGGCGGAGGTCTTTTTTGCAATGATCTGTAGGCCCTCTCCACCACAAATCCCTGTGAGAGTGGGCCATCGCCTACCTCTTGCAGTAGCAGGGTTTCCACAAATCCAGTTGGGTTCAAGCCTTCCATTCCCTCACGGATTCCGAACAGGTGAACATTATTGCGCAGGGCCCGCCCTTCAGTGTCCTCTGATCGTGCTTCTAACGTTGCAGTTCTTTTCTCCAGCTCCTTCACTCTTGATTTTAGGTCTTCCTTGGTCTCCATTGTTTCTTGGAGCCCAGTCTCTGCAGTAGTGTTAAGGACTTCAATCAGGTGACACACACCTTGGACTCGGCCTAGTATGCAGTGCACAACTGAAATACCCCGGGTCACAATGGACCATGAACCAGGCTGGTTGTTAAAATACAATATGTATTTATTTATTTAAAATTCAATAGAAATCATACACTTTTTAATATGGGGCAGCAATCACCAATGGGGTGATTATTACAATGAGAATGTGACCAATGCACTGATTTTACCCTAGTAGATGAACAGGTACACAGCACAGAGGAATAGGAGCACTTTTTGGTTTAGGAAATATAGCACCCAATTTAGAATTCCCCCTGCAATGTTCCCTCAACTGACAAATAATCAGATCTGAGTGGATCAACAGACACAGCAGGTAATCAGGAATAGGAGGCAATAAACGGAATCCAAATCTGAGCTTCCCTCTCCAAATCAGAGAGAAAAACGGATTTTAAACCCCTTTCAACGTTATGAAATGACACTCGGAAATGTACAAATAAATAATGAATGTGTGTTAAAAACCATGAAGCAAATATAATTCCTTTCTAAAGCAACAAGGCAAATACACTAACAATCACACAGAATGGATTACCAAAAGCATACAGTTCGAAAATGAGTGGAAAGTTTAAAACAGATTGTAGCAAAATGACACGTTGGAAACTTTGCACACTTTGCAATTCCCACCTGAAATTACCCAAACGGTTTTTAAGATAAACAGGTGAAATACACTGATTTGGAGTGTGGTTGTTTGGTTGGGGTATAGCTATGGATCACAGGTACAATATCGAAGTGAAAGTAAGTCTCTAGCTGGTAAATTGAAAATGAGTTATGCAAGATCTAGAAAGGTGCACTTTGAGTAACATGAAGGCACGAAAATAGGAAAGGAAATCAGTTGTGCCAAGAGCAGTTTTACTTTACACTAGAGTATTCAGGCTAGGCCACCAAAGAGGGACACAGTAAGCTCCAAGGTTGATTCGCGAGTTCAACCCTCTCACCCCAGCGCCCAACCTTGGCTGAACCAGTCCGATCACTCGACTTAGGACTAACGGCTTAGGATTACACAAAATGAAATTATTAAAGATATGGCGATAGCACTAGAAATCAAGGGGAGGGTTGCAAGAATGATTCTGACAGTTTTAACAAGTTTTAACAGTTTTATCAAGTTAGCAGGGTAAGGATAGGATGACCTAGAGAGTGGTATAAGGACAAAGACAAGATAGGCTATGGGTTTCTAGGGTTGCGATACTTACAGTCCACTTTTAGTTTGGGATTTGGACCACCAAGGGTTCTGGTCACTACATGGCAGGGTGCCTGGCAAACAGCTGAGCAGTTCTGGTCACCAGATGGCACTTCTGGACTGGCAATTCTGGTCACTGGATGCTAAGGGTCAAGTGAATGGCACAGGTACCTCTGGATGTAGTTAGTGGGCCAGCAGTTAGTGGTATCAGGATGCTTCCCACAGGCACCACAGCTTTCCCCTTTGGTTATTTGGGAATTTTAGTGGGATTTCAAAATTGAGGTCTTGCTGGGATAGGATCAGCAATGCTCAGGTTTTTGCAGTGGGCCCTGGAGTAAGGTCAACAATGCTTTGGCCTTGCAGTTGGGATCTGGAATCTGGATGGATGGAACAGGAACGCAGCGCTGGAATATCAGGAAGAGTGTGTGTCTAGAGTCTTGTCAGGGACTCTTATTTATAATGCCTAGTGACATCATCAAGGTATAGACTGGGGCAGGCTTAACTAAACATGCCTCTAACAACGGGATGGAACAAGGGTGATAGTCTCTGCCTCGCTCTCAGCTGGTTGCATTTGGTGTGAGTTTTACAATGTCCTACAACCTCCCACAGTTACTTTAACTAAAATCCGATTTGCCACAAACATTTATACAATTGCAATCTCTTAGCAAATTATATACACGGGTTACATATTTTGTGCAGCACATTGCAGGCCAATCCTCCAGTCCGTGAGACCTTGTTTTGCCCTTCTACCAGTGTTTTGCGCTTTTCAATGGGATTTATATTACTCAAAATTTTGGAACTTTATACATGGGTGTGGATTATCATAAGGGATGTATGTACAAAAATTTGCATTTGCAACATTGATGTTTTTCTTGTAATCTGCCATATTTTGCCATTTCTGTCCCCAATGTATCAATGAATTCTACCAAGTCTTAAAAGAAAGCCCAAAAAATTACTTGCTGCAGAGATAAAAGTCTTTAAAGTTTATTTATGAAATAGTCTTTGGAAACAAATGGCCTTCCTTTGTCACATGATCATTTTTTTTCCTTCCTTCAACTGCTACCAACTGTCATTTCCTTCAAAGCAAGGTGGGGGGTTCTCAGCTTGGTTGAAGGTTGTATTGCCCATTCACACTTCAAACTTCCTGGCCCTGGGAGCTCCATTGTGAGTGGGTTCAGCTCAGCCTAGATTCTTTCCCACCCTGTAATTATCAGTGGGGTGTTGGACTCTGCTGAGAGTTTATGGTGTGACTCCCTTCCTAGGGGGAAGGTTTAGGGCTGCCAACTGGAATAACTGTTTTTTGAGGGCTTGCAAATTCAACCCATGTGTTTTAAAATCTTTATTTTCTTATTATGGGTCCTGAATTACAACAAACCTGTGGAATAAAATAGCCCCTGTGTGTATTATCAGCAACAACACAACCCCTTTACATTGCTAAATAATGCAAGCTTTCATTCAACAATTTCCTTTTTAAACGGGTCATTTTTTTTTCTTCAGTTTGCAAAAAGGCCAATTTTTACATTTGCAGTGAAAGCTAGCATTCCTTTCTTTAAATTCGGTTTGGTAGCTCCAGCAGATTCCCACAATGTCTTTGCAGCTATAGTCATTTTCTTGAATGCAGGAGTTTTGTCTGAAGCACAGATATATTGAAACTGACGTGGCTCAGCTAGTTAGAGTCTCTTTGAAATGCTGAGCTTTGGGATACTTTTGTAAAGAAATAAACGCGTGTTCACATGCAAGTAAAAAGTGAAGTTGCTTGTTGGTTTCTCTCAGAGTTGATTTGACAGGGCCTGTCATTCAGAATTATGCCTGGTTTTGCTGAGGCACAATGAAATATCCTGGGCATGGCAGGGCCTTTTTAATCACAGTAGTTTAAGACAGAACTGATGGAATTAGTGTCAAAGCACCAATTTTAAAGGGCAAAAAAGTTTCATTTTGAAGGGGAATTTTGGGTTTTCAGCAAAGCAGTGCTGCCTTTTCACTTGATTCCATTTATATGCTTCAGAACACACTTGCACGCTCCTTCAGTGTGTCCCCTTGTTCCATCCTGCCTGAAGTGTGCCTGGCAGGATGGTGCAGCCAACTTTTTGTTGCTGCAAAAGCACAGTTTTGAGGTCCTGGTGTGCACAGGAGCCAGCGCAGCCATATTGCTGTTTCTTGTGCAAATGCAGCTTGGTGATGTGGTGAAATGCTGTTGAGTGAGTCAATATATCCCACAGTAGTCACTCTTTCTGCCAGATTGCGCATAGACTCCAGCATCAACTGCATGTCAGTCTTGACCTCTTCTATTTTAGTGTCTATGAACGATCGCAGTGCAGCTACTGCCTCCAGCACCTGTCCATCTCTGTTGCCCTCTACCAGGGCCTTTTATTCACTGCGTGTCGCTGTGTTGTCCTGCGCTGGTTTGCATGGTCCGGTTGCAGTGAAGGAGTCAATGATCGTTGATTTTCCTTTCCCTTTAGGCGGGGACATGGCTTTCCTTGCTTATGTACTAGTAGGCCCCTATCTACACCCTGACACTTTGTTCCTCCAGCCGCTGTGCAAGTGTGCTCTTCAGTGTGTGAAAGATGTGCACAGGTTTGGACAGTTACAGTAATGTTTATAAGTACCGGTTGTAGTGGTTAGGATCTTGTGTGCCGCGCAGTTGAGAGTACTGTTTTCAGATCTGTTTTCAGTTTTTCTGGTGGCAGTGTGTTGCAACCTTGCCTGAAGTTTAACCAGGAGTGGCTTGCAGTCCGCCTTTTAGTTCTTGTTCCAAGAAGCTCCCCCTGTCCTCTAAGTATAAAACAAATGGGCCCGCTTCCTTAGTAATTTCTCCAATCTACCCCGGTTTGTATGCGTAGCTGTCCAGACGTCCAGGCTGTGTGATCTTCACTTCCCTTTCAGGACCTCCGCCCTGTCCACTTTGGTGTCTGGTCTTTATCTTTGGGTGCAGCCGTGTACCACCCCACTCCAGCGGTCTTTTTTGGTTCTGGGCCGTTCTTGTCGTATGTTCCTTTCAGTACCCTAAGCGTCTCTCCCAGACCTTGTCAGTGCACGGTATTGTGGTCATTGATGCAACCAAGTGCCTATAACACCCTGTTGCCCCTAGGGTTGGTGGTGTGTCCCCTGACATTATATTGTGGCTTTCCTGTACCTCCTGTTCAGGGAAAAGTTACTCCCGATTTCGCCTGTCAGGTCTGCTCTGTTTTCATGCTCTGCTGTTGTTATCCACCGTGCTGTACCCTTTAATTCCCTTGGGCCCCAGGGACTGCAGTGTGCGAGAGAGGGATCATTGTAGCGGCTGTCGCTCTGCTGCTTTATTGGTTTATCTATGCACTGATTAGTCCGTCATCAGTGGTGGCAGGTTTAACATTGTCTTTCCCACATCTTTCCGCCTTGTTTGCCCAATCTAATGTTGCATTTTGATACGCATCCATGTGCCCTAGCTGTTCCGTGGTTAATGTCCGTGCTTGTGACCATCTAAGTTATTGGGGAGAGTCTTTTAGGTGAGCGGGACACCTCCAGCAGCCGCTTTAGGACATTTCCACACCTTGCTGCGTATCACGCTCTTGACACCATTGTGTAGGTTGCTCTAGAATGGCACCTTGTTCAGGTTTTCTCCGTTAAGGATACTGTGGGCTCCTTACTTGTCTGTAGGGGAAAGACCCTTTGCAACACTGCGCATGTCTTATGGTGTATCGCTGATTTTGATTCAGTGATGTTAGTTCACTGTTGCCGGCCTCAGGCACTATTTTGCGACATAGCTTACCTTGCCTCCTGCTGCAGTCTCCACCTTTCAATGTGGTTCCAGATTGTGCTTCCCGCCATCCTCTGCCTTTTCTCATGGGAAGCACGACCTTCACCCTGCACTGTCATAATGTTTAAATTTCACTTGTGGCTGTTTGTGTAGACCTTCACTATAATGGCGCAGGTGTCCCACACACTTCAAATAGTGGGTCTACCACCTCTGTGCATTGCGACCTATTTCCGTCGTGTGTTTTTGGATCTGTGCTTTCACAGTCTGGCGTTTCACTTCACCCCTTATCAGTCCTCTCTCGGGCACAGGGTCGTGTGCAGCTCCGCTTTCTTGTCTTGGTTGCTCGTTGTCCCTTCCAATGTTTTGCACTGGCCTCTCTGCCTTGCCTCCTTCAGTAGCAGTGTACACAGCGTATCACCACCTTCTCCTCGGTGTCGCTGTGTACCGGCGCCGGTTTCTGTGCTCCGCCAGTCGCTCCCGTTGCAGAAGTATCCGCACTTTGAGGAGGGGAGGATCCGGTGTGTTGTTTGCGGCTGTAGGTTTAGGAGAGCCTCACACCTACCGCAGCCCCTCCTGCCTATCGCTGCAGGGCCGCAGTGGCGTCCGCCATCTTGCCTGCCTCGGGGGCTCCCGCTTCCAGGCTTGAATCTGCAGTAATCTGACCCTGTTTTTCGCCAGATTTTCGCTGGAGAGTTAGGGAAATGGTTTACACTTCCATGGATGTGTTTAGTGTCTCATGTATTGTCGCTTGTCAGTAGCTTCAGGATCAACACAAGGATCACAATGGGAGCTCTGCATCAGCATGCCTCTCCTTTCACTGTGGTTTACTTGTTATGACCGTTTACTACCTTCCATGCATCCATGCCTTGAACTGCTTTATGCTTGGTGTGTGTCATGCTGCATCTGCCACCCCTGGCCAGAGCTTCCCTTCCCTGGACTCTACTCATAATGAATGTACCCATCTAACCCTGCTGACACCACACTTTGCTGACATCCCTGCTAAGCCATTGCTGTCAACTTTCCATGATGCATTCACAATCCTGCTAGGGCAATCGGCAGATTGACTTCTGTGAATTTGCACGCTTGTTATGATTTAGTTCTAATGTATGGAATATGGGTGGGGTCTAGAATAAAAAGGAGGTGGCACTGATGGTTCTGCATGAGCCCCCTGCCGATGTGCCAATAAAGACTTTGATTCACACTTAACATGTGTGTGATGTAATAACCGGTGACAAGGATCAGTTGTGAGCAGGATGCCAGCGCCATCTACACCCATGCCTGGGTAACATTGCGTTCCCCATGTGAGACAACGAAGCCGCACAGTGGCGGCTGTGAACATAAACAGGTGCCAAAAAAGGAATAAATCAAATAAATAACACCCGCTAGCGAGAGCGCGATATGCAGAAAGCGTGGTTGGGCCACTGCAGTGTTGCGCAATGTTTTAGCAGAGATCCCTACCTGCGTGAGTACACGCCACGCAGACCAACTGACTGATCATTCATGACCTAAGAAGAGTGAACTATGCTGTTACTCACAAAGTATCCATGTCAAAAGAATGCATTCAGGACAGTTGCATGCGGCCTAAAAAGGTCTAAGTAATATTTGAACATAACTGAGACATACAAAGAATGATGAGTATGGCACAGCCCCCACAATTTCTGGCTGAGCCATGGTCCCCACCAATTTTGTGGAACAGGTGGAAGATAATGTTTGATTCCTTCTCCGTGGCAATCAGAGGGGACACATTCATCTCAACCAGAAAGGAAGCCATATTGCTGCATAATTTAAGCCCAGAAGGACGCAGCATTTTTGACCGATTGCCAATCTTGGAAAAAGAAGGCATAGGAGATGTAGATGAATTGAAAAAAGCCATGTTAAAGCTCAAAAATCATGTTGCACCTAAGAAGAACATTACCTTTGAAAGACACACGTTTTTTCAAAGAGTACAAGAGGCACATGAGCCTATAGAAAACTATATAACTGGGCTTAGGACATTGAGCCACACCTGTGAATTTGGATCCCTAACAACATCATTGATAAGGGACCAATTAGTTAGATGTACGAACAGCCCACGGTACAAGAAAGATGGCTGACTGAAAACCAAAACGCTTGAAGAAGCCATGAAAAGAGCAAGAAGCATGGAGCAAACAGCAAAATATATCAAGCACATGAACATTAATAAACACGAACAAGAAAACTCCACTAAATGTGTTCTCAGTGACAATCCTAGATGCAGTTTTGAAAGTGTGAAGGATGTTAAGTGTTTCAAATGCAGAAGCAATAGAGATATAGCTAGCAATCAATTCTGTCCAGCGAGGAATGTTGCATGCTTAAAGGGCAAGAGGAAAGGCCATTTGCCTGCATTGCTAAAGACAACACTACAGTAAGCAGTGTAGAAAAGGATTACATGAATGAAAAGGTAGACAATGAAGAAATATATGGAGAAGCCTACTCTGGGTGACATGATCTTGAGATAATGAGCAGTGGTGGAGAAAAAAAGGTCCCATGGACGGGTTTAAAATGGACATCGACATGAAGGCAGATATTGGTTCACCTTGGACCAAAATATCCGTAGCAACGTATGCATTTGATTATAGCAAGAATGAAGAGAGCAAGGGGACTAACATGGAGTACCATGCTTATTTTGATCGCTGCGAGGCAGCATATCAAGCTATGGGTTGTCATCGCAATGAAGGGGGCTCAACCAGATATTCTGTATCACTTAATTTCTTTGGTTTGGTGGAGAGAGGCCCCAATTGTATCTGTGCCTGATCCCCAAAAGTGCTTAAGATGGCCCTGTAACCAGAGGCTCCATGTAGGTAAAAAAGGATGGGTGAGAGGATGGAGCCTTGAGGGACATCACAGGGAACTGGGAATCGGTTAGAACTCAACTTGTTAATCTGGATGGCCTGGTGTCTCCCTGAGTGGTAGGAGGTAAACCAATTCAGGACAGTGCTAGAGAATCCCATCCTGACACCATGGAGGAAGAGGAGGATACAGTGATCGACTGTTTCAAATGCAGCTGAGAGGTCAACGAGAATGAGGAGGCATGAGCCATCCTTATCCATGATTTGGATGGCATCACTCACCATCCGGATGGTGGGCACCTCAATGCACCACTTGGGACAGACCCCAAACTGATAGTCGTTTAGGACATGTATTTGATTGATTCTGGCAAATATTTATGTAGCAACTACTTTTTCCAAGATTTTTCCAGTATATGGGAGGTTCGTATTGGCCCGTAGTTGGCCATGTTGTCTGATCTAGGGTCTTTTTTTTTAGAAAGAGGTGGTATGAGACTATTCTTGAGGGTGTGTGGCAATGACCCTAGAGTGAGGGAGGTGTTCATGATGCTGAGTAGTGCACTGAGCGCCGGGCCCAGTGATCCAGATAAGATTTTGAAGTGGGAGTTTTTTACTCCCTATTTTTAAAAGTTGGAAGTAGAGTGATTTTTAGGGAGTACAATATCTAGTGGGAGTATTTAATAAGCAAACACAAATATGTTTACCTGTAAAACAGAAGTGTTTTGTAAGAAGTATGTCTTTGCACCAAACTATTCATGGACAATAAAAGGTACATTTTTGCCTCTTCATATCAGGCAGTAATAAGAGTCGAGCTTCTTCCTGTGGTACTGCATGTACTTCTGGTCTAAACATATCAATAGAGCTGTGTGGATAAATGCAGAGGGACATGCTTCGATGTGTCTGTTTCCCATTTTCTATTTCTACTCCCTATTTAAATTTCTTGGGAGTTTTTGCACATTTTTAGGCAGTAAAAGTGTCCGATACATCCCTTATCTGCAGAGCTGTCCGGGCCCATCAATTGTTTCATTGTTAATATAGCTCAGCATGTTGACCGCTCTCTGCTTTGTTCTGTGTGTGATCTGCAGGTCGCAGGTTTGAATCCTGGGAGCGCCAACTCAGCCATTCATCCTTCCGAGGTCAATAAATGACTATCAACACTGGTTGGGTGATATTGTATGTATATATGTTCTATGTAAAGCACTTAGGCGTAAGCGCTAAATAAATACACATCATTATCATTGTTATGGAGGCTAAAATGATATCATCGAGTAGAAAGAAGGTTGCAGAGAGTAGAAAAGTAGTTGATTTTGTTGCATGTGTCCTTAGTTGCTTGTATCTTGGGGTTGGGTCAGGGATTGGTACAATGCTTAACTACTTCAAAGAGTGATTTGCTCCACTTAGAGGCTGCCATGACAGTGGTGGAGTAGTAGCAGCACTGGCCTCGGTAAGCAGAATCCAAGAGAGTTTTGAGGTTGGTGAAATCTCCAGGGTTACTGTCTTTGCACCACCGTTACTATAGGGCTCTGATTGAGCATTTGTTCGATGTGAGCACGGGGTGCAGCAACAGGAGTATTGGTCGTAGCCTGGGTAGTTTTTAGGGGGACATGAGTGTCCACCAGATTCCTAGCAGAGTTGTTGAACAATTCTAAGAGGGCTGAGATATTCCCTGTGGTAGGGACGTCTGTGAAGATTTATTTAAGCTCATTCATGGGGGGGTTCTGAATAAATGGCGCTGAGTGAGGGGGGTTTTAGCCTGCCCTTTGTGGGCTGTGGTCGAATAGGTGATCGACAGTGGGATGGCAGCATGGTTAGACCAGTTGAGCTGGATAATTTCTACTCAGGTGATAAGGGTGGACAGTGGAGTAACTTGGCTGAAAATGTTGACCTCTAAATGAAAAGGGCCCCAGTCAAATGAGTGGGACAAAATGGTGGGCCAAAAGTTGGGGGGACAAACACCCTTGTCCCCCGTAAAATTACACTATGAGGGTGGATGAAGTAAAGGCTAAGTCTAGGGTGTTACCTTTGTTGTGCATGGGTAGAGCACAATTTGTTTAAGAGCCATGGATCTCGTAAGTGAAAAAATGTGCTTTGAGTGTGGTTTTCACTGTGAGACTTAGGGGCATTAAAATCACTGAGAAATACATTATTAGTGTGTGCTAGTTTGGCAGAAGTTCAATAATCTAGCTCTATAAAAGCAACAGAAACCAGTCCACACCCTGCTCCTCCCTATCAGAAAGATTCCAAGTGACTGCTGAAGAGCCCCAGTAGCCTCCCTACACATAGCCAGAACATTCTGCTTGCCTGAACTTTAACTGACTCTCTTAAAAGTTTGGGAAAATCTGTGGATTCTGAATATGGAAAAGATTCACTTGGTTCACGATATGGATGATTAATTCGCCCAACCTTAAGTTAACATTGAAACAGCAATCATAAATTGCATATGTCTAAGAAGTATTCTAAAAGCAGATGTTCAGCTGCACAATCAGGTAGATTTACATAAAGGGTTGGCACAAATAAAGGCTTATTGAATGCATTTAATTTGAAATATGATCAACAGCCTTCCAGAGAAGATTCCATAAATCAATGTTATGTCAGTTACCTATGATGAAAGTCCTAGACCCAGATGGAAGTAGGACAGGAACATATAGGGCATAAGGAACATATGATGAATGATATGTATTATTTAAAGGTAAATTAGCAAGATGATGAAGAAAATAACTGTTTCAATGCCTTTATAACTTGGAGCCCACATTGGGAAATATTAAAGAAGTAAGAATATGAGGATGATTTTCACAAGTATACATAGAAACATGTAGTTCTTTATAATATATGATTAAAATTGAAGTGAGAAATTATAACTGTTTTAATAGAGACATATATTTGTATTTGTCAACAAGGAATAGAAGACATATGTATGTTGTGATTACCAAATTAAATGGTAGGCAGTCTATCCAACATATACATCAAATACGTTGAGGATCTCTTATTAAGAGCTAACAAAAACAGTAATAGTTCTCTATTGTGGAGAACTTTGGAAATATTTGATATTGCAGTCAGATGCGAACGGCCAATTGGAAGAGGTCAAGTTATTTTTTATTTGTTTGAATTATGGAGCATGTGTGTGCGTGTGAGAGTGTGCATGATTGAGTGAGTCTGGCTAGATGTGAAGTTTGCTTGCTGAGCTGTGGGGTTTGGGTGACCCAACATGTTTTGGCAGGGGAGTGGAAACTGCCACAGACTAGGAAAAGAAAGGATGAACATGTTTTTCTGTGGCAATCCTGACATTTTGGGGACTGCAGGAAAATATTTCACAATGGCAGTAGTGGCTCCATATTCATTTTTGGTGCAAACAAAAGGAAAACTTTGACCATCTACCTTTTGACCCTGCATTGAGAAAAATGATGCCACCCAGACATATCATTTTTCATTGGTGATGCCAGACCAAAAAATTAGGATTTTTAGTTTGAGGAATCCCATTAGCTGTCCATAGCATTGAGGCACTTCTACAGTCTTAAAGCATTGTATTTATTTTTATTTTTGGTTATTGTGATTTGGTTACATATTAATTGTTTCACAACATTATACAATCAAACATTTCTTCAAAACACTATAAATCCTAAAATTAATTAGAAAATAATTTAGTAAAACAGCTAATAAAATATAATACATTGAGCGAAATTGCTGACAAAGTTAGGTTTCCCTTGCACATTAGAATTTCTCTCCTAAAATGGTATGAAATTCAAATGTCACTGCAATGATTAAAGACATTTGAGAAACAGTCATACTCTATTCCCAGAAAGACATGGTAGAGATGGAGGATGGATTATGCTTGAAGTGTTTAAATCTTTCTGTTCTAAAGTTTGCCAATGCATTGCAATATATCGTGACATGTTTTAGCATCTCCTTATGCTCCGAGACTTTACTGCCAGGGTCTCCAACAGGTCGGTCACAAGCGACAGGTAGCTCAGCTGAGTTTTTCCAATTGCTCACTCCCAGAGCTGCAGGCCCTCCCCTCACCAAGCACACTGCTGACCCTTCCCTCTACCTCTACCTGGAAAGTAAATGGCCACAGCTGTTTGCCCGATTAGAGGAGGTGCTTCAGCGTCCTGGATGCTTATTCTTTCATAGGAGCCTTAAGGATCAAATGTACTCTGAGGAGCAATCCCTTCCCATTTCCCTAGCCATAACAAGGCTGAGACACACACATCATCTGTGTCTTACCAAACACAATTCTTTTGTTATCAGCAGAGCCTTTCTCAATAAAGCCCTCTCTTAAAAATGTGTTTATATCCATGATGTCTACTAGCTTGACATACAAAAAAGTTTTGCTTTATGTCCTTAGTGAAATATTCTTAACATCGTTCATAAAAACGAACTGCACATTTGTGAAAATGACCATACCTGAGGTTTCTTTTCAAAACGTTGTTCACTATTTGTCTTAAATTGGCAAAGGTGTTGATGTGATGTTTCAGGCTTTCATTATTTGTCATTCTGGGACTTATTGCATTCCAGTGAAAATGTGAAAAATAAAATTACAATAAAATTGTAGGCCTTGCAATCCAAAACATAAATATGTGTGCCAAAAGGTATATGGTCCAATTTTGAGATTGTACAGTTGGTTAAAATCCTGAGCAAATCATTGTATATCAGCCTGACTTCACTGTGGGCAGCTTTAAATAATTATATTAGGGGCAACATGTTGTACCCTCATGATGCTTTCACTTGTCAGAGGTATTTTGGTGGTATTTTTGGGTAAGCCTGTTGGAGTCTTTTGTGGTATAGTGGTGAGCCTAAATATAGGGAACTCCCTGGTGATTGTTTTTATACCGGGGTCACTAACGGTAAGCCAAGACTGGACTTAGTACACTCTAGATGATAATTTCATATCCCTGCAGTATTTTATTCACAATACCACATTATGCCCTTTTGGCGATATCTCAGAATACATTTACCATGTAAATAAAATACTGTCATTCATACACAGCCCCTAAAAATAATTACATTTAAAGTGACTAGTGTGTCTTGTATTTTACCAAACGTGATAAAATGAATTACTGCAGTGGGATGTATTGACCCACTTTTGCTCTGCCATGCGGCCTCCCTGTGTCTGATGGTGCCAGAAACATCAAAATAGCGCAAAAACCTTGTGAGCGCCAAAACCTATATAAATCGCGCTTTGCAACACGAAAAGATGGCTACCAAATCTACCATGCATGTTGTCAGTGGTGGAACAGAGATCTCACTCCTGAAACATGTCACTGGGATGCCCAACAAGTAGAAAAGGGAGCACAGAGAGAAAAGCAGTGCTTTGCTGAAAGAAATCCAAAATCTTGCTTTTAAATCCTTTTTCTTGGTTGCTGAAACTGCAGAAAGCGAGTATAAAACACCATCAAACATCCAATATTCTTGCTGGGTGTCACAATTCACTTAGTGCAAGAAATCATTGTGAACTTGCAATGTCATGAAAAGCTGAATTTGTCATCAAAACATCCACAGCAAATGTTGCCTGCCTGAGGAATCTTTCAAAATTTGGGCGCAATACCCTCGGTCGTCTGAATGACAGCTGTCAGAAGCCTGCATGATAGAATTTAAACTTGTACAACTGAAATCAAATGGTTGAAAACTAAGTGACTTGTTATTGAGAGTAACCTATGCTGTAACTGTTTGAGCCCATGGTGTAGAATCTGGAATATGTGTTCTAGCTGCTTGTTTTGAAATCACAAGTTTTTTTTTGAAACCAAGAAAAAATGCAACAGAAATAACTTTTGGATTTAAGCCTGACTCAAAGCCACCAAACCAGTATAACAGCTTCCCCCACAGAGGCCAGGCCTCTCTCTCCACCAGGAAATAACACCTATGTGATGATTATAGGGTGGGTGAAGAATTTGGTCTGCCAGGGGAAGAAGACAATGGACTTCCTCCAGTCCAAAAAAGGCTAAGTGTGAAGGGTCGTAAAATGGCCTGGGCCCAGGAGGAACTGGGAGGAGAATGCTTCGGAGCTGCAGAGAGAAGAAGGAGGCGGAGACAAACAGCCACCTGTGGCTGGACATACACAAAGAACATTTTGTTTAAATACATATAATTTACTATGTAAAATTATGAAAATTATAGAAATAACAGCATTGTTAATGTGATTTCTGGATGCACGGGTGAAAAGGCGCCAGAACTCTGTGACATGTTCTAGGAAGGAACGGCAGAATTTGTGATATTACACAAAATGTATTTTTGATACAAGCATGAAACTTCATACACTTATGCCCATATTCAATGCACACATTTGTAGAAATTTCCTCCGAAATTGGACATTGTGTTCCGGACAAAAAGGGCAAAATTCTGTAAAAAGCAGACACAAGATCTTACAGCGACGGGGTTTGGAGGAGTATCTGCTACTAAAAATATGTAATCTATATATGTTATTGTTATAGAGGTCAAACACATGGAAATATGTATGGTACCAAAAGTAGATTTTGTGTTCAAGAGGCGAGGGGTGGACTCTAGGCTGTCAAGATTCCTGCCCCTCATGTCCCCAGCCATCCAAGATGTCAGGCTGGAGCCAGGCCGCGTTCACCTACATGGCCCTCAAGGGCCTCTCCATCCCTCCAAAGACCCCCTTGGAGTCAGACTTGGCGCTTGTGGCACCAGACTCACTCACTTCCATAGGATAACATTGGGGATTGGACTTGTAGTGCATTGATGGGGACAAGATGGATGCCCCCACATATTTCGGTTCCCAGAACTGCATGTGCGGTCTAGTCTTTTGGGTGTGGTTCAGCCTAGAGACACCTGGGATACCCAGAGACTATTTAAGCCACACCCAGGCTGAGAAACATGCTTTGCATTTTCTGCACCTCCAGCGTGACACTCACCGTGTTCGGATCCGTCTCCAGTAGGCCTGCATCTTTCTTCTGCACTCAGCTCCTGCAAGAACAAGAACACCGTTAGGAACAGCCTAACCTTGCGCCGCTTCTGCCCATCATTCATCGCTCCTTCTGTTCTGCGGGCATCTTCGGCGGTGTCATTCCCATCCCGGCACACCACTTCCTAAGGAAAAGGGAAAAGAACAGAAAAAATGCATTAGTAAGCATTCTGCAAATATTTGCTTATTTTTAAATACTGCACAAGCTTCAAACGCTTACCTGAATCCGAGCCACTCTGGGGGAACTCTGTCTCCGGAACTTCTCATCCATCTGCAAGAGGGAAAAGATACTCCGGGTTAGCGTGGGAACATCTAGAGGCGCCGCATAACGTGCTTACCCACTGCATTTGTTCTTCATAACCGGCATCCAGCTGAGAATGTTGTGGCACCTAAAAGACGCAGAAAAAGAACTCAGTTCAATACAAATACGAAAGGGGTGCATCACGCATCGCGCTCTCAATCACCTTCAGCGCTACTCATCTCAGCAGCACGCCGCCATCCCCGGACGCCGGCCATCATCTAAGGACGAAAGGAACGAAGTTAGAGAACTGTTCAAAAGACTCATTATACTTACCTGTCAGACTCTTGCCAGTGAAGTAACTAGGCAGCAACGAGCCTGCATCAATCAACGCAACCCTGCGCTGAAAGCAGGATGGAGAGCACACTATCCAAGAAAACAAGGTGAGCTGTGGATCAAAGGGAAGGGTTGGGCCCCGGGGAAGAAGGGGTTCAAGCACACAGAGGCAATAGGGAGTTAAACTCTACCAATCCTGTGTTTCAGGCCCAGTCTCCAGTCGAATAGCCTCCAGTGAAGGGTTTGAGGTCGTAAGAGGTCAGAACAGGCTGAGTGACCCGTGGATACCAGGTGAGCGTTACATAGGCCTCGTAAAACCACATCATCATGATGACACACTGTTTTTCCCCTCCTATCAAGGGAGAGGGGAGACCCTGACCAATCCCTAGCAAGGGGGCATGCTTAGGATGACCCAGCACACACACCCTTTATCATAAGCATAAATAGAGACAGCTCAGCACTGAAAAAGGACAGACAGATTCACCCACTAACCGATTGCTGGCAGAGCACCCTGAAGCAGAACCATCCATCTTCCTTGCTCCAGACTCCAGAAACTTGGAAAGCAGAAAGGGCCATCATATAGCTGAACCCCTTTGAGCTAGGCCTTAAAATTCCAGAACCCATCCCAGAAACCTAAGGGGAACCAAAGAAACAGCTGGGCTGTGCTGTACTGCTTGCCTGCTAAATGAATTATTACCAGAACCAAAAGATACAATCCAGTGGTGACATGCTGTGACCAGAGCCATTGCAGATCAGATCCGGTCCAGTTGTGCCGTGCGGTGTCCAGAGGGCCTTGACGCTGCCATTCCCTGACCAGAATCCCTGACCAGAATCCCTTAGGTTCCATTTGAAACACATATAGTGAAAATCTATAGATAGAACTGTCACCAGCATATGTACCTTGCTTAGTCCAATCCCAATCTTAAATCCATCCTCTCTTGTATTCAGAACTGGTAGTGTTAGGAGTATTTTTGAATTGTCAGAGCTTTTCTTGCGCTAAGTTACTCTCATTTGTTTTCTAAAATCATAAATCATTAGTGTTGTGAATAAATAAATTGAATCCCAGAAAGAAAGGGAGTATCCACCACGTGAAGGGTCTCTGGCCAGGACTGTGGAGATTCATGTATGGCATTCTCTTTTTTCTATAGTCATAATCTAGTATAAGAAATCCCATTTGTATTTCAAAAGTGCATTCCTGTTTTCCTATTCTTGTGCCTATCTCAGAAAAACGACCTCCACTAAAACGTCCATAGCTCATTCAATTTTTGTGCTAGAAACAAAATTTCACTGCATTTCAAATCCATATAGTTCTCCGTTGATTGCGATTATCGCGCACTGAAAAGTTTGCCGCAAATTTCGTTTTAGGGAAATTCTGTCATGTGTAAAACAGTTTTTGATTGCTTCCGACCTCAGTTTTAAGATTTCCCATTGCTTCTTAGTATTAAATCATTGCTAGTGTTTGTAACTATCTAAAGCGGCTCCCACAAGAATTTAAACAATTTCAGCAATTTAGCCCATATTTCGCGTATTTGCCCATTCCCGTCTCAGATCATTTTAAAACCATTTTGACAGCTTGCCAATCAATTCTGTTTTTCTCTTGTGTTGCTGGGGGGAAATTGGGATTGATATATTGTTTGAATTTTGCCATTCCTGAAACCTGTTCTCTCCTCCTATCTCTTTACATTGTCTATAGGGGGGTTGAGGGGTGTGCAGGGGGAAATAGTAACCACACTTCTATCCGTTCTCAACACAAACACAAAAGTATTATTGCTGTGCTGAATTGTTTTGCTCACCATTGCTCCTTGCGATTAAAGAGATTGCCTAGTGTTACATCACCCAATTGGTGATTATTGTATACACATTAAACATAGTGTGATACATTTGTAACTACATAAATAAATATTTTAACTTTGCAAACCAGCCTGATTCCTGGTTCAGTGTGACCGGGGGGGTTCTAGGATTTCAGTTGTGCATTACACGCTAGGCGTTGACTTAGGTGAAGTGCTGGATTGAAATCACTTACACTGCCTGCAGTAAAATGAGTTTAGCATTTGTTTTTACCTCTGTCTAAATACTAACACAAGAAACCAGAACACAAAATAAGAAACATGAAGCTGATTTACCTTTCACTTTTTGTTCTTTATCAGAAGTTAGAAATAGGCAAAATGTGAAAACAAAACGTGCAATGCACAATGTTCAAATGACATTTCAAATTTGTGATTCAAAGGTGAAAATGAAACATTCAAAGCACAACTCATTTGCAGTTACTTGTCCCACAAGCAATGAGCCTTGCTATGATTAGGCTTAAAGATGTTTTTCTGTGCAGCAACTGACCCTTTCCCGCAATGGGTTTTAAAACACTCTATTTCCGATGAATGCCCAGAGTTCTGCTAAAAACTGACCTTGAGTTTTGCCACTAATCGTGGCAGAGTACAAGCTTCTGTTACATCTGAATTTTGACGCATAAATGTAGAAGAATATGGAAACCACTAACTGAATTTAAAAATGCAAGCACATCTTTCTATGCTGTAACTGTTTAAAATGCACTCATTTAGAGCCCTCAAATAATACACACACCTTTCAATCTATGACAACATTCGCAACTTCACACTCCTCAGTTTAAGTGGAACTCAACCAAGAAATAATGCTTGATTGTGTATGCGCCCAGGGACTGTCACCGACCTCCATCTAGCTGCCCGGACAGGAGAATTCTTTATCTGGTTCACTCTCCTCTGAGCTTGAATACATTCTGTGAAGCCTTCTGTCGGCCTGCCTGCAACTTCCACACACTTCCCCCAGGGATGGTGAGAGCTTTAAATCAGCCACCCTTGTGAGACGATGCACCAGAAAGAGAGAGAGAGAGAGAGAGAGAGAGAGAGATAGAAAGAGAGAGAGAGAGAGAGAGAGAGAGAGAGAGAGAGAGAGAGAGAGCGAGAGAGCCCGAGCCAGCCTCCTGCAAGCCTTTTTTAAACCCTCTGCCTGAGTCTGCCCATGGATATAGATTTTACTTACATAAAATGTAAAAGTGCCTGCCTTTCTCTGTGATGTCACTCTCCATCAGAACCACCTCCTTCTCAATCAACCACCCTCCAGCAATGTTAAGAGCATGCCATTAGCCCAAGCTGCTTGGAATGGCAGAAAAACTGATGCAAAGTGTTACATTGCCCTGCACTGCATTCCAGTTCTGCAAGGAGAACTATGGGCCTACTTTGAGCAGATCACCTCACAACACGTATACGGCAGTAAATCTAATGCTGCCACTCTTATTTCCCTTCATTTCAAAGTAACTTTGCACAGCACAAATTCCTGGACATTCAGTTATTAATTTGCACCAAAGTTTGTACACAAAAATCATGGACTGATTTGCCTGGAATATTTTTAGGGGATATGTTAATGGTTAGGAATTAATAATTATTAATCGCTAGTGCAACTCAGTCCATCCTACTGTGGCGCAGTGCAGAATGATAACATCAGCTGTTATATAATGCCAAATTCAAAACCTTCCCTTTTGCTGGCATTTGCTCTATGCATTTACAATACTAACAAACACTAGATTCAGCACAGTGTCTCACATCTGAATATCACACCCATTCTCACTATTGGGATTGTCCTCCCTGTTGAAATGTGGAGCCTTAGCTAAAATTCAGAGCCCCCTCTCCCTACACTCCAAAACTGCATTATTGCTGCACTGAACCTCACTCAGTCCTATATTACCTGATTTGATAGGGAAGTATATAGCCTCGCCAGCCATTCAGTGCACCAAAGATTTGTGTATAGCTGTAACGCTCACCTTGTATCCACAGGGACACCACCCGACTTGGCTGGATCGCTTCTGAGTTGGATTCACCTCCCCCAGGGACTTGCGCTGCCGCAGATCTAATCTGGAAGACAGGAGTTCTGTTTTAGCCACAATCACCTTCTCCTGGGGCCCGCCTCCCAAGTGCCCCGCTAGAAAGCCCCTTAAAGTTTTCCTCACCTTGTATTTCGATATGGTGCGCTCTGCGTCCTGCTGTTCTGGGCAGGGGCGCGTCGTGGCTGGGCACCTTACAGCCAAGTTACTTCACTGGCGAGGGCCCGGGAATCCAGTCCTGCTGCGACTCTGCTCTTGAGGTAAGTCTTTAGTTCTTAAAGAGTGCCCGCAATAGTAGTTGCCCTGTTAACCTCCTCCTTCTTTCGAAGGTGCAGAAGGGATGATGGAGACGTCGAGCTGATGGAGAGGGCGGTGCTCCTGAAGGTAAGAGAATGCGCGGAGCGTGGCGCTATGAGTGTCTTTTGAATCGGGCTAACCTGTGCTATTCTTCCTTGCAGGTCGCCGAGAAGTTCCTGGAGAAATGCGGCTAGATGGAAGTGGAACGTAGAGTGAAGATGTCCGGACCGTTGTCGAATTCCAGGAGAGCTTCGGTAGGTAAGCGTGAGTCTGAAAGGCATTGGAATTGGAAGACAAACGCTTACTAAATTGTCCTCTTCTTCTTTTTCTTCTCTCTAGGATGTTGCTTGCTGGTGAGGACGAGCTCCATGAAGCTACGGAGCGATTGAGGAGCTGGTTGTTGAACAGGTAAGGAGGAATAATGGTGTTCTTCTTCTTCTCCCCTTGTAGATGCAGTCCTGGGATGCTGCAAGCAGGTCTCGGTGAACGTCACGCTGCGAGTGCAGAACAACGTGAAGTGCGTGCCTCAGCTCGGGCGTGGCTTAAATAGCCTGCAGGTATCCCAGGTGCCTCCAGGGCAGACCACGCTCTAGATGCTAGACTCCATGGTGCAGTTCCACACTGAACCTTGTGGGGGCAGCCATGTTGGTCCATTCCCCAATGGAAACTACACCTGCCACATGAGCCTGGCGCCAAAGGCACCAGGACTGGCTCCAGGACAGCCGAGGGGGGCATGATTGGGCCCTTGGGACCTTGCAGGAACACTGTGGTGAGGGCCAGAGACCCAGAGTCCCAAGGCCATGGGCTATGGTCGTGCAATCACTCCCCCCTAACGCCCCTCTCAAGGTGGTTCTTCTGTCTGGTCCCGGCTTGGTGGGGTACTCCTGATGGAAGCGTCGTATCAGACATGCTGCATGGATGTAGTCCCTGGGCTCCCATGTTCTGTCCTGCGGGCCATATCCTTTCCAGTAAAATAGTAATAGATAGTAAAGTTTTGTTCTAACATACTTTGAATCTAGGATGCCCTTTACTTCAAATACTGGGTCTCCGTGGATTATCACAGGTCCTGGTGGGGTAGTTACTCGAGTCCCAGGCTGAACTGGTTTCAGATGGGATACATGAAACACGGGGTGTATCCGCATGTTGGTTGGCAATGTCAGCTTTACAGCGGCTGGGTTTATGATGGACTCGATTTGAAACGGCCCTAAGAACTGTGGGCGGAATGTTCGGGTTCCCTTTAGAGGCACATGCTTAGATGCTAGCCACACCTAGTCCCCTATTTGGTAGTCGGGGGCCTTTTCACAATGCAGGTCCACGTATTTCTTCTGGCAAACTTTGGCTTGGCGCAAATGTTCAATGGCTCTTGTGAAAGCCTGCGAAATGCTCACGTGTAGGTTCTTAATGGTGGCATTTCCAGAGTCATAGGAATGTCCGGTTCTGACGTGCCTGGGTGTCTGCCATACACAGTAAAAAATTGAGTCTGCCCTGTCCTGCTGTGTAGTGAATTGTTATAGGCATACTCAGCGATCCACAATAAATCTTTCCAATCCCCTTCCACTTGGTGAAGCATGCAGCGCAAGTATTGTTCGAGCGTCTGGTTCATCCTCTCAGTTTGACCACCCGTTTCGGGGTGATGGCTAGTGGATAGTCAAATGTCTATTTGGGCCATCGAGCAACATTTCCTCCAGAAGTTAGACACAAATTGGGTACCCCGGTCCGAGATCAAGACTGATGGGAACCCATGTAGCCGTACCACATGTTCAAGGAAAGATTTAGCTAGACCGGATGCATTTGGTAGTCCTTTAAACGGGAAGAAATGAGCCATCTTGGGGAACAGGTCTACGATCACTAGGATGGTGTTATAACCTTGGCAAGAGGGTAGGTCGGTGATGAATTCAAGAGACAAATTTGCCACGGAGCCGGCGGGATGTCCAGTGGTTGCAGGAGACCAGCAGGTCTTTGCTTTGACAATTTATTTTGAGCACAGATACCGCAGGAGGTGATGAATTGAATAACGTCTCTGCGCCACGTTGGTCACCAGTAACTTCGTTTTACCTTGGCCATGGTTTTAGCAATTCCTATGTGGCCTTCCATGAGAGAGTCATGATACTCTGAGATAACCTGTTCTTGAAGCTCTTTTACAGGCACGAATAGGCAATCCCTGAAGTAAGGTAATTTGTCCTTAACACTATAGTGTTCTCCTCTCGAATCCCATTCCTATAGTTGTTCCTGAGTCAATACTTGTCGGACTTCTTGCAGCAACTCGTCTTGAGTCATGGTGGTTGTACTGCCTAAGAGTCTGTCACCCAGAATGATGGCCACGGGATCAGAAGGTGCATACACCAGCTCGTTAGCTTGAAGCTCTTTTACAGGCACGAATAGCCGATCCCTGTAGTAAGGTAATTGGTCCTTAACGCTATAGTGTTCTTCTCTCGAATCCCATTCCTGTAGTTTTTCCTGAGTCAATACTTGTCGGACTTCTTGCAGCAACTTGTCTTGAGTCATGGTGGTTGTAATGCCCAAGAGTCTGTCACCCGGAATTATGGCCACAGGATCATGAGGTGTATCCACCAGCTCGTCGGTGCCCATGCATGAAATATTTTGTCATTTCTGACTCCTGGCCGGTACGTGATCACATAGTCGTACTCCACGAAGAAAAGGACCCAGCGTAGTTGTCGATAGGAGTGAGCTTTTGCACTCTTCAGCTATTGTAGATTTCGGTGGTCAGTTATCACAGTAACAGTGTGTCTGGCTCCCAACCGATAATGTCGCCAGGCCTTGAAGGCTGCTTTTATGGCCAGAAGCTCCTTATCAGTGATGGCATAATTGAGCTCAGGTGGTGTGAATTTACGTCACCAGAAGGCCACAGGATGTAGCTGGCCCGTGTGTGGGTCCCTTTGCGATAATACAGCACCCATCGCCATGCTGGAAGCATCTGTCTCCACCACATACGGAAAATCTGGGCGTGGATGTCGTAAGAGCGGAGCGGTAGTGAATTTCGCCTTGAGTTCTTGAAAGGCTTTTTCGGCCTCTTCTGTCCATTGGAATGTCTTGTTGCACTTCCTTAACAGCAAAGTGATCGGGTGTACTATTTGCGAGAACCCTTGGATGAATCGAAGGTACATCGTTCATAAAATATTGGAATGCGGCTGGGGCATTGCACAGGCCAAATGGCATTACTTGATATTCATATAAGCCATACTTGGTTCGGAACTCCGTTTTCCACTCGTCCCCTTTTTTAATGCGCACAAGACGGTAGGCCCCTCTAAGGTCCAATTTCATGTAGATTTGGGCATCTTTGACTTGGTCTAGCAATTCCGGGATCAGAGGTAGGGGGTAGCGATTCTTGACAGTGACTTGGTTCAATGCACGGTAGTCGATGCAGGTCTTCAATTTTCCTTCCTTCTTCAGCACAAAGAATAAGGGAGACGCTGCTGATGACTTTGAGGGACGGATGAAACCGTTGGCCAGATATTGTTTCAGATATGTCTTCAAATGTTGGTTCTCGGGTTCAGTGAGTGCGTAGATACAGCCACAAGGTATTCGGGCACCTGGTATCAGATCGATCTGGCAATCATAGGGCCTGTGGGGTGGCAAAGTATTTGCTTGTTCTTTTTGGAATACATCTTGAAAGTCCTGGTATTGAGTTGGTAAGGTGGCAACCACAACTAAGACACTTATCGTACCTTCCTGAATGGATGAGCCGGCATGCTTACTCTTCCTTCCTTTGGGATAGCGGGTATGTGTGCAGTCATGGGAGAAGATCAACTCTCGGGCACGCCAGTTGATCCGTGGATTATGTGCGACCAGCCACGGCATCCCTAGGATTAATCAGAACTGCAGTGCTTTGATGAGGTCAAAAGTGATTGATTCTCGATGGGTGAGTTCAGTGGTACATTCGGACACGGGATTGGAGGCGATTTCGGTGCCATCTACAGTGGTTACAGACTCTGTGGTGGGCTTAGAGCAGAGTGGGAGCCCCATCTTTGCTGCAAGATCCTGGTCCATGTAATACCCCGCGGCTCCGCTATCAATGTAAGCTTCCAAGGAATTCTTCTTTGATGGCTGTTGATGGGTGATCAGGATCACGGGTAAAGAAAAATGGGAGGTCTGTAATTGGATTACTTCGCTCGACAATTGGACCCCTACAATTGCCGGGCTTGGTAGTTTTCTGACTCCTCACTTGGTTTCTCCTTGTCTGGGGCTCCTACGGTTCTTCTTGGTGGTTTTACTGGGCACTCCTTGAGGAAATGGCCTGCTTTTCCACAGTACAGGCACAACTGCTGTTCTCTCCTCTTGTCCCGTTCTGCTTTGGTTAGAGGGGGCCTAACTCCTCCTAGTTGCATTGGTTCTACGGAACTTTCCATTCCCCATTGAGCATGATCTTTGGGGCACACGCACATGGGGCGTGCATCTGGTTTACTTCAATCTGTTCTCCGATCTTGCAACCGATGGTCTAGTTGGACTACCAGATTAATGAACTTGGCACAGTCCTTGGGTGGGTCCACTTCTTGGGCCAGTACATCCTTTAACTCCCCTCGCAAGCCCCGGTGGAACAAGATGGTTCTTTTGTCCTCTGGCCATTCTGCTTTGACCAGCAGCCTATTAAAGGTGGCTATGTATGTCAACAGATCTTGGTTTCCTTGACGGAGGGACAAGAGTTCGTTGACCAAGGCCTGTCCATGAGAGAGACGGGCAAAGAGTTTTTCAAGCTCCTAGTGAAAGCCCCCAAAGTCATGTAATAGCGGATCATCCCGGCAAATGAACGGCACGACCAGTCTGCTGCACTACCACTCAAGTAGGACAATACAAAGGCCACTCGCGACTGGTCATTGGGAAACGCCCCAGGTCCGCACAAAAAGTGGAGGTGACACTGATTTATAAAGGTTGCTTATCTTCGGGGATCCCCCGAGAAACGCTCCGGTGGAGCTAGTGGAACTGCCCTGGGTACGGGGATCTGCACCGTATTACTCGTAGGGGTTGGCATTGATGGGATAATTCCAGGCAACGGGGCTTGTCCGGCCTGTGATTGAAGGAGTTGTCTGCCGAGATCATCAGTTCGTTCTTTGGTCAAAATTAGTTCTCTCCGCAAGGCGTTGGTTTCTTGTCGGACTGAATGTACCTCTGTGCTTAACTGCCCCAACAACTGAGCCAACTGGCCGGTTTCCGAGGTTTCCATACTAGGCGCCCGGGTGGATTATAATGTTTTTGGCTTTGCGTTCTGTAACGCTCACCTTGTATCCACAGGAACGCCACCCGACTTGGCTGGATCGCTTCTGAGTTGTATTCACCTCCCCCAGGGACTTGCGCTGCCTCAGATCTATTCTGGAAGACAGGAGTTCTGTTTTAGCCACAATCACCTTCTTTCGTGTCCCAAGTGCCCCCCTACCAACGCCCTTAAAGTCT
Source organism: Ambystoma mexicanum (assembly GCF_040938575.1). Classification (NCBI taxonomy): domain Eukaryota; kingdom Metazoa; phylum Chordata; class Amphibia; order Caudata; family Ambystomatidae; genus Ambystoma; species Ambystoma mexicanum. The sequence goes on from NC_090921.1 coordinate 1,125,502,097, forward strand.
TCCTCACTTTGTATTTCGATAAGGTGCGCTCTCCGTCCTACTGTTCTGTGCAGGGGTACATCATGGCTGGGCACCTTACAGCCAAGTTACTTCACTGGCATGGGCCTGGGAGTCCAGTCCTGCTGCAACTCCGCTTTTGAAGTAAGTCTTTAGTTCTTAAAGAGTTTGTGTCCGCAATAGTAGTTGCCCTGTTAACCTCCTCCTTCTCTCGTAGGTGCAGAAGGGATGATGGAGACGTCAAGCTGATGGAGAGGGCGGTGCTCGAGAAGGTAAGAGAATGTGTGGAGCACGGCGCTATGAGCGTCTTTTGAATCAGGCTAACCTGTGCTATTCTTCCTTGCAGGTCGCCGAGAAGTTCCTGGAGAAATGCAGCCAGATGGAAGTCGAACGTAGAGTGGAAGATGTCTGACTGTTGTCGAATTCCAGGAGAGCTTCGGTAGGTAAGCGTAAGACTGAAGGGCGTTGGAATCGGAAGACGAACGCTTATTAAATTGTCCTCTTCTTCTTTGTCTTCTCCCTAGGATGTTGCTTGCTGGTGAGGACGAGCTCTAGGGAAGACTCTGGAGCGATTGAGGAGCTGGTTGCTGAACAGGTAAGGAGGAATAATGGTGTTCTTCTTCTTCTCCCCTTGTAGATGCATGCCTGGGATGCTGCGAGCAGGTCTCGGTGAACGTCACACTGCGCGTTCCTCAGCTCAGGCGTGGCTTAAATAGCCTGCAGGTATCCCAGGTGCCTCCAGGGCGGTCCACGCTAGAGACCCCGATTCCCAAGGCCAGGGGCTATGGTCGTGACAATAGCGGGGGAATGCAGCAGCACCAAGATACATTTTCTGCCCTGCTGCCAGTCACTGAAGTTGCTTGGTCCGCCTACTGCTCTGCCCCAACGAGAACAACTAAAACTCTTTTCTATGCCCTTTTGTACTAGCTTATTGAATACTGAGTAGGATGCCTTCTTTCCTGTTTTCTAGGAGTTTCAGGATCTACAAGAGGTTGGTTATGGAATTAATGCAGTAGCAGGGGTAGCAGGATCATTTGCTTTGTTACACACCAGATTACAGAGCACTGATGCATAGCCTGTAGTGTCAGCCTTCAAGTTGAATGCCCTGATCAGTTTCCTACATTCTGATAGACTTTTTATGAGACAGCTAGTAGTTAAGCAATAAACCTCAAGAATGGGAAATGGGTCTTTTATGGGGTCAGGTAATGACCCCGGTCTAAGTTACAGGAGCGAGCAAACCAAGGGTATTTTCATTAGCCCCGGGGCAGTAACACAGTGGCTTTGCTCGGGTAGGGTAAGGGGGGTCACCGGTCTACCCTGAAAAATGTTGTGCCCACCTTTGTGCCACCCAACCCCAACCTGGCCGGCAGGTAAAGACCTGCACCTGGATTGTTACCAGGTTTGCTTATTATAAACGACTTTGGGCTTGTTTTTGCCCAAGGTTGCTTGTAATATGTCTAGTTTGCTTATCAAGGTTGCGCATGTAATTGGTTTGTTGACTTTGCAGCAAATCCCATTTCACCTCTCAGCTGAACAGAGCTCCTTGACTGACCTGCAGGCAGCCCTTTGACCTGCATTCATGGTCTTAACGACCTGCAATTAATAATTTGTCTTATCAGTGTGCCCTTCTTCTTGCATAGGTTTAAACATTTGGCACGGATGGGTCCTGTATTTCATCTGAAAGACTCCTCAGAGCTGTCTTGTCTAGTACTAGCTTGAAGTTTGTGAGAAATGTAATCTTTATCGTAGTGACTTTACTACAAAACCTTTTTAGTGATTCTTAAAGTGATAAAAGTAAAGTTGTGTAAAAGGACACATTTTTTCAAGCTTGCATTATTTTGCCTTTTGTGACTTCTCGTTTCCTTTCAGGATGTGGAAAATAAAACTACAGCAATATTCTTTTGGCTTACCACGTTTCACTAAGGATTTACATATTGTAAGGTCACGAATGTGAGATATGTATTATTTGCAAGAAAATATCAGAACTCTCCAGTTTCCCGAGGCCAATTGTGAGAAGGCCATGCAGTTCTGCCCCCCTTTGATTTCTGGGGCTTCTATTTTCCTCTTTCCTTTTTGAAATTTAGGAAACCTACAAGTGCGAGAATTACAAGCCTAAACAGGACTGGATTGTCTTCTCACGCATGGCTAGGGAAAACTTGAGCACCCTGCTCTATAAGGCCTTAATATTGCAATCCAAAATGTACACATTTGTATGAAGCTGCGCTTGGAGGTTATGTGTTCAAGTGCCTAAACTATAGATTGGGTTAACAGTCTAGCTTCACTGTTTAATAAAAGTGTGTGATCTCGGGCAAACAATGTCATCTTTTCATGTAGACCACTTCACTCCTCTGGCACCAACTCTTTGTGTGTAAAGCATGTTGCTAAACAGAGGTCAGAGGGATGCTCACTCTCCTCTGCTGGCTCCCTCCTTTGGAGCAGCCTCCCCCTCCTCCTGCACCTTGAGCAGGATGTTCTTAAATTCCAGAAGCTCCTTAAGACTTTCCTCTTTTCCTCCTCCTTGCCTCCTGCTCTCCTCTGCTACTCCTAGAGTTGCTGAATTGGTGTCCTTGGCCCTTATGCATCTTTGGGGCCTTGACCTCCCACACCAATTCTTCCCAGCTCCTTTCTTTCCGTAGCACTCGCTCTGCTCTGGAGACTCACACTTACACCTCCCACGGCTCAAGCCGTGTTGCACTCACATTCCTAGCACTTTGTCCATGGCTCTCACACGGGCTCAGAATCCCCAGCCCGGACCCCTCTCCCCTCTTCCTTTATGCACTTGCACTTTCTGAATACTCACAAGGCATAGTAGGTTTGTCCCCCTCCCTCTACCCCTGCTGCTCTTAAATATTGTACTGTAATGTTGTAATGATTTCCCACTCTCCTGCACTGTGGGCACTTTGAAACAGTATATTATTATTGTATAAGCACCTAACAAACAATAAATAAATAAATAAATGTATAGAGAACTGTCCTCAGTAGAGCCAATAATTTCCTTCTTTATTGCTGTCAGTCAAAGTGGCGTGGCATCTATAGTAGTCCAAGGGAGAATGAGAGAAGAATTTGTTATGCCATGTTATGCTATGTTATTGAGTCTTGTATAACATACAGTCTACCATTTCCATGGTTTCTTGGGTTTTTAGGATCTTCAAGAGGTGGGGTAGGAGACTAATGCAGATGCAAGACACGTTTTCTTTTGTTGCAGTGCCGATGCGTGCACGATCTGAAAAGGTAGGGTTCTTATGGTGTGTACGTTTTATATATTTTGTGAGCTGTCTGGAGCAGTGATTAATGTGCGCTCCAGGTAAGTAACGCAAGTTGTTTATGTGATTATGGTGTCAGTTGTGGTGTTTAAGGAGTGTGGGGAGCTTTATTGGCATATCTGTGGTGGGTTCAGGGAAATTATTTGGGTGGTATGTGTTCCATTGCGTAATCTGTGAAGATGTGTTGTTTGTTTGGAGGGTTTAGAATGATTTTCAGGTAGTTACTGTTACTATATATTGCTCAGCAGACCACCTGATAAAAAAGAGGTTTTCCCTTTGGAAACATCACTGTCACATTTATTTGCTCATATCAATGCAAAACATAATTTCTCCAGCTTCTATGCCTTGTTATGCTGCAATGTTAGGCTAGGTGTTGCTAAATCAGGTGACACTATGCCATGGCACAAATGTAGAGCCCACTTTTTCTAGTCAATTTCCCAGTATCTCTCTTATGACAGTCTCCCAGACTCCTCAAAGACACTCCAGCTGTAGCAGCGCTCAGCCTTACTTGGGATGATGGTACAGTGCAGGTGTACATGCACCATCAAGTGCTGACAATGCCATCCACGTATCACATGCCAAGCACCAGAGAAATGATGGACCAGAGGAGCAACTCACAAGCAAGGCCATGGCCAGAGGGGTGATGGACGAGATAAGCTGAGGACTAGAGGAGAAGGACCCATCAGGGAGCCAAGGACCAGACGTTTCTGACCAGGGTAGAGTGACACACCAGGGAACCAAGGGCCCAAGGGGCGACGAAACAGAGTAGCAACTCAGACGGGCATTGCTGCCTGTTATGTGTGACAACATGAGTCTTCACTTTACATGCTTGTAGGCCCACACTTCTAATACAAATAATATAGATGCCAGTCCCGACAGCAAGAGAGTAACAAAATGACCGGGAAAGTCATCAATGTGCATTTAAAAATCCCACTAATAAAAGACATGAAAAAGAGAGACACTAATTGTCAGACAAATGCAATTATAATAAAAGACGTGTTTTGTTCTAAAGTCCTATATCTGTGTTTCCTCGATGTATGTTTGTTAATATGTTAGGTTTCTTACTCTTGAGACATATCCCTAGTGTTTTAGGTGTGTGCTTGTTTTTCAGCTTATTTGGATGGGAGCCAGCTTGTTTTGCACTTGTTTTGAAGGGGCATTCTGCTTATTTATCCCTGCAAACTGGCAATACTGCCCGGGCAGGTGGGCTGAGTTGCACAGCACAGACCAGGAGCGGAACATAATTCCAACATATTTCCAGGCTGATGCCTCCAGTCCATCGTCATGAGGACATTCGTTTGGCGCTGCCTAGAAGTACTTTCCCTCAAAGCATGGTGTGGTGAGTCAGCACCGACACCACACCTTTAAATATAAGGACCGCACCACTTTACTATTTTCATTTTGCCATGAGCACCTCTGCTTTGGATCCCCTGCACCCTCACCCATCTGCACCGCCGGACCGGGTCCACTTGTCTCCTCAACAGACAAAGGCAAGAATGCAAGCTCCACCACCCAGGCACATACTTGGCATCCTCCCCCCACCACCCAGGCTCCATACCTGGCTACTGCATCCCACCCCCACATGGGGCCTGGGCTCTGGAGGTGGGGAGACAGGATTCCAGGTATGAGGCTTGTGATATGTCCTCTGGCTATTGGGAGGATGGCAGGTATGGTGGTTGGGCTGTGGTGGGGGAGAGGTGGGATTCCAGTTATGGGGCCTGAGCTCTGGATGGTGGAGGTGGAAGGATGACAAATATGGGCCCTGGGATCTGGTTGAGGGGAGGCAGGATTCCAGGTATGGGGCCTGGGCTCTGGGGGGGGGGGTGCCAGGTATGGGGACCAAGTCAATACTAATCACCCTTTTATAGGCAACCCCCCTACCTTTAGCTGTGGCCCCTTCTGTGCCCCCTTTAAATGTGATTCCTGGTGATGCCACTGCATTACCAGACCCAGTAATGCCCCACTCTGAGATTTATTGCTATAGGCACACTGGCATCCTTCCGAGGGTTGCTAATAGTTTTCTTTTAAGTTGCAAAATTGTGTGGTTGCTGTTTCTGAACTTACAAAGCTACAAAACAAGATGGCAGCCATGGACAAGTGGGTGTTTTTCAGGATTGGAAGGCATTGGGCTGGAGCTGTGCCCCTGGGATAGGATGGCAGCCCCCCGCTGCTCAGGTGGATCAGAACACAGGCAATGTCATGAGGTGAAGCCCACATGCCAGGCTCCCTAATTGGCTGTGAGTCCCATGACACACCCTCTGGTGTGTCAATCAAAAATAATGAAATAATAATGTTTAGTATAATGGTGAATGCAAATTTATTTATTTATTTATTCATTTTTTGTGCATCTGAAAGGCTTACACATCAAGTAGATTGTGTTTCAAAGCGCCCACAAGACTAATATAATAGCAATGAAAAGAAAGAAAGAGGCAGTTCTACTAGGCCTTGTGGGCATTCAGAATGTGCAAGTGCAGTGAGAGAGAAGGGATGAGGGAGGGGGGTTACTGCTCGAAGTTCCATCGGGAGAAGTACTAGGGAGTAAGTTGCAAGCAGCTGTTAAGTGCCTAGTAGAGATCGATTGGTAAGAGTGGTCAACTGCCGATACAATAAGTGAAGGCCTGTGAGACAGCACAGGCCAGTGGTCACCCAAAGGCAAGTGCTCGGAGTGGGCAGAGGTTGAAGGCGATTGGGGAGGGGAGGCCAGGACCCAGAAGGACACATAAGGGCCCTGGTCACCAATCTCAGTGACTGTGGGGTTTAGCAAGGGAGGGAGAAGGGAAAGGAGGAGGTGAAAATGAAAGTCTTGAGGAGCTTCTGGAATTTGAGGAAATCCGGTTCAAGTCAGAGAGGAAGGGGGAGGCTGTTTCAGGGGAGGGAGCCAGCCAATGAAAGAGATCAGCCACCAGCTTGCTGTTTAGAGAAGCGCTTGACACACAGAGAGTTGGCGTTGGTTGAGCATAAAGATCTGGAGGGAGAGTATTTGGTGGGTGCTAGTTGTAGACAGCGTGGTCCCCTGCCCCAGACAGCCTTATGGGTGATGCAGAGGGATTTGAATTTGATCCTTGCAGCAACCGAGAGCCAGTGGGGAGATTTTAGGGCTGGTGAGATGTGGTCCCTGCACTTGAGGCCAAGGATAAGTCTTGCAGCCCTATCCTGGATAAGCTGGAGAGGTGGTAGAGAGGAAAAAGGTAGATTAAGGAAAAGACCAAAACAATATTCGTACAAATGTTTCTGCTTATGAACATCCCCACCCCGATAGATCTCGCAAGTAGCTCCCCCCTGTTAGCCCTTGACTACAAGTAGCTCTTGCTAATATAAAGGTTGGAGAACCCTGCTCTGCAAAGATGGCAAAAGCGAGATTCGTTTTTTTTAAAATGATGCCTAGGAACCATAGCTTTTAACGTACCTAATACATTCGATCGGATCTATGTGAATACTGTACATTTGAAATACCAAATCCAGAAATGTCAAAGTTTGTATTTCTTTTTGCACAATTATATGTGGGGGAAGACCCCCACATCCCCTCTAAACTCCCCTCACTTATTGTATTACCCTTTTTTGGATTCAGTATTTTTGTATGCACAGTAATGGGGTAACAAACTTTCAATTGAAATCTCTTGCATACATTCTGCTTTGCAGGCCTGGAAAGGCTAGCTGACATTATAGATTCCCAAGCACAGCCCCAAATGGATAACTTTGCACCCAGGGCATTATTAATAATAAATACCAGCTCCTCCATGCCGTCCCACTGGGTCCCTTCCTTGCTTTCTTTAGGAAGGTTGAGTACCCAAACATGACGGAGCATTCCAGGAGCCACACTTCCTGCAACAATATTACATTGTATTGTCTAAGGAACTATTGTGGCCCCTGGAATTCCAGGATAGCAAGGTGATGTCAGCAATGTCAAAAATGCTGGTGCAAGGTTGAATTCCCCTGAATTCTCCCAAGACCAATCAGTGTTGGTACCTACATCCAAAGGTAGATTACTGTCAGGTAAAGACAACAGACATTGTCACACTATTACACCTGGGGCAGTGCATTTTATGACCACTCACTGGATCAGATTGGCATCTAATTTGCTTTGACTCAGCCAAACTTAACATCTGGATTGCAGGCATTATTTTGCATTTTCTTAAATGTTTCCTAGTAATCAAAAATATGGCATAACCCAAAGTCAAAAAACCATCCAACTCCATGGTAAGCATTGAATATAGAACCCTGAAGTTATGATGCAAAATAACTGAGTCCAAATTATTCTCGTAACTGTCATCTACCTGCTCAATGTCAGCAGACACAGTTAAAGGGATATATTTGCACTTCCTCAAAAATGGCCTCAGTTCCCCAAAGACATTCCCCTTTTTATGAGTGATCACATAATATCAATGCTGTTATTTACTAGCTTCTCCTTAAAGATGGTAACACCACTATCAAGAGCATTGATGATGACCTTTCCGTACCTAGAACGTAAACTATACAACAGGACAACGTCCTTCTCCCCTGAGTTGTTTTCAATGTTGTCTTCACCCACAGAAACACTGTAAGAGAATTATGAAACCTGAGCTGATGCACAAATACTGGCAGAACTGGCCGACAGTTCGTGGCCAGTAGTGTGGCTAGACTCTGCTGTATAAACAAATAATCAAATATCCTTGTTGGCTTTAGACTTTGTGACACTATTTTTCTGTTTGTTCTTCCCCACTGTTGATGGATATCTGATCTGCTCGTATTATGGTTTCAAGTGATTGAAACTACTCAACTGATTCAAAGGTGCAGATGTGTTTTCGACACTTGAGGTATCGGCGTCGTATCACCAGATTTCACACAAGGATTGCAAAGACATCACAGCTTTCACCACTCCATTTTGAATGTTTTGTTACCACAGGATATTGTTTGACTGGCATCTGGAGCCGCGGTATTCCAAAGGATGATGACTCATTTACTAAAGGGATTGCTGGGAACCGTGATATACCAAGATGTTGTTTTAGTGTATTGAAAAGGGAGGAGTGAGCATGATGTCAGCTTGCATGTGGTGTTGGAAGTTTGCAAGAGAGACGATTGAAATTGGAAGTAAGCAAAAGGAGATTCGCAGAAAGTGAAGTGGAGTATGTGGGTCATGTAATAAGTTGTGAAGAATATACTCCAAAGCGTGATGCCATGGATGCAATAAAAATGGCGCCTGCACCAACGAGCAAGGATGTAGTAAAGTCAGTTCTCCGGTTGGCGGAATAGAATAAATGTATTAAGAATTTTGCTAGCATTACGCAGTCCATAAGGATGTAGTTGAAAAAAGACATATGATTCGTATGGAGTGAGGAGTGTGAAAAGGCAGCGTGTGAAATCAAAGAAGGAATATGTTCAGCTCCTAATTTGGGGAGGTGTGTGATAGGAAAACCAGTTAAATTGATGGTTGATACCAGTTGGAGGTGTTTGGGGGCGGTACTCTCACAATATGTGGAAAGAGTGGAGATAACCATATGTCAAGTCTCCAGAGCAATCACGGAAACAGATGGCAGACATTCAGTGATTGAGAAAGAGTTGTTGACAGTGTTCAGGGAGTGAACCCTTTCCTGAAGTATGTTTGGGGTGCACCGTTCACCATCTGTACTGATCACAAACCATTAGTCAAATTAAGGACAATGAAAGGCATGAAGAGAGCAACCCCGCGTTTGGCGAGGTTGAGTTTAAAGTTACAGGAATATGATTGCAAGATGAAATACGGACGGGGAAAAGAAAAAAAGTGGTGGATTTCCTATCGAGGTTACCTTTGGCAAGTAAGGAACAAGGTAGTCGTGAGGAGGGAGGGAAGGACCATTAGGGCAAGAAGAGTGGGTAGAAGGCTTGAGAGATGACAATAAAATGGTGTGCGTCATACGGGTCATAAGAGAAGGGTGGCTGGTTAAGACAGAGGTTAGTCACGGGTTATAACCATACTGGGAGGTGTTAAGGATTTCAATCAGGCGACGCACACCTTAGTCTCGGCCCAGTAAGCAGCGCGCGATTGAAATGCTTATGTTTTAATGTTAGATTCAATATTGAGATGGTACACCACTCATATCACACGCCCTTTTCAAATACCCAGGGTCACAATGGACCATTAAGCAGGCTGGTTGATAAAATGTAATATTTATTTACTTATTTTAAAATTAAAAAAAATTATACAATTTTTAATATGGGGCAGAAATCAACAATGGGGTGCTAAGAACAATAGAAATGTAAGCAATGCTCTTAGTTTAACTTTTAATTGACACAACTACAAAACACCAGGGAATAGGAGCACTTTTCGATTTTAGGTAAGATAGCACTTGAGTTAGAATTTCCCCCCTGCAATGTTCCCTCAACCCACAAATAATCAATTCTAAGTGGATAAACAGAAGCAGCAGGTAATCAGGAATGACAAATGGACAACAGAATTGAAATTCTACCTTCCCTCCCCAAACAAGAGAGAAAAACAGATTTTAAACCCTGGACATGCTAAAAATGACACTCAGAAATGGATGAATAAAACAATGAATGTGCATGAATTCAGTTTATAATCAAAATGACAAGTTGGAAATTTAGCAAACTTTTGCAATTCCCGCCTGAATTTACCAAACGGTTTTTAATAAAAACGGGTGAAATATTGTAAATCACGATGAGTGTTTTGTGTTGGGGTGTAGCTATGGATCATAGATACAATGGAAGTGAAATTAGGTCTCTAGCTGGTAAATGAAGTGAGTTGTGCAAGATCTAGTGAGGTGCGTTTTGAGAAAATTAAGGCACGAAAAAGGAAAATAAATCAGTTTTGACAAGAACTGTTTTATTCTACACTAGAGCATTCAGGCTAAACTACCAGATTGAGACTTGCAAATTCAACCCTAGCTCCTCCGCGCCCGCCCTGGCAGAACCAGTCCGATCACTCGAAAGAGGACTAAGGGCTTAGGATTTCACAAGACAAAATCATTAAAGATGTTGGCGCTAGCACAAGAAATCAAGGGCAGGGTTTAAAGAATGATTTTTGACAATATTACAAGTTATCAAGATAAGGATAGGATGACTTAGAGAGTGGAACTAAGTACAAGGTGTACTATGGTTTTCTATGGTTCCTATTGATACTCACAGTCCACTTTTTAGTTTGGATTTTGGACAGTCAGCGCTCTGGTCACCACATGGGTCTGGTCTAACACAGGAGAGTCGGACAAAATCAGCTGGACAGGATCAGCTGGGCAGGGACTGGATACCTTTGTTTTTTTTTTGGTTTTTTTATTGTGTTACAGTTCACAAAGAACTTTTCACATATACAGATATAAAAAAAAATATAGTAACATATCATCATACTAGTAATTCAGCAGCAATTACAGATTGACTGTTACATACAAAAAGAAAACAATCATAAAATACTATATACAATAAAAAAAAGGTTAGGCATTTTACACAACAAATACAAGTATAAAAAACTTGCCATCACTGTTTTTTAAACTCATAAGCAGTTTGACATCTTCTTCAAATTTACATAGGCGTTCTTTGGCCACTTTCCATATCTGAGTGATGGCAATAGTCAGATAATTACTCCTCCCAGAGAGACACCGCAACCAGAAGTTCTCACTCTCAATATCATTAAATTCCCTATCAAGTTTGGCAAAATATTTGTTATAAATTGGACTCATCGAATAACAGCAAGTAAGGACATGTCTTATAGTTTCCACCTTATCATTCATGGCACAGAGTCTGCAAATTCTTTGATCCTTCGGTAGCCCCCTCCAAGATCCACGGACCCCCAGGACATCAAGTCGATTGAGTCTAATATCCATGAAGATTCTGCGATTAAGCTGTGATGGCATAAGACGGAGGTATCTTTGAGGTTCTTTTGAAGCTAAAAGGCATCAATGCGAAGGTTTGCAATGATCTCATAGCAGAAACCTTCTCATGGCTAGAAACCCAGTCCCACTTTTCTATAGCATCTTTTAGGGATTTTAACACCGCACCTTCACCGTGTTCCCATCTGGGTTTCCAGTAGATTTTCTCAAACAGTTTCATATTTAGTCCTTTAAATGTTTTAAGAGCCTCCATCTTACCCTCCTCCAAACCTTCTTTTAGGATATGTAGGAGAGTACTAGAACGTGCACATTTAATTTTTATGTACAGTTTGGCCTTATTATGTTCAATTTGGGTCGCCAGAGATATAAGCCCTACTTCCAAGCGAATATCCTGTATAGGTGTATAGTTATTCAGACCCAGTAGCCTGCGCCATATGATACCTTCAGTGGTATCCGCCCACTCTGACCAATCCGCAAATGAGGTCTCTAATGCATATAGAAACATAGCCACACGTTTTTGCTTAGATATATGAATAATTCCCAACAGGCTATATCCAGCTGTCTTTTTAGAAAAGGACATGACATCAGTGAGAGTGGCCATTACTTTAGCTCTTTTATTCTGCTGAACCAGCTTATTAAGAGTCCCTTCACAAAGCTTGTAACCCAGATATTTATAAGAGTTAACTTTCCTGATCACCCCCAAAGAGCAGGGTATTACCAGCTTATTACAGCTGTTCCGACCCACAGCCATGAACTGTGTTTTGCCCAGATTGATAGTGAGCCCATTTGCACTTGCATGATCACAGACAGCAATTGCGCTAATGCATATGCCACAATAAGTGTTATCAAAGATAACAATATCATCGGCATAACATATCCAGCCAATTATTTGGGAGCCCATTCTGGGGAATGCATTCATCTTGGCTTTAAAGATACCACCAAAGTCCGCCTTCAAAAGGTTGTAGAGAGTAGATGCTAAGGTACAGCCCTGTCTGACCCCTTTTGCAATAGCAACTGGCTCAGACAGTGAACCTTCATTGTTAATACGAATCCTGGCCTTACTATCATCGTATATCAATTTGCAAACATATAGAAGATGAGATGTCATTCCAAGCAATTCAAGTTTAAACCACAATCTTGCCCGCTCAACAGAGTCAAAAGCTGAAGAGAAATCAACAAAAAGCATGTACAGCGGTAACCTGTTCTTACCTTTAGCCTGTTCAATGAGTGTGTTAACTATAAAGATATAATCCCTGGTAGAACAGCCTTTGCGAAAGCCAGTTTGGGCCCTGTCAAGGACACAATCCCTGTCAATCCACTTCATTATTTCACGAAGAACTATAGTACAAAATATCTTACTAGACACATCGGTAAGAGCAAGAAGTCTATCATTCTCAGTTGAACTCCGACAGCCAGACTTAAACACAGGGATAATATGAGACATCTTCCAGGAGATAGGCATGACACCAGTATCAATGACTTTCTGAAAGATAATCCTCAGAATATCGGCCCAGACTTCTGGGTTATCCTTAATGATAACATTACAGAGGTCATCAGGCCCGGGCGCTCAGGATGTTTTAAGTCCCTTGATAACCATAAGGATGTCTTCCCTTACTATCGAAAGAGTGTCAATAGGACTTTTGGCCAGTGTAATTGCATCTCCCTTGAATTTATTGGCAAGATACTTGACCCAAGTGTAGCTGTTAATAGGAATAGCCTGCCCAGAGGTCCCATTTTAACCGAGGTATCTAAAGCTGGACCAAAATTTCCTAGTGTTTCCATCCATAAGTAAGCAAACCATATATTGCCAGTTAATATTGTTCACAGACGACAGGTACATTCTTATCTCATTCTGATATCTGTTTTTGATCTTTCTCTTCTCATTACATATGAGAGTGGGATCATTGCTACTGAGATCACACAGGCAGAGCTTTCTATGCTTCTCTCTTTTTATATCTATGATGACCCTATCATAAGCTCTGATTCTGTCGGGATTATCCTTAAAGGGACCAAGCTTACCACCAGTGGGTATAATATGAAGTAGATGTTCAGATAGCCATATGCAGATGTCATCAGCAGTGTGATATATAAGATAGTCAAGATTAATATCAAGACACCATTTTTTTGCTTTAATAAGATTACTGTCTGACCAGCAAATCCTATTACCACGGTTGGAAATATACACCCCTTTGGTTAAATTAGCTGCATCAATCCTATTTACCCATCTAGCCGTACATTATAATATGGAGTGTTCACTGAATTCATTAGCCTGAATATGAAAGCCAGTGATGTTATCAAAAAGCTTATCAATCATACATATAAAATCAAGCATAGAAGATTGACAACCATTAGACCAAGTCGAAGTGGAATTTCTGTGATCATAGCAACTTCCATTCAGCACCACTAGCTCCATCTCCTTAATAAAAGTAAACCATTTTTCTGCTTTAGTCATATCTCCCAAATTGTAGCACATGATATTAGAATTCAGATCACCAGCAAATACAGCATTGGTCAGCCCGTCGTGAGCGCATTTATCAAGGATACATTCATAAATATCCTGTTGGATAGTATCAGTGAATGCATTGCCCTCAGGGTCATAGATGATAATCAGGAGCATACGTACCCCACATTGCATATGCAACTCGACAATCAGTACATTAGGGTTAACAGCAACCATTACACATTTGGATGCATGCAGTTGATTAGATATGAATGTAAGCAATCCCCCAAAGAGCCTACCCTTTTCCCCTTTCCTATCAGGGTTATAATATGCTGTGAAGCCATAAAAAACTGCCTCTTGCATTAGCCAAGTTTCCTGTAGCAGAACAATCTGCGAATTAGATATGAGATCAAAAGAACCCGATTCTGAGACTAGATGGCCGTGACCTCTCGTATTCCAAGAAATAAAAGAGGTATCATTTCAGTTCTTATTTTCACCCATAGGAAGAAAGGAACATAGCCATTCCCAGTGTGATTTTAGCATATCATTATCAATCAACTTGTCATTAGATTGATTTGGATTGTTCGCATATTTCTGACTCGGCTTAGTGGATACATTATCACTCTCTTCACTGACATCCAGCAGGTATCCACATTCTTTGAGCTCATTTTTGTGTTCCCTCACAAGATTTAAAACAGCTTCAAAATAGCAATGTACTCGTGTAAGCAGCCCCTGACATTGCTCCACAAACTTAAAATCCCCACTTATAAGTATTCTTAAGGGAAGTTGTGCATGTATGATCTCAAGGAATTTGCCTCGATTGATCATTTTTTTTTGTTTTCTTGGTACTGCCTATTATAGAGAATTGTTTGTTAGGTAGTCATACCAACTTTATGTGTGGCAAAGGTGAAACAGATAGTGATTTCCTAGTTATAATAGGTACTTCCTTAGGTAGATTGTTAACCACCTCAGAAAATTTGACTTTGGATTTCCACATTGTACACAACAGATTCATCCAAGTTTTCATCCGAGCTATCATCAGTAGAGTCAGTCGTATCAGATGAGCTATCATCCGGTAGACTAACTGTCCCCCCTGTAGGCAGTTTGTCAGATACATAAGAGGCTATTACTTTAGTCTTCTCTGTGTCAATAAGCCAAGAAGTGAGATTCCCCTTATTTAAAGCATGCTTTTTGGCTTTCCTTGCGGCACGCTTTCTACCTCTTTTGGTCTTAAATTTGCTCCCTTCTGTAACTTGTACATGGGCAATTACCGACGCTTTAGTAGGTTTCTCTAGTTTTTTTGCCATATTTTGCCTCCTTCTCCTTTCTCACTTTGACAAATGACACTCTTCCAAACTCTCACAATCACTCCCCGCAATAATTTGAACTAATGTGGATTCCAGGTTCTCAGTTACCAATACAGGTAATGCCTCCTTTGCAGTTGTTTTTTCCCCCATGATCTTACCAGCCAGCACAGAACAAGGCATAGACTTTGCCAAGTCTTTCAATGCATCTGAGTTATTTCTGATCTGGGAGACAATAGTATAACATAACCGTAAAAGAATTTTCAGAGCAAAAGTAGAGGTAGTATTATGAGTCTCTAAATCTTTAAGTTTGGCTTCAACATTACATTTCATACAATCAGAATTAGCTATTAATGAAACATTTTCTTGAGTTCCAAGTTCAGCCAGACTGTCCGCTAATCCTGTAAGTTTAGGAGAGCAAGAGAGTCTGTCATTGTTGACAATAGGGGGAGTATTAGTTATGGGCCTTCTGTTACCAAAATAGTAGGGGCAACACCAGGCTTTGTGGGCATAGGGCACGGTTCTTTCCGCCTTTCATGTTCTGTGATTTGGCCTTCCAAGCTATAGCAAAGATTCAGTAATGAATTATTGTTGTCAAATTCCAGCGACGTATATGCCACATCGCACACAGATGCTTATATCTCCGCTGGATCAGAATGAATCTGTGCAATCGCTATTTGGTCACAAAAAAAATCAGTAATCTTCTTATCCTTGTTAATCACTGTCTGAGTGCTTGTTTCGGCCATCTCCACGTCTTTATTTTCATTTCTGCTCTTTTTCCCACCTTTGAGTTTACTTCTTAGTTTCATGATAATAGTAGGTCAAACCTTTAGGTAGGAGAAGGTGGAGTAAAATCACAGTAGCTCGGGATACACAAAGGTTAGTCTGGTTCAAAGATCAAAGATCCACAGTCACCAGATAATATGTACAGTATCAGGAGCTCTCAACCCCAAGGGGCGACAAACTGGTTCATAGATCAACAGATCCACAGTCACCAGTCAGTACAGGGTTAAATATCAGGTCATACACAGCAAAGGCTTAGACCTAATCCAGGCAGTGAGCACTGAGACAGCAGATTATAACAAAGGTTGTAGCCACTAGTAAGGGAGTAGAACACTAGGGCTAGGGCTGATAGTCAAAATGCCCTCTCAAGTAATAACTGCCTGAAGAGACCTACTCACGGGTCACAAACCATAGGTAAATGATAGTTTTAAATATAATAATTATTCTGATGCCATACAAAGGAAACAGAGATAATACACAATACTACCAGGCACAGCAGGCTTAAGGACTTTACCATGTCACAGTGCACTCGATGTAAGAAATGCAGGTAAAAGCCACCACAGAGGCAGCAGCTTCCAGAGACAGTGGCTCCCCAGCCCCCAGCAGTCCCGCCTGCAAGAGGGGGTCAGTCCGCCAACAAATGAGTGAGCAGCCGCTCGTGGCCGCTCGAAGCCACCAGCAGATGAATAAAGCTGTTAGGAGCCGCTCGCGTCCAGCAGCAGCAGCCGTAACGCAGCTAGTTTCCACAGAGGATTTCCGGGTAGAGGAAAGGACCTAGTGAGAGCAGAGAGCCGTCAAGCCACACCGTAACGAGCCGTAGCGAACATACATGCTCAATCAGGCCGTTTCCGACAGTCTCAAAATTAATAATGGCAGTGTCAGAAATGACAGCTCCCCCTGGAAGTGGGTAACAGGATGGCAACAGCATGCAGTGAGTGGCAGCAAGCCAAGCTGGATTAGGATGCCAAAAGTACCACAGTTTCTCCTGGTTACTGGGAGATTAGTGGGTTTTAATATTGTACGGTAGTCATTGCTGCAGCAGGATCAGCAATGCCTGGGTTTTGCAGTGGGCCCTCAAATAGGATCAGCAATGCTTGGCCTTGTTGTTGAAGTATGGAGTATGAGAGATGAAACAGGAACAGGAACGCAGCGCTAAAATTCAAGAAGAATGTCCCATAGTGTCTTGTCAGGGACCCTTATTTATAATGCAAAATGGCATCACCAAGGTAGAGGATGGGCAGGGTTAACTATGCCCACCCCTAAACTACTTGGATTGGGCAGGGGAGCTAGTCTCCACCTCACTCTCAGTTGGTTGGATTTCTAAGGGAATGATGTCAGATTTATGGGGTGAGGTTTACAATGTCCAAACACTCCAACATTTACTTTACTTAAAATCCAATTTTGCCAAGAACATACATTTCTTCACTTGCAATCTCTTGGCAAATTATACACACAGGTTACATATTATGGGCAGCCCAGATCAGTCCAATCCTCAGGTCTGTGTGACCTTGTTTCGCCTTTCTGGTACATTTTGGTAATTTTACACATTAAAGATTTGGCCTAAAATTCCACAATTTTATACACAAATGCGAATTGTCCCCAGGGATGTATGTACACAATGTTATGTTAGCCACATTAATACTTTCCTTGGAATCTGTCATATTTCGTAACTTCTGTTCCCCATGCAGCAATGAGTTCTACCAAGTTTTAAAAGATAGCCCATAAAATTAGATTTAAAACTGTGAGGTTTTTAAATTTTTGCTAATTCTTGCTACAGAAATAAAGGTCTTCAAAGCTTCTTTATAACATAGTCTTTGTAACCAAAATGCAGTGCCTTTGTTACTAGATCCTGTTTTTTTCTTCCTAAAAATGCAAGCAGCTGTCATTTCCTTCCAGGCAAGGGGGTTTCCAGTCTTAATTGAAGGTTTTATTGCCCCTTCACCCTTGACAGGTGAGTGTTCCAGGACTGCTATTGTCCCAGCCTGGAGCACAGACGAATGTCTGACGAGTGTGTGGACTTTCATTGTCCTGTCCCATTCGAAGTTTTTCAAGCTGGCAATTCGCACCTAAGCGAACGCGATTTATGGTGAACCTCCCTTCCTTTGGGAAGTTTCATAGCTGGCAACTGGAATGACTGGTTTTCTGAGAGTTTGCAAATCCATCCCATGTGTTTTAAATTGTTTAATTTCTTACTTTGGGTCTTGAATTAAACAAACCTGTGAAAAGAAGAGCCTATGTGTATATTATCACCACTAACATAATCCCTTTATATTGCTAAGTAAGCAGGCTTTCATCAACAATTTAGTTTTGAACAGGCCATTTTTTTTCAGTCAGTACAGCCCATTTTTCCACATGTGGTAGAAACTGCTAGCATTTCTTTCTTTCATTTGTTTTGCAGCTCCTCAGATTGCCTACACTGGCCCTCATTACGACCCCGGCGGTAAGTAATGGACATTGCCGGCATGGTGCAACTAACGTGTCCGTGCTGGTCATGAACCATTAAAAGCGGTAAATTACGACCTCTCGGGCACGAGCATTGCGCCATGTCGTTAATGTAATCAGCGCCATGCCGGTAACCTCCCAAAAATGTCAGCTACCGCCATCGTATGCCGTGTAAACTGCACCACCGCCACCCTACCCACCGATGTTAGCGACCACCGCTAATAGCGGTGACCGCTATTAGCGGTGACCATAAAAAACCGGACCCGGAAATTACGCCATCGCACCGGAACGGGAAAGAGCACGGCGGCCATCTTTAAAAACACAATCCATTGCAATCCTCCACAACCGCTGCACATCTGACCCCGAGACCTTGCAGAAAACTACACCCACATCCACACAACCCCACAATGCCAAAAGTTGTCAAAAAAGCCTGCGATCGGCAGCGGCAGGACCGCTTCAGTAGGGAAGAGCTAACAATGTTGGCGGAAACGCTCCAGGAAAAGGCGGACATTGTATTCTCCATCGAAATGAGCAGACCGGCAATAGCACGGAAAAAGGCGATATGGGAACTAGTTGCACAACGGGTCAGTGCCGGAGGAACTACACCCCGCACCACCAAACAGTGTCGCAAAATGTGGGACGAACTCCGGCTCCGGGTAAGGAGCATACTGTCGGCCAACCGCAACATGGGCATGGCAACTGGCGGAGGAGCAGACTCCCCAATTAAAATGCAGCCGTGGGAGGAGATTTGTGCCACAACGATCGGCATTGAGAGCATCGAGGGGGTCGGTGGAATGGAGAGAGGAGCCCCGACATCAGGTGACACAGGTAGGTGCCTCAAATTTAGCCATGCAAAACCCCCTGAAGTCCACATACATGGGAATCACAATCTTGCCCTATAGGGTTAACGCAACACATCAGCAGAAGACTGCCAACAGGCATCATTGACCTGCACCCTGTACACATGCAGTATGCACACTCCACAGTAGGCACCCACATTCCTGCATGCTCAACCCACCCAAAAGGGAGACAACCTGTATGTCACTTCCTACAAAGTGCACCATCTATCCATCAAATTCATGGCAGTCATCACAATGCCTGCTCAATGTCCGCTGACCCATCAATAACACTTTCCCTCCTCTGTTCCACCACAGGCTCCCAATTGGACACCAGCAAGGACGAGACTGGCACCACACCTGCCAAGAAGGCTAGGCCAGAGGCAACAGCACACCAACCCTCCACCTCGGCTGGACCCACTAAAAAACCACAGCAGCCAAAATTGCCTGCCACAACACAGCCCAGGGCAGCGGCGATCCCCAAGGCAAGCAGCATGGTACCACCAGCAGAGGACATGCAACAACTGGTGGCCACTGAGGGGAATGTGTCTGCAGGAAGCAGTACAATTGGGGAGACTGCTGCCATTGCAGCCTGCTCTGACAGTGATGCGGGGATTGATGAGGATGACACAGAATGTCCCCCCACTGCCCACCTTCAATCCCCCCACCTGTCCCTAAATAGCCAGCACAATGTCAACACACAGGGGCTATCCCCTGATAACTCCTGGCCAGCCACTCCCTGCCCAGTGGGAGGTGTGGAGGAGGGGAGTAGCCCAATGACCCCAGCAATTGCATCATCCAATGCCCCAAATTACCAACAGGCACTGGACCAAATATTGACGAGGCAACAACAACTGTCCACACTCCTCACGCAGCATGTGGCCGATTGTGGAGGTGCCAGTGCAGAAATGCAAAGATGTGCCGAGACTGTCAAGGCAGCCATCCAATCCTCCAGCAAAGACATCTGTGCTGAATTAGCCGCGGTGCGGAACGTGCTCAGTGAGTTCGTACAGACAATGAGGGACATGCGTCGTAGCGAGCAGCCCAGTACCTCCTCCGCTGCCAGTTCTGCCCCAAGCAGCCCCATCCACAGGTCGGCCAGGAACCTGCGGAGTACAGGCAGGGGTGACCAGGGGGCCGGCAGAGGGGGCTGCCAGTAGAGTCCACCCAGTGGATCAATTCCACATTAGGCATTTTGACACAGGGATCCACGCACTTTTGTGGGGAGTTGAGGGGGGAGGGGGGAGGCGGGAGTGGGTGTGTTGGGGAGTTGAGGGGGGAGGCGGGAGTGGGTGTGTTGGGGAGTTGAGGGGGGAGGCGGGAGTGTGTGTGTTGGGGAGTTGAGGGGGAGGCGGGAGTGGGTGTGTTAATTGAATTCACATTTATAATACAAGTTTCTCTTTATCACAAGTCACATGTGTGGACATTGCTCATTGCGTATGTGTGCTTTATTGGTGAAGAGTCCACAGTGTCCATATCCCAGACACACACAGTGCCCCAATTGCCATATCCATGTGACACCCCCCATTCATGTGTGCTAGAAACATTGGTTGATCAGAATCCGATGCATTTCACGCCCCATCGCTGCCTCCCTGAGGTGCTGCCCCATCCCCACCCTCCTCATCCTCATCGTCAGGTGGTTGCAGTTCAGCGTCAGGGGGCAGGGCCACATTTCGTCTGATGCACATATTGTGTAGCATGACACATGCCATGACGATCTTTGCAACCTCCTCATGGCGGTACAGGAGTGCCCCACCAGACCTGCTGAGGCAGCGAAAACGTGCCTTCAGTAGGCCGAATGCCTGCTCAATCACCACACGGGTATGTGTATGTGCACGGTTGAAGTCCTCCTCGTGCTGGTTCTGTGGGTTCCGGACTGGTGTAAGGAGCCACCTCTTCAGGGGATAGCCTGCATCACCTGTATGTGGGCAACAATGTATGTGTCAGTCATGACATCAAATACCAAACATGATGTGCCACCATGGCATGCATTTGACTGTTACTTCATACCAATTTAACATGCACAAATGGGTTCACACTATGTGACCGGTATATGTGTATTACTATCATGGACTGTTTTGCATGCCAACAACCAATGTATGCAGGGGGGGTCAAGTGCCTTGTGAGTGCCCATCCACTGTGTTCGTTCATGGCGTTTGTTTTGGTTACCTGGCACGTGTCCGGTGATATCAATGCTCACGTCATGGCAACATTGCTGTCAGCCTCATGATGACCCCACTGAGCACTACTGATGTGGATAGGGACATTTTTTTGGGCCTTGGTGTCTGTGTAATGGTGTATTGATGTTTCTGTCCGTCATGTGCCTCCTTTGTGCGCAGTTATAGGGGACAGGCATTTCAGTTGATGGTGTTTGGTGCCGTGCATGTAGGTGCATTTCGTTGAAGTCAATGTGGTCCGAATCGGCACAATGCACTTGCAGATGGTTGTGTCATGGTTGGGACACACCTTCATTCACATGGTAGGGCTGCTTACATCGGGCATTATGTGTACAGATGTCAGCTGAGGTTTGTGCTGCTTTAAGGTATGAGCTGGCTCCATTGCCTCTGCTAATCGCAGCTAGGTAAAGTATGCATCATCCCCCCCCCCTTTCAGCTAGGTAAAGTATGCATCATTCCCCCCCCCTTTCAGCCAGGTAAAGTATGCATCATTCCCCCCCCTTTCAGCCAGGTAAAGTATGCATCATTCCCCCCCCTTTCAGCCAGGTAAAGTATGCATCATTCCCCCCCCCCCTTTCAGCCAGGTAAAGTATGCATCATTCCCCCCCCCCTTTCAGCCAGGTAAAGTATGCATTGGTACGTCGATCACCTACCCACTTCACATTTCCATGGCCATGACATGAGACTCACCGAGTAGCCAGGATCTTGGCCCTGCATGTCGCTCCATGTAGCGTGGTATTGTGGAGTTCCTCAGGACCATTGAATCATGGGTTGATCCGGGGAATCGGGCACAACAATGTGTGAAGATCCTGTTGGAGTCACAGACCATTTGCACGTTGATTGAGTGAAATAGTTTACGGTTGCGGTACGGTACCTCCATGGCATGTGGGACCACCAATTCCACATGGGTGTAGTCGATGGCACCAATGCAACCAGGTATGCCGGCTAGTGCATGGAAACCCACTTTGGTGTTTGCAATCTCCTGGGCAGACTGTGGTAATGAGATGTGGTCGTCTGTGTGCTTGAGGAGGGCATCGAGCACTTGGATCAGTGTACGTGAGAATAATTGTGAAATGCCATGCAAGTGCCCCACTGTGTGCTGGTAGGTGCCTGTGGCCAGGAAGTGGAGCACGGACACTACCTTCAGTAGGGGTGGGATGGCGGTGGGTGTTTCTATCAAGCTGATGCTGTTGTTGTGTATCATGTCCACGATGGTGGTGATGGTGTCCCGGTCCAAACGGTACAGGGTGTGGATCTGCTCAGAGGTGAGGTTGAATGGACTGGCTCTGATGCGTGGGATTGTGGGCTGCCTGCGTGGTGGCACTGGCTGTGCTGGTGGGGCTTGCTGGCCCTGCCTTGCCCTCCTTCTCCTCTTGCGTCTCCTCTGTGCTGCCTGTTGTTGTTGTTGTAGTTGTAGTTGTAGCACTTGCATTGCAATCAGGTCCTCCAGCCCCAACATTGCTAGTCATATTGGAATCATTGTGGAGTGTTACTGGGTGTGGGAAGGGGTGGGGTGTGCTCTTTTTGTACTTGGTGAGTCTGTATTGCCTCCACCTGTGCTGATTCTGTGCACCTGTGGCAGCTGGATACACTGCACATGGCCATTTACGGTTGGTTCGCAATGGCGGAATTAGCACCATGGCGGTAAGGTACTTAACGGCCTTTGTGATGGCGTTAAGAGCATGTCCGCTTGGTTCATGATTCACGTACCTTTGCGCGATGCCGGTATTTACGGCGTGGAAGGTCGAGTGCGCGCGGCCTTGGTGCAGTTAGCGGCACCGTTAACTACGTTGCCGCTAATAGCACTTTCACGGGTCATGATCGGACCTAGAGGAAAACGATGCTGGTAATCATTTACCGGCATCGTTTTTCACTTACCGCCGGGGTCGTAATGAGGGCCACTGTGTTTGCAGCTGTAGTCATTTCCTTGCAGCAGGAGTTTTATCCAAAGTATAGATACATTTGCACTTGACCTGGCTCAAAGAGTGATACATTTTGGCAAGAAATAAATGTGTGTTCTGTGCGAGTGAAAAGAAAGTTTCTTGTTGATTTCTTTCAAATCTACTTTGACAGGACCTGTCATTCAGGAATTATGCCCGGTTTTTCTGAGGCACAATGAATTATCCTGGGCCTGGCAGGGTCGTTTCCATCATAGTGGTTTCAGAATGCAAAGATGGAAATAGCATAACACGGCATTTGGAAAGGGTGAAAACCGTTTCATTTTTAAGGGAATCTTAGGCTTTTTGCAGCAACGCAGTGCTGCCTTTCCACTTGATTCCATATATATGTCTCAGAACACACTGGCATACTTTTTCAGTGTATCCCCTTGTTCCATCTTGCCTGAAGTGTACTAGGCAGAATGGTCCAGCCATCTTTTGTTGCTGCCAAAATGCAGTTTTGAGGTCCAGGTGCGCACAGGAGCCAGCGCCACCAGGTTGCTGTTTCCTGCGCAATGCAGCTTGGTGATGTGGTGCAATGCCGTTGAGTGGGTGAATATATCCCACAGAGGTTAAGGATGAATTGTCATTGGAAGGTGATGTGTTGATCCGGAAGAGTTTAATACCTCCTGAGAAATTGAGGGGGAAAGATTGTAAGCTTGGCTCACAAGGGACATCCCGGTATTTGTGGAACTAAACGAAAGGTGAGAGAGAAATATTGGTGACCTGGGGTTGACCTAGCAGTGCAAAGGTGTGTCTGAAATTGTTGGCTGTGCGTCAACTCTGACAAAAGTTTTAGGGTATTGAAACAAGGAATTACGCCTATAGAGGTCATGACAGAGGCATGAAAGAACGTAGCAGTAGATATTTTTGGGCCATATAGGCATCTAGGAACAGGATCAAGATATTTTCTGGTGATGTTAGATTATTACTCTAAGTAGCTTGAAGTGAAAATGACATGGGGAAAAAGTACCCAAGAGGTGGTGACTTTTTTGGATCAGGTGTTCCATATGGAAAGATAGCCTGAAGAAGTGATCAATACCAATGGGGCTGATTTCTAGAGTATTGGATAGAAGTATTCTGCAAATGATCATCTCGAGACAAATGGATTACTAGAGAGATTTAATAGGGTGCTGGTGCAGAGGATTGAACAAGCAATGAAGAATGCCGCTGAAGTGTTTGCTGCAGTGGAAAAAAGATTGTGGAGCATCAGGATGTCTCTAAAAAAGGTGACAGGACTGTCGCCGTTCAGTTTAAAGAGAGGTAGGAACCCCAATACCAATTACCAATACTTAGACCTGCGGGGGTGAATGAATTAACTAAGAACGGTGGCATAGATCATGACAGGGTGAGAGAATGAGTATCGTCAAAGTATTAAAAGCAGGAAGGAAGCATAGGGGATTGTGGTAAAAGATTGGTTAAGCATAAAAATGGGACGGTTGGTGTGTAAGGAGGAGTCAAAGTTTTCAGAGCCAATAGGGGTGGAGGAAATGTTCTCAAATACTCTGAGAGTTAAGGATGGTTTCATATGGAATTCTAATAGGGCAGTGAGATGGAATGGTGAGGAACCGAAAGAGAGGAGGGTGAAGAGATTAAGTGGACAGAGGAGATGTAAGTTGTGGGATGATGAAGTGATCAATATGGGGGGTGATGCACGAGATATGCATGTGGACAGAAAGATAGAGAGTTGTGTGACAGCGTGAATGACAGTATTGGACACGGAAGGGTGCGCAGGGTGCCAGTGTGGTCTAAGGACTACGTAATGCAATAGTGGGGAGTGTGGCTTTTGGTGATGAGATGCTTATTTTCATGCTTTTATTCTATTTGTTGTTATATGTTCTCATTTATTAAGTCAGGTGCCTAGCAATTCTTATTGCACATGTTATGATTGATTTGTTATAGTTTTGGTCATTGTTCGGTTAGATAGTTGGTTATATTTTAAAGCAATTTGTTCAGTATTTTAAAGGGGGAGGACATGTTATGGTTTGAAGTTTGATTCTAGATTCCAAGACATTGGAGTCTACAACCAAGCAATTGGTGTTAAGGCTGGTGAAGGAGTAGGAGTGTGAAAGAAGCAGTTGTGGCTTTTGTACTTTGATCCTTTTACCAAAATAAAAGTTGAACTACACTTGCCTGCTATCCTGGTCCTCCTTGGTTTACAACACTCCCCCTTCTTCTCCAGGGGTACCCAAAATAGAATTTGCTTCTATATTCAAGGATCTTAAAAACAGTTTTTTTTCATTTACCTGTTGATGTCATTTTTAGCTTGTTAGACTGTTTCTGTTGTTTACTAAGGAAGCACCTCGAAAGACGAGTCTTCTTTAATAATCTAATAGGTAAATCCATTAGCAAAACTTCAACCGAGTCAGCTCCATCCTGGTTAAAATCCACAGCATGTTCAATCATTGAAACTGGAAACTCAGAAAGCCCTACGACCCCTTCACCTTCCAATGACACACATAAGGGACTATCAGCTGGTGTAGCACAATTGCTTCAAGTCAGACACAAGTGTACAGGGCTTGGTCTTAATTCATTTTAATCCAACAAGGATCACCTGTGTCGGAAGTTCTTTTAGCAAGACCACATTATTTTGGACTTACAGACTAATATTGTCATAAAGCAAAAACAAAGAGCTGATGGCTGGAAGGAATAGAATTAATCTTAACCTCTTGCATTGCTCTGGGCAACCCTCCAGACCATCGTTCTTTGCCTGCCAAGCCATTACAGAAGGGGAAAGACCATATGCAAATCAGGCTTGGTCCCACCCCAAAAGGGGCAGCCCAGCCCGAACTGATAGGTCACATCCCTTCTGCATGAGACCACATGCATCCCCAAACATGTTTCAGCCTTGTTGGGCCTCATCAGTGAGGAGTAGCTTGGGTCTCTAGGCCCAGCAGGCACGGGACCCACATCTGGGCATACCCGTCCCACTCGGGGTGACAAAGCAAAAACAAAGCAGTGATGGCTGGAAGGTTTAGAATGAACCTTTTGGGGTAGGACCAAGCCTGATTTGCAAATGGTTTTTCCCTTTGTGTAATGGCTTGGCAAGCTGAAAAACGATGGTCTGGAGTGTTGCCCAGAGCTGTGCCCGTGGTTATGATTTATTCAACACCTTCCAGCCATCATCTTTTCATTTTGCTAATATTTCAAAAAGCCTGACATAAGATGGCAAGACCAGGTAGAGAGCTAAGAGAGACAATTCACTCAGGACATTTATTTGAATTGCAGTGGCGGCACTGTTACAAAAAAATGTATTCTGTTTGTGGCATATTTAACAGACTGTTGGTGCCATGAGCCGGCATGTTTGAGTCAACGGACAAGGCCAGGAGGCACTTAGGTTGTCTGTATCCTGGGAGAAATAACCCATACTCAGAGAAATATGGTGTTCTGTTAGAGTTTTGGTTTCGCTAGCGAAGCCCTGGGATATCAGAGAAATACATGTTTCATACCTGCTGATTAAGGCTAGGGTGGCATTGATGGCAGGCCTCGCTTTTATTACGTATCAAGGAAGCAGAATGGAGGCAAGGGGATAATGCCTCAGATTAGAGATAATCAATCAAGTCTTTGAAATCTCCACCACCTGTGTCAGCACATGGTTTATTAATAGCTGACCTTGCAGTATCATGCTGCTTAGATGGCTTGCCTCAGAAACAGTGGGGCTGGGAAGCAAGGTATTCCTTCTCTTAAACTGTCAGTTCACCTTACAAGAGACCAAATAATGAAGAAAGCACTTGCCAGGGCCATAGAGCTGATGTCTCAGAAGCCTAATGCAACAGCATGTCAAATCCTGCCAAAAAAGAAAGCTGCTCCACTCCTCTCACCGTCTCTAACTGCCAGTATCTGCACTTCTTGAGCATTTCACTGGCTTTTCGTACCACAGTAACATTTTTGAAGTGACTTTCCTCAGCCAGTTAGAGGCTCAGTCTCCCCTTTTCCAGTGACGCTAGGTAGACACATCACTCTCCTTCCTTCAGCATATCAACAACTTATGCTGCCAATACCTGCACTTCCATTGCACAGCTTTATAGATCTTGCTTTCAAAATCACTAAATTCATGAATAGATGGATGGATGTCTTTGCTTTCCTTGCATTCACTTTGCCATTCATTAACTGGGTCACATTTACTTCTCCATGCCTTCCCTTCTCCTGTCTTTCACCTTCCCTAGCATTCACTTCACCATTGCAGGTGGGGGCCCCTGTACCGCTTCTGTTTTACCCCATATGCCACCCCCTTCCACTTCTTGACCCTGACCCTAACCTTTAGCTAGATTTAACAAAATTGCCTTTGAAGATGCAAACAAAGGCATGTAGAATAAATGTATGACAAAGTAAATGTCTGGCGAAGTGAAGGTAGACTCAGTAAATAATAGGGACGTTTTCTAGGCGAAGTAAAGTGGTGATAACAAATAGATCTTTCTTAGACGGTCAGATCCAAGTATTCTTGAAGAAGACATGGATAACACCCCTACTAAAAGAAAGCTTTGTTGAATCTCAAAGAACCTCAACACTTTTCGACAAGGTGGCCACATTACAGCTTCAAGCCCACCTGGAGCAAGAAACATTTGTTAGGTGATATTCAATCGCATTTTCTCTCTTGCAGTAACACTGGAAGATCATTAATTGACTTCAAAGACCAATGACTTAATATCATGGACCAAAAATGAGCACTGTTGTTAATGTTGTTAGATATGCCAACTGTTTTCGACACCCTGGATCACTCCATACTTATGTCAATGCTGAGTGAAGTGGAAGGAGTGCCGGTCAATTCCTCTAAATGGCATTTTTTTTATTTTATTATTTCTAAAAGACAAGGTAGCCGGGGTACAAATATATGATGCTGAGTCTGAGAGACTCAACATTGAGTGTGAGGTGCCTCAGGGGGCATGTCTGTCTTCCCTGCTACGTAATGTTCACTTAAAGCCCTGGTATGATTTGCTGATCCTTTAAAATATCTAATTTCAAAACTATTTGATTTCAAAACTATTTGATTTCAAAACTATGCATTATTTTTTCAATTTAATGGCGATGGTAAATATTATTTCAACAGAATAGAAAAGACTGTTAAAGCATTGAAAACTGGATGGATCAGAACTGGCTTAATCTGAAATCATCCAGGACAGAATCTTTGAAGTATCTTCAAATTCTTCATGCTCAAATAGAATTGAAAATTATGAAGTAAGCCCTCTTCCGAATGTTGAGATTAAAACCCAAAAATCAGTACGTAATCTCAGTGGTTACTTTGACTCTTTGTTGTATATGGATCAACAAGTCAATAAAGCTGTTATTTCTTCCAACTACTAACTTATGATTCTGAGACAAATCAGAATCAATTTTACGGTTCCTATCAGAAGATCACAGTGCAACTATAGATAGAGCAATCATCAGCTTTAAAATGGATTAATCAAATGCACTGTTATTTGGAGCCCCCCAGTATGTGTCAGGACATCTGCAGATGGTACAAAATAATTGCTTCAAGGATAGTCACTCATCAAAGAACTCATGTTACTCCTATACTCAAAAAATTACATTGCCTTCCTGTATCATGTAGTCATATTAAAAACACTGACTGATTTTTCAAATCCATACACAGAATAGGACCTCAGTAGCATCAGCGCATGTATAAACCATATTGTCCAAAAGCACTTTGATCCCTTAGCAGTAGCACCTTGTGCACCATCTGATTCAAATGTGTCAACATTTTGGGGCCGTCCTTTCAGGTTCTAGCTACAAAACGCTAGATTGCATTACCAAAGGAATACCAAAACGCAGATCAACTTCTGTGTTTTAGGTAGAAACGTATATCTTAACTGTTTTAATTGAAGTCTACATATATTGATGTTTCCTTCAGCTTAGTGCTTAGATGCCATCCTAGTGTAGGTGCTATACAAATCATCTAAGATGAGAACAGAAAAGAAAGTATAAGATAAACAAGAAATGCTCAAGACTGCATCACAATATAATCCAGGGCAATTTTGGCATGTATACCATAGGCAGCATGGAAATATTCCTAGAATGGCAATGTTGGCATTATTGAGTGCAACCAACACGATTTCATTTTGACAGAGGACATATTAGCATATATTGGCACAGCCAACATGGACATAAATTATTAAAGTGGCATTATTTGAATTATTGGGCACAGACATCATAAGTGTGTTCTTATGGTAGCAATATTAGATACAAAACTAGCATTACATTATCTATTGCAGTGGCAAAAGTGTCAATATTGGGCACTGCCAACATGGGTGTGTTATTACATTGGCAATACTGATATTAATGTACATAGTAAACGTGTGTGTGCTCTTACAGTGGCAATACTGGCATATATTGGCTTGCCTTGTAATACAGTGGGCCTCATTACAACTCAGTTTTGCCGGCATGGCTACCGCCGCAGTTGCATTTTTACCAGCACCCACGAATAGGCAAGAACCAGGTCATGCTGAGCTCGGTGGACCCGGTAATTGCCCATTTGCGGGTGCTGGCAATAAGGGACTCCCCATTCGGCCCCATAGGGCTTAAAGGGAATGGGACCACGGATGCACCGGCACCATTCAGAATGGTGCTGGTGCATCCGACGTGCTGTGCTTGCGTGTGCCACTCTGCCCGCCAGGTCAGACCTGGCGGGGTAACAGGCACCCGCGAGCACAGCTCGTAGTGTGGCGGTCCCGGAACTATGGTACCGGCATGCTTACCGGTACCGTAGTTCCTGGACTGCCAGGGTCGTAATGAGGCCCAGTGTCTTTTTCCAATGGCAATATTGCTTTAATTGACAAAGCCACCATGACTGGTTTCTTACCGTGGCAATGCTGACATAAATTGGCACAACCAATGTGGATGATTATTGTTACTCTGGCAATGTAATGCAGCCATTGTGTGTGTTTTTACAGTGGCAATATTGACATAGATAGGTAAACTCAGCATGACAATGGGCCTCATTATGAGGCTGCCGCCGGTATTCATTTTTTTTTCCGGCGCCCAGTAAGGGCAATAACCGGGTCATTACATCCTTGCCGGACCCGATAATTGCCCTTTTCTGGGCACCAGAAAAAATTCTTCCCCATTCCCATTTGAGCCCAGTAGGGCTTAAATGGGAATGGGGAAGGTGGTAGTACCAGTAACGTTAATAATGGTAACGGTGGTACTGTCATGTTATGCTTGTGGGTGCTGGTACGGCCACCAGGTCAGACCTGGTGGCTGCAAAGGCACCGACCAGCAGAACTTGTAGTTTGCCGGTACGGTAACAATGGTACTGGCAAACTTACCGGTACTGTTGATACTGTATGGCCAAACTCGTAATGAGGCCCAATGTCTACTTACGGTGGTATTACTGGAATGTTTGCCCGCAGCCAACATGAGTGAGTACTTATAGTGGAAATATTGGCATATATTGGGTTAAAGACATCATAAAGTATGTTAAAGTGGCAATGCTGGCATCTTTTGTGGGAATTTGTATATTGTATGGCTTTGTACACAACTATAAATAAGTGCACTATAAAACATACCATTTTAATCCAATACTGCATACTGTAACATCCTTTTTAATTCATGTGTTACCCTCAACAACATGTAGAGTACTCTGTTGTTTACTAACTAGGTTTGCGCTGTATTAAACAAAATATACAATTACAAAAATTATTGGATATCCAATGAAAAATGTTATGTCTGCAGCCGTCATAGGGAGACCTGTATAAATATTTGTGGATCTAGCTACTGCACAGCTGGGAGAACCTGGAAAACATTTCTGTGTGCAGCTTTTGTTTAGCTTGGATATCCAATGAAAAATGTTATGTCTGCAGCAGTCATATGGAAGGGAAAACACAGACAATTCTCATGTTGGTGGTTCTTGTGCAGCAGGGGGAATTAGACAAACGTGTATATTTGAATTTCTTTATCAACTGGAAGAACCAGAAGAAATGTTAATATTGGTGGCTAACGTGTGCAAGAATAATCTGAAATATTATCTGTTTGCAGCTCTCGTGCAGCAAGCAGAACTCAAAACGGGGTCCTCTTTGCAGCTCCCATGTACCAAGAATACCTACTAACTGTAATATTCTGCTTCCAACCAACTCTGAGATTTTCTCTTCTCCTGTAACTGCTAAGACATGTCAACCGCATGCATGCCATGAAAGGTAATTACTGGCATTCTCCCTCCGCTAGTACAAGAAGGCACAAGAAAAATGTGCTTGTGTTGCACAGTCATTTATATTGACGGAATGCAATTGTCTGCCTCCCACCAACTCTATGGTTTTATCCTCCCAACTAGTTGCTGAAGAGATGTCCCATGTCACACAAGATGGTCACTGGGATTCCATTATCCCTACTAATCACAAAAAGATGGCATATTCTCTTTCGGTTTCTGACTTCTATCTCAACTAAATCATATTTCTGTTTCTACGCATAATTCTGATCATATTGTAAATGTCTACCCCGCCCTTAGCTGTTCTAAAAACCTCTTACATCTCTCTCTACCTGCAGGAGAGATAACTAAGCACGCTGAAGTAACCTGGTACATGTGAAGGAGTTCTACGCTGGATTCCAAGGTAAGATATATAAGTGTATTTATTCCCGTTCCTCTGGTACGTTCCTTCACACTTATGCAGATAAAATGTAGCACACAACAACTGCCCATCCACACTCCAGCCAGCTCCTTTCCAACTGACACTTTCAAATGACTCACCCAGTGCTGCAACCAACATTCCACACTAACATTCCATACACACCTTCACTATCCTGGCAAGCACATGACTACACCTCGCCCTCCGTACATAGGCCCTTTAGCAGATTACTACACCTCTCCTTCCATACATACATAATCTAACAGATTGCTAAGGCACTCCATACACACACAACCCAAATGTGATAAACCAGACAAAAACCGCCACGACAAGAAAATGAGGTCACACAAAACACCCACATGGAACTGGAAAACTGCGTGGTCCAATAATAAATCAACACATTGGGCCTCATTACAACATATGCGGCCGCGGAATGAACGGTGCCGGTAAGGGACCGGCACTGTTCAATCCGGGCTGCTACATTATGAGGTCTGCAGCGGGTCTCGCTCTGGACGCCTGGCCAAACCAGACGTGCAGAGCGGGACCCGCTAGCAGACCAGGATGCTAACAATGGGCCTGTCATTAACGGGCCCGTTGTTAGCATCCTCCCCATTCCCATTGAGCCCTATTGGGACTCAAATGGGAATGGGGATGTACAGGGTCCCGAGAATGGGAATTACCAGGCCTGCTAAAGTCGGCATGGCTACCTCCAAACTCCTAATGAGGCTCATTGTACCTTGAAGTACACTCAACATAAACCAGCAATCAAAGCACAACCGGAAATGCAAACAACGTAGATCTTACCAATTTGAGATATATTACCATTTTTAATAAAATAATAAAACACAATGCGGACACCATTATATGATTGGATATGAACATTACCCGTAGAGCATGAAGATAATAAGATGATATTAATCTTGACATAAACCAAAACGCCTACAAATAAATCCCAACCAATTTGCAACACAGCATACTGAATCACCATACTGCAACCACGACAAAACTGTAACCAACTGCTACTTGCCATAGTAACCCAAGCATACTGCTCCACATTGCACCACAAAACCATAACCATGTGCCTTGATACTAGAACACACGTGCTCCCATGTCAACTGTAAACAACCGTTGTCATCCTTACCAACCTTAGCCTAATGCTCCACCAGGCAAACTGAACCACACCATGCGCCTTAATAAACCAAAACAAACTGTAAACAAATGACAACTGTAACCAACAGCTATTCATACCCCTAAAAAGTCCACCTGGTACTCGAAACAAAAAGAAAAATGACGACCTTCATACTAAAATGTGCAGCCACCATACACACTGATACATCAAATCATTTAACAAACAGCACAAAACGAAATACAGCAAAATGTGAATAACAATAAAACAAAAACATGTGGTTCCCATTGTACAGACCACCAAAAATGTAATGATGGTAAAACGTGACTTCCCCACACCCACATGTCCCAATAGAAATCCATGAAAATCCAGTGACCACTCGATGGTTAGTGGACCTCCCGGTACCCTTATGTCCACATTCCCAAAATCCTTAAAGTTTCCGCACCCTCATCTCCCAAACTGCATATTACATGAGCAATACATATAAAACAGAAATTCCTGTGATCTGTAATCATCATTTGGGGGTCACCAAGAGTCGCATCTGCGAGCCCTGGGGGCCACATTCGCAACCACTGAGACTCCCTTGCGACCCCAACTTAAAAAATAATAATTAAAACAAAATGATTTTTTCAACAAAAGAAACAGGTGTTCCTGGTGTAGTGGGCCCTCCTGTAGTGTGGGGGGGCCTGCCACAAAAGGTCTGGTGGGTCCCGGCCCAGTCCTCACCCATCAGGTGAAGCCTGGGCCGGGGAGGCACACAGTAGAGGTTGGAGCTGACTATGACATGTGGCAAATGTCACATGCCACGTTAAGCTCGAACACTTCTCCCTCAGCTTCCTTGCAACTCACATACAGGAAGCTCCTGCAGCTTCCTGGATCCTGTCTGTGAGCATCACAGAGGAGTTGCAGGGGCTTGGAAGGAGGACCAAAGCTGCAAGAAAAATGTAAGAAGGCTTTTTACTTGTCTAATATGATGTGTGTTTTGCATGTGTGAAATGTGTGTCAGATGTATGTATGTGAATGGTTGGTGAATGGGAAGTGATGTGATGTGATGTGATGTGTGTTTTTGAATGTTTTGGGCGGGTGGTTGTGGGCCTGTGTAGAGAATGCAATGAGTGGATGTAAGAGAAGGGTGTTGTGTGTTTTTGAGTGTTGTGGGTGGGTTTGTGCCTTTGTAGAGAATGCAATGAGTGGATGTAAGAGAAGTTGTGAGTGACTAGTGGGTGAATGAAAAGGGATGTAATGAGTGTTTTAAATATTATGGGTGGGTGTGTGTGTGTCTGTGTAGAGAATGCAATGAGTGGATGTAAGAGAAGTTGTGAGTGACTGGTGGGTGAATGAAAAGTGATGTGATGTGATGTGTGTTTTGTAATGTTCTGGGTGGTTGGGTGTGTGCCTGCGCAGAGAATGCAATGAGTGGATGTAATAGAAGCTGTGAGTGACTGGTGGGTGAATGAGAAGTGATGTGATATGTGTTTTTGAATGTTCTGGGTCGATGGATGCGTGGCTGCGTAGAGAATCCAATGAGTGGATGGGTGTGTGCCTGTGTAGAAAATGCAATGGGTGGATGTGAGAAAAGGTGTATTATTGAGTGACTGGTGAGTGAATGTGATGGTGTGTTTTGGAATGTTCTTGGTGGGTGGGGGTCCCCCGCTGTAGAGAATGCAATGAGTGATGCACGAGAAGGTGTGAGTGAGTGACTGGTGGGTGAATGAGCATATATGTGGTAGAGTGTGTTTCAATGTTCTGTGTGGGGTTTGGTCTGTGCCTGTGTGGTGAATCCAGTGTGAGTGAGTGCGAGAGGAGATGTATGGGTGAATGACCGGTGGGTGAAAAGGGATGCATGTGTGTGTAAGAACCTGTGAGACTGGGGATTATTGGAGCATTTCTGCCACATCCTTTATTGACTTTACATGTTTTACTGGTATTTTCGGGCAACGGCAAGTTCATGGGTAACATTCCCTGGCTAGACTGGCATTTTGGTGCAGTTAATATAGCCATTGCTTACTGTGGCATGACATTTATTAGTCAGCATCTTTAAAAAAGCAAGCATGATAAGTAGTGTTACCTCGCTAGACTGATGTTTTGGTGTAACGGCCTGTATATTCTTCACTGTAGCATGACATTTTATTAACTGAGCATCCATGATGACTCAAGCAAGATAGTGTGCTTATGGGTCTAGATTGGCTTTCATTGGAACCAATTTGGACAGGTTTCCCTATTATTACATGTCACGTTTAATGGCCAAATTATGTACTTACATAGGAGTACTGGCATATATTGGCAGTGACAGTTTTGTGCCAAGTGCCAGTAATGATACTATAGAAAAATGTCTTAAAGCGAACTTAAGTATGGTCTTATATGGGAATATATGAGCACAGCCTGCATAAAAATCTTTTCTATACTGGCATATATTGCAGGGACCGGCATGATAATCCATTGGGAAATACCCTGTGCACTTTTGGTGGCTTGCATGATTTACCTTACACCCTACAAAGCCAATTGTTGTCTTTTTACCCACATTGTTGGTCTTTCACCCACATTTTCCCAGAAAGTATGCTGTGTAATGCACCATTTTAACCCAGTATTCAGAACATTTACTCTAGGGAGGGAGAAGAATCCCCAGGAGAACCCCCGCACCCATTTTCATTAGTTCGGGCTCCCTCGTTATGCTCAGTCACAATCACATACTTGTGGCAAATATTTACACCCTCCAAAAAAACAACTCACCAGCCACCGCTGGACCAGGCATCCCCCCCTTCTCTCTATGTTACGTTAAAGATTTAAGCTTTGATTGAAAAACATATTTAGTTCTTTCACTTACAGTAGTGCATGCCCCTGCAGAGACGGAGGTACTGTTGGTAGGCTGGCCCCCCTAACTCCTCCCTGTGGACCTCTGCTTTTTGGCCCGCTACCTTGGGCCCGCTGCCAAACCCAGTTAGTAAAGTAAAGAACCTAGGAGTTATTCTTTCCGCCTCTCTGTCGATGTCCAACCAGGTCACGGCTGTGTGCCAGTCCACCCACCACCAGATTCGAATCCTCAAGAGGGTCATGCCCCTGATCCCGGAAGCCCTCCGCCCCCCTCTAGTGGCCGCGTTAGTCCTCACGCGACTGGACTATTGCAATTCGCTCTACCTGTCTCAACCGATTGGCCTTATACACCGCCTTCAGCGTATGCAGAACCTTGTTGCCAGGCTGGCTTCTGGGTCCCCTTACGGTGCCCACATCACGCCAGTACTCCGCCAATTGCACTGGCTTCCGGTCAACGAGCAAATTCTTTTTAAATCTCTGTGCATTGTTCACTGGGCTATTCATGGCCAGGGAGCTGCATTTCTGCAGCTCAAATTCACCCGATACTGTCCGGACCGGGACCTACGTTCTGCTTCTTCCAACCTGCTTACTGTCCCTAGGTTTAACTTGGCAAGGCTCGGAGGTAGAGCCTTTTCTGTCACCGCGGCCAATCTTTGGAACAGCCTCCCTGCATCTCTAAGGGCCACAGCTAATCATCTTAGATTCAGAAGAGCGTTGAAAACTAATCTGTATTAAGTCTGTCCTCTTCACTGGTCTTTCCCGATTGGGTAGCTTCCTTTCCAGTGCCATGATGCCCTTGGGAGAACGTGCACTTTATAAATGCCAATAACATAACATAACATAATCATCATGGACATTGCGCACAAGTGGTGGTCCGGACTGGCTCGGGGTGGCATTCCCTGTGCTTTGTTAAGGAGCTTGGGAGGGCATCCACAGCATGGCTAGCAGGGGAGCTGCCAAATTTTGTGCTACACCATTGGGCACCACTGTGTCTGACAAAGCGGTAATGTGCAGTGCGCGCCTTGAAGTCTGTCAGTGAGTCCCCGGGTGAGAAGCAACTTGTGGGTGTTTTAAATTTAAAATAACTGTGTGGTGCTTTGAATTTATGTCTGCAGCAATGATATTACATTCTGGTCAATGATTTAATTTTCAGGCCTCGATCGTGCAGCATTTTTCTCCTGGTAAAATAGCAGTGCATGCCACCCCAGGTTAGTGCTTTTTTGGCTTGTTTAACACAGCAACGCCACAGATAACAGGTACTTATGTGTCCATTGATCTATAGATGTTTGATACACTGCCTCTAGCCTGCGTTATAGATTGTGGTTACCATGTTAGAGATACTGCATTATGTATGTTTTGCATATAGACCCTGCATCGAATCTGGAAAATGACATTCCCCAAATGTGTAATCATGGGCAAATCATGCCTACCTCTGTGCCTCTGTTCTAATATCTGCATGAAATGAACACGGGTGCTAGATGCATCTAATGAATCTAAAGGTCGTTTGCCACCACTTCCTATGATGTCATTGGGGAGGTCAAGGGTCGTGTGATGTCACTTCCGCTACCCCTGGCATTTTGGTGAAATGACGTCCCTGTGCCCATTACGATCACAAACTGGCCCAGGTCCCTAATCCTTGACAATTAAATTAACCTGACATGAGGCCACAATATGAACACAAACATCAATATTATAACAGGGCTCCAAACCTGTACATCGTCCCCCTCACCCCATAGGAAGGGAATAAACCAAACCTAACCGTTAAGTCCACCACAAATACACAAAGAGTACAGGCCTCGCCCCACACAGTCCATACATTAGTCCTCCTCACATATGCTCAAATTCCCAATCTCCTGCTAAAAAGCCCATAGATCAGGATTGCATTCCTTTAAAGTATTGAAAAACCTTTTACAAGAAAAACATGTATATGGCTCTCCTAAATTGCCTCTATGACAAAAGCCACATCCCTGAGGAACTTCTTCTCCATGTTGCTCCCCCATCAATCTTCTTCTTTTCTCTGTCTCACATGTCCCACAAGCACTGCCACACCTTGATGAAACATTCCTCTTACCGCTCCTTGCTTGGCCCAACCTCTGCAAATTTCAATCACTGCTGAATGTCCTAAATCCACGCCATTCTCCACTTCAACTGACAGGGCAGGAACTGTCACATTTGTCCTTCCACACGATATGTCCCATCTCGTTCATCTGGAGATATCCCATCCGACACCCTGCACCGTGGCACCATCCACCAACGTCTCTCGGGGCCTAAAGCTTCTTCTTTCCTCCACCTCCCTGCTCTCTCCAGTTGCATGACCAATGAATTTGATGCAGCGTGACATGCAATGCGCTGACGCCGGTGATGCCATCAGTTGATCACCACCCGCTGTCAAGGACGTACCCTCTCTCTTCCTCCGCTGCTCCATCCACAAGGCCATGGCAGAAAAGGCCCTCAGTATGGGCCATACCGAGATGTTCTCTCCCCAGTCCTGCTGTACCCTCAGCTGCCAATGCACGCAGCCATCAACCTCCCATTACAGATGTCACTGTTGTCAATGGGGGCCTCGTAGCACCAATACACCAAACCCAAAACAAAACTGGGCCCCCGCCACTGACCCACTGTAACACAGTGAGCCCTTCATTTCATTACTAAAAATAGCCCATTTTGGCACTCCTGAGCAGGTCCTCCAGGCTGATGCTTATAGCCAAAGCTCTATTTCTTTTTGGTTGTGTGGAAGGGTCCTTGGGGACAGTGGCTGTGAGATGGTTGTCATTTCCCCCACCACAGCTTTCTTGTTCCTGTGCCGGCACCCAGCCCGTGGACAGAAGTTCACCTCATCGCCAAATGAAGTAAGCTTGTACATGTGAAGAAGATCCATACTATATTCCAAGGTACGGTATATAAATGTATCTGTTCCAATTCCTTTGATACGTTCCTTGGGATTTATGTAGATAAGGTATAGCACACAACCATTGACCCATCCACACCACAGCCAGCTCCTTTCCAACTGACACTCTCAGAACACTCACCTGATGCTCCCGCCTCCAACCAACATTCCACACTAACATTCCATACACACCTTCAGTATCCTGGCAAGTGCAAACACACGCCTTATCTAACCTACAAGACTAAACTTACCCGAGTTCAGTTTCGCCGAAACGACCGAAATGAATCTGAATAGCTGTGCCCAGACAGGAAGTAGCCTCCTACATCCTCTGTCTTAATCCCCCCCCTCTGTTTTGGGACACCCATTGACGCCTCAGCTGACAGAACAGTGTCACTGTCTACAACTACCAGCCTCTCCCATCTTCATTTGCCAGATGCCTTAGTGCCCAGGTGTGGACTGAAGGCCGTGTTGCCTTCGGTGGCTCATGCATGGCCTTTCTCATCACAAGTCTCGGTTGCATTGGATTTATGAAGCTGCAGTGATGACATAGTGATGGTTTTATGAGCTTTTCCTGCTAGTACCAGTCATATGGCTTATGCAGAATACCACAGCCTCGTTCTGGAGGTAATGGCGGAGGGGTCTGCTTCTGGCCACACCTATGAGCTAAGACAGCAGCATATTCTGTCTTGCACAGAGCAATGTCTTGCACATATTCTGCGGTGAGTCTCTACCGAAGTAGCTGAGACCTCTTCAGCAGAGGCGTAGCCAGAATTTCTAACAAGAGGGGCCTGAAGCTAATATAGGTGTGCCCACCACAGTAACGTTAACAATTGCAAATGGCCACACAGCGCTGCTGAGTGGGTATTTATAGATTTTGGGTGTGCCTTGCCCGCTCAGGCCCTACCCTATCGATGCCTCTGCTCTTCAGACGGGCACATGCAGAGTAACAACGCTTGCTGGGCCTCCCCCATAGAAAAAACATCCAACATTGAGGTCCCCGGCTTCACGGCATCTCCCCGGCTTCATAGCATCTTCACCCCCACCACTGCAAAATTCCTGCAAGAAGGAAGCAGAAGTCCCCCTCCACCATCCCCCCAGACCCTCCTAGCTGCCCTTTAAGCTCAGCCTCCATTTTGTAGCTGCACCAAAAGGAAGAAATCAGGCTTGGTTATTTTGATTCAGATCTGCAGGAAGCAGCAGGAGCTGCTGGGTGACTGTGGTGCTGAGAACGTCTTTCCACCTAGAAGCAACCGCTGTTATCTGGGTCAGACCACTAGTGTTCCGAGAATGTCACTCCTGTGGCTACCCAAAGCCTATTAATCTAATCAATACCTGGTCAGACTTAGCAAGCTACGAGAAATGCACTCGGACCAAGCGCGCGCGCACAGCACCACACTCTTCTGCAGATTTCTGAAGGTTTGGCTCTTTTCCACCTACTGTAGCTTCCGAGAATGAATCGTTTCAGAACACCAGTTGGGCGGTGCAGGATAAATGCAGCAGTATTATCGTATACCACTGTATTACCACACAGTTGGGCAGAAACTTGGAGGATGTACCTCCAGCTATGACCTGGAGGTAAATCTGCTAATGTTCTGGCCAATTTCGTCAGAATTACAGTGGCAGAGTTACCACAGCGGTAATTCTGCCAAAATGACTCATTGGCCCTCATTACGACCCTGGCGGAAAGTAACTGACATGACCGTCATAGCGTAAATAGCGTTTCCGCCATTGCACGATGGAGCAAAGTGCGGCTAATTCTGACCCATCGGGCACGAGCATTACGCCATGGCGGAAGTGCAAAGTCCGCGATGGCGGAAATGACCCCAAAACGCCCCTTACCGCCGTCGTACGCCGCCCCAGGTGCAATTCCGCCACCCATGAGCGGTCAGCGCAAATTACGGTCACCGTAAATATACGGAAACGGAAGTAAAAACATGGGGCCGGAACGGGAAACAGCACGCCGTACACCTATAAAATCAGAATCCCAACACAACCATTAAAAATCGGACCCTGAGACACATCCCAACCCGTTAGCCACCCCAGTTAAAAAAATAAATATGGGAAAAGTTGCTAAAAAAGCGTGCGATCGCAAGCGGCAGGTCCACTTCTCCCATGAGGAACTCACCGTGCTCACAGAGACCCTCCAGGAGAATGCTGCCGTCGTCTTCTCGACGCAAATGACCAGGACGGCACTTGCGAACAAGAAGGCCATATGGGCCCTGGTGGCACAGCGGGTAAGTGCGGTGGGGACCGCACCCCGCAACCCACAGCAATGCAGAAAGCGATAGGACGACTTGCGGATACGCGTCCGGAGCATACTTTCTGCCAACCAAAACATTGCCACAGCTACCGGGGGAGGATCGGAATCACCCATCAAGTTGACCCCATGGGAAGAAATCTGTGCCTCCACCATTGGAATGGAGAGCATAGAGGGAGTCGGAGGGATGGAGAAAGGAGTGCAGACATCCGAAGAATCAGGTAGGTGGCCCAAATAAAACAATGCTAAATCCACAATGTCCAACCATGTGAAGTACCATGTGTCCCCATAGTGCAATAGAAACACATGTGCAGGAGAACGTCCACATACATTGCCATGTTAGCGCCCTTTAAAAGTCAGATCAAATACATAAATAAGTAAAAATCCTAAAAACACCCTCAACATGTGCAGCATGCACACCCTAACTGCAGGCTGCAAAATAACTGCATCCTCAATCCACACAAAAATGAGACCACCTCCAAGGCCCTGACCCAAATCACCCTCAGGTACCACCCCAATGCATGTGATACATTGCCATTCCAATTTCCACAGATCCATAAATAACGCTCGCCCTCCTTTACTCCACCACAGGGTCCGATTCAAACGACGAGCTTCAGGACACCCCTACCAGCACACCTGCAAAGAGGGCCAAGACCAACGGCCAAAGACCCTCCACCTCAGCTGCACGGATCAAGACACGGCAGCAGCACAAATCAAGTGGCAGCACACTGGAGGGGACTTCAACAGGCACCCCAGCAGCCAGCATGTCCACAACAGAAGCACCACAGGTCCCCCCAATGGATGACACAGAAGGCACTGCTTCTGGTGGCAGCAGCACCATAGGTGACACTGCTTTCATGCCAGCATGCTCCGACACAGAAAACGGTGCTGTCGATGTAGGACCCATCCATGACCTGTCTCAATCCCCCTGTTTGTTTCATCCCGTACACCATGAGGAAACAACGAAGGGGCACCCACAAGACGACGAGTGGCCAACCCCCACAAGGCCTGTGGCAAGGCAACATGAGGTGATCAGCCCCTCTGTGACACCACCGCAAATGGGCATGGCCCAGCAGAGGCAACAGTCCCTCGAGCAGATGATTGTGCAACAGCAGCAACTGGCCATGCTCCTCAAGGAGCATGCTGCTGAATGTGGGGGTTCTAAGGCAGCCATTGAAACATCTACTGAGACACTTAGGGCAGAAATGGAGCAAAGTACAGAGACACTAAGGGCACAAATGGAGGGAAGCACCGAGAGCCTGAGGGGACAAATGGAGAGAAGCACCGAGAGCCTGAGGGGGGAACTGCATGCGACGTCCAAAGACGTATGTGGTGAACTTGCCGCTGTGCGCCGTGTGCTCACTGAGCTCTCACAAACCCTTAGGGACATGCATGGACGTGAGCAGGCAGAGACATCATCCGTTGCAAGTTCCGTCCAGGGCAGCCCCCAACGTAGATCTGGGAGGAACCTGCGCTCCACAGGCAGGGGTGCCCCTGATACCCGGAGAGGGGGCTTGCAATAGCGTCTGCCCAATGACAATGAGCATCTTTGGACACTGGTGTTCGGGGGGGAGGTAGGAGGGTGGAGGGGGTGTGTTGGGCTTTTTTGGGTGGCGGGTCGATTGGGTGTGTAATATCATTTCACATTTGCTATACATTTCTTCATATTCATCCAATGAGATGTGTGGACATTGATCTTTGTGTACGAGGCCTTTCTTGGCGTACAGTCCACATTGTGCATGTTCCAGACACACACAGTGCCACAAGTCCCGTGTCCATATAACAGCCACCAGGCGTGAGTGCTAGAAGCATGCATCTATGAGATTCTGACGAATTTCACGGGCCTCCTGTGCCTCGCGGACTCCTTGAGGTGCTGCCACATCCCCACCCTCATCATGACCATCTTCAGGTGCTTGCAGTTCTGCGTCAGGGGGCATGGCCACATTTCTACGTACGCACATGTTGTGTAGCATGACACATGCCATGACCATCTTTGCAACCTTCTCATGGCGGTACAGGAGTGCCCCGCCAGACCTGCTGAGGCAGCGGAAACGAGCCTTCAGTAGGCCGAATGCCTGTTCTATGACTACACGGGTACGTGAGTGGGCATGGTTGTAGTCCTCCTCATGCTGGTTCTGTGGGTTCCGGATTGGTGTAAGGAGCCATCTCTTCAGTGGATACCCGGCATCACCTGTATGTGGACAATGAAGGATGTTTGTGGAATGACATTGCTACGTACGCACCCCCCCCCCCTTCCTGCCAGGTCATTGACGCATCACCTACCCCACATTCTCATGCATTAAATTAGACTCACCGAGTAGCC
The DNA here is from genome assembly GCF_040938575.1 of Ambystoma mexicanum. Lineage (NCBI taxonomy): Eukaryota > Metazoa > Chordata > Amphibia > Caudata > Ambystomatidae > Ambystoma > Ambystoma mexicanum. The sequence continues at coordinate 1,125,545,028 of NC_090921.1, forward strand.
AGGATCGGTGCCCTGCGTGTCGCTCCATGTAGCGTGGTATTGTAGAGTTCCTCAAGACCATAGAATCATGGGTTGATCCTGGAAATCGGGCACAACAATGTGTAAAGATCCTGTTGGAGTCACACACAATTTGTACATTGATAGAATGATATTGTTTCCGGTTGCGGTACTGGACCTCCATGGCATGTGGGATAACCAATTCCACATGGGTGCAGTCGATGGCACCAATGCAACCCGGTATGCCGCCAAGTGCATGGAATCCCACTTTTGTGTTTGTAAGCTCCTGCTCCGAGCGTGGTAAAGAGATGTAGTCGTCTGTGTGCTTCAGGAGGGCATCAAGCACTTGGAATAGTGTCCGTGACAATAGTGGCTGTGAAATGCCATGCAACTGTCCGACTGTGTGCTGGTAGGTGCCTGTGGCCAGGAAGTGGAGTACAGACACCACCTTCAGTAGGGGTGGGATGGCGGTTGGGCTATCTATCATGCTGACAAGGTCAGCGTGTGTCATGGTGACAATGGCGGTTATGGTGTCCCGGTCCAAACGGTAGAGGGTGTGGATCTGCTCAGCAGTGAGGTTGAACGGATTAGCTCGGAGGCGTGGGATTGCGGGCTGCCTGCGTGGTGGTAGTGGCTGTGCTGGTGGGCCTTGCTGCCCCTGCCTTGCCCTCCTCCTCCTCCTCCTGCGTCTCCTCTGTGCGGCCGGTTGTTGTAGTAGTTGGTGTTCGTCCTCTTCTTGGAGTTGGAGTACTTGCAGTGCTATCAGGTCCCCCAGGCCCAACATCGCTAGTCCTGTCGGTAGCATTTCGGAGTGGGTGTAGTTGTGGGAGGGGTTTGGGTGTGCAATTTATGTGTTTTCAGGCTGTATAGCCTCCACCTGTGGTGATTCATTCCACCTGTGCCAGCTGCAATAACTTTTGGGCGAGCACGTCCCGCACACAACGCTGCAATTTGACGCATGGCATCTTGCAATTACAATCATGTATTTAATCCCGATGGCATTGAAATATTGGTTTATATGTTAATTCTGCTATGGTCCCATTGTTTCACATACTATATTTGCAGTCGCGAACAAACTTGTGAAGGGTCAGTGGAATGTAGTACTCGATCAACGGTGGACCCTCATGCAGCACTGTACCGACGTTCACCGACGGCCGGGGAGTCCCATTAGTGATTGAAGCCAGTTACCATTTTCACACACAGCCGCACTACATAGATGTATTTGTGAATTCAAGCGTTCACAGATGGCTTTTCGACGTGATGTTGCAAATGAGGAATTCGAAGGACAGCGCTTTTGGTTTTCAACTAGCGGCGAGGAGACGCCCACAGGTCTGACTGGAAATGTAACGTTCTATTGTTGAATGTCCTTGGGACAGGGCCCATGACGAGAATGCAATGATTGATATGAATTGAATGGGATGCGCAATAGCGTAGTGGACGATAAGGCAGGACGTTCCCAAATACATGTTACTTCACTACACTATAAATCCGGCCAGGAGCACAGTGGATTTTGCAGACTGCATTACGCACAGGCTCAATGGAAATATCAAATGTTATGTGAGTAAATATTCAGGCGTTTTTATACCGGGATGAGGGAATGATGAATGGATGCATGGACAGATGATTTAATTGAGAGTTTGGCATGTACATGGCTTTTTGGAATCTATCCCCTTCCCCTGCGCTATGTGATGCAAAGCTGCCATAGTGGGACCATCGTCTATCTGCCCTTGTTGAACCCTCCCTGTCTCGACGCGCCTTCAAACACTTGTGTCTATGCACGTTACTAATCCCATCTAATGGATTCTGTTTTAACAGACGCATGCACACAAACACTCGTTTGTAATAGTGTATTCACCTCGATTTATATCGTTATGATTCGCAAGTGATTTTTGGGTGAAATTAATCCTTTTGAGTGGGCTAGCATGCATATGGTTGTAGATTTAGTGTGTTGAATGAAGTGAGTAATACATATGAAGTTCGGATGCCCATACTATTATTTTTTTTTTCATTTGGGTGACAGGTATCTCCTCCCCTTTTGCCGCTGCCATCTGTACGCCACTCCTGCAGATGGCTTTTACAGTCGACACCTGCAGCTTCGAGTTAATCAGTGGAGCACCATTACGATCTTATGGGACGATCGCCAATGGGCCACATGCCCTTACGCAGTACTAGTGGCTAGGAGCAACATATCAAACTTTCAGCTGGACTAGTGCCTACTTCATGGGACGGCCCTGCGGTTCTAGGCGCTTCCATGTTGCCTTTTTGAAAGTAAATGTAGCCCCTGTGTACCATGAAGGAACAGGGCATCACACAAGAAGAAGCTGGTCATTTATTGCGGATGCAGCCCACAGTAATGAAAATTATTTGGGAGTTTATGGGCAAATAGCTGTATGGGCTTGGTTATTTTGATGTGCATTAAATTTATATTCAGATATTAACCGTGTAGCGTTATTCTTTGATAGTAATGTAGCATATTCCGATTTGTGGCGCGATGTATTGTGAGATGGTCTGCATTGGGTTCCGGCTTCTGAGTAGAGTTGTGTGGTACTGTACTGGCCGCGTTTGCCTACGAAGCCTAGTAAGGTCAGGGATAGGGGCTGCCATTATGACTGTTTTTATGATGTCATGCTCAGGGGCGGGGGATTAGCTTTTGTGCAACAGATGCCGGTCAGCCAGGTGGATTGGTGGAATGATGGGATTATCAGAAAATGGCTGGTCACAGGTGCCTGTGTTTGCGTGCGTTTCTTGGAGGGAGACTGAGGTCAGGTCCATTGGAATTGCTTCTGTATTCGTGCCATCTGTGCCCTACAGCTCCCATTGGCCCCTCTTGAGATGAGCCTGGCTGCTCAGTCACTCTGCCAACTTGTGTGGTACATGCTTATGCTGATGGTTGGTTTGTCTACTGGCAAGAGTACAGGGCTGGTGCAGTCTCCCTCAGGATACTGCTTTGAATGTTGATTTACACTGGTGGCAAGCGGTGGGGGACTATTGTTGTTTTGTCTCATGGAATATTTCTGTTCATTTTGGTGTACTTGAACCTTCACATGCCTGTGCTGCATCAGTACGGCAATGGTGACATGCCAAATATGGATGGCCACTCACAAGGCACTTGGAGCCCCTGCATGCATTTGTTCGTTGGAATGCATGGGTGACTTGTACATTTCACTGGTTGCATAGTGTGACTACATTGCGCCTACGAGGAGTTGTGCAATGTGGGCAGGGAGTGGAGTACAGGCACTCAGTAGGGCCATTTACGGTTGGTTCGCGATGCCGTAATTCTCACCATGGCGGAATGGTACTTTCCGCCATGCTTGATGGCGTTAAGTAAATGTCCGCTAGGGTCAGAATTCGCGTACCATTGCGCCATGGCGGAAATTACGGTTTTGCAAGCCGCGCGTGCGCGTACTTGGTGCAGTTGGCGTTGGCGTTCACTACGGTGTCGCTAATGGCATTGTACTTTACGGTGACGGGTCATAATCGCAACGAGCGGTATTCGATGGCGGTATTACATTTCCGCCATCGTTTTTCAAATTCCGCAAGGGTCGTAATGAGGGCCATAGAGTCCTACAGACTCAAAATAAATGGACACTAACACTGCCACCGCCACTTGTAATCCGGCGGGTAACACTGCCCCAGAAAGTGGCATTACAGTAATACAGTTTGGTGGTACCTCTGCAGATTTACCGCACAGATACCACCAAACTCGTAATGAGGCTCATTTGTTGCTTGCAAAACGCTTCACTACAAACTAGAAGCTGGCCCAACCTGGCACTACCCAGCGACAATTAGCCTTGGGGTGCCCAGGACCTTTTAGATTGACATTGCAACAGGTTTTAAATAAATGCAACACTAACAACGGCGCTGGTATCGCTACTGGCACCGTTGCTACCGTACCGCCACACTAGGAGTTCTGCTCGTGGGCGCCCTTGCAGCCACCAGGTCTGACCTGGTAGCTGTACCGGCACCCACAAGCAGAACATGATGGTAGCACCGGTACCGTTGTTAACGGTACCGGTGCTACCACCCTCCCTATTCCGGGTCCGGCACCCGCGAAAGAGAAATTACGGGTTCTGGCTGAGCCGGAATAGCCCAGTAATTGCCCATTTGCGGTTGCCGGACCCGGATGCGAGTTTGAAGGTAGCCTTGCCGGTAAAACTGGCAAGGCTACCTCCAACCTCGTAATGAGGCCCAGGTCCTCATTTTGTGTTTGGCGGTATGGCCAAAAATTGTGCTAAGGCAGTGGTAACAGAGTTTCTACTGTATTACGGCCACATTACTGCACTGCTGAACTATGGGTTTGGAGGTAAGGTGGAGGAAGGTAATTTTGCCACCTTGCCGCCGAAACCCAGCAATTTCGACGGAATTACAGTGGGTGGAAATTCTTTTGAAATCCTATGGACTCCACAAATGGGGACTAACACCACCATACTGCCACTCGTAATCCAGCATTAATTCCACCCCACCAAGTGGTAGTAATGGTAAATCTATGTGGTGGTATCTCAGCAGATTTACCACTGCGATACCACCAAACTCATAATGAGGCCCTTGTCCCTTATTGTATGTACCTTATTGCATGTACTCTTATAACTATAAGATGTCAGGTCAGATCATTCCAGCAGGTGTTTCTGTTTCCATGCAGACCAGTGTTTGCTAGCAGAAGCCTGCGGTGCTTTGGGTGTTATATGTGGGTTGTGTGCAAGAGGACAGGGAAGGCTTGGCTGTATAATTTGAAGACTGTAGCATGCGTGTCGTTGCTGTCAAACAGTAGTATGTTTGGGTATACCCAAAGATGGATGGGAGCAGTGTTTTAAGTGGGGCCAGGGTTTGAGGGTGGGCTCTGGCTTGGTGGTATAACCTAAATGCAGGTGGAATCTAGTGGGGCGGGGAGTAGGGGTTGAGGGGAAGGGGATAATGGTAGCCAACCAGTAGAGGTAGGGACATTGGTGCACACCAGCCTGCAGGGTTCAGATCAGTGGATTAGAAACAAAAGGACAGGGTGCACCAAAATAATTTATAGCAGTGTACCCAGCTCTCCTTTTGTTTCTTTGTGAGAGGTGGCAACCCCCAGGCAGCCCTTTAACTCAACAGAGCGGTGTGGCTAAAGGGCTGCCTGTGAGGTTGGCCTTCTCTTTTTTTATGAGAAGCAATCAGAAGCTCTGACCCCACAGGAAGTCCTTAAACCATGAGGCTTGGTCCAGCTAAAGGGCTGCCTCGGGAGGTTCGGGGGTGGGGGTGGGTTGGCGTCTCTAAAGCTAGTCGGGGGAGCCCTGCAGAGTCCCTGCTAAGGAGCACTTTTTGAAGTCTGCTAGGACTCCGCCCCTACTGGCCCTAAAGCTCTGGATGGGAGATCAGTTATTTTTTGTGCAGCTTTGTGTCCACAAGATTGCATGGTTTCTACATTTAAGCACAAAACCTTCCTCTTCGCTTCTGCCTTCTCGCTCCCTCTCCCCTGCTAAACCTGCTTAACTCCCCACTGAAATTCTGCACTAAACCTGCATCTTGGCCACTCTCAGCGACCTCGGTCCAGGGCCCAGCCACTCTCCACTTGCACTGCCTCCCTGGCTCCCCCTGCACTGTGGGACTGTCACTGTATCCATATAGCCCCCTTCCTAGCACTTGCTCTGCACTTACCTCGCACTTGCCACCAGCTGGCCCTTTTATTTATTATTTATTATTTTATTACGCTACTTACCGTGTACTGCACTTCCCCCCCACCTCCTCCCCCTGCACTTTCTCCTTTTCCCCTTACCTCTGCACTTGCCCGATCTGAATGACACCTGGCCTAGTAGGATCGTTTGTCTGTCTTCCCCTTGTTTCCCTCCCTCCCTGCCTCGTCGCGCCTTGAAACACTTGTGTATAGGCGCGTTACAAATACCATATCATATCATATCATATCATAAGCGTGTTTGTGTGCAGAAGTAGCACAATAGGTGTGTTTATGTGGAGGATGTGTGTTTCAGAGAGCCAGTCCTTTCAGTTGTGGGCAAGCAGAGAGATAGTAGTGCCCCTGCAGAGTGCTATTAATTTGGTGTGCCTTTTTTTAGGATGGGTGTTTGTTCACAGAGGGGTGTTTTATCGTGGACTGCAGGTTGGTGGAGTAGGAGAGCGATAGATTCTCCTTGGTATGTCATTCACACTATGGTCTTGCATGAGAGGGTGCAGTAAGAGAGTCTGTGGCGGGCATGAGCATGAACCGCATGTGTGCAACGCGCGCCTCTGCGATAATAAGTCTTCTTGGGCCTCATTACACGCAATGCGGTAAGGGTTTATCGGTACCGGTAAGGGTACCGGTACCTGTAAACCCTTACCGCCTTACTACGAGGTCCCTTTGCGGGACCCGACCTTAATGTCTGGTTTTACCAGCCGTTAAGAAACGGGCCCGCTAAGAGACCTTGGTGCTAATTACGGTACCGCAATTTGCGATACCGTAATTAGCTCCTTCCCCATTCCCATTGAGCCCTATGAGGGCAAAAATGGGAATGGGGAGTGCCTTGGTCAATGGGGAATTACCGCCCATGCTCACCTTGGAGTAGTGCGGTAATTCCGCCATCCACTAAGGTAGACACGGTAAAATACCGGCGGTAACCATGGCGCTAACAGCGCCATGGTTACCGCATACCGTGTAATGAGGCCCTATGTATTGGGCTCCTTCCGAGGTAGGCGCAAAGGGATGCCGTGCACCGTTCAGGACATCGGTGCCGGTAATCCCTTTGCGCCCTACTACAAGTTCCCTTAGCGGGTCCCGTCCTTAACGCCTGGTTTTACCAGGCGTTAAGGAAGGGACCCGCTAAGGGAAATGAGAGCCAATAACGGTACTGCAAATTGCGGTACCGTTATTAGCTACTTCCCCCCTCCGATTGAGCCATATGGGGGGGCTCAAATGGGAATGGGGAATGGTTTGGTGTATGGGGACTTACCGGTCCCGCCAAGGTCGGACTTCACTGGTAAGTCCCCATCTCACCAAACCGAACACGGTACCGGTATGGGAGGTAGTCATGGTGCAAATAGCGCCACGACTACCTCCATACTCGGAATGATGCCCATTGTGTCCGGATTTGCTTCCGGTGTCAGAGGATGCACTGCTATATCTGTATGAAAGCTGCTCTATTTTGGGGTGGGCGGTTGAAGTTGATTTGCTCATAATTTCGGCAGTGAGACAAACAAGCTTAAAACGATTGAGTGAAATAGTGCACATGGGAATTCCCAGTAGTCAAGAAGTGAAAGCTCCAGCGTTTGCACTCATGAACTGCTCACCTGACTATGCACCAGCCAATCACAGTCCCTCGATGAACCAAATCCCAATTAGTGGCGTGTCCAGGCTCTTTTGACTGGGCGTGCACACACACATGATTATCAAAGTTTAGGATGGTGGGGTGGCACCTGGGGTGGCCAGTCAGATTCCAGGGGTAGGACGTGCCAGCCCAGGCCACCCCCTGGACACGCCACTGATGCTAATAAAGCCAGGCACAAAACAAAACGCAAAATTGAAGCTGTAAGATTTTCCCAGCTGAGATTACCAAAAGATTGGCCTGGTAGCACCCCACACATTCCAGAAAAATAGATAAGGCCCGTGCAGTAAATATGGAAAGAGAGACGTATAGTAATTAATTAAAAAAAGCCTTCACGCTCAGTAATTCTGTGCCTCTACAGCAGATACAAATCATTTCAAAACCCTGAAGCCACGCTCTTTGCATCTCCTTACGAGTTTGGAGGTATTGTTTCTGGCAATACAGCCAAACCTTTTTAACTGCTACTGCCTGGGGTAACCTTGCAGTAACAACAAGGGTCCACATGTTTCTGGTCGTGCAGACCTCCCAGTTATTCCCCATTCTGGACTCCCAGAGGACTCCGTTCGGGACATGTGTTGTTGCCCCATGTGGCAATACCCCACAGGTAATAAATACTGTATGAGGTCATTCTTCCATGTGGGGGAGGTCTGTTCCACACAAAAGCAGATCGTTTGGAAGATGTTCAGTTCTGAAACTCGTGATTTGGCAGTGGTGGGAAAAAACGGTGCTATGCCAAAATAGCAGATGTTGTACCCGATTGTGATCTAGATGCTGCATCCCTGGAAGCATGGGGCGAAACAAGTTGTGCACACAAGTATGGTGTGCTGTGCATTGGGCTTTCAGGGATGCAGCATCCAGAGAGCACACGGAGCAGCAAGCAGGCAGCCAGAGCCTCCAGCAAGTAAGTGGGGAGGGTGTGGGAGCAGGATGGGCGGGGCCCAGGGTGCCATGTAGCAGTTGGAGGTTGGTGGGGGGGGGCTGTCAGGGACCGGGAGAGGGCCGGTTACAAAAGCCTGCACCTGCAGAATGCAGCCTTTTGTCTTGGAATTCGCAGGTTCTGCCTTTTGTATGTGGCCTACCGGCTCGTTACAGGTTTGGTGGTATCTCAGTGGTAAATCTGCCGAAATACCACCAAACTGAATATTACTGTTTCTGCCACTTAGTCCGGCGGTATTACCACAGAAAACAAGTGGTGGTAGGCGGTGTTGGTCACCATTAATAGGAGTCCATTCGACTCCATGCAGGAATTTTAGTGGAATTACCACAGCAGTAATTCCGTGGTGGTAATTCCACCTACATTTTTTGGAAAGCTGGCAGGTTTTCCTCCAGCTCACAGCTGGATTTGTGTTTTTATTTATTTATTTATTTGTATACTGCGCCGAAACCCCACAGACATCTAGGTGCAATAATTACACATTAGATACAAACAGAAAAGGACAGGACAGTCAGATCAGGCAAAGGGAGGTCAGGGCAAATGTATTTCGTTACTTCAAAAGGTGAGTTTTTAAATTTTGCGGAAGGACTTCAAACTCGCCTCGAGTCCAAGCGCAGAATGTAATGAGTTCCAAAATGTAACCGCTTTTACTGGGAAAGATCTTCCTAGGCCCCTAGCTAATTTGAAAGCTGGACAGGTCACCTACATCTGATTTGAGGAGCACAATGTTCTGACGGGATTTTACCCAGGATTCCACGCTTTTAGGTATGATGGTGCTGTTTTGAAAATGCATTAGTGTATCAGAGTGCATGCTTTAAAGTTTATGCGTTCCTTTATTGGAAGCCAGTGAAGGTCCCTACTGTGCTTTGATGTATTGACCCTTCTTGAGATTTTTTTAACAACGTGTACAACGTCGTTCTGGTGAACTTAGCATTTCTTCAGGTTGGAAAGGGAGGTTCCGATCAGTAACGAGTTACAAAAGTCAAGCCTCGACAAGACAGTTGCTCAGGCAATGATGGCAGAATTACTTTCTTTAATATATGGATGAATATTTTTAAGCAGGCAAAGGTGGCATTTACAGTTTTCGGTTACCTGGTTGATATACGAATCAGCATTAAGTGATGCCTCTAACTGAACACCTAAGGTTTTAACTTTGTTTTGTACTTGGGTGGTGCTATTTCCAACTTGGTAACTTTTGCACTCTGTGCTCAGTTTAGTCAGGGCCTGTCAGGATCCAAAGGGAAGAAGCTGAGATTTACTGCCGTTCAGGCATGGCCAGTTTTTGGATATCCATAATTCAATCTGTTGTATACATTGGGTGAGACAGCGGAATCAGAGGTGCAATTACCACAAATTTCCAGAATCAACTGGGTGTCATCAGCGTAATTTATGAATAGCACCCCTAGATCCTCCAGAGGCGAGCATAGTAGCCTGATGCAAAGATTGAAAAGAACGGGCGGCTATGTGCCTGTTGGCCCTGCCCTAGTTTGTTCAAACCTCCTCTCCTAACTTTTCTGCAGCTTCTTCCAATCTCCTAAGGCTACCCGCTTCTTCACCTACATTCCTTATCGATTATCCCTACAATGTCTCTCCGGTTCCAATTCCTGCTCACCTCCTTAGTCTTTGCTCCCTCCACCCTCTCTATCTTCCTCTGACATTCCTGTGCTCCTTATTTCCAACCTCTTTCTGCCTGCAACCTTCTTTCCACCTCACTCCATCTCTCTCTGCTCGCTTCCCGCCAGCTCCTCACATTTCCCGCACAGGGCTCTGGATGCTGGTTCCACTTATACAATGATGGCCCTGCGTCCAGGGCCATCCCCCACATCTGGTTTCTGATTGGACCAGGCTTATTAGTTTATTTTCTTCATCTGATTTCGCTTTACTTTTTGCATTGCTTGTAGCAATGCAGGACACACTCAAAGATGGGCTGTAAGCCATTTTAGATCTCTGTTCAGGCACTTGCTGATTGTGCACGGTCTTCCTGGCATTCTGTGCTTGCAGTGTGGCTATGCGTTTATTCCACTCACTGGGGCATTGCGAGTGCCCCCACATCTCTGCTCCACTAGCGCGTCTCCTGCTTCCTGCTTTTCTGCACTTGTGGGACGTGCTTCTTTATTGGAAAGGACCACAGAAACCTGCAAAGCACGTTCCTCCTCAGCTGGGGTTCTCATAAGGTAACGGGTGCTTATCAGTTTTTCACAAATGGCTTCCATTACCCGGAAACACTGGTAGTCAATGAAGACGTCATTTTGGGGGTTTCAATGTGACAGTCTTTTGCAGGGATACTGGAGCTGATTGGGCAAGCTTGGGGAACCCCTGTATTCCTGCTCTGGGCCTAACGCCACACAGCAGTATTGGCGCCGAGCCCACGTAACCTGACCTAGCTCTCTGCCCATGGCTAAGCAGGGGACTTGGTCACAGTATACATAACTGCCAGGCTGTCTGATGTGCTGTTGTGAAGATTCAGAGGGATCCGTGTGCCCTCGAGGTACATTGAAGGCCTTTGCTTTGAGTTGTGTCAAAAGTTACATATAGATGACACGTGGAGTGGTTGTAAGGATGGAAACATGTGGCGCCTCAGAGATCGCCCCCATTCTCTCTGATGTAAATGTACTCGATTTCCGTCTGATAAGGAGTCCAATGAGACCAACGTTACCAAACTAAAACAGCCACAAAAGACCATTTTATTGCAGATCGTAACACGTGCTGCCAGTAGAGGCAGCAGCCTGAAGGCCAAGCATTTCCTCTCACCCAGCGTGGTCAGCAATTGCATTGTACGTGGTCTTGTATAGCGCCCTTATACTACCATTGGTTGCCTCGTAATTGTCCATCTAAGGTTAAAAAAACAACTCTTAGTACGAATGTTTATATCCCATGCAATCTGTACACATACAGACCATGATTTTGTATGCTGACTCCTGCTTCGATAGAACACCCCACAGACAATGCGCCAATATAGCTTATTTTCATAAACTATTTAATATGGCTTGCGGCTCCCTGCTGCAAAATATTTGTTCAGATGTTGGGGATTGTCGATATTTAGCTGAGACACCGTCTTCTGCATTGGGTTGTCCACGAGGTACATTATATTAACACCAGAGCAATCACTCTTGCTCGGCTCTCTAGCACAAGGGAGATCAATGGGTTTTGTTGGGTGTGTTTCATCTCTCAGCCAGAGTCATTACTTTATTTGTAACTATGTTACATTTTAATTACATTTTAAAAAGGTGCCCTTATGTTATGACGTGGGACTCCCCACATGTCGTGACGTCCCTCAGCACATAATCAATAAAGATACGCGCCCCTTCCTGGGTAGGCAGTTACCCACTTACAGTGCATAGAGTCGCTGATTGTCTACACCGTGTCCCGCTTCCTAGTGGAGGCCCCAGCGAGCGGAAACATACAACTGCTGATCAAGGTGCAGTGGCATCACGCACTTGCTACCCTGTGGATCACCCCTGCACCAGCATCTCCCTACGCTGGAGACGAGAGTCGGGAGGAAAGGAGAGTTTGCTCCTCTGCTGGGGTGCAGGTAGGCCCAACACGCCTGCGCTTGTTGTTTGTGGGACCCTGCACAATACAGCCTGCTCAAGCAGCCTGGGACACAGCAGTCCTTTTAACAGCGTGCTCGTGACCAGCTCTGTACTGAGAAAACAAAATAGTGGACGTGGAAAGTGAGGATGGAGCAGCCCAACGGGTCCTATGAACCTAGGAGAAGTACTTCTTCAGCTTGTGAGAGAGGACTAGCCTATTGGCATATCAGGATTTCTCTAGCTAATTGCTGCCACAGAAGAGCGTCTTTTCTCAGGATTTGTGGCCTGTTGCTCTTCCACACCAACAAGTGCTGCCGCCACAGGAAGTACCTATCCATCTACACGCCCTGGTTCCCAGGCACACACCCGGCGGACAAGCACATTGCATTGCCACAAATCCATCAACACTGCACCACTATAATGGACAGTGATAATCAAGGAGACAGGTGTCATCATCATTATCCATGTGGAGGACTACTCCGATCTGAAGACCACTATCAACCTCTGACGAAAGGCCACTCCCACGTTTTTAAGGGAATCCTGTCCCTGATTTCGACATTTTGAGTGCTCCAGCAATGTTAGACCTAAAATGGTGCATGTGGGTAGAACACTTGGAGATGTTTTTTGCGGCCTCAAGGGAAAAAGACAATGCTGCTAAACGTTCAATGTTACTTTTTTACGCTGGTGGAGATTACAGAATGTTTCAACTCCTCCCAGCTGGTGTTGACTCATAGACAGCTGCAAAAGATGTTGTCAACACATCTCTCATGAACACAGATTACAAAGATTCTGCCTCCGGTGGGCTAGAGAAATTCTGCGAGAGCCCAACATATCACTCCACAGAATTCTTGAAGTTAGTTGTGCCAGTGAGAGGAACACTCATATGGAAGAAGCCATGAAAGCAACACAGGTGGGAGAGGCAATGCGGTCAGAGCTCACCCATAAATGAAGAAACGAGGCAGAGGAGGCAACCAACCAAAGATGCAGTAATCACCATCCACTGACTGAACCAGCATCTGGGTGATTCATGGGCAGGAGCGCTGCCCCACACTCAAAAAAGCCTGGCAGCAAGTCAACTTTGTGGAAGGTGTGGGAAACAAAACTTCACAGAGATGTGCAGAGTGAAGTTCCCAGATAATGCTCCAAAGAGCAGATCTGAAGCCAACAGACCGAATGTGGCCTGAGCAGCCACAATCACCAAAGAGGAACAAACAGCACTGCTGCAACCACCACGGAAGACGACATATAATACGTCTTCTTTGGTATTAGGGGTATGCCAAAGTGCAACTGGCAAACGTGGACAATCACACAGTGCAGTTACAGCTCAGTCGGCTCAGCTGCCAGTTCTCATTGACACAGGGGCCTCAGTCAACATGAAACAGATGGCCCAGTTTAACTCCTAGTTTTAGCTCCTCAGCCCAAAATCAAAGCTGGCTCCCCTGAAGATTTGAATTTTCACTTATGGGGGAATGTCTCCACTCCCTCTGATGGGGCATTCGACACCAGGGTCACTTGTGGCCATTTGACAATGCCAGCTACTCTATGTCATGCCTGAAGCAATGGAAACGCTGCTCAGCTGTGACACTGGGGAAGAGCTGGATGGGCCGAGTCCATTTTTTCACGATTTGCTACCAGGAAGATATTGAAGCCCTACTTCATGCTTATGCTTATCTGTTTAAAGGGATTGGATGCCTAAATTCTCAGGCAGTGCAACTTCATATTGACCCCACCATTGGACCTGTTTCACTTGAGACGTCAGGTGGAAATGATATGATATTGTTATTGTTATTGTTATTTTGCATTTATATAGCGCCTTATATACCATTGGTATGGCCTGAAGGCGCTGGTAGGTTGAACACCCTTGGGAACCGAAGTTCAGATCAGTAGAGGGAGTAGAGAGAGTCAAAGGTGCGTGTGGGCACCATGTACGTGTGCAGCTTGTGCGGTATTCGTGTAATAGCTGCTTCTTAGCGGTAGGTGTGGTGGTTGAGGGGTCAGGAGTATGTGTTCGTTCTGGCAGGATTTATCCAGACAGGATGTGGCTGCGTTAGGCCTGAGGAGAACGCCTGGCTGGGGGTGTGTAACCAGCAGTGTTTACATAGAGTGATGTGGAGTATGTGACGGATGTTGGTATGAGAACAGTTATACTGAATGGTGTCATAGTATCTCTGTGTTCTAGTTGAGTGGTGGTGTAAAGGAGAGAGTAAGCATATGGTGGGTTATATGGTCATTCGAATGTTTTCTAAAATGTTCTAAAGAGGCTATTGGGAACACTTCTAAATTCTTCTTTCTCAGAGAGGCTATTGGGACACTTCTAGTTTCAACTTTCACAAAGAGGCTATTGGGCACACTTCTAAAGTCAGTTTTCACAAAAGGCTATTGGGGACACTTCTAGGTTCAACTTTTCACAGAGGCTAAACTGCGCCCATACACAAGTGTTTCAAGGCGTGACGAGGCAAGGGAGGGGGAACAAAGGGAGGACAGACAACGATCCTACTAGGCCAAGTGTCAGTCAGATCGTGCAAGTGCATGGGATGGGGGAAGGAGGAAAGTGCGGGGGCGAGGGAGGAAGGGACAGTGCAGTACATGGGCATAGAATAATGACAGTAAGTAAAGAAACGGACAGCAGGTGGCAAGTGCAAAGGTAAGTGCAGACATCAGTGTCAAGTGCTGGTGGTGGGACTGTAGGGATACAGAAACAGTCCCGAAGTGCGGGGGTTGCCAGGTAGGCAGTGCAGGTGTGTGCGACTGGCGGGAGAGGGACCTGGGCCCGCGAACAGCGGGTGGCCAGGTAACCAGTGCAGATTCAGTTTCAGCCAGGAGGCCAGCAGGGGAGAGAAGGAGAAAAGGCAGAAGCAAAGAGAAAGGTTTTGAGGTACTTCCGGAACCGGAGATGGTTCTCCTCAAGTTTCAGGGAGGCAGGGAGGCTGTTCCAGATGAAGGCCCCAGCAGAAGAAAGAGATCTACCACCAACTCGTTGCTTGGAGAGGCGACTGACCCTAAGGTAGTTGGAGGCGGAAGAGCGAAGAGATCGAGAGGAAAGATATTTAGGGAGAGAGAGTTGAAGGCTCAACCTAGTAGAGGGCAATGCCAAAAAAGTAAGAAGCCCGACTATAGGGGTGTCCCACATTGTTGTTGCCCAGAAACCAAAGCAACCAAATGAACTTCGCATTTGTGTGGATATGCAGCTACCTAATGAATCTATCAAGCGGGAATAGCATCTAGATGATATCATGGCTGATGTTCAAGGTTCAAGTGCATTCTCCACCTTTGAACACAAAGCTGGGCACCACCACCAGCTTCCCCTAAATGAAAACTTCCAGCAAATCATGACATACTTGTAATTTGTAGATATAAGAGACTTAGCTTTGGGTCTCATCAGCGGCATAGACATTCTAATTTACCATCAGAGTAGTGCTGTCAGGGCTTCCTGGGGTCATAAACATCAGCAACGACGTACTAATAAATACCAAGTCAGAAAGTGAACATTTTGCAAGACTCTCAGCTGTGCTCCAGAGGCTACAGCAGTACAGGTTGATGTTCAATCGTACCAAGTGCAAATGTATGCAACTCAAGGTCGAATTCCTTTGGTTAACATTCTAGGAATATCAGTGGACCCCCGCAAAGTTAATGGCAGCATAATATACAGACCCCCGACAAATGACAATGAGGATAGAGTCATCCTGGTTCCAGGGTCACCTGCCACAAATGATGCCCCAGAAGATATAATACATGATGGTTCTAATATGCAGAGAGAAGATCCTGATGCCAGTGAAGAAACAAACCACAGAAACAGCGGGGTCCACAACCTAAAGGATACACAATCATTGTCAAAGAGACAAGCCCCCAGGAGATTGAGAGACTATGTTGTAGAATAATATTGGACTGAAACAACATCATATCAAGGAAGTATCTTTATTAACTGTGAAATCAGAAATAAAACCAAAGAACATATGTGGATGAGCAGCCCACTCCCTTTCTGTCTGGTTGTGTGCTAGCATGCTTTTCTTTTCGTGTACTGTGCTATTTATCTCTGAATTTTGAATAGTCCGAGTAGTGGCTTGTGAACTGCAAAATCGATGGTATGTAAATAATATCCTCGAATGGACCTGGCAAGCAAGTCTGACATTCACTCTTCCCTCATCATCGTCCATAGTGTTTGGTGGCTTCTTTCAGAAAAATTCCTAGGACAATACCCAAAATATTCTGAGCATTCGCAATGTGTGTGAGATGCACGGTGTGAATGCATCACTTGCAATGCACATGCTCATGAACAAAAAACACTCTGGAGACTTGAAAACTGTAACAGTACGTATGACACGGCCGTTGCCAGGCAAACTGCTGGTACTGGTAGCGTGTTCGTATTGCATTAACTCCAAATCCCTCTTCCTCGTCCCAGTACCTACGTATGCTGTGACCAACCTCTCTCTCAGGAATCCCTTTTCTATTTGCATTGCCTGTTTCCTGCAAGCTCATGCCTGGGAGTACAACTCTACGACTATCCCAGCATGCATTCATTTGCTCAGTTCCTGTCTCCGGCAGGGACCGAGGAAGGCAGCTGGAGCATTCTGCATCTGAAGAACCTGAACCATTTCATCACCATGAAGACTTTCAACATGAAATGCCTTCAGAAGATTATTCCGCGCTTTTCGGAAGGAGATTATCTGGCCTTGCTAGACCTGATTGAGGCCTACTTCCATTTTACAATCTCGAAACATCATCAGCGGTTTTTATGGTTCACCATTAGGAGGGAGCAACTGCAGTTGTATGCTCTCCAGTTCGACCTGAAGTCAGCTGCATGGGTATTCAACAAGGTTCTATGACCAATTGTGGCATGGATTTATCAGCAAGGCATTCATGTTTTTACTTACCTGGACAACTGGCTCTTCGAGGTGTCTTCTCAGGAGGAATTACAGAGAGACCTGATCTTTTCATGCAGAACCCTCGAGTCGGTAGGGATTCTGATGAACTGGGAGAAATCTCACCTCCTGCCATCAGGCTCTGCAATTCATTTGGTTGGGTTTGTCCTAGGAAGGGAATGTTCTACTCCCAAAAGCAGTGACTGCTATTTACATTCAACCCTCTGTGCTTTGCTAGGCCAGCAGCAAGCTGCGGCCAGCAATTTCTTACAAACTCGTATTCACATTGCTTCCTGCACCTTTCTGGTGCCATGGGCATGATTAGACATAAGGCAACTTGTGTACCGTCTGCACACAAACTGGAGGGAATACTCCCAGAATATCAAGACGGTCATTCCATTTTCGGAAACACTGACGACGAGTCTAAACCCGTGGCTCCAAGATTACAATCTGTTCAGGGGCTTTCATCTCAAGAAGACCTAACCAACCATTGTTCCAACCAATCCTAGCAAGGTCGGGTGGGGAGCAGTGGGGAAAGCAGAGTCAACAAAAATGATGGACATTCTAGCGATGCAGAAGGCATATTATTCATCCTATTTGCCAGAGCTAGCAGATGCCTTGAGGGCCCTGATGTTCTTTGCTCCGATTCTTCAGGTGCAGGTTGTCACTCTGCAAAAAGACAACACTATGGCTCTGATTTATGTGAACAAAAAGCGGGGAACTCATTCCCGACCCCTGCAGCAGCTCACCCTAGAAATAGGAACTTGGGCCCAGCAGATCTGCTGAACATCAAGGCTGTTCACAAAAAAGGAAAAAGACAATCTGGAAGCGGACCAGCTGCATCTTGAGACCTAATCCAAAGAGTTTTTCTCTATCTCTGCCAGAGGTTCTGGACTCCTGAACTGCACCTCTTTGTCTCCTCAGAACCCCCCCCCACTTCTGAGGGTTTGTTCTTGCATGTCCAAAGAATGGCTGAATGGGCTTCTCTATGCCTTCCCTTCACGTCCACTGCTCCAGAAAGCTATTCTCAAAATCTGGGACTCAGCAGTGGAACTCATTTTAATTGCCTGTATTTGGCCTCTCAGGTCCTGTTTCCACTTCATCCTGGAACTAGCAGTATCGCTGTGGGTTCTCTTCCATGCCATCCATAGCCTAGTCTGGGTAACCAGAGCCTAACATGGGGGGGCCTGGAAATTGAGAGACAAAAACTTCAAGTATTGGGGTTGTCAGAAGAATTGGCTGTCCCAGAATGATAAGCATCCCTCCACACTGAAAAACTATGATAGACATTGGAAATATTTGCTAGAAATCGTGTACTGGGAAGAAGGTTCTGGTCAAGTTTTGTGGGATCCAAGATGCGCATCAGTTTTGGTGGGAGGGGTTTACCATGGGTCAGGAGGTTTCCACTGAGGGCACAGGGGGCAGGCATTCGATTCTTCAGGTCCCCCTGTGAAGCCAGGGAAGACGTTAGTTTGATGGCATGACTCCTGAAGAGTTTATCTGTCTCCAGATCTCTGGCCTTGTTAGAGGTTCTCCCTGGGGTTTCCCCCAGTCCTGAAAGCACTGCAAGGGTAGCCTTTTCATTCACTAAAAGATATTTCCTAGAAAATGCTGATGGTCAAAATGGTGTTCTTGGTAGCTATTATGTCAGTCAGGAGGATGGGGAGGTTGGGGCTTTAGTGTGTAAGGCCCCTTATCAGGTCGTTCAAGAGGACCCTCTGTTCCTTAAGTGTGATCCTTTTACCTGACAGATCTGGTTGTATACAGCATTGCGACAGTCTTTTGTGAACTTTGGGGGTGTGAGCCCTGGCAGAAAGGCTACCGTGCAGACCATTAGCAGGTGGATTAGATAGTCCATTTCCATAGCCTATTTTCTGGATGGGACACCCTCTTATCTGAGGATCCGGGGAAGATCGACTAGAGCTATGGTCACCTCTTGGGTTGAGTCTCACAGGGTATCCATCCAGGACATTTGTAGGGCTCCCACATGGGTAGACACAAACACATTGAGTAATCACTGTGGACTAAACCTCCACTTTGAGGTTTCTGGGGGATGTCTTTTTGTGGGTTGAGTTCTGGTCTACGTTGAACTTGAAA
The DNA here is from genome assembly GCF_040938575.1 of Ambystoma mexicanum. NCBI lineage: Eukaryota > Metazoa > Chordata > Amphibia > Caudata > Ambystomatidae > Ambystoma > Ambystoma mexicanum. Next base: position 1,125,563,737 of record NC_090921.1, read on the forward strand.
CGGATGTCAGTTACAATAAAATGGTGTTGGGTGGTGTTCAGATCTTCTGTTTTTTCAGTGTGGTTATTTTTGATGGCCCCTTCTTAAGAAGTTGGCATTTCTCATATGTAAGCACTAGGATGAGGATGAGAGACGTGGATACAATGCTTGGATTTGTGCGATGTTGTAACCCACTAGTCTATGCCCTGCAACATCACTGCGTGCTGTTTTAATCAAAAACAACAGGATGGCCACCAAAAAGATCTTTGCGCTAAAATTCTTTGCGCTAAAAATCTTTGAAAAATGCGCAGGAAAACCTGAAAAATAGGCTGCCAATCCATTTTGCCTATGTCAGTGATAACACAGGAGACCACTGCCAAAACCCATCATTTGGCTGCCCACAGAGGAAAATGAAACTACTTGAAAAAGCAGTGCTGCATTGCAAGGGAAAACAAGAACTGTTTTAAAAATCCATTTTTCCTTTGCTGTTAAATGTGCAAAATAATGATTCTCAAACAGCAGAAAAGATCCAACATCCTTGTTGGGTGTTAAACATCACTTTATTTAAGGAATCCACCTAAGCCCAATGTCAACAGGAGCACATTTCATCAGAAGAAAATCCACATTCAAAGGTGCTTGCATGGGAAAAATATGTCAGAAATGGACGCATTACCGCTGCTCGCCTGTGTCAGAAGCTGGCATTTACTTATACTGTCATTTAAACTTGTACATTAAAATCAAAGTGTGGAAAAGGAGAGACTTCCCATCAAAAGCTATATAGGTTGATACAATTCGATCTCTATGTTTTAAAAAGGCTGGAATTAAGAGATGTGTGGCTATATTTGTTAAAAATGTTAATTGTATTTTAGAAAAAGACTATTTTAAACAATGTTTTAAAAGTGAGCTAAAGCCAGCCACACTGGGCTTCAAAGACATTCTACAGTTTCTCCCAAACAAAGGAATCTTCCCCCCTGCTCTCTGCTGAGGAACTGGCAGGGAGTTGTGAAAGGAGGTGGGAGGAGGACTTTGGCCTGTTGCTCAAGACAGGAGACAAAAGATTCCCTTGACTGAAAGGAAATGCAAATTTGGGCGTCAACAGAAACCAGCTACTAGCAGGAAAAGGCTCAGGTTGCTCTTGGCTCAGCCAAACCTTGGAGGCCGGGCAACACTGAAGTGTGTATCTGGAACTGAAGAAAATATAGTTTTGAGAAAAAGACTCATAGAAAACTGAGCCAAACTGGTAAAAATTTGGAATTTATAGGTTAATAAAATGAAAATGTTGGTCACGTTTTATTGTAGCAATTGTGATAATGCTAGGAATATGAATATTTACAGGACCATGCCCAGATGTTATGTGCATGTATGTGGAAAGATGTGTACAGCTCTGACACTGGGTAACCAACCAAAAGCGCGAAAAACGGTCAATTGTGAACCGAAACTCTTAAGAAGATGGGACTTGAACAGATACGTGCCTTATTTAATTTGGGATGTAAATATGTATTATTAGCAAGTTGGTGATATTGTAGATATGCTTTTTATGAAAAATATATTTTCTGTGCAGAAACAAAGGGGAGGTTTTTCCCTGGACCATAAACACAGCATCATCATGACACATCATGACACTCTGGTTTGCTTCTCAAATCAGGAGAGAGGGAATACTTTGACCAATCAGTTTCCTAGAGGGTGGGCTTAGTATAATCAGCCTATCCACCCCCTTTGGAAATACATAAATAGGGACTGTTGAGGACCTAGAAAGACACACACGTTCACCCATCAACTGATTTACTGGCGAAGCGCTCTGCAGGAGAACCCAGATCCAGACTCCAGAACTCCGAAAGCAGAAGGCCCAATCCAAAGCTGAACCCTTCTCAGCTGGCCTTTAAAATCTTGCAACCTGATTTTAACCCCAGACTTCCAAGGGGCACAACAAATTCAACAGCCTGGCTGTGCTGTTTTTCTGCTTCTTGCCAAGAACTCTTGCTAGAACCCAGGGATCCAAACCAGTAGAGCAGAGCCGTAACCCAGAACCAACCCATTAGATCCAGTCCAAGAGGCCGTGCATAGACCAGAGTGCCTTGCTGAGTGCAGAACCAAGCGCTTGAATCCTGTCTGGTGGCTAGCAGATTCCAGTCCAAAACCCTTTGGCCAGATCCTGTCGGGCCTATTCCAAAACCATAGTTGTGAGTATTTAGCATAGAACTGGCCATTATCAAGCTCTTATCCTTAAGTAATCCCATCCAACCCATTCAACATACCGAGAACTGCATTTTAGAACCTCTTTTGTCTGTCCTGAATCTTTCTCTCATCCATATAGTCCTGTGATAATTGTAGTGATAATCATCTTTGCGATAATATATATTTGCTGAAGAAAGGCAAGTGTCGCAGTGGGCAAAGATCAGACAGAGGCGTCTCTGGACTGGTGGCTGTACCATTGGTATCTTGCATCTTAATAGCCCCTTAGTGTAAAGCCAATCCTTGTTTGTAATCTTCAAAAGCACATCTTCCATTTGAAATCTTAACTCTTTTTGAGAAAAATCGACCTTTATTGAAACCTTCATAACTTCTGAACCGTACATGCTAGGAATGAAATTTAAGTGTCAAATTGAAGCTAACATCCTCAGCCTTCAAACAAATCCAATACCGCATTCCTTATAGTTTTCCCGCAATCATGCTTAACACGCGCAGAATAGTTTGCCGCAATTCTGCATTTGGCTCAATTTCATCACATATAAAATAGCTATTTCTTGCATTCAACCTCTGAATTCAGTTTCCAACCTGTTAGTTATCCAAACATCATTGCCAGTGTCCATCTAGAACTATCCAAAGCAGCTCCCACTAGTTATGAATCCAATTTAGCGAATTAAAGTCATTTTTCAGTATTTTTCCCATTCATTCAAAGCCACATTCAAAAGCATTTGACCTGTTTTAAAATCATTCCTGTTTTTCTCTAAGCTTGCTGGGGGGAATTGGGATTGAAACTGCATTTGTAGAGTGTTTATCGCTGAAACCTGTTTTCTCTCCTTCCATCTCTACATTGCATGTTAGGGTGGATTGAGTAGTATCAGGGGGAAAGAGTGATTAGATTGCATTTGACTGAAGACACAAAAGTATTATTTCTGTGCTGCATTAATTTCCTATCATTGCATTTCATTGAACCCACACAAAGTTTATTCTATGCTACATTATTCTTCTCATCCATATGCCTACTGATTGAAGAGATTGTTGATTGTAATATCACCCATTGGTGATCATCGTATAAATGTTAATAGTGTGATATCTAGATATTGTCCCAATTCATAAAAGTGTGATATATATATATATATATTACATGGCCACGGTAGTGGCCATGTAGTTATGGTTAAGTTGCTGTTTCCATAGGAAGAGCACTTTTTGGGTGGCTTATAACTTTGCTCTCCCTGGACGGATCCTCACTAAACTTTGCAAAAAAATATTTGGGTCACTCTGAATTTTTTTGCAAAGTTTGGTGAGGATTCGTCCAGGGGGGGCAAAGTTATAGGGGGGTCCCAAAACTTTTTTTTCCCATAGACTGAATGGGAAAAAAATGTTGCTCGCGCCTACAGCCCAAACCGCTGGACGGATTTCCACCAAATTTGGACCAGGAGCAGCGGCTTGGTCCCGAAAGCATGCTTTTGCAAATTTGGTGAAAATCCGTCCAGTAGTTTTTTTTAAAATGACCAAAAAGTAGGTAAAAAAAAATTAGTGATATCTGTGTTCGGTTCGCGGACACACTTCCCTGTTCGCTCCGCGGACAGTGTCCTGATTGGCCAATCGTCTTGCGTGATGTTCGTGGACATGCAACGTGTTCGCTGATTGGACGGCTTGGAGCGTGAAGCGCGTCAGATTTTTCGGTAGCGCCCGCCATCTTGGATTCGCGGACGTCCGCGGACAGCGAGGTGAAACTTTGTTCAAAATGTGTATTTAGTAGAGTGTGTTGGTGTGTAGGAGTGTTTGGGGAGGGTGGCAGTGTATGAGATAGGATGAAAGTTGTGTTTTTTATGTGTTAGACGTTCTTTTTGTGTTCGATTTGTTTGCGGACATCACGGTGTTGTGAAATGTTCTAAATAAACTGACTGGGGGGTGTTCTAAGGACTCAATATGTGTCCGTTTTGTTCGCAAGCAAAGTGAAACTGTTCTAAGAACACTCGCGGTGTCCGGGGAGTGTTCGTAGGGGGTGTCCTGAGGACGCTGTCCGTATTGTTCTCTGTCAAGTTGAATATGTTCTAAGAACACCCGCGGTGTCCTGAAATGTTAACAAATAAACAAAATGGGGGTGTTCTGAAGACGTTTTTGAGAACACTCCCGGTGTCCTGAAATGTCCGTAGGGGGTGTCCTGAGGACGCTGTCCGTATTGTTCTCTGTCAAGTTGAATGTGTTCTAAGAACACCTGCGGTGTCCTGAAATGTTCGCAAATAAACAAAATGGGGGTGTTCTGAAGACGCTTCTAAGAACACTTGCGGTGTCCGGGGAGTGTTCGTAGGGGGTGTCCTGAGGACGCTGTCCGTATTGTTCTCTGTCAAGTTGAATGTGTTCTAAGAACACCCGCAGTGTCCTGAAATGTTCGCAAATAAACAAAATGGGGGTGTTCTGAAGACATTTTTGAGAACACTCCCGGTGTCCTGGAATGTTCATAGGGGGTGTCCTTAAGACGCTGTCCGTATTGTTCGTTGTTAAGTTGAAAGTGTTCTAAGAACTATTGCATTGTTCTGAAATGTTCGTAGGGGGTGTCCTAAAAACGGTGTCCGTATTGTTCGCTGGCAAGTTCAAAGTGTTCTAAGAACACTCACATTGTTCGCGGACATTAAAAGTTTTCCATAGATCATAGTTGAAATGTTTGATGGATGTGATATGCTGCGGTGGTTGTTGCCAGGACATAGAGTCTTGGGTGCATGGCATTTGGCCATGCACCCAAGACTCTATGCCCTGGCAACAACCACCGCAGCATATCACATTCATATTTGCTTATAACTTTGGGTGAAAAACAAATGTATAAGGAACAAAGGTATTAGATACTATGGATGTGATATGCTGCTATGGTTGTCCTTATTATTGTATACTTAGTGTTTGGTCTAGTAATGGGAGTCCATGTTTTTCTTCTTAATTTCTGTGATAAAAGAAAATAGCATGTTAGTATTAGTATTTTGTAATGACTTATTACATTGTATAAGCAATATACTTTTATTTTTTTTCGACCCTCATATTTAGTAGAGTACAAATCAGAGTACTGTGCAATTTGCTCAGTTTCTGTATTTGTTGCTAAAATCATTGGGTCTGTGGGAGAAAAAAAAATCCATGTTGGATTAAAAAAAACCCTTTTTCTGTTATGCTACAGTTTATTTGTTTGTTTGTTTTCAGTGTTCACTTGTTGTTTCTGGCTAATGCTTTATACTTTGCTTTGTTGTATTTTTTGTGGAGCAGTAACAGATTCTTCATTTGTTTTGATGTTATAAAATTTTGGAGCAGTTAGATACCAATTGGCGTATTCTAACTGTCTATTTTTTTAATATATTTTAGTGGTTTTGATTTATCTATTTAGATATTGTTAAATTTTGGGACAGTTAGATACCAATTGGCGTATTCTAACTGTGTATTTTTTGGCCTAATTTAGTGGTATTCATTTATCTGATTAGTTGTTGTAGAATCTTTGAGCTGTTAGATAGCTTTTGGAGTATTCTAACAGTTTATATTATTTTAACACACATTTATAATTTTGGGACAGTTAGATACCAATTGGCGTATTCTAACTGTGTATTTTTTGGTCTAATTTAGTGGTATTCATTTATCTGATTAGTTGTTGTAGAATCTTTGAGCAGTTAGATAGCTTTTGGAGTATTCTAACACTTTATATTTTTTTAACACAAATTTACTTAAAGGTTTAAATACAGTTTATTTATCAAATTTTGGTTTTAAGAACATCAAATAAGCATTTGTAAGATTTGGTGGTAATCTCTGCTTTAGAGTAATGGTGCTATCATTACATTCAAACCATCCACATTTCTTTTTTATATATGCCGTGTAGTGCCCTGAATTGGTTGTGGCTCCTGCGTGGTAGATTATACCTATTGTTGTGAAGGTTTTCTTACCAAGTGATATTTGACTATGTGTGAATCCAGTCAGCTTGCAGTTGTTTTTGGTACCATCTGCATTGTAACGTAGAAGCATTAGTATTACGTATTTACTATGTGTTTGTATTACTAACGTGGAGCGATTATCTGAATTGCAGGTAGAGCATAATCTACCATGGTTTGCATTTTGTACAAGTTGCTGAAATGGTATGGATTCACAATTTGGTATTGATATATATATGAAGCGTTCATTGGGAATTTCTTCTTGTGTCACATTGTTGCACAGAGTGCATGTATGTTTCCACATGTATGAAATCTGGAAGATTTCCTTTATAGGTATGTTTTTGTTTTCCAGTACTTGTAGTAAGTACATTAAAAATTCTTGTGGATCTTCCTGTGAGTTTATAGTGAATTTCACCATTCCAGCACAGTAGTCCAATTCTTGTCTTATTCCATAAACACTATATGTGTTGTCAGGATTGTTTTTTGCGTTTCTATGAAGTACTGACATTTGCATACACAATGGGTCTCTAAAGTGTAAGTAAATGTTGTCAACAATTGGTGGTAATTGAAATAGAATATTCATTGCTACATTTGCATAGCAACTTACACCAACTATATTTGAGAATTTAAATGGTCCAGGTAGTTCTGTATATAACTGCTTTTTTTGGAGTTTGTCTTCCTTCTTTAAAGAAGTACCTGGTTTACTTTCTCTAATTGATTCTTTTTTGTTTGTGGTACTTGATGAAGTATTAGTTTCTTTTACTCTCTTTGGAGGATTTGCAGTGACGTCCTGTTGCATTTCTGTTTGATTTAGTTTTCTTTTACAACATTTTAGTTTTTGTGGAACAGAATATGTGTTTAGATGGGGAGTGTATAGTGAGCGAAGTCTATTATATTCTAAAATGCAAGGAATATCAGCGTTTACTTTACTTGCATCAAAGTTGATTAGAAATAGACCGTCAAGTGTACGTAAGCGTGATAGTGCTACGTAGCTCATGCCTTCTTTAAAGACTGTGTTACCAATATCTATCATTGCTTTGTCTAGGGTAAGACCTTGTGATTTATGAATCGTAACGGCGTATGCAAGAGTTAGAGAAAATTGTTCTCTGCGTACATACATATCTTTGAAGAGAAGGAATCTAGCTGTTGAGCGTCCTATCCGTTTTACTTCTGAAAGTTTGTCAAAGAGTATATTGACAAACTGAATTTTGTTGTCACGTGGGTATGTTTGAAAGCCAACAACTGTACCCAGTGCTCCTTGGTCCACGTCAAGGTGACGTTTAAGCATTACTCTGCAATTTAAGGATAATTTTAACATCTTTTCTAAGCCTGCTGTGTTTGAGATTGATTTTTCTAAATTATTTAGTCTTGTTGTGGCTTGGTCACACATGGGTAGTGTCATGCCATGTACATCTAGTTTGTCTGTGGTGATAATTTCCATTATTGGTTGCATTTCTTTACTTAACATTATTTCATTGAATTTGAGACAGCTTGCAAGAGTTGGCATTAAGGCCATACAATTGACATTTTTGTGGGCTAATTGTTCCATAACATCTGTAGCCCATGCATTATCGCCATAAAGTGCATTAATGTGCCGGGTTTTCAATGTTGCTTCTGCTTCTTTAGAAAGTATACCAACTCTCAAACTTTTTAAAATGTTGGCATAAGTTAGATCTGCAGATTGGAGCATGTTTTCTGTTAATTTTCTGTATTGGAAATGTTGCCAAAGGTTGACATTTCCAATGCTGCCAACAGTTTTACGGCAGAGTTTGTGTCCTAATGTTTTAAAAATAGGTTCACCTTTTACTGGTGTTAATTGAAGCAGATCTCCAAAAACAATAATGTGTTTTCCTGCAAAGAACTCTTCATAGTCTGTTTTGAGTACTTCTTGTAATCTGAGGTGAATCAAAGCTAACATCAGGTTGGAGACCATGCTCACTTCATCTATTAGTAGCATTTTCATTTGTTTCAATACTCTGCGTAATTCCATTGCAGCTTCTGCAGAAAGTTTGTAATAGTCTAATTTGTTCTGGTGTTCTACTGGTAATAGTAGTAATCGGTGTAATGTAACACCACCTATGTTGTAGGCAGCTAAACCTGTGGGGGCAGTGACAACAGCTGACAGTTTGTTCTTTGTCAATTGTTGAAGGAACTTACTAATGATTTTGATTAGGAATGTTTTGCCAGAACCAGCTTCACCACTTACGTACAGTAGTATAGGTTTATAATTATGGCAGGAACATTCTTTATTTTCATGTTTTACACCATGTGCAATTTGCTTTGTTACTTCTTGAAAAATGCTACTTTGCTCATTGTTTAGTTTTGATTGTAATATAGTTAAGTCTTCCTTATCTTCATACTGACACATGGTGTTTTCTACTTCTATCATAGCTAATTCTGCCTCATTTGTTATTAGTGGTTCTCCCAGTGGTTCTTGGCTTCCTGTTACAGAAGGTTGACTACTGTCAGGAGTATCCTTATCTAGTTGGGCTTGGAGTTCTTCATGTTGCTGTTCATTGTGCAACATTATTTTGTACTGTGTAAAGTTTACATCAGTTATAGTGCTTTCATTTGCTTTGAAAGCATCCTCATATGAGTCATAGTTATCTAGTAATTGTTCTTCTTTTCTTCATGGTTTGAAGAGTTGTAGCAGGGACATGTAATATACTTCTTTATGTTGAGGAGTCTTCATGACAATTTGATATGATTCATTAAATTTGGTTTAGTGAGTTTAACTAAGCTGCCTTCACAGTCTGTCACTCTATATTTACCTTTTTTTTTCATCAGGTTTCATATTATTTTTGTATGTGTAGTTTTGGGCTATTTGGTATAGACACTTGTTTTCCAAAGTATGACTTCTGTTTGGGTAGTATGTGTCCAATAAATTGTTTTTTAAAATGTCTTGGCTGTTGGGATCATGTTTGGCTATTGTTTCTATATCTTCATATGATTTTAGAACTCTTTTTCTAGATTTAGCTGGACCAAGACTTAGCCATACTATATTTTCAGATTTACCATACAATGAAGTACCAGTTAAACGATCAGCTGCTTCATAAGATCCACATTCTCTATGGGTGAGCATTTTTATGCCCAAGCTGTATAATTTCTGAGATACTGTTTTATCTGATGACAGGTCATTCCAGAGGTCTTGGAGCTCTGTCTTTTCTGCTTTAGTTAAGTATGCTGTGACATATCGTGCAACTGCAGTAGAATTGTCTGCAATGTACTGCACATCTATGTTTGCATTCCATAAGTGGGCAATGATTGCATTATAATCATTGATATATTGTTCTTCTTCTTTTCTTTTTATGTAATATGTATTTTTAGGTGAATTACCTTTAACACTATGTCTAACTGAAGACATGAGGTTGTTTACTTGACCTGTATTTGTAACTTGTCTAGGGAAACCAAATCGGCATTTGGTGTAGTATTTGCCTTTGTTTTTGTATTTGCGACGACAATATTTTCCACATTTGTGTCTTTGAAATTGTAAAATTTGTGCATGAAGATCACTATTTGTGGCATCTGATGGAATTTCACAAGTGACATATTTTTCAATAAACTGTAAAACAGTTGCATCACTGTCTTGACCAAATTTAGGAGCATCTTTAATCCATAAAAGCATGTGGATATGTGGTGCTCCTCTGGCTTGGTATTCTTTTCTCCAAAAGAAGTGTTGCACTTCTCCAAGGGGAGGAACAGTTTTATTACAAATAAAATGTAGCATAGCAATGAAGCAATGGTGAAAATATCTTGAAACATTAACATTAACATTAACAGGTTAGAATATCTATGTTTGTTTTGTTTTTATTTGATATGCGTAGGAAATCATGTAAATCATCCCATGCATATTCTGCACAACTTAATGTAACAAACCAAGTGGGTGGGCCAAGGTTTCTGATCATACAACGTACATCTCCATGACGTCGAAACCAGTACTCTTTAGTACCACGCATATTTGCTAATATATTTGTAATATTTGATTGTAAAACCTCATCCTTTTGTTGCACTTTCTCTAATAATTGTGTAGCTGTCATATTTTGAAAGTGTGATCCTGATTTTAATATGTGTGCAACTCCATAACATAAAGTTGCTAGTTCACTTTCAAAGAGTAGATGGAATATGTATTCCACATTTTGTCTAAATCTGGGATCTTCAGAATACATCTGTAATGAGCGGTATTCTGAAGCTGATATTTGAATAGGTCTATCATCATACCTTCCTCCTTTGCCAGTAGGAAAGAGTAGAGGAAAAGCACGTGCTTCTATACTTTTTTCCCATATACTGATTGGCGATCCTTTTGTTTGACGCATTTGGTAAGTTTCCAGTACATCTTGTACGGTGTCATTACAGTGCAAAGGATGAATTGTATAATGGTCTAAAGTATTTGATATTGTAGCAGGATCTAGTAGCTCAAATTGACCAGCTTCTTGTGTTTCTTGAATTATTTCAGTTGTATCTTTCAAGTTTTCTTGAATATTAATTTCTTTGTAATATTCATTATTCTTTTTAAGATATTTGAAGGCTTGTCTAACTTTATATAAATCTACCAGCTGTTGCCATATTTTTTTGTCTTTTGTAGGCACTCCATTTACTAATATAATTAAAGATTGCTGCATTGGACGTTGCACTCCTAGAGTATGCACATTTTCTTTTAGATTTAATGGTAAATAAACTACTTTTCCACAAATGCCTTTTACCAATTCAGAGGGAGGTAATTTTGCTGTTTTTGGTGGTTGAAGGCGTATTATTGCTTGAAATGGGTGTACTGTTTGAATTATGATGCTCTCATATAAATTAAGTTGTTGTAGAGGTTTTGGTACTGGGTATAAAATCCAAATTATTTGTGATAGAACGTGAAGGAGTTTGGTTGTTGTCAAGTTTTGTAGTGCAATAACTGCAAAGTATTAAGGGCTCAGTTATTTCATATTTGTTTTCTGCTGCAAGGTAGAGAGCTAATTCAAACCATTTAGAATCTTCATTGTCTTCTATTTTGTATGATAGGTCCACAGTTTTTGTGTTACTTTTATAAAAAAATTCTACGGCAACATACACATACATGGTTTGGTACTTCAGCTGATGTACTTTTAAATTTTAGTATTTCTTTTTTGTATGTGTTTAGCAAAAGGTTGCCATGTGTAGAATTGTTGCTTAATTGGTTTAAAGCTATTTCATTCCGTAAATGGCTTTCACTTCCAAAATATTTTTTCTGGATATAGTGAATTTCTTCAAGTAGGTCCTTTGCTGTACCATGTAGAAGGATGTTATTTAACTTTGCTAGTGCTAAAGCAGGACTTTTAGCATAGTACAGTTTATAGACTAGATTTCTTATAGTTGAATGATGTGTTGATATCCTTTTGATATCATGGAAAGTGGTTTTACAAGTAGGTCCTGTAATGCAGACCAATGAATGTCCTTGTAGTCCTGTGTACTTGCGCACTGGACAGGTATCTATATTTTGCAGTAATTTAATTTTGATTTTGTCTTTGCTTTTTACATATTTATTGAGGAATTGGCGTAAAGATTTGAAACATTGTTTGGGAATGTTACACATTGACGTGCATGGCCATTTGTACACTAGACGTTCTGATTAGGTTGAATGGAGGGGTAATTCTAAGTTTTCAGGGCATATTTTTGTAAGAAGTACTCTTGTTCCATTATGGTATTATTCACTTTTTCATAACCTCGACCACTGCTATGTATGGCAATTGTATTCGTTTGCTTTTGTTTGTACGCTTCTTCATTAAAATATGGTTCTGTGATTGTAGTGTGATTCCATTCACCTCCGCTGATACTTAAGAAGTTCTTTCTGTTGATATTTCGCTTATTGAGAAGTCTTTTTTGTAATTTAGTTATTAGTTTTGTTAGTGGTTTCATTTTGTTTAACAGTAAAATAAATACATTTCTTTTGAGAAGAATTGCACTGTCCATCAATGCTTCTAAGATTAATTTCCTACGATAGGTTTTAAGCTTTGAACCTGATTTCTCTCCTGTTTTTATAAGATTTTGAAGGACTTTGTGACGGTATATTTTGGCTAAAATACTTTTCTTGGTATGCTTACTTTGCACTATATTAAAATTTGAAGAAGTAGTTTTATCTGTACTGATAGCTGATTTTCTGTTAATTGTTTTTCGGTTTGTTTTACATTTTGATTGAGGAAGCGAAGTTGTTGTACTTGAAACTTCTTGTGTTTCACTAAATGATTGTATTAGCTGTTTTGTTTCAACTTTTTTTACAAATTCTGCCAGAGATGGATGCTTATGTTGGACACCTTTATTTTCATTTGCTCTACTTTTGCGTTGCTTTCTACGGACTTGACTTTTGGTAGGCATTCTTTAGGGTCTGTTGAAAAAAATAAAGAAGATATGGTTTGGGGTGTTCTGGAATGTATGTGTGCTGTGTGCATGAGTGTTTGAGTAAAATGATAAAGATGTTTGTAATGGTGTGTGATTGGGCATGGGAACTAAAACTAGTAGGGATAGGTATTCTTGAATTTATGTGTTACTAAACTGGGGTTCAGATGACAAAAAAAAGTAAGCTAGCGGTGTGGAAAAGTACAAATAGTAAATCTAATGTATACAATTAAAACAGTTGTTTGTTCTATAATATGAAAATTGTAGTGGTTCAGTTGGGTAAGTTGTGTGTCCAAAAATAGAAATTTGTGGGCCATTCTGGCTGTAAATCGCTCTTTCAGACATGGAAATTTTTGGACAAAATGGTACAAAATCTCTATTTTTAGAAACCGAAATAGCTCGTATTAACGTTATAGTATATTTGATTAATAATACAAATATTATGGTGATATTTTACTTACTTTTTTTTAAATTAACAGGTAACTTCTTAGTTTTTTTTCTTCTTCGAATTTGGCTGCTTCTTTTCAGGAAACTGGTCTTCACTGCAATTGTAAAAGCTTCAAATTAGTAACTTTGTTTGTATATAGCACTGTTTTTAATTTAGATATTGATTTTTTTAATTGAAATCCTCAGTGCCTTCTTTAAAACCATTAAACTAATTTATTTACATAAGATACATTGCATCAGTTCAGTACATATGATATGTTCTTAATGAACAAATTGTATTGAATGACTAACTGTAGCAAAAAAAAAAATCTTTACTATGTCTTGTGAAATTTATAATATATTAGTGAATACCACTATTTCTGTAAGTAAACTGTTCTAGGTAATAGCGCCTCAATGTCATGTCTAATTTAAAGTAATTAAGTAAATAAATAAATAAAAACAAAAAATATGAAATTGTATAAGTATTTTTATAAAGGTTTAAATATAGATTGTGTTTGCATGCAATTTTGTTTGAATATATGTAGTCTATATATTTCTTTTAAAAAATGTTAGTTTAACATGATTTGCGTGTGTGTGTATAAAGAAAGTAAATAGTATAAAGGTTTATAAGTGATAGTTGATTTTAGGAAATTGAAAAAAGTACAGTAAATTCATTTTACAGATTTTACAAGGTAAAAGTCTGTTTGAAAATGTGTTCATCTACTATACAGAAAATATGCATACCTGAAGTTTGTGTTCATGCATATGGATATGCATGGAGCTGCAAGTAGAAATCTTGAAGACTTGTACAGTATTTCTGGTAGATGCTGCTTGCCAATGATATGACACTTGTACTCAGAGAGATTCAGAGTACATTTGCAGTGCTGATCTATGATGATGCAGTTAGATGTAGAGGTCTTGAATGTGATTGGTGCATGGTCATGTGATTTTTGAGGTACATCCAATGAGGGAATGGCAGAGAGAGTGTAGTGGAAATAGTAGAAGGGCTGTTCATGTTACGATATGTCCGCGGACATGGCGGTAGTTCGCGGACATCGGGAGTTACATCCGGGGATTTTTGGGTTCAGAAGTCATGCAAATGAGAATAAGCACTGAAAGGGATTCGTCAGGAAAGTTTGGTGGGTGTGTTGTGCCAGGAGAAATTTTCTCAGATACTCTTTTTGCTGAGAGAACAAAAGATAGCTATGGCTTTGTTTCAGAAAACAGATTGTTTGGATTTTAGGAGATTCGTGGATACATTGGTTGAAGGTGCATGCAGAAAGCTGTGGAGTAGCTGTAGATCTTGGATTCCCACATGTGGAAGTACACTGGCATGGAGTACGTGGAATGAAGTGGTTGGACTTGCTACCTCTCTGTGCTACTTTGGAGACAGAGCAACATCCAGACATAATTGTAATTCATTGTGGAGGGAACAGTTTAGGACATGTGACTGGAATTATTTTGCAATTTGCTATGAAAGAAGGACTTAGGAAGGTTATGGATATGTTTCCTAATTCTCAAGTGATATTTTCACGGATTGCGCAGAGACAAATGTGGCTTCATTCTTCTTCATTTGGTCCACAAATGGAAAAAGCAAGGCGCAATGTTAATAAGGCTGTTTGTGCCTTTCTAAGAGATTTTGGCATGTCTTCTTTTCACAATGAAAATATTATGTTTTGTAGTACATACATTTTTCGCAGAGATGGAGTCCATCTTACTTATGCTGGCAATCATATTTTTCTGAGAAATGTACAAAATGCATTGCGACCTTTTTTGGAATTACAACAGCGATTTTGAAGTAGATGTTAAGCATTCACAATTTTTGACTTAAAACACCACCCAAAGGCTCTTTCCAGAGCCACCACTTCTTTCCAGAGAAAATTACAATGTTTGTGATGGAGTAGCAACCCATTTTTTTTAATGTTCGCAAACTATCCGCGGACTTCTAAAAAATACAAAGAGCCCTGTTTCATTTATTTTCACTTCTATTTTTTAACTGGGAAAGGCGGCTCTGAAAAGAGCCTTATTTTTTTTTTGATTTTTGTAATTTTGTATTTTTTTTGGTTTTTCAGACACGACACACTAGGAGAGGAGGGTAAAGGAGGGTAAAGGGGGGACACCAACCACAGGGATAAGAAAGGGCAAGCTGAGAGAGGAAGATGTAGAGTGGGTTTTATTTGGGTAGTGAGCAGGTCTTCTCGTGCTCTGAGACGATAGTCTCAAAAGCACTCCGAAGTCGCTCCCCCCTGCAGAGTACTGTGTCACAGTACATACATACAACTGTGACCCTCGAAAGGTAAGGGTCATCAGCATTCTGTATGGCCTGTGAGGCAGCTTGAGGAAGACGCTGTCCCACAGAGGTGGTCCTTGTGGTGACAGGATCATAAACAGAGGATGAAGTAAAGGAAATCAACCTGCTACGTTCTTCGCAAGGTACAACCCTGCGAATAGCCCCAGAGTGAAATGACCTCAGGTGTCGCTTCATAATAGTGGTCCCAAAGCTGTACTTACCGTGCTTCCTGTGACTGAGTATCATTTTGCACTCATTGCAGGTAACACGGTTCGCACGAGCCTTAGGAACATTACCATGAATGGTAAATAACTGCCACACCCAAGACTCACGCCTAGTGCGGGTAGTAGGGGTTTCCTCTACCTCATTCTCATCATCCTCTTCTTCCTCCTCCGCATCGTCACTCCTGTTCCCCTCTTCAGGCCCTTGGGGAGGTGGTGGTGGTGGAGGGGGTGGGGGTGGTGCTGAAGCAGGTGCAGCACCAAGTGGCAGTTCAGCAGCCAAGGATACCATCTCGATGATGGTGTAGTCTGCAGGTGGCAGCAAAAATCACTGTGTTGAAACACAATGGGAATAAGCTCTTGGGCGTGGTCTTTTATAGGGGTGCTTGTGCGCAGTTCGCGGACATGTGCACTGTCCGCGGACAGATCGAACACAAAAAAAGGATCGGAAAGTTTCAAAAGGTATATAGAAACTCAAGATTGCTTTGTGGGACTTGTGCCATGGTGAGATTTTATTGAAAAATATTATGGATTAACTGAAAATGTACTTTTAAATTGTTCGGGGACACGAACAGTGTCCGCATTTCAGGACACACGATGAGCGTGGGCGCGGTCATATGATCCGTTCGCGAACTAGTCCGCGAAGGAAGCGCCTGTCCGCAGGACACCAAGTGCACAGAGATTGGTTAGCGCATACGCATTGATGTCCTACGGACACTGTTCGGGTTCTGAAGTAATTAAAAGTGCGTCACACGTGAAACGAAAATTTCAGGACACCGCGTGTGTTCTTAGAACAGTTTAAACTTGGTAGCAAACAGTAAGGACAGATATAGTGTTCTTCAGGACACGTGTAATTTTGTTTATGTACGAACATTTCAGGACACCAATTGTGTTCTTAGAACAGTTTCAATTGGGTAGCGAACACTACGAACAGGTATAGTGTTCTTCAGGACACCTCCATTTTCGTTTACGTACGAACATTTCAGGACACCACGTGTGTTCTTAGAACAGTTTGAACTTTCTAGCGAACCGTACCAGACAGGTATAGTGTTCTTTAGGACACTTTCATTTTTGTTTGTTTACGAACAATTCAGGACACCGCGTGTGTTCTTAGTACAGTTTCATGTTGCTAGCGAACACTACGAACAGTTGTACTGTTGTTCAGGACACATCATTTTCGTTTATTTACAAACATTTCAGGACACCAATTGTGTTCTTAGGACAGTTTTAAGTTGATATCGAACATTACGGACAGATATAGTGTTCTTTAGAACACTTTAATTTTTGTTTCTTTACGAACATTTCAGGACACCACGTGTGTTCTTAGAACAGTTTCAACTTGCTAGCGAACAGTACGAACAGGTGTGGTGTTCTTCAGGACACCTCCATTTTCGTTTATGTACGAACATTTCAGAACACTCGCATTGTCCGCGGACACTTTTATTGTTTTTAAAAAAAAAACGGAAACTATTCACAATACAATATAAAAATTAAACTTTATTTAACATATATTACTAATTTATGACAGAGAAGGTGAGGCAGAAACAGAAACAAAAACAGGAGAATTTGGGGTTTCAACATGATTGGTATTAGGTGAAGAAGGGATGGAAGTCTCATCAAAACGTTTTGTATTATGGAGAGGGATTGGGGATAATTGACTGGGATATGGTGAGGAGGGACAAGTACATGTGGGGCAATGGTACGAGGTTTTTGGTTTGAAATGATTTTCTACTAAAGTTTTTAAATTATTAAAATTAGCCAACAATACATCCATTTTTTCTTCTATATTGTGAAGACTGTTATCCATAACAGGGTTTTCTGAAGTTTTTTCTATTTTGGTATGCTCTGTACAAAAAAATAATATATATGTTAAATGTATATAAAAAAATAATAAATACATGGTTTATATTATAAAGTGTTTACCATTAGTTTCACTAGCTTGTGACATTTCTTCATGTGGGAAATTGTCCTCTAGCCATTCCAGAGTACTAGACATTTCTGTGAGAAAAAAAATAAAATAATATATTTTTTAATCTAATACAGAAAGTTTATAAATATATGAGTAAAATGAAGTACACTTACTATTTCTGGTAAAATAAGTCCTATGTATTCAATGGGTCTGGTCTTGTTCTCAGTTCTGTTGTGTCTGTGAGGTAATTATGTTGGAAGCCAATTTATCTTCTTGTGGTATATTCCATTTCAGAACATATTGTATTTAAATGAATGGTTAGTGTGTTACATATATGGGTTACATTTCTGATGTATTACTATATATAATGTGTTTGTGTGCTGCTTTTTGAATTTGTTAAATGTTCCTATATTATGATATAACAATCAAACATACCCCACCACCCCCCCCCCACAGTTTTTAGGTAGTGGTACTGTTCTCCGAACATGTCCGCGAACATTAAATAAGTTCGCGGACATCAAGTTCATAAGAAGAGATCTAGTCAGTTCCATATGACATGTATATAAAGTCAAAGTCATTATTGTTAAGTTGTGCTACTAAAAAACTATGAAATTCAGTGAAAAAACTTTGTTAAAGGGACGTTATGGTTAAGTTGCGCTACTAAAAACCTATGAAATTCAGTGAAAAAACTTTGTTAAAGGGACGTTATGGTTCCAAGCAAAACCGAAAAACCCTTGAAATTCGCCAGTTATGGTAAGCTAAGCAACCATAACTCGTGCCACCACCGTGCACTGCTAAGACTAACACCCAGGACATCAAAAATGACATCACAAATGTCATTGATGACATCACTGATGACATCACATGTGTATGTACTTCTCATGAAATATGTGTAGAAGGGATTCTTATTATGCTGGGAAAAAGTGTCAAGAATCATTGCAAGAAATATACCCTAATAAGTGCATTGAACGATGCATTGATATAAATAGCATCCTATTATGGGGTTCTATCTAGTATAGTAAGCTACTCATACAGAAACATAACATTGTGTGCAGCGTACAAGATGAAGGTATGATATTCGTAATGTTAATATGTTGAATAATGAAATGATAATTGTTTTCTTAATAGATTTTTGTGTACTGTGAAATATGTAATAAGTAGCTAATAAAACCCATGTATTACATAATTGCATTACTATAGACAAAACACAAAGACACAAGAACACATACCAATATGGGTATATACAGGGAAAGTGAAGTTAGCAAAAAAACACAAGTAGTAGCAGAAACAATTCATAACTTAACTGATTAGTTTCATGCAAATACATGATTGCTCTGTTTCAAAGCTACTATTTACCCTATGTATATGTATCACTTGATGTGATTGGACCCTAAGGAAAGTAGTGTGAGTACAATGTATACAAATATGACCATATACAGGGAAAGTACAGCCATAAAAAAAACAACAACAGAACTATCAGAAAGTGCTCATAAGTCTAGTGATTATCTGTAAGAATCTACTAGAAGGATATGTCTACAAATAAAATAAAATTCTTAGTTTCTGACTGTTACTGAAGAAAACCATGTGGCCTAGATATGTCAGCAAAAGAAAAAATAGTGAGCCAGACATGTGATGTCATCTTTGATGTCCTGGGTGTTAGTCTTAGCAGTGTACGGTGGTGGCGCGAGTTATGGTTGCTTAGCTTACCATAACTGGCGAATTTCAAGGGTTTTTCGGTTTTGCTTGGAACCATAACTTCCCTTTAACAAAGTTTTTTCACTGAATTTCATAGGTTTTTAGTAGCGCAACTTAACCATAACGTCCCTTTAACAACGTTTTTTTCACTGAATTTCATAGGTTTTTAGTAGCGCAACTTAACCATAACGTCCCTTTAACAAAGTTTTTTCACTGAATATATATATATATATATTACATGGCCACGGTACTGGCCACGTAGTTATGGTTAAGTTGGTGTTTCCATAGGAAGAACATATTTTGGGCGGCTTATAACTTCGCTCCCCCTGGACGAATCCTCACCAAACTTTGCAAAGAAAGTATGTGGCCCACTCCGAATATTTTTGCAAAGTTTGGTGAGGATTCGTCCAGGGGGGAAAAAGTTATAGGGCGGGTCCCAAAACGTTTGTTTTTTCCCATAGACATAGTGGGAAAAAACTTTACTCACGCCTACATCCTAAACCGCTGACGGATTTACACCAAATTTGCGGCAGGAGCAGTGGCTTGGTCCCGAAAGCGTGCTTTGCTTTATTTGATGTAAATCCGTCCAGTAGTTTTTTAAAAAATGACAAAAATGTAAGTGAAAAAAATTAGTGATATCTGTGTACGCTTTGCGGACACACTTCCCTGTTCGCTCCGCGGACAGGACGGTGATTGGGCAAGCAGCTTGCGTGATGTCCGCGGACATCTGATGTGCTCTCTCATTGGATGTGGTGAAAGCGTGCAGTGCGTCAGAGACGCCCGCCATCTTTGTTCCTCGCATGAGAGGCTTTGTCATGTCAGCAGGAGCGGGATCTGCCGCCTGCACAGTAAGTCCTCCACCCCCGCTCATGCCCGTGTCTGTCTCCTGTTCTTCCCACCCGCTGCTCATGCCCCATGTGTCCTTCTTGTCCCCTCCGCCCCCACTCATGCTCCGTGTCTCCCCTATTCCTCCAGCCCCCCGCTCACGTCATCGGCACACGGTGGCCAGCGGAGGGCCGAGGAGCGGGATCTGTCGCCTGCACACAAACTCATGTCCGCTCATGCCCCGTGTGTCTCTCTTCCCCCCCCCACCCCCGCTCATGCCCTGTGTGTCTCTCCCCTCCTGCCCACCCCCACTCATGCCCCGTGTGTCTCTCCCCTCCCGCCCACCCCCCGCTCATGCCCCGTGTGTCTCGTCTCTCCCCTCCTGCCCAACCCCCTCTCATGCCCCGTGTGTCTCTGCCCTCCCGCCCACCCCCCGCTCATGCCCCGTGTGTCTCTGCCCTCCCGCCCACCCCCCGCTCATGCCCCGTGTATCTCTCCCATCCCATCCACCTCCACCCCCCGCTCATGCCCCATGTGTCTCTGCCCTCCCGCCCACCCCCGCTCATGCCCCATGTGTCTCTCCCCTCCCGCACACCCCCGCTCATCATGCCCCGTGTGTCTCTCCACTTCCCCCCACCCCCCGCTCATGCCCTGTGTCTCTCTCCACTTCCCCCCACTCCCTGCTCATGCCCCGTGTGTCTCTCTCCACTTCCCCTCAACCCCCGCTCATGCCCCCTGTGTCTCTCTCCACTTCCCCCAGCTCATGCCCCGTGTGCCTACCCCTCCCGCCCACCCTCCGCTCATGCCCCGTGTGTCTACCCCTCCCGCCCACCCCCTGCTCATGCCCCGTGTGTCTACCCCTCCCACCCAACCCCCACTCATGCCCCGTGTGTCCACCCCTCCCGCCCACCCCCCACTCATGCCCCGTGTGTCTACCCCTCCCGCCCACCCCCGCTCATGCCCCGTTTGTCTACCGCCCACCCCACGCTCATGCCCCGTGTGTCTACCCCTGATGCCCACCCCCGCTCATGCCACGTGCATCTACCCCTCCCGCCCACTCCCCGCTCATGCCCCGTCTGTCTACCCCTCCCGCCCATCCCCCGCTCAAGCCCCGTGTGTCTACCCCTCCTGCCCACCCCCCCGCTCATGCCCCGTGTGTCTCTCTTCCTCCCCCCCACTCCCCGCTCATACCCCGTGTGTCTCTCCCCTCCCGCCCACCCCCGCTCATGCCCCGTGTGTCTCTCTCCACTTCCCCCCTGCCCCCTGCTCATGTCCCCTGTGTCTCTCTCCACTTCCCCCCGCTCATGCCCCGTGTGTCTACCCTCCCGCCCACCCCCCGCTCATGCCCCGTGTGTCTACCCCTCCGGCCCATCCCCCGCTCATGCCCCGTGTGTCTACCCCTCCTGCCCACCCCCCGCTCATGCCCCGTGTGTCTCTCTCCACTTCCCCCCTGCCCCCGCTCATGCCCCCTGTGTCTCTCTCCACTTCCCCCCGCTCATGCCCCGTGTGTCTACCCCTCCCGCCCACCCCCCGCTCATGCCCCGTGTGTCTACCCCTCCCGCCCATCCCCCACTCATGCCCCGTGTGTCTACCCCTCCCGCCCACCCCCTGCTCATGCCCCGTGTGTCTACCCCTCCCGCCCACCCCCCACTCATGCCCCGTGTGTCTACCCCTCCCGCGCACCCCCACTCATGCCCCGTGTGTCTACCCCTCCCGCCCACCCCCGCTCATGCCCCGTTTGTCTACCGCCCACCCCACGCTCATGCCCTGTGTGTCTACCCCTCCTGCCCACTCCCCGCTCATGCCCCGTGTGTTTACCCCTTCTGCCCATCCCCCGCTCATGCCCCGTGTGTCTACCCCTCCTGCCCACCCCCCGCTCATGCCCCGTGTGCCTCTCTTCCTCCCCCCCACTCCCCGCTCATACCCCGTGTGTCTCTCCCCTCCTGCCCACCCCCCGCTCATGCCCCGTGTGTCTCTCTCCACTTCCCCCTGCCCCCCGCTCATACCCCCTGTGTCTCTCTCCACTTCCCCCCGCTCATGCCCCGTGTATCTACCCCTCCCGCCCATCCCCCGCTCATGCCCCGTCTGTCTACCCCTCCCGCCCACCCCCCGCTCATGCCCCGTGTTTCTACCCCTCCCGACCACCCCCCACTCATGCCCTGTGTGTCTACCGCCCACCCCCGCTCATGCCCCGTGTGTCTACCACTCCCGCCCACCCCCGCTCATGCCCCGTGCGTCTACCAATCCCGCCCACTCCCCGCTCATCCCCCGTGTGTCTACCCCTCCCGCCCAACCCCCGCTCATGCCCTGTGTGTCTACCCCTCCTGCCCACCCCCCGCTCATGCCCTGTGTGTCTCTCCCCTCCTACCCACCCCCACTCAAGCCCCGTGTGTCTCTCCCCTCCCGCCCACCCCCCGCTCATGCCCTGTGTGTCTCGTCTCTCCCCTCCCGCCCAACCCCCTCTCATGCCCCGTGTGTCTCTCCCCTCCCGCCCACCCCCCGCTCATGCCCCGTGTATCTCTCCCATCCCGTCCACCTCCACCCCCCGCTCATGCCCCATGTGTCTCTGCCCTCCCGCCCACCCCCCGCTCATGCCCCGTGTGTCTCTCCCCTCCCGCACACCCCCGCTCATCATGCCCCGTGTGTCTCTCCACTTCCCCCCACCCCCCGCTCATGACCTGTGTCTCTCTCCACTTCCCCCCACTCCCTGCTCATGCCCTGTGTGTCTCTCTCCACTTACCCCCCACCCCCCGCTCATGCCCCCTGTGTCTCTCTCCACTTCCCCCCGCTTATGCCCCGTGTGTCTACCCCTCCCGCCCACCCTCCGCTCATGCCCCGTGTGTCTACCCCTCCCGCCCACCCCCTGCTCATGCCCCGTGTGTCTACCCCTCCCGCCCAACCCCCACTCATGCCCCGTGTGTCCACCCCTCCCGCCCACCCCCCACTCATGCCCCGTGTGTCTACCCCTCCCGCCCACCCCCGCTCATGCCCCGTTTGTCTACCGCCCACCCCACACTCATGCCCCGTGTGTCTACCCCTCCTGCCCACCCCCGCTCATGCCCCGTGCGTCTACCCCTCCCGCCCACTCCCCGCTCATGCCCCGTGTGTCTACCCCTCCCGCCCATCCCCCGCTCATGCCCCGTGTGTCTACCCCTCCTGCCCACCCCCCGCTCATGCCCCGTGTGTCTCTCTTCCTCCCCCCCACTCCACGCTCATACCCCGTGTGTCTCTCCCCTCCCGCCCACCCCCGCTCATGCCCCGTGTCTCTCTCCACTTCCCTCACCCCCGCTCATGCCCTGTGTGTCTCTCTCCACCTCCCCCCTGCCCCCCGCTCATGTCCCCTGTGTCTCTCTCCACTTCCCCCCGCTCATGCCCCGTGTGTCTACCCCTCCCGCCCACCCCCCGCTCATGCCCCGTGTGTCTACCCCTCCTGCCCACCCCCCGCTCATGCCCCGTGTGTCTCTCTCCACTTCCCCCCTGCCCCCCGCTCATGCCCCCTGTGTCTCTCTCCACTTCCCCCCGCTCATGCCCCGTGTGTCTACCCCTCCCGCCCACCCCCCGCTCATGCCCCGTGTGTCTACCCCTCCCGCCCACCCCCTGCTCATGCCCCGTGTGTCTACCCTTCCCGCCCACCCCCCACTCATGCCCTGTGTGTCTACCCCTCCCGCGCACCCCCACTCATGCCCCGTGTGTCTACCCCTCCCGCCCACCCCCGCTCATGCCCCGTTTGTCTACCGCCCATCCCACGCTCATGCCCTGTGTGTCTACCCCTCCTGCCCACCCCCGCTCATGCCCGTGCGTCTACCCCTCCCGCCCACTCCCCGCTCATGCCCATGTGTTTACTCCTCCCGCCCATCCTCCGCTCATGCCCCGTGTGTCTACCCCTCCTGCCCACCCCCCGCTCATGCCCTATGTGCCTCTCTTCCTCCCCCCACTCCCCGCTCATACCCCGTGTGTCTCTCCCCTCCCGCCCACCCCCCGCTCATGCCCCGTGTCTCTCTCCACTTCCCCCCACCCCCGCTCATGCCCCGTGTGTCTCTCTCCACTTCCCCCTGCCCCCTGCTCATACCCCCTGTGTCTCTCTCCACTTCCCCCCGCTCATGCCTGTGTGTCTACCCCTCCTGCCCATCCCCCGCTCATGCCCCCTGTGTGTACACCCCTCCCGCCCACCCCCCGCTCATGCCCCATGTGTCTACCCCTCCCGACCACCCCCCACTCATGCCCTGTGTGTCTACCGCCCACCCCCGCTCATGCCCCGTGTGTCTACCACTCCCGCCCACCCCCGCTCATGCCCCATGTGACTACCCCTCCCACCCACCCACCGCTCATGCCCCATGTGTCTCTCCCCTCCCGCCCACCCCCCGCTCATGCCCCGCGTGTCAATCCCTTCCGGCCCACCTCTCGCTCATGCCCCATGTGTCTAACCCTCCCGCCCACCCCCCGCTCATGCCCTGTATGTCTCTCCACTTCCCCCCACCCCCGCTCATGCGCCGTGTCTCTCTCCACTTCCCCCCTGCCCCCTGCTCATGTCCCCTGTGGCTCTCTCCACCTCCCCCCGCTCATGCCCCGTGTGTCTACCCCTCCCGCCCATCCCCCGCTCATGCCCCGTGTATCTACCCCTCCCGCCCACCCCCGCTCATGCCCCGTGTGTCTACCCCTCCTGCCCACCGCCTGCTCATGCCCCGTGTGTCTACCGCCCACCCCCGCTCATGCCCCATGTGTCTACCACTCCTGCCCACCCCCACTCATGCCCCATGTGACTACCCCTCCTGCCCACCCCCCGCTCATGCCACATGTGTCTACCCCTCCCGCCCAACCCCCGCTCATGCCCCGTGTGTCTACCCCTCCAGGCCACCCCCCGCTCATGCCCTGTGTCTCTACTGCGCCCAGCCCCCGCTCATGCCCCATGTGTCTACCGCCCACCCCCAGTGTGTCTATGTCTCCCACCCACCCCCGCTCATGCCCCATGTGTCTACGCCTCTCGCCCACCCCCGCTCATGCCCTGTGTGTCTACCCCTCCCGCCCACCCCCCGCTCATGCCCCGTGTGTCTACTCCTCCCGCCCACCCCCCGCTCATACCTCTCCCGCCCACCCCCCGCTCATGCCCCGTGTGTCTACACCGACCGCCCACCTCCCGCACATGCCCCGTGTGTCTACCCCTCCCACCCACCCCCCGCTCATGCCCCGTGTGTCTACCCCTCCCACCCACCACCCACTCATGCCCTGTGTGTCTACCACTCCCACCCACCCCCGCTCATGCCCCGTGTGTCTATCCCCCCACCCCCGCTCATGCCCCGTGTGTCTATCCCTCCCCCCATCCCCCGCTCATGCCTCTTGTGTCTATCCCTCCCCCCCCAGCCCCCGCTCATGCCCCGTGTGTCTCTCCCCTACTCCCCACCCCCCGCTCATGCCCTGTGTGTCTCTCCCCTCCCCCCACCCCCGCTCATGCCCCGTGTGTCTACCCCTCTCGCCCACCCCCCACTCATACCCCATGTGTCTACCCCTCCCGGCCAACCCCCGCTCATGCCCTGTGTCTCTACTGCCCAGCCCCCGCTCATGCCCCATGTGTCTACCGCCCACCCCCAGTGTGTCTATGTCTCCCACCCACCCCCGCTCATGCCCCGTGTGTCTACGCCTCTCGCCCACCCCCCGCTCATGCCCTGTGTGTCTACCCCACCCGCCCACCCCCCGCTCATGCCCCGTGTGTCTACCCCTCCTGCCCACCCCCCGCTCATACCTCTCCCGCCCACCCCCCCGCTCACGCCCCGTGTGTCTACACCTCCCGCCCACCTCCCGCACATGCCCCGTGTGTCTACCCCTCCCACCCACCCCCCGCTCATGCCCCGTGTGTCTACCCCTCCCACCCACCACCCACTCATGCCCTGTGTGTCTACCCCTCCCACCCACCCCTGCTCATGCCCCGTGTGTCTATCCCCCCCACCCCCGCTCATGCCCCGTGTGTCTATCCCTCCCCCCATACCCCGCTCATGCCTCTTGTGTCTATCCCTCCCCCCCAGCCCCCGCTCATGCCCCGTGTGTCTCTCCCCTACTCCCCACCCCCCGCTCATGCCCTGTGTGTCTCTCCCCTCCCCCCACCCCCGCTCATGCCCCGTGTGTCTACCCCTTCCGCCCACCCCCCACTCATACCCCATGTGTCTACCCCTCCCGTTCACCCCCCGCTCATGCTGCGTGTGTATCCCACCTCCCACCCACCCCCCGCTCATGCCCCGTGTGTCTCACCCTCCCACCCACCCCCCGGTCATGCCCTGTGTGTCTCCCCCTCCTGGCTACCCCCCTCTCATGCCCCGTGTGTCTCTCCCTCCTGCCCACCCCCCGCTCATGCCCTGTGTGTCACTGCCTCCCGCCCACCCCCTGCTTATGCCCCGTGTGTCTCTCCCTAAAGCCCATCCCCCCGCTCATGCCCCGTGTGTCTCTCCCTCCCGCCTACCCCCCGCTCATGCCCCGTGTGTCTCTCTCTCCCGCCCACCCCCCGCTCATGCCCCATGTGTCTCTCCCTCCCGCCCACCCCCCACTCATGCCCCGTGTGTCTCTCCCGCCCACCCCCCACTCATGCCCCGTGTGTCCGCCCACCCCCCATGTGTCTCTCCCCTCCCACCCACCCCCCACTCATGCCCCGTGTGTCTCTCCCCTCCCGCCCACCCCTCGCTCATGCCCCGTGTGTCTCTCCCTCCCGCCCACCCCCTGCTCATGCCCCGTGTGTCTCTCCCCTCCCCCAACCCCTGCCCCCCTCCCACCCACCCCCCGCTCATGCCCCGTGTGTCTACCCCTCCCGCCCACCCCCCACTCATGCCCTGTGTGTTACCCCTCCTTCAGTGCAGTGCACTGAAAATGCGAGTTTCAACTTCACCCCACACTATTTTAAAATGAAACTGTTCTCGAGCGGTTTCATTTTAAAATAGTGTGGGATGAAGTTGAAACTCGCACTTTCAGTGCACTGCACTGAACGTTTCCCTAAACAGCAGGCGATGTGCACTGGGGTGCGGCGCACAGAGCAGAATTGATCTGCCGGGTTCACGAGGGTGGGGGCTGTGCTGCTCGGAGCAGACTGCTCCGAGCAGCACAGCCCCCACCTTCGCGGGCCCGGCTGTGTACTCTGCATGGCTGTGGTGCCTGCATGAAGAACTCGCAGGACATTTATGTGCGGCCAATTCAGCGTGGGCTGTCGTGCCGTGCTGCACCGAACCGGCTCCTGTGCCGAACCGGCTGCGCCAAATCGTCCAGGGCCGAACCGGCCGCCCCGAAATGTCCTGCTCCATGCCCCGTGTCTCTCTCCTGTTGCCCCCCGCTCATGCACCGTGTCTGTCTCCTGTACCCCCCAACTCCCCCCGCTCACGCCCCGTGTTTGTCTCCTGTACCCCCCCACCCCCTGCTCATGCTCCATGTCTCTCTCCTGTTGCCCCCCACCCCCCGCTCATGCCCAGTGTATGTCTCCTTTTCTCCCACCCCCCGCTCATGACCCGTGTCTGTCTCCTGTTCCCCCCACCCCCGCTCATGCCCCGTGTCTGTCTCCTGTTCTCCCCACCCCCTGCTCATGCCCCGTGTGTCTATCCCTCCCCCCACCCCACCCCCCGCTCATGCCCCGTGTGTCTATCCCTCCCCCCCACCCCCCGCTCATGCCCCTTGTGTCTATCCCTCCCCCCAGCCCCCGCTCATGCCCTGTGTGTCTCTCCCCTACCCCCACCCCCCGCTCATGCCCCATTTGTCTCTCCCCTCCCGCCACCCCCCGCTCATGCCCCGTGTGTCTCTCTCCACTTCCTCTCCACCCCCTGGTCATGCCCCGTGTGTCTCTCCCCTCCCCCCACACCTGCTCATGCCCCGTGTGTCTCTCCCCTCCCCCTCACCCCCGCTCATGCCCCATGTGTCTCTCTCCCTCCCGCCCACCCCCCGCTCATGCCCCGTGTGTCTCTCTCATCCCACCCACCCCCCGCTCATGCCCCCTGTGTCTCTCTCCCTCCCGCCCACCCCCGACTCATGCCCCATGTCTCTCTCTCCCTCCCGCCCACCCCCCACTCATGCCCCATGTCTCTCTCCCTCCCGCCCACCCCCGCTCATGCCCTGTGTCTCTCTCCCTCCCGCTCACCGCCTGCTCATGCCCCGTGTCTCTCTCCCTCCCGCCCACCCCCTGCTCATGCCCTGTGTGTCTACCCAAAATCGCCCACCCCCCGCTCATGCCCTGTGTGTCTACCCCTCCTGCCCACCCCCCGCTCATGCCCAGTGTGTCTCTCTCATCCCACCCACCCCCTGCTCATGCCCCGTGTGTCTCTCTCCCTCCCGCCCACTCCCCACTCATGCCCCATGTCTCTCTCTCCCTCCCGCCCACCGCCACTCATGCCCCGTGTCTCCCTCCCTCCCGCTCATGCCCCGTGTCTCTCTCCCTCCCGCCCTCCCCCTGCTCATGCCCCATGTCTCTCTCCCTCCCGCCCACCCACTGCTCATGCCCCGTGTCTCTCTCCCTCCCGCCGACCCCCTGCTCATGCCCCGTGTGTCTACCCAAAATCGCCCACCCCCGCTCATGCCCCATGTGTCTACCCCTCCCGCCCACCCCCTGCTCATGCCCCGTGTGTCTACCCCTCCCACCCACCGCCCGCTCATGCCCCGTGTGTCTCTCCCCCCACCCCCGCTCATGCCCCGTGTGGCTCTCTCCCTCCCGCCCACCCCCCTCTCATGCCCCGTGTGTCTACCCCACCTGCTCATGCCCCGTGTGTCTACCCCTCCCACCCACCCCCCGCTCATGCCCCGTGTGGCTACCCCTCCCGCCCACCCCTGCTCATGCCCCATGTGTCTACCCCTCCCGCCCACACCCCGCTCAAGCCCTGTGTGTCTAGACCTCCCACCCACCCCCCGCTCATGCCCTGTGTGTCTACCCCTCCCGCCCACCCCCCGCTCATGCCCCGTGTGTCTACCCCTCCCGCCCACCCCCCGCTCATGCCCCGTGTGTCTACCCCTCCCGCCCACCCCTCGCTCATGCCCACCCCTAACACCCACCCCCCGCTCATGCCCACAACCTCCCACCCACCCCCCTCTCGTGCCCCGTGTGTCTACCCCTCCCGCTCATGCCCACCCCTCCCTCCCACCCCCAACTCATCCCTCATGCCCACCCCTCCCGCCACCCCCGTTCTTGCCCCGTGTGTCTCAATCCCTACCGCCCACGCCCCGCTCATGCCCCGTGTGTCTCTCCCTCCCGCCCACTCCCCGCTCATGCCCCGTGTGTCTCTACCTCCCACCCACCCCAGCTCATGTCCCGTGTGTTTCCCCTCCCCCCTAACCCCCCGCTCATGCCCCGTGTGTCTCCCCCTCACCCTCACCCACCTCTCATGCCCCGTGTGTCTCCCCCTCCCGCCCACCCCTGCTCATGCCCCGTGTGTCTACCCCTCCCGCCCACCCCCGCTCATGCCCCGTGTGTCTACCCCTCCCGCCCACCCCCCACTCATACCCCATGTGTCTACCCCTCCCGCCCACCCCCCGCTCATGCTGCGTGTGTCTCCCCCTCCCACCCACCCCCCGCTCATGCCCCGTGTGTCTCCCCCTCCCACCCACCCCCCGCTCATGCCCTGTGTGTCTCCCCGTCCTGACTACCCCCCGCTCATGCCCCGTGTGTCACTGACTCCCGCCCACCCCACGCTCATGCCCTGTGTGTCTCTCCCTCCAGCCCATCCCCCCACTCATGCCCCGTGTGTCTCTCCCTCCCGCCCACCCCCCGCTCATGCCCCGTATGTCTCTCCCTCCTGCCCACCCCCCGCTCATGCCCCATGTGTCTCTCCCTCCCGCCCACCCCCCACTCATGCCACGTGTGTCTCTCCCACCCACCCCCCGCTCATGCCCCGTGTGTCCGCCCACCCCCCGCTCATGCCCCATGTGTCTCTCCCCTCCCGCCCACCCCCCACTCATGCCCCGTGTGTCTCTCCCCTCCCGCCCACCCCTCGCTCATGCCCCGTGTGTCTCTCCCTCCCGCCCACCCCTCGCTCATGCCCCGTGTGTCTCTCCCTCCCGCCCACCCCCTGCTCATGCCCCGTGTGTCTCTCCCTCCCACCCACCCCCCGCTCATGCCCTGTGTGTCTCTCCCCTCCCCCCACCTCATGCCCCCCTCCCGCCCACCCCCCGCTCATGCCCCATGTGTCTACCCCTCCCGCCCACCCCCAGTCATGCCCTGTGTGTTACAACTCCCGCCCACCCTCTGCTCATGCCCCGTGTGTCTACCCCTCTCGCCCACCCCCTGCTCATGCCCCATGTGGCTACCCCTCCCGCCCACCCCCCGCTCATGCCCTGTGTCTGTCTCCTGTTCCCCCCACCCCCTGCTCATGCCCTGTGTCTGTCTCTGTTGTTCCCCCCAACCCCCGCTCATGCCCCGTGTCTGTCTCCTGTTCCCCCCACCCTCCGCTCATGCCCCATGTCTCTCTGTTGTTGCCCCCACCCCCTGCTCATGCCCCGTGTCTGTCTCCTGTTCCCCCCACCCTCTCATGCCCCGTGTCTCTCTCCTGTTGCCCCCCCCTTGCTCATGCCCCGTGTCTGTCTCCTGTTCCCCCCAGCCGCTCATGCCCCGTCGGTACACCCCGTTTCGGCGTCGCTGGTTCAGCGACGGGATGTTTTGGCGTGCCGCACACCAGTGCACATCGCCTGCTGTTTAGGGAAACTTCAGTGCAGTGCACTGAAAATGCGAGTTTGAACTTCACCCCACACTATTTTAAAATGAAACTGTTCCCGAGCGGTTTCATTTTAAAATAGTGTGGGATGAAGTTGAAACTCGCCTTTCAGTGCACTGCACTGAACGTTTCCCTAAACAGCAGGCGATGTGCACTGGGGTGCGGCGCACAGAGCAGAATTGATCTGCCGGGTTCACAAGGGTGGGGGCTGTGCTGCTCAGAGCAGACTGCTCCGAGCAGCACAGCCCCCACCTTCGCGGGCCCGGCTGTGTACTCTGCGTGGCTGTGGTGCCTGCATGAAGAACTCGCAGGACATTTATGTGCGGCCAATTCGGCGTGGGCTGTCGCGCCGTGCTGCACCGAACCGGCTCCTGTGCCGAATCAGCTGCGCCAAATCGTCCAGGGCCGAACCGGCCGCCCCGAAATGTCCTGCTCCGTGCCCCGTGTCTCTCTCCTGTTGCCCCCCAACCCCCGCTCATGCCCCGTGTCTGTCTCCTGTACCCCCCCAACCCCCTCCGCTCACGCCCCGTGTCTGTCTCCTGTACCCCCCACCCCCCGCTCATGCCCCATGTCTCTCTCCTGTTGCCCCCCACCCCCCCGCTCATGCCCAGTGTATGTCTCCTTTTCCCCCACCCCCCGCTCATGACCCATGTCTGTCTCCTGTTCCCCCACCCCCGCTCATGCCCGTGTCTGTCTCCTGTTCTCCCCACCCCCTGCTCATGCCCCGTGTGTCTATCGCTCCCCCCACCCCACCCCCCGCTCATGCCCCGTGTGTCTATCCCTCCCCCCTGCCCCCCGCTCATGCCCCTTGTGTCTATCCCTCCCCCCAGCCCCCGCTCATGCCCCGTGTGTCTCCCCCTCACCCTCACCCCCCTCTCATGCCCCGTGTGTCTCCCCCTCCCGCCCACCCCCGCTCATGCCCCGTGTGTCTACCCCTCCCGCCCACCCCCGCTCATGCCCCGTGTGTCTACCCCTCCCGCCCACCCCCCACTCATACCCCATGTGTCTACCCCTCCCGCCCACCCCCCGCTCATGCTGCGTGTGTCTCCCCCTCCCACCCACCCCCCGCTCATGCCCCGTGTGTCTCCCCCTCCCACCCACCCCCCGCTCATGCCCTGTGTGTCTCCCCGTCCTGACTACCCCCCGCTCATGCCCCGTGTATCACTGACTCCCGCCCACCCCACGCTCATGCCCTGTGTGTCTCTCCCTCCAGCCCATCCCCCCACTCATGCCCCGTGTGTCTCTCCCTCCCGCCCACCCCCCGCTCATGCCCCGTATGTCTCTCCCTTCTGCCCACCCCCCGCTCATGCCCCGTGTGTCTCTCCCTCCCGCCCACCCCCCACTCATGCCACGTGTGTCTCTCCCGCCCACCCCCGCTCATGCCCTGTGTGTCCGCCCACCCCCCGCTCATGCCCCATGTGTCTCTCCCCTCCCGGCCACCCCCCACTCATGCCCCGTGTGTCTCTCCCTCCCGCCCACCCCCTGCTCATGCCCCGTGTGTCTCTCCCTCCCACCCACCCCCCGCTCATGCCCTGTGTGTCTCTCCCCTCCCCCACCTCATGCCCCCCTCCCGCCCACCCCCCGCTCATGCCCCATGTGTCTACCCCTCCCGCCCACCCCCAGTCATGCCCCGTGTGTCCGCCCACCCCCGCTCATGCCCCATGTGTCTCTCCCCTCCCGCCCACCCTCGCTCATGCCCCGTGTGTCTCTCCCTCCCGCCCACCCCCTGCTCATGCCCCGTGTGTCTCTCCCTCCCACCCACCCCCGCTCATGCCCTGTGTGTCTCTCCCCTCCCCCCACCTCATGCCCCCCTCTCACCCACCCCCTGCTCATGCCCCATGTGGCTACCCCTCCCGCCCACCCCCCGCTCATGCCCTGTGTCTGTCTCCTGTTCCCCCCAACCCCCTGCTCATGCCCTGTGTCTGTCTCTGTTGTTCCCCCCAACCCCGCTCATGCCCCGTGTCTGTCTCCTGTTCCCCCCACCCTCCGCTCATGCCCCATGTCTCTCTGTTGTTGCCCCCACCCCCTGCTCATGCCCCGTGTCTGTCTCCTGTTCCCCCCACCCTCTCATGCCCCGTGTCTCTCTCCTGTTGCCCCCCCCGCTCATGCCCCGTGTCTGTCTCCTGTTCCCCCAGCCGCTCATGCCCCGTCGGTACACCCCGTTTCGGCGTCGCTGGTTCAGCGACGGGATGTTTTGGCGCGCCGCACACCAGTGCACATCGCCTGCTGTTTAGGGAAACTTCAGTGCAGTGCACTGAAAATGCGAGTTTGAACTTCACCCCACACTATTTTAAAATGAAACTGTTCTCGAGCGGTTTCATTTTAAAATAGTGTGGGATGAAGTTGAAACTCGCCTTTCAGTGCACTGCACTGAACGTTTCCCTAAACAGCAGGCGATGTGCACTGGGGTGCGGCGCACAGAGCAGAATTGATCTGCCGGGTTCACAAGGGTGGGGGCTGTGCTGCTCAGAGCAGTCTGCTCCGAGTAGCACAGCCCCCACCTTCGCGGGCCCGGCTGTGTACTCTGCGTGGCTGTGGTGCCTGCATGAAGAACTCGCAGGACATTTATGTGCGGCCAATTCGGCGTGGGCTGTCGCGCCGTGCTGCACCGAACCGGCTCCTGTGCCGAATCAGCTGCACCAAATCGTCCAGGGCCGAACCGGCCGCCCCGAAATGTCCTGCTCCGTGCCCCGTGTCTCTCTCCTGTTGCCCCCCAACCCCCGCTCATGCCCCGTGTCTGTCTCCTGTACCCCCCCAACCCCCTCCGCTCACGCCCCGTGTCTGTCTCCTGTACCCCCCCACCCCCCGCTCATGCCCCATGTCTCTCTCCTGTTGCCCCCCACCCCCCCGCTCATGCCCAGTGTATGTCTCCTTTTCCCCCACCCCCCGCTCATGACCCGTGTCTGTCTCCTGTTCCCCCACCCCCGCTCATGCCCCGTGTCTGTCTCCTGTTCTCCCCACCCCCTGCTCATGCCCCGTGTGTCTATCGCTCCCCCCACCCCACCCCCCGCTCATGCCCCGTGTGTCTATCCTCCCCTGCCCCCCGCTCATGCCCCTTGTGTCTATCCCTCCCCCCAGCCCCCGCTCATGCCCCGTGTGTCTCTCCCCTACCCCCCACCCCCCGCTCATGTCCCGTGTGTCTCTCCCCTCCCCCCACCCCTGCTCATGCCCCGTGTGTCTCTCCCCTCCCCCCACCCCCGTTCACACCCGTGTCTGTCTCCTGTAGCCCCCCCACCCCCCGCTCATGCCCCATGTCTCTCTCCTGTTGCCCCCCACCCCCCGCTCATGCCCATTGTATGTCTCCTTTTCCCCCCACCACCCGCTCATGACCCGTGTCTGTCCTCCTGTTCCCCCCACCCCCGCTCATGCCCCGTGTCTGTCTCCTGTTCTCCCCACACCCTGCTCATTCCCTGTGTGTCTATCCCTCCCCCACCCCACCCCCCGCTCATGCCCCGTGTGTCTATCCCTCCCCCCCAACCCCCGCTCATGCCCCTTGTGTCTATCCCCCCCCAGCCCCCGCTCATGCCCCGTGTGTCTCTCCCCTACCCCCCACCCCCGCTCATGCCCCGTGTGTCTCTCCCCTCCCCCCACCCCTGCTCATGCCCCGTGTGTCTCTCCCCGCCCCCCACCCCCGCTCATGCCCCGTTTGTCTCTCCCCTCCCCTCACCCCGCTCATGCCCCATGTGTCTCTCTCCCTCTCGCCCACCCTCCGCTCATGCCCCGTGTGTCTCTCTCATCCCACCCACCCCCCGCTCATGCCCCGTGTGTCTCTCTCTCTCCCGCCCACCCCCCACTTATGCCCCATGTCTCTCTCTCCCTCCCGCCCACCCCCCACTCATGCCCCGTGTCTCTCTCCCTCCCCGCCCACCCCCGCTCATGCCCCGTGTCTCTCTCCCCCCGCCCACCCCCTGCTCATGCCCCGTGTCTCTCTCCCTCCCGCCCACCCCCTGCTCATGCCCCGTGTGTCTACCCAAAATCGCCCACCCCCCGCTCATGCCCCGTGTGTCTACCCCTCCTGCCCACCCCCGCTCATGCCCAGTGTGTCTCTCTCATCCCACCCACCCCCCGCTCATGCCCCGTGTGTCTCTCTTCCTCCCCGCCCACTCCCCACTCATGCCCCATGTCTCTCTCTCCCTCCCGCCCACCCCCACTCATGCCCCGTGTCTCTCTCCCTCCCGCCCACCCCCGCTCATGCCCCGTGTCTCTCTCCCTCCCACCCACCCCCTGCTCATGCCCCGTGTCTCTCTCCCTCCTGCCCACCCCTGCTCATGCCCCGTGTGTCTACCCAAAATCGCCCACCCCCGCTCATGCCCGTGTGTCTACCCCTCCTGCCCACCCCCCGCTCATGCCCCGTGTGTCTACCCCTCCCGCCAACCCCCCGCTCATGCCCCGTGTGTCTCTCCCCCCACCCCTGCTCATGCCCCGTGTGGCTCTCTCCTCCCGTCCACGCCCCGCTCATGCCCCGGTGTCTACCCCTCCCCCCCACCCCCGCTCATGCCCTGTTTGGTCTACCCCTCCCGCCCACCCCCCGCTCATGCCCCATCTGTCTACCCCTCCTGCCACCCCCCACTCCTGCCCCGTGTGTCTACCCCTCCCGCCCACCCCCGCTAATGCCCCTTTTGTCTACCCCTCCTGCCCACCCCCCGCTCATGCCCCGTGTGTCTACCCCTCCCGTCCACCCCCCGCTCATGCCCACCCCTCCCCCCACCCCCGCTCATGCCCTGTGTGTCTACCCCTCCCGCTCATATCCACCCCTCCCACCCACCCCCAGCTCATCCCTCATGCCCACCCCTCCCGCCAGCCCCCGCTCATGCCCCCGTGTGTCTCTCCCTCCCGCCTACCCCCTGCTCACGCCCCGTGTGTCTCTCCCTCCCGCCCACTCCCCGCTCATGCCCCGTGTGTCTCTCCCTCCTGCCCACCCCCGCTCATGGCCCCGTGTCTCCCCTTCCCCCTCACCCCCGCTCATGCCCCGTGTGTCTCCCCCTCACCCCCCGCTCATGCCCCGTGTGCCTCCCCCTCCCCGCCCACCCCCGCTCATGCTCCGTGTGTCTACCTCTCCCACCCACCCCCCGCTCATGCCCGTGTGTCTACCCCCCCGCCCACCCCACGCTCATGCCCCGTGTGTCTCCCCCTCCCACCCACCCCCGCTCATGCCCCGTGTGTCTCTCCCTCCCGCCCACCCCCCGCTCATGCCCCGTGTGTCACTCCCTCCCGCCCACCCCCACTCATGCCCCGTGTGTCTCTCCCTCCCGCCCATCCTCCGCTCATGCCCAGTGTGTCTCTCCCTCCCGCCCACCCCCCGCTCATGCCCCATGTGTCTCTCCTCCTGCCCACCCCCCGCTCATGCCCTGTGTGTCTCTCCCGCCCACCCCCGCTCATGCCCTGTGTGTCCGCCCCACCCCCCACTCATGCCCCATGTGTCTCTCCCCTCCCGCCCACCTCCCACTCACGCCCCGTGTGTCTCTCCCCTCCCGCCCACCCCCTGCTCATGCCCCATGTTTCTCTCTCCCTCCTGCCCACCCCCCCGCTCATGCCCCGTGTGTCTCTCCCTCCCGCCCTCCCCCGCTCGTGCCCTGTGTGTCTCTCCCTCCCGCCCACCCCTCGCTCATGCCCCGTGTGTCTCTGCCCCCCACCCCTGCTCATGCCCCCTTCCCGCCCACCTCCCGCTCATGCCCCGTGTGTCTACCCCTCCCACCCACCCCCCACTCATGCCCTGTGTGTCTACGCCTCCCGCCCATCCACTGCTCATGCTCCGTGTGTCTACCCCTCTCGCCCACCTCCGCTCATGCCCTGTGTGTCTACCCCTCCCGCCTACTCCCTGCTCATGCCCCGTGTCTGTCCTCTGTTCCCCCCACCTCCCGCTCATGCCCTGTGTCTGTCTCTGTTGTTCCCCCCATCCCCGCTCATGCCCCGTGTCTGTCTCCTGTTCCCCCCACGCCCCGCTCATGCCCCGTGTCTCTCTGTC
Organism: Ambystoma mexicanum; assembly: GCF_040938575.1. Lineage (NCBI taxonomy): Eukaryota > Metazoa > Chordata > Amphibia > Caudata > Ambystomatidae > Ambystoma > Ambystoma mexicanum. The sequence continues at coordinate 1,125,600,148 of NC_090921.1, forward strand.
TTTTTCCCCCCACCCCCCTGCTCATGCCCCGTGTCTGTCTCCTGTTCCCCCACCCGCTCATGCCCCGTGTCTCTCTCCCTGTTGCACCCCCGCTCATGCCCCGTGTGTCTACCCCTCCCCCCACCCCCGCTCATGCCCTGTTTGTCTACCCCTCCCGCCCACCCCCCGCTCATGCCCCATCTGTCTACCCCTCCTGCCACCCCCCACTCCTGCCCCGTGTGTCTACCCCTCCCGCCCACCCCCCGCTAATGCCCCTTTTGTCTACCCCTCCTACCCACCCCCCGCTCATGCCCCGTGTGTCTACCCCTCCCGTCCACCCCCCGCTCATGCCCACCCCTCCCCCCACCCCCGCTCATGCCCCGTGTGTCTACCCCTCCCGCTCATATCCACCCCTCCCACCCACCCCCAGCTCATCCCTCATGCCCACCCCTCCCGCCAGCCCCCACTCATGCCCCGTGTGTCTCTCCCTCCCGCCTACCACCTGCTCACGCCCCGTGTGTCTCTCCCTCCCGCCCACTCCCCGCTCATGCCCCGTGTGTCTCTCCCTCCTGCCCACCCCCGCTCATGCCCCGTGTCTCCCCTTCCCCGTCACCCCCCGCTCATGCCCCGTGTGTCTCCCCCTCACCCCCCGCTCATGCCCTGTGTGCCTCCCCCTCCCGCCCACCCCCGCTCATGCTCCGTGTGTCTACCTCTCCCACCCACCCCCCGCTCATGCCCCGTGTGTCTACCCCCCCGCCCACCCCACGCTCATGCCCCGTGTGTCTCCCCCTCCCACCCACCCCCCGCTCATGCCCCGTGTGTCTCTCCCTCCCGCCCACCCCCCGCTCATGCCCCGTGTGTCACTCCCTCCCGCCCACCCCCACTCATGCCCCGTGTGTCTCTCCCTCCCGCCCATCCTCCGCTCATGCCCAGTGTGTCTCTCCCTCCCGCCCACCCCCCGCTCATGCCCCATGTGTCTCTCCCTCCCGCCCACCCCCCGCTCATGCCCTGTGTGTCTCTCCCGCCCACCCCCGCTCATGCCCTGTGTGTCCGCCCACCCCCCACTCATGCCCCATGTGTCTCTCCCCTCCCGCCCACCTCCCACTCACGCCCCGTGTGTCTCTCCCCTCCCGCCCACCCCCTGCTCATGCCCCATGTTTCTCTCTCCCTCCTGCCCACCCCCCGCTCATGCCCCGTGTGTCTCTCCCTCCCGCCCTCCCCCCGCTCGTGCCCTGTGTGTCTCTCCCTCCCGCCCACCCCTCGCTCATGCCCCGTGTGTCTCTGCCCCCCACCCCTGCTCATGCCCCCTTCCCGCCCACCTCCCGCTCATGCCCCGTGTGTCTACCCCTCCCACCCACCCCCCACTCATGCCCTGTGTGTCTACGCCTCCCGCCCATCCACTGCTCATGCTCCGTGTGTCTACCCCTCTCGCCCACCTCCGCTCATGCCCTGTGTGTCTACCCCTCCCACCCACTCCCTGCTCATGCCCCGTGTCTGTCCTCTGTTCCCCCCACCTCCCGCTCATGCCCTGTGTCTGTCTCTGTTGTTCCCCCCATCCCCCGCTCATGCCCCGTGTCTGTCTCCTGTTCCCCCCACCCCCCGCTCATGCCGCCGTGTCTCTCTGTCTTTCCCCCCACCCCCCTGCTCATGCCCCGTGTCTGTCTCCTGTTCCCCCCACCCGCTCATGCCCCGTGTCTCTCTCCTGTTGCACCCCCGCTCATGCCCCGTGTCTGTCTCCTGTTCCCCCCAGCCACTCATGCCCCGTCGGTACACCCCGTTTCGGAGTCGCTGGTTCAGCGACAGGATGTTTTGGCGCGCCGCACACCAGTGCACATCGCTTGCTGTTTAGGGAAACTTCAGTGCAGTGCACTGAAAATGCGAGTTTCAACTTCACCCCATACTATTTTAAAATGAAACTGTTCTCGAGCGGTTTCATTTTAAAATAGTGTGGGATGAAGTTGAAACTCGCACTTTCAGTGCACTGCACTGAACGTTTCCCTAAACAGCAGGCGATGTGCACTGGGGTGCGGCGCAGAGAGCAGAATTGATCTGCCGGGCTCACGAGGGTGGGGACTGTGCTGCTCGGGGCAGACTGCTCCGACCAGCACAGCCCCCACCTTCGCGGGCCCGGCTGTGTACTCTCTGTGGCTGTGGTGCCAGCATGAAGAACTCGCAGGACATTTATGTGCGGCCAATTCGGCGTGGGCTGTTGCGCCGTGCCGCGCCGAACCGGCTCCTGCGCCGAACCAACCGCATCAAATCGTCCAGGGCCGAACCGGCCGCCCCGAAATGTCCTTCTCCGTGCGCCATGTCTCTCTCCTGTTGCCCCCCACACCCCGCTCATGCCCCCTGTCTGTCTCCTGTACCCCCCCACCTCCCCCCCACTCATGCCCTGTGTCTGTCTCCTGAAACCCCCCACCCCCCGCTCATGCCCCGTGTCTCTCTCCTGTTGCCCCCCACCCCTCCCGCTCATGCCCAGTGTCTGTCTCCTTTTCCCCCACCCCCCGCTCATGACCTGTGTCTGTCTCCTATTCCCCCCACCCCCCGCTCATGCCCCGTGTCTGTCTCCTGTTCTCCCCACCCCCCGCTCATGCCCCGTGTCTCTCTCCTGTTGCCCCCCACCCCCTGGTCATGCCCCGTGTCTGTCTCCTGTACCCCCCACACCCCACTCATGCCCCGCGTCTTCCTCCTGTTCCCTCCCACCCCCTGCTTATGCCCCGTGTCTTCCTCTTGTCACCCCCTCCTATGATGCCCCTTGTTGACCTCTTGTTCCCCCCACCCCCCGCTCATGCCCCGTGTCTCCCTTCTTTCTCCGCCTACCCCCGCTCATGCCCTGTGTCTTCCTTCCCCCCACTCCACGCTCATGCCCCGTGTCTCCCTTCTTTCCCCCCCACCCCCTGCTCATGCCCCATGTCTGCTCTGTTGGAACAGGGCAGACACGGGGCATGAGCGGGGGTGCGGTCCCCACCTTGCCCTACCCCCGCTCATGCCCCGTGTCTCTCCTGTTCACCCCCACCCCCGCTCATTCTCTGTGTCTGTCTCCCTCCTTTTCCCCCCACTCATGGCTCGTGTCTCCCCTGTTCACCCCCACCCCCGCTCATGCCCCGTGTCTCCCTTCTTTCCACCCCCTGCTCATGCCCCGTGTCTCCCTCGTGTTACCCCCCACTCAAGCCCCGTGTCTCTCTCCTGGTCTTCCCGAACCCCTGCCGATGCCCTGTTGTGTTCTCTTTAGACACCCTGCCTTCCCTTTCCCTGGTGTCCATCTTGGTAAAAGATTTTCCTTCCTACACCGGGACGCCTGCCTGCGGTGTCCTGGTTTGGGAAGAAAAATCTTTTTTTTTTACCAACCCAGGTTCCCACTTTGAGAACCTAGGATGATAGTGGTCTTCCTGTATTGAAAAGGACGTTATGGTTACGTTGCACTCATAAAAAACTATGAAATTTAGTAAAAAAGAATGTGTTAAAGTGACTTTATGGTTGAGTTGCACTAATAAAAACCTATGAAATTCAGTAAAAAAACTTTGTTAAAGGGACGTTATGGTTAAGTTGCGCTACTAAAAACCTATGAAATTTAGTAAAAAACGTTGTTAAAAGGATGTTATGGTTAAGTTTCGCTACTAAAAACCTATGAAATTCAGTAAAAAAACTTTGTTAAAGGGACGTTATGGTTCAAAGTAAAACCGAAAAACCTCTGAAATTCGACAGTTATGGTAAGCTAAGCAACCATAACTCGCACCAACACCGTGCACTGCTAAGACTAACACCCAGGACATCAAAGATGACATCACAAATGTCATTGATGACATCACTGATGACATCACATGTCTGGCTCTCCCTTTTTTCCTTTACTAACATATCTAGGCCACATGGTTTTCTTCAGTAACAGTCAGGACCTAAAAATTGAAAAGTTACTATATATGTAGACTTATCCTTCAAGTATGTTCTTACAGTAATTCCCTTAGGGTCCAGTCATATCATATGAAACATATACATAGGGGAAGACACAAGCTTGAAAGACAGCAATCCTTTCTGTGCATGAAGATAATCAGTAGAGTTATCGGTTGTATACGAATTGTTCGTATTACAACTGTTCGAATGACAATTGACCTTTTCACAATTGACCGAATTGTGAAGGTCAATTGTAACATATATGCGGGGGGAAACCCCCCGCAACCCCTCACCCAACCGAAACCTGCCCAAAACCCCATATATATATATATATATGTATGTATGTAACCAAAGTGATATATATATATATATATATATATATATATTACCAAAGCGATATATATATATATATATATATGCGGTCAATTGTGAAAAGGTGAATTGTGACCCTTTAAATTCGGTCAATTGTTCATTCAAACAATTGTAAACGAACAATTTGGGTAATACCGAGTTATCAGCACTTTCTGATAGATCTGTTGTTTTTTTATTACTGTACTTTCCCTGTATATGCTCATATTTGTATACATTGTACTCACACTACTTTCCTTGGGGTCCTGTCACATCATGTGATACATATACATAGGGTAAATAACAGCTTTCAAACAGAGTAATCATTTCTCTGCATGAAGATAGTCAGTTAGGTTATGAATTGTTTCCACTACTACTTCTGCTTTTTTTACTTACTTCACTTTCCCTGTATATACCCATATTTGTATGTGTTCTTTTCTCTTTGTGTTTTGTCTATAATAATGCAAGTATGTAGTAAGTGGGTTTTATTACCTACTTATCACATGTTTCACAGTATGCAAAACTCTAATAAGAAAACAGTTCTCATTTCACTATTCAAAATGGCAAGCTTATGAATATTGCACCTCCATCATGTATGCTGCACACAATAATGCCTATGTTTCTACATGAGTACCTTACTATACTGGATGGAACTTCATAATAGAATGCTATTTATATCAATGCATTGCTTAATGCACTAATTAGCACTTGATATTTATTCTAATGATCATTGACACTTTTTTATTAACATTACAATAAGAATCCCTTGTACAGACTTTTCATGAAAGGTAAATGCACATGTGATGTCATCAGTGATGTCATCAATGACATTTGTGATGTCATCTTTGATGTCCTGGGTGTTAGTCTTAGCAGTGCACCGTGGTGGCGTGAGTTATGGTTGCTTAGCTTACCATAACTGCCGAATTTCAGGGGTTTCTCGGTTTTACTTTGAACCATAACGTCCCTTTAACAAAGTTTTTTCACTGAATTTCATAGGTTTTTAGTAGCGCAACTTAACCATAACGTCCCTTTAACAAAGTTTTTTCACTGAATTTCATAGGTTTTTAGTAGCGCAACTTAACCATAACGTCCCTTTAACAAAGTTTTTTTACTGAATATATATATATATATATATATATATATATATATATATATATATATATATATATATATATATAGTTCAAATCCATCAAATACATTTTTAACTTTGCAAAACAACCTACTTCTTGGTTCAGTGAGACCGGGGGGGATTCAAAGAGAGGGGCGTGATATAAGGGTACATCATTCAGAAATAAAAGAACTTTAGACATAAAAATATATAATTAAGGGTTCCAACTGGTCATCTCATGCCAGGCATTGACCTAGGTGGAGTGCTGGGTTGAAACCACTTACAGATTACTTACTGGTAATCTTCATTACTTATAGTCCTGCAGTTCCTTGTCACAGAACTTACGTTATCTCCTCTTCCGCACGGCTTATTATGACTGGGGCATTAGAGTGGTCAAGTAATTTATGCAAGCCAGGATAATGAGAGTGTTATATTCCTAGGGAGGTAATAGCAATAGAAAAGGGGATCCTGGAAGACAGGTGGGCTACCTCATACCTACGTACAGTGATGAGGAAGAGCAGGACTAGGGGTAATGAAGGATACCATACTGGTCAGTGATCGAAGCAGGAGCGACTGCAGCACTGATCCAGATGATATAAGAAGTACATGACCAACATTGGAATCCCATGCCCAAAGATGTCTAAGAGCACATCCTTGCAACAATGAACATTGATTACCAGGGGCAGAACTAGACTTAAAATTCTTGGGAGTGTTGGAGGAGAGGGGACCCTAAAAGGTTGAGAGAGGGGCTAACTTCAGAGACTTTGTGGGGAGTGTCAAACCTACTTGTCTGGGGGTGTTCTCGGCTATGGCATGCCTTGTGTCAAGATAGCAGCGCATTTTGCAATTTAAAGGACCTCAGGCCGCTGATACTGCCTCTCATCATGATAGGATCGAAGGACAAGTATACATTTGTATTGGTACTTGACAGCATGGTAATGCTGTGGTTGGTATGGGGTTGGCTTAGTTCATTGTGCATGCCCAGCTGTACAGTAGTATAATCCCATGTAAGATGCAGTCTCACGACTGTCTTAAACTAGTAGGCCACATGGATATAAACTCAGCTTTAAAAAGTAGCTTTATTTGTGAATCACTTTTTTTCGTTGGCATACTTGACCAAATGTGGTGTTTGGAGCATCTAACTTTTTTACACATTTTATCAAGGCTTTTCTGGTGAAGCATCAATGTTAAAAGCAGGTAACTCTCCCATTCATATCACAATTTCAATTGCCTAAAAATGTATGAACACGAAAGTGCATTTGCTAGAAATACAGATTTTACAGAAGTAACGGTCGGGACTTGGTTAACAACGCAGCCCCAGTCACGTTGAGCCGGCTCTGTAGGGGAGCTTGGGCAAGACAATGTATCGCAAAATCGCATTGCGCCCCTGTTGATTATGTGCACCAGCACCTTGAAGAGTCTCGTGTGCTAGCTGGAATTACCAATAACGATCTCGGACCCAAATAACCTGACAGAGTCAAAGAATATGGCAAAGTACTACTTTATTATCAGCATAAAATAAAGTAGGGCAATCTGGCAAACAACAAGCTGTAGTCCACACAATCTCAGACCCAAAATTGATTGTGCAAAGGTTTTATACCTCCATATGCATCATTTATGATGTCATTCTACATGGCAAACTTTAAAACCTATTGAAGGGAGGGATTGGTTAAGGGAACACATATACCTATATATCATGTAAGTATTAACAATATTACTAGATGCCCCTTATCTGGTGGGCATGCCTTGAACCACCTCTAAATAGGTATAATACTGATTATAGAAGAATAATGGCAGCGGATTGGTCCTTGCAACATTGTATAGCAAGTTGCTACATAGACAACCTTATTGATTGGCATGCTTTACCAACCTTGGACTTTTGGTTCGCTAGCAGATGGTAAGCAAAATGGACCCCAGGTGCCGAGAGTAATATCAGACTCCTCCCCACTTCCCCAGTTAGTCCATCATCTCTCATTGGTCCGGCCCACAGTCAAGGCTTCTCTTTTGTAGTGGACCTTTCAGCCTGCCTTTATTCTGGGACTTAAGGGAGCGTAGGTACACCATCATCTTTGTCTGGAGCTTAATGAATATCCCTTGTTTTTGACTTCTGAATCACGTGTGAGGAGACCACAAATTTGTCCATTTCAAACTTCTATTTACTGCAATTTGATTCAATTGTACTGAGTGTCATTACTCCTTTCGGCCTCCAGAGACCTGCTCACTCCACCTTGCATAGGCTTTTTGCATCTTTAATTGTCCAATACTTGGCTCTTGCAGATGTTTTTACCCTTTACTTAATCTAAGAGAAATATGTCTTACGTACATGGCTTATCCTTTTGACTTCCCTTGTGTCTTGCAATTATTCCTTGAAGTATCATCCTTGATTCCAGGCCAATAGACTCCTTTTTATTCTTCACACAAAGCTGTTTTTCCAGCATCTTCGTAATCTGCAGTCCAGGTCTGACTCCGAGGTAGCTTAATTGGTTTTAATATGAGTCCATCGTCCATCATTCCATCATGGCCGTCCTAGCCATGTGATGTTTTCTTCTGCAGCAAGCTTCTATATGTCTCCGCTTCAAAAAAGGTAGCAGGCCCTCCTCTCCAAAAAGAACATGGCATGATAACCTGTTCTGAGATAAGAGTTTGCCTCACACGCTTTTTGCTTACCATACCTTTCACAGATGGGAAATAACCATTTGTATATCAGTCTTTGTCCCGCCCACATGGGCAGTCCAGCACCGAAATGCTATGGCAATTCCTCTCTGAACAAGAGTACCAACAGCAACCCCATACACGTGGTTCAGCCTTGTTGGGCCTCATCAGTGAGTTGAAGCTGTGCCTCTTTGAGCACAGTGAGCAGGGAGTCCACGTCTGGTTGCCCCCAGGTAACTCAGGGTGACCAACCCCAAGTTCCTTGCAAATACTTCAAAAAAGGTAGCAGGCGCTCCTCTCCAGAAAGAACATGGCGTGAGTTATGGTTGCTTAGCTTACCATAACTGCCGAATTTCAGGGGTTTCTCGGTTTTACTTACCTGTTCTGAGATGAGAGTTTGCAGCACACACTTTTTGCTCATCATACCTTTCACAGATGGGAAATATCCATTTGCATATCAGTCTTTGTCCTGCCCACATGGGCAGTCAAGCACCGAAAAACTTTGTGTTGGTCACCTTGGCAAGGGAGTACAGGACACCCTGGAAGAAGGAGAATGGGTAGCTACAATGTCAGAGAAGTGGGAAGGATACATCCACCATCTAACCACATAACACCTCCATGTGGATCCATATTCGCCCTAGATTGTTTGTGAATTGCACATGCATTTTTAAAAAATCATTACGTTCAAGAAAACACCAACAATAATTTTAAAAGGTGTCTACATTTCAAATTACTTTATTTGTAACAGAAAACAAGGGTTTCCATGTATACGTGACATAACAAATATTGAAGTTCACAAATATGTAGTTTTACATCTAGACAGATATAAGAGACTGGTAATTGATTATTCTTCAAGAGTGACATGTTCCCAACGCGTTTCAGACAAATGAGTCCTTCTTCAGGAAAGTACCTAACTCTGTCTTCCTGTGTGTCAGTGCCAAATCATGCCCTCTAGTCTTAATAATTGATGACTCAGCTAACTGTATGTCAGTATGATCTCAAACTATTTTCAATATTACAAATTAAATTGCACCGTTCCGGCAATCGTTTTTTTATGTAGAGTAGACATAGCTCTTGCTCTTAGTGTGGTACATGTATTTAGAATGAATATGGTCGAAATAAACCCCACTGGAAGAGAACATGGATGGTAGCATAATCTCACCACACCCTAGGCCAGGATTGTTCGTATATAGAACAACACAATAATCAGTGCCCTGTGTTGGCACAGTAGCTGGTTTCCTAGCTTTAGACACCATCTGGCACACCAACACAGATAAGTGAAATACGATGGTGCATCCCATTTACATAGCATATCATTTCATAACATTACATAATGGAGTGATAGCCAGTGACGTAACACAAAATGTGGGGGCCCCCTTGCAAGCCATTCTGAGCCCCCCGCCACCCAAATCAGCAACAAATCACAGGTCACGCCAGACTCTGGGTCGGCCTAGATTGTCACGCTTGCGCAATATACAGGAATATGCTGCTGAAGGGGTAAGCTACCCACTGCACTAGGAGAAAGATATAAATATACATTTTAATGCAATATACAGCTCACGTTCTGAGAACAATTGGTCATAAAGCCACAGTGTTTGCAATTGTTTTGTAGGGTAACACCAATCCAAAACATGTAAGTCACCAACAGTGCACAGGAACATTAATGCTTTGCTATTAAAAATGCCATGCCACATTGAAAACATGTCCCACTGGCTGCACAATGTAGACCAGTGTAGACACATAATAACATTACAGTAAAGCATGCCAGGCCACATTTAGACATACCTAGACTGTTTGCACCAAAATGCCAGCCAAAGCAATAACACTCATCAAGAAGAGAGCACACATTAAAGCCTGCGTCTCCGCGGCCTCTACCAACACGGCCAAACGCTTTAAAATCTGCAAGGAACTGGTCAATCCTGTTGCAGTCTCTACCTCTCTTGTTCCCTCCAAGGCCCTCTGTACGGCTCTGACCTCTCACTTCTCCGTTAAATCTCAGTACATCCTGTCCTCTATCTCCTCTTCCTCTCCCTCTTCCTCTCTCATCCCCCTTTGGCCATCTTTACCTCTCCCCCTCTGACAACACCTGACGAGGTTTCTAGACAAGTCCAATCTATGAAAGCGTCGTCCAAACAGGTGCTACCCTGCTCCTCCAGGACCATCAAGGACCATATTGACACCCTCGCTCCAGCATTGGCCGATTTCTGTAATCAATCTTTAGCCACTGGAACGTTCCCCTCTCCCCTTAGGCACTCCCTTGTGCACCCCCTCCTCAAGAAGATGTCTGCTACTCCTACCTGCCCAGCAAACTATTGCCCAATCTCCATCACCCCTTTCTTAGGCAAACTCTTTGAAAAGCTTGCCATCTCCCAGCTTACTCTCTACACTGAATATGTTGGTTATCTCCATGACCATCAGTCTGGCTTCAGAACTGCCAGAGGCATTGAAACTGCTCTCCTGAACACCCGTGAAGATCTGCTCTCTAACCTTGATTCCAGCATTCCTTCTGTCCTCACCCTCCTTCTTTCCTCTGCTTTCGACACAGTCAACAACGCCATCCTGATCAATCGACTCAATGAGAACCTGGGTATCACGGATCAGGCCCTGGAGTGACTGACCTCCTTCCTCTTGGACCGCCCACCCCCTCCCAGGACCAACCTGGTCCCAATCTCTCTGCCACCTCTTTCTTCCTGTGGCCTTCCCCAGGGCTCTATACTCTCACCCTGGTTTTTCAACATGTACTTGGCCCCTTTGGCCCACCTGATCTCTACCTTCTCCTCTAACTGTCAGTGTTATGTGGATGACTCAGCTTTCCTTCAGGCTCCCCTCTGCCTCCTCTCCTCTCTCTCTCATTCCTGACTGTCTATCCACGATTCAGGATTGATCTCTGCCTTAATGCCAGTAAGACAGAGATCCTTCTCATTAGGACCCTGGCACCAGCTTTCCCTCTCTCACTCTGGCCGTCTGCCTTGGACCCTCTTACTTCACCTTCCTGCGAGGCAAAAAACCTTGCTGTCATCTTCTATGCCACTCTCTCTTTCTCTCATTACATCTCGGGTGTCACCAAGAAGTTCCACTAACTGCTGCTCCTCCTCAAAGGGACTCTTCTGTTTCTCACTTTCCACCAGAAGCTCACTGTCGCCAGAGCCCTGGTTCTCTCTAGGCAGGACTACTGCCTGCAATAGCCTATTTTCCATTCTACCTTCCTCTACTCTCCGTCATCTGCAACTAATCCAGAACAGGACTGCAAGACTTATCCTTGGCCTCAAGCCCAGGGATCATATCTCTCCAGCCCTGAAATCTCTCCACTGGCTCCCGGTGGCTGCAAGGATCATGTTCAAGGCCCTTTGCATTGTCCACAAGGCTTTCTGGTGCCAGGACTGGGGCTTGCACTACATCCAATGCTCTCTTCCAAAATACCTTCCTTCTCGAGCCCTTTGCTCAGCTACCTCCAACTCTCTAAGGGTTAGACGATTCTCCAGGCAGAGAGTGGGGGGGGGTAGATCTCTCTCCTCTGCTGGTGCCTCCCTCTGGAATGGCCTCCATGCCCCTTCAAACTTGAGCCGGACCATCTGAAGTTTCAAAAGCAGCTCAAAACTTTCCTTTTCTCCTCTGCTTTATCTCTCTGCCTCCGCTGCTGACCTACCTGTCTGCTGTACCAACCGGTTGCTTGTATACCCTCAGAATCTCCAGGCTCTTTCTCGTTCGGTCCCTCTTGCACTGTCTCCGTGCCTACCATGCACTTAGGGGCCGTAACTGTAACCCTGCAGCCCCTTGTTCTCCTTGCATTACCCACAGCTGTCCTGCCCTGGATGCACTTACTCAGAGCATTGCAGCCCTGTTTTCCCCTCCCGCTCCCTTGCCCTTACTCCATCCCTTTCCTCTTGCACCTCTCGTTCTCACAATGACACAAGGCCTAGTGATATTGTTTGTCTTGTCCTCCCTCTATCTTCCCTCCCTTGTCTTGGCACGCATTGAAACACTTTTGTAAAGGCGCGTTATAAATGACTTTTATCATATCATTTTATCACAGATGCCCAGAAAAATATACAATGCCGCAGTAAGAAATGGCTAGACTGGCAGCACCCAAATGCCAATCTAGCAAGGAAACGACACTTAGCAGGACTGCTTTATCAGAATTCCCAGTTAAAAGAAAGTCATAACAAACTGAGGAATGACTAGACTGGCTGCACCAAAATGCCTATCTATCCACTAATAGCACATATCATGCCTGCTTAGCCTGGACATGGACAACCATTATGATTTATCACACAATCTCGCCCCCCCACACATCCCCTCTCCCTCCCACCCCCTACACCTACCTCCAAAATCAGCTCCTTGGCCAAGAAATACCTCCATGTCCCTCTTCCTTGTCCCAGAGCTTAAGTATGAGGCTCCTTGCCTCATAGTTAAGTACTGGGATGAGGAAGAGTGGGACTAGGAGTAATGATGATTACAGGTAGCTAAGTCAGGCATTACCTCCATGTACCTCTACTTCATCCCAGTACTTGTGTATGAGGCAGAGTACACAAGTACTGCCTCATACATAAGTACTTGGATGAGGAAGAATAGGGCTAGGAGTAATTAAGGCATTAAACGCAAGTAGTGGCGCAACACCATTGAGTTGACTGGGCTTCAGCACTCCCCCCCTGACATTTTGGGCTATTTTGACGCGACCTGGCTGACCTTTAGAGCAGTTGCCGGACAGAACAGGACACAGATTTTAAAGACACGGTTTTGCTGTTAATAAGGGCCCAGCAATTACCAACGTAAAGCATTTCACTGTTAGTACCTGCATTCAAATGCCACATTTTTTAGGCAATTGAAATCGCGATGTGGGTCTAGTACTTGCATGCCAGGGGAGTGATTGGAAGGGTAGAGAGAGAATAGGACACTTGAAGAAGAGAGTTAACTGCTTGTAGCATTGAAGCTGCACTAGAATAGTCTCATTATAATGCGTAAAGAAGTTAAATGCCCCCACACAAATAAGTTTGCTCCTCCCTACCACCCGTGAAGTTAGCGCCTCTCCAAACATTTGAAGGGTTAGCCCCTGTAAATGTAGATTTTGTTGTGCCCCTGTACACAAGCACACACATCATTCACCATATACACACCCAGCCATCCATACTTTTAAGTGTGCACCCTTTCACCATATAGGCACACTCAGGCAGCCACCCGCGCATTTATGTATGCACCCTTTCACCATACATTCGCACCCAGGCAGCCACCCATACATTTAAGTGTGCACCCTTTCACCGTACACGCACACACGCACACCCAGCGACCCATACATTTGTGTGCACCCTTTCACCATACACTCACACAGGCAGCCACTTATACATTTAAGTGTGCACCCTTTTACCATACACTCACACACTCACACGTCATGGGGTTGAGTGGATCCCTATTACTTCAAAAAACAATTGGGGCTCATTACGGGTCTGGCAGAAACCATGCCGGTGCTACCGGTGGGTTGCCGCCAGACCCGTAAAAGATTACCGGCGCCCAACTTCCCGGTGCCACTGGGCTCTTCCAAGTCTGGTGGCTGGGAAATCAGGCGCCAGTAATTTCGGTAATCCCCATTCCCGTGGAGTCCCATATGACTCCATGGGATTGGGGACACGGAAGCACCAGCACTGTTTTTAACGGTGACGGTGCTTCCGTGACGGGTCTGCCTACCGTGGCCGCTATGCCCGGCAGAGTCAGACCTGTTGGGCACAGCGGCCCCAGCAGGTAGACCTGTAACATGCCAGTCTGGAAATAACAATGCCGGTAAGATTACCAGCACTGTTGTTTCCTGGCCGCTATGATCAGAATGATCCCCATTGTTTCTTTTTGAAGTCACTCTAACTTCATTAAGAAATGATTCAGTTAAGGACCGAACCATAACGAAAATAATTTCTTTGTGAAGGCAGAGTGACTTCAAAAATAAACTATTTATTTTTGAAGTCATAGGGCTCCACCTCCGGCCTAGGGTCTTCCATGTCATGGGTTGGGGGAAGTCCTCGGCCTTCAAAAAGAAAGTTTCGTTTTGTAGTCACCCTGCCTTCATAAAGAAATGATTTCTGTTACTTTTTTTTGTTGAGAAAAGAAATCGTTTTTCTTTTCTTTTTTTTTTCTTCAAGTGGGGCTCTGTTACGCCAGTGGGGATAGCTTAGGGGCAACGGGTTTGTCTTGGAAGCAAGACAATGCATAGCAACACAGGTTTGAATCCCGGTCTCACACTTAGAAACTGGTCTTGGTATAAAGCCATTATAAAAGAACAATTACAATTATAACATTCCCCGAATAAGGAGCAATAACCTTCTTTCGAAAATATGAACCCTAACAAGTGGACCACATGCCTTGCAGGAGGCAGGCACTGTGGAAGCTGCCATGGTCTGGTGTGTTCATGGCATACCCCACACCCTCTCACCAGCCTGGGTCACCTGCATATTCAACATTTGCCTCACCATTTCACCCGCCCCACTGAATGATGATACCACATGATACTTCCCCTCCCCATGAAGGCACCCAGATGCACCCCCAGCTCCTTGGTGTACTGTATCTTCAGTAGCTCATCTGCTGCATGGGTATCACTGCAGCTGGTCCACCCTCTTTGCATTACTCAGCACAAATCCCTACGCTACAGGCACACCTTTGGTCTCCTGCTCACTCTTCGGGTCTGTGACTATGTCCCACTGGACGTGCTGCTTTTTGTGTCCTCTTTTTCCTCCTCCATGCTCACTGGGGAATCTTGGCTGGATAATGATGGAATGACACAGGATGGGTAAGTAGCAGGCTGTATAGACGTTCAACAAAAATGGGCACAAGCCGACATATCTAAAAGCTCAAGGAGATTTGCACACATTGAAAACCCTGCAATCGATGGCAAGTAGAGACACACCAATGTGCATTGATGTCAAATGTCCTAGGACATACCAATGTCAAACAACACAACACCTTACCACTCCTATTCAGTGCCTTGTGAGGACTCAGCTTAACATCACTTACACATGGTTACATCTTACATGCTTCATGTGGGATGTAGCATGTTAGTGCCATACAGGGCGGCACATACAACACCAAACAACTCACGACATAAGCCCTGACCAATGTGTACCAATTTGTGAGTTCTGCCCACATACATGAAAGTATCTGAGGCACATAAAACAGAGATATTGGACAATAAGAAACAAAGCGTATAGCATACTCATATGGATGGGAGCAATGCTCACCTGCTTCTAAGCTGGGCCTGAATTGTCAGGATCTTGGTGAGCAGTTAGAGGTTTAATCTTCCAAATATGCAGTCTGATGAACTTGTGGGGTCCCATTGCCTGGTGGCTGCCTTAGTCCCCTTTGTCACGTAGTGCACCAATTGTGGACGCAAAACAAGACAAGATTCTGGAGTTCAATAAAAAGTGATTTATTAGGAAACAAAGAATAATGTGGTCCTGATGTGGGAGGTAGCGGATAACCAAACACAACTTCATGGGCAACCAAAATGAGCTTCCCTACAGCAAGAGCGACAGTCCTTTTGGGTGCACATCAACGAAGCACAGGGACAAATAATCTAAGGGTCAGTGTTGAATTTGAAAGGCGCAGTTCAAACAAAGTCTCTGAATCAAATCCTCCCCCCAAGAAAGTTACTCATGATGCTCTTGGTTTAGCCTTCATGGCCCTAATCCAGTCCATCGAGGCCCTTAGTCTTTGTATTCGGGTTGTGGGGTTTGGAGTTCCTGAACCCTCATCTCTGGTTATAGCTGTTGGGGGGCCTCCAGGTCCAAAGACGTTGCTGGGTCAACCTAGACTCGGGTCTCCTTCAAAACACTGAGTGGGTAGGGTAGCTTTTCCCCAAGACTGGCCAACTCCTTCCACAGTGTAAGATTGGGCTGGGTTGGGTCTGGTGTCTCTGACCTTCTTGCTATCAGGTCTTGGCTCTTGGGAACTTGTACCCGACTACACTTAATGGAGCCTTGATGGCCCACGATGTGGTTGCTCTGTCTTGTTCCACCCACCATCTCTATTTTCTGTAATATCGGCTCTGGGCCAA
This sequence comes from Ambystoma mexicanum, assembly GCF_040938575.1. Taxonomy (NCBI): domain Eukaryota; kingdom Metazoa; phylum Chordata; class Amphibia; order Caudata; family Ambystomatidae; genus Ambystoma; species Ambystoma mexicanum. Next base: position 1,125,616,155 of record NC_090921.1, read on the forward strand.
CCTGTGAAGGCCAGGATCCAGCTGCGATTCCCCAGTGCATTGAGACAACTGGGTTAACCTATCAGGTTAGCCTGCTGTCAGTCAGCAGTAGTGAAAGTGAAACCGCTGACTCGCAGTGCACCATTGCTAAAAGGTACTTATTGTGCAATCATTCAAAGTATTAGAATACAACTGAACTTCTAATTTGTCTTTTCTTGTTTACTCCAGTAACTCTACTGCTGTGAATAGTGTGAGACTGTGAATCTAAATCTTGAAATACTGCAAAAGAAAACGTTACCATTCTTGTTAAATTGCTGAGTCGATTCGAAATTGCTTAGACCCTTGGATTCATTGCTGCATGCTGGAGGAGATTTAAACTCCAGCACACAGTGTTTATTCTTTGCTCTTCTGACTACTTATCTTTGCGCATTGCTGGAAAAACTTAGCCTTCTTGGGCCGCACGTGCACACATCCAATTTGGAACTACAGCTCCCAGAACTCCTAACGTCGATCTTTGGGAAACATCAGGTGCTTCAGCGCTGGCGCTTCCGTGACGAAGCCGGTCTACGCTGGTCCACGGCGTCCATCGGAGTGTCGGCAGAAAAAACTGCTATGTTCTCGACAGACCTGAAATAAACCATCAGGTATGGGTTTTCCTAAAATATATCAATTGTTGGCACAGAAAACACAAATACAAAACGAACAAATAGTTAAAGCATACCCAGGCACTAGAAATGATGCTAACAGCAACATTACTCTAGGAGACACTCCAATACCCATTGAAGACTCGACTAAAAAAAAATCAAACGCTCATCTGAGTAATATCGACCTGAAGCATGTACACACGGAAAATGTCAAAGTCAAAAAAATAACCCAGCGCCCACTCCTACCGACTTGCCACAACTAAAAATAGGACTACTTAACACAAGATCACTAAACAAACATGTTCAGGAAATTCATGACTACATAGTTGACGACAAACTTGACATCCTTTGCCTTACCGAAACATGGCTGCAGGAACCAATGGGACTCACCATTGATACTGCAGTACCTCCATAATACACCATCTTCTTTAGAAAGAGAGAAACAGGAAAAAGAGGTGGAATGGCGATAATCGCCAAACAAAATCTTAACCTCTTTCCATCACCAATACAATGTACTGGATGTGAAACTCTGCTTCTCAAACTGACACCTACCCACAACAGCTGCCTTAACATTATAGTCATGTATACACCGCCCTCGTTGGTCTCAGACTTTAATGATGAAATCACGCAAATCCTAAACAACCTCAAAGCACCTAATACAGGAACGATACTCCTTGGTGACATTAATAGATGGCGAGGAAACACCAAAGACCTTGAAGCCATCAATCTAGAAGAGGATCTATTAAACAGCTCTTACTCCATAATAAATAACTAACCTATCTCCATCTCAGGAAACCAACTTGATTGGATAATTAGTAACAATGTTGAGACGACAAACCCAACAACCTACCCATGTATTTGGTCAGACCATCATAAAATCGAAACTACATTAACACCCAAACAAAAAATTGTCAAACCAAATAATATCCCAAACAAAGTCAAAGGGAGGAACTTAAAGAAAATCACAACCTCTATTCTTTCTCAAGGAATAAATCATATCATGAACACCACATCAAATAATGGCACTTGTGACAAAATAATAAAAACCTATAATGACCATTTTCAGGAGCTGTTAGATCTCCATGCTCCCGTAAAAGACAAACAAGTGAGGCCTAATATAACGACAAATCTCTGGTGCTTAAACAAGAAAAAAGGAAGCTTGAAAGAAAATGGTTAAAAGACTCCACCGAGGCCAACAAAACCAATTGGAAAAATGCAAACATCAAATATAAAACCAAACTCAATGAACTAAAAAAAAACATTACAACGAACAAATCACCTCTGCCTCAAAGTCCACAGGGAAACTCTTCCAAATATTGAAATCCATAGAGAAACCAAAAGCCCTTTCCCCACCATTCCTTCCCACAGACATAGATTGCGAAAGGGTACAGACGGCTTTCCAAAACAAAATTCTTAAAGCTAGGGAAACAATAACAAAATGCAAGACAACTAGCCCCCCTCCCCAATCTACCATTACCAAAGAAGAAACCCAAAAAAATCACAGCCCCAAATTCCAGTTTACACCAATCACAATGGACAATATGAGGAACATATTCACTAACACAAACTGTACATCCTGGACAGAAAACATACTACCACCAAAACTGATACTAGACAACACAGAAACATTCATGCAATTCCTCACAAGAATGGTAAATGCCTCCTTTAGGGACCATACAGTACCTGCAACCATCAAAACAGTCACAGTTACACCTCTGCCCAAAAAGCCAGAACTAAGCCAACAAGACCCCTCTAATCTCAGACCTATCACCAACTGTAACTTTTTACTGAAAATATTAGACAAAATCGCCACAGAACTATTACAAGAGTATGCAGAAAACAATAATTGACTTCATCCACAATAGCCAGGATTTAGACAAGCCCACAGCACAGAGTCAGCATTAATTGATCTACAGACTGAGATGCTGGGACTACTGGACCAGGGCAAAGCAGGCCTGCTGATCCCGCTGGACCACTCGGTAGCTTTCAATCTGCTGGATCATCGGAAACTCAGAGAGGACCTAGATCTAGTTGGAAATTGCTACCAAGGAGCCATCAATTGGGTGACCTCTTTCCTTCAAGATAGACAATCCAAAATAATCTGGGGAAATCACGCATCATCATCCAAACCAGTGGATTGTGGCGTTCCTAAGGGAGCTAGCTTTTCCCCACTGTTGTTCAACCTATACCTGCGGTGCTTATGCACCCTGTTGACCCATCTCAGCATATTCTTTACCATTTTCGCCGATGATACTCAGCTGGTGCTTGAACTCAGTGGAGACTACAGCCAAGACAGCAATAAACTAACATCTATATATCACGCCATTGAATCCTGGATGAAGGCAAATTTGATGTGCCTAAATGGCTCCAAAACAGAGCTCATGATCTTTGGCTCATCTCATGCCATAAAAAACTCAGCCCAGCCTATTCCACATTTAACGTAAAAGAAACACCCATCGTAGTATCGGAAAAAGTTAAAATGCTAGGCATTTATTTGCAGGCATCACTGGGAGCTGAAGCCCAAGCAGCGTACCTTAAAAGGAACTTTCAATACCATCAGAAACCATTGAGGAAAATCAGACGCTTACTAGACAAACAAAACATCACAACAATCGCCAGCGCCATCATACTCTCAAGGTTAGACTATGGAAATGCTCTGCTGTTGGGTGCTAGCAATAAATGCCTAAAACAGTGCCAAATCATTCAGAACAACGCTGTAAGAACCAGAACCGGCAGAACAAATAGAGAGCACATCACAGGAGAGAGGAGAGACCTTCACTGGCTAGCCATAGAGAAACACATAACATTCAAATCACTGACACTGGTACATCGCTGCCTATATGGAAATGCGCCAACATACCTTAAGAAGCAATTCAAGAGATATGAACCAAGTCGAAACCTCAGATCTACAAACAAAGATCTATTACAAGCCGTGTCAACCAAAAGGACAAAAGGTCTAGGTAGGGCCTTTCCGGCTACAGCAACAGCCAAATGGAATAAACTACCAGTGACACTAAGAGCTGAAATAAACCTCTATTGTTTTTTAAATAAATCTGAAGAACCTACTCTTCAAATAAACCACTGCTAATTTAACCTTCCAACACCAAATTGACCTTCTTTGCTGTCCCGTCACTAAGTCCTTGACTTCATGTAATGCGCTCTGATGCCTGCGGGCTGCAGCGCTACACAAACACATAAATAAATAAAATAAATAAAAATCACTGAGAGACTTTTCTCCAGAGAGCACGGCCTGCAGGGTGATAAAACACCTGCCAGGCCAGGGGCTCAGGTGAAAAGTCCAGGCAGCAGCAAAGTTGGAGAGAGAAAAACAAATCACCGGGTCAGGCTCCACTAAATACACCCAAACCTCTGCCCCCAGCATACTTCCCAACTCCTACCTGTAGTTGTTGGAGTGTAAGCCTGGAACCTACTTGCAGTGCACCAGTCGGTGAGGGTTTGGTGGGATGACAACAGTTCCAGTAAAGATGTCAGAGGTCGGTGGTCCGCCAGAGGAGAATTCAGAGTTGTAGGTATGGTGATGAAGGAGAAACTAACCCGGGCTGAACGAGGATGCAACTAATTCACCCCCCACTGGAGGCTGCTGACTGTTCTGTGTTGTTGAGAATCCACAAATATGATCCAAAATACCAGAATCCAATGACGCTGTGAAGAGAGTTCAGTGTTCCAGAAGGAAGTACCAGATGCTGAATAATGTGCAAGAAATGCAAGCAATGTAACGTGCTTAGCAGGAGACAGTTTCACATAGAAAGGGAAGTGCTGCGTTGCCTCACACTCAGCAGGGAGGACCTGGATGCATTGATTAGCTGCGAAGGGGGGCTGAATAGCCGAGGCAAGGGCAGGGCTGTCAGAAGATGTGGTGAGGCCCGGGGCAAAACATTTGGTGAGGCCCCCTTACAGTTTTTTGCACTCGGCCAGCGGCGGCATATCCGCACACAGGAGACTTGAGAAAGCTACCCTTGAGTTTGTGTGGAGGATCCCAAATATGGTTTATTACTACTTTCTCTACTGAAGAAAGGTTCATGCCAGACTAACTTTTTTATCATATGAATAAATATATATAAGATGGCATGAGCTCTCCACTGCGCCACCTCCAATTCTCTGAGGGTCAATCACTTTTCCAAGCAAAGAGTTGAGGGCAGATCTCTTTCTTCGGCTGGGGCCTCCCTCTGGAAACAGCCTCCCTGCCTCGCTAAAAACGAGGAGCACCATCTCCGGTTCCGGAAGCACCTCAAGACCTGTTCATTTGCTTCTGCCTTCTTTCTTCCTCTCCCTTGCTGATCACCTGCCTGATCCATGCACTGGTCACCTGGTCAAGCTCTGAATTCGGGCCCAGGTCCATGCCTGTACGTCCTATTGCAATCCCGCACTGCCTCTTGGCTCCCCTGCACTTGTGGTCTGTATCTGTAACCCTACAGTCCCCGCTCTTGCTCGTATTGTCCACCTGTTGGCTACACTTATGAGTACTCACACTTGCCACCAGTTGGCTGCACTCTTGTTTCTACTTTGTTCCTGCACTTCTGCATCCTACCCCACCCTCGGCACTTCTCCCCTCCCCATTCCCTGCTCTTGTACGATCTGAATGACACAAGGCCTAGTAAGATCTGTGTTTTGTCCTACTCTTTTGTTTCTCCCTCCTTGCCTTGTCGCGCCTAGAAACACTTGCATACAGGCACGTTATAAATGCCATATAATATAATTAAGGAGCACCCTGCCCCTGTTTGCGCATTAAAACACACATCATACACAGTGACAAATGATGTAGAGTGGAGGCTGGTACATTTCTGAACTTAAGAGGCTTAAATGTTTGTTCCAATTAGTCAGGATCAACAGAGCACAGTGAGGGAGCCCAAACCAAAGGGTGGCTTGGGGGCGGGGGGGGGGGGTTCTCACTCCCAAGAAAATGTTTGAAACATTGGGTTAAAAGTATGCATTTTATAGCACTTTCTTTGCAAAATTGGGTAGAAATCCACACAGTTTGCAATTAGTTTTGTATGGAAGCACATGGAAATTCCCAATAGTTGCAAATCACAAATTGTGCATAGGAACATTTTCCAATACATTTCATGCCGCCTTTCCACACGGGATATGCTAGTATAAACATATATTCATGCTGGTTGTTCTAATTATGTTGAAGCAGGCTGCATCAATATTTTCCATTATTACCATGTACGGATTCCCAACCAGTAAAAATGCCATGCCACAGAAAGTATATCCAGGCTGACTGTGTACCATAAGTGTTATTACTGGCTAGATTGGCCTACATTCAAAGTGGGCCAATTTAGCCAAGTAGTATGTTTGCTTTAACCTTGATGCATAGTCCTGTGCATCAAGGGTAAAGCAAAAAGAGCACTGGCAATGCTAACAGTTTGGGCATTTGTGTAGGCATGGCAAAGGCACTTCTGTATTGGTATTAGCTGGCCATTGATAGTGCCAGTGCAAAATGGTTTGAGTACCTGAGCAGCTAATAGCAGTGCCTCGTAAATGCCTAATACTTATACATAAGCCAAAACTGTTGGCTTTGCCAATGCTTATTTTTAAAAGAATTTCAGCAAAAGACATGCAGGGTGTTTTTAAATTGAGTGGCCAAAGGCAGACCTGATTAAGACATTTTTATTACACCAGTTACGTGTTTACAACTCCAATGAAGTCATGAACTCTTAGAAGACTCCTTTGAGGAAACACTTGCAGGCACATTGAGGGCAAAGTTTGATGGCTAGCCATGTTTAAAGCTAGCCCAAAGAGTTCCAGTGAGGAGTTGTTTTGGGTGGGGAGGACAGGGACTGGGTAAGAATGCCATAGGGATAAGCATGGCCATGAGAAGTCATTTCACTTTTAGCACCTGCATTCATATCCATACACTTTTAGGTAATTGAAATCGTGATGTGGGGTTAGCACTTGCATGCTAGGGGAGTGATTAGAAGGGAAGTGGTGACATGAGACACCTCATTCTCACAGCAGTCCTTAAGTGTGATGTTTCAGAAATGAAGCCAAGAGGTAGCTGCTTGTAACATTGAAGCTTCACCAGAATAGTCTCATTCGAAAAGTGGAAAGATTTTAGGTGCCCCCACACAAGGAAGTTTGCCCCTTCCTCACAGCTACTGACGTTAGCACCTCTCCCAACATTTGAAGTATTAGTCCCCTTTCCCCCCTGACATTTTAGCCTAGGTGCACCTCTGATGCCATGAGCCCAGCCCTTAATGAAGTGGCCCCCAGGGTGGCTACATTTAGGGGTGGTGCTGAACACACACTCACAAAAAACACTTTCACCCATGCATTCATCCACCAGTTACACAACTCCATACATGCATGTATACATAAAACCAAACACAGCATTGACACAAACATCAACATGCATGCATGCATTCATACATACATACACATATACATATTAATTTAATTTAAATACACATACACACTTTTAATTTAAAATAGAAAACACTTACCTTACCTCCATGCACCCTTAAAAAGCATCCACGCAGCCGACACGTAGACATGCTGCCTGACAAGAGAGAACTCCTCTCCCATCAGTCAGCGGGGTCACGCTGAGCAATGTGAACACACTGACTGACAATAGAGAACTCCTCTCCCATCAGGCAGCGTGGTCACGCTGAGCAACGTGAACACACTGACTGACAAGAGAGAACTCCTCTCCCATCAGTCAACGTGGTCACGCTGAGCAACGTGAACACACTGATTGACAAGCGAGGAGTCCTCCCTAATCAAGATGAACACACTGACTGACAGGAGAACTCTCCTGTCAGTCAGCGTGGTCATGCTGAGCAACGTGAACACACTGACTGACAAGAGAGAACTCCTCTCCCATCAGTCAGTGTGGTCACACTGACAACATAACACACTGACTGACAAGAGAGAACTCCTCTCCTGTCAGTCAGCATGGTCATGCTGAGCAACGTGAACACTGACTGACGAGAGAGAACTCCTCTCCCATCAGTCAGCGTGGTCACACTGACAACATGAACACACTGACTGACAAGAGAAAACTCCTCTCCTGTCAGTCAGCGTGGTCATGCTGAGCAACTTGAACACACTGACTGACAAGAGAGAACTCCTCTCCTGTCAGTCAGCATGATCAAGCTGACATGAACATACTGACTGACAGGAGAGGAGTCCTCTCCCATCAGTCAGTGTGGTCACACTGACAACATGAACATACTGACTGACAAGAGAGAACTCCTCTCCTGTCAGTCAGCATGATCACGCTGACATGAACATACTGACTGACAGGAGAGGAGTCCTCTCCCATCAGTCAGTGTGGTCACACTGACAACATGAACACACTGACTGACAAGAGAGAACTCCTCTCCCATCAGTCAGCGTGGTCACACTAACAACATGAACACACTGACTGACAAGAGAGAATTCCTCTCCTGTCAGTCAGTGTGGTCACGCTGAGCAACCTGAACACACTGACTGACGAGAGAGAACTCCTCTCCCATCAGTTAGCGTGGTCACACTGACAACATGAACACACTGACTGACAAGAGAGAACTCCTCTCCTGTCAGTCAGTGGGGTCACGCTGAGCAACGTGAACACACTGACTGACAGGATAGGAGTCCTCTCTTGTCAGTCAGCGTGTCCACGTTTTCAGCTGAATGACGGGAGGCAGCAGAGCTCACTTCTGAGCCCTGCTGTCTCCCATTATTTTGCTGTTTGTTGCGGAGCCAAACGGCTTCACAAGAAACAGCAAAATCATTGCAGGGGCAGCACAGTCCCCCGTGTGAATAAAGGACACGGGAGACTGTGCTGCCTTCCACTTAGGAGAGGGGGCCGCGAGGCCCCCAGCAAGCGCGAGGCCCGGGGCAGTTTGCCCCCCCTGCACCCCCCTCGTGACGGCCCTGGGCAAGGGAAACACGACAGTACGCCAGAAACAGACCAACAGTAAGCAGAGGCGTTGTAGCAGAAACAGTTAGCGGGGGTCAGGGAGCAGGCGTTCAATCCGAGGGGAGCCAGGCGTCGGAGACCAGAAAAGGGTAAGCAGTAGCAATCCCAGGGATGGAAGCCAAAGGGTCAAGAATACGAGAGTCCAGAACGAAGACAAGCAGGATACAAAGTACACGGGATCGAGCAACCTTGCAGGGCATATGCAACAATTAAGGAGCGTCGCTTGGCAACCATCTGCTGTTAAATACAGTAGTTTTCGAGCTCCGCTAGCTGCGTGATGACGTGGCGATGCAGAAGCGATGCAGAAGCGACCCTGGTGCAAGAGAAACTGGGAAATGTAGTTCTTCGCCGCCAAAATGCCTCTGAGCCAGGCACCAGGGTGGCAACAAGCGGTCTGCAACATGGGTAAACCTAGTGGTTCTATTGTGCAAACGTAGATGGTTCATGACAGTAACCCCCTGCAAAGGGCCCCACCCCAGCAGGAGCACAGATGAGCCAGGTGAAAGGCCTGTAACAACCAGGGGGCATGATTGTTGACAGCGGGATCCCAGGACCTGTCCTTGGGCCCATAGCCCTTCCAGTCGACGGGAAAGTGACGGGCACCGTTCCTCACTTGGGTGTCCGAAATGGCATGGATCTCGTACTCATCTTCTCCATGAACGGTAACGGGAGGTGGCACAGCCGTGTGCCTGGTACACTGAACAACGGGGTCGCAAGAGGGAGGCATGAAAAATTGGGTGCCACCGCTGGGGCAATGATAAGCAAAAAGCCACCGGATTGATACGAGCAGTAATCATATAAGGACCGATGAATCGCGGGGTCACCTTTTTCTTACCAGGGATCTGAAGGTACCTGGTAGACAGCCAGGCTTTGTCCCCAGGGTGCCAGGAAGGGGATGGGGCATGATGTTTATCAGCTTGTCACTTGGTGCTTTCTTGGGCAGCCTGCAGATGCTGTGAAACAGTTATCCTGATGAAGACAAGGGAACGAGCCATAGCAGAGGCTACAGGCACTTCCTGAGGTGTAGGCAGAAGAAGAGGTAGGGTCACAGGATGTTGTCGCTAGAAGGCATAGAATGAAGAGCAACCAATAGCAGAGTCATGTGAGTTATTATAGGCAAACTCAGCCGTCCCCAAGACTGACAACCAGTCAGATTGATATTGTTAACATAGACATCTAAGTAACTGCTCCATCATGGCATTGACTCACTCTGTCTGGCCATCTGTCTGCCAGTGATATGCTGAAGAGAAGTGAGTATCAATGCCTAGGGATTTAGTCAGGACCAGCCAAAACCGAGAGGTAAACTGTGACCCTTGATCAGTGATAAGGATAGAGGGTAAACCAAAAAAACCGGACAATATTTTCAAAGAACAGAGAGGCCAGCATCACAGCGGTGGGTATTCCAGGACATGGGATAAAGTGTGCCATCTTGTAGATTGCGTTGATTACAACCCAAACAGTGGTCATACCTTTTACGGGAGGCATCTCCACAACAAAATCCATGGAGACCATGGATCAGGGCCTCTGTGGTATAGGCATTCGTTGCAGCAACCCCAGAGGATTTCCGGTCTTGTTTTTTCACTGGGTGCAGATAGCACACTTTGTAATATATTCCATGACGTTGTTTTTCATATGTGGCCACCAACACCAACGGTTCAGTAGATCATAGGTTTTCTGTTGACCTGAATGTCCCGCTAGCCGGGCATTATGGGACTATTACAGGGCGAGTAAAAAGGTTTGGGTGTCTGTTATGTACAACAACCCTCGGACATAAGGCAGGCCCTTGGTTACTTGTGCTATCATTAGTAGGAGCTTGGTAGTCCTTCACCCAACAACAGATCCCGTCCAGTAACAGAGAAGAAATGGTAAACACACAAAGGACCGAGCCCTTGGGCAAGAGGGCAACAACAGAGGGATCCATCCTGATCTCTTCCCCCAGCCTCGACAATGGTCAGCCTTGCCATGCAGTGGGGCCGGACGATAAGTCACCATAAAATCGAACATGACAAAAAACAAGTGACAGCGGATTTGATAAGCATTGGTACACTTGGCATGTGTCAGGGCCTGCAAGTTACGGTGATCGGACCAAACTGTAATGGGATGTCTGGCACCCAGGAGATGGTGTCTCCACTCTTTGAATGTGGCTTTTATGGCCGGGAGCTCATGCTCCATGATGGTGTAATTTTTTTCGGATGCCTGGAATAGTAGGCCACTGGATGCATATGTTGTGTGGTAGAGCACTGTTGTGACAAAATAGCCCCTATGGTTATAGCTGAGGCATCTGCCTTGAAGATTTATGGTTGAGATGGATCCAGATGTTGTAATACTGAAGCCGAAGTGAACGCCTTCTTGTCTGGAAGGCAGATTGTGCTTTAGTTCCCCAAATTAATGAGACTGACGGACTAGTGAGACGGGTGAGGGGTGCCACGTTGGCAGAAAATGAGGCAATGAAACAACTGTAGAAATGTGTGAATCTGAGGAAAGATTGCAGAGCCTTCAAAAAACAGGGACAGGTCAATTCAGAACCGCCTGGACTTTGAAATCACTCATGTAAATCCCTACAGAAGACAGTACAAAGCCAAGGAACTCTACAGAGATAGCGTGGAAAACACAGTTTTCGTGCTTGGTATAGAGGATGTGGTCCCAAAGCCTTTCGAGAACCACGCAGATATGCTGGACGTGTACCTCCAGGGAGTCAGAAAAGATATGGATATCGTCTAAGTGGACTATGACAAAGCAGTCCAGGACATCACGGCATACATCATTAATGAAATGCTGAAATGTGGCAGGGTCATTGCACAACCTGAAGGGCATGACAAGGTATTTCTTTAAACCGTACTTGGTCTTAAATGCGGTTTTCAACTCGTCTCCCTGCCTCACTCTGTACAAGAGGGAGGAGCGACCTCTGACGGGCCCATGTGATCAGAGCTCATCCTCGAGTACTTTAAGACGAGATAGCTGCACCATGAGGTGGATGGGTGTTCGGTGCAATTGTGGGGTCAACAGGACATGTGAACATTGTCTCAGGGTGTCCAATGGAATGTTCCATTGGATACATGTGGGGTGATTCATCTGTTTGTATATATCTATGTATTTGATCTCCCATATTTACTATTATTGCCATCTCCAGGGCTTTCTTGCTGACCTTTTTACAGTAGCTTAGTGCTATTTTCAGGACACAAATAGCTGTCAGGACCAGTACCAGTATGGCTAGTAATATTTTAATTGTGTTTCAGTTGTCCACCACTCCTGACACCATTCCAGGGATAGAAATTAGGATTTGCTGACAGGATCAAAAAGCAGCTCCTGGCTATTGGGCATTACCAGTTAGCCAGAAGTTACCTTTGGGGTAGCAGCAGCTAGTAGATACTGTGTAGAAAATGTGACTTGTGTGCAAGATGCATGCTCATCTTTTTGTCTATTATATATAATCCAATATGCTTTAAATGTCCCAATGGGTTGTCCTTTATTCTCTTTTCTGCACATTCCTAAACCTACACAGTTAACTTCACATATCTATGATTGTATGGCACCACTATCCTGGGGAGTCAAAAGTAGCTCCTGGTCGCTGTTGGTTTTCAAGATAACTAGGCTCCTCTTGGCTATATCCAGGAGCTAAATAGCTCCCAGCTGCTGGCAATTTCACACCCTGCCCATTCTGGTGGTTAGCTCTTGTAAGGTCGTTATGGCCTCTGTAAAGGTCATTTTGTTCATCGTTTGCTGGTGTGTACATACAGCAAGATGGGGCTATATTAGTGCAAACACCCCCCTCATGTAAGTTATCTGATTGAGGACATACCTTTTTTGAAGAGACATTAATTTAACTGCTATCAACTCTGCCTTTATTGCATTAAATCCCTTAACCATTGCGTTTATTGTCTCTAGTAACTCCCATCTGGTTATTTGAAGGTGGTTGTCATTAGATACTGCTTGCAAACCAGAACAAGATAAGAGGTAAAGAGTATAGTTGTTCTACTGAACAATGTATGGTTGTCTGGTATGTCGTCAAAGGCATCTATTGATTTTGCAGAAATTAATTCTCCCTCTGAGTGTGCTTTAGGGTGAGAGATCCTTTCTTTCTCGTGTTTGAATGTATCAAAGGAAATAATCTATCTGCACCTCACTCTGTGGCAACACTAGAGCCAGTGAACCTATCATTACTATGGAGCATATCCCTCCCCAATTTGGAGGCAGTTGCATACATGCCTTCAAACCAGAAGCCCAAAAGTGGCCCATTACTACAGCTGTACTCACCATCATGCCTGGTGCATCAAAAATGTGTTGACAATCTTCATTCCTTTGTACTTTCACTGACCCATTGTTCCTAAAGCACAGGTCTGCCTCTTTCAGCTGTATTTAGGAACTGGTCCTCCTTCATCTCCTACTCTGGTAAGCTATTTAGAATATTGGGTCCATTATTTGAGGCAAACCTTGTTTGCAGTCTCCACAACCACTATTGGTTTTAAGAGCCTTGCAATCCATCATTCCATGAAGCCATCCTGCAGCATTAAATACATCTACCATTAAGTGTAACTGTGGTCTATTTCAGCAGCCAAGTGTTTGTTTCCCTTTGGCATCAGAGCATTGCAACATTTTATGGTCTTCTATTCTCCCCTTTTTGGGCCTTTGAGTTCATATTTCATTACTTTATGATGTGTGGTAACATTGATCATCTTTATGAAACTGTCCTTACAAGATGTATCTGCTTTTGTCAGCCACCGTATAGTAGCCCACCTGCCCCAAAACTGTGCTTTTGTTGTGCATAGTGCTAGATATGTCAAACAATGTACTCTGTGTGCAGGCCGTTCTGTCGTGATGAACACTCTACAGTTGCTCATGGCGTATGGTATGAGGGAACAAATAAAACAGCTCTCATCAGGCTTCTTCCTTTCCACCTTCTGTATGTGCTGATACGGCATGCTTTTTGTGACATGGTGAGAATTATTAAAATACTGCATCATGTCATTTATGACATATTGCACATTTCTTTTTGATCTTTTGATTTGTGTGCTTCCTTTAAGAGACATTTCAGGTATTCTAACTGTTGTCATTAAAGGATCTATACTTATGTTATCGTCACTGAATACCATAGAAATATTATAAGAATCCTTCATTGCCATACATCTAAGGAAATATAAACAACAGAATGCAAAAAAGAATGCCCCAATATTAATGTCAACAGTGTCTATCTTTTGTAGTTATCTATGTCTATAATCCTATTTGAGCAAAAAGATAAAATGTTTTATATTATTTAAGAAATGTATGTCTCTCTCTTTCTCTTTTTCAAAAGAAGTAAATACTCACCAAAAAAACCTAGTCAAAAATAAGAGGAGATTTATTTCTGAAACAATATATATGTTCTCTAGGTTGAATAACAAAACTGTCATTCAAATGTTGAATATTCCTGAAAAAGGATGAGTGTTCAAGACAAAAGAAAGGATCAGACAAAACTAAATGTCTATGGGGAACATTTGATATCCTTCTTGGGATGGAAAAAACCAAACACTGTCTCTATTTTTCTCATTCTTCTTACTGCCAGTTCATCCTGGTCATCCTTCATGTCTGAAATCTTTGCACGTCTTCTTCTTTTGGTCCTCTGTATCTTCTGACAGGGGGTGGCCTCCCCACAGTACTTCTCAATGTCGCTCAAAAGCAGCCAAGCTCTCTTACCCCTACTTTTTACTACTGAGTGTGTTGCTATCTCGACCGTGTAAAGCCCTTCAAAACTCAACTTGTGCCACTTTCTAGTGAAATTTAGACAAAGACCAGGTCTCCAGGGTTCAAAGGGTACAAAGGAAGAGGCTGTAATAAACTAACTCGGTAAAAATGTACATTTCAATCTTTGGTGAGTTTTGATGAGCCCACATTTCTTGCCTGCACCTGTTAAGAGATACATTTCAGAGTTAGACATAGCCACCAAATATCATGCATCACTTTTCCAAGCACTGGAATTATCAGCGTCTGTCTGTGCACTTGTGGGTGGAGCAATTGGAATATTCATTCTATGTTATGTTACTTTGCATTTATATAGCGCCTTATGTACCATTGGTATGATCTCAAGGAGCTTGTTGGTTGAACACCCTCGGGAACCGTAGTTCAAGTCAGTAGAGAGGGAGAGAGGGTCATAAAGTGCATGTGTGCACCGGATATGTGTGCAGCAGGTGTGGGACTCATATGATATCTGCTTCTTAGCGGTAGGTGTGGTGGTTGGGAGATCATGAGTATGTGTTCATTCTGGCAGGGTGATACCAGACTGATTCTTGGTGTGTTATGCCTGAGACGAACGCCTAGGCTGGCGGGTGTGCAGCCAGTTGTGTTTAGTTAGGATGGGGAGTATGTGGCAGGTGTTAGTATGAGAACAGCTATACCAAATGTGTCATAGTATCGCTGTGTTCTAGTTGAGTGGTGGTGTATAGAAGAGAGTAAGCGTGATATGGTGGTTTTCAGTAGGTGCTTGAGTTCGAGCGCCTTCAAGCTCCATGCATTCCATGCTCATCAACCGTTCCATGCACTCCAACCATTCCGTGCACTCCAACCGTTCCATGCACTCCACTCCAACCTGTCGCCAGTTCATGAGGTGTCATGTGATGGCAAGAGGCCGGCTGATTGCATAAAGCAAAAAGAGCCAGTGGAAAGCAATGTGTTGCAATGCATTATAATGGAACCCTGGCATGTTTGTTCTTGGACATGGTTCCACATGCTTTTCAGTTTGAAGGATCTGGTGGCTGGGCGGCCATGGGGTCTTCTTCCATGCAATAAAGCTTGTTTTACTTACCATACCGCTTCTTCCCATTACTTCACTGGTGACGAGGATCAAGAGGAAGGAAGCGGACCCACCAAACCCACGCGTGCTGCCTCTGCCGCGCTGTGAATATTAAGCCCAGCCGTGGCAAAGCAGAAGTGCGGCTCCAGTACAAGGCGAGCTGTGCTCTCCACAACTGTTTTGTTCACAGGCAACGCAGTGAGTGTCTACGTGCATCCGTGTCCTGTCCCCCCCCCCAGGATTTCGGGAAGGGGCAAGGGCAGGTGAGCGAAGAGGAAGCAGTGGTTTAAGAAGATGCATGGTGAGAGCTCAATAAGGTCTAAGGAAAGGACTCAGTGCTGTGACTGTGTGTGGCGGCCGTTTTGGAGTTACCCAGCAACATCATTGTGAAAATATGTGATTTTCAATGGTGTGAATCAAAAAATGAAACTTGAATACCGTGAAAAGTACATAAGCAGGGCGAGATGGCCTTGAACAGAATGTACTAGAAGTCTCGAAAGTAAATGCGTCATTTGCTAAATTTGTTCCGTTCAGTTTTAAGGTTGCAACATATATCTAGTGCTTCAGACAAATTTGCGAGAACTATCTAGTCTTGCTAAATTAGCATAGGAAGTTATGTGTTTTGGGAAGTTTTTATGTCCAATGGGAAACAAGTGATTTTGGACCTTTAAGTAAAATGGCCAATCAAAGCCTATTAAATATAAGTTTCATACTAGCATAAAATCATTGCACATTTGTTGTCATGGATAAAACATGTATAATTATCATGTATAAAACTGTGATGTATGAAGTACAAAGTTGTGACATTTCCTTTTTCAGCTGTAAGAAGCAGTGATTAAACAAATGTACTTCTAGCCCGCTGTCTGTCTCTGTCTCTCTCATGATGTATGTCTCCAAGAGGTGGCTGATTGCAGAGGGTTTGTCGGGGAGGGGGGGGAACACCATGTGTTAACAGCAACATGGGCAACATGGTTGTGAAATACACTAATATAAATCTTGCCTCTGCCCCTCAATCTGCCAGAAGGGCCCTGCAGCCTGGCCATCCCAACTGGAATAGCCCCACATGTGGGTCCTTCTAGGATTTTCTCCATCCCAAATGGATGATACGACTGGTGCTGGGTGCAGTGTACTAGGTGTTGGTTACGGGTCTTGAAATTTTACTTTGGCCTGCACACTGCCCCCAACTCCACCTATCTCGTCTGTGCTCCTTCCGGTCCTGGGAATATAACACCCTGGTTACTGTGCCAACTTTTTGGATACAACACTCCTGATTCATGTCTGAAATCTACAGGGTTTATAGCATCCCAGAAATGCTTCTTTGTCCTAACTACCATTCTCTGCCTGGCCCCTGACAGATTCTATGCTCAAGTCATCAACAGGTCTCCTGCATTCCAGTCTCTGTTCCCAGATCATCAATAAACATCCTGCTTTAACCTGAAGTCTCAGCCTGGTCCCCAAATCACAGTGATTGCCTCGTGCTAACCAACTCCTGTTTACTGGATCTGTCCCATGGGACCCCACTGGTCTAAACAACACAGACCTTGCATACTCTTCATGTACCTATTCCTGTTACTCCTGATCTGCCACCTACTTCTGCTCTGCCACTGCATCCTGCTCCTCCTCTCCCACTCTGTCTCTACACTGGAGCACCTTCCGCTCCCTCACCCCTCCAGAGGAGTCCTGCATTGTTTCTTATTCTGGTTAAAAGGCAGTTGGGCCAATAAGGGCTCACACTACTGGGTTTCCCTATTGCTGATGGGCCCTGGGCCAATGGATTTATCTCCTCCCCTTTTGGGTAGACCCTTCACCTGTTTAACGCCAGGTGTGGGCCGCTGTGTGAGGATTGAGTCCAGCCCTTCAGGGGTCCACCATGTTAGAACCAGGCATTGGAATCATGGCGGCATCCCCTGCTGGTATTTCACCTACCCGGTTCGTGGTGAAATGGCTCTCCCTCTCTGATTCTGTTCCGTTGATTGAAAAAAGAGGTTTGTGGTCGAGTGCCTGAAAACTGTCTGAACCAGTTCTTTAGTTTAGAGATCTTCTTTGGCTTTGTCTCTCTCTTTCTCTCTCTCTGACGCTCGTGTACCTGGGACACCTTCTCTATGCATGGGTCCACCGCATCTGGTTCATGCTATGTGGTAACTGTTTCATCCCAGCAGTTTGGTGGTATAGTGTTGTTGCCCGCCCCCACTGTAAACACCTTTACGCGCTCGCTTCAGTCTGACGAATATGTTGGGCTTCTTGGCACATATGATATGATATGATAAGGCATTTATCTGCCCAGGTTTCCAGCGAGAATAGGCACATACACCTTTTTTTATTGTTTTAATTGCTTGCTGCAACTGGAAACAAAATACAGGTCTTTTCGATACTACACACACAATAAATAATCCAAAAGTTGGCATGTAATGTTGGAGCAAAGTAAGTCATTTACAATGTTGGAAGCAGAGAAGCTCATTTATTTCACTTGACTTGGTTGTGAGGATAAGTACACGTTTAATAGATGCGACATTAATTCTTCCAGACCTTTAATGGTTTCAAAGATTATGCATTAAACTGAAGACATTTAAATAAGTTCTGAAATGCAATGCTAAGTTAATTTATAGCAGTGTCTGGCCGCAAAATGCACTGAGTCTATGAAAGAAGCCAAAGCAATTAATTTTAGCGGGCAACACGCTCTTTTAAGTATTAAAGTTATATATATAATTAATTATTTACAGTAGAGTGCACTTTTTCCTCGTTTCATAGCAATAGGTGCCAGAGATGTAGATAAGGTAGGGCCTGAGTGGGCCAGGCCCACCCAAAATCTGTAAATGCTCTTTAGAGCACTGAGTGGGCAGTTATATATTTCACCCTGCAGGGTAAGGGGTAGGGGTCGCATAGTGGCTCCCGCCCTCCGAGCGCATGGATCCAGGAGGCTCTAGCTGCTTCCTGTCTGCGTGGAGTGCGTTAGCCGGGTGCCTATGGAGCAGCTGAGAAGACGACTGCGAGTCTGAAGGGAAACAGCAGGTAGGGAAAACATTTTTTGTGCATGCTTGTGTAGTGTGGGCGAGGATTGTATGTATGTATGAATGTATGCGTGCATGGTTGTGTGTAATTACGTGTGTGTATGCAGGGGTGGACTTGGAACCAAAAGAGGCTCTGGAAATAATGTTCAAAGTGACCCCATAACACACATGTTCAGCAAGCCGAACCCTTTCCCTATGAGAACATTGGGAAATAAAATCACACAAAAGAGGCCCAGGGTGCAGAGGCCTACCAGGAAATCTCCAGGGTTCCCTATAGGACAGCCCACCTCTGTGTGTATGTATGTATGCAAGGGTGCATCTGTTGGTGGTGCCAGATTCTGTGTCACAGCACCCACCCTATGGAACACTCTCCCACCCCACATCCACAACAAACCATCCTATCTCACCTTCAGAAAACTCATGAAGACCTGGCTGTTTGACAAATATGACTAAACTATCTTCTCGCTGCTCCACCACTGACTGTCCCACACCTATCATTCAATCTCGGACCAGCGCCTTGATAACCCAGGTTCTGGGTGTTACACAAATGTTTACAATAACATTAAAATAAAATAAATCTGCTGCAAATAGCATAACGGATGATCTTCAGGATAATATTTCTAAGGACACCTGGTTCATTTATGATTCACACTCGGGGGAGGGCGCTCAGTAAATCAGGAGGCTGGAACAGTGGGCGAGAACACACTGTGTACCACCAGCTGTTTCTAGCCACCCAAAGTCCTTCCTCAGATGGTGCCATCTTGATTTTAGGGAGTCATTTACATTAAACAATATGATCCATGTGCCTTGAGGCACCTAAATACATGAAACAGAAACCAAGGTGGCACGTATCAGAGGCATATCCAGGAGTGTGTAACAAGTGGGGCCTGGAGTTAATGTAGTAGGCCCCACCCTAAGGGGAACCTGCATAGGGAATGGGGCTTATTCTGCCCCTGGTCGAATGCACAGCATCGACTGTGCGTAGTGAGGAAGCGCAAAGCAATCAAGGGCAGTTCGGGGTTGGCGGGTTCTCCCCCTGAGAATTATTTTTAAATTCTGTGTTAAAATGTTGCATATTACCGAAATACCTAAATTGATCGAAACAAACGATCGAGTGGTACATTTCACCAATTTGGCCAGTAGCATTCGGTCGCTGCTGAAAATACTGAATATGAAGAGTGGGGGTTTCTGTCCGGTCCTGGCTTGGTGGGATACTCCTGATGGAAGCGTTGTATCAGACATGGGGCATGAAAGTAGTCACTGGCCTCCCACGTTCTGTCCTGCGGGCCATATCCTTTCCAGTCTACTAGATAATAAAGTTTTGTTCTGACGTACTTTGAATCTAGGATGCATTTTACTTCAAATTCTGTCTCTCCGTGAATTATTACAGGTCGTGGTGGGGTAGTTACTCGAGTTCCAGGCTGAAGTGGTTTCAGAAGGGATACATGAAACACCGGGTGTATCCGCATGTTGGTTGGCAATGTCAGCTTTACAGCGGCCGGGTTTATGATGGACTCGATGTGAAACGGCCCTAAAAACCATGGGCGGAATGTCCGGGTTCCCTTTAGAGGCTCATGCTTAGATGCTAGCCACATCTTGTCCCCTATTTGGTAGTCGGGGGCCTTTTCGCAATGCTGGTCCGCGTATTTCTTCTGGTGAAATTTGGCTTGGCGTAGATGTTCAATGGCTCTTGTGAAAGCTGCAAAATGGTCGCGTGTTTGTTCTTGATGGCTGGCATTTCCAGAGTCATAGGAATGTCCAGTTCTGACGTGCGTGGGTGTCTGCCATACACAGTAAAGAATGGAGTATGCCCGGTACTGCTGTGTAGTGAATTGTTATAAGCATACTCAGCGATCCACAATAAATCTTTCCAATTCCCTTCCACTTGGTGAAGCATGCAGCGCAAGTATTGTTCGAGTGTCTGGTTCGTTCTCTCAGTTTGACCATCTGTTTGGGGGTGATGGCTAGTGGATAATCGAATGTCTATTTGGGCCATCGAGCAACACTTCCTCCGGAAGTTAGACACAAATTGGGTACCCCTATCCGCGATCAAGACTGATGGGGACCTGTGCAGCCATACCACATGTTCAAGGAAGGTTTTAGCCAGACCGGATGCGTTTGGTAAACCTTTAAATGGAAAGAAATGGGCAATCTTGAAGAACAGGTCTTCCATCATCAGGATGGTGTTGTAACTTTGACAGGAGGGTAGATCGGTGATGAAGTCAAGCGACAACGTGTGCCACGGAGCCGGCGGGATGTCCAGTGGTTGCAGGAGCCCAGCAGGTCTTTGTCTTTGACAATTTATTTTGAGCACAGATACCGCAAGAGGTGATGAATTGAATAACGTCTTTGCGCCACGTTGGCCACCAGTAATTAAGTTTCACCTTGGCCAGGGTTTTAGCAATTCCTGGGTGGCCTTCCATGAGGGAGTCATGGTACTGCGAGATAACCTGTTCTTGAAGTTCTTTTGTAGGCACGAATAGCCGATTCCTGTAGTAAGGTAATTGGTCCTTAACGCTATAGTGTTCTCCTCTCGAATCCCATTCTTGTAGTTGCTCCTGAGTCAATACTTGTCAGACTTCATACAGCAACTCGTCTTGAGTCATGGTGGTTGTTATGCCTAAGAGTCTGTCACCCAGAATGATGGCCACGGGGTCAGGAGGTGTATACACGAACTCGTCAGAGCCCATGCGCGAAAGGGCATCAGCTTTGCCATTTTTGACTCCTGGCCGGTACATGGTCACATAGTCATACTCCACGAAGAAAAGGGCCCAGCGTAGTTGTCGAGAGGATTGAGCCTTCGCACTCCTCAGGTATTGCAGATTTTGGTGGTCTGTTATCACAGTGATGGTGTGTCTGGCTCCCAACAGATAGTGTTGCCAGGCCTTGAAGGCGGCTTTTATGGCCAGCAGCTCCTTATCAGTGATGGCATAGTTGAGCTCAGGTAGTGAGAATTTACGTGACCAGAAGGCCACAGGATGTAGCTGGCCGGTGTGAGCATCCCTTTGTGATAGTACAGCACCCATCGCCATACTGGAAGCGTCTGTCTCCACCACATACGGAAGGTCTGGGCACGGATGTCGTAAGATTGGAGCAGTTGTGAATTTCGCCTTGAGTTCTTGAAAGGCCTTTTTTCGGCCTCTTCTGTCCATTGGAATGTTTTGTTGCACTTCCTTAACAGTGAAGTGATCGGGTGTACTATTTGCGAGAACCCTGGGATGAATCGGCGGTAAAAGTCTGCAAAACCTAGCATGCTCTGGACTCCCTTGAATGAACTTGGGGCTAGCCAATTGAGGACAGCATCGACCTTGTGCATATTCATTCATATTCCTTTTGGAGTGAGGATAAAACCCAGGAACTCTACTTCTGTAACGTGGAATGAGCATTTCTCAAGCTTGGCGCAGAGACGATGTTGACGGAGGTTGGTAAGGACGGACCGTACATGCTTAACATGATCTTGCTCTGAGGCCGAATATACAAGGATGTCATCTATGTAGACTAAGGCGCAGACGTCAATCAGCTCTCTCAGAACATCGTTCATGAAATATTGGAAGGCGGCCGGGTCATTGCACATGCGGAACGGCATCACTTGATATTCATATAAGCCATATTTGGTACGGAACGCTGTTTTCCACTCGTCCCCCTTTTTAATGCGCACAAGATGGTAGGCCCCTCTAAGATCCAATTTCGTGCGTGTAGATCTGGGCATCTTTGCGTTGGTCTAGCAATTCTGGGATCAGGGATAGGGGGTAGCGATTCTTGACAGTGACTTGGTTCAATGTGCGATAGTCGATGCAGGTCCTCAGGTCCTCAATTCTCCTTCCTTCTTCGGCACAAAGAATAAAGGAGACGCTGCTGATGACTTTGAGGGATGGATGAAACCGTTGTCCAGATATTGTTTCAGATATGTCTTCAAATGTTGGTTCTCGGGTTCAGTGAGCGCATAGATATGGCCATAAGGAATTCGGTCACCCGGTATCAGATCGATCTGGCAATCATAGGGCCTTTGGGGTGACAAAGTATTCACTTGTTCTTTTTGGAACACATCTTGAAAGTCCTGGTATTGAGTGGGTAAGGTAGCAACCACACCTAAGACACTTATCGCACCTTCCTGAATGAGCCGGCATGTTTACCCTTCCTTCCTTTGGGATAGCAGGTATGTGTGCAGTCATGGGAGAAGGCCAACTCTCGGGCTCGTCAGTTGATCGGTGGGTTATGTGCAACCAGCCACGGCATCCCTAGGATTAATCGGAACTGCAGTGCTTTGATGAGGTCAAATGTGATGGATTCTCTATGACCATCTTGACATAAGAGGATGAGTTCAGTGGTACATTCGGACACGGGACCGGAGGCGATTTCGGTGCCATCTACAGTGGTTACAGTCCCGGTGGTGGGCTTAGAGCAGAGCGGGAGCCCCATCTTTGCTGCAAGATCCTGGTCCATGCAATTCCCCACGGCTCCACTATCAATGTAAGCTTCTAACGAATGCATCTTTGATGGCTGTTGATGGATGATCAGGATCACGGGTAAAGCAGAAATGGGAGGTCTGTAATTGGATTTCTTTGCTCGACAATTGGACCCCTACAATTGCAGGGATTGATAGATTTCCGTCTCCTCACTTGGTGTCTCCTTGTCAGTGGCTCCTACGGTTCTTCTTGTGGTTTTACTGGACACTCCTTGAGGAAATGGCCTGTCTTTCCACAGTACAGGCATAACTGCTGTTCTCTCCTCTTGTCCCGTTCTGCTTTGGTTAAAGGGGTTCTAACTCCTCGTAGTTGCATTGGTTCTACAGAACTTTCTGTTCCCTGCTGAGCATGATCTTTGGGGCGCACGAACATGGGGTGAGCATCCGGTTTACTTCGATCTGTTCTCCGATCTTGCAACCGATGGTCTAGTTGTACTACCAGGTCAATGAACTCGGCACAGTCCTTGGGTGGGTCCACTACTTGGGCCAGTACATCCTTTAACTCCCCTAGCAAGCCCCGGTGGAACAAGGTGGTTCTTTTATCCTCCGGCCATCCAGCTTCAACCACCAGCCTATTAAAGGTGGCTATGTTTGCCAACAGATCTTGATTTCCTTGACAGAGGGACAAAAGTTTGTTGTCCAAGACCTGTCCATGAGAGCGAAGGGCGAAGAGTTTTTCCAGCTCCTGTTGAAAGCCCCCAAAATCGTGTAGCAGCGGATCATCCCGACTAATGAACGGCACCAACCAGTCTGCTGCACTACCACTCAAGTAGGACAAAACGAAGGCCACTCATGACTGGTCATTGGGAAACGCCCCAGGTCTGCACAAAAAGTGGAGCCGACACTGATTCATAAAGGTTGCATATCTTCGCTGATCCCCCGAGAAACGCCCTGGTGGAGCTAGTGGAACTGCCCCGGAAAGGTTGATCTGCACCGGATTACTCGTGGGGGTTGGCATTAATGGGCTAATTCCAGGCAACGGGGCTTGTCCGGCCTGTGATTGAAGGAGTTGTCTGCCGAGGTCATCAGTTCTTTGGCCACAGTTAGTTCTCTTCGCAAGGCATTGGTTTCTTGTCGGGCTGAATGTACCTCTGCGCGTAACTGCCCCAACAACTGAGCCAACTGGTCGGTTTCCGAGGTTTCCATAATAGGCGCCCGGGTGGATTATAATGTTTGGGCTTCGAATTCTGTAACACTCACCTTGTATCCACAAGGACGCCATCCGACTCAGCTGGATCGCTTCTGAGTTGGATTCACCTCCCCCTGGGGACTTGCGCTGCTGTGGGTCTCTTCTGGAAGACAGGAGTTCAGTTTTAACCACAATCACCTTCTCTCGGGACCCGCCTCCCAAGTGCCCCCCTAGCGAACCCCTTAGAGCCTTCCTCACCTTGTATTTCGAAAAGGTGCGCTCTCCGTCCTGCTGTTCTGTGCAGGGGCGCGTCGTGGCTGGGCACCTTACGGCCAAGTTACTTCACTGGCGTGGGCCCAGGAGTCCAGTCCTGCTGCGACTCCGCTCTTGAGGTAAGTCTTTAATTCTTAAAGAGTATGGGCCTCATCACGACTTTGGCGGTAACCCTTAAATTGGGCAGTAGCGCTATTACCGCCGGATTTAAGGGTCCGCCAAATCAGGACTTCGGCAGATTTCGCCCCAGCTCTGAGCTGGTGGGAAATCCGCCGAAAATTCGCGCTCATACCGTCGGCGGGAAATTCGTCGGCGGTATTAGCGCAAAATTTCCCCATTGAGCCCAATGGGGAATGGGGCATTCCCAAATGGTCTCAATGGGGTATGGGGATTAACATTATCGCCGAACACGTGATCAGGCGCTATTAGCGCCGGGGAGTTCCGCGGTAGGGCAGATAGCGCTAGCGCTAATAGCGACAGCGTTACCGCCCAAGTCGTGATGAGGCCCTATGTGTCCGTATTAGTAGTTGCCCTGGGAACCTTCTCCTTCTCTCTGTGATGCAGAAGGGATGATGAAGACGTCGAGCTGATGGAGAGGGCGGTGCTCGAGAAGGTAAAGGAATGCGCGAATGAGCGTCTTTTGAATCGGGCTAACCTGTGCTATTCTTCCTTGCAGGTCGCTGAGAAGTTCCTGGAAGAAATGCGGCCAGATGGAAACAGAACGTAGTGTGGAAGCTGTCCGGACCGTTGTCTAATTCCAAGAGAGCCTTGGTAAGTAAGCGTGAGTCTGAAAGGGGACAGAATCAGAAGACGAACGCTTACTAATTGTCCTCTTCTTTTTTCTCCTCCCTAGGATGTTGCTTGCGGTTGAGGACGAGCTCCTGAGAAGACTCCGGAGCGATTGAGGAGCTGGTTGCTGAACAGGTAAGGAAGAATAATGGTGTTCTTCTTCTTCTCCCCTTGTAGATGCAGGCCAGGGATGCTGCGAGCAGGACTCAGTGTAGGTCACGCTGCGAGTGCAGAACAACGCGAAGCACATGCCTCAGCTCGGGCATGGCTTAAATAGCCAGCAGGTATCCCAGGTGCCTCCAGGGCGGACCACGCCCTAGATGCTAGACTGCATGGTGCAGTTCAACGCCGAACCTTGTGGGGGCAGCCATGTTGGTCCATTCCCCAATGGAAACTCCACCTGCCATATGAGCCTGGCACCAAATGCGCCAGGACTGGCTCCAGGACAGCCGAGAGGGGCATGATTGGGCTCTTGGGGTCTTGCAGGAACACTGTGGAAAGGGCCAGAGACCACGAGTTCCAAGGCCAGGGGCTATGGTCGTGACAGCGAGACATACTAAACCAGGTTTTATTTAACATTAAAACAAATCTTGAAAACATGTAGGATTGACTATTCAATTTACAGATAACCCAGCCTGGTCGAAGACGGGTGCTTGGGAATCAAAGCATAGAGTAGCCTGCCAAAGCCATTGTGCTTCATAGGCAGCTTATTGCCCATGAGGCATATGATGTCTTACCACCCGTGAGCCCTTGCTTGTGACATTATGGTGCCTTTGAATTCTGTTTGATTCAAGCTTATGGGTTGAATATAAGAAATATATTTGTATCCTTCTCCTGAAGAAAGTTCTGTTCATCTGACATTGAACTGAAACATGTCGAGACTGTATGATTCTGGAAAATACCAGAGCTTTTGGAACTAATATTTGTGCTAACCTACTGGAAATTGTACACAGTTATTCATCACTGAATTCAGTATTTTGTATTCTTGTAATTTTGCTTTTCTGGTTCCTAAGCAAATATTTCGACATTGCACTATTTATGATTTTCATTGCACACCCCTGATGATTTAATACTTGTTTTAATGTTTGACCTGTCGACCTTTGTTCTATCTTTCCATATTTACTGCCTTTGAACATGTGCATTCATATTAGCAAACAAAGTGCAAGCTTATTTGCAATGGTGCTAATGTTAATGTTCTTGTGTAAACAATGTTTGTTCAGGTGCAAAAGTGCAATAATACCATCCACCCGACATAATTAACTTCTTACTTAGAGTCAGGTAGGCGGAAATGGTTCTATTTTAAGTTTGCACTGCAATGGCTTTACACTGGGAATCTGCCAGCGGAAGCTGGGGGAACGCTTGGCGTGTCTTTGTGGACCAGTGGTAGTGGTATGATATGATATGATAGTTTATTTATATAGCGCCTATAGACAATGTGTTTCAAAGCGCTTCAAGGCAAGGGAGGGAACAAGGGAAAATACAATGACATTCTTACAGGCCATGAACAGTAAGGATGTGAAATTAACTATCGTACTCGGCCTGACGACATTTCAGATAGTGCAAGAGCTAAGACATAGATAAGGAAGGGAGGGGGAGAGTGGGAAGGAGATTTGATACAGACAGCCGACTACCGTACTAGGCCTGACGACATTTCTGGTAGAGCCAGAGAAAACAAAAGGTGAGGGAGAGGGTTGCAGAAAGGGAGGGGAGGAACAAAACAAGCGACTATCATACTAGGCATGATGACATTTCAGATAGTGCTGGAGGGGGAGTGTGGAGGAAAAAAACAGTAATGGGAGGTTGGAGGAAACAGACGAGGTTGCTATCATATTAGGTCCAGGGACAATTCTGATAGAGTAAGTGCATAGAAGAAAGTAAGGGGAGGAGATAGGAAAAGGGTGGGCAGGGCTTTCTAACTGGTGAAAAAGAGCGGCAAGCAGGAATGCACCAAGTGGGCGGGCTTGCTAAGTGGTGAAAAAAGCAGCAGGCAGGAAGGCACCAGGTGGGCGGGGCATAGGCCAGGTGACCTAGATCCACTTGCACCTGCTCCCCATCTGCAAAGGAAAAGAGGCTGGAGGACTCCTTATGTAGGAAATAGAGCGGCAAGCAGGAAGGCACCAGGTGGGCGGGGCTTGCTAAGTGGTGATAAAGAGCGGCAAGCAGGAAGGCACCAGGTGGGCGGCGCTTGCTAAGTGGTGAAAAAGTGCGGCAGGCAGGAAGGCACCAGGTGGTTGGGGCTTAGGCCAGGTGACCTAGATCCACTTGCACCTGCTCCCCATCTGCAAAGGAAAAGAGGTTGGAGGGCTCCTTAAGTAGGAAAAAGAGCGGCAAGCAGGAAGGCACCAGGTGGGAGGGGCTTGCTAAGTGGTGAAAAAGTGCAGCAAGCAGGAAGGCACCAGGTGGGCAGGGCTTGCTAAGTGGTGAAAAAGAGCAGCAGGGAGGAAGGCACCAGGTGGTTGGGGCTTAGGCCAGGTGACCTAGATCCACTTGCACCTGCTCCCCATCTGCAAAGGAAAAGAGGTTGGAGGGCTCCTTAAGTAGGAAAAAGAGCGGCAAGCAGGAAGGCACCAGGTGGGCGGGGCTTGCTAAGTGGTGAAAAAGTGGAGCAAGCAGGAAGGCACCAGGTGGGTGGGGCTTGCTAAGTGGTGAAAAAGTGCAGCAAGCAGGAAGGCACCAGGTGGGAGGGGCTTGCTAAGTGGTGAAAAAGTGCAGCAAGCAGGAAGGCACCAGGTGGGCAGGGCTTGCTAAGTGGTGAAAAAGAGCAGCAGGGAGGAAGGCACCAGGTGGTTGGGGCTTAGGCCAGGTGACCTAGATCCACTTGCACCTGCTCCCCATCTGCAAAGGAAAAGAGGTTGGAGGGCTCCTTAAGTAGGAAAAAGAGCGGCAAGCAGGAAGGCACCAGGTGGGCGGGGCTTGCTAAGTGGTGAAAAAGTGCAGCAAGCAGGAAGGCACCAGGTGGGTGGGGCTTGCTAAGTGGTGAAAAAGTGCAGCAAGCAGGAAGGCACCAGGTGGGTGGAGCTTGCTAAGTGGTGAAAAAGAGCGGCAGGCAGGAAGGCACCAGGTGGGCGGGCCTTAGACCAGGTGACCTCGATCCACTTGCACCTGCTCCCCATATCTTCGAATACTGGGTGTTTTAGACCACTCCACCACACTTGGGGTTCCAGTCCTGAAACTCATGTTTGCACCTGCTTGTTTGTGTACCCTTGAGCTTCATTTGCTTTGTGTTACATTTATTAATTCATCGGATTCGTGTAAATTACTTCCTGATCTTTCTTGCGTGTTATTTTGATGCCTTCTATTTTATCTCTATAAAAGCAAATACACATGTATGTTATCAAACAAAGGCATCCTTTTCTTTCTGTGGAACTGTGGAAGCGAAGCATAAGGCAAAATTCAGCATGTTGGTATTTCAATCGCCCCTATTGTCATAAAAACCTGAAGTGTTTATAGGCTACAATCAGACGCTAAATAACTCCCCGTCCTTGCTTCACGTTCACCACAAGTCGAACGTATATTTTGCCTGATTCCCTTTTACTAGTTGCCTTCAGCTCTTGTGATCCCTTGTGAGCACAAACCGCCTTTTTGCCTTTGCATTATATGAGTGTGCTTAATAGATATTCATGGGGCAGGTAGCGACTTCCAGTCGTCCCATCTCAGGAGTTAGCGCCTCACCCTGTCCGGGATTTTCTTTGTATTTTCGTCATTGCAGTCTTGAGAATAAAGGGGAGACTAAACTCCAAGGACCACCGTGCCAAGAAAAATCTGTAATTGGAGGACTAATCACACCTAGCATGGGATAACTTGAGAGTTCTGGGCACCAGAAGCAGTGCATTTAGTAAGGCACTGTTCAAAAGCCTTGGGTCCATCTGCTAAAATGCATTCCTCCGCAACTATGTGCAGTGTTGGGAGAGGCATTTTACATCCCACTATCTCAGGTGTTGCAATTGATATTTATTCATTATTATGATTTAGAGGCTTAAAAATTGCATTCGGGCATCTGAGGTATTCTCCCACCGGCATCTCACATCTAGGAGAGTCCTGACATTGCTTCTCTATTTGCTCGGTCTGACAAACCTCCTATGTTGCTAGTTCTTGCAGGCAGATGAAAGGATTCACAGCTATAAGAGAAGACTTCCGTAGTCGCTCTGCCCCCACCCCAAACTCCAGGTGAAATAACGCATTAGCCAAACAGGCAATCACATCAGCAAATCAACACGAGACCAAACTTCCCCCAAGAAATACAACACAAGTGGAGTGGAGCACGGCGACAAGCAGCACTCTACAACGTATTTACATTAATCACGATGATCCCTGGGCCTTGAGATACCTACATATATGAAATGGAAACCAAGGTGGCACCTATCAGAGACATATGGATGTTTCCTCCCCAAGTCCCCACCCCCAAAATAAAACTGTACCCTTTCCCCACCACCCTCCCTCGTCATTTATCTGCTGGACCAGAGCTTTGTGATCCGGTCACCAGCATTCCGCCCGCCCGCGCCCGCTATATAGTCCCTTTTCCTATTGAGGTGGCCATCTTGTTTTTATTTATTTTTTACCAGAGATTAGGCTTGCGCAATACACGTGCAGCCCACCTCCTGTTAAAAAAGATATATATGAAACCATTCACACCATGGATGAACCCAGGGGTTGCGAATGGCTATCACCCCCTTGTTGGGGTGGCCATGGCCGGTAGCAGCCCACCGCCTGTCATGATGCCTACCCCCGGAGCACGAGGCCAGGCCCAGCACCCCCGGAAGCAGGCATCATGCCCTCGGGTAAAAGCCCAGCGGCCCCTTATAGGGGCTCTTTGGACTCAGTCCTGGCACCTTCGGCGCCAGGCTCATGTTGGACATCAGTCCTGGCGCCATAGGCGCCAGGCTCATAAAGGGAGGTGTTTTGTGCACTTACCTGATGCAGACCATGCTGCACGCTTCAGGCCTCCCTGAGACCTGAAAGGGACTATTTTTTCATAGGGACTATTTTTTCACTCGGGCGTGGCCAGGGAAGGATACATACCTAGTTGGGGAAGGATACATACCTGGGACTTCTTTGGAGGCTATTTAAGCCACGCCCAGACAGCAGCTCATGTTTCGCGTTGTTCTGCTTCCTGCAGCTTAACGCTCACTGTGTCTGCTCCTGCTCCTGGACTCCAGCCACGCCCGCCTTGAACCTGGAAGACCTGCAAGGAAGGAAGAGAAGAGAAAGGTGAAAACCAAGGACTATTTCAAACTTCTTACCTGCATCCGGAATCTTCTCGCCAGCATCTCTGAAGAAAGACTTCCATTTAAAAGCATCGCGTTGCTCGCTGTAGCGCCACGCTTCACTCACCTGACCTCGAGACATCTCCCGGCTCCATCGCGGCTGTCAGCATCGGACGCCACATCTCTGCACCTAGGGGAGAGAGGAAGAAACAAAAGGTGAGCAGAAGGAACACAGAAGGAAAGCCTGATTAACAGCCATAATACTTACCGGCTTTTCTTCCACATTTTGGGTCGGCGCCGCCCCGTTGGCAGGTACCATACCCCGGCCCCTATGGGGAAAGGACAAGAGACATTTCTGGGGAATGATAAGGACATTTAGAGGGATCGCCCTCATCACTACTCACCTCGGTAGTTTAACCCCTCGACGCATCGCCTTCATTCTGCACCTGAAATAAAGGACAGATCACAGGTTAGAAAGACAACATAAAGGGGGCCTCACTTGAACTTTGAACTTTCATACTTACGGCGCATCGCTCAGGAAAGTCAAGTGGATTTTGCCAGCGCCATTCTGAAAACCAGTGAAGTAACAGGACGAACGCGCGCCCCTGCACCAGAAGCAGATGGAGAGTTCATCCTTCCAAACCATAAGGTGAGCTTAAACCGGGGTTTGGAGGAAGTTAGAGAGGAACGAAGGGGGAAAGGGGGAGCTAGCACACTATTCTGCAGACTGTTAATCCCCTTTCTCATCTGCAGAAGGATATTCCTACGGGCCAGGCAAGCACGATTTGGAGGTCCTGTCCAATCGGTGTTCCGGGTCCTGCGCATCACGCTAGAAGAGGCCACAGCAATCCAGACTAGACCAGCGCCCCCGTGGGAACCAGGTGAGCATTACAGAACACGAAGACTTCCTACAAATTCCCACCGAGGCGCTATGGAAACTTCCGAAACTGACCAGTTGGCCCAATTACTGGGGGAATTACGGGCCGAAGTACACGCCGCTCGTCAAGAGACTAGTGCCCTCAGGAGGGAAGTGATTGTAATAAAGGATAGAGCTGATGACCTGGCTAGACAGCTTTTGCAAGGTCAAGTTGGACAAACTCCTTTACCCGGTTCCGGGGGGAACCCCGCTCCTGTGGTTTCCAGTAACCCGGTGCAGATTAATCTACCTGGAAACATGCCGCTGGCCCCACCTGAACGCTTTGCTGGGGACCCCAAACGATTCGCCGTATTCATGAATCAGTGTCGTTTGCACTTCCTATGCAGACCTGGGGCCTTCCCTAATGATCAGACCAAGGTAGCCTTTTTGTTGTCATATCTCAGCTGCTGTGCTGCCGATTGGTCAGTCCCACTGGTAACTCAAGATGACCCGATTCTTCGTGATTTTCAAGGATTTCAAACAAGCATGGAAAGGTTATTTGCTCGACACTCCCAGGGACAGGCTCTGGATGACGAACTTCTATCTCTGCGACAGGGCAATCAAGACCTTCTATCCTACATTGTAACCTTCAATAGACTAAATGTGGAAACTTGTTGGCCAGAGGATAAAAGAATCACGTTATTCTATCGAGGTCTACGCGGAGAACTTAAAGATGTCCTGGCACAAGTTGTAAATCCGCCCCAAGAATGCACTGAATATATAGACTTAGTGGTCCAATTGGATCACAGGCTGCAAAACAGAAAAGCAGATCGGTCCAAGTTTGAAACCCGGGTGTTGGCCAAGACCCACGCTAACCCCAAGGGGGCTGATGCCTCAGAGCCTATGCAAATCGGAGGGGTTAAAGGACCCTTAACTCAAAAAGAACGGGAAAGAAGACGACAGATGCAATTATGCCTTTATTGTGGGTCCTCTGGACACTTTCTACGAGATTGCCCGGTTAAGCCGCCCAAGCAGGTGGTAAGAGCCGCTGATAAAAACCACGGAAACTCTGCATCGGGAAATGACCACGCCCGGCAAGCTTAGGGGTCCGCTTGCCGAGCTTGAAAACTAACTCTCAGACCTCGCATTTCATTGTGCCAATGGTCCTCGTAGATCCGGAACAGCCTAAACGGTTGCATGCTATAAAGGCATACATCGATAGCGGGGCTATAGGAAACTATGTGGATCGAGAATTGGTCTCTAGGATAAACCTCCCTCTGCGTCCTAAAACCAACACAAATGTCATCACCACAGTAGATGGAACCGAAATTGCCTCTGGACCGGTAACACATTCCACAGCTGAGGTGACACTTGTAGGTCGGATGGCCATCGGGAGGCAGTTGTGTTTGATGTAATCAAGGCTCCACAGTTTCAGCTTATTCTCGGAATCCCTTGGTTAGAGACACATAATCCTCGAATTGATTGGCGAGCGAAGAGAATAACCTTCCCGGATTGTGCACAAACCTGCTACCCAGAAAATCCAAAGATTAATCTAGCATCAGTAGCCTCTGTCCCCGTGCAACTACCTCCAGAGTACCAAGACTTTCAGGATGTCTTCCAAAAGGAACAGGCCAACACGTTACCTCCCCACAGATCGTACGATTGCCAAATCGATCTGGTGCCCGGTGCACAACCCCCTTGTAGCAGGATTTACGCCCTTACTGAACCAAAGAATCTGCATTTGAGACAATATTTAGATCAATACCTCGCCAATGGTTTCATTTGCCCATCAAAGTCCCCAGCATCCTCAGCTTTGTTCTTTGTGCCTAAAAAAGAAGGCGACCTTAGAACTTGTATCGATTACCGCGCATTGAACCAGATAACTGTTAAAAATCGTTACCCTCTGCCTCTGATCCCTGAACTCCTTGACCAGGTGAAGGACGCTTGCATATACACCAAGTTAGATCTCCGGGGGGCTTATAATCTGGTACGAGTAAAAGAAGGCGACGAATGGAAAACGGCCTTCCGTACAAAATATGGACTATTCGAATACCAGGTGATGCCTTTCTGGTTGTGCAATGCGCCTGCAGCCTTCCAATTCTTCATGAACGATGTCCTTCGGGAACTCATCGGTGTCTGTGTTGTCGTGTATATCGATGACATTCTTGTGTACTCCTCTTCGGAATCTGATCACAGAAAGCATGTCAGGGCCGTCCTAGAGAAACTGCGCCAGCACAAACTGTTTGCCAAGCTGGAAAAATGTGTTTTCCATACCACCGAGGTTGAGTTTCTCGGATTTATCCTGACACCTAAAGGGGTCCGAATGGATTCACGGAAAGTGGATGCCATCCTCAAATGGCCATCACCTAGTTCGGTGAAAGGTGTCCAAAACATGCTTGGTTTTGCCAACTTTTATCGCACGTTTATCCCAGAGTTTTCACGTGTGGTGCAACCCATCACTGCACTCTTGCGAAAAAATAAACATTTTGAATGGACCGAGGAAGCCGAACAGGCCTTTCAGGAGTTGAAAGCTAAGTTCACGTCCGCACCTATTTTGAAGCACCCGCGTCCCGATCTCCCATATATAGTCGAAACCGACGCGTCCAGCTTAGCCATGGGAGCTGTCCTGTCTCAGGGAGACCCTGAAACCAACCAACTGCACCCCGTAGCATTTTGGTCCAGAAAGTTCTCGCCGCCGGAGATAAATTATGCGATCACCGATAAGGAACTATTAGCCATTAAGTCCGCCTTTAAGGCTTGGCGGCATTATCTCCTCGGCGCCCGGCATACCATCACCGTGATCATTGATCACCGAAATTTACAATATTTAAAAACTGCCAAGGCTCAATCATCTCGACAGCTCCGATGGGCTTTGTTCTTTGCTGAGTTCGATTTTGTAATCACCTACCGCCCCGGCTATAAGAATGGTAAGGCGGACGCTCTATCCCGAATTGGAATGGAAGAAATAGACACAAACTCAGAACCTTTGCCGATAATTCCCGAACAAAGAATTTTGGGGATAACCACTTTACAAACCCTTGAAGACATTCAAGCACGAGTGAAACAATTCCTGGACTCTTCAGCCTTGCAGGATTGGATCAAAAGGGGGTCTAACTTTTCAGTCAAGGATGGCTTACCTTACTTCCAACGATGCTTATTTTTGCCAGAAAAGGAATTGCAAGAACTGGTTATTTCCCGTCATCATGATACCCTGATGGAAGGACATCCTGGCATTGCCAAAACAGAGGAAAAGGTTAAACGACAATTCTGGTGGCCTTCCTGGCGAAAGGATATTAAATCTTTTGTGATGTCCTGTGGAGTTTGTGCCCAAAACAAAGGTCAAAACGACAAGACCCGCCGGTCTTCTTCAGCCCTTAGACATTCCACCAGCACCTTGGCACACCCTGTCACTAGATTTTATCACGGACCTGCCCTCTTGTAATGGTTACAATACTATTCTGGTCGTGGTGGATTTATTTTCCAAAATGGCCCACTTTATTCCGTTGAAAGGATTACCTTCAGCCTTTGTTCTTGCCAAGGAATTCCTCGAAAATATCATCCGTTTGCATGGATTCCTGTCCATACTAGTCTCTGATCGGGGAAGCCAGTTTATTTCTCATTTTTGGAAAAAGTGTTGTCAACTGGCACAAATCGACGTAAGACTCTCGACCAGCCACCACCCACAGACCGATGGTCAGACAGAGAGAACGAACCAGACCCTTGAACAATATCTACGATGTATGTTGCACCAATCGGAGAGTAATTGGAAGGACATTTTATGGGTGGCTGAATATGCATACAATAACTCGATACACTCTGGAACTGGTCAGAGCCCCTTTTATACCCTATATGGACATCACACTCGTACTTCAGACTTGAACTCTCCTCTGAGCCTTGAAATGCCCGCAGTGGGCCATTTGCATTCTACGATTACTCAAGCATTCAAGGATGCAACTGCACATTTGCAACATGCGAAAAAGAAATACAAAAAGAATGCGGATCTGCATCGAAGAGAGGCGCCTCCATACCAAATAGGGGATCAAGTATGGTTGGCTACCAAACACCTATCACTCAAGGGGCCTCGAACTTTTAATCCAAGGTATTTAGGCCCTTACTCGATCAAAGCTATAATCAACCCAGTGGCAGTCAAGCTCGATCTACCAGCTAACATGCGGATTGACCCCGTTTTTCATGTGTCACTTTTGAAACCAGTGCACCCAGGAACCAGATTAACAAAGCCACCAGAACCGATTCAGATAGATGGGGAGCCTGAATTTGAGGTGAGGAACATTTTGGATTCTAAGATCTCAAAATCAAAACTTTTCTATCTAATTGATTGGAAAGGGTACGGGCCTCAGGAAAGGTCTTGGGAACCCAGTGATCACATACATGCACCTCGGCTGGTAAAAAGGTTCCATCGGAATTTCCCAAACAAACCGAAACCTCCAGAAGGAACGACCTTGGGAGGAGGCGCCTTGGGGGGGAGTGCTGTCATGATGCCTACCCCCGGAGCACCAGGCCAGGCCCAGCACCCCCGGAAGCAGGCATCATGCCCTCGGGTAAAAGCCCAGCGGCCCCGTATAGGGGCTCTTTGGACTCAGTCCTGGCGCCTTTGGTGCCAGGCTCATGTTGGACATCAGTCCTGGCGCCATAGGCGCCAGGCTCATAAACGGAGGTGTTTTGTGCACTTACCTGATGGAGACCATGCTGCACACTTCAGGCCTCCCTGAGACCTGAAAGGGACTATTTTTTCATAGGGACTATTTTTTCACTCAGGCGTGGACAGGGAAGGATACATACCTAGTTGGGGAAGGATACATACCTGGGACTTCTTTGGAGGCTATTTAAGCCACGCCCAGACAGCAGCTCATGTTTCGCGTTGTTCTGCTTCCTGCAGCTTAACGCTCACTGTGTCTGCTCCTGCTCCTGGACTCCAGCCACGCCCGCCTCGAACCTGGAAGACCTGCAAGGAAGGAAGAGAAGAGAAAGGTGAAAACCAAGGACTATTTCAAACTTCTTACCTGCATCCGGAATCTTCTCGCCAGCATCCCTGAAGAAAGACTTCCATTTAAAAGCATTGCGTTGCTAGCTGCAGCGCCACGCTTCACTCACCTGTCCTCGAGACATCTCCCTGCTCCATCGCGGCTGTCAGCATCGGACGCCACATCTCTGCACCTAGGGGAGAGAGGAAGAAACAAAAGGTGAGCAGAAGGAACACAGAAGGAAAGCCTGATTAACAGCCATAATACTTACCGGCTTTTCTTCCACATTTTGGGTCGGCGCCGCCCCGTTGGCAGGTACCGTACCCCGGCCCCTATGGGGAAAGGACAAGAGACATTTCTGGGGAATGATAAGGACATTTAGAGGGATTGCCCTCATCACTACTCACCTCGGCAGTTTAACCCCTCGACGCATCGCCTTCATTCTGCACCTGAAATAAAGGACAGATCACAGGTTAGAAAGACAACATAAAGGGGGTCTCACTTGAACTTTGAACTTTCATACTTACGGCGCATCGCTCAGGAAAGTCAAGTGGATTTTGCCAGCGCCATTCTGAAAACCAGTGAAGTAACAGGACGAACGCGCGCCCCTGCACCAGAAGCAGGATGGAGAGTTCATCCTTCCAAACCATAAGGTGAGCTTAAACCGGGGTTTGGAGGAAGTTAGAGAGGAACGAAGGGGGAAAAGGGGAGCTAGCACACTATTCTGCAGACTGTTAATCCCCTTTCTCATCTGCAGAAGGATATTCCTACGGGCCAGGCAAGCACGATTTGGAGGTCCTGTCCAATCGGTGTTCCGGGTCCTGCGCATCACGCTAGAAGTGGCCACAGCAATCCAGACTAGACCAGCGCCCCCGTGGGAACCAGGTGAGCGTTACACCGCCCTGATGGAGCCCCTCACTTTGCTCGAGTCTGCCTAGGCTTTGGCTGGCAGGCTATTACTGACCATATGAGCCCCCGACATGGTGGCCCTATTCGAAAGCTTATGCTTGAAATTCCTCGACTGACAATGTACCCCTAGAGGTCTTTCCGCACATATAATGGAACAACTCTTTCACACAGGATGTCAGAAGAAATCCGACCCCTAGAATTGTTGGGTGTGAAGAAACCTTCATACATTTCAGGTACTTCTTTTTCCATTAGATAAAGCGGTGGGGAGAGTTAGTGATTGATTTCTTATTTGGTATAGCATTAGTGCAACAATTTACATTTAGTCTCCTTTTATTCACATCGTGCCTTCTACCCTATGGCCATTTACTTTGACAAAACAAAAACAACAATCGCCAAGGCGATTCATGTTTGTCACACTCCAAACATCTAGTTATTCAGACTGGTACCATAGAATTTTCTATTTCTTATATAAACATCCGTTATTTATTTTGTACCAGGATAACACATATTTCTCTTTAAAAACAATTCATTTATACACATGCATTAGCCTAAAAGAGCCTTCATACAATGTCTAAACAATCATGACAACACAAATCTGTTACAGACATAAATAGAAGCAATGTTTACAGTTATGATCTATGAACCACATAGATCCTTCTAGTCACTCTACAATTATCAGACCCTGGTATTTTCCAATGTCCTTTCTCAATTTATTTTTTCTTTGTATTTGACCTGCCCTCGCTTTTGCAGTGTTGGTGGTAGCTGTAGCTAAAGTCGGCACTTTGTGTTTCGGCTGTCTCTTCAACCAACTGCGGTGTCACAATTATGCAGCCTTCATTAGGATGGAATACAATTTCTAGAGTACACAGAAAATGTGTATTGTGTCTTTGGAGTAGTAGACCAACAGAATCACCAAGATGAATGTGTTGCATATGACTTGGCTTTGCAGAAGGAATGTTGTGATGTCATGAGGAGTGTTTATGCCTGAGTGTTGGAATGCATGTGTGAATGTTCTAACCTATTCAGTTGGTCAGCCCGAGGCCTGGGTGATGGGCTGCCAGTGTTACTTTAATGCCCTTTATGTAACTTAAAAAATGCCTGTAAAGTTACCTATGAAGCTGGTAATAAACCTAGCGAATCAACCTAAGAAGGCGGGACCCGCATCATTTCAGAAAGACTCTCCATAGTAGAGCATAGTCCAATGCATGGATTTGCTCACAGACGAGCTTCGGATTGCTGGCCACATCACAGAGTTATTTATACCCAGTGTTCAGATGTAGTTCCGTGACTGGATGGACTCACAAAGAGCCGTTCCGAAATTAGACAGGCTAATCTACATTAATTTGCTTACTGTGGATATGGGCAAATCCAGTTGCTTTCGTCTAACTTGCTGTTGCCTCGGTGTTGTATTACAGCGTTGGAACCCGGACACCATCAGAATATGATTGATGATCCGAGATCTTCTTATTAAACATTCCTAGTAACACAGAAAGAAGAATTAAATCCCATGATTTTGCAATATGATGTATTAAATGGTTGTACCCCTGAGGAATGTCCATCATTAGAGCAATTGGGGCAGAAACATGTAGGATTCAGCACAGAACTGAATAGGATTGATATAACTGTGCTAGATCCAGATATCCAAGAACATTTCTCTCTGCTGATTCAGCAAACATTGTGCATATTGTTACAATTTGGTGGGTGTTTTTTGCATGGTACATATATTGGTGTGACATTCAGCAATTCTGTGTAATGCTTTCTCTCTTGTCACAGGCACTCATGGGAAATATTTTAAAACTCATTTGAATGTATATCAGTTTGTATGTTATGTATTATAAATACATTTCATGTCAGTAATTTAGTAGTTGTATTTTTGTTAGGTGTGCATACACAATGGCAGTTTGCCATATTGCTGCAGGATTAGAATGCTTGTTTCCAGGTTTTATTGCAGTGGCCTTTCGATGTATTATGCATCACGCTTATTGTTTGCGTTCCCGCATGGAACATTTACACTGTCCTTTAAAATCAGGTCAGTGCTTTTCCCTTGTTTCTACTGATATAGACTGTGACTGAAGCCATGGTGCACACTCGTGCTCCATGTTCTTAGTGGGATATTTAGATTAGTTTGGTTGGAACATAACTCTTCGTTTCTAATTGCACTTATCCATAATCAGCCCACAGCTTTGCTTTACTCTGCTTAGCCGTAGCACATGCCAATATACCAGCTAGGATAGTGCAAAGTGGTGTCTGTCTACTTTCCCATGTTATATGTGGTTGATGCTGTTTTATATTCAGATTTATTTTGATGTAGCATGGGGACTCTAGCATTTGGGACTATTCATCTGCTTGGACAAAACCTCCTTCCTGTATGAATCAGCAATTGTTTATCAAAGTATGAGATGAATGGAGTTTGATCGAATCACTTTTTATGAATACGGCTGTGTAAGTCACTTGTCTAATTCGTGACTTGTTCACATGGAACAGAAAGAAGCCTATGGCCTGCCCATACTGTATGCTACAGGGCACGTTCGCCCCTCAAAATCATCCAGGTCTTATAGCCAAAACTCGTTTCTAGTCAATGCGATGTTCTGGAGGCGACTAATGTAAATGTTACTTAAGCCGCATCACTTTTGTGCTTGGCGTCCACTCAAAAGTGTGGCGTCAGCTGTACATTCTTGTAAGTTTATTTATTTTCCATGTTCTCAACCTATTGCCTTTCTTCATCACGCTTTCTGTTGGTGGTGGTTAGATCTTTCTAGCCTTTGTGACATTCTGGGCAGTCGCACAGATCTTTTCATGCAGTCCTTGCTGTTTTGAAGTCCAGTTTGAATTGATATGTGTTCGGATTATTTTGCACAATGTTATTTATTAGTTATTTGAGTATAGCACATGAAATATTTTGCATTTGTTTTTTAAATACTCTGGGCCTCATTACACGGATGGCGGTAAGGGATTGCCGGCACCGGTAAGGGCACCGGTGCCGGTAATCCCTTACCGCCCTACTACGAGAGGTTTTACCAGTCGTTAAGGACGGGAACCGCAAAGGGACCTTGGAGGCAATTACGGTACCGCAATTTGCGGTAACATAATTGCCGCCTTCCCCATTCCCATTGATCCCTATGGGGGCTCAAATGGGGAAGGGCCAATGGTGAATGGGGAATTACCGCCCCGCCAACCTTGGAATGGGGTGGTAATTCCGCCATTCACCATGGCGGGATCGGTAAATTAGCAGAGGCAACCATGGCTAATAGCGCCATGGTTACCGCCTTCCGTGTAACAAGGCCCTCTGTGTGAGTTAAGCATGTTTTTATATTATTTTTTATTTTTTTATTAAGACATATGGTGTATTACAAACCTTTATCTGTACACACATAAAATCCATTAAAATCCATAACATTTCATCCACATCTACAACGATTTTGTCTACCAGCTTAAACTCATTATAAAACCCACCTAGACATTTCATTTAACCATGGGGTAATACAATCTATAATTCATAAAAAAGCATTTGTCAAATTTAGTCTGGAGAAAGGGGGATTTGGTTATCCAATTTTACTGAAGTATTATAAAGCATTTTTACTTAAAAAGAGTTCATATTATTTTAGGGAAGTGAATGAAAAGGAGCCGATTTGGCTGAGTATGGAAAGGGGTATATGTGCACCATATGATCTGGGGAATATTTACAGTATGGGTAAATTGCCGAATAAACGATTGAAGCTAATTCCCGTGGTGGCAACTAGACAGGTGATAGGGTCATGGTTTCGAGAAAATGGGCAGGGCTATGGCTTCAGCCCGGATGCTTCTATTTGGTATAATGAAGCTATGCAAATAAATAATAAATGTCTAAACTGGATTAGTTGAATTAATGAGGGAATTCTGAAGCTAGGGGATGTGATGGATGGGAGCCAATTATTGGGATTTGAAGATCTACAGTGTAGATATGGTTTGAATCGGAGAGAATTGAATCGATACTTGGCTCTAGCTTGGTTAACGGAGTTGCATATTCTATCACAGTATGATAAGGTTTCATTGGAAAATTAAGATAAAGGTAAGGAATACATAAAGTTATGGGGCCCATTTTTGGCTCTTTATGATTAATGTGACAGTGGAGCTGATCTGGTGGATATGTCATCAGAGGAGGAAAGGGGGATAAGGCAGAGGTGATGGTGTTTTTTTTTTTCTCTTCGCCCCACTTGTGTTGTCTCTTGTGTTGTTCTGTGTATATTTGTCAGTTTGCTGTTATGTTTCGCAGGATAAAGTTATTATGACAGATTGAAGATGTATGATGCTTATATTGTTCTGTAAATTAAGTTAT
This sequence comes from Ambystoma mexicanum, assembly GCF_040938575.1. Taxonomy (NCBI): domain Eukaryota; kingdom Metazoa; phylum Chordata; class Amphibia; order Caudata; family Ambystomatidae; genus Ambystoma; species Ambystoma mexicanum. The sequence goes on from NC_090921.1 coordinate 1,125,657,395, forward strand.
GAGGCTTTACTGTGAGACATTGTTTACTTTATTGGTAGTTGTTGTTGTTCATTGCAAACTTAATAAAGTGTTTTACAAAAAAAAAAATAGTCTGGTGGAAAACTTCATTTAAAAAAATCATCAAGCTGAAAATTATCAAAAAGGTTTCTCCAAGTAGGAATAAAACCCACCATTCCTCTCCACATATGATTATCTTTCTTTTACAAACTTCCCAATATGTCTGGGTATTAAAGCAGTCAGACCAGTACAGAATCATTGTATGTGTTTTAAGGTTTCGACCACCCCCCCTACAAAGCAAAATCTAAATCTGGACTCTCCTGCATCTTGTTTGTAGGCCAACAAAATGTCCTTTGTTTGGTATATTTTTATACAAAATTCAAGAATTGGTGTCTAAACAAAGGACAGGGAAATCTGGTTAAGTATTTTGGAAGGCAATGATATCATTCTTTTGTTAAATTAGCATGCAGTCGATGCTTATTATTAGTCTAAACCATGAGGAACAAATCCCTTTGCCAAAGTTTCCACTTGACCTCTTCTGGGTTTTTGTCAAGTAGTTCTTCTTTAGTTCCTAGCTGTTCTAAAATAGCCCCTGACAACCAGAGGCTCATTGTTCCAAAATGCCAGTGTTTCCATTCACAATTTCCATTGCCAATATTTGATAAGGAGGGCCAGGGGTCTTTATAACACACTTTCGAAACAAGGTGAGCGCCTTCAATACCTTTCTAGCATAAATAGATTTCAAACCTAGTCAGTATCTACTAACGGATGTCGGCACACACCTGGCCAACCTCAATATTCTTCTCCAAAAGGACCCCTCTAATGAAGCCCAGATTTCCCTAGGAGTAAACAAAAAAGCTGCACCATAGGTCAAGATTGTGACCACCTTTGTTTTATAAAAAATCAGCACTGAAGAATGGAAAATGTACCATAAATCCTATGAATTACTAATCTCTGGGCTGTCAAGTTATTAATGCTAATTTTTAAATCCATTTGAGGGGGCCATTCATTCAGAGTAGTATTCATACATGAGTCCAAATAAGTCATGTATTTAACTTGTGAAAGTTCATCTAGTCCTAGACGCCATCTAAATGCATGTTTTTGGTTGCCCTTCATTGATCGTAGTACCAGAATAGTAGTTTTGGTTCTGTTCATTTCCAGTCCGTTTTTATCCACGTATTCCTTCAGACCTGCCAGACTTCGTTGGAGACCTATGGGAGTCTAGTTGATCAAGACCAGATCATCTGCATAGAGAATCCATGCTAGGGCCTGATGTCCAATCTTTGGTGGAAACGATCTAACCAAGTCCAAACTTTCGCAGAGATTGGATAAAAATAGATTAAATAAAGTAGGCGCCAGAGGGGATCCTTGTTTAAGCCCTCTGTAAGTACCAATCTCCCTGGTTAACAGACTCTGTGCATTTAGTCTAATTTGGACCTTTGTCGAGGTGTACAAGTCCTTGATTGTGGACAGTAGATCACTCGGACAATCCCAGGCCTCAAGTTTCGACCAAAGTGTTTGTCTGTCAACACTATCAAAGGCCCTTTACAGTTCGACAAAGGCCAAATAGATTTTTGTGCCATTTTTTTTAGTGCTTTCCACTTCAGTATGTTCATGAAAACCAGGTTCAAATCTGTCCCCACCCCCTTCACAAAGGGGCCATACCTGTTTGTACCAGTTATTCGAAGACGTCTCAGATTTAGAGCAGCAAATCGCTTCCCTAAGGCATCCAAGAGGGCAATAGGGCGATAGTTGGTAGGGTCTGCCCTATTGCCCCTCTTGAATATAGCAACTATTATAGCCGATTTCCGAGTGTCTGGAACCTCACCTAACTTGATCACCTGATTAAAGAGTTTGAAATTAAAGGAATCCAGACTTCTGGGGCGTCTTTGATCATATTATTCCAGAGGCCATCCGGGCCTGGTGCTCTAAATGGATTTGCCTTCTTAATTAGAAGTTTGAGATCTACAACATCAAAACTGATGGCCCAAGGCCTTCCAATTTTATTAACTTGCAAGTGCTGTGGCCCAATCACAGGGCCAAAATAGTTTCCCGTAGATTCCACCCAATTATCCTCAGTAACCACGTTTGTCAAGAGGGCTGGTTGCAAAGAAGTCCGGGTATTGATTATTTGCCAGACTTGACGCATATCCTTTTTCTTTAAAGCAGACAGCATCTCTTCTGCGTCGAACTGTAGCATTTGGGCTCTGTGAAGAGACAGCCAGTTTTTATAGTTTTTTTTTCTCTTCGTAAGCATTTCAATTAGCCATGCTCACTTTGTAAGAATACATTTCCTTTCCTGCTACAATCCACTTGTCAAAATTGTGTCTAGGGAAGTGGTCGAAGTGTATGAAAAGAAGTAGTGGAGCTATGTTCCCTACTGGTCTGCAGCGCTCCCTGCAAACGCCATCACCACACCCCCTCCCATGCACAATATAAACCCCCAAGTGCATGCACCTGCAGTTTAAGGGAATGTTTAGTGCATTGCACTGAAAGTGCAAGTTTCAACTGCTTCCTACACTTTTATTTTAAAATGAAACCGTCCGGAACGGTTTCTTTTTAAAATAAAAGTTTAGGAACGGTAAAACTTCATTAAAAGAAGTAGAGGAGCACTGCTCCGAACGCTCCCGCCCACTTCGACCACTGGTCTAGGGGAGAACTCAGGTTTCTTTCCTCCTTTTTTCATTTGTAGCAATATCCAGCAGTAGCAGAACATAATTTATATCTAACCGCTGGCGTTCCAATTGCTTATTATATTTGAAACGTGGATAACACACTGTGCACACCTTGATTTGGACGATCTTATTACATATAGGTTGTATATTTTTATATATATCTAGAGATATTAAACAAAGTAAAGGTGCGGGGGAGAGGTGCTCAGCCTTGATACCTAGGCTGGAGATAGAGAACAAAAGAGAGTGTTTTCCTATTAGGAAAGCTTCGTCCCCTGCACACTATCTAAAAGGCCAAAGCCTAATGGTGATTAGAGAATCGTTAAAGATGGAAAGTCTTTTAAAGGCATTTTAGATATATATTCAAAATTTCACTAAATAATTAAATTTTGACAACTTGAAGGATAAATTCATGAGCAAGACGATTTATTATTCATACAAGATGGTAGGCGCAACGCGTTTCGAGTAGCAAACAACTCTTCATCAGGGGCATTTTTTTCTTTAAGAATAACATTTCTATAAAGAAAAGAAACATTTTAAATTTAAACAATATAATATTTTTAGTCAATAAGCAATTTTGAAAGCAACAATTTCAAAACAACCTCAATTCAAGGACATCTCTGAGTTACATGTCAACACACAGATCCTGGACTTAAAGTGTCCAGCAGTAGCAGAACATAATTTATATCTAACCGTTGGCATTCCAATTGCTTATTATATTTGGCCAGTAATACGGATACATCCTGCGGTTTCATAAGCAATCGATTTCGACCATGCGTAATTTCTACATTTACTGACCATTTCTTTCTTCTAACCATAGGTCTCCAACCCGAGATTAATTTAACAGGGAGTGGTCACTTTTTTCTTTCCCAATACTTCCAAACTTACTACATCGTTTATCATAGTTCCTGGTACATAAAAAAAAAATCCAGAACTCTAGATTGCATTCCGTTAGACCAGGTATATTTGCCAGGGATGTCTCCGTTTTTCTGGCCATTTAACATGTAAAGGTCTCTCGACCGCATTACATTAAGAACCATCACATCTCTTCCATTCCGTTTTGTAATAACACTGTCAGAATCCTTAGTTATATCCACTTTTCTGCCGATGCATGGAATGTTTAAATCCTTGCACATGATTATAAATTGGACGTTAGACCTCATACTGTGATTATCAATAACATCTGTCACAGCGTCAATAAATATTTTAGAAGTTATAGCAGGCAGTTTCCAATGTAAATTAAAAATTAAGCCCCACTTTGTGGTGTTTAAAGAACCCTGATATATTTTTACAGAGAGCACATATACAAGAGGATTTGGGTCCCATGCATTGACCACAGTTATCCCCATCCCATTTCTCACCAATGTAACGAGACCGGATGAGCATCTACCCCTAGCACCTCTATACGCTGAGTTAAGATAAGAACTATATCCATCCAATATGGGGTTTGTGTGCAACCAAGTTTCTTGTAAACAAAGTATATCATAATTTTCAAAGTGCAGGTCACTATCCATAAACAAATGGGCAAAACACTGACAGGGTAATTCATAGAATTTCGCAGAAAAGTGTCGAAAGCGGCTGGCGCAGAGTGTCCGCGTGCGATTGACTGCGCCAGGCACGTGCGCTAAAACCGATTTCCGCGCACAGCGTATTCATGGATTTCAGGCTCCCAAACCAGCCGTGGCGCAGAGTATCGCAGCGACCCTGCAGCAGCGCCAGTAACGCCCCCAAGAACGCCCTCGCGCAAGGAAAAGCCATCAAAATCGCTAAATCATCGCAAAGGGCAGCGCTAACCCTGGACCAGTCCACAGGGCTGCCAAACAAGGAACGCAAAGCGGGTAACGTGCATATCAGGGGTACGCGTGAAGTTTTACACGCGATTAGCCAGGGCACGTGTATCACAGGGGTACGCAGGAATTATCACACGCGATTTGGCTGGGTACGTATATTACAGGGGTGCGCGGGAATTATCACACGCGATTTGGCTGGGTACGTGTATTCCAGGGGTGCGCGGGAATTATCACATGCGATTTGGCTGGGTAGGTGTATTACAGGGGTACACGGGAAGTTCTACACGCGATTCGGCTGGGTACGTGTATTACAGGGGTGCGCGGGAATTCTCACATGCGATTTGGCCAGGTACATGTATTACAGGAGTGCGTGGGAATTATCACACGCGATTTGGCTGGGTAGGTGTATTACAGGGGTGCGTGGGAAGTTCTACACGCGATTGGCCAGGGTACGTGTATTACAGGGGTATGTGGGAATTATCACACGCGATTTGGCTGGGTACGTGTATTACAGGGGTACACGGGAAGTTCTACACGCGATTCGGCTGGGTACGTGTATTACAGGGGTGCGCGGGAATTTTCACATGCGATTTGGCCAGGTACGTGTATTACAGGGGTGCGTGGGAATTATCACACGCGATTTGGCTTGGTACGTGTATTACAGGGGTGTGCGGGAATTATCACACGCAATTAGGCTGGGTGGGTCCTCACAGGTGTTCCCTGTACACCCTCCACAGCCCCTGCAGGCAGCCCACAAAACAGGGGACTACCCTGCACACCTGCTCATGTCCCCCTGCACCCCCACCCCCCAGCAGTGCAGGGGCAGCCTCCACCAGGCCCCCACTCATGTCACCCACCACCCCCACCCCCCAGCCACCAGGGTCACCCTCCACCAGGCCCCCACTCATGTCTCCCACCACCACCACCCCGAAGCAGTGCAGGGGCAGCCTCCACCAGGCCCCCACTCATGTCACCCACCACCCCCACCCCCCAGCCACCAGGGGCACCCTCCACCAGGCCCCCACTCATGTCTCCCACCACCCCCACCCCCCAGCAGTGCAGGGGCAGCCTCCACCAGGCCCCCACTCATGTCTCCCACCACCCCCACCCCCCAGCAGTGCAGGGGCAGCCTCCACCAGGCCCCCACTCATGTCTCCCACCACCCCCACCCCCCAGCCACCAGGGTCACCCTCCACCAGGCCCCCACTCATGTCTCCCACCACCCCCACCCCCCAGCAGTGCAGGGGCAGCCTCCACCAGGCCCCCACTCATGTCCCCTATCACCCCCACCCCCCCGCCACCAGGGGCACCCTCCACCAGGCCCCCACTCATGTCTCCCACCACCCCCACCCCCCAGCCACCAGGGTCACCCTCCACCAGGCCCCCACTCATGTCTCCCACCACCCCCACCCCCCAGCAGTGCAGGGGCAGCCTCCACCAGGCCCCCACTCATGTCCCCTATCACCCCCACCCCCCCGCCACCAGGGGCACCCTCCACCAGGCCCCCACTCATGTCTCCCACCACCCCCACCCCCCAGCAGTGCAGGGGCAGCCTCCACGAGGCCCCCACTCATGTCACCCACCACCCCCACCCCCCCGCCACCAGGGACACCCTCCACCAGGCCCCCACTCATGTCTCCCACCACCCCCACCCCCCAGCAGTGCAGGGGCAGCCTCCACCAGGCCCCCACTCATGTCACCCACCACCCCCACCCCCCAGCCACCAGGGTCACCCTCCACCAGGCCCCCACTCATGTCTCCCACCACCCCCACCCCCCAGCAGTGCAGGGGCAGCCTCCACCAGGCCCCCACTCATGTCCCCTATCACCCCCACCCCCCCGCCACCAGGGTCACCCTCCACCAGGCCCCCACTCATGTCTCCCACCACCCCCACCCCCCAGCAGTGCAGGGGCAGCCTCCACCAGGCCCCCACTCATGTCTCCCACCACCCCCACCCCCCAGCAGTGCAGGGGCAGCCTCCACCAGGCCCCCACTCATGTCACCCACCACCCCCACCCCCCCGCCACCAGGGTCACCCTCCACCAGGCCCCCACTCATGTCTCCCACCACCCCCACCCCCCAGCAGTGCAGGGGCAGCCTCCACCAGGCCCCCACTCATGTCACCCACCACCCCCACCCACCAGCCACCAGGGGCACCCTCCACCAGGCCCCCACTCATGTCTCCCACCACCCCCACCCCCCAGCAGTGCAGGCTCAACCTCCACCAGGCCCCCACTCATGTCCCCCTGCACCCCCACCCCCCTGCCACCATGTGCAGCCCCCACCAGGTCCTCACAATCCCCAATCATGTGCGTAATGGTCAGCCTCCACAGCCAAAAAGACCTACCAAGTAACCCATTCACCCACATGGAAATGGAAATCACATGTTACACCCCCAATGTACATGAAGCAAATGAACCCATGTCCGTCACACACATATTTTCAAATTGAATGGGAAAACACACAACATGACATGCATGAAACCAATGAGATGAAACCACACAGTGAACAATGGAAAAAAAAATGTATTGAAAAAAATACAAATGCCAAAGAAAGAAAACTAACTACAATGTAAATGTGAAAAAATAAGCTGCATGTCCGCATAAAAACACAAAACTAGAAAATCAAATCAAAAAAATTATGTCCAAAGTGAAATGTCAAAACTCTCCATGCAACAAAGAACTATGTACAAAAATAACAAGGGTCCATCATCACAACTGAACTAAGGAAACCTCCTAAAAAACCTACCTAAAAATCAACTATATACAAAAAGTGGAGCAGTGTCCGTCGACTCCAAATAATAATAAGAATGAAAGGAAACCTAAAACTAAAGAACTATATACAAAGGCGGCGGGCAAGTCCAGCGGCTCACTCTGTGGTGTTCCGGGCCAGGGCATCATCGAACTCCTGTTCGATGTCCCAGAGGCGGTCCAGTTCCATGGCCCCGAGGGTCCGCAGGGACGACGCCGTGTCCTCCTCCAACCCCCTGCGGATTGCCTCGAGGCACTCGGCCCGCCTCAGGGCCCTCTGCATGGAGTTCTCCGCCCTGACCATTGTGAGCCGCGCCTCTTCCGCCCGCCGCCGCTCCGCACCTATGGCGTGGCCCAACCGCTGCCACACGGAAGACACTCTCTGTCCTGGGTCCTCCTGCCCTCCGGCCGATGCCTGCCCCTCCAATGTCGAAGGCCCCGAGCCTTCATGGCTCCCACCATCTTGCTGCTGCTGCTGCTCTGCCTCTGCCCGTGCACTGCCTCCTGCTGCCTGCACATCCTCCGCCGGCTGGGGTGCACCTGTTGATGTGGCCACCCCTGCTGGACGTCCGACTCCCGACTGTGGCAGGGATGCCTCCTCCACCAGCCTGGCCGCACTGTCAGAGGCAGCTCCACAGGGCACCCAGGTGACTGATGGGTGGGAAGATGGCACAGAGGACGACTGGCGCGTAGGGGGTCCAGTTGAGGAGGGGGTCGGAGCAAGCCCCATCAGACAGCGGAATCCGGCCTGGGTGACCTGTCCCAGCAGGCTGACGTGGTCAACGAGCCATTCGAGATGACGTGCAGTCTCTCCATGAAAAGACTGCAGGTCACCTCGCATGGCCCGTTGACGCAACGCCACACCAGCCAGGACAGGCTCAACCCGGACCTGGATAGCCACGTCCGCAGGCAGAGGAAGGCCAGTTGACGTCAGCTCATCCCCTGCCTGAAAACGGGTCTGGACATAGGCATCCCTGCTGGTGCAAGATGATGCAGGGACAGGATCGGGGACAGGATTGCACACAGGCACCTCCGCGGCCGCCTGTGCTGCCTCCTGTCCCTGGTCCTGGACTGCACCACTAGCACCAGTGGGATCCCCACCTCCAGACCCCGTCTCTGGTGCTTGCACGGCCTCCTCCTCCACCAGTCCCCCCACCAACCTGGATGACTCTGTGCCATCTTCCCCTGTTGGGCCCTGTGGGGTCCCAGCTGCCCCTTCTGCTGCCGAGGAGTCCAACTGCAACCTCCGCCTCTTGGACCTCCCCCCGGCAGCTGCGGCCTGGGACGCGGCACCGGACTCCTCACTCCCCGACGAGATGACAACACGGGAGGGGAGCCGGGCCTTGCGTCTCCAGCTGGCGGTCGGATCCCCGCCGCTGTGCTCCACAGCACCTTCTCCGCCCTCTTCATCAGTTGACGCTGCAGACAGGGAGAAACAAAACACAGGCATCAGGGCACTGTACAATGGACACATACACGCACAACAGTTGCACATGAGTGGCATTGGCAAACCTCAGACATGTCATCACAATCCCCAACACACATGTCATTGCAACTGGCACACATGAGCCATACCACAGCCATATCGCAAATGCCACCACCATCCCTACACATACAACAGCATCAGCAGCCAAAGGGGAGCCATACATCACATGCAACACAGGAAGTGCACCACACATGTACACACACCACCACACTTGCATGCATGTCTACACCTCTGCCAAGTGTCGCACTGTTCAGACGGGCATCCATGTCACACCTGCCAATCAGGCTTCCACATACCGCTGTCACATGCATCCATGTAGCATCACTGTTGCACCTTTGACAAATACACACACATGCACATGTACACAGTGCTCATACATGCAGCCGAAAACAACATACATGCCTGACATCACGGACATGTCTACTTACATACACATTCATCCAAACATGTGTGCACGCACAACTGCATTTGCCATGCAAGCCCACACACACAAGCACCATCCATGTCTCACACATTACAGCCCTCGCATGTGTCAGCCCCACGGCCCTGTACACCCCCACCCATACTCCACCCCATACAAACAGATGTGCAACCGGCACAATGGGGAATGATCACCACACGCCCTGCTCACAACCAGGATGCATGTACACTCACCGCTCGACTCCAGACGGCTCTGCTTCTCTAGGACCTGGACGTGGAGCGCTGGGGATATGCGTTCCAGGACCCCCATCTGTTCTTCCGACAAGTGGCCCCGGCGCCCCTTGGCATCCGCTGCCTTCAAGAGGCGCCGGGCCTTGTTCAGGGTCCTGGACCTGAAGTCCTCCCAGCGCTTCCTGACATGTTGTAAGTCCCGGACTGCCACCCCCTCCGCGTTGATGGCAGTCACGATGTCTGTCCAGATCCGAGTCCGTCCTTCCTTGTCGGCGCGGGAACTTCCAAAGAGGGCATCATACTGCCCCAGGACTTGCTCCACCAGGACACCAACTTCGGTGGCACTGAAGCTGGTGCCCCTCTGCCTCTCTGGCCGGGGGTTGTCAGTGGTCACAGATGGTGTTAGCCCCGACATGACAACCCCAGAGGCAGGAGTGGGTGGGCAACTGAGTCCTGGGGCTGGGCTGTGGAGCGATGGAATTCCAGTCGGGAGTCTTCTGTTCCAGCAGGGGTGGTCACAGCAACAGCACCCCTGGCTGATGTGCAGGCAGCAAATGGCAGTGCACGTGGGCAGCAGGCAGTCAGGCAGCAGCAGATAGCAGGTGGGAGCGTGCTCGGGTCTCTGGGGGGGCAGTAATTCGGCCTTCTGGGCAGGAGCGTGGTCTCCCGTGTGCTCACGCGTGGCCAGCTTGGTACGGAGTGAATTGGCACGTGAAAATCCTGCATGTCAGCGTGAAAACCGAGGAAAGGCCCTTAGCGCGTAAGCGCGTCAGCACGCATACGCGATTCCATTGGACCAAAGGCCCTCAGCGCGTAAGTGCGTCTGTGACGTGACCCGCACGGGTGTTTCCCACACAGCACGTGATGACAGAGCACACGTGGAAAGACTGCACGTCAGAGTCTCATCGCGTGTAATTGGACAAAAGTGCGTGTACACGCGATTGGCCTATGTACGTGTATATGAGGTGTGCGCGGACACTTACACACGCAAGTACGTCAGCGCACCTGTATCCCGGTGTACGGCCATTTCCACCAATCACACGCAATGAGACTCTGACGTGCAGTCTTTCCACGTGTGCTCTGTCATCACGTGCTGTGTGGGAAACACCCGTGCGGGTCACGTCACAGACGCGCTTACGCGCTGAGGGCCTTTGGTCCAATGGAATCGCGTATGCGTGCTGACGCGCTTACGCGCTAAGGGCCTTTCCTCGGTTTTCACGCTGACGTGCAGGATTTTCACGTGCCAATTCACTCCGTACCAAGCTGGCCACGCGTGAGCACACGGGAGACCACGCTCCTGCCCAGAAGGCCGAATTACTGCCCCCCCAGAGCCCCGAGCACGCTCCCACCTGCTATCTGCTGCTGCCTGACTGCCTGCTGCCCACGTGCACTGCCATTTGCTGCCTGCACATCAGCCAGGGGTGCTGTTGCTGTGACCACCCCTGCTGGAACAGAAGACTCCCGACTGGAATTCCATCGCTCCACAGCCCAGCCCCAGGACCCAGTTGCCCACCCACTCCTGCCTCTGGGGTTGTCATGTCGGGGCTAACACCATCTGTGACCACTGACAACCCCCGGCCAGAGAGGCAGAGGGGCACCAGCTTCAGTGCCACCGAAGTTGGTGTCCTGGTGGAGCAAGTCCTGGGGCAGTATGATGCCCTCTTTGGAAGTTCCCGCGCCGACAAGGAAGGACGGACTCGGATCTGGACAGACATCGTGACTGCCATCAACGCGGAGGGGGTGGCAGTCCGGGACTTACAACATGTCAGGAAGCGCTGGGAGGACTTCAGGTCCAGGACCCTGAACAAGGCCCGGCGCCTCTTGAAGGCAGCGGATGCCAAGGGGCGCCGGGGCCACTTGTCGGAAGAACAGATGGGGGTCCTGGAACGCATATCCCCAGCGCTCCACGTCCAGGTCCTAGAGAAGCAGAGCCGTCTGGAGTCGAGCGGTGAGTGTACATGCATCCTGGTTGTGAGCAGGGCGTGTGGTGATCATTCCCCATTGTGCCGGTTGCACATCTGTTTGTATGGGGTGGAGTATGGGTGGGGGTGTACAGGGCCGTGGGGCTGACACATGCGAGGGCTGTAATGTGTGAGACATGGATGGTGCTTGTGTGTGTGGGCTTGCATGGCAAATGCAGTTGTGCGTGCACACATGTTTGGATGAATGTGTATGTAAGTAGACATGTCCGTGATGTCAGGCATGTATGTTGTTTTCGGCTGCATGTATGAGCACTGTGTACATGTGCATGTGTGTGTATTTGTCAAAGGTGCAACAGTGATGCTACATGGATGCATGTGACAGCGGTATGTGGAAGCCTGATTGGCAGATGTGACATGGATGCCCGTCTGAACAGTGCGACACTTGGCAGAGGTGTAGACATGCATGCAAGTGTGGTGGTGTGTGTACATGTGTGGTGCACTTCCTGTGTTGCATGTGATGTATGGCTCCCCTTTGGCTGCTGATGCTGTTGTATGTGTAGGGATGGTGGTGGCAGTTGCGATATGGCTGTGGTATGGCTCATGTGTGCCAGTTGCAATGACATGTGTGTTGGGGATTGTGATGACATGTCTGAGGTTTGCCAATGCCACTCATGTGCAACTGTCGTGCGTGTATGTGTCCATTGTACAGTGTCCTGATGCCTGTGTTTTGTTTCTCCCTGTCTGCAGCGTCAACTGATGAAGAGGGCGGAGAAGGTGCTGTGGAGCACAGCGGCGGGGATCCGACCGCCAGCCGGAGACGCAAGGCCCGGCTCCCCTCCCGTGTTGTCATCTCGTCGGGGAGTGAGGAGTCCGGTGCCGCGTCCCAGGCCGCAGCTGCCGGGGGGAGGTCCAAGAGGCGGAGGTTGCAGTTGGACTCCTCGGCAGCAGAAGGGGCAGCTGGGACCCCACAGGGCCCAACAGGGGAAGATGGCACAGAGTCATCCAGGTTGGTGGGGGGTCTGGTGGAGGAGGAGGCCGTGCAAGCACCAGAGACGGGGTCTGGAGGTGGGGATCCCACTGGTGCTAGTGGTGCCGTCCAGGACCAGGGACAGGAGGCAGCACAGGCGGCCGCGGAGGTGCCTGTGTGCAATCCTGTCCCCGATCCTGTCCCTGCATCATCTTGCACCAGCAGGGATGCCTATGTCCAGACCCGTTTTCAGGCAGGGGATGAGCTGACGTCAACTGGCCTTCCTCTGCCTGCGGACGTGGCTATCCAGGTCCGGGTTGAGCCTGTCCTGGCTGGTGTGGCGTTGCGTCAACGGGCCATGCGAGGTGACCTGCAGTCTTTTCATGGAGAGACTGCACGTCATCTCGAATGGCTCGTTGACCACGTCAGCCTGCTGGGACAGGTCACCCAGACCGGATTCCTCCGTCTGATGGGGCTTGTTCCGACCCCCTCCTCAACTGGACCCCCTACGCGCCAGTCGTCCTCTGTGCCATCTTCCCACCCATCAGTCACCTGGGTGCCCTGTGGAGCTGCCTCTGACAGTGCGGCCAGGCTGGTGGAGGAGGCATCCCTGCCACAGTCGGGAGTCGGACGTCCAGCAGGGGTGGCCACATCAACAACTGCACCCCAGCCGGCGGAGGATGTGCAGGCAGCAGGAGGCAGTGCACGGGCAGAGGCAGAGCAGCAGCAGCAGCAAGATGGTGGGAGCCATGAAGGCTCGGGGCCTTCGACATCGGAGGGGCAGGCATCGGCCGGAGGGCAGGAGGACCCAGGACAGAGAGTGTCTTCCGTGTGGCAGCGGTTGGGCCACGCCATAGGTGCGGAGCGGCGGCGGGCGGAAGAGGCGCGGCTCACAATGGCCAGGGCGGAGAACTCCATGCGGAGGGCCCTGAGGCGGGCCGAGTGCCTCGAGGCAATCCGCAGGGGGTTGGAGGAGGACACGGCGTCGTCCCTGCGGACCCTCGGGGCCATGGAACTGGACCGCCTCCGGGACATCGAACAGGAGTTCGATGATGCCCTGGCCCGGAACACCACAGAGTGAGCCGCTGGACTTGCCCGCCGCCTTTGTATATAGTTCTTTAGTTTTAGGTTTCCTTTGTTTTTTCTTATGATTTGGAGTCGACGGACACTGCTCCACTTTTTGTATATAGTTGATATTTAGGTAGGTTTTTTAGGAGGTTTCCTTAGTTCTGTTGTGATGATGGACCCTTGTTATTTTTGTACATAGTTCTTTGTTGCACGGAGAGTTTTGACATTTCACTTTGGACAAAATTTTTTGGATTAGATTTTCTAGTTTTGTGTTTTTATGCGGACATGCAGCTTCTTTTTTCACATTTACATTGTAGTTAGTTTTCTTTCTTTAGCATTCGTATTTTTTTCTAATACATTTTTTTTTCCATTGTTCACTGTGTGGTTTCATCTCATTGGTTTCATGCATGTCATGTTGTGTGTTTTCCCATTCAATTGGAAAATATGTGTGTGACGGACATGGGTTCATTTGCTTCATGAACATTGGGGGTGTAACATGTGATTTCCATTTCCATGTGGGTGAATGGGTTACTTGGTAGGGCTTTTTGGCTGTGGAGGCTGACCATTACGCACATTGTGAGGACCTGGTGGGGGCTGCACATGGTGGCAGGGGGGTGGGGGTGGTGGGAGACATGAGTGGGGGCCTGGTGGAGGGTGCCCCTGCACTGCTGGGGGGTGGGGGTGGTGGGAGACATGAGTGGGGGCCTGGTGGAGGGTGCCCCTGCACTGCTGGGGGGTGGGGGTGGTGGGAGACATGAGTGGGGGCCTGGTGGAGGGTGCCCCTGCACTGCTGGGGGGTGGGGGTGGTGGGAGACATGAGTGGGGGCCTGGTGGAGGGTGCCCCTGGTGGCTGGGGGGTGGGGGTGGTGGGTGACATGAGTGGGGGCCTGGTGGAGGGTGCCCCTGCACTGCTGGGGGGTGGGGGTGATAGGGGACATGAGTGGGGGCCTGGTGGAGGCTGCCCCTGCACTGCTGGGGGGTGGGGGTGGTGGGAGACATGAGTGGGGGCCTGGTGGAGGGTGCCCCTGCACTGCTGGGGGGTGGGGGTGGTGGGAGACATGAGTGGGGGCCTGGTGGAGGGTGACCCTGGTGGCTGGGGGGTGGGGGTGGTGGGAGACATGAGTGGGGGCCTGGTGGAGGGTGCCCCTGCACTGCTGGGGGGTGGGGGTGATAGGGGACATGAGTGGGGGCCTGGTGGAGGCTGCCCCTGCACTGCTGGGGGGTGGGGGTGGTGGGAGACATGAGTGGGGGCCTGGTGGAGGGTGCCCCTGCACTGCTGGGGGGTGGGGGTGGTGGGAGACATGAGTGGGGGCCTGGTGGAGGGTGCCCCTGGTGGCTAGGGGGTGGGGGTGGTGGGTGACATGAGTGGGGGCCTGGTGGAGGCTGCCCCTGCACTGCTGGGGGGTGGGGGTGGTGGGAGACATGAGTGGGGGCCTGGTGGAGGGTGCCCCTGGTGGCTGGGGGGTGGGGGTGGTGGGTGACATGAGTGGGGGCCTGGTGGAGGGTGCCCCTGCACTGCTGGGGGGTAGGGGTGATAGGGGACATGAGTGGGGGCCTGGTGGAGGCTGCCCCTGCACTGCTGGGGGGTGGGGGTGGTGGGAGACATGAGTTGGACATGGGTGGGGGCCTGCTGGCAGGTGCCCCACAGTGCTGGGGGGTGGGGGTGGTGGGAGACATGAGTGGGGCCCTGGTGGAGGGTGACCCTGGTGGCTGGGGGGTGGGGGTGGTGGGAGACATGAGTTGGACATGGGTGGGGGCCTACTGGCAGGTGCCCCACAGTGCTGGGGGGTGGGGGTTGTGGGTGACATGAGTTGGACATGGGTGGGGGCCTGCTGGCAGGTGCCCCACAGTGCTGGGGGGTGGGGGTGGTGGGAGACATGAGTTGGACATGGGTGGGGGCCTGCTGGCAGGTGCCCCACAGTGCTGGGGGGTGGGGGTGGTGGGAGACATGAGTGGGGCCTGGTGGAGGGTGACCCTGGTGGCTGGGGGGTGGGGGTGGTGGGAGACATGAGTTGGACATGGGTGGGGGCCTACTGGCAGGTGCCCCACAGTGCTGGGGGGTGGGGGTGGTGGGGGACATGAGTTGGACATGGGTGGGGGACTGCTGGCATGTGCCCCACAGTGCTGGGGGGTGGGGGTGCAAGGGGACATGTGTTGGTGTTCATTAGTTCAAGGAGACATGTGCCTTTGCTGGGGGGCATGCCCATGTTGGGTGGGCTGCCTGTGGGACATGACATGGGATGCAGGGTAGTCCCCTGTGGTGTGGGCTGCCTGCAGGGGCCGTGGAGGGTGTACAGGGTACACCTGGGAGGACCCACACTGTCAAATCACATGTGGGACTGCCCGGCACCCCTGAAATACACGTACCGTGCAGAAATCGCGTGTAAAACTTCCCGCGCACCCCTGAAATACACGCGCCCAGGCTATTCGCGTGTAAAACTTCCCGCGCACCCCTGAAATACACGCGCCCAGGCTATTCGCGTGTAAAACTTCCCGCGCACCCCTGAAATACACGCGCCCAGGCTATTCGCGTGTGGAACTTCCCGCGCACCCCTGAAATACACGGGCCCAGGCTATTCGCGTGTGGAACTCCCTGCGCACCCCTGAAATACACGCGCCCAGGCTATTCGCGTGTGGAACTTCCCGCGCACCCCTGAAATAAACGCGCCCAGGCTATTCGCGTGTGGGACTTCCCGCGCACCCCTGAAATACACGCGCCCAGGCTATTCGCGTGTGGGACTTCCCGCGCACCCCTCAAATTCACGCGCCCAGGCTATTCGCGTGTGGAACTTCCCGCGAACCCCTGAAATACACGCGCCCAGGCTATTCGCGTGTGGAACTTCCCGCGAACCCCTGAAATACACGCGCCCAGGCTATTCGCGAGTGGAACTTCCCGCGCACCCCTGAAATACACGGGCCCAGGCTATTCGCGTGTGGAACTCCCTGCGCACCCCTGAAATACACGCGCCCAGGCTATTCGCGTGTGGAACTTCCCGCGCACCCCTGAAATACACGCGCCCAGGCTATTCGCGTGTGGAACTTCCCGCGCACCCCTGAAATACACGCGCCCAGGCTATTCGCGTGTGGAACTTCCCGCGCACCCCTCAAATTCACGCGCCCAGGCTATTCGCGTGTGGAACTTCCCGCGAACCCCTGAAATACACGCGCCCAGGCTATTCGCGTGTGGAACTTCCCGCGCACCCCTGAAATACACGCGCCCAGGCTATTCGCGTGTGGAACTTCCCGCGCACCCCTGAAATACACGCGCCCAGGCTATTCGCGTGTGGAACTTCCCGCGAACCCCTGAAATACACGCGCCCAGGCTATTCGCGTGTGGAACTTCCCGCGAACCCCTGTAATACACGTAGCCCGCTCCCCCAGGCCCGATCGCGTGAGGAACTTCCCGCGCACCCCTCAAATTCACGCGCCCAGGCTATTCGCGTGTGAATCTTCACGCGAACCCCTGAAATACACGTAGCACGCTCCCCCAGGCCCGATCGCGTGAGGAACTTCCCGCGAACCCCTGTAATACACGTAGCCCGCTCCCCCAGGCCCGATCGCATGTGGAACTTCCCGCGCACCCCTCAAATTCACGCGCCCAGGCTATTCGCGTGTGAAACTTCACGCGAACCCCTGAAATACACGTAGCACGCTCCCCCAGGCCCGATCGCGTGAGGAACTTCACGCGAACCCCTGTAATACACGTAGCCCGCTCCCCCAGGCCCGATCGCGTGTGGAACTTCACGCGAACCCCTGAAATACACATAGCCCGCTCCCCCAGGCCCGATCGCGTGAGGAACTTCACGCGAACCCCTGTAATACACGTAGCCCGCTCCCCCAGGCCCGATCGCGTGAGGAACTTCACGCGAACCCCTGTAATACACGTAGCCCGCTCCCCCAGGCCCGATCGCGTGAGGAACTTCACGCGAACCCCTGTAATACACGTAGCCCGCTCCCCCAGGCCCGATCGCGTGAGGAACTTCACGCGAACCCCTGTAATACACGTAGCCCGCTCCCCCAGGCCCGATCGCGTGAATAACTTCACGCGAACCCCTGTAATACACGTAGCCCGCTCCCCCAGGCCCGATCGCGTGAGGAACTTCACGCGAACCCCTGTAATACACGTAGCCCGCTCCCCCAGGCCCGATCGCGTGAGGAACTTCACGCGAACCCCTGTAATACACGTAGCCCGCTCCCCCAGGCCCGATCGCGTGAATAACTTCACGCGAACCCCTGTGATGCACGTACCCTGCAAATCGCGTGTGACACTTCCCGCGCACCCCGGTATACATGCACACGTATTTTTTGTCAGCGGGTGTCCGTGTTTGTGGGTACCCCTTTGCACGTCATTTTTCCTGGAGGCCCACAGTATGGGACATTCATCATGGCAGTATATAGGTGCTATTTGTTGGCGCACCTTTTGGCGCACATTTCTTACAGCCGCAGAGACGCTACCGCCTCCTTTCTTGTGGCGGTCGTGTTTGTGCCTGTGCGCTGGTTTGAGCGTGCGCTTTTTTCCCCTATTCTATTCCATGAATACGTGTTGTAGGCGAGCGTGTGGGCGTTCCGCGCACTTGTGCCCTGTACTTCCCCCGTGACGCCCACGTTTTGGCAAGTTGTTCCCCATTCCGAGTGTTACGCCCGTGTTCCGCCTACTTTTATTGCGTGCGCCGCGCTATGTGCGAATTTCGCTGTGGCCTGTGCGATTTTCGCTGTGACCTGGCGCACGCTGTTAGATGGCCTGTGCGCCAACGTGCGCCAACGTGCGCCGCGCACTTTTTTATCGCACATCCGCTGGTTTTCTCGCGCACGGCCTTCCATGAATCGACGTGCGCTGCTTTTCGTGCGATTTTCGCACTTGCACTGCGATTTTCGCTATTCCACTGCGATTCGCACGTTTTTGCCCACTTGCGCCGCGCTAATTATTCCATGAATCGGCCTCTGAGTGTTCCATGACCCCATAACCAGAGCTCCTCCACTGGGTGACTCTTGTTGTTATTTATTCTGATTCGAGAGGGAGGCTGTCGTCCACGACCATTGTGCAGTGGCAGTTAAATTAGTCAAGGGTTCCCCAACTTCTCTGACCTTACGATCCCTACTATCCAAACAGTTAAATGTGAGCATTAAATGGCCTTAGGAATAAAAGGATCTTCACCAATCTTCACCAATTGCCCACCATCTTTTCCAAGCTGGGTAAAAGCTAAGTCAGAAGTCAGCTTTGCTAAATTGATTTCCCTTGTAACATTTTTGAAGTTGTGTGACTTTAAGATTGTCAGACTTCTATTCACTGACCGCTCACCCAGCTCAAAACCCAGGGGGATAAGAAAGTGGGCTACTTCAAGTATAGATGACGTAACCACATTAGACTTTTGTGTATGATCACTTTGTCTAATTGGGACTTGTTAGCAAATTCCACAATTTTTATGTTCCCTGTGTCAGCAAATCATAATGGCCGGATATGCTTAAATAGTGTCAATATATTGAAATGATTTAAAATCAGGCCATCCTCAGCTGGTAATAAAAATTCCAAACAGAGTATAAACCCCCTGTTTTTTCTTATCATTCATTGGCCCATCATGTCTCATCATGTCCCAAGAACTTCAAGCTGGTATGAACATCTTTTTAGATGATATCTAGTGTTGAAATGATTGGCATGTTTCTGATCTTGACTGCCATTTTTCATCCTACATTTCCAATTCGGAACCCCCCATTTTCTGGCCAGGGCAAAAAGCAATAATAGGTTGCAGAGGTGCACTCAATTTCTTCAAAGTAATTAGTATGATACACAGTTCAATAGGCTTTGTCACTGACTTTCAGGTGCTCCTCGTAGGATCTGTGCTACCAGATCAGGTAAAGAGTGTGAGGACAGGTCCCTCGAAACTCAGCAAGGGCCAAACAAGGGCACACTATTACACAATACAATTGCTGGATGTCCTTAAGCATACTCTATTCAGAATATTCTTTTGGTAAAACGTTCTATATTTTCAATAATCAGTGTACAACAGGGTACAATTTTCAGTTGAAACCACTTGTTAATAACACAATGTAATTACTGACATTACCATGCTTCTCAATTTCAAAATCCAACAATGTTTTACATGTGTGGGTAATTTGACAACTCTTCATCTACCATCATTATTTGGTTGTCACTTTTCTAAAGTGTATATAAAGATACAAATAAGTAAAATAAGATGAACTTATTGACATTCAATTAAAGACATCATTTTATGAGTCATATGATTGTTATTGATCCAGATATCTCAATTGGAATTGGTGTTACCGTCCTTGATGCGCTGAGATCTCTCAGATTGGCATCTCCTATCAATTACTACGCATTTCGGGCTCTCCTTTCCTCTTCAGGTACGGATATCATAGATTGTTATTCTATTCTGGGAATAAACATGAAGATAATTCTTCATATGACAAGTGGAAGCATGCCGACATTATCGAGAAGGGGGACTGGGGTAAACAAATAGGGTTTCTCTTTTGATTCACCAGACCTTAGGCTTAAAACAACCTTAGAGTCCCCTAATCTTCACTCCTCTCTGCTCAACCCAGGTCAGTTAAAAAAAAAGAAAAGAAAGAAAGTTCCAAAAAATAAAGCAGTTTAGTCCCACGGGTTATACGCGAATGAAAGAAGCAGGCATCTTAACAAAGTGTTACTCTTTTTCCGTTTTTGGAATCCTCACCATTAGTGCCTCACCAGATCTGTACTCCCAGACACCCGGCAACCTGGCAACCCGGAGAACACGGAACACACTCAGTAACACTTTGCGATGCTCCGCGGCCAGAGTGTAGGTTTTAACAAAAGTGCTCCGCCTGCAAGGTAAACAGGGTAAACAGTGAAGAGAGACCACCAACAGCTTGCAAAATGACAGCACACGGGAAACACTCAGCGACACTCTGCATCTAGAGTGTAGGTTTTAACAAAGGTGCTCCGCCTCCAAGGTAAACACCGTAAACAGTGAAGATAGACCGCCAACAGCTTGCAAAACAACTCCACTTGGGAAACACTCATTAAAACACTAAGCATGTTTGAGTACGTGTGAATATTCACTGGACCTAGCTCTGTTTTTTTGTTTTACACAATGGTCTATGCATCTTTCAGCAATATAATAATTATTGTTAATTGTTTAATTGTGCTTAACAAGTGTTCTTCCAAATGTAATTTCTTCTAATAAACGTCATGTCTGGGTTGGTGGCCAGGTATTGATTGGAGATTTAATCTTTGAAGACATTAATTGTAAAGCATGTATTGCATGTTGCCCTTACCTTTGCCCTTTTTTTGTGTACACAATTTTGTATTCCCATATAGTCGTAGATAGACTCATAACACACCACATTTATTCTGGGATTACTGTCTATATTTCAGGGTGTATTATTATGTAACATTAATAGTACCATAATGTCTACTAGGAGTCTACCATTGAACTGGTTAATCTCTGTTGTAATACCCATTTTTAAGAAACGGGTACTCCAAACACATTTCTCTGTCAGATGTGTCTCTAAAATTGTTGGTGGAGATTTCTTCTAGAGACATTTTTCTTTTAGACTGAACAAAGTGAAAGTCTATCCACTTTACAGTTAGGTTTTCAGGAGTCACTAAGAACCAAAGAGCAATGCCTTAATTTGGCATTGTCTGTGGAAGAATGTTATGTTGTTAGAGATTAGTGTCTTTTCTTGATATTCATGGATCTATCTACGGAATTCTCTAATGTTAACAGATCCTTATTATGGGATATTCTGGGGGAAAAGGGCATTAATAATAAAGTTCTCAGCTTGTTAGTCCAATTTCACCGCAATACTGAGGCTTTTGTTATCTATGGAAATAGTGGGGGAAAGGTAGCTGCCACGGTGTGAAGCAAGGCTTTGTGTTAGACCTACTTCTTTTTAATCTTTAATGAAATGGCCTGGAAGATTATTTGTTGTAATACACTTTGGACATTCCAAGCATGGCTGGAAGATATATTGCATGTTCATCGTATGTGGATGATGTTGTCTTAATAGGAAATGAACAGGCTGCATTACAAGTGCTGCAGAAGGCATATTGTAATTGTATGGGTCTTCAAAGTATGGCAATTAATATTGTAAAATCAAAATGTATGCTTTATAATCATAAATAGAAATCACAATCTTGTAATCTCTTTATTGACCATCATCTTTTGGAAATAGTCAAAGAGTTGGATTATTTGGGTGTAAGGAAATACTCCAGAAACAAATGGGAACAACATATTGAGAAAATAGAAACTAAATTGAAACAATTAGCAGGAGGAGTATTGTGCTTTACAACAAATTATGGAGGTGTAGCAGTGTATCATGCTCATAATGTTTATGAGGCTAAATGCCATGGGATGGTTAAGTAAGCAACTGGTGTTTGAGCAAAATCACCTTTAGCATCTCTTGATGTAATTAAGTGACAGTTCTTCCGTTTACGGTTGGGTGTTTGGAAAACAACAGTCAATGAACTATTATATCTAGAAACTCAGTTCTATGCAATCTCAAATGCTGTGTCCTTGATGCCCACTTATCTGTGGATTTCGATATGGCCAAATCATAGGGTTGTTTTGAATCAGCAATTTTTGTCAGATGTGTTGGCACTAGAGATCTCTAAAATTATAAATTGGCTTAGTATAGTGAACAGTGTATTCTCTCGTGCAGGTTTATTAGAATATTTTCTTGACCGTACTAAAGTAAATCTGACGCTAAAGGGCTTTTAAAGACTTCACATATGGAGATTTATGGTTCTCTTTTTACGGCTTCCGGTTGTTTAAAGTCATCTGTAAGAACATTTTCCCTACATTCAGATGATAATAATGACCACCCAAACTTCTTAGTGTATGTGTCTAACCCACTCGAAAGATGTTATGTTACACTATTTTGCATGAGTAAACTTCCTTTGGCTGTGAGTCTTGTCATTGTAACACTATGCACTTTATGTTTGTTGTAATTCCGATGGTGTTCCCACATTTTGATATTTTTTAAAAAAAACTTATGAGGAGTTACACTTTTACACTTTTACACTTTTACACAATGTAGAGTAGCTTTACATTTCCTGATGGATGCAGAAGGCCCTCATGGTTGTTGGGCCCTGGAATGTTATTTAGTACCTTCTATGAGAATACGAATGAATATGAATGAAATAGTTGCTAGTATTATGAGTTGCACCCTGATCTTTTTAAAGTACTATATTTTATTTTCACAGTTATGAATTGCATCTCGATATTTTTATCTAGTGTGCTGTATTTTTCTATTTGTGTTGTAAATGCTTAATAAAATGTCTATTGTTAATAACTCTTGATCCGAGTAACGGATTCGACAGAAATTACAAAAGTGATTAAAAGCCTGCGCCCCCTCACCCCCAGGCTGCAATGTTTCGTAAATATTTGTTAAAAAATAAGAAAGTTATTAATTGTCAAAAACTGTTTTTTTTCAAACAGTGCTGCCTACTTCCTATACATTTTCCCATGGACAAAAGAGTTACATATCTCCCATGGTGCATTGCAGGATCAAGGTTTTTAGAAATTAAACAACTGCCATCTTGTTTTTCTCTTGATGCAAGAGATATTTGCCGCTATAGCCGAGGTTATGGGAAAATGAAACATAGTAAAAAGCTGTTAGGAGGTCAAAAAACATAGAAATGGATTCCAAGATGGCTACGATGCTGTGAGGACGCATCCTCATGCTCCCTGGCAAGGCCCACTGCAGCAGGCCCTCGGGCTGATGAAAAGCAAACAAACAGACCCAAATACCTCCTTGTGAAAGGATGTGGCCCGTTCATACAAGGACGAGAAGGGATTGCCCGACATCCGGACAATAACAGGGTAGCCCCAGAGAAAAGGAGCCAGCCACTGTAGGAGCACGCTCTTGGCGTGCATCCACCCCCCCCCCCCTCGCAGCTGTTCTGACCTCCCGGGAGGTATGAGGAGGGAGAGAAACCATAGAAAGCCTCACTGATAAAGGTGACTGTCCCCCACGGCATCCAGATTGCAGCCGAAGATGCAAACACTGCCAGCAGGGACAGACAAGAGGAACCCGAAGGATCTCTTCTACCATCCATCCCAGTAAGAGCAGACGAGACCCGGACCATGATGGGGGTAACCAGGCACAGAACACGATAAGGCTAGAGTGTTCGTCCCCGACCAGCAAGGGAAGCCAGGGCGAGGGGTCCCGAAACATCATACCCTCTGACCCGACCCAGCTTTTCCCAGTGAATTTGGCTACGGGACGAGACACAGTAATAATATAAGCAGAGGGACGGTGTACTGGCGTGGGAGCAACAGTGTGCCCGGCAAAGTGAGGGGACCCACATATAAGACCACCACCCCCTGCATTAAATCACAAGACTCCTGTGGCTCATACTGTAACCTCTCTTTGGTGGTTTTATGGCATAGAAGGCCTAGAGGTACCAGGGTCAAAGGAGACATATAGATCTCCACTGAGGGACAACCAACCAAGGAGGGAAGATAGGAGAGGTGAAGCAGGGCCTCCGGAAAATGACTCGGCCACGCATAAGCATTGCAAAAAGGCCCCCAGATCAGATTTAAGAGTGGAGGTCGGGGCGCTGGAGGAGGCAAACCTATACCTAGAAGATCACGTCTGAAAGCAGGCCAGGTCAGCAACTACTTTGTATTTGTATTTAATATTTATATAGCGCACATGATCGACCATATGAAACTATTCATATGAAGCCGAGCTAAGTCCAAGAAAGGAGGCATATAAAAAACAGCCATGAGATAAGCTTATCTGAACAAGAACATCTTCAAGGCCCTACGAAGCTGATACCATGATTTGAGGGTCCTGATTTCTATGGGAATCAAATTCCACAGTTTTGGATCAAGGACTGCAAATCTTCTGTCTCCCCTTGTTGTATAAACTGAGTGGGGAATGGACAAAAGAAGCCAGTCTCTACATCGTAGACATCTTGAGGGTTGGTAGCATTGGATCTTATCCTTCAAATATGCTGGAGCATGTCCATTCAGGCATTTGAAGATCAAACAGGCTACCTTAAATCTAATGCGTTCTTCCACTGCTCGCATGTGCAAAGCACGACGAGAAGGGGAGACATGGGCAGTTTTGTCTAATTTGAAGATCATTCTAATTGCCGCGTTCTGTGCTTTTTGAAGTCTCTGAACTTGTTTAGACTGATATGCCAATCAACTGGCTATTGTAGTAGTCCAGACCAGATGTGCATTTGTCAGAGCACCCACCACAGAAGCATGATCCTCATTGGGAATATATGGAACTACCTGCCACAAGAGTCTCAAGGCATAGTATACCTCCTGAACTTTAGCTCCAACCTGGCCTTCGCAGCCAAGATCGTCCTGCCAGACGCAACCCAAGTTCTTAACCTTAGAAACCAATCTAAGATTGGTTCCCAGGAGGGTCGGAATAGGCAGTTTCTTGGCAGCATTGAGTCAGTGTCTTGGGCCAAACATAATAAGTTCAGTATTAGCTGCATTTAATTGAAGCTGATTATTAGACATCAACTGGCTAATATCATCTAAGCACCGTCAAGTCTACAGAATGCTTCGTCAAACTTGACAATCCTGATGAAGAGTTGAGTGTCATCTGCATAGGAATGAAAACTCACCCTGTGTTGTCTTAAAATCTCCATCAGTGGACACATATACAGATTGAACAGTAGAGGTGAGAGTGATGCTCTCTGTGGGACTCCACAATTCATCTTAATGGAGTCTGACAGAAACTCACCTATTCTCACTTGCTGTTGACGATCCATCAAAAATGATTTAAACCAGCCGATTGCATGATCAGAGACCCTTCCTACCTCTTGCAGTCGATCCAAGAGAATATGAAGGTTCACCGTATCAAAGGCCGCGGACAGGTCCAGCATCACCAGAAGGGAGAGCTCACTGTTCTTCGCATCCTCTAATAGATCCTCATGGATGGACAAAAGGGCAGTCTTGGTTCCAAACCTAGATCTGAAACCCGATTGAAAGGTATCCAATAACACTTCTCGCTCCACGAATTCCTGCAGCTGGCCATTGATCATATTTTCAAGAATTTGTGCAGGCCAGGGGAGACCTGGAATGGGTTGATAATTCTGCAGACTCTCCAGATCCAGGGTTGTTTTTTTCAATAAAGGTGTAATTATGGAGTTTTTTAGATTTTGAGGGACTGTCCCCTGCATCAGGGATTTATTGATAAACCTTGTCACACAGGGAGTTAATTTCAGATGACAGGTGCTTTGCTGCATAGGCAGGAAGAGGAAATAGGGAGTCATTTGGTGGGTTTCAGAACCTCAATCAGTGAGTGTTCCTCGTTATCGGATACCTGATGAAAGTCAAAAGTGGGCAAGGAGCTCAGCATCTGTGAATCAATTAGTTTCACTAAAGATTGGGCAGTTTCAATCTAGGCAACAATTGAAGCTAATGCCTGAGTTTTAATTGCAATGTCAGCTTTAATAAGTTCAATTTTAGCAATAAAAAAAGAGTTAAAAGATTGGCCTGTGCAGAGGAAGAATCAATCGGGGTGGCCTTGCATCTAGGTTGGCAGAATTGAGAGACATGGAGAAAAGCTCTCTATGCAAGTTACTTGCAGCCTTTATCTTTTTACAAAGAAAATGTTTCTTTGCTTGAAGAATAGCTTGCTTGTAAAAAGTCAAAGCACTCTTTCCCTATTTTCTGTCTCCAAATTGTTTTTACTGCCATTTCCGACCTGTCAAACTCACCAGTTTACACAGGGGAATAAAACTCTGCGCAAACCAGGGTTTAGAAGTCCTCGTCTTTTTTAATTTTAAAGGGGCCGCCTTGAAGCAGATGGCATCCAAGGTCAGTGCTCCTGCTGCAAGGAATTCTTCACTTGGAAGCAGAGGATCAATGGAAGCAAGTGCCTCCTTGACTTCTGCACCAATGATCCTGTCCAGATCTTTGATTTTCCGGGAGAAAAAAGACAGTGGGCCTCATTACACGTTGTGCGCTAAAAATCTCAAATTACCGGCATGGCACTCCTAACGTGTCCGCCCTCGCAAGAGGGCGCTAATAGCGTACCATTACGAGTACGCGGACACAAGCATAGCGCCATGCCTGTAATGACCCTACCGCCATGCCGCTAAAGTCCCCAAAAAGTCTCTTACCGGCTTCGACGAAAGTGCAGATAGCACCTCCGCCCTCACGCTGCATGCAAATAGCGGTCACCGCTATTAGCGGTGACCGTTAAATTGCGGAACCGGAAACAGCGTCATCGCACAGGAACGGGAAAGAGCATGGCGGCCATATTTAAAAACACAATCCATTGCCATCCTCTGCCCCCTGGACCTGTTCTGAGTAGTTTGCAATAGGAAATCCACAGGGACACCCTCGACATGCCTAAGGCTGTAAAAAAAAACACCGACCGGCAGCGGAAGGAAAAATTTACCACAGAGGAGCTATTAATGCTCACCCAGACCCTAGCTGACAATGCCGCCGTGGTCTTTGCCAGCGACATGCGGCGGGAGACACTCATCAAAAAGAAGGCAATCTGGGCTGAGGTCGCCTTGAAAGTCAGTGCTGTGGGCACCACCACCCGCAATGTGTGTGAGTGCAGAAAGAGGTGGGATGATCTCAGACTCCGGGTGAGAAGCATCCTTGCAGAAAACCACAACATGGCCACAGCAGGTGGATCTGGTTCGCCCATAAAACTGAAGGAATGGGAGGAGACCTGTGCCAACCTCATTGGAGTGGAATCAATAGAGGTAGTCGGGACAATGGAGCATGGCATGGCAACCACTTCAGATGGAGGTGAGTGTCACATGAAAGCATGCAATGTGAATCTACTGGTCCCCCCAAATGTGAGCCCAGAATCACCTGATGGATGGCCAAACATCCACACATGCATCCAACCCTGGCCATGTCAGTGTCAGACCCAAACACACACATCACCAGAGACAAGTGCCACACACAACCATGCACGGATGAGCCACTGAACTGACACATCACCTGCATCCTTAACAACGAAGTCCAAATGCCCACAACTGCATTATTGATGTATACTGCATTAAGTACATAGAACCGTAACCAATGCCATCCCCCTTCTTGTCCCCGACAGGCTCACATACAGACAGTGAGGATGCTGGCAATGCATCTCAGGCACCCCCTGCGAGTAAGAAAACAAGGGCACAGGACACAGAGGACACCCCCACAACATCAAGGGGCAAAGGTAGAAGGGTCCACATGCAGAGTGTCAAACATCGGTGGAGCGCCACTGCCAAGACACAAATTGCCACACCACCAACAACTGCTCCACCTCTGGAGGTGAACCCACCACCACTGATACCAGCCACGGAGGGCCCACCCTCAGCTGCAGCTAGTTCTGCAGGACAGGCGGCAGCCCCTGCACCACTATCAGATGTGGAGGATACAACCGATTTCCACATGGAGATGCACACCCCAACCCCCCCTGGATCCCCTGAGCCATCACCACAGCAGACACCTGGGTCTAATGTCACTGGCGAGGACAACATGGGAGGTTTTAGTAGCCCCCCGGTAGCTTCAACTGTTGACCTGGTTGCATCAGAGGACACAGCAGCCACACCATCAGAACCCAACATTGCCCTTGACCTGGCCAGCATTAGCCAGCGGCAACAGGAAATAACTGTGCTGGTTGGGCAGCATGTGGAGGAGGCTGCCCGTCTCAGGGTGGAGATTACGGAGACAGCAAGGCACTCCAGGGAGGGGATGGAGGCCTGTACAGACAGGCTGTGTGGGGAGATTGTCCGACTTAGGGAGGTCCTCACACGGATAGCGGAAGCAATGGACCGCCACTTCCCACCACCACCACCAGGACAGTCAGCCACTTCCTCATCCGCCAGTTCGAGGCAGACAAGCCCCCTCCGCCACTCCTCACGCACCACCAGGCGCACGTCTAGGCAGCCTCCCAATGCTGGTGTTGGCAATGGCCAATAGGGAGTGCATGGTCAAGCTTCCGCGTGCATGGCTGGATGGAAACATTGTGGCAGACACATGAGGAACTGTTGTGGGGGGTGGGTGGAAGGGTGTTATGGGACTTTTGTGGGGGGTGGGTGGAAGGGTGTTATGGGACTGTTGTGAGGGTGGGGGAAGGGTGTTATGGGACTGTTGTGGGGGGTGGGGGGAAGGGTGTTATGGGACTGTCGTGAGGGGTGGGGGGAAGGGTGGTGGGATGTTTGGGGGCATGCACATTTTCATCTTTACGTTCCTTAATACACTGGTGCTTGATCAAAACACAGGCTTGGACTTCTTCATTGTGTATGTGTACTTTATTGACAACAGGGTCCATTGTGCGCTTCCAAACAGACACCAGTGCATTACTACCCATATCCATGTGACAGTAAGAAACCATGTTACTCAGAATATTTGGTTGATCAGATGCTGTCTCACAGCACGTCCCTCCTGGCCATCCCCTCTTGCATGACCTGCATCCCCTTCACCTCCGTCCTCATCACCATCATCATCCTCATCAGGTGCTTCTATTTCAACGTCAGGGGGCAGTGGCACATTCCTTCTGATACACATATTGCGCAGCATGACACATGCCATGGTGATCTTGGCAACCTTCTCATGGCCATACAGGAGAGCGCCACCAGACCTGCTAATGCACCGAAACCATGTCTTCAAAAGGCCAAAAGTCTGCTTGATCACGATGCGGGTACGGGTATGTGCTCGATTGTATTCCTCTTCGTGCCTGTTCTGTGGGTTCCGTACAGGGATGAGGAGCCACCTCTTCAGGGGGTAGCCGGCATCACCTGTATGGGGGGACGAATGGGGTCCTGTTACTGTTCACCTCAAGAGCGGCCTGTTCATATCACACAAATTGACTTTGCATTGTGATTGAAGTACACAATTAACAGCATACATGCAGACGGTCTGTGCGACTGCAATGTGCAAAGGTGAGCTCGACCCTGCAAGTAGACATGCCCCATTAATGCCTCCAACAGTAATTGACATGTCCTGGGTGAGGCCAGGTCTTAGGTGTCCCTGGGCCCAGGCAGATTTGGTACCACACTGCTGGTGTACTGCCATTCCAACATTGATGTTGCCATGCTGAGAGGCATCACTTCAGTGGTGCTATAGGTGTGTCGTGCAATGCTATGGATAGGGGTGATCCCTTTGCATGCATTCAAGGGCACATTGCATTATTGATTCTGTATGACTATCTTGACGGCATGTATGAGATTTGTGTATTTTGTGGCGTGGAATGTTGTGCAATGTGGATGTGGATGGATGTTTAATGTTTCTAGACCTGGATTGTCATCTATACTGTGTAGCTTATACTTGCATGTCCGTTCATCTCAAGTACGTTGCGGCCTTCCCAGATGGACATTGGCGTACATCTGTATGTGCATTTGTCTGACGGACGACAAGCTACACCCATTTAGAGTATGTATATCCCCCCCCAATCACACCCAGTTGGAGTAAGTATCCCCCCCATCACACCCAGTTGGAGTTTGTATCTCCCCCCCAATCACTCCCAGTTGGAGTATGTATCTCTCCCTCCCAATCACTCCCAGTTGGAGTAAGTATCTCTCCCCCCCCAATCACACCCAGTTGGAGTATGTATCCCCCCCAATCACTCCCAGTTGGAGTATGTATCCCCCCCAATCACTCCCAGTTGGAGTAAGTATCCCCCCCCAATCACACCCAGTTGGAGTATGTATCTCCCCCCCCATCACTCCCAGTTGGAGTATGTATTTCTCCCCCCCAATCACTCCCAGTTGAAGTAAGTATCTCTCCCCCCCCATCACACTGCCATGTGCTTGCCCTGCTACTCACCAAGTAGCCACAAACGTTGTCTGGCTTGTCGCTCCATGTAGCGTGGGATAGTTGAGTTCCGCGGGACCATGGAATCATGGGTTGATCCGGGAAATCTGGCACAGCAATGTGTGATTATCTTGTTGGCGTCACATACCATTTGGACATTTATGGAGTGGAATTGCTTCCTGTTTCGGTAGACTACTTCATTGTAATGTGGGACCACCAATTCCACATGGGTACAGTCGATGGCCCCGATGCAACTTGGGATGCCTGCCAGTGAATAGAACCCAACTTTGGTGTTTGCACTCTCCTGGGCAGTCCGTGGCATGAATATGTGTTCAGGTGCATGCTTCAGGAGGGCATCAAGTACCTGGTTCAGCGTGCGTGAGAATACTGGTTGTGAGATGCCATGCATCTGCCCCACTGTATGCTGGTAGGTGCCTGTGGCTAGGAAGTGGAGCACAGTCACCACCTTGAGTAGAGGGGGGATGGCAGTTCGGATGTCTATGAGGCTCACAATGTTGTTGTGTATCATGTCCACAATGCTAGTGATGGTATCCCAGTCCAGACGGTACAGGGTGTGTATCTGCTCAGGGGTTAGGTTAAATGGACTGGCTCTGATCCTGGGGATTGGTGGGTTCCTCTGTGGTATGATTAGGTGCCGTGGTGGTGCTTGCTGTGCCTGTCTTGCCTTCCTCCTCCTCCTCCTCCTCCTCCTCCTGCGTCTCCTCTGTGCTGCCTGTTGTTGTTGCTGCTGCGCTGAAATCATGTCCTCCAGCCCATGTAATCCTGCTAGTATTGGGACCATCTTGGTGTGTGAAGGGATGTGGTGTGCTCCTTTTGTGCTGCCACAGTCTCCATTGCCTCCACCTGTGCTGATTGTGTCCACCTGTGGCAGGTGGGAACACTGCTCAGTTCTCTTAACGGGTGGTTCGCGATGCCGGTATTAGCGCCATGGCGGTAAGGGGTTTTGGGGGCTTTACCATACCGCTATTGGCATGTCCGCTTGCCTTGTGATGCTGTGCTATTAGCGGCATGGCGTTATTTACGGGATAAGGGTCGCGCACACGGACTGGCCGCTATTAGTGGCACTGTACTTAGCGGTGCCGCTAACAGCAGTGTTCCGGGTCGTAATTGGCATGTGGATTTAACGTTATCGGTATGCCATTGCCGGTGACGTTAAAACCCTACCCCCTACCGTGTAATGAAGCCCAATATGTCCTTGATATTTGTCTTATCCCCCTTAGGCAGAGCCAGGGAGTGAAACAGTACAAAATGATCAGACCAATAAATTGGCACAGTCCCCATCAGAGAGGCATGATGTCCCCTAGCTATAAGTACATCCAAGCAATGACCTTTTACATGGGAAGATTGAGACTAAACGGGAAGGAGAACACAGGGGGCAGAAAAACTTCCAAATGCCAGGGGCAAGAAGCAAGAACCCCTCTGCCAAAACCAAGTCGACCACATGCCCACAAGGGAGAAGACCAGAGAACGCTGCCAAGGCCAGCTAATGGAAGAAAGGCCTCCCAAGACCACAGAAGCCTCATCCACATAGGAAAACAGGGGAGAAGAAAACTATTCCATGCCCTTAAACAAAGAGGAGCTGATGGAATGCCTAAAGGGAATGGAAGAAGGTATGGTGAGCTCCTTTCAGGATCTACTCACGAAAATGAAAGAAGATCTGCGAAGCACCCTGCAGAAAGTGAGACTCGAGATTAATGACCTAGACACCGTTGTTGATGTAACGGAACAAGGACTCTCAAATCTCTC
This sequence comes from Ambystoma mexicanum, assembly GCF_040938575.1. Lineage (NCBI taxonomy): Eukaryota > Metazoa > Chordata > Amphibia > Caudata > Ambystomatidae > Ambystoma > Ambystoma mexicanum. Next base: position 1,125,689,198 of record NC_090921.1, read on the forward strand.
TGCCGAAGAGGTCAGGCAGAATAGCGAACTTCTGAAACAGGTTATCAAGGCTACACACAACATGGAATTACAAACAGTGGACCTGGGGAATCATTATCGCAGGTGTAATATCAGAGTAAGGGGGTTGGGCGAATCTACTCCAGACAGTGAGCTGAAAAGCACGATGCAGCAGTGCTTCGGGACCTTACTGTCGGACATGCACCCCAAGGACATAAAGATTGATCGTATAAATAGAGTGGTCCCAAAAAGGTTGGGCCCCGGGCTAAGACCACGCAATGTCCTAGTCACACTAGCTTCATATGCCAAGAAGGAATCTAATCCAACTATTCCAAGATCTAACATTAACTACTTTGAAGAAACGCAGAGTGCTGCAGCCAGTAACAAAATTGTTCAATGCAAAACAAATTCCCTACAAGTGGACCTTCCCATTCAGGCTTTTGTTCACATGCGAGGGCCGACAACAGAGAGTGGTAACGTGCGACAAAGGCTTGCCTCCCATGATTATGGAAGAGGGGGAAGATCATGCAATGCATAGCCCTATAGTTGCTCCAGACCAAAATACCAGCTCTTGGGAATGGTTGAGAGCCTGAGGATGGAAGGCCAACAGAAATAGAGGACCACAAGGTCCCCTCCCCAGGGCAAGAAAGGATACTCAGGTCTCCAAGGCTGACATTGAACCAGCAACCGGGGGTCCCGGCAACTGAAGATACAAACCAATGGGGCGACATGCCGGGGCAGCCTGGAATACACCAAATACGAACATTGGAGCAGGATGTAGGAGGGCACTTTGGCCAGGCCGAAGGAGGAACAGCGGACTGTCATGGAATCATTAGAAGGGTGTAGTTCGTTCTTCTAGGAGAAAACCGTGGGGTTATACAAGGTCTGACATCCCAGGGTAGAATCTGGGGTCGCTCACAGGACCATTGGACCCGACCAGGGTAGGGAGGAGGGGATAGGGGCGGGGATGCAGGGCGGAAATGGGCTAGGGGCAAGGAGGGGGGAGTGGAGAGTGAGGGGAGAAGGGGAGTCGGGCCAAGTGGGGAGGAGGGGTGGTTCCACACTTCAGAGGGACTAGAAAATACAGATTAACAGCTAAGATACAGAGGGGGAGGAACACATAGAGGGCAAGATGGCAATCATTGTACTATCATATAATTTTAGGGGACTAAACTACCCAGTCAAAGGCAAGAAGGTGGAAGGGCAGGTGAACCGCAGTAAAGCTACCATAATAATGCTACAAGAGACCCACATAAAGAAAGTGGACGAATCGATCCCCCATTTCAACCCCTTCTCACAACTACACCAGGCAAATGCACATGGCAAAACGGCAGGGGTACTGATAGGTCTTAGAGACTTGCTGCTGGCAAAAGTACTGCAGAACTTGAAGGACCCCAGGGCTGGTATGTGTTCCTGAAAGTACAAGTAGAATGAAGAACAATGACCCTGGGAACAGTTTATTCCCCAAACGTGGGACAGGAACGATTCCTGTGGGACACCCTACAGAAGTTAGAAAGATTCGAAATAGGGGAAACCATCTGAACAGGCAACCTCAATATAGCATGGGAACCTGATAGTGACAGAAGCGCAGGTAGAAACCAGGGGCTACCCCTCACATCCAAAACCATGAGAAGCCTGACAATCTTACACTTAGGGACACGTGGTGACACAAGAAGGATAAAAAAAAGTGATACATCTGCTTCTCTCATGTATATGAAACAATGTCCAGAATAGACTATGTCTGGATAACTCCGACCATTTTGGGGAGGTAACATATATTAAAATAGGGGCAATAGCACTCTCCGATCATGCCCCGATGACAGTGTAGGTGAAGAAGTGGGAATCTCATAGGGGGTAGTGGTCATGGACACTCCCCTGGGAACTATTGGAGGATAGGGTGACGGCAGATACACTGGGGGACGAAAGAAAGGAATATTTTGCATTTCATGACAATCATGAGGCCTTGTAGGAGTGGGTATGGGAGGCTTTTAAGGCTGTAATGAGAGGTGAAGCCATACCACTCCATACCCAAAAATTCAAGCTGAGAATAGCGCAGGAAGAGGAACTGGAGGCCCAATTTATGGAGGCAATGCTAGAGGTGACCAAGAAAAAGAATAAAACAACCATGTGGAAATTGAAGGAGATTAGAAGCCAATTGGAGATGCTACAGTCACGCAAAGCAGAAAAGGCCCTACTGCACACACGGTAACGCTATTATGTGAGAGAAAATAAGGCAGGCAGGCTCTTGGCAAGACCATAACGGAACGTGGTTGCAAACCACACTGTAGCAGGCATTATGCAACAAAATGGGTTGATAGCATCGGACTGATGTATACAGCGGTGATAGACTATTTTAAGGACCTCCATTTGTGCAAATTCTCCCCCTCGGATAGGGCACGTTTTGAAGAAGATATTATAATGGAAGAAGTTGAGACAGTTATAACAGATCTTCCTCTGAATAAAGCACGAGGACCAGATGGTTTCCCAGCAAGCTTCTATCAGAAGTACAGCCTGATACTAAGCACCAGACTAGTGAAACTCTAACTTTATTGGGCGGGGGGAACTGTGACACATATTATGGCAGTGGCGAAAGTGGTGGTATTTGGGAAACCCAAGAAAGACCAGACGCTATGCAGCTCCTACCGCCTATAGCCCTTCTAAACTTGGACAGAAAGATTGCAGGGTATTGGTGGCAAGACTGACGCCCCTCCTCCTGGCTCTGATGGGCACGGACCTGTCTGATTTCTTAAAAGGGAGACAAACCTTTGACAACACCAGACATCTAACTAATTTCTAGAAAAGGTAGGGGATAGGACAAGAGCAGGCACTACTAATCTCCCTTGATACTGGGAAGACCTTCGACCGCATGGAATGGCCTTTTCTGTTCGAGGTAATGGAGCAGATGGGATTGGGTCTGAGATTCATACGAAAAGTAAAGGCCAACTACTCAGACCCCTCAATGCGGCTTTCAATTAATTCCTGACAATCAGACAAAGTCCCCATCACACAGGGCACACGACAGGGTTGTCCCTTATTGCCACTCTTATATGAAATCTACCTAGAACCGCTCACAGTGGCTATCAGATGCAACACATCAATATAATGCTTGGAGCGAGAGAACACAAAGTAGCGGCTTTCGCTGATGACATGCTGATGATCTTGACAGAACATGAAAGCTCAACCCCATCCTTGGTACAGGAGCCAGAGTTAGTAGAGATGATCCCCAGGCTAAAGATTAATCAGACCAAGTCAAAGCTTCTGATAGATAAAGAGCAATCATTTAACACCAATTAAAGTAGCAATCTGGGTATAAATCTGATACCGTCGCTATCGAGCATATATGCTGCTATCTACCCTCCGCTGTTTGCCAAAATTAAGGCAGATCTTAACAGCTGGACTCCCTTGCGGATCTCTCTGCTGGGGAGGATAGCGACAATCAAAATGATCGTATTACCAAGACTTTTATATCATTTCCAAGTGCTGCCCATTGTGGTGCCAAAGGCATTCTTCAAGTCAATCAACAGAACTATACCAAAATGTATATGGCAAAACAAGTGACCAAGGCTGGTGATAGATACCATGATGTCCCCCAAAAAACGAGTAGGTCCAGGACTGCGAACCTCAATATATTACGAGGCGGCACAACTTTGGGTTTTTTCGAGAATGGTTCACGGAAGATAGTACCAAGCAATGGGAAAATATGGATCGAGCAGTGGCTACCATGCCACTCGAGGATCCCCTGTGGCTAGAAAAGCAGGACCAACCAGACAATGTCAGACAGAGCCAAATACTCTCTGTAATTTGCAATACATGGGACAAATGACTAAAACAAGGGAAAATGTTGATTCGCCTGACCACATTCACCCCAATGTTTGAGTACCGTCAGTTCTCCTGAGAAATTAAGCAGGGAGCTTTGCACAGTTGGAGGACAAATAGTTGTAAGAAAGTGGATGTCATGGCCAGTGGGGGTCATGACATTCGAGGAGTGTAAGACACACCTCGGAGTGACGGAAATGGACAGGTTGGAATACTGCCAGTTGAGACACTGGTTGAAACTGCCCAAATTCAAAGCTGCATCATCTAAAACACTAACACCATTTGAGAAATGTATAACGACACACACCGGGGATAAACACCTGACGGTAGGCCATATGTTGTTGGGGGCGTTTTTCGAAGGGTGAGTCGAGCGAAATATGCGGAAAATGCATTTTTTTCCCACATTTCGTACTTTGTAAGGGTGTCTGGGTAATAAATTCTGGGGCGATGTGCGAAAATCATACCTCTGCGGATTCCCACGGGTGTCCTCTTTTCGGAAATGCATAGGGTTACTTGTTTTACTTGGTGGCTTGGACACCCGAGGCCCATATCTGTATGTTGTGCCGGTCGGCAGAGGGTCTGAAATTCCGGTCTGAATACAGACTTGGGGTTACTTGTGTTTTAGGCTTTCCCCTTGGCGGCCAGGTAGGTGCACCCACACATGTGAGGTACCGTTTTCATCGGGACACCTGTGGGAACCTGGGATGGTAAGCCATGTGTTTTTGGGGGCGTGTTTCGATGGGTGAGCCGAGCGAAATGTGCAGAAAATTTTGTTTTTTCCCACATTTCGGACTTTGCGGGGGTGTCTGGGAAAAAATTTCTGGGGCGATGTGCGCAAATCATACCTCTGCGGATTCCCACGGGTGTACTCTTTTCGGAAATGCATGGGGTTTCCTGTTTTCCTTGGTGGCTTGGACACCCGATGCCCATATCTGTATGTTGTGCCGGTCGGCAGAGCGTCTGAAATTCCGGTCTGAAAACAGACTTGGGGTTACTTGTGTTTTAGGCTTGCCCCTTGGCGGTCAGGTAGGTGCACCCACACATGTGAGGTACTGTTTTCATCGGGATACCTGTGGTAACGCGGGACAGTAGGCCATGTGTTGTTGGGGGCGTGTTTCGATGGGTGAGCCGAGCGAAATGTGCTGAAAATGCGTTTTTTTTCCCCACATTTTGGACTTTGCGGGGGTGTCTGGGTAATACATTCTGGGGAGATGTGTGCAAATCATACCTCTGCGGATACCCAGGGGTGTCCGCTTTTCGGAAATGCATGGGGTTCCCTGTTTTCCTTGGTGGCTTGGACACCCGAGGCCCATATCTGTTTGTTGTACCGGTCGGCAGAGCGTCTGAAATTCCGGTCTGAAAACAGACTTGGGGTTACTTGTGTTTTAGGCTTTCCCCTTGGTGGCCAGGTGGGTGAGTTGAGCGAAATATGCGGAAAATTAGTTTTTTTCCCCAAATTTCGGACTTTGCGGGGGTGTCTGGGTAATAAATTCTGGGGCGATGTGCGCAAATCATACCTCTGCGGATTCCCACAGGTGTCCTCTTTTCGGAAATGCATGGGGTTCCCTGTTTTCCTTGGTGGCTTGGACACCCGAGGCCCATATCTGTATGTTGTGCCGGTCGGCAGAGCGTCTGAAATTCCGGTCTGAAAACAGACTTGGGTTACTTGTGTTTTAGGCTTTCCCCTTGGTGGCCAGGTAGGTGCACCCACACATTTGAGGTACCGTTTTCATTGGGACACCTGTGGGAATGCGGGACGGTAGGCCATGTGTTGTTGGGGGCGTGTTTCGATGGGTGAGCCGAGCGAAATGTGCGGAAAATGCATTTTTTTCCCACGTTTCGGACTTTGCGGGGGTGTCTGGGTAATACATTCTGGGGCGATGTGCGCAAATCATACCTCTGCGGATTCCCACGGGGGTCCTCTTTTCGGAAATGCATGGAGTTCCCTGTTTTCCTTGGTGGCTTGGACACCCGAGGATAGTTTTTCTACAGGGGTAACCCCCACACTCTGGTGATATTCCCTCCTACTAAGTGAGGATAAATAATATGTATTTAAACAAAAGGAAGGAACATATAACAAACTACATCAAAACAGTATATATCCTCAGACAGCAATTTCTTGTAGCAACCACGAAACAAATATGGGCTGCATTATGTGTTTTCAATAATCATCAAAAGCAGTATTACCAAAAAATATCATTTTTAATATATTAATCTCTCTTCAGCACAGGTAATACACTCATTTGTTTAAAAAAACATATGCACATAACATAGTCATATACATCTTAAAATCATGCCACCTCACAGTGTAAAGAATTATATGCCAAAAATGTCATTAGCACAACACAACAATGGCAACTCAATTTTTCTCATTCCCCATTGTGTGACACCCGAGGCCCATATCTGTATGGTGTGCCGGTCGGCACAGCGCCTGAAATTCAGGTCTGAAAACAGACTTGGGGTTACTTGTGTTTTAGGCTTTCCCCTTGGCGCCCAGGTAGGTGCACCCACACATGTGAGGTACCGTTTTCATCGGGACACCTGTGGGAACGCGGGACGGTAGGCCATGTGTTGTGTTTGTGTGTTTCATAACGTTTTGACCAATTTGCCGGTGCCCTTTGTCACACAACCCTTTCTTTTCCCAAATGTGCCCTACATTTAGTCGCTGCTTTAGGCACCATACGATTTTGTAACCTTCACAAGTCACCTACCCTTGAAAAGGTCTGCCTGTGCTCTTTCAAAAAATGTATACGTTTTTCATTCTTCACCACATTGGTTTTCCCAATTTACACATGCTAAGTGCGTTTGTTCAGGCCGTGAGCGTAAAACTCCTGTGTACCATGGCTCAGTGTTTGGCTTGTGGTATTGCTTGTTTTGTAAAACACTACAAAAAATGTGTGCTCTCCTAACTGCAAGAGTTGGGGGAATGTAGCGCAGCATTGCTTTTCTCAAAATTCATCGAAGCCATTGCCGTACCAAGCCAACCATGTCCAACATATACTTTTTTTTCGGTCATTTTCCCGCTTTTCCCCCAATCTATGGCAGTTTCCCCAACCTAGTTGTTGCCTGACCTATGCAAATCACCCCTTCCTAAACTTGGAATTTTGTCTACTTTTCAGAAATATATGCCTTTCTGTCCTCCAATTCGGCTTTCCTACCCTTTTCTTCCATTCCGTCCATGCAGGTCCAATTGGCAAAAATTGACAAAATCGCCTACCTCTCACAAAACGGTTGATAACCACATCAAAATAAAAAAAAAATTGTTTCCACTCACCCTGTTCTTGAAAGCCAGGAAATTGGGGCTCTCAGCATAGCAAACCGTTTGTTCCTAGCTCTTACAAGGAAAAAAACCACAGGCTTCTTTGTACATCATTTAATTGGCATTTTTTGAAAAAACCCAAAATGTTTGCCCTTTTTGCTTATTTTCTCTCACCCCGCTACAGCAACCTAGGATTCCTGGGAGGCGTTACGACCGCCTACATGTGGGAAAAAAAGGATCCAAATTTGGCTGAGATATCTCATTTAACGAAAAAGTTACAAGCCATTGAATGGCCACATACCGAAATCATCAAAAAAGGCCCTGGCACTGGGGGGAAATACCCATGGCAGTTAAATGGTTAAAGATGCCAATTTTGGCCATCTAAATTTTCTTGAATAGTATTTAATATTAGGAGTAGTGCAATTGAAATTAAAGTCCCCGGCAATAATTACTGTCTTGATGTTGGGATTCATTAACTATTGATTTCAAAGATTTTCGATTTTATCAATAAATTGAGGTTCGGATGGAGAAACCGGATTCCAATAAATATTTAGCAGTGAGCAGCTTGGGGATAGGGGATGGTAAGTGTTAGTGGTGGATAATTCAACCACTTGAATCCCAATATCAGGTGACGGCCAAGTTCTAAGAGACAACTGGCAGTCATTGCGGACTGCAACTAGGAGGCCAGCAGCAGGACGCCCTCTCGCAGGCTTAGAAGCAGCCACAATATTAATTTGATGATCCTCCCAGCATGGAGTAGATTGGATCCAAGTTTCTTGCAAAAGAACTATGTCATAGTTATTTAATTTTGATGCATTAGTAAAGAGAAGATGAGAAAACCCTCTAGTGTTCCAAGACATTCAGGAACAGCTACGAAATACGCTTGAAGGTTAGTCTAATGGTTTACTGAACCCGAGAGATTGTTTATTTCATTTTTTAACCAATCCCACTTGGATGGAGGGGGTGCCTTATTTGCACGAGGATCTGGTTTGCAAGTGCAACAAGTTACTTCCTTATTGTAATGTTGTTTTGAATTGGCATTTGTATTCTTAGAGGTAGTTTCTTCAATCGTCGGAGGAGGAAGAATAGCTTCTAGGCACAAGCCTCTATTGAATCGTTTCTGCATTTCCTTCATATTAGGCTTTTAACAATTCTTGATCGAACATTGATTGCACTAACATCTTGCTGAGCTGCACTAGGAAACCATACTGGTTCTATATCACCTGAATGCATCTGGCAAAGTGAAGGAATCGAGTTCAGTATTAACAGAATTGTTGTACGATTTGGGAATGGGTCCGAGTATATCCTATCCAACATTTTGATTCGTAGACACTCCTTTTTTAGGATTGGAGGATTCAGCAGATATACATCAGGTCTGTATTCTTCATGAATTATATCTAAAGGAGGATTCAGTAAAGATTTGGGTAAAGCTCTCGCTATCACAGAGGACTTTAGTCCAGATTCTTTGGTTGGTAGACATTCAGGTACAGCCTGATGGTGAACAGAACTTACATGAGTACTTTGAAAAGTCAAAAGAGGAGTGATTGCGTAGTTAGATTTCTCGTTCAAACTATGTGAGCTTGACTGTGCTTCATTTCTTCTTTGATCTAAGGTCTTGAAAGATGTGGAATTGATATCAAAGTTTACATGAAAAGTTGGCATCAACTGTTGTTTTCTGGATATAAGATGTGTAAATCATGGTGTACAACATCTGTGATTAGATCATTGGGGTATACAGATAGATTCATAAGTTGTTCCTGTGTATCATTCATGTTGGAATGATTTAGTTCTTCATTGACATTACATACAGGCTGAATAGAGTCGAACTTCTTACCTTTGAAGATGTCAAGGTCCAACACAGGAGGTAAGGAAGACGCTAGGGATGAAATAGGACAATTTGACACTTGTTCCGGCAATTGGTCGGATGTTTCGTAGGACAAGCGATCACCAGAAGCCAAATTAGCAATACATTTTTGGGTTTTAGACTTTACATTTTTATTTTTCGGAGATTTTTTGGAAGGTCTTTGTTCAATGTCCAGATTACGATTTGAATAATTGAAGCTTTGAGACGTGCGTTCACTGTTGCCTCTCTTTCTTCTGGTAATTCGAGTAGGCTTTGAAAATACCTCATATAGAGGTCTTTCAACAATTTGTAAGTCGTGGGAATTAGGAACCGTCTCAATACGTCTGGTAAGTAGGGGTACATGGGTGTTTGGGTGAATATCTACAATAGCCTCTTCCATTGGTGGCATCTCCAAAGGTATTACAGAATGAGGCTCGACAATTAATTCCGATAAGACAATATTTGTTCTAGGAGCCGCAACCCAGTCCATTTTCTTGTGCAAGAGAAGTAATGAGTCATGTTGTGTTGCTTATCTACGATCTAATACTTCAAACAATTTAACCAAGGAGAAATGCTTGTATTGATAGCAGTTAGTGCAGCTTCAAAAGCAGGATTGGCGATGGACGGAAATCCAAATGATGGACGAGCTAGTGGTTTGGAAAATGAGGCAACTATTGATGATTGGGACACACTCAGAGAGATGATGTCTTCAGGTGCATCAGTAGTGTATAGTTCATGAGTTTTAGAAAGTGTAGAACTATTTATGTCATTTGCAGCAGCTGTCTGGAATGGAATAGACTCAATGAGATTGGCGTCATCCGCTTGGGTAGACGAAGAAAGCGGTAGTGAGAGTGGTAAGGAGGGATTGCGTAGGTCAGAAGAAACAGAAGCAACCTGATTGTGAGCCAGTATCTTTTCGAAGACAGGGGTTACCACTTGTGAATATTAAGCCTGGGGTGCACAGAACTGTGGGGGTTGTACAGAGTTGATTTGAGGAGGCTCCATGCAAAATTCCGGGAGGTAGGTAGGCGTGTGAAAATGGTCATTATTCAATGGACTAGAAGATAGTGATATACAGCGTTGCATTGTTATGTTCGACAAGTGAGCCGGTTGATTTGTTTTATTTGCAAGGTGCTGATCAGGGAAAACCGAATTGACTGAAGCCCTGCATCCGGTGTTTAACGATTGTGTGTTAAGAGGACAGCTGCCGGGGGGTCAGTATTGAGTAGAAAATGGTGACTATCAGGTGATAATCCTGTGTTTTTCTTCGTTGCTGTTCCGAGTTTGGGGAGGCCCATACTCATTGGAGATTTAGACAAACTCTGACGCTGAGTCAAAAGACTTGAGACGCGAGGCATGCCCGCGGTGAGGCGATTCATAGTCTTTTTGGAGTTGACAGGTTGTGATTAGCAGCTGTTTAGCTAGCATGAACAAAGTAACAGCTCTAGGTTCAGGGGGAGAAAAAAAGAAAACGTAGAACGGAGTTGGATGGAAGGGAAAGGGACTGGACAAGGAAGGCAAAGGACAAGGAATGCAAATTAGGAACTCACGACAGAGTAACTCGCTGACACGCTGCACCGCCGTGCAGTGGTCAGCATTCAGTACTCTGCGGGTACTCAGCTGGGTGCGCACAGTGTCCGAATTTGTAGAGCAGGCATCAGAGGGGGGGCATGGCTAATTCTAAAAGTAAAGAAAAAGCATATATTAAATGTATATAGTAGTTTAAAGGGGCAGCAGTAAAGTAATAGTCCCAGTAATAGTACCAGCAGGCACACAGAGAAGTCCACACGATGGTAGTATAACGCTGATCTGAGATGAAACGCTGAGGCCTAGGAGCAGGTAGGAGCAGAGCGAGGTGCAGACTGTGCAGTCAGTACTCTGCGGGTACACAGCTGGGTGCGCGCACGCAGGTATGCGCAGGGTCCGAATTTGTAGAGCGGACATCAGAGGGGGGCGTGGCTAATTCTAAAAGTATAGAAAAAGCATATATTAAATGTATATAGTAGTTTAAAGGGACAGCAGTAAAGTTATAGTACCAGCAGGCACACAGAGACGTCCACACAATGGTAGTATAACGCTGATCCGAATTGAAACGCTGAGGCATAGAAGCAGGTAGGAGCAGAGCGAGGTGCAGACTGTGCAGTCAGTACTCTGCGGGTACTCAGACGGGTGCAGGCGCGCAGGTGCACGCAGGGTCCAAATTTGTAGAGCGGACATCAGAGGGGGCGTGGCTAATTCTAAAATTAAAGAAAAAGCATATATTAAATGTATATAGTAGTTTAAAGGGGCAGCAGTAAAGTAATAGTGCCAGTAATAGTACCAGCAGGCACACAGAGAGGTCCACACAATGGTAGTATAATGCTGATCCGAGTTGAAACGCTGAGGCGTAGGAGCACATAAGAGCAGAGCGAGGTGCAGACTATGCAGTCCGTACTCTGCTGGTACTCAGCTGGGTGTGCGTGCGCAGGTGCGCGCAGGGTCCGAATTTGAAGAGCAGATGTCAGAGGGGGGCGTGGCTAATTCAGCAGGCACACAGAGAAGTCCACACGATGGTAGTGTAATGCTGATCCGAGATGAAATGCTGAGGCGTAGGAGCACGCAGGAGCAGAGCAAAGTGCAGACTGTGCAGACTGTGCAGTCAGTACTCTGCGGGTACTCAGCTTCAATTATATCATTCCACCATATTGCAAATACTGTTTACTCCCCCTACAGTACCTATAATTACTATACACATACTACAATAATGTGTGTAGCACATAGCCAGATGCTTGGGGGCACGGCCTACCGCCACAAACACCACAATAGAATGAAACCATATGACAAGTACATACAATACACCTTCAAATAACAAAACTTGCCAAGAGCCCCCCCCCACGCCCAATGACGTCTGCGGACAGCAATAATGACAGCGGACTCTGCGGCACCCACACTGCTTTTTTTCACCTATGAAAACAGCTCCCTATCAACTTTTTTTCCACTCCCCCACCCTTTCCAGACCCTCTTTTGGCCACAAAATAACCCCAAATCCATTTTCCAGCCTTTTTTGTCAAGGTGCTTTTTGGCGACTGTTTAAAAAAATCTGACGCAGCTCACATTTTTGAACATCCAATCAGTGTGTGCCTTTGATTTCAGCAGACAGCAAGCCACCCTCTGATTGGTCCAGAGGTTTCCGCAGACTCTGAATCAGGAAATAACTCAGCGGACCGGACCCAGATATAACTAATTTTAAAAAACGACTGCACAGATTTACACCAAATTTACAAAAGCATGCTTTCGGGACCAAGCCACCACTCCTCGTGTAAGTTTAGTGAAAATCCATCCAGCTGTTTGGGCCATAGGCTCGAGAAACATTTTCTTTTTCATTCTGTCTATGAGGTTTCAAAAATGTGGGGTCCCCCCTATAACTTTGCCCCCACTAGACAAAACCACTCCAAACTGGGCAGAATCATTCCGAGGTGGCCATATACTTTTCTTTCAAAGTTTGCTGAGGATTCTTCCAAGGGCACCAAAGTTGTAAGCCACCCAAAAGTTCTCTTTCTATGAGTTGAGCAACTTAACCATAACTACAGGGCCGCTACCGCAGGCACTGTAATACATATATATTATAGGGCAGCTATAGCTGCCTTATAGTTAAGGTGAGTCAGACCCCTGAAATTTCTATTGTTAATAACATTTGATTTGAGTAATGGATTTGGCCGAAATGTCTTTAGTGATTAAAGACTTGCATACGCCCCCGCCAGACTGCAAAGTTTCATAAAGATTTGTTAACAAATAAAAAAGGTTCTGATTTGTAATGTCATCAGTGTTCTCATACAACATGTAATTAGTGATGTCATCAGTGACGTGTCCATGATGTCATCATTGTGGTCATAGGCTGCGCAACACAGGGTGCAAAGTTAAGATGGCTTTAGCTGAATTTCAGAGGTTTTGTTGCCTTAAGGTCTCACCTTAACGTCCTTGCAACTAAAGTTTCTTCCTTGTGAGCTTAGAGCCCTTTGGGTATTGTGCATGCAATGGATGGGGATGCAGAGTAACTCTGACACCAAATAATCAAACCAATTCAGGAAGATGGCAAAGTTTGCTGTTTTATTATCAATTGTCTAAAACAGGAAGTTACAACAGACATCAACGGATATTTGCTCGAGCTCTCTGTGAAATTCACATAAAACACATTAATTATACTAAAAATCTCTCATATGTGACGTCATACTACGTGGCAAATGAGAAAAACCTACGAAGAGTTTTGATAGGCTTAAGGGGAACATCTAAATATACTTTCTTAAGGGTTGGTATTGTGGTTGGATATCTACTTTCAGGTGGACAACCTATGCCTATCTCTAAAAACGTGTCATCTTCAAAACTATTAAGTACACAGTATACCATTGGCTCTCAAACTATAAGGCCCTCTGTTATACGGCCCTCTATAATTGGTTGGCAGGCGCGTGGCATGTCTGGAACATTCAGCTCACTTAGCAGCACTTGACTTTACCTCCCCGCCCAATTAGCCCAACGTCTCTCATTACCCATGCCTTCTGCCATGAAGATTGTCTTTGAACTTGGACTTGCAGAGTATTCTTGTCTCTGGGAATATAATGGAATGGGAGCATGCACTATTGCTGTTCTAGAACTCCAAGCTCAACTCTATTTCCATCCTTGGCTCACGTGACAGGAGACCACGATTTGGAACATTTTATAACATTTAAATATCTTAAATAAATAAAACTTGTCACACTTGGTGTTCTTTCGTTGCACCTTAATAACGGATGATTCTGCTTCTCACGTTCACCACCATCAAGAATAAATAACCGGCCTTGGCCATTTTGACTTTGACACCAGGCAAATTCTTGCTGCAACACAGTTCTCTGCCTTGCCTCTCCATGGGTCGGGCTTACTAAATTCATGACACCAATGCCCAGCTTCTATACAATGGTGGCGTCACCTGCACTCTATTCACTACGTATAGCCAACTTCTGAGATTACTTAGTGTGCTTGCGTTGCTGCATCTGTACAGTTATTGAACGGCTTGCATTTTCTGCAGTGCGCCACACACGTGCAATAAGTTTTTCGTATATTGAAAGTTTACTCGATTCTTTACTTCGTTGTCACTTTAAGTTTTTCCCAGAGGGTACATTCTTTTGATTATTCACAATGGTATGGGCACAACTGCTGGTGTCAAGCATGGCACAATCTCAGGTCACATCTCAACATACAGGAGGTAAGGGGGTGGGATTTCCTGCAGAGGCATATAACTGCTTCTCTACACTTGAATATAGATATATGTGGTTAGGATATTATGGTTAGGTTACCCTAATTAAAATCAATGGAAAAGCGGTGGACAATCTTTGTTAAAGTGACTTTATGGTGGCAGCACAACGCACAAGAAAAATAAACATTTGACAATTATCATTTATAAAGCAACCATAACTTGGCCACCACCATGCAGGGCTCACAACAATTCGCAATAAGGTAATTCCCTTGGGAAATTGGGTCTTTTATTATATGTTTACAATTGTTAGGGTGTATTTCTTTTGGCTTGACCCTCACATAAAATATAAACAAATCATGTTAATTGTGTCTTTTTCGTTGATAAGGTCTGGGTGAAAGTTTGGTAAGATACATGTAAATTCTACTGGCACATGTGGTGCCAGGAGTAATGGATGATGGTGGCCAGGTTACTGCTGTTTTAGGATGGCGGATGACCACATTTCAGGCCGGTGAGCCAGTGGCCTTGGTCTGCGTTCATAGCCAGTGGTCAATCCACGGATAATATACTAGTCCATGGCCAGGTCTGAGACCTTAGCTCTGGGTCCACAGTCTGTCGCTGAGACCCAGCTCTGGGTCCATGAACTGTGAGGTAAAATCTGCCATTTTATTTTGCCATTTTGGAGCTATAGTGTACCCCTCTGTATCCCCAAACCTTGCTTGTGTCACGTGATTCGCCAAGAGGATTGACATTTTTCCCTTTTCAAATTCCTTGCTGCACAGGGTCTGCAAGATCCTGCAAAAGTCTATGAACAACAATGGAGCAGTTTGATTTATTTGTGTGTACCCCCAACCAATAAAATCATATCTTTCCCAACTACCCAATCATCTTTTCTCAAGTGTCATGAAACGTGAACCCAGGAAGTAAGATCTTGGACCAAGCCCAGATACCACTAATTCATTTGCGCCTACTTCTGGCCATTTTTAAAAGGAACCACTGTCCGGAATATCTGCAAATTTGCAAAGGGAAGCTTTCAGGACTGGGTGGTTGCTCCTTGGAAGTGTTTGACGCAAATCCGTCCAGCTGTTTGGGCTGTAGGTGCAATAGAAATTGTTTCTATTGAGAATTAATTGACAACGTTCATTTCAGGTCCCCCACCCCCGGCCTATAACTATGCCCCTCCTTAACAAATCTGTATGCAATCCGTGAAAAACATTCAAACAGATTTATATGTATTTCGGAATATTTTGTGCATGTTTGTCAAAATGTAAAAGTTCTAGGCCACCAAAAAAGTGCTTTTCCAATGGGGCGTGCAACCAATTTTTAACTCCTAGGTCACTATCGCCACTCCCTTGATATACATGTGTTTCCCTGTCTCAAGCGTGCCCCTTCTTTGCCTTTCCGTCTGCTCTCTCCCTCTCCTCTGCCTTTCCCTCTCTTCTACTCTCTTTCTGTCTCTTCTTTTCTCTCTCTTTCCTCCGTCTTTCCCAATCTCGATCACGTGATGCCTTTTCTTCTGCCTTTTCCACCCTCTCCCCCTCTTGTGCGTCCTCTTCTCCAGCACGCCTTCTCATGTTCTTGTCGCATGGCCCCTGCTCTCCCCTATTATTCGCACTTCACCTGTCAACACGGAATTCTGCAGTGACAGGCTTTCTGCAAAGACGCCTGAAGGTCGAAGCGTGTTTTCATTATTCCCACAAGAATAGGCCAACCCTGGACGTTCCCAGGTTCCTGACAGTCACCTTTCAACCAGCTCAGATGTCATGTTAATGATGAAAGAACTGTCTTGCTCTGTCCACATGAATCAACTATATTTCAACATGCAAAGCTGTGCTTGAGTAATACTGCTGACTTCCCTTGCCTGGGTCTTGTGCTTCCTGTACACAGCAGGTCAGCTCTAGCCTTTGTACCCACGCATTTCCCTTAGATGTCGTGAAACTTTCCTACAAGACAGCCAGAAAGTCATGTTTTTGTTTTCATAAATGAAACACTGGTATCTTTTTATGGTCCCGTGTCATTTATAACGAAAAAAAACCTCATTGAATTTTATTTTTTTTTATTCTTGGGGGGTTCCCCTCTCCCACCGTCCATCCCCTTTAATTATTTTGCTATTCTCAAACACGCACAACCCAAATATATATTTGTCTAACCACCCCCCCCCCCAGAAAATGTGATGAGTTCTTTTTGTTAAAAAGATCACTGTAAAAACCCTCACGAAAAAACATCCCACGATGAAAGGACGTCATACCCTTTCATTCAGTCTCATTTTAAATGTGGCAGCATGTTAAATGGAAGCTGAAAAATGCAATGTTTTTCACTACACGACTACTAGTTCATGCTAATTTGCAGTTTTCTGCATGTGTACTTACTTTCTTACATTATTTATACAAGGTTTATGTATTGCTCCATGATATTACAGATGAATATCCTGTTTAATTTATAGCAATTACGTATATTAGCTGTACTCTGATGTTCTACCCATTGTTCATCTCTTGCATTCTTAATGAATAAAATGTTTAAACATAAAAATGGAAGCTGAAAAGCGACGCATCTATGCTTCTCCGCCTCCATTTAACATACCATCCCCCTTTGGAGCCGTGCCAAGGTGGAGGAAGGACACGTAGGAGAGATCAACTGTTTTCATGCCAGCTACAATTAATAGCTTCCTATGGAATCGGGCTCAGAGTTTTGTGTCTGGTCAATACCAGGCAGATTCCGAAGGATTCCATTTGTAGACACTACCTGCAAACAGTGGCGTAACACAATATGTGGGGGCCCCCCTGCGAGCCATGCTGAGGGGGCCCCCCAACTCGGCAATAAATCACGGGACGTGCCACACTCTGGGCCGGCCTAGATTATCACGCTTGCACAGTACGCATGAACGTGCTGCTGAAGGGGTATACCGCACACTGTACTAGGAGAAAGATATAAATATGTGTTGTAATGCAATATACAGCACACTTTCTGAGAAAAATTGGCTAAAAAGCCAGAGTGTTGCCATTGTTTTGTAGGGTAACACCAATCCAATACATGCAAGTCACCAACAGTGCACAGGAACATTAATGCGTTGCTATTAAAAATGCCATGCCATATTGAAAACATGTCCCACTGGCTGCACAATGTACACCAGTGTAGACGTTATAACATTACAGTAAAGCATGCCAGGCCACATTTAGACATACCTAGACTGTTGCGCAAAAAGCCAGTCGAAGCAATAACACTCATCAAGAAGAGAGCACACATTGAAGCCCGGGTCTCTGCTGCCTCTAACAACACAGCTAAACTCTTTAAAATCTGCACTGAACTGGTCAATCCTGTTGCGGTCTCCACCTCTCCTGTTCCCTCCCAGGCCCTCTGTATGGCTGTGGCCTCTCACTTCTCCGCTAAAACTCAGGACATCCTGTCCACTATCTTCTCCTCCTCTCCCTCTTCCTCTCTCAGCCCCCCCTTTGGCCATCTCTACCTCTCCTCCTCCTTTCTCCTCTTTCTCTCTGACAACACCCGACAAGGTTTCTAGACAAGTCTGATCCATGAAAGTGCCATCCAAACAGGTGCTCCCTTGCTCCTCCAGAACCATCAAGAACCATATTGACACACTTGCTGCACCTTGGACGATTTCTGTAATCACTCTTTCACCGCTGGAACCTTCCCCTCTCCCCTTAAGCACTCCTTGTGCACCCACTCCTCAAGAAGCCGTCTGCTGATCCTACCTGTCCGGCAAACTATCGCCCAATCTCCATCACCCCATTCCTGGGCAAACTCTTGGAAAAAAGCTGCCCATCTCCCAGCTTACTCTCCACATTGAATCTGTTGGTTATCTCCATGGCCATCAGTCTGGCTTCAGAGCTGCCAGAGGCACCGAAACTTCTCTCCTGAACACCTGTGAAGATCTGCTCTCTAACCTTGATTCCAGCATTCCTTCTGTCCTAATCCTCCTTGATCTTTCCTCTACTTTTGACACAGTCAACCACGCCATCCTGATCAATCGACTCTGTGAGAATCTGGACATCACGGATCAGGCCCTGGAGTGGCTGACCTCCTGGCTCTTGGACTGCCCCTCCCAGGTCCAACCTGGTCCCTTTCTCTCTGCCACCTCTCTCTCTACCTGTGGCATTCCCCAGGGCTCTATCCTCTCACCCTGGCTTTTCAACCTCTACTTGGCCCCTTTGGCCCACCCGATCTCTACCTTCTCCTCTAACTGTGTTATGGGGATGACACTCAGCTTTCCTTCAGGCTCCTCTCATCTCTTGCTCATTCCTGACTGTCTATCCGTGATTCAGGATTGGTGCACCTCCAACGATATCTACCTTAGTGCCATTAAGATGGAGATCTGTCTCATTGGGACCCCTGTCCCTGGTTTCCCTCTCTCACTCTGGCCGCCCACCTTGGGCCCTCTTCTTTCTCCTTCCTGCGAGGCAAAAAACCTTTAGTGTCATCTTCGACTCCACTCTCTCTTTCTCTCCTAGCATCTCGGACATTGCCAAGAAGTCCCACTACCTACCAGCTGCTCCTACTCAAAGGGACTCTTCCCTTTCTCACATTACCCCAGAAGCACACTGTCTCCAGAGCCCTGTTTCTCTCTAGGCTGCACTACTGCAACAGCCTCTTTCTCAAGCTGTCTTCCTCTACTCTCCACCCTCTGCAACTATTCCAGAACAAGACATCGAGACTCATCCTTGGCCCCAAGCCCATGGATCATATCTCTACAGCCCTGAAATCTCTCCACTGGCTCCCGGTTGTTGCAAGAATCAAGTTCAAGACCCTTTGCATTGTCCACAAGGCTTTCTGGGGCCTGGCCCACACTACATCCAACGCTCTCTTCCAAAATACCTTTTTTCTCTAGCCCTTCCCCCGGCTACCTGCAACTTTCTAAGGACTAGACGCTTCTTCAGGCAGAGAGTGGGGGTAGAGCTCTCCTCTGCAGGTGCCTCCCTCTGGAATGGCCTCCCTGCCACTCTCAAACTTTAGCGGACCACCTGATGTTCCGGAAGCAGCTCAAAACTTTCCTCTTCTCCTCTGCTTTTGCTCTCTCCCTCCCCTGCTGACCTACCTGACCTACCTGTCTGCTCTACTGACTGGTTGCTTGGCTACCCTCAGAGTCTCACTGAGTCCAGGCTCTTTCTTGATCAGTCACCCTTGCACTGCCTCCGGCCTACCATGCACTTAGGGACTGTAACTGTAACCCTACAGTCCCTTGTTCTCCTTGCACTACCTAGAGCCTCAATGTCCTGGCTGCACTTACTCAGAGCATTACAGCCCTGTTTTCCCCTCCCTTCTTCCTTGCACTTCCCCCTCCAATTCCCCTTGCATTTCTCATTCTCGCACTTGCACGATTTGAATGACACAAGGCCTAGTAAGATCATTTGTCTTTTCCACCCTCTATCTTCACTACATTGCTTGTCGCACCAAGAAACACTTGTGTATAGGCGGGTTTTAATAGACATATCATATCATTTTATCACAGATGCTTAAAAAATATACAATGCTGCAGTAAGAAATGGCTAGACTGGCAGCACCCAAATGGCAATCTAGCCAGGTAATTACACTTAGAAGGACTGCTTTATTAGAAATGCGCAGTAAAAAAAAAGTCATAACAAACTGAGGAATAACTAGACTGGGTGCACCAAAATGATAGCCACTAATACCACATATCATGCCTGCTTAGCCTGGACATGGACAACCATTATGATTTATCACACAATCCCACCACCCACACATCCCCTCTCCCTCCCATGCCCTACCCCAACCTCCAAAATCAGCTCCTTGGCCCAGAATTACCTTCACTTCCCTCTTCCTTGTCCCAGAGCTTACGTTTGAGGCTCCTTGCCTCATAGGTAAGTACTGGGGTGAGAAAGAGTGGGATTAGGAGTAATGAATATAGAGGTAGCTAAGTCAGGCATTACCTGCATGTACCTCTACCTCATCCCAGTGCTTGTGTTTGAGGCATATTCCCTCCTACACAAGTACTGCCTCATACACAAGTACAGGGACAAGGAAGAATAGGGCTAAGAGTAATGACGATTACCAATAAGTAATTAAGGCATTAAACGCAAGTAGGGGCCTAACAATATTCAGTTGACTGGGCTGCAGCACTCACCCCCAGAAACTTTGGGCTATGTTGACTCAACCTGGCTGACCTTCAGAGCAGTTACCGGACAGAACAGGACACAGATGTTAAATGGCACCTGGGTTTCGCTGTTAACAAGGGCCCAGTAGTTACTAACGTAAAGCATTTCACTGTTGTAACCTGCATCCAAATGCCAATTTTTTTAGGCAATTGAAATTGTGATGTGGGTTTAGTACTTTCATGCCAGGGAAGTGATTGGAAGGGTAGAAAGGGAACAGGAGACTGTTCATTCTCGCAACAGTTCCTAAGTGGGTGCTTTCACACTTAAAGGAGAGAGTAAACTGCTTGTAACATTGAAGCTGCACTAGAATAGTCTCATTAAAATGCGTAAAGAAGTTAGATGCCCCCACACAAATAAGTTGGCCTCCCCCACCACCTGTGAAGTTAACGCCTCTTCCAAAATTTGAAGGATCAGCCCCCCGAAATGTAGGTTTTGTTGTGCCCCTGAACACAAGCACAAACACCATTCACCATAAACACGCATGCACGCCCAGCCATCCTTACATTTAAGTGTGCACTCTTTCACCATACAGGCACACCTAGGCAGCCATTCATACATTTAAGTGTGCACCCTTTCACTGTACACGCACACAGGCAGCCACCTCCACATTTAAGTGTACAACCTTTCACAATACACTCGCACACGTCATTGGTTGAGGGGAGCCCTATTACTTAAAAAAGAAATTGGGCCTCAGCATAAGTTTGCTGGTCCGGTAACAACAGTACTGGTAAGCTTGCCGTTACTGTTGTTACCAGACCAGCAAACTACGAGTTCTGCTCCCGGGTGCCTTCCCGCCTGCCAGGTCTGACCTGGCGGGCATACCGGCTCCCGCGAGCAGAGCATGTCGGATGCACCGGCACCATTCTGAATGGTGCTGGTGCATCCGAGCTCCCCATTCCCATTGAACCCTATGGGGATAAAATTTGAATGGGGAGCATTTTTTTCCGGTGCCCGCGAATGGCCAATTACCGGGTCCTGGGGGCCGTAATGACCCGGTAATTGCCCATTCGCCGGTGCCGGAAAAAAGCACAAGTTTGGCGACTGATTGTTTCTTTTTGAAATCACTCTGACTTCATAAAGAAATTATTTCTGTTAAGGACCAAACCATAACGGAAATCATTTCTTTATGAAGGCAGAATGACTTAAAAAATAAACGATTTCGTTTTGAAGTCATAGGGCTCCCCCACCCCATGACATGGAGGCCTCCAGCCTGGGGTCTTCCATGTCATGGGGTAGGGGGAGCTCTCGGACTTCAAAAAGAAAGTTTCTTTTTGTAGTCACTCTGCCTTCATAAAGACAATATTTCTGTTACAGAAATATTGTCTTTATGAAGACAAAGTGACTTCAAAAAGAAATTAAAAAAAATATTTTGAAAAAAAATATTTTTTTTCATTTTTTTCTCCAAGTGGGGCCCCCTCCCAGGCCTGTGCTAGCGGGCCCCCCCGCACCGCGGCGGCGGCTGCGGGGGGCCCTGTTACGCCAGTGCCTGCAAAGCATATTTGCAGGCAGCGTTGAATGTTTCATGAGACGGAAAATGGAATGGTAAAAGCGAATGTTTCTCAATCTTGCTCTTTACTTCTCCCCTCTGCCTCGTGAAAGTGTAAAATATGATGCAGGCGTCCAACAGCACGCAACTGCTCACTCTGACGGTCCCCAGGGTGCCATTAACACGTTTAGGGAAAAGTTTCTAATTCGTTCATGCGTTCAGGAGGATCCGTATGTGCTCAGGGTCATTTTAAATGAGGCAGAGCGGTCAAATCTGTGCCCTATTTTCTAGCACTGACAAGACAGAGGGGCATGGAGTGCAGATCAGATCTTCACCTTGTTGACCTCCTTCCTCATGTTAGTGCAATTTGTTTTACGCCTGTGTGAAATTTTCATGAAGACGTAAAATGCATGGATTCCTTTGGATACTGCCTCAGTTATGAAGGGTGGAGGAGTAAATGAAGATGTAAATGCGAGGCATAATACATTAACGGTATGCAGTGATTATCATGAATCCCAAAATACTGAACACATTAATAACAAATCCAAAATAACAAATTACAAAATAATGAATTTGGAAATAAACTTGAAAAGGGGTTGCGAGTGGGAATAGTGGTTTTGGGGGTTGGGGAAAAGTATTCGATACAAAATAAAGGGGGGATTTGGGAGGAACCCCCCCAAAAACAACGAAAAAATTATTTGTTATTTTGGATTCGTTATTAATGTATTCGTTATTTTGGGATTTGTGATAATCACATGTAACCTGCATGTACACCTCCATTTCCCACTGTGCCCCACTTTCCTGCTGACATAAGGTGGCGGTGGGACACTGAGTGGGGATAAGATCTCCACTGTGCTCCCCACTTCCGTTTTGTGTGAGCACTTTGCTTAATGCCTGCATGATCTTTTCATGGCAGAGCACAACTAATGGATTCCTATGGAATCTGCCTCGCTTTCGCAGATGGTCAAAACCACACAGATTTCATAGGAGTCGTTCACTAAATGACAACTACAAAGCATATGTGCAGGCAGTGTTACCTTTTCCACGAGACGGAGTGGAAAATGGAATAGTAAACGCGGTCTGCCTCGCTATTACTCTTTCCTTGTCCACTCCGCCACAAGGAGCTTTAAAATGTCATGCAGGGACACCTTCATGCAACTGCTGCTTCAAATGAGGCTGCAAATTTGTGGGCAGTATTTATTCATGCAGAAGATGGAGAGTAAAATGAAAGAGTAAAAGCAAGTTCACCTCGCTTTACTATTTCCTTGTGAATGTTTAGAATTGCCCGTAGATGACCCAACAGCATGTAGGTGCAAACGTCGGTGGCGTGACGAATCCCAGGGTATTGTCATTGCTCCCATGGGGGAGATGAGGCCAGGGAGGTGAGGCCGCTACCTGCTAGTCCTCCTGGGGCTGATACTCAGTGGGAGGATCTCATGAAGAGGGAAACCCCCTATGAGTTCAGTGACAACTATTATGGGAGATGCAGTATGTCTATCCTCCAATGTCACACCCACCTCCGAAGTCCCTAACACTTCTATAGGTTATTACAGAGTTTACGTCTGGACATCTAACAGATTCCGTAGAATTTTAGCTGAGGCAGGGAAAACCCTCTTAGAGACAGTAGGTTTTCTCTTCTTTGCATCTAAGTAAAAGTCTTTGCCAGTCACCATGCTGCCATTGTTGACCGCATGCATTACCTGTTGTTGCCACCCTTTAAGATGGGGTTGGCGCTCATGTTTAATGCCACTACTCTTATCCACTTTCATTACCTGTTGTTGCCACCCTTTAAGATGGGGTTGGCGCTCATGTTTTATGCCACCACTTTTGACCACATGCATTACCTGTTGTTGCCACCCTTTAAGATGGGTCTGGCGCTCATGATTTTTATGCCAACAATTGTGACTATATGCATTACCTGTTGTTGCCACCCTTCAAGTTGGGTTGGATCTCATGTTTTGCTTCCGATCTGACCAGATGCACTTATGTAACCAAGCAAGTATTCTTAACAGCGCCCTGATGCTCGAGGGCAGTTGTGCGCTTTACAAATGCAAATAAATAAAAAAATTGTGTCAGACTTGTACTTCTGTACCCTAACAGTGGTCACATGCATACAATTAACAGTGATCAGTGTCATGACCCACAGAACGCGCCCCTTCTGGACTTCCTGGTCCTTGTCACGGCGGGGTTTGCATTAATTGTTTCTCCCAACATGGCCGTATCACGTGACACGCCTCGCACCAGCCTTCACGGCACACGTAGTATGTTCCATAAATATGCCACGGGCCCGCGCGTCTCAATGCTATTGCGAAGTAGCGACCAGACGTGTGCTCCGTAGCTCGCGGTATTATTCCCTTGCTTCTTCCACCCTAACCCAATTCTAGTCCCTTCCTCCCTTTCTTGATTCCTGAACTCGTGTGCTAGTTGCGCACCCTGTTATTTCCTGGATTCCTGGACCCTTGCTTCCCGGTACTTGAACGCACGCTGGAGTCGGAAGAGACTCGTGCAGCCTTATTCAAGACTCGAGCAGTAAGCAAGAAGTCATCTATCAACAAATCCAGCAAGGATCGAACTCAGGTGAGAAGGGGGGAACTCCTTGACAATCAGTTCTGAAGACCAGGCAGATTCCATAGGAATGCATCAATAAATGCTGCCTGCAAAGCGTGATTTGAAGGCCATATTTATTTCTACACACGACAGAGAGGAAAACTAATGAGTACCCTATAGTATTCCCCTCCTCTTGTGAATGTTTAAAATTGCATGCAAGCGATCCAACTGCACCTAAGTGCTAGCGTTGGTAGTGCCCTCCATGCAATTAGTGCTCCGTAGAAAATAACCACCAAAGTGTACTCACTGGGCAAATTTGGCACTTTGGTGACGTGAAACGAGAAATTAACGCTGCAAGGCAAAATTAGCATCGCCTGGGGACCACTCCATTGGCGCCGGTGCGCGGTACAAATACCTTTAACATTAACATTAACATCAATACTGAACTAAGCATCCACCAGATCCCAGACCAATGAGAATTGATTAAGAATCCATTTTATTTTACAAGGACTAGGAGTTCAGATTGATGCAAGGTGGATTCCAATGCTGTTTGTATTTATTATTTAGATTTGTTTGTGATGGGGGTAGTGCTTCTACCAGAAATACTGTTCAACATGGTATTGACAGTCAGCAGCATTCACATTGCTTGGTGGTTTACAATGTGTATGCAGAAGAATTAGAGCAGTACTCCCTTTGGTAAACCTTTGCACCCCCCCCTGATCCTCTTTCAGGCCCCCAGGGGGCCAGCACCATGGTTTGAAGACAATTGAATTATAGCATAAAAGGAGCTGGCTGGTTGAAACGGGGTTGGGAAATATGAAATCAGTGACAACACAGATAAATATTGCATTCAATATACATTATTTTCAGGATTGTATGGGCGGGGATAGATTTGGACAGAATATGGAGGAATGTTGCCACTATACATTGTACGTGCTCTCCTGTAACCTAGAATGTGATTCTTGAGAGCAATTTTAAGGTCATGGACTGTGTTGGTGCTTTTTGTTTTTGTCTCATACGTGGTGTGGTGCAAGACCAACTTAGATTTGGCTTGTATGTGTAGCAACACGACGCCGAGCAGCGTGAAAATCTGGACATGAGTGTGTAGATGGAGAAAAGATGGCTATGAGGATGGTCGCACAGCCTGCTGGTACTGTTTGGCTACAGCAAATAGAGCAGCCACGTATGAATGGGGGACTTGAGGCTAGTGTTATTTTGTAACTTTAAAAAAAAAATGATTGTGTTACAGTTCATAGAACTTTTCAGAAATGTATATCAAAACATATAATACAACATTTAATAGCAACAGCACTTCCTAAAAAACCAATAAAATTAGATTACAACACTTCCTAAAAGCATCAACAGAAGAGAAAACACAAACTTAATATCGTAAAACAGGAGCGCTTAGAAAAGAGCATATCAAAATTATAATTTCGAACAGATAATAAATCAGAGCGACATGAAATATTACATCACATAATCCTTGGATGTCCATTAAGGAACCAATTAGGGTCCAATATCAAGGTCCTTCAATACTTCAACCTCCTCTTCAAATTTACTTAGGCGTTCATTAGCTACCTTCCAAATCTGGCTTATAGCAATGACCAATTTATTACTCCTCCCAGAAAGGCACCTCAGCCAAAAAAATCTCACTTTCAATATATACGTCACACGCATCATCTGACAGGATGTAAGTACATGTCTAGCTGTTTCAGCCTTGGAATCATCAGCACATATTTTACAAGTCCTTCTCTCAGCAGGTAAATTGATCCAAGAACCCCAAACCGCCAATACATTTAGGCGATTAAGTGTAATATCTAAGAATATTCTACGGTTAGCCTGAGAGGGCATGAGTTTCATATAGCATTGTGGCTCTTTATATTTAAAAAGCAGCAAATGTAACTTTGTAAGCTACTTTGTTTTCTTTTGGCTTTTAATAGAGTCTCAAACATTTCGGCTATATTTGTTTTTTTTTATTGTGTTGTATGGCTTTGACATTTAGTAACACTTGTCAAAACCACTCAGAATCTGTTGATAGATGCCTTCTTGTTCAGAGGGCAGTGTTGCAAAATGCTTGGATTAGGCAAACTCTCTAATCCAATGGGAGTGGGTGGTACAGCACTGTGGGCTGTAAACTGTGGGCTGTAATAAAGCCTGAGCATTCTCAGGGGCCTTGAATTGTTTTGCGCAAGCTTGAGGAAGAGACACTTCTCATTGGCGCTACTAGGGCATGCCCACTGTCAGGGCCTTTTCTGCCATTGGTATGATTTACAGATTTGCAAGTATTGACCATGGTTTAGACAATGTATATGTTTTACTATGGTGGCACATGCTTAGTAATCAGTGTATTACTTTCTGGGCATGCTCAACAGGGAGACGTTTTTCCTTTGTGCAGGTCCATTGGGCGTGTGTGTACTGGTTTAGATCTGAAAGTGTGTCGCTCCAAAGTGCAGTTACTGCACAGAACCTCTGTTTCTGCGAGGACCGTTGTGTGCCCAACACAGGGAGATAAAGTACATTTCTGCACCGCCTGGAGTGCGAGCATGGAAGTGCAGTGACAAGGTGCTGTTTACTGCACTGATCCCCTGTTGCTGCCCAGACCGTTGTGCCCAAAACAGGTAGAGAATGTATTTAAAGGGATAGTGCACTCAAAAATATTATTGTTCCGATCGTTCGGGCATGTGTTTTTCAGCAAACGGTGATCGATCATAAAAAAACGTTCCTATGCATCTTACCTTAGTTTTCCTCACTTTTACACATGCGAAAACAAGGAGTCGGGTGCGGCCATCTTGTGCTAATCTTATCTGTTGCCGCATCGCCCTAAGCTCGAGTGCCCCTGTGGCACTAAATCATATCCCCCACACCTGAAGCTGATATCACTAGACGCTTACGCCCCTTTTCACCTCTTGTGTCAAGGTTCTCTGTGCAGAAGCTATTAACGTGTCTCCTTGGAAATAGCCATACGCCTCTTTCCTCAGTAAGTATTAACAGACTCCTTCTCAGCAGACAACATCAGAGTTGTTTTTTCAATTGTTTCACTCTTTTTTTTTATTGCCTGTGACTCATTTCTGCTCTGTTCAGCTACCTTATTAGCACAAAGCCCATGCAAACAGATACGTGGACTAGCATTACTATTGATTTAAATCGTTACTTGCATTTTATTTAAACATTTGCTGTATAATGGCAGCAATACAGCCCTAGGGCCCTACCAGTACGAGCCTGAGTGTTCTGAGGAAGAAGTAATTGAAAGAGAAAGGTGCGGAAACAATGGGGACTCGAACGATAGTTGGTAAAATGAATCACTGGAGCATGAGCCTGAGCCTAGTCGCATTGAAGATGTTTCCACCTGACCTGGTGTACCTGCAATCGCTGCAAGGTCATGCCAACCAAGGTGGAGAACTGCTGCTGCAAAGAAAACTCTGGATGCTTGGCCTACATATCAGAAGAAAACACACCACTGCTATGGGTTACCGAGCTGCATGACTTCAAGGCAGCCTGCCTCACAAGGTCTGTGTTCCGGATTATGATGTTGCTTAAGTAACAAGTAGGTGTTCTCTGTGTGTGATGTCATTTTGACCACTGAGACGAATAATATTTCATGTTTGTACCCTACATTGTCATCACTTTGATCGATCACCGACAAATGAATTTAATCTTCACATTGGATATATTTCTCTTGCTTTTTACAAAGCGCAGTGTTCATCGTGTGTTTCACTTTCAACTTAGAATCACTATGGGCCTCTTTACAAGGGTGGCATCTCCTGTAATGAAGGGTGCCGGTGCGAGGTGGTCGCAGAAAAAAGATCTTGCATCAGCATTGCTGAAAGATCAAACATGCCTAAGACTATGGCAACAAATGGCAGATCGAGCACGCACTGATGATTGTATTGGAATATGGCAACTTCCACAGAATTCGAAACCAAGACTCCTGCCCATAAACTGTATAACAGAGGTGCAATGGAGCTGTCATATAAACAGTACTCTTGGACGTGAAGTTCCTAAATCAAACATTTTGCAACTACCTTCCGAGCCATGGGTGTGCAGTGTGTCCATTGTAAATATAATAGCGATCATAGTAAATCTGAAAAAAATCACGTGCCGCAGGGCCAGATGGGGTTTGCAATTTGCTATTAAAAAAGCAACCAGAGCTCTAGGCTGAAGCCCTGCACCTCCTATTTGTTCAAGTAGGCATATCAGGCACTATTTCCAAATCTTGGCAGTCTAGCCACATACTAGCGGTGCATAAAAAGGGTGCTTGGATTGCCCGAGCAACTATCGCATGTTGGCGATGCTTGATACATCTTTTAAGGTTTTCACTCGTGTTCTTCTGCAGGAATTTAATGTGTGGAGTAATAATATCTTGCCACCAAATCAAATTGGATTTCGGGAGAGGTCTAGTAAAGTGCATGGGTTGCTGCTGCTATCCATGGCGGTCAAGCATTCCTGAGAGAAACGTAACCTGGATGTGTACTGTGCCTATATCAATTTCTCTGCAGCTTTTAATACAGTGCAGAGAAATCGATTATGGCAGAAGTTGAATGCATGGGGCATCC
This sequence comes from Ambystoma mexicanum, assembly GCF_040938575.1. Classification (NCBI taxonomy): domain Eukaryota; kingdom Metazoa; phylum Chordata; class Amphibia; order Caudata; family Ambystomatidae; genus Ambystoma; species Ambystoma mexicanum. The sequence goes on from NC_090921.1 coordinate 1,125,718,030, forward strand.
CAAAGGGTCTCCTCAAGATGCTCATGTTGCTACATACCGGTACCACAATACGGATCCGCTTAAATGCAGAGGGCAAATTATCAGCAACAATGGACACGACTAGTGGTGTAAAACAGGGGTGTATGGTTGCCGCAGTTTTATTTAATCTCTACTTGGTGGACATGCAAACCGCTTTCCTACTTAATGCTGCCAATCCAGTGAAGATCACCGATGTCATCCTCGGATGGCTAGCATATGCCGATGATCTCATACTTTTAGATTATACACCAGCCGGTCTCCAGCATATGCTGGGCGCCCCGTCAAATATTGTACCGACAATGGATTATTAAATCAATATTGACAAAAGTAAAGTAATGTCATTTACAACAAAACGCCGGCCAAAAAAATATGTGTGGACGCTGAATGGCAAAATAAAGACCTATACATATCTGGGAATTCTCGTAGATGATCGACTCACATGGGTCTCTCACTGGGCTTCTCTTCAAGCTTGGTGTCTGACATCAACAAACGCGCTGAGTATATTCATCGGAAGAAACAGTGGATATTCCGTCTCTGCAGTGTTGACCATATATATTGCAAAAATAAGATCGATATTGCTATATGCCATCACTGTATGGGGGCACACATTAATTAAACGTGTAGAATGTTTTGAGGCACGTTTGCTGCGAAAATTGTTCCGTTTACCATTGAATGTAAGTGTAGGGTACCTACATTTGGAATTTGATCTCCATGGTATCTCATACGCATTTATTAATCATTGCGTGATGGATTTTGAGAAACTAAGAAGATTAGAAACTGATACAATAACGACACCCTATGTCGTAGCGTTTCTGAAGTTAGAGGGCAAAGAATTGTTTGGTATTATGTGTCAATTAAAAATGTTACACACCAAGTGGGTTGGTGCATTTTTTAACACCGCCCTATCTAGCGTATATAGCATGAAACATACGTTAACATTTAAATTGAAAGAACTTAGCTATGAACAATCTTTGATCGCTCTAGCAACTAAATCACATAGTGGCAATTATTGCAAGGAACGTATTGTTAAAAACTTCTCCCCAAGCTACATCTGTGCTTATCCCAGTCCAAACACTGTCCGTTTATATCTGTTACTGAAATTTAACAGATCTGAAGCACTAGAAAAAAAGGGTGCTCAACTGGGCATACTACGTGAAAGAAGAATGTGCTGCCTGTGTGTTGATGACATATCCGAGTCAATCTACCACCTTTTAATGGTGTGTAACAGTTTGTGCGTATTGCGTTATAAGTACATGAAGTCTTATAATAATCTATGTGATCCTGATGACGCAGAAACAATGTGGAGTCAATTTATTAGTGGCAATGATATCAATCTGATATATTTTATGGTTGGATTTTATAAACGGATTGTCCTGATTGTACGATGTATTGAATTGTAAATTGATGAGTTATTGATTGTTTTAATCCATGCTTGTTTTAATATTGGAAATGTACTATCATATAAAGCTTTTTAAGCTACAAGTATGTTAATAAACTTTGAAACTTTGAATGAGCATATACGAATAGTTGTTTCAATTAATCAAGAACACACTCACATAAGTGTGTCTCCCCTTAGCAGTGTGCCGGGCCTTTTCCGCTCACCCCATGCCCATCCTACCCCCCTCCAGTATCAATGGTATTTTGCACCTGTGGCCATTACAAGCAAGGGGGCTGGGTGGGTGTGAACGGCCAAGGGTCCAAACACCTGTAACGCTCACCTTGTTTCCACGCGGATGCCTCACGATAAACCGGTAAGCTCTTCGGGAACGCTCACCTTTCCAGGAGTTCAGGATGTCGAGGCTCGGCTCTGGAAGATAGGAGGTGAAGTTTAACTGCTGTTCCTTCCACTGCAACCCACCTCCCAAGTTCCCTTTGCAGTAGTTCCCCCCAGGAGACGTCTCTCACCTTGCGTTCTATAAGGATGCGCTCTCTGTCCTGCCACCCTGGGCAGGGGTGTGTCGTTTATGGTGAAAGCAATGTCTTTATTTGGATTTGCAAATAACCTTCTCGCTTCTTCTTGCAGGTGTTGGAAGCTGCGGTGGAAGCCGGAGCCGGGTTCAAGAAGGTAATATGGATCGCCAAGCGGCGCTGAGAGCGTCCTTGCAAATGGCTAACCTACGCTATTGTTTGTTTTGCAGGTCGGGTTGATCTCAAGATGGATGGTCCCCAGGAATCCAATGGGACGAAAGATGTCTTGAAGGGTGTGGAGGAGGACAACGAGCGTTGGACGACTTTGATCCCGGAGGATGCTGCAGAGCAGGTGAGGATGGCGATGGTTCTTGCCTTGGACGTCTTCGATTGCCAGAAGATGCTGCAGAGCAGGTAAGGATGGCAATGGTTCTTGTCTCTTCTCGCCCCGGTAGGCCAGGATGCAGAGCAGGACCCGGTGAACATCACGCTGCTAAAGCAGAATAACACGAAGCGCGTGCCTCTGATCGGGCGTGGTTTAAATAGCCAGGTGGTATCCCAGGTGCCTTTGGGGCAGGCCCGGCATGGATGCTAGACCGCTGAATGTAGTTTCCCAGTATTCCACATGGGGGCGGCCATGCTTGTCCATTGCCCATTGAAACCCCATCCCAGCATGTGTCTCCGATGCCAACAGCGCCAGGACTGGCTCCAAGGAATCCGAGGGGAACCGAATAAGGTCTTTAGGGCCCCGTGAGCCCTCGTGGGGTTGAGATCATGACAACACCATGGACACTTCAAAAGGGATCTTCTCCACGGTGACCACTGCTCTCATGGCCTCCCCAAACGCAGTGTCTCCAGACTCCCCTCTGCAAGGCCCCTCCCCGGTAATCCACATAACTGTGTCTCCCTTCAGCAGTGTTCTGGGCCTTTTCCGCTTGACCTATGAACATTCTCCCCACTCCACTATGAATGGCATGAACGCCCAAGGTGCCTAGCAGCATGTACACTTCAAAAGGGATCTTCTGCACGGTGACCATTGTTCTCATTGCCTTCTCAGATCCAGTGTCTCCAGACTCCCCTCTGCACGACCCTGCAACAAACACATCACACATTCATATACGCACCCTCTTTTCTAATCCTTTATAAACACCTTCACATTTAACAGGAGAACATCTCTGTGCTCAGGATGGTATCTGTTCGTCATGCAACTTGTTCCCCGTATAGTTGCTCCCCTGCTTGCTGAATCAGCATGTTTGTTTTTATCCAGGTAAGGGTGGTAGGTCAACGAATTTCCTTCTCTATATTCATCGACTGCCGATCTCAATTTGTTTTACTATTTCCACCAATTGTAATGGTCATTTATCCCAATGACTTCAACATTGTCTAATGTTTCAAGTATTTTCATCTCGAAAAAATACCACATTGCATCTTTGTCCATTGTAATAGAATTGAATATCTCATGGGACATGTTTGTAAGCATGTTCCCTTTTGATGAATGAAAGTACATGCAACGGACGTGTAACACATTACGAATAGCGGTATACCAATCATTTCTGTGAGACAGTTACCGCTGTGTTCATTCGATAACGAAACATGTTTTCCCTCTTTGAAAAAAACTAATATTGCATAGAAAGCTGTAATACAATCACATCAATCACTGCATACAGTAATTTTCTTTTTAATTATTTCTATATTTCTATAGAGGTCTAAGAGACAATTGAAGAATGCCGGCCTGTATGGTACTCGGTTACTCTTCTAAGAGCCATTCAAAACGTCTGAGCATGGTCCTGCATACATTCCCGAAGGATATTCATTTATTGGTTAAATACTGTGTTTTTCGGATGGATGAGAATGTAAGTAGAGCCCAGGCTGTCTTGACGGACTTCAAGGCCAATGCATTCTGCAGCCGGCACTTTACCAACGATATATACGACCGATCCGAGCACACTAAAAAAGCGTTGACTCCGAATTCATCGTAAATTGATTCTGCATACAATTGCAACCAAATTTATGCACACGCTGCCTCCAGTGAGTCCTGCGTGATGAATTAGCTGTGTTTGTTGTTATGTTGGACGATGGGCTGCATAAATAAGTACTATCACTGATCTATCTAAATCTGGTAGGGCACTGAAATGGTAACTTCATGAATGGATTTGAGCATTCAGTGTATATTTACTTCAAAAGTGGCTTACTAAGGTTTCGATTGCTACAAGATAGTATTGAATTTTTACTATACTCGATTTCACTACACTACATCGTTCCCCGCTTACTTGAGCCTCTAACAAATCTAACAATTATGACCATAATAAAACGCCATTGTGACCTTTAAAAGTTGCATTGTGTTTTCGTAATCGGTTGCTTTTTTGACATAGAGCACAGTGATGGATGCATAGATTCTCGCAAGTGAAGAAACCACTGACACGTCCACTGTCCCAATGGCGAGTCCTACTGTCATGCACAAAATAATATTCTCGAGCATTGGATCTGCCCACACATCTATTACAACTTTTTTTTCCCTTCGGCCACTTTATGACAATGCTCGGAAAATTAAGGAACAAGATTCTGCATCAATTTCATTTGCAGAGTCAACATCAACAGGGTAATTCATAGAATTCAGTGCACAAGTAGCGCACGCGGCTGGCGCACAGCGTGCGCGTGCGATAGTCTGCGCCAGCCGCGTGCGCCAAAACCGAATCCGGCGCACAGCGTATTCATGGATTTTAGGCTCCCAAACCAGCCGTGGCGCAGAGTATCGCAGCGACCCTGCAGCAGCGCCAGAAACGCCCCCAAGAACGCCCTCGCGCAAGGAAAAGCCATCAAAATCGCTAAATCATCGCAAAGGGCTGCGCTAACCATGGACCAGTTTACAGGGCTGCCAAACAAGGAACGCAAAGCGGGTAACGTGCATATCAGGGGTACGCGTGAAGTTATACACGCGATTAGCCAGGGTACGTGTATTACAGGGGTACGCGGGAAGTATAACACGCGATTAGCCAGGGTACGTGTATTACAGGGGTATGCGGTAAGTTTAACATGCGATTAGCCAGGGTACGTGTATTACAGGGGTACGCGGGAAGTTTAACACGCGATTAGCCAGGGTACGTGTATTACAGGGGTATGCGGGAAGTTTAACATGCGATTAGCCAGGGTACGTGTATTACAGGGGTACGCGGGAAGTTTAACACGCGATTAGCCAGGGTACGTGTATTACAGGGGTATGCGGTAAGTTTAACATGCGATTAGCCAGGGTACGTGTATTACAGGGGTACGCGGGAAGTTTAACACGCGATTAGCCAGGGTACGTGTATTACAGGGGTATGCGGGAAGTTTAACATGCGATTAGCCAGGGTACGTGTATTACAGGGGTACGCGGGAAGTTTAACACGCGATTAGCCAGGGTACGTGTATTACAGGGGTACGCGGGAAGTTTAACATGCGATTGGCCAGGGTACGTGTATTACAGGGGTATGCGGGAAGTTCAACACGAGATTAGCCAGGGTACGTGTATTACAGGGGTGCGCAGGAATTATCACACGCGATTTGGCTGGGTACGTGTATTACAGGGGTGCGTGGGAATCATCACACGCGATTTGGCTGGGTACGTGTATTACAGGGGTGCGTGGGAATCATCACACGCGATTTGGCTGGGTACGTGTATTACAGGGGTGCGTGGGAAGTCACACGCGATTAGGCTGGGTGGGTCCTCACAGGTGTTCCCTGTACACCCTCCACGGCCCCTGCAGGCAGCCTACAAAACAGGGGACTACCCTGCACACCTGCTCATGTCCCCCTGCACCCCCACCCCCCAGCAGTGCATGGGCAGCCTCCACCCGGCCCCCACCCATGCCTCCCACCACCCCCAACCCCCAGCAGTGCAGGGGCAGCCTCCACCAGGCCCCCACCCATGCCTCCCACCACCCCCAACCCCCAGCAGTGCAGGGGCAGCCTCCACCAGGCCCCCACCCATGTCTCCCACCACCCCCACCCCCCCGCCACCAGGGGCAGCCTCCACCAGGCCCCCACCCATGCCTCCCACCACCCCCAACCCCCAGCAGTGCAGGGGCAGCCTCCACCAGGCCCCCACCCATGTCTCCCACCACCCCCACCCCCCCGCCACCAGGGGCAGCCTCCACCAGGCCCCCACCCATGCCTCCCACCACCCCCAACCCCCAGCAGTGCAGGGGCAGCCGCCACCAGGCCCCCACCCATGCCTCCCACCACCCCCAACCCCCAGCAGTGCAGGGGCAGCCTCCACCAGGCCCCCACCCATTTCTCCCACCACCCCCACCCCCCCGCCACCAGGGGCACCCTCCACCAGGCCCCCACCCATGTCTCCCACCACCCCCAACCCCCAGCAGTGCAGGGGCAGCCTCCACCAGGCCCCCACCCATGCCTCCCACCACCCCCAACCCCCAGCAGTGCAGGGGCAGCCTCCACCACGCCCCCACCCATGTCTACAACCACCCCCACCCCCCCGCCACCAGGGGCAGCCTCCACCAGGCCCCCACCCATGTCTCCCACCACCCCCAACCCCCAGCAGTGCAGGGGCAGCCTCCACCAGGCCCCCACCCATGCCTCCCACCACCCCCAACCCCCAGCAGTGCAGGGGCAGCCTCCACCAGGCCCCCACCCATTTCTCCCACCACCCCCACCCCCCCGCCACCAGGGGCACCCTCCACCAGGCCCCCACCCATGTCTCCCACCACCCCCAACCCCCAGCAGTGCACGGGCAGCCTCCACCAGGCCCCCACCCATGTCTCCCACCACCCCCACCCCCCCGCCACCAGGGGCAGCCTCCACCAGGCCCCCACCCATGTCTCCCACCACCCCCACCCTCCCGCCACCAGGGGCAGCCTCCACCAGGCCCCCACCCATGCCTCCCACCACCCCCAACCCCCAGCAGTGCAGGGGCAGCCTCCACCAGGCCCCCACCCATGCCTCCCACCACCCCCAACCCCCAGCAGTGCAGGGGCAGCCTCCACCAGGCCCCCACCCATGTCTCCCACCACCCCCACCCCCCGCCACCAGGGGCACTCTCCACCAGGCCCCCACCCATGTCTCCCACCACCCCCACCCTCCCGCCACCAGGGGCAGCCTCCACCAGGCCCCCACCCATGCCTCCCACCACCCCCAACCCCCAGCAGTGCAGGGGCAGCCTCCACCAGGCCCCCACCCATGTCTTCCACCACCCCCACCCCCCCGCCACCAGGGGCACCCTCCACCAGGCCCCCACCCATGTCTCCCACCACCCCCACCCCCCCGCCACCAGGGGCAGCCTCCACCAGGCCCCCACCCATGTCTCCCACCACCCCCACCCCCCCGCCACCAGGGGCAGCCTCCACCAGGCCCCCACCCATGCCTCCCACCACCCCCAACCCCCAGCAGTGCAGGGGCAGCCTCCACCAGGCCCCCACCCATGCCTCCCACCACCCCCAACCCCCAGCAGTGCAGGGGCAGCCTCCACCACGCCCCCACCCATGTCTACAACCACCCCCACCCCCCCGCCACCAGGGGCAGCCTCCACCAGGCCCCCACCCATGCCTCCCACCACCCCCAACCCCCAGCAGTGCAGGGGCAGCCTCCACCAGGCCCCCACCCATGCCTCCCACCACCCCCAACCCCCAGCAGTGCAGGGGCAGCCTCCACCAGGCCCCCACCCATTTCTCCCACCACCCCCACCCCCCCGCCACCAGGGGCACCCTCCACCAGGCCCCCACCCATGTCTCCCACCACCCCCAACCCCCAGCAGTGCACGGGCAGCCTCCACCAGGCCCCCACCCATGTCTCCCACCACCCCCACCCCCCCGCCACCAGGGGCAGCCTCCACCAGGCCCCCACCCATGCCTCCCACCACCCCCAACCCCCAGCAGTGCAGGGGCAGCCTCCACCAGGCCCCCACCCATGCCTCCCACCACCCCCAACCCCCAGCAGTGCAGGGGCAGCCTCCACCACGCCCCCACCCATGTCTACAACCACCCCCACCCCCCCGCCACCAGGGGCAGCCTCCACCAGGCCCCCACCCATGCCTCCCACCACCCCCAACCCCCAGCAGTGCAGGGGCAGCCTCCACCACGCCCCCACCTATGTCTCCCACCACCCCCACCCCCCCGCCACCAGGGGCAGCCTCCACCAAGCCCCCACCCATGTCTCCCACCCCCCCACCCCCCCGCCACCAGGGGCACCCTCCACCAGGCCCCCACCCATGTCTCCCACCACCCCCACCAGTGCAGGGGCACCCTCCACCAGGCCCCCACCCATGTCTCCCAACACCCCCACCAGTGCAGGGGCACCCTCCACCAGGCCCCCACCCATGTCTCCCAACACCCCCACCCACCAGCACTGTGGGGCACGTGGCCAGCAGGCAGTCAGGCAGCAGCAGATGGCAGGTGGGAGCGTGCTCAGGGCTCTGGGGGGCAGTAATTTGGCCTCCTGGCCAGGAGCGTGGTCTCTCGTGTGTGAACGCGTGGACAGCCTGATAGGGAGTGAAATCCCACACGTCAGCAAAGGCCCTTAGCGCGTAAACCCGTCAACAGCATATGCGCGCCTATAGTCACCTGCACGTGCAGGAAATTGTTGCGTGACACGTCCCAGTGTCAAAGCGTGTGATTGGTGAAAATGGATCTACACGTAGAAGTGACAAAGCGTGTGATTGGTGAAAATGGATCTACACGCAGAAGTGACAAAGCGTGTGATTGGTGAAAATGGATCTACACGCAGGAGTGACAAAGCGTGTGATTGGTGAACGTACACGCCGCGTAAGTGACGCTGTACGTGTGGGCCTGTATATAAGGTACATGTAGAACACCATTTCCTTGTACGTGCTTTTCGTGGAGAGCGAGTGGGTGAATTCTGTACTTCTTGTCCTTTCACACGCGATTTACTTCACAGCGTTTCCAGTTCGTATTCCCTGTTACCTCTGACAGCTTTTTCTCTTTTTTCTCTTTTACTGGTTTACCTGGGCCTGTTCCCTCAAACAGTGTCCCCTTCTACTGTTGTCCTGTCTTCTCAGACAGCGTACACATCTTCTTTTGGCGGGGGTTTAGCCAGCCAAACGCGCTCATTTTTCACGCTCTTTTACCTGGCAGACGGTGAGTCACGCACGTATCCAACTTCTGTGCTTGCCCCGTGTGTAGCCTACCCCTTCAGAGGTCATTCTAGGCTGCGTGTGACACGCATACGTTCATTCTTGTGTTACTGGGTGCCACAGCGTAGTGCAGGTTTTTCTTTCTGCACACGTGGTCTAGGAGGGGTTGCGTGCACGTCATCTCCCTTTTTTGGGCCTCCTGTGCGTGACCCGTCATCTTTCCCCAGGGGTTACAATCAGCCGTGCTAGAGCACTAGGGTACAATTACCATCTGGTACCCAACCCCTTTGACCCCCAATTGCCCAGGACAATTGTCTACAGCCACTCCCATACGCACATTAATATCAGTGCCATGGCTGGGAGGCGAGGATTCCGTAAGGGTGGCAAAGGTGGAAGAGCCACAAGTGGTGGCCGTGGTGGATCCGGTAGGGGACGTGGTCGTTACTTGCAGGGTGAGCCTGTCCCCCCATGTGTGGAGGACCAGTCAAGGGCACCCATCACCCCCCCCCTCCCCCCTCCCCCCCTCCCGTTGAGGCTGAAGTGGCTGACACCATCCATGCTCAGCCCTTGTTGGACCAGCCCATTGTGGCACCAGACCTGGCTGACTCCATGGCTGACTTCCAGGTCAGCAGGGCTACGACACGTGCGCTGGTGCACGTTGATGCCATCATGCCACGTGGATCTGGGGCAGCAAGGTCATCTGCTGCACCAAGGAGGCAGGGCGGAGAGGCTGCAGGGGCAGCTGCGGCTCCATCCACCCCAGCCCTCACACACCCAGCCAGGACAGTGTCGGTCCTAGTCCATGCTGCTGACATTCCCCCTGACACCATCACACTAGAGCCAATGCCTGCACCAACTCCCATGCTGAGTGTGCAATCCCACACTCCTGATACAGAGTCCACCAGGGCCCCTGCCCCTAGTGTCCAGAGCGGCGCAGGACACTCAGGATCACCACCACCTTCCAAGCGGAAGAGGAAGAGTGCTCGTCCCGCACTGGCTGATGCCCCAGACACGGCTACACAGTCCGGCCCGTCCAGGAAGCCCAGCTTCACGGATGACGAACTGAATGCACTTGTCGAGTATGTGTCCGCACATGACAACGAGATGGTCATTGTTGCAGGATCCAAGACCACACCTGCACAACGCCAGGCACACTGGCAGACCGTTGCGGACATCGTAAGTGCCCTTGGAATCGTGAGGCGCACAGCCAATGATTGCTATAAGCGCTGGAATGACCTAAAGCGCAGGGCAAAGAGTAAGCTGGCCTCAAGTCATGCCGCAACTCTAGTGACTGGAGGTGGGTCTCCAGTAGTAGACATGGAACTCACTCCACATGAGTCAGTCGCTGGGACCTACGTCACGGAGGAACAGATCCAAGGCGTGGGAGATCTGGCTGATTACGAGGCATTGTCCGGTGAGTGCACATGCATGTGTGTGTCATCCATGTGCATGGTGTGTGTGTGAGGGCTTCTGTTCGGGTGCCAGGTGAGAGTGTGTGCGCCTGAGTCGTATGGGTCAGCCATGTGCTTCATGCAATCCTTCCTGCGCAGCTGCATTTGGCCATAGCAGTATCCCTTCTGCCAACAGTAGACATCTAGCACAACTGCACGCCAGTTGCCCTTGAAGTGTCACCTTGACACAACATATTTGCTTCTTTTTCACTGTTCATTCAGTCAGTTTGTTTGCATTCCACCACTTTCACTAGGCATGTCACTGTCCACTAGTCACATGTCTGACATGGGTATGGTAAAGTGGAGTGACTTTGTTACCTGGATATCATTTGTACACACATGTCCCTGTGCAATTTGACCATTTCAGACTGGCAGCTCCAGGTGAAAAATCTGACCTGTTAGAATTAGAAAAGCTATTACATGCGGGAACTGGACTAAATGAATAGGTGCTGCCCTCCTCTCCATCTTCACTCAATAGCAATGGTACATGCCATCTGTGTGATGGCATGTGTGTTTCACCTGCCAATCACAGGCCAATGTGTGATGCCACTGCCAGGCAGCATGCAGAAAATTTGTTCATCTTCCATCTTGGTGTCATCAGTGTGTGCCATTTGCCTGCACTTCATACACAGTGAGGGTGCATGCATGGGAGGGTTTTAGTCATGTGGGACATGTGTCAATCAAGTACTGGTTCTCTTGCTTCTCAGCCCTCAATGTGTGCCATGGTGCTAATGCCTGTTTCCATTTCTTTGTTTTCATGTCTTTGCAGGGGAAGACGCACCTGATACTGCTGGGGTTGTGGAGATGGTGCAGACCCAGGAGGTGTCCCAGGGCCGACCAACCACCAGTGAGGGACGTGGTGTGGTGGTGGGGGAGAACCCACAAGTGCTGCAGGTCGTGCTCTCAAGGGGTGTCTCTGGCTGCACCTCCCCCGAGCTGTACTCAGGTGTTGATTCGGATGAGACCTACGTGCCGTCGCAGGTGAGTGTTCCAGGGAGGGATTCTGTTCTGTCTCACCCACCTGCACCAGGGTCAGTACCCTCCATGGGGATGTCAGTGTTGGCAGCTACGCCATCGGTGGTTACGGATGCAGGGTCACACTCCGCGACATCTGATCCTGTTCCTGGGCCAGCAGATCAGAGGGGGAATGCAGTCCTGCAGCCTCAGGCAGTGCCGGCACAGCAAGGCGCAGTTCGCCTTGCCCCAGACAGGTGTGGTGCCCGCCGACGTGGTGGCCGTACGCCACCCGGCAATACCGCATGGGAGCAATCCATTTACGGTATGGCTACCCAACAGGCTGCATCATCCGAGATGATGGCTCAGGCCATGGATAGGGTGGCCACTTCCATTGTCCCCCCAGAAAGGCTGATGGAGCGACTAGAGCAGGCAACCGACTCCATCTGCCAGTCACACAGGGAGGACATGTTGGGGTCCAACAGGGACAGGCGGGCGGCACTGGCGACTCTGCAGGAGGCCATCTCCATTGAGTCCCAGGGCCACAGGGAAGCCCTGAGGCAGGAGCTCCTTCACCTCAGGACGACTCTTGTTGAGCTTGAGGCTTCAACACACCAAAGGACAGAACAGCAGCTGGAGCGTCTCACCCGTACGCTCTCAGCTGAGATGCAGGCAACGAGGGCGGAGGTCCGGGCATCCCGTGAGTTGTTGCATGGGGACCTCCGCACACTCATCCTCCAGAACCAGACCTACCACACCCGCATGCTTGCAGCCATGGAGGAGCAGACTAGGGCCTTGCGTGGGCTGCCTCCCATAGTGCAACCACCTCCGGATGCAGCTGCACAGGGTGATAATAGCGACAGCAGTGATACTCCCACAATAGGGTAGCCGTGTGGGCCATGAGCCCATGGAGGTGTTTTATCTTCCCAGGATCCACGCAGGTGGGTTCTGGTGTGCATCCTGTCCTCGGACCTCCTGGGTGGCCTCCCCAACCCCCCCGGGCCCATCAATGGCCATTTTAGATTGTTTCTTATTTTTATTTTCATTTTGATTTCTTTTATTCCCAATTTTTTTGGGACAATCTGTTGGCTTCGATCTGTTGGCTTCGATCTGTTGGCTTCGATCTGTTGGCTTCGATCTGTTGGCTTCCGTGGTTCCTGTGGGCATACGCTGCATTGTGGCTGGGCACATGCAGGCTTGTAATGTATTTGGTTCAGATGCTTGGGTTTGAGTCACACACACCCCTCCTGCTTCCCGTTTCCATGGGCTTGCAAAGGGTGTGCCCAAGTGACAGTGAATTACACAGTGACGTTGGACTCCCATGAGCTGTGTGGCCAGTCTGTAGTCAATACTGTGTATACATTCATAGTGCATATTGCTGTTGTGTTGTACACTGCATGTTGCATTGATGTGTAACTCTTCTTCTGTGTCTACCTCCCAATTTGCAGGTCCCTTCCTCATGTCCACACAAGGACCTCTAGTCTGGAGATGGGGACCATGTTGGCAGCAGTGCACCTACAACTCTACATGGCGACAACACTGCACAGTTGGTAGTGGTGGGAGTGCAGGCATTTCCAGGTGGTGAGACTACTAATATGTAACATTTGTGATGTCATGTTAATGGTACTACGTGCTCAAGTATGTTGTTGGTCCGGCATTGCTGTGAGCATTTCAGGTGTTGCAGGTTTCTAATAGTGCCACTGTACATAGTGAGACTGATGTCATGTTGTGGGGATTACTTTGTTTACCTGCAATTAGCATGACATGGCACGGTGTGTCGTGTGGCGGTGCTGGGGTTGGGTTGGCTGACATGGCACTGTCCTCTTGTTGCATTTTGCAAGTGGGTATTCATTTTAGCTGCTTCAATGTGTAACTTCACAAAACTGCATTGGTGGTGTCTGTGTGGGTAGGGATGCACACATTGTGACACTTCCAGGTGAACAATCTCAGGCTGACATGGTATTCCCGGTTCATTCTCCAGACATTCAGGATCAGTGTCAGGTTGAGTCATCATTGATTGTCAGATGGAATGTGCCAGGGCAGTGTGCACTCCACAGGGGTGTGATTTCTATGTGAAGTAATTAGCCACTAGCTGTGTACGGGCTGCCTCCCCCCGTGCCCTTTCCCCTCCCATGCGCAGCGGCGGTGCATGTGGTTGGGGATGTGGGGCCACCACCATGTCCACGGCCAGGCCCCGGCGTGTTGCAACGTTGTGCAGGACACATGCTGCCACTATGATCCTGCACACTACTGGGGGAGCGTATAACAGCTGCCCGCCAGAACGGTCAAGGGAGCGAAAGCGTGACTTTAGCACTCCGAATGTGCGCTCCACTATGCCCCTGGTTGTAATGTGGGCTGTGTTATATCTTACCTGGGGTGGCGTGGTGGGGTTCCGAATTGGCGTCATCATGTGGGGGCTGAGAGGGTAGGCACTGTCCCCTGTGGAGGTGGTGATTGGTATCATTGGTGGGGTTGTGACCTTGCTCAGTATCCAACATGCATGCATGTGCAGTGGCATACATACTCACCAAGCAGCCATGTATCGCCATGCCGCCCAGCATCTATGTCCCGGCATAGGGTGGACATTCGGTAAATGAAGCTGTCGTGGGTGGACCCGGGATAGTTGGCATATACTGAGGTGATGATTCCCTTGGCATTACATACTACCTGCACGTTGATGGAATGCCAGTGCTTGCGGTTCCTATAGATGTGCTCTGATGCCCTGGGGGGACGTAGAGCCACATGGGTGCAGTCGATGGCACCTAGCACTTTGGGGAATCATGCCACTCCGTAAAAATCCAGGGCGGCAGCATGCCTTTCTGCAGGTGTTCTGGGCAGGTATATGTGCCTGCGGACTGATGGGCGTGCAGTCATGATGTTCAAGACCTGGTGTAGGCAGCGTGACTGGGTGGCCTGTGACACCCCACCCACTATGGCACTTGTCCGCTGAAATGATCCAGTGGCTAAGAAGTGCAGTACATTGAGGACCTTCTCCAGGGGGCTGAGTGCTTGGGAGCACAGGATGGGTGATGTGAGGTCATCCTCCCACTCACTCACCAGGTCCAGTATGATGTGTGGTGGAAACCTGTACCTCCCATACACCTGGTCATCAGGCATCCCGAAAAGGCTGGTTCTGGGTGTGAATATTCTGGCCCTGACTATCCTCCTCCTCCTCCTTTGGTAGCCCACTGCCACTGCTGCTAGGAACGGTATGTTCATCCTGGCGTCTGAGCTTGTTATTGTTAAAGTCCGCAATTTTATGCTTTGCGCGTGTTCTAGGCGAGCGTGTGACCCGCGCACCCCTGGAATCCAGTTCCCAGTCCAATAGCGTGTGGAAATTCACACGCACCACGGGATACAGCGTGTGACCCGCGCACCCCTGGAATCCAGTTCCCAGTCCAATAGCGTGTGGAAATTCACACGCACCACGGGATACAGCGTGTGACCCGCGCACCCCTGGAATCCAGTTCCCAGTCCAATAGCGTGTGGAAATTCACACGCACCACGGGATACAGGTTCGCTGACGTACTTGCGTGTGTAAGTGGCCGCGCACCCATTAAATACACGTACATAGGCCAATCGCGTGTACGCGCACTTTTGTCCAATTACACGCAATGAAATACACGTACATAGGCCAATCACGCGATGACACTCTGACGTGCAGTATTTCCACGTGTGTTCCGCCATCACGTGCTGAGTGGGGAACGCCTGTGCGGGTCACGTCAGACGCGCTTACGCGCTGAGGGACTCTGGTCCAATAGAATCGCGTATGCGTGCTGACGCGCTTACGCGCTAAGGGCCTTTCCTCGGATTTCACGCTGACGTGCAGGATTTTCACGTGCCAAATCACTCCGTATCAAGCTGGCCACCCGAAAACACACGGAACACCACGCTCCTGCCCAGAAGGCCGAGTTACTGCCCCCCAGTTCCCCGAGCAGCCTCCCACGTGCTATCTGCTGCTGCCTGCCTGCCTGCCTGCTGCCACCGTGCCCTGCCATTTGGTGCCTGCACATCAGCCATCTGCAGGGGTCCAGTTGCTGTGTCCACCCCTGCTGGAACTGAAGACTCCCAACTGGGATTACATCGCTCCACAGCCCAGCCCCAGGACCCAGTTGCCCACCCACACCTGCCTCTGGGGTTGCCATGTCGGGCACTTCCACATCTGGCACCAGTGGCAACCCCAGGCCAGATGGGCAGAGGGGCACCAGCTTCACTGCCACCGAAGTTGGTGTCCTGGTGGAGCATGTCCTGGGGCAGTATGATGCCCTCTTTGGATCGTCCCGCGCCAGCAAGGAAGGACGGGAGAGGATCTGGGCCGACTGTGTGGTTGCCATCAACGCGGAGGGGGTGGCAACCCGCAACGTCCAGAAGATCAAGAAGCGCTGGGAGGACTTGAGGTCCAGGACCCTTGTGAAGGCCCGGCGCCTCGTGGAGGGGGGCCGGGGCCGCATGAGTTCCATCCAGAAGAGGGTCCTGGAACGCGTACGCCCAGCGCTCCACGCCCAGGTCCTTGAGAGGGAGGCCCGTCTGGAGTTGAGCGGTATGTGTCCAAGCATTACTGTGTGAGACAGGGCATGTTGCGGTGTGCTGGTTCTATGATACTTGCCTGTATGTGTGCCATGGGCCATGTATGCATGTATGTGTGCAGGGACATCATGGTAATGCATGTGCGACCAGTGATGTGTGACCCACATGGTTGTTGCATGTGTTGAAATGCGGCATGGGGAGCCCTATGCAGATTTTGGACATGAGAGCATGCCAGTCTCTGTACCTGGACATGGATGGGGGTGAAGGATGGGTGCTGATGCCAGGTACATATATGGTAGCCATGTCTGTGTGCCTGACCTGCGTGTCTGTGACTTGTGCATGCCATGGATGCATGACACATGTGTGTGACAATGCACAGATTCAGTGACGCACCCAACTTACCCTTGTTTCGCCTGTGTTCGGTGTGTTTGGGGCCAGATGGATGTGACTGAGGTGAAGTGTGTGCATGTGATATGCATGAGCCATGATGCATGTGAGTTACATATCATTGAATGTTTCTAGAGTCCATTGGACATGCATGTAAATGTCCATGGCATGCACCATGCCTGTTACTGTGTGTGTTTTGCCTGGACTGACCCATGTGTTGTGGAGGGACATGATGGAAGTGTACTTTGACAGTGGTGCTCATCTGCTATTGCTTCCTGTCTAGGGGACCATTGTACAGTAGCCTGATGCTTGTGTCCTTTGTCTCCCTCTACGCAGCGGCTAGTGAAGAAGAGGGCGGAGACGGCGCTGTGGAGCAAGGCGGCGGGGATGCCCCCACGGCTGCAGCGGAAGGGGTGGGTGAGCCCCCACAGGGGCCTGCTACGGCGGGAGACGGTGAGGAGCCATCCAGGTTGGTGGTTTGCACAGAGGAGGAGGAGGCCGACACTGGTGCACACATGGGGCCTGGTGGGAGCATCCCTGCTGGTGCAAGTGGTGCAGTCCAGGGCCAGGGGCAGGAGGCAGCACAGGTCACCGTGGAGGGGCCTGTGCATGTCACTGTCCCTGACCCTGTGAGTGCACCACCATGCACCAGCAGGGATGCCCCGTCCCAGGCCCGTCCGCAGGTAGAGGGGATGTCCATGTCACCTGACTCCCCTCCACCTGCGGACGTGGTAACCCCTGGCCGCGTGGAGAAGGTCCTGATTGGGGTCGCGATGCGCACGGCTGTGATTCGTGATGACGTGCGTGCTTCCCGGGAGGAGCACGCACGTCATCACGAAGTGCACCGTGCCGACGTGGCCCAATTGGGATCGGCCATGTTCGGGGGTTTCCTGCATGTGTTGGCCAATCTGACGGCCCTCTCCTCCTCTGTGCAGGCTATCCACCGGTCGTTCTCCTTGCCGTCTTCCGGCCCAGATGCCACCAGGGCCCCCTGTGGACCTGCCCCGACCAATGCAGCCAGCTCGGTGGGGATCCCATCCCTGCCACAGTTGGGAGTCGGAGGTCCAGCAGGGGTGGACAACACAGCAAGTGGACCCCAGCAGATGGAAGATGTGACGGCATCATCGGGCAGGGCACGTGCACGACGGCGTCGGTGGTTTCCATCAGCCTGGATGCCGTCGTGCTGGCAGAGGCAGTGGCGTCGGAGGCAGCAGCGGGCTCGACGTGGGAGGCATCATGGCTCGGGGCCATCAAGATCCGAGGGGCAGGCATCGGCCGGAGGGCAGGGCAACCCTGGGATGGTGGTGTGTTCCGTGTGGGAGGAGTTTGGCCAGCGGATAGGTGCGGAGCGGCAGCGGGCGGAAGAGGAGCGGCTCACCATGGTCAGGGCGGAGTTCTCCATGCGTCGGGCATTGAGGCGGGCTGAGTGCCTCGAGGAAGCTCGCAGGGAGTTTGAGGTGGACATGGGGTTGTCCCTGCGAGACCTCGGGGCCAGGACAGAGTCCCGCCTCCAGGACATCGACATGGAGTTCGATGATGCCCTGGCCAGCAACATCACCAAGTGAGCCGCAGGACTTGCCCGCTGCCTTTGTATATAGTTATTTAGTTAGTTAGTGCTAGGTTTCCTTTATTTATTTTTATTATTTTGGACCGCTCGGACAATGGCCACTTTTTTGTACATATATTTTTCATTAGTTAGTGGTAGGTTTCATTTTTGGTGTTGGGCTCATGGACCCTGGAACATTCCTGTATATAGTTTGTTTTTTTGGGAGATACATTTTTTTAATTTCTTATTGTTTTCACCATGACGTAATGGTTTTTCATTAATTTCCTATTAATTTTTTGCTTTGGACAAATTCATTTTAATTTTTTTTTCCTTTGTTTTTTTGTTTATCACTTTTGTTCTCGGACATGGACCATTTATTTACTTAGCCACATCGTTGTATGTTTGAAAATTTCACTTATTTTTGGTATTTAATACATTTTTTATATTTTCTTACACTTGTGTTATTTTCTCATTGGTTTGTTACATGTCATGATATGGGTTTTGACATTCACTTGCACCCATTGTGTATGTGTGTGTGACGGACATGTGTTCTTTTGCATACTTGGCATTGGGGTTGTGTCATGTGATTGCATTCACTATGTGGGTGGATGCAATCCTTGCCTGGGTGTTTGTGCTGGGTATGCTGGCCATTACTGCCATGATTGTGTATCGTCAGGACCTGGGGCCAGGGGGACATGTGTGGGGGCCTGCTGGCAGGTTCCCCACAGTGCTGGGGGGTGGTGGGAGACATGAGTGGGGGCCTGGTGGAGGGTGCCCCTGGTGGCGGGGGGTTGGGGGTGGTGGGAGACATGAGTGGGGGCCTGGTGGAGGGTGCCCCTGGTGACTGGGGGGGTGGGGGTGGTGGGTGACATGAGTGGGGGCCTGGTGGAGGGTGCCCCTGGTGACTGGGGGGGTGGGGGTGGTGGGAGACATGGTTGGGGGCCTGGTGGAGGGTGCCCCTGGTGACTGGGGGGGTGGGGGTGGTGGGAGACATGGTTGGGGGCCTGGTGGAGGCTGCCCCTGGTGACTGGGGGGGTGGGGGTGGTGGGTGACATGAGTGGGGGCCTGGTGGAGGGTGCCCCTGGTGACTGGGGGGTGGGGGTGGTGGGAGACATGAGTGGGGGCCTGGTGGAGGGTGCCCCTGGTGACTGGGGGGGTGGGGGTGGTGGGTGACATGAGTGGGGGCCTGGTGGAGGGTGCCCCTGGATGGTGGGGGGTGGGGGTGGTGGGAGACATGAGTGGGGGCCTGGTGGAGGGTGCCCCTGGTGACTGGGGGGGTGGGGGTGGTGGGAGACATGAGTGTGGGCCTGGTGGAGGCTGCCCCTGCACTGCTGGGGGGTGGGGGTGGTGGGAGACATGGTTGGGGGCCTGGTGGAGGGTGCCCCTGGTGACTGGGGGGTGGGGGTGGTGGGAGACATGGTTGGGGGCCTGGTGGAGGGTGCCCCTGGTGACTGGGGGGGTGGGGGTGGTGGGTGACATGAGTGGGGGCCTGGTGGAGGGTGCCCCTGGTGACTGGGGGGGTGGGGGTGGTGGGAGACATGAGTGGGGGCCTGGTGGAGGGTGCCCCTGGTGACTGGGGGGGTGGGGGTGGTGGGTGACATGAGTGGGGGCCTGGTGGAGGGTGCCCCTGGATGGTGGGGGGTGGGGGTGGTGGGAGACATGAGTGGGGGCCTGGTGGAGGGTGCCCCTGGTGACTGGGGGGGTGGGGGTGGTGGGAGACATGAGTGTGGGCCTGGTGGAGGCTGCCCCTGCACTGCTGGGGGGTGGGGGTGGTGGGAGACATGGTTGGGGGCCTGGTGGAGGGTGCCCCTGGTGACTGGGGGGTGGGGGTGGTGGGAGACATGGTTGGGGGCCTGGTGGAGGGTGCCCCTGGTGACTGGGGGGGTGGGGGTGGTGGGAGACATGGTTGGGGGCCTGGTGGAGGGTGCCCCTGGTGACTGGGGGGTGGGGGTGGTGGGAGACATGGTTGGGGGCCTGGTGGAGGGTGCCCCTGGTGACTGGGGGGGTGGGGGTGGTGGGTGACATGAGTGGGGGCCTGGTGGAGGGTGCCCCTGGTGACTGGGGGGGTGGGGGTGGTGGGAGACATGGTTGGGGGCCTGGTGGAGGGTACCCCTGGTGACTGGGGGGGTGGGGGTGGTGGGAGACATGGTTGGGGGCCTGGTGGAGGCTGCCCCTGGTGACTGGGGGGGTGGGGGTGGTGGGTGACATGAGTGGGGGCCTGGTGGAGGGTGCCCCTGGTGACTAGGGGGGTGGGGGTGGTGGGAGACATGAGTGGGGGCCTGGTGGAGGGTGCCCCTGGTGACTGGGGGGGTGGGGGTGGTGGGTGACATAAGTGGGGGCCTGGTGGAGGGTGCCCCTGGATGGTGGGGGGTGGGGGTGGTGGGAGACATGAGTGGGGGCCTGGTGGAGGGTGCCCCTGGTGGCGGGGGGTGGGGGTGGTGGGAGGCATGGGTGGGGGCCTGGTGGAGCCTGCCCCTGCACTGCTGGGGGGTGGGGGTGGTGGGAGACATGAGTGGGGGCCTGGTGGAGGGTGCCCCTGGATGGTGGGGGGTGGGGGTGGTGGGAGACATGGTTGGGGGCCTGGTGGAGGGTGCCCCTGGTGACTGGGGGGGTGGGGGTGGTGGGAGACATGGTTGGGGGCCTGGTGGAGGGTGCCCCTGGTGACTTGGGGGGTGGGGGTGGTGGGAGACATGAGTGGGGGCCTGGTGGAGGGTACCCCTGGTGACTGGGGGGGTGGGGGTGGTGGGAGACATGAGCAGGTGTGCAGGGTAGTCCCCTGTTTTGTGGGCTGCCTGCAGGGGCCGTCGAGGGTGACAGGACCCACCCAGCCTAATCGCGTGTGTAACTTCGCACGCACCCCTGTAATACACGTACCAAGCCAAATCGCGTGTGATAATTCCCGCGCACCCCTGAAATACACGCGCCCAGCCTATTCGCGTGTGGAAATTCCTGCGCACCCCTGAAATACACGCGCCCAGGCTATTCGCGTGTGGAACTTCCCGCGCACCCCTGAAATACACGCGCCCAGGCTATTCGCGTGTGGAACTTCCCGCGCACCCCTGAAATACACGCGCCCAGCCTATTCGCGTGTGGAAATTCCCGCGCACCCCTGAAATACACGCGCCCAGCCTATTCGCGTGTGGAAATTCCCGCGCACCCCTGAAATACACGCGCCCAGGCTATTCGCGTGTGGAACTTCCCGCGCACCCCTGAAATACACGCGCCCAGGCTATTCGCGTGTGGAACTTCCCGCGCACCCCTGAAATACACGCGCCCAGCCTATTCGCGTGTGGAAATTCCCGCGCACCCCTGAAATACACGCGCCCAGCCTATTCGCGTGTGGAAATTCCTGCGCACCCCTGAAATACACGCACCCAGGCTATTCGCGTGTGGAACTTCCCGCGCACCCCTGAAATACACGCGCCCAGGCTATTCGCGTGTGGAACTTCCCGCGCACCCCTGAAATACACGCGCCCAGCCTATTCGCGTGTGGAAATTCCCGCGCACCCCTGAAATACACGCGCCCAGCCTATTCGCGTGTGGAAATTCCCGCGCACCCCTGAAATACACGCGCCCAGGCTATTCGCGTGTGGAACTTCCCGCGCACCCCTGAAATACACGCGCCCAGGCTATTCGCGTGTGGAACTTCCCGCGCACCCCTGAAATACACGCGCCCAGCCTATTCGCGTGTGGAACTTCCCGCGCACCCCTGAAATACACGCGGCCAGGCTATTCGCGTGTGGAACTTCCCGCGCACCCCTGAAATACACGTACCCTGCTGTAATCGCGTGTGGGACTTCCCGCGCACCCCTGTAAATGACGTACCCTAGTTTTTCGCGTGTAGGATTTCACGCGCACCCCTGGAATTCCCGTAGCCTAGCTTTTCGCGTGTGAAACTTCCCGCGCACCCCTGTAAATGACGTACCCTAGTTTTTCGCGTGTAGGATTTCATGCGCACCCCTGGAATTCCCGTAGCCTAGCTTTTCGCGTGTGAAACTTCCCGCGCACCCCTGTAAATGACGTACCCTAGTTTTTCGCGTGTAGGATTTCACGCGCACCCCTGGAATTCCCGTAGCCTAGCTTTTCGCGTGTGAAACTTCCCGCGCACCCCTGTAAATGACGTACCCTGGCTTTTCGCGTGTGGAACTTCACACGCACCCCTGGTATCGACGTGGCCAGGGCAATCGCGTGTGGGACTTCCCCGCACCCCGGGATACACGTACCCAGGGCAATCGCGCGAGTGACTTCTCGCGCAACCCGTTGTACACACACGCGCGAATTTTTGAACAGTGGGTGTCCGTGTAAATGGCGTACACCTTTGCACATCATTAGTCCTTTGGGGTCACGGTATGGCCCATTGCTGTATGTGGGTGGTATTTGTTGGCGCAGGTTTTGGCGCACTTTCGTTGAGTGCGTCGGGACGCTACCGCCTGCTTACTTGTGGCGTACGTTTTTGGGCCTGTGCGCTGGTTTGATCGAGCGCTGTTTTGCCCTGTTCGAATCCATGAATACGTGTTGCCGGAGAGCGTGTGGGCGTTCCGCGCACTTGCCTCCTGTACTTCCCCGTGCCGCCCACATTCTTCCCCATTCCGAGTGTTGTGCCCCATTTTATTCCCCATTCCGAGTGTCCCGCCCTGTGTTCCGCCTACTTTAGAGCTGTGCGCTGCGCTCGGAGTGATAGCGCAGTGGCCGTGGCGCACGCCGTTGGTTGACCTGTGCGCCGGCGTGCGCCGCGCACTTTTTCAGCGCACGTCCTATGCTTTTCTTACGCACGGACTTCCATGAATCGACGTGCGCTGGTTTCCCTGCGCTTTTCGCTATTTTTCGGCGCAGCGCACGTATAGGCCCCTCTGCGCCGGAATTTTCGGCGCACATTTATTCCATGAATCGGCCTGCAAGTTCGCTCGCCTATCAAGTAATTTTATCATACTTGTCCCTTACAAAAATGTGTTATGCTTGCAATTTAAAATTAAATGAAAAAGCTTATGTGTGCCATCAGTTAGGAACACCAAGTTGTGTGTATTGGTGTCGCTCTATATGTACAATTGTTCTCATTGTCACAGTTCCATTTTGCTGTTTTCGCCCCTACCAAAACAAGTAGTGTTTTACAGGTGGATGCTGGAACTTCAGCCACAATCCCTTCATCCTTTGCAACTGGTCCAGAGTATGAGCTATGCGTACTTCCTCCCTAATCCAGAATACATTACAAAATGTTTTAGGGCAACATTACAATCAGTATGTTTTGCACAGTGATCTCTGATGAAGCACGTGTCATCTCTGAACGTTATACGGTGCAATGTGAATGGTATATCATGACTGTTTATGACGGTATGTTCATACGAATGTTCTCTTAGTGTTGCGAGAACAAACCTTCTATTATATGGTTCTTATTCATTTGATACTACTTTGTGTCTAAGTGCACAGTGCGATGAAAGATTTTAATTTCCAGTACAATTCACATTTCCTTTTTTAATGAATATTCTGTTCAAGGAATGTATACACGTTGTTGAAATAGAAGAGGAGGCACATGGACCAGAGGTAAACATAACCTAATATTGAATACTATTGGACATCACACATCATCACATTGCATTTGGAATACTTTTTAATGTTGTAATTTTTCCTATTCAATCAAGCTGGTTCTGCTTGTAGATATGTACAGATGTTGGTTTGCGATAAAATGAAATGTGTTAGATGTACACCATATAAACGCAATTTTTTTCAGTCTGCTTGTGTGGTGGAAAAAGAGAAGGCCACAGTTTCCAAGAAAACAAAGAAAACAAGGGTAACGAACAAGCATGTTTGCTTTGTAGAACTTTTTAAGTTGTTGATTTATTCATATAATGTTTTTGTTTATACAGTGGTATCTGCAGAAGGAAGTGAAGTATAAAGACACAGACAACAAATGAAACAAAAGATGTTGCTTACCAAACTTATTTCACAATAGAGCCACTACTATTTGGGGAGCAGCGTGGTCTAGTCACTAAGCGGACTTGTGATACTTATGCCCAATAGCCGGAAACTGAATGTCATATGACCTGCGATCCACGCAAAGTGTCCAGGGACCATTGCTACCACGTGACAACTCGACAAGATGAGACTGAATACAATGAAGATGCATTGCAATTCCTCACAGACCCCTTCTACACGCACCAAAAATGTTCCACCAAAGAAACATTCGCTTACATCTGTTTCTCCAATTCGCGTTCAAATATCACAACCTGAAATAACAGAGATTGACGCTTCAACGGAACTGACCGAGGAACCTGCTAAAGATCTCGACTACAGTTTGCCAAGTTCTGTTGATTTGTCCACCACAGACGAATATCAAACCACATTCATGACAGACGATTGGCTGATAAAGGAGCAAAAATACATTGTATTTGACAGCTGCCTGCTAGAGATTGTAGAGATGCTGAAATGTGTCCATACATTAAGGGGGAACATATGCGGGGAGCCATTGGTGAATGTATCTTGTGTATTACAAGGCACTAACCTGAAAATCCAAGCCAGCTGTGTCCACATGCATAGTACATTTTCATGATCTGCTCAAAAGTTGCTGGGCAAAGTGCCAGCTGGAAATTTACTATGTTCAGCAGCTTTACTTTTCAGTGGGTCTACTTTCGGTAAGATTCCCAGTTTCTGTCAATTTGTGGTAATTGAGTTCCTTGCTAAAACCAAGTACTTCAAATATCAAAGGGAATTCTTATTCCCTGCATTGGTGAAGCCTGGAAAGTTGAACAGATGTCAATCCAAAGCACATTCTCTGGCAAACGTTTTTGGCTAGCTGGCAACGAACAGTGTGACAGTCCAGGATTTTCAGCAAAGTACTGCACATGCCACTTTCAAGACATGGAAAGTAAAACAAAATGTGAGTTTGGAGATTACGCAGTTGTCTGAATGTACATCTTCTGTGGCCATGGAGAAACATAGTTTCATCAAATCCGTTGAATTTCTTCAATCAAGGGGGATGAAAATAGAGCTGATAGCCACTGACAGGCATGTTTCGATAGCCAAGCCCATGCGAGAGCAGTTTCCATAGATTTGTCATCAATTCGATGTATGGCACGTTACCAAATAAGTCAATAAAAAATATCAGCTGCTGGTAGAAAAAAAGACTCTGAAGAAATCTTAAAGTGGTTTCAGTCTATCAGCAACCATCCTTGGTGGAGCTCCAAAACTTGTAATGGGTCTGTAGAAATTCTACTTGAGAAATGGCATTCATTGATCCACCGATCCACCATTGTTCAAACATACACTCATGGACAGAAAACCAACATTTTCACGAATGTGTAACGCTCACCTGATTCCCGTAGAGGCGCCGGTCTTGACTGGGCGTATACCGTATCTGCAAAGGTGATGTGTAACACACGGCTGGCTCTTTGGGCTGGACCTCTGTGCACTATATCTCTGACTTGAAGGGTAAGATGTCTGCAGATAGAAAATATGGGATTAAGGAACTGGGTTATTGAATGTCTCTCTCTTCTTCCCTTTCTCTTCTCCTGTAGATCCCCAAAGTTTAACACTCTCACCTTAGGTAAGTGAACGCTGTGCTCTCCATCTGCCTCGGGGCAGGGTGCTGTAACCAGTTTCTTCACTGGATAAGGGGAGCAGGCCTCTTGACTTCAGAGGACTGCTGTCCGTCGTTTACTGCACGAACGGTAAGTTTCGAGTAATTCTAATGTCTTTAAAGTCTTTAGTAATGATGTTTCTTGTTTTGCAGGGTTCCGGCGATGGCGGATGACGGGCTGAAGTGAGTTGAAGATGGAGCCCGTGTGATGAATAGAAGCGCCTGGAAGCACGTAAGTAAGCGCTTGTTGCCTGCTTCACGATGCGCTCTAACTGTCTTTTTATTTTGCAGGTACAAGTTCGCAGCGGCTGCAGGGTGCCGGAATACCCACTGGGTTAGATGTGGAAAGGAGTAATGGCACGTGAGTATTAAAGTTCCCCAATGTCTTTAAACGCACCTTGTTTTATCTTTCAGATGCGGGATGCAGCGCCGAAGGCCTCCGGAGCATGCGAAGAGTTGGTAAGCTTTTGTCTTTCAGATGCCGGAATGCAGTGTGAAGACCTCCGGAGCGCACGAAGAGTAGGTAAGCCTTTGTCTTTCAGATGCCGGAATGCAGCGCGAGGCGTTGGTGACAGCCGATGGACCAGGTAAGTGAAGAGCTGTCACTGAAGACCGTAATGCTAACCTGTTCTTTCTTGTCTTTATAGGTGTTGCTGAAGACTGGATTCAGGATGGTAAGCCTTTTTCCTTAGGCCCAGGATCAGATGCAGAAGACACGATGAGCGTTCTGCTGCAGAGGATGCAGAATAACGCAAAGCAAGATTCATCCATCGGGTGTGGTTTAAATAGCCTCCTGTAGTGCTTAGGTGTCTCCTTCCACAGCCACGCCTAGGTAAGAAAAGAGTTCCTGCTTTCCAGAAGAGTTCCAGTGTTCTGAATCTAGGGAGTGGCTCCTGCCCCACCCAACAGGAAAAGTAGTTCCAAACAGAAGAGGATCAGAGGCTCAACTGGCAGGCAAGTAAGCAGCATGGTCTGCTGCAGGTAAGTCCACCCAAGCATTATGAGCCCGGCGCTTCCAGCGCTGGGACTGGGCATATTTATGAGCCTGGTGCCACTGGCGCCAGGACTGGGTCAAAAAGGTCCCAATTGGGACTGGTTGGAACTCGGAACCTGGGTTATGGATCTGCTTCCAAGGGAGTTGGGAAAACCCTGACCTTTTGGAAGCAGAGATCATGACAGTACCCCCCCTCAAGGCCCCTCCCAAACCGGGCTTCTCCGGGGGTTTTGGCTTGTCAGGAAATGTTCGGTGAAATCTTTTGATTAGGCGAGGAGCGTGGACATATTCAGCAGGTTCCCAGGATCTCTCTTGGGGGCCGTAGCCTTTCCAGTCAATTAGGTAAAATAGTTTAGATTTGGAGATCTTGGAGTCCAGAATGCTTTTGACTTCAAACTCGAGTTCTCCATCAACTAGGATAGGTTTTGGAGATTTAGTTAGTCGGGTTTGAGGTTGCACGGGTTTTAATAGAGAGACGTGGAAGACCGGATGTATCTTCATGTGCGGGGGCAAGTCCAACTTGACCGCTACTGGGTTTACTATGGTAGTGATGGAATAGGGACCAAGGTATCTTGGGTTGAATGTGCGTGGCCCTTTTAGAGGTAGATATTTGGTGGATAACCAGACTTGATCCCCTACTTGATATTGAGGGGCTTCCTTCCGATGTTGATCTGCTCCTTTCTTGTATTGTTCTTTAGCTCTTTGAAGGTGAGAAACAGCTTCCTTAAAGGCTTGGGTGATTGTAGAATGCAGGTAGTCTACTGCTGGTGTTTCAAGATCTTGGAGGGGATCCAACTCCGAGGTTCGAGGGTGACTGCCGTACAAAAGAAAAAAACGGGGTTTTCCCAGTTCCCGAATGGACAGAGTTATTGTAGGCATATTCGGCTATCCAAAGGATGTCTTTCCAAGTTTTATCAGTTTGTTGCAGCATGCAGCGTAAATACTGTTCCAGAGTTTGATTGGTCCTCTCGGTTTGTCCGTCGGTCTGAGGGTGGTGACTGGTCGATAGTCTCACATCAATTTGAGCCGACCGACAGCAACTTCGCCAAAAATGAGAAATAAATTGACTACCTCGATCCGAAATTAGAACCGAAGGAAAACCGTGCAGTCGGACGATGTTTTCGAGAAATTCTCGGGCCAGAGTTGCTGCTGTTGGCAAGCCTTTGAGCGGAATGAAATGCGCCATCTTGGAGAATAAGTCCACGATTACTAGAATCGTATTGTATCCGGAGCATGGAGGTAGATCGGTGATGAAGTCCATAGAAAGCGTATGCCAAGGGCGAGGTGGGATGTCAATAGGGCGTAAGAGGCCTGCTGGTCTTTCCTTTTGGCTCTTGTTTTGGGCGCATACTCCACAGGACATTATAAAGTCTCTGATATCTTTTTTCCAAGACGGCCACCAGAAGTAGCGCTTGATCTTTTCTGAGGTCTTGGCCATACCGGGATGTCCTTCCATTAAAGAATCGTGATAACAAGAGATTACTTTTTTCTGTAAATCTTTGCTGGGTAGGTATAATCGTTCTTGGAAATACAATAAGTTGTCCTTTACTGCAAAGTCCTTTCCCTGCAGATGCCAATTCTGTATGTCTGCTGGAGTTACAAGTTGTCTGGCCTTATCCTTAACTTCCTCTATGGATTCTGTGGCGATTACACCCAGAATTCTTTGTTCGGGAATGATTGGTACAGGTTTAGGGTTGATCAAGTGTTCTTCCACTCCCATCCGAGAAAGGGCATCAGCTTTACCGTTCTTTGTACCAGGTCGATAGGTAATTATGAAGTCAAACTCGGCAAAGAATAATGCCCAACAGACTTGTCTAGAGGATTGGGCTTTTGCGGTTTTCAAATATTGCAGGTTTCGGTGATCCGTAATCACAGTAACGGTGTGTCGGGCCCCCAGCAGATAATGCCGCCAAGCCTTAAAGGCAGACTTGATAGCCAGAAGTTCCTTGTCAGTAATCGTGTAATTGATTTCAGGAGGCGAGAATTTGCGGGACCAAAATGCCACGGGATGCAACTGATTGGTTACCGGGTCCTTTTGTGATAGAACTGCCCCCATGGCAAGGCTTGAAGCATCAGTTTCCACGATGTAGGGGAGTTCGGGGCGAGGGTGTTTTAAGATTGGTGCAGAGATAAATTTAGTCTTCAAATCCTGGAAAGCTTGTTCCGCCTCGGTAGACCATTCAAAACGTTTGTTTTTCTTTAACAAGGCAGTGATGGGCTGGACTATTCGAGAGAATTCGGGGATAAACCTGCGGTAAAAGTTAGCGAAGCCTAACATGCTTTGCACACCTTTTACGGAGGATGGTGATGGCCATTTGAGAACTGCATCGACCTTCTTTGAATCCATACGCACTCCGCCAGGTGATAATATGAATCCCAAGAATTCAACTTCAGTTACGTTGAAAACACATTTTTCCAACTTAGCGAAAAGTTTGTGTTGACGCAATCTTTCGAGGACCATTTTCACGTGTTTCCGATGTTCAGATTCCGATGAAGAATAAACGAGGATGTCGTCAATGTAAACAACAACACACACATCTATTAGCTCTCTGAGGACATCGTTCATAAAATATTGAAAGGCGGCCGGGGCATTGCAAAGTCCGAAGGGCATGACCTGATATTCAAATAGTCCATACTTGGTGCGGAAGGCCGTCTTCCATTCATCGCCCTCTTTTACTCGTACCAAGTGGTAAGCTCCTCTAAGATCCAGCTTTGTATATATGCATGCTTTTCTGACTTGGTCCAGGAGTTCAGGGATCAAAGGTAACGGATATCTATTCTTAACGGTGATCTTGTTCAGGGAGCGATAATCTATACAAGTTCTAAGGTCTCCTTCCTTTTTTGGAACGAAGAACAAAGCTGAAGAAGCAGGGGACTTGGAAGGACGAATAAACCCATTTGCCAGGTATTGATCCAGGTATTGTCGAAGGTGAAGGTTCTCAGGCTCGGTGAGGGCATAAATTCTACTACAAGGAAGAGTAGATCCAGGTATCAGGTCTATCTGGCAGTCATAAGACCTATGAGGAGGTAGAGAGTTAGCCTGATCCTTCTGGAAAACATCTTGGTATTCTAGGTATTCGGGAGGTAACTGGGGAGTCTCTGAAGAAATTGCTGCCAGTGCAACACCAGGTGGAGGGTGACAAGTAGAGACACATTCTGGAAACTGGACCGTTCTTGCTCGCCAATCGATCAGAGGATTGTGTTTCTCTAACCAAGGTATTCCTAGAATAATCTGAAACTGAGGGGCCTTGATCACATCGAACACGATCTTCTCATGGTGTCCATCTTGACTTACTAGCGTCACCTCTTGAGTGGTATGCGTTACTGGCCCGGAGGCTATCTCCGTACCATCCACCATAGTAATGACGTCCTTTACAGCCTTGGGACAAAGAGTTAGATTCATCCTCAAAACCATTTCATGATCCACATAATTGCCGATGGCACCGCTGTCGACGTAAGCTTCAATTGCATGTAATCGATCCGGATTATCAGGGCTAATGAGGACCATAGGTATCACGAAATGCGAGGTCACGGAACTGGTTTTCACGCTCGGCAAGAGGACCTCTATTCTTGTCGGGCGAGGTCGTTTCCCTGCTCAGAGTTTGTAACTTTGGTAACTGCAGCTCCTACTGCCTTCTTGGCAGGTTTCACCGGACAGTCTCGAAGAAAGTGCCCTGAGTTTCCGCAATAGAGGCATAATTGCAACTGTTTTCTCCTTTCCCGCTCCTTTTGTGTTAGAGGACCTTTCAGACCCCCTATTTGCATGGGTTCCCCGGGGTCTACTCCTTTGGAAGGAGTTGGCGGTTTGGAAAATACTCGAGCATCAAACTTGGAACGATCGGCCTTCCTGTTCTGCAGTCTGTGATCTATTTGAACGACTAAGTCTATATAGTCTGAACAATCTTGTGGGGGATTCACTACTTGGGCTAACACATCTTTGAGCTCTCCACGTAGACCTCTATAAAACAGCGTAATCCTTTTGTCCTCAGGCCATTGAGTTTCCACTATCAGTCTGTTGAAAGACGCAATATAAGCCAAAAGGTCTTGATTACCTTGTCGCAACGAAAGAAGCTCATTGTCCAAGGCCTGCCCCTGTGAATGTCTTGCGAACAGTTTTTCCATACTGAGCTGAAAAGCTTGAAAATCATGGAGGACCGGATCATCTTGATTTACTAGAGGGATCGACCAGTCTGCCGCATTGCCACTAAGGTACGAAAGCACGAAAGCTACTTTAGCTTGATCAGTTGGAAAGGCTGCTGGCCGGCATAAGAAATGCAACCGGCACTTATTGATAAATACTGCAAACCTCTTTGGGTCACCAGAAAATCGTTCGGGCGGAGCCAGAGGTACATTCCCAGGTAGGTTGATCTGCACTGGATTCATGGAGGATGTAGAAGGAAGATTTCCCCCAGATGCGGGTAACGGGGTCTGTCCGGCTTGTGACTGTAGCAATTGTCTAGCGAGATCATCTGTTCGCTCCTTGGAAATAATCAGTTCCCTTCTTAGAGCGTTCGTTTCCTGACGGGCTGCATGCACTTCTGCCCTTAGTTCCCCAAGTAACTGGGCTAGCTGGTCGGTATCCGAGGTTTCCATAGCGCCTGGACGGGAGTTTTGTGGTAGGCTTTGCGTTCTGTAACGCTCACCTGATTCCCGTAGAGGCGCCGGTCTTGACTGGGCGTATACCGTATCTGCAAAGGTGATGTGTAACACACGGCTGGCTCTTTGGGCTGGACCTCTGTGCACTGTATGTCTGACTTGAAGGGTAAGATGTCTGCAGATAGAAAATATGGGATTAAGGAACTGGGTTATTGAATGTCTCTCTCTTCTTCCCTTTCTCTTCTCCTGTAGATCCCCAAAGGTTAACGCTCTCACCTTAGGTAAGTGAACGGCGTGCTCTCCATCTGCCTCGGGGCAGGGTGCTGTAACCAGTTTCTTCACTGGATAAGGGGAGCAGGCCTCTTGACTTCAGAGGACTGCTGTCCGTCGTTTACTGCACGAACGGTAAGTTTCGAGTAATTCTAATGTCTTTAAAGTCTTTAGTAATGATGTTTCTTGTTTTGCAGGGTTCCGGCGATGGCGGATGACGGGCTGAAGTGAGTTGAAGATGGAGCTCGTGTGATGAATAGAAGCGCCTGGAAGCACGTAAGTAAGCGCTTGTTGCCTGCTTCACGATGCGCTCTAACTGTCTTTTTATTTTGCAGGTACAAGTTCGCAGCGGCTGCAGGGTGCCGGAATACCCACTGGGTTAGATGTGGAAAGGAGTAATGGCACGTGAGTATTAAAGTTCCCCAATGTCTTTAAACGCACCTTGTTTTGTCTTTCAGATGCGGGATGCAGCGCCGAAGGCCTCCGGAGCGTGTGAAGAGTTGGTAAGCTTTTGTCTTTCAGATGCCGGAATGCAGTGTGAAGACCTCCGGAGCGCACGAAGAGTAGGTAAGCCTTTGTCTTTCAGATGCCGGAATGCAGCGCGAGGCGTTGGTGACAGCCGATGGACCAGGTAAGTGAAGAGCTGTCACTGAAGACCGTAATGCTAACCTGTTCTTTCTTGTCTTTATAGGTGTTGCTGAAGACTGGATTCAGGATGGTAAGCCTTTTTCCTTAGAACCAGGATCAGATGCAGAAGACACGATGAGCGTTCTGCTGCAGAGGATGCAGAATAACGCAAAGCAAGATTCATCCATCGGGTGTGGTTTAAATAGCCTCCTGTAGTGCTTAGGTGTCTCCTTCCACAGCCACACCTAGGTAAGAAAAGAGTTTCTGCTTTCCAGAAGAGTTCCAGTGTTCTGAATCTAGGGAGTGGCTCCTGCCCCACCCAACAGGAAAAGTAGTTCCAAACAGAAGAGGATCAGAGGCTCAACTGGCAGGCAAGTAAGCAGCATGGTCTGCTGCAGGTAAGTCCACCCAAGCATTATGAGCCCGGCGCTTCCAGCACTGGGACTGGGCATATTTATGAGCCTGGTGCCACTGGTGCCAGGATTGGGTCCAAAAGGTCCCAATTGGGACTGGTTGGAACTCGGAACCTGGGTTATGGATCTGCTTCCAAGGGAGTTGGGAAAACCCTGACCTTTTGGAAGCAGAGATCATGACAGAATGTGCACATGGACCTTTATCTGAGGAGCAGAAATGAAAAAAGAAGTGGTTGGTGTCATGTTCAACTCCACACAAAGCTCTTGAGAAGATTGTGTACGATAAAACACTTTCCAGAGACATGAAGGGACTCACAGAATTCTGTCATCCCGGAGATATAGAGGTGTTCCAGAATATGTGCCTAAAGTACAGGCCCAAAAGGTTGCATTTCGGCATAGATGGTAAGGGGGCCAGAACAAGACTAGGGGCCTCATTTGCACCATGACTGTCACCAATAACGGGTCCGGCACCGGTGTTGTTCAATGGGGACTTACCAGTGTAGTCCGACCCTGGCGGGACCGGTAAATCCCCATTGAACAAGCCATTCCCCATTCCCATTGAGCCCCGGAGGAATCAGTAATGGAAGCGTCTTCTTGACGTGATTCACGTGGTACCAGTGCGGTTTGCCATCAACTTTTACCGCAGTTTGTGTTGCGAGGAGCACCTGAAACGGGCCCCTCCATCTGGGTTGCAGTCCGCTGGTGCGATCGAAGGCTTTTATAACAACCCAGTCACCGGGCTGCACGTCGTGACCTTCTCCTATCAGAGGAGATGGAGCTACTGCGCTCACCTGTGCATTAATAGAAATCAGTCTATTAGTTAACCCAATACAGTACTGTTGTAATGCAGGCCATGCTTGCTCAGACAATCTCTTAGGTGATATGGGGGTCCCAATACTTGGTGGGCGCCCCATAACAATTTCGAAAGGAGATAAACCATGTGTACGCTTAGGCATAGTACGCATACTCAATAATGCAATAGGCAATGCATCCGGCCATTTCAGTCCCGTTTCAGCACAAGCCTTTGCCAGTTTGTTCTTCAGTACCTTATTTGTGCCCTCTATAATCCCAGCTGATTGAGGATGAAAAACTGCGTGGAAACGTTGATCAATACCAAGGGCCTTGCAAACTTTGCTTACTACTTCACCAGTAAAATGAGTCCCATTGTCAGACCATAGATATCTGGGGACCGTATACAAGGGCACCCAGTGTTTCAATATGCATTGTGCTGTGGAGGTGGCACTATTGTCCCGCAAGGGATATGCTTCCACCCATCCTGAGAACCCACATTTCATCACCAAACAGTAGGAATGTTTATTTACAGGCTCCAGCTGTATAAAGTCCATATACACCACCTCAAAAGGGCAGGTGGGTAACTTACTGTGGCCCGCCGGGGCCGGTACACCTTTCCCCACATTATATAAAACACATATTTCACATTGTTTTGCCCATTGGCGACAATACATTCCCAATCTTTTGTTGTACCACACAGTACTTAAAACTTCTTCCATAGTTCTTGCGTTAACGTGGGTTGGACCATGAGCCACACTCACTATCACAGGTAAGTATGCGTCAGGTAGTACCCAGGTGTTCGTTTTGGTATGTGCCCATAGCCCATCTACCGTCTCCTCATATTGATCATCCTTGTGCCAAGATAGTCTTTCTTCAATGGTTGCATCTGCTTGGATTTCCTTTACGCGCTCCTTCGTCCCTTCCATAGTCACATCCCTCCCCACTATGAGCTGTCGGGCTTCCCACCGAGTGTCCCTTGTGGCAGCTAGTTTAGCCATCTGGTCAGCCAAAGAATTTCCCTGCGTGACATAATCCAGTGTTTTTTTATGCGCTGAGCACTTCACTACGGCCACCATTTTGGGCAGCGTAAGGGCTTGCAATAATTCAGCAATCAATCGGGCATGTTTAATAGTATCACCTTGGGAGGTTAAAAACCCACGCTCTCCCCAGAGTTTACCAAAACTGGAAACCACCCCATGAGCGTAGGCTGAATCAGTATAAATTGTCACTTTCATACCGCTGCTTAACACTAATGCTCTCGGTAGCGCAATTAATTCTGCTGCCTGGGCCGATTTTTCACACACTTTCCCACTCTCAATCAACCGTTCCCCTGTAGTTACTGCATACCCTGCTGTTGTCTCCCCATTTGGCAGTTTGAAACAGGAACCATCACAGAATAATATACCCTCATTATCAACCAGCGGGGTGTCTTGCAGGTCTGCTCTACCCTTAGTGTGTTTTTCCATTTGGATCACACAATCATGCCTAATGTCATCAGGTGAGGTGGGCAAAGGAAGCAGTGTCGCTGGATTCAAAGTGTTACACTGTTCAATTTTTACATTACTGGCAAACAGGATCATCTCATACTGTGTGAGTCTAGCTGTAGTCAAATGCTGTGTATGCACTCTATTCAGAAGAACATCTACCGTATGTGGAACCTTTACTGTTACTTCACTCCCTAGGATGATACCTGCACTTTGTTTTAGGGCTGTCGCTGCTGCAGCTACTGCTCTCATGCATGGGGGTAGGCCTCGAGCTACTGAGTGCAGAGTGCTAGAAAAATATGCACATGGTCTCTGTTTACCCCCTTGTTCCTGTGTCAAGACTGACACAGCGCAACCTTCCTGTTCATCAACAAAAAGGCAAAATCTCTTAGTATAATCAGGTGTGCCTAAGGCCGGTGCGTGGCATAGAACATCTTTCATAGCTGTCAGGGCTTTTTCCATCTCAGGTGTCCATTCTAATGGGCTGTTTTCTTGCACTTCTTTTAAGGCTTTTAGCATGGGCTGGATCAATACAGAGAATTCAGGAATCCAGTGCCTACAGTAGGATAAAACACCAATTATCCTTCGGAGACCCTTTGCCGTGTCTGGACCTTTTATGGACTGTATCAAAGCAATGCGATCAGTAGACAGGGTTCGCCCCTCTTCGGACAGCTCAAAGCCTAAATAATGGACCTTTTGTTTTACATACTGCATTTTGGCTAGGGCTACCTTGTGCTTATTCTCTGCTAAGTGCATTAGCACCAATCTGGTCACATAATGGCATTCCTCTTCGGTGGCTGCACATAATAGCAAATCATCAACATATTGTATCAGAGCAGTGTTAGCGGGTAGGGCTAGGTTATCCATCTGTGTTTTTAGTGCTTGGCTGAATATGGCGGGACTTTCTGTATATCCCTGCGGGGCTCTAGTAAATCGATACTGTCTATCTCGAAGAGTGAAACTAAACAGGTACCTGCTTTCTTCGGCAATAGGAATGCTGAAGAAGGCATTTTTCAAATCAATTACCGTAAACCATTTCGCTGTTTTGGGAATTAAAGTGAGTACACTTGAAATATTAGGGACAACTGGATATCTGGGTTCTACTATTTTGTTTATTTCTCTCAAATCAATAATAAAACGATAGGGTACGGCTTCATCACCTTTCTTGTGTACTGGAAGGATCGGAGAGTTACAAGGGCTATCATTTGTTGGCTCTACCACCCCTAACCGTATCATATCCTGTACTATTTGATATAGTGCCTGCTCTCCCTCGTGTGATATGCGATATTGTTTTATCCTGGGCAACCTGGCACCAGGCTTTAGTTTGATTACTACTGGGGAAACATCCAACACTCCTACATCATTCCCATGAGTGGCCCATAGTTCATTCGGGATGTCTTGGAGTTCCGGGGGCAGGGTTTGCATTACTCCTATCATACTCATAGGTTTGCTTATGGTCATTCTCACTCCCTGGGGGGAGCAATATATTGTGGCCCCTAGCGTTTTTAATGCATCAATACCTAACAAGTTTTCTGGGCAGTGATTGGTCAACAGCCACCCATTCTCCCATTTTACCCCATGAAGTTCCGCTTCTACTATTTCACTTACAGGAGTCCTTATTGGATTTCCCCCAAATCCAACTGATACCTTGCTTTTATCCGATAATGGGACAGCGGGGACGGCTCTGATATTCACGGAACTGTTTCCAGCTCCCGTGTCTACCAGACATCTCAAGTTTCGGTGGGGGCCGATCCTAATAGAGGCATAAGGCCCCCTTTGGTCTATAGGAACCTGCACCACTCCCGCTATCTCATTCCGGCATCCTCAGGACATATCGCTTGTGTTATCCTGAAAATCATCGTTATAGTATACCCCTTCTCCACATTCTTCACCCTGGCATACACCTTGTACTTGTGTCGTTTGTCGTGGCTGATACAGTAGATTGGGGGGAGGCGGGGCCGGCCAGGGAACATCCCCTCTTGCTTGTCCGTCAAAGGCATTGGGTTGAGGGGGTTTAAACATTCTATTGTCTTGTTTGCCGTACCCACCAGTCCTATTTCCTGGGGCAAATGTTGTCTGTGAAGGGGGCCGTACGCCCCTTACTCTCCCACCACTCTGGGGACACTGGGATTTCCAGTGTCCGGGTCTCTTGCAGAAGGCACATACATCTTGGGGTAGCCCATCCCTCCTCCCATATAGCGCACCTCCTTGCACTGTACCTCTTCCTGTCCCTTGGCCCGCTATCATGTTGCTACTATAGCCCTGTGACGGGCCGTTATAATTGTAGTTATACCTGCCTTGGGGCCCTTGATGCAACTGTTGCATCAACACTTTGGTTTTTAGATCCTTCTCTTGTCGTGCCTTTTGTTGTCCCTTTACTCTTTCCCCTGTTTCGTAATACCTAGCCATTTCGAGGAGATCCCGGGGGTTTCTAGTCATCCATGTACTTTCTGCCCTCCTAATGTTCTCCAGAATTGGCCCGTGGAGCCCCTCTACAAAGTTTGTGGCAAAGTACCGTTGGCCCGTTTCAGACCCTATCTCTAGCCCACTGTGCGCTTTGAATGCTGCTTCATAACGCAGAAAGTACTGTGCTACTTCCTCACTTGCACCCTGTATCACAGCGGACAGTTTCTCCACATTCACATCAAATGGGGGTAACACCTTTTCTAGAGCCCTCAGGACTGCCATGCCATGCCCCCTTAGGGGTTCAGGATATTCCTCATGCAGTTTTCTATTTTTGCTCGCATCCATTACATCTTTCCATTTTATTGTTTCATTGTCTTTGGCACGAAAGGGGGTCCGTATTTCTTCTGGGACAATGGCTAACTATGTTATCTACATCCTCTACGGTAAATAACCCTGGTCTGAATAACTTTCCTACTTCTTTGTAGAATCCTGCCGGGTCTATACGGGGGTCGGGGATGGACTTGGTGATATGCATTAATTCAATTCGGGATAAAGGGACATACACATAGGTGCGCATCATGTTACCAGTGGCTGCCTCTATGGTGGGTTGGCACTCTCTCATTGGCATTAATAGTAACTTTTCCGTATTTGTTTGTTCACTCACAGGGGCCTGCGCTGGTGGCGAAACAGAGGATTGATGACTAAGAGCTTTCTCTTTTATTTTTTTATAATCTTTTAATAGTTTCTCCACCTTAGCCATCCTCCATTCTTCCGCCCCTGAATCATCCACTCTTATATTAGATAGCAGTTTCTTATCCAATTCCGTCTTAATCCTATTCCACTGGGACACATATCTAGGCTCCTTTTCCTCTTCTATATCATCCACCCTAATAAGAAGATATTTAATTACGTTTACTTGTATAGGCCAGCCAAGGCCCTCCATCAGACTCACCAGGGTGGACATGGACTGCGAGTGTATGGATGCTATCATACGATTAGCTACGTTTTGGCCCGCCTGGTCTGCATCTTTGAGTTTAGCCTCTCTTTCCTTCACCTCTCTTTCCCATGCCCTCTTTTCCTTCTCCCATTCAACACCGCCCCTTATGACTTCCGCTATTATGTCGGACATACATCCCCATAACTGAACACTGGACGCAGTCACTGGTAGTAACGCGACAGCGTCCTGATATGCTGAGGGCAGATCCGCAGTACTCTGTCCTCTCAATTTACAGTTACCCTCATGAAAGGTATATAGTTTAGTGGCCACTGTCCTAAATTCCAAAGGTGTCAAACGCCCCAATTGGTCCCGTAGGCTGTCATTGAGGGGTGTGCCATACAGCCCGGTCATAAGGATTTGCAAGTCTCCATCTCTATCCTTTTCTACAGTAGTCGTTCTCCTATGGTCTATCAACCTATCTGGGTCTCCATACTTCATTGGGAATTCCACCCTTTCACCCTCACTGTCTGCCGGTGGAGCTGTAGCTCCTGGAAACAATAATTCAGTCGTTGTTTGTTCTGCTTCTAGTCCTATCACATCTTCATATCGAGGCACCGGCACGGCAGGATACATACCCCCACTGTTCTTAATCATCATATGTCTATCCAACTGATCTAGCCTCTCACCCTTCTCTTTTATCTCTAGATCATGTAATTTTTGATTTACCGTTCTCTTCTGCTCCTTTGCTTTTTGTTTATTCTGAGCATTGCGCCTGCGCATTGCTTCTACCCTCCATAGTCGTATAGCCTCAAACTGTGCGGGTCTAACCCGTCTTTTTACTAACTCTATTTCTATTTTGGATATGCGGTCTATGTCAAAGGACCCGGTATCTGGCCAATTATGTTCAATCGAATCTTTTGTATATTCAGACCACTCCCTTAAAAACAATGTCGAGTTCAATCCATGTTTAATCAACATATCAAATGCAGGGGTTCCTTCAAGGGGGGCATAGTGTCTCTTGCCTATACCTCCCTTGTGGGAAGCCGTTTGACCCATCTTGGCGGTATACCGCAATTGCCTAAAACACTCACCTTTCCCAAATATGCACCTATTGGCTAAAAATAATAATACATCCTCCTGGCGTATCTAACATATCATATCATCATTTCAACATTACTTCTTCATAGACGGACTTACCACCGTCCTCTTCACAAACCCTGAATCATTATTTCCTTATTCCATCATGCATCCGTCCATACCACTTATCTTAAGGGTCCCGCCAGAGTGTTCCGGACCCGAAGGGCGACAGCCTGCTGTTCCACCGCCAACGGAGCCGGAAAAACAAGGATGACGCGTTGGTTGCAATCAAAGGTGCGGATTCAGTTGTTGGGGCCCCGTGATCAATTCCTTCTCCGGTTCCGCCGCGGCGTTCCTCACCCAGTGACGGAATGTCGCTCCTTCGCGTCCCACTTCTGACACCAAAATTGTGGGTGCGATTTCTCGCCGTCACCATAACCAGTACAAAAGGGACCCTATAAAAACTCAAACAGAAAAGAGTTGAGTAAACATTGCTTTATTAACACACAAGCATTCGCGAATGGGCCACAAGTTCAACCGTCTCGCAAAGCAAGTCGTCAAAGTGCCGCCCTTTCCCCTGCACATCGTGGTCCTTTTATACCCATCTGTTTTACATTGTCATGCATTGCTGCACATAGATTATGTCCACCACAAGGCGGTTCCTCCCAGTCATGACTTTGCATCAACGGTCAACAGTTCAACATCTGCTATTGTGGTTTCCTGTTATCTGTTATTCGCTCTCTCTCGTGCCCCTCTGTGTCCTTATCTCTGTGCACGAGGCTGTGCTTACTCATTCCTTCCCCACCCGTAATCTGCAGATAGTTTTAGCAGGCTCAGCATGCTTCGACATACAGTGACCAAACACAATTCTTCTGTTAAAAACAAGTTCTTGCCAGGCCAGCAGGTCTTAAATGCCGCTGTATAAAGAGAAGGCCTCTTCTTTTAACAAAGAGTACATTCTTTTAACACATTTGGTGATTAGTACAAACTCCAAGTGTGAGCACAACATTACATATGCATGCGTACCTTCAACCCGGACAAACCGGGAGGATCTGGACCTAATATGGGGCATACTGTAATGTCCATTAAAGCAAATTGCCTGCATCGGACATATTCCATCATGGCTGCCCCTGAATGTGGTAACATTACTATCAACGGGCTAGTAGCTTTTTCCCAGGATGCATCGCAGGATGCTGAGG
The DNA here is from genome assembly GCF_040938575.1 of Ambystoma mexicanum. NCBI lineage: Eukaryota > Metazoa > Chordata > Amphibia > Caudata > Ambystomatidae > Ambystoma > Ambystoma mexicanum. Next base: position 1,125,758,270 of record NC_090921.1, read on the forward strand.
TCACTTCCTTTCCTGCATATCAGCGGGGAATTCCAAAAGTTCATAGCATTGCTACTCTCACAGGAGTATACAAATGCTGCGCGAGTATAGGATTTTGTTTCTGTTTAATTACTCCTGAAGACTTTAAACCTTTCTCTTACTTTTCCTTTACCTCCCTAATTACCATCTGTTCCTACTTGATATTTCCTCAGAACACGGCATTAGAACCACAGAGGGGTTTTGAAACTGAAAGGAACAAGCCACGCCCCTGTAGCGCACGGCTGCATTCAGCTTCGTTCTCTGTTTACTATTCAGGTCAGTTTCCCTCCTCACAAGACCGTATTGTTCCCGATCTGCTCAGCACCTTTATTTCTGCCTTTTACACAGAAGGCAACTTACTTTCATTTTTAGTGCAGACTCCCACGCTCAGAAAGAAAGCTCCAGGCAGGAAGCTGTATACCTGTGTTCAGCAGCCAAGCACTTTCATACAGGTTACCGGTGTCAAGGAGTTCCCCCTTCTCACCTGAGTTCGATCTTTGCTCGATTTCTTGTTCGATGCCTTCTTGCGAACTGATCGAGTCTTGAAAAAAGCTGCACAAGTCTCTTCCGACTCCAGCGTGCGTTCAAGGTTCCGGGATGCAGGGATCCAGGAGTCCGGGAAAGTAACAGGGTGCGCAACAAGCACATGAGTCCAGGAACCAAGAAAGGAAGGAAAGGGACTAGGATGGGGTAAGCTGGAAGAAGCAAAGGATACAATACCGCGAGCTATGGAGCACACGTCTGGTCGCTACGTCGCAATAGCATTGAGACACGCGGGGCCGCGGGGGCGTGGCACATTTATGGGACGTACAACGTCCGCCGTGAAGGCTGGTGCGAGGCGTGTCATGTGATATGGCCTTGTTGGAAGAAACAATGAATACAAACCCTGTCGCGATAAGGACCAGGAAGTCCAGAAGGGGCGCGTTCTGTGGGTCATGATAGCATGCCTCCTCCGAAAACCTGTTCCACCAGGTTTGCCCGGGTGTATAAGGTGAAATCTTCTGAGTAGTCGAGGGGCCTTGAGATTAGAAAGTGGCTTCCAGGTTCTTTCACTAGGAGGATATCCTTTCCATTCAACCAGGTATTGAAGCTGACCCCGTTTATACCTGGAATCACATATTCGGGATACTTCATACTCCAATTGGTTGTCGACCAGTAGAGGAGGAGGTCGGCTGGATTTCCGGGAGGATTGGTTGTAGGGTTTTAATAAGGATGTGTAGAATACTGGGTGAATTCTCTTCCAAGAGTCTAGTAGTCTAATCCGGTATGAAAATGGATTGATAATTTCCTTGATGGGAAATGGACCATAGTACTGAGGGGCCAACTTGTTTGGCCGTAGATGCCGGGGGTAGTAATTTCGAAGACAACCAGACTTGATCACCGATAGCATAAGAAGGACCTTGTCTCCTTTTTAAATCTGCATACCTCTTAGTCTGTGTTCTGGCCCTGTCTAAGTTTTCTTTGGCCTCCTGGTGAACGTTGATGAGGGTTTCTATCCAGGAGTCGACAGTAGGTACTGGTGTAGGATGAGGGAGAACAGAGGGTAGAACCGATGGATGGAAACCTTGGCTACAAAAAAAGGACTGGTCTTAAGTGCTGAATGGTCAGAATTGTTGTAGGCGAATTCAGCCACTGTATCAGGAGCGACCAGTCATCTTGAACCTTGGTGGCGAAACATCGAAGATACTGTTCCGGGGTCTGATTAGCACGTTCTGTGGCCCCATTGGTTTGGGGATGATAACCAGACGAAAGGGTGCGTTGGATTCCCAAAATGCGACAGAGATGTTTCCAGAATTGAGAGACGTATTGAGGTCCTCGATCAGATATGATCTTGGAAGGAAGTCCATGAAAACGAAATATGTGTTCCAGGAAGATTCCAGCAAGCTCGGGTGAGGATGGCAGCTTACACAGGGGTGTAAAATGAGCCATATGAGTGAACAAGTCTATGGTTACCATGATGGTAGTGTATCCTCGGGAAGGTGGTAATTCCACAATGAAGTCTGTAGCAATGAATTCCCATGGTCTTGTTGGCAGCGATGGTTGCAGTAGAAGACCCGCCGGTCTCTTGTTATCATGTTTGTTTTGACTGCAGACAGCACAAGCTTTGGTGTACTGTTGTACGTCGGTCTTCATTCCAGGCCACCAAAACTGTCTTTGTATAAGACAGAGAGTGTTAGTTATGCCACGATGTCCGGAGTGAAGGGTATCATGGCAGAGGTTTATCATTCTTTGTTGTAATTTCTGTGTAGGAATGACCAGTGCATTGTGCTTGAATAAATATCCTTCCTTAACTCTTAGGTTCCATGGATTGTTCCTTGAAATATCCTTCCAGAGGTCAGAGGACTGGGTTTGCACTCGGATCTCTTCCAGGAGGTTGACTGCTTGAGCTATAAAGATCGTGTGGGGAAACATCTTAGGATAGGCCTTGTCTTCAATGGTTACATAGTCAGGATGTCGAGATAAAGCGTCAGCAATCATGTTTTGTGATCCGGGAACATGAGTGATTTGGAATTTTGGTACTGGGCAAAGAAGTAGGCCCAACGCGCTTGACGACTGTTCCTGCACTCCAACGACTGTAGAATTTGAAGATTTCCGATGGTCCGTGCGAACCTGAACTGGATATCTAGCACCCAGAAGTAGATGCGACATTCAGTGAAGGCTTGGTGGATGGCTAACAGTTTCTTTTCCAGGATGGAATAGTGTGTCTCACTGGGAGTCAGGGTTCGTGAGAGGTAAGCAATGGGGTGTTCTAGTTTATCCTCAAGTACCTGTTTCAAGACCGCTCCTATGGCGTAGTTAGAGACATCCATTTCCACTAGGAATGGGCGATTTATGTCGGATTGGGCCAGGATGGGGGCTTGCGTGAACTCTGTCTTCAATCGTTGGAATGCTTTATCTTTCGGTGGAGACTAGATAAAGGGAGTGTCTTTCTTCAAGAGAGCAACGATCGGCTGAACGATCTCGGAAAAGGTAGAAATTAACTTCCGGTAGAGGTTGGCAAGCCCCAGGAAGGATTGAACTTGTTTCACATATGTGGGAGCGGGCCAAGCCAGTATGCCTTTTACCTTTGAAGGGTCCATACCAATTCCTTCTGGGCTAAGGATGAATCCTAGGTAGTGAACAGAAGTAACGTGAAACAAGCATTTTTCGGGTTTGGCTAAAAGTTTGTGTTCACGGAGTCGTTGTAATACTGCCTTTACATGCTATTCATGCTTTAGAGGATCCTTGGAAAAGATCAATATGTTATCCAGATAGACAATGACAAAGAGGAATAACATGTCAGAAAACACCCTATCCATAAAACGTTGAAAAACTGCGGGGGCATTAGCTAGTCCAAAGGGCATGACTAGATATTCATAGTGACCAAAGGGTGTTCTAAAGGCTGCTTTCCATTCGTCTCCTTCCCGGACACGGATTAAATGGTAGGCACCCCGGAGATCCAACTTCGTGAATATTACGGCGCCTCTCACAGCTTCTAGGATATTCAGGGGCAGTGGGTACCGATCTTTGAGGGTGCATTGATTTAAGCCATGATAGTCGAGGCAAGGTTTGAGTTCCTTGGTGTCCTTCTTGGGAACGAAGAACAACGAAGCACCCGCTGGAGATTTTGAGGGTTTTATGGTGCCATTTTCAAGATTGGTGTCCAGGTATTCTCGTAGGGCCTTTTTCTCAGGTTCAGAAAGAATGAACATTCTGCCGAAGGTAATCACTGCTGAGGGATCTGTATCTATGGCACAGTCTTCAGGTCTGTGAGGGGGTAAGGCCTGGACTATGGCAGTTGAAAATACATCAGCATATCCATGATAGGCCTCTGGGACTTGTATGATATTGAAAACCATGAGTGGTGTTTTCTGGTCTCTTAGTGGTTCTTTAGGAGGTGTCAAGGAGGGGTCCAAGGATAGACAGTGGGGCATACAAAATTCTGAGCCCAGGAATAGTGATCCTGCTGTCCAATTGATATACGGATTGTGCTTTTGTAACCAGGGCATACCCAATACCATGGGGTAATGGGCTGACTTAATGATGTTGAATGTAATCCGCTCTTGGTGATGGTTTATGGAAAGTTGGATCTCTTTTGTCTGCAGGCTTATGGGTCCTGTAGAGAGGGGTCTTCCGTCGATTGCTTCCACCGGCTGCATGGTGCTTCGTGTCTCGTATGGAATATGATGACTAACAACCCAGTCTTGATCAATGAAGATTCCCATAGCTCCACAGTCCACCAAGGTCAGAATAGGATAGGTCTTATTCTTGGAGGGCGACATGAAGGCCTATAGTATCAGCAAATTGTTTTGTCCAGGAGAGTTCAAGGATGGAGTTGATGTGAGCAAACATCTCTCTCCTGAAGCTCTGCTCCATCTCGGATCGGAAGCTGGCGTTTTCCGAATGCCAAGGAGGGGCTAGAGGACACTCCCTAACCAAGTGTTTGTCTGAGGCACAATACATGCACAAGCCCGTATGAATTCTTCTCATTCTTTCTTGCAGGGATATAGGTCCACGGAAGGCTCCTATCTGTATGGGTTCAGGTTCAGAGACTGAGCCTGGGTTTGTGTCCGTCTTGGTGGTATTCTCGAAAGACAGCTTCAGAGGATTAGCTCTGGATTTCTTCTTCTCTGCCTTCCTTTCCTGGATACAGAAATCTATTTGCAAGGCAAGGTCCATTAGTGCCTGAAATGAGTTTGGGCAAGCCACTCTGGCCAACTCATCCTTAATCTCCTCATTCAGTCCTCTCCTGAAAAGGGTAGAACTAGCCTTCGGGGACCAATCAGCTTCCTTGACTTATTGCTTGAATCGGGTAACATAGGTGAGCATATCCTGGGATCCTTGCTGGAAGTCTAACAGGCATTCCTCTGCACTATAGACCTGCTCTGGACGGTCAAACATGGTCTTAAGGGCTTGTATGAAGCCATCATAGTCATCCAGAAGAGTATCGCCGGAATTAACGAAGGGCGTAGCCCAGGTCAAAGCATTTCCTGAAAGGTGGGAAATTATGAACCCCACCTTAGCCCTGGGAGTTGAAAAGTAATAGGGCTTAAAAGTAAAGTGGACCAAACATGAATCCAGGAATCCACGAAGGGTTTTTGCTGAGCCATCGTATTTGTCCACTATGCCGCCCAGCAATACACTTTCTTTTGTCGCAGAATCACGGGATAGAACTAATTGTTTGAGAGCGGCGTTTTCCGCTTTTAGATTCTGCACCTCGGTTGATAGCTCTTGCATGCCACGCATCAAATCCTGGACAGCCGCTTCCATGTCCATATCGAGTTCGGTCGGGTGGTGTCTCAAACTGTCAAGGAGTTCCCCCCTTCTCACCTGAGTTCGATCTTTGCTGGATTTCTTGGGCGATGCCTTCTTGCGAACTGATCGCAACAAGCACATGAGTCCAGGAACCAAGAAAGGAAGGAAAGGGACTAGGATGGGGTAAGCTGGAAGAAACAAAGGATACAATATCGCGAGCTACGGAGCACAAGTCTGGTCGCTACTTCGCAATAGCATTGAGACGTGCTGGGCCGCGGGGGAGTGGCACATTTATGGGACTTACAACGTCCACCGTGAAGGCTGGTGCGAGGGGTGTCATGTGATATGGCCATGTTGGAAGAAACAATGAATACAAGCCCTGTCGCGATAAGGACCTGGAAGTCCAGAAGGGGCGCGTTCTGTGGGTCATGACAACCGGCTGGTAGGATTCTTTCACTCCTATTCAATTATTCCTCTGGAACTGCTCTTTCTTTACATTCATCTTTTTCCCATTTAAACCCTATTCTGATTATTTCTCAGTTGTTTCTATCGCCCAAGGACACGTCTTCCAGCAGTCAGATGGTTCTGGACTACTACCACCCGTGGTAAACCTCTAGATATCCCATATTAGACTTACACTTGGTTTCAGACTAGTACCCTATACTACATTCTTATCTTTCTCTCATCTTCTATCTAGTCCCTGACCAGTGCTTATAAGACAGATATTAGAGGCAGACCTCTGTTCCACCTTTGGTCGTCTCGCAGAGACAATGCACCCCAGCAGCTCTTTGCAGGGTTTTATTCTCTGTGAGGGTCTCCCTGCGAGTTTCTCGGCAGCCAAGCCTTTGTGCCGGGCCACAGAGGGGCTTTCAGGGGGATTTCTTAATTCGGTTGGGAAAAACAAACAAGTCTACTGACTCAACCAGATCTACCTTCTAAACATCAATCGGACCAAGAACCTACCTTTCATTCAGTCCAGGTAGGTGATTCTTTGTTTCTGTTCCATTTGGTAAGGACATTTAATATAGCAAGAACAGTTTGGAACCTGAGTATAACAGTTAGCAACGCCCGATTGAGCGAACTATACTTTGTCGGATTACCCTAAATCTCTTTGGACGTAAGCCTAGAATCCAATAGAATGGATCCGCAACAGCAACAGCAGATCCAGCATCTGATAGCTGCAGTCCAATCATTGACCACGTAGGTCCAACAACTCAAACAAGAGAATGCCGCCTTGAGACAAAAGCACCAACAAGCAGCACAACAGGCAGCACAACAAGCAGCACAGCAGGCTGCAGCTGCCCGTATCCCACACTGCTCAGAGGTTCCACCTGGACTTCTTCCTGGCGGTCAATTCGATGGGAATCCCCATAAGGTTAAAGAATTCCTAGACTCATGTGCAGTACAGTTCACCTTCAAGAGTGCCTTTTTTCATACAGACTGGTACTGTGCGGGTTGCATGGTTTCCCAGATGACAGGGCCAGCACTAGCCTGGGCTACTCCCCTGATCATGAGTAACAATCCCATCCTGGATTCCCACATAGCCTTTTGCAATAGCATCCGCACGATGTTCGGCCAACAGGAAATCCAGGTGGCCTCTCAAGAACACCTTCTTGATTTAAAACAAGGTAACTTAGATATCTTGGCTTACATTACCAAATTTAAACAGATGGCAAGTGAAACCACTTGGTCGGATGATGCTCAAGTAACAATTTTTAGGAGAGGACTAAAAGAAGACCTAAAAGATGAAGTATCCAGAGTCCCACATCCCACTACGTTGACTGAATTTATCGCACTGGTAATCCAGATAGATTACTGGATGAAGGAACGGATGACTGAAAGAAGAAGGGGACGGGCACCTCGGTTTTCTTCTACTCTCACTTCCTCACCACAGGCACAGTCTACATATGAACCTATGCAGTTAGGTTCTACGGCTAGGGGTCCCCTAACTCCTGAAGAGCGAAACCGTAGGAAATCCTTAGGTCTGTGTATGTATTATGGCGCTAATACACACACTGTACAAGAATGCCTGATTACACCACCGAGGCGCTCGGGAAACACCAACGCTTGGCCGTAAGGGGAACCACTGTTCGGGATTCTAAGTTAGAACAGGGTTCCTCACAGACATTTCACTCATCCACATGTGCCAATCTTGCTGATACCAACATGCTGGTATTAAAAGTATCATTTTCCATTGGTGATCGGATATTACAGGACATCCCGGTACTGGTTGAGAGCGGTGCCACAGGGAACTTTGTTGACGGTCACTGGGCAGCCTCACACGGCATTCCACGTTCCTGTAAGCCAGAGTTCATCCCAGTAGAAAGCGTGGATGGAAGCCCTTTCACTTCAGGACCTATTACGGACCATACAGGTCCTTTATTGATGTCCATCTATCTCACCAAAAAATTATAACTCTAGATATCATCCGGGCAGCCCACCATCCTGTCATTTTAGGTCTACCCTGGCTAACGAAACACAATCCTTTTATAAATTGGACAGCAGGATCCTTCTTCTTAGGATCTGAATACTGCTTAATGCATTGCTTAGGAGACCAGCAGAAGGTTCTGGTAGATTCAGCTTCATCTCTTCCGGTTCCTCAGAGTATAAATACCATGAACCAGATCACAGGTCTTCCTAAGGTTTATCAGCAATACCAGGACATGTTCTCCACCTCCGAGTACTCCCAATTACCTCCTCATAGAATGGATGATTGTGTCATCGAGCTGATACCCGACCAGCCCCTACCCTTTGGCCGGACGTATATCTTGTCAGATAATGAAAAAGAGGTGCTACGGGAATACCTTAGGGTTAATCTTATGAATGGCCTAATCACCGAATCCACCTTACAAGCCGCCGCTTCCCTATTCTTCGTGTCAAAAAGAAACACCACTGAACCTCGTCCCTGCATTGATTTCTGGGGACTGAATAAGATCACAGTCCCGGATAAATATCCAATGCCTTTGATACCGGACATTTTGGAAGCAGTAAAAGGGGCAAATATTTACACCAAATTGGACCTTAAAGGAGCATACTATCTTATACGAATAAGATCAGGAGACGAGTGGAAGACGGCATTCAGAACACCCTTTGGCCGTTACCAATATAGGGTAATGCCTTTTGGTCTATCAAATGCCCCAGCGATATTCCAATGCTTCATGGATCACCACTTTGCTGACTTACTTCTTCATAACGTTATTGTATACTTGGATGATATTTTGGTCTTTTCTTGCATGATTCAGGATCATGTTAAACACATGGAGGAGGTTCTACGCCAGCTTCAACAAAAACATCTGTATTGTAAGTTGAAAAAGTTCTCCTTTCACCAACCCCAGGTAACCTACCTAGGTTACATATTATCTGCAAAGGGGATAGCAATGGACCCCGAAAAGGTCTCCGCCATCCAGAACTGGCCCACTCCTGTCTCTGGCAAAGACATCCAGCGTTTTGTTGGTTTTGCTAATTTCTACCTGAGATTCATACCTGGGTTTTCCAGATTGAGGAAGCCATTGACAAATTTTCTAAAGAAGGGAGTTTCTTTCTCTTGGTTGAAAACCTCTGATCAAGCCTTCAAAAGGCTTAAAGTGCTTTTCACATCTGCACCTGTTTTATTTACACCCGATCAGAACCGTCAGTTTATCGTGGAGACTGATGCTTCGCAGTATGCCTTAGGTGCAGTTTTGCTACAACTAGACAACTCAGAGCAGGAACATCCCCTAGCATATCTGTCCAAGACACTCGCACCTGCAGAATTAAACTACACTGTGTTAGAAAAAGAACTACTAGCCATCAAACAGGCATTTGAAGAGTGGTGCCACTTACTGCTAGGAGCAAAATTCCCAGTTGAAGTATGGACAGATCACCACAATCTCAGGATTTTACAGTATGCCCAGACCTGTAACAGTCGCAAAGCCAGATGGGCACATTTCTTTTCACCCTTCAGGATCACTTTTTCATTTATACCAGGAAGAGACAATTTAAGAGCAGATGCTCTGTCCCGAAAGGAACAACTTCCCAATGATCTTTTCAGATCTGAACCCATCTTTCCTAAGATGGCTATGGGACTACATACTGTTCCAGATTTTCTAACACGTCTAAAATCCCAATCAAGTCCCGCAGTTAAACTTGGACTCCCACGATTGGTCCAACAGTCTTTGTCGCAGGAAGATGGTTGCTATTTCTATGGGCATAGGGCTTTCATCCCTAAAACGTCCCTCCAAAAGGAGGATCTGGATATGTGCCACAAGTCCAAAATAGCTGGACATCGTGGAGTCGCGTTCACCCAAGAAATGGTTTACCGTTATTTTTGGTGGCCTACATTACAGAAGGACATTAAAGAATATGTAAAGTCTTGTCCCATTTGTATACAAACCAAATCACCCCGTAAATCTCCTCTAGGTCTATTGGTCAAGATGCCTTTACCTTCTCGTCCATGGCAGATAATCTCCACAGATTTCATAGTAGATCGTCCACCATCAAAGGGGTGTTCTGCGATTATGGTCACCACTGATACCTTTACAAAGATGGCTCACTTTATCCCTCTTGCTGGAGTACCTTCTGCAGCTCAGATGGCTCGTATCTTCATCAACAACATATTTTCACTGCATGGCTTGCCCAAAACAATAATATCCGACCGAGGAACACAATATACCTCCCAGTACTGGAAACACCTCTCTCGACACCTGGGATATCCCAGGCTCTTAGTTCTGGCTATCATCCCCAATCCAACGGTCAGACAGAACGACTTAACCAAACATTGGAAGGATACCTCAGGAGTTATATCTCTGCGGCTCTGGATAACTGGAGGGACCTGTTACCTTTGGCAGAATACAGCAACAATAACTCCTATCATTCCACTATCCTCACTTCCCCCTTTCATTGCACCTACGGATTCAATGCTACCTCCTTTCCCACAATGAAGAGATCAGAAGACAAATTCCCAGATGTGGACCACTTAATGGATCAAATCCGACAAGGTCATCACACCGCAGTGGTCGCCTTACACCAAACTCAGGATAAAATTAAAAAGTTTGCAGAGCGTCATCGGACCCCAGCCCCTATGATCATGCCAGGTGACTGGATATGGTTGTCTCCACGTTTTCTCCCTAGACATTTGGTGCAATCTAAGTTCTCTCCTCGATACTTCGGTCCATTTCGGGTAGCCACCACCATTGGTAGAGCTGCTTTCAGACTCCGTCTTCCAAATACTTGGTCACGTATCCATCCAGTGTTTCACATATCACAACTGAAACCGGACAATAGTAGTTCGTTTCACCCGACATTAACCACTCGTCCTCCACCAGTAATGGCTAAATCTGGCCCAGAGTTCGAGGTCAAGGATATATGTGACTCCCAATACCACCGAGGTCATCTACGATATTTGATAGACTGGAAGGGTTATTCTCCGGTTGACCGAACCTGGGAGCCGGAAACCGCTGTACTTGCACATCGTCTGGTGAACAAATTCCATCGTAAACACCCTGTGGGTGCGATTTCTCGCCGTCACCATAACCAGTACAAAAGGGACCCTATAAAAACTCAAACAGAAAAGAGTTGAGTAAACATTGCTTTATTAACACACAAGCATTCGCGAATGGGCCACAAGTTCAACCGTCTCGCAAAGCAAGTCGTCAAAGTGCCGCCCTTTCCCCTGCACATCGTAGTCCTTTTATACCCATCTGTTTTACATTGTCATACATTGCTGCACATAGATTATGTCCACCACAAGGCGGTTCCTCCCAGTCATGACTTTGCATCAACGGTCAACAGTTCAACATCTGCTATTGTGGTTTCCTGTTATCTGTTATTCGCTCTCTCGTGCCCCTCTGTGTCCTTATCTCTGTGCACGAGGCTGTGCTTACTCATTCCTTCCCCACCCGTAATCTGCAGATAGTTTTAGCAGGCTCAGCATGCTTCGACATACAGTGACCAAACACAATTCTTCTGTTAAAAACAAGTTCTTGCCAGGTCAGCAGGTCTTAAATGCCGCTGTATAAAGAGAAGGCCTCTTCTTTTAACAAAGGGTACATTCTTTTAACACATATGGTGATTAGTACAAACTCCAAGTGTGAGCACAACATTACATATGCATGCGTACCTTCAATCCACCCTTTGCTCACACTTGAGCATCAATCTAAACAGTCCTAGCATAAGCAGATGGCAGGAAAGCAACATCATCACATACTGTATGTACCATAATCTTCTCCAGGCCTCCCATGTCAAAAAATTCCTGTTGTACATGGCTTTTATCCATTGGATTTAGGCGCGTTATGCTGGAAGAACACATGGAAACACAGCACGACACACATACCGGGAAGCATTGGATGCAGAGACAAATTCCTACAACTATTGCCGCTAGAACCAGTATAGGCGTAAGAAGTTGCCATCCAATTTCTTTCAGGAGCTTCATCCACCAGCTATCTCCTGACCCTTCCTCCTGGTGGATGCTATCCGCCACTTTATGCAGTTTGTTTACTCCATCCAGGATTCCTGTACTCCCTTCTGGTATGTAAACACAGCATTGGGATCCCACCAAAAAACAGACTCTGCCCCTTTCTGCAGTGAGTATGTCTAAGACATACCTATTTTGGAGAGCCACTAGCCGAATTGCTTTAATTTCATAAGTGATGTTTTCCATTAGGTCTGCAGATTCTTCGATTACGAACTCAAGGGCCCTGTTTAGCTTTTGGATTTCTTGACTGTTCATAAAGATGCCCGCTGGAGGAACCAGGACCCCCATCAGATCTATAAACGTTTCCCATCCTGTAGGTTGATACGTAGGAATTTTTGGGTTTACTGCTCGTTTATTTCTGCTGTGTATTTCTTTATGCAGAGTAGACGGGGCATATACCATCACAGCCGGCATTATTCTGGCTATGTAACATACCCCAACAAAATCTTTGGCTAACCACAAATAAGCCCTCTTGTTACAGACGTAGGCATGTCCTTCAATCTGTAACAATCCCTTTGTGTAGTTATTTAGATTCACCATTTGACTGCACCCCGAGATCATTCTTTGATTACCTCTTGCGCTCCTCTTAAAACATATATTCTTTGGCCTAAACTCTTGTGTGATGGAGATAGGGGGAGGAGGTTCTCTTACTATCTGTACCATAGCAGGTGCAAGCCCGATTCCCTCAGTTTTGATTTTATAGCGTATCTTTTCCTTTAGAAGGGTTTTGTTCTCTCCTCTAACATAACAAGCGGTATTCGGTATCATGTATTGCTGTGCTGACACTATTCTCATGTAAATTAATGTACACCCGGCATCCTCAGTAACTGGCGATGCGTACACTGGGATGCCTTCACTGCTATGTCGGGGCATGTGGGTGCAGATCCAGCAATCAGTTTTATTCACTACCCCATATGTTGTGTTTATTATCTTCACGTATTCATTTTTAGCATAGTCTTCCGGGTCGTGTTGGTCATAGGCATCTCGTTTCCTGCTTTTGACCCAATCTGTTCTCCCTGTTTCATTTGACTCCGGCAACAGGTTCTTTAATTCATATCTAGATGGATGTTCCAGATACCAGAATATTATGGCAAATGCTATTAGTACTACTATCGTGCATACAGAAAACAAAATTTTGCCTCTTGTGGTACAAACTGGTATTTTCCTCTTACCTTCTGTGTTTGAGGAGCATACACTTATCCGTTCAGGGACTAAACCAGCATACACGGGTGTAGACATAGTTCAGTATATGGCTCAGTATACAGCGTATATCAGTTGCAACCTAGCGATATAGCAATATCCCCTATTTAAAGCACCAGTGTCCTTATTACTCTAATAGTGGTAGGTACACTGAAAACCTTCATCCGATCTGTCCCACGTCTCGTAGTGCCTGTCCCAGGAGGGGAACGCCGAAGGCCCTTCAGGCTACAAGCCCGTCGTCTTCAGTAAGGCACAATTCTGCTAAAACCAACAAGAGAGTCCAAATGTTCATCTCCCTAATGATCAAAGTTCAAAACAGTGTCCTTACACGTTGCTTGGCACATACACGTCACGGGATCGGAGACGATGGGCACACCTACTAATGGCGTCTGGCAGTACTGTTGCAACCTGGGGTTGGTTGGTTCCCTTTTCCGGAGGAATCAGTAATGGAAGCGTCTTCTTGACGTGATTCACGTGGTACCAGTGCGGTTTGCCATCAACTTTTACCGCAGTTTGTGTTGCGAGGAGCACCTGAAACGGGCCCCTCCATCTGGGTTGCAGTCCGCTGGTGCGATCGAAGGCTTTTATAACAACCCAGTCACCGGGCTGCACGTCGTGACCTTCTCCTATCAGAGGAGATGGAGCTACTGCGCTCACCTGTGCATTAATAGAAATCAGTCTATTAGTTAACCCAATACAGTACTGTTGTAATACAGGCCATGCTTGCTCAGACAATCTCTTAGGTGATATGGGGGTCCCAATACTTGGTGGGCGCCCCATAACAATTTCGAAAGGAGATAAACCATGTGTACGCTTAGGCATAGTACGCATACTCAATAATGCAATAGGCAATGCATCCGGCCATTTCAGTCCCGTTTCAGCACAAGCCTTTGCCAGTTTGTTCTTCAGTACCTTATTTGTGCCCTCTATAATCCCAGCTGATTGAGGATGAAAAACTGCGTGGAAACGTTGATCAATACCAAGGGCCTTGCAAACTTTGCTTACTACTTCACCAGTAAAATGAGTCCCATTGTCAGACCATAGATATCTGGGGACCGTATACAAGGGCACCCAGTGTTTCAATATGCATTGTGCTGTGGAGGTGGCACTATTGTCCCGCAGGGGATATGCTTCCACCCATCCTGAGAACCCACATTTCATCACCAAACAGTAGGAATGTTTATTTACAGGCTCCAGCTGTATAAAGTCCATATACACCACCTCAAAAGGGCAGGTGGGTAACTTACTGTGGCCCGCCGGGGCCGGTACACCTTTCCCCACATTATATAAAACACATATTTCACATTGTTTTGCCCATTGGCGACAATACATTCCCAATCTTTTGTTGTACCACACAGTACTTAAAACTTCTTCCATAGTTCTTGCGTTAACGTGGGTTGGACCATGAGCCACACTCACTATCACAGGTAAGTATGCGTCAGGTAGTACCCAGGTGTTCGTTTTGGTATGTGCCCATAGCCCATCTACCGTCTCCTCATATTGATCATCCTTGTGCCAAGATAGTCTTTCTTCAATGGTTGCATCTGCTTGGATTTCCTTTACGCGCTCCTTCGTCCCTTCCATAGTCACATCCCTCCCCACTATGAGCTGTCGGGCTTCCCACCGAGTGTCCCTTGTGGCAGCTAGTTTAGCCATCTGGTCAGCCAAAGAATTTCCCTGCGTGACATAATCCAGTGTTTTTTTATGCGCTGAGCACTTCACTACGGCCACCATTTTGGGCAGCGTAAGGGCTTGCAATAATTCAGCAATCAATCGGGCATGTTTAATAGTATCACCTTGGGAGGTTAAAAACCCACGCTCTCCCCAGAGTTTACCAAAACTGGAAACCACCCCATGAGCGTAGGCTGAATCAGTATAAATTGTCACTTTCATACCGCTGCTTAACACTAATGCTCTCGGTAGCGCAATTAATTCTGCTGCCTGGGCCGATTTTTCACACACTTTCCCACTCTCAATCAACCGTTCCCCTGTAGTTACTGCATACCCTGCTGTTGTCTCCCCATTTGGCAGTTTGAAACAGGAACCATCACAGAATAATATACCCTCATTATCAACCAGCGGGGTGTCTTGCAGGTCTGCTCTACCCTTAGTGTGTTTTTCCATTTGGATCACACAATCATGCCTAATGTCATCAGGTGAGGTGGGCAAAGGAAGCAGTGTCGCTGGATTCAAAGTGTTACACTGTTCAATTTTTACATTACTGGCAAACAGGATCATCTCATACTGTGTGAGTCTAGCTGTAGTCAAATGCTGTGTATGCACTCTATTCAGAAGAACATCTACCGTATGTGGAACCTTTACTGTTACTTCACTCCCTAGGATGATACCTGCACTTTGTTTTAGGGCTGTCGCTGCTGCAGCTACTGCTCTCATGCATGGGGGTAGGCCTCGAGCTACTGAGTGCAGAGTGCTAGAAAAATATGCACATGGTCTCTGTTTACCCCCTTGTTCCTGTGTCAAGACTGACACAGCGCAACCTTCCTGTTCATCAACAAAAAGGCAAAATCTCTTAGTATAATCAGGTGTGCCTAAGGCCGGTGCGTGGCATAGAACATCTTTCATAGCTGTCAGGGCTTTTTCCATCTCAGGTGTCCATTCTAATGGGCTGTTTTCTTGCACTTCTTTTAAGGCTTTTAGCATGGGCTGGATCAATACAGAGAATTCAGGAATCCAGTGCCTACAGTAGGTTAAAACACCAATTATCCTTCGGAGACCCTTTGCCGTGTCTGGACCTTTTATGGACTGTATCAAAGCAATGCGATCAGTAGACAGGGTTCGCCCCTCTTCGGACAGCTCAAAGCCTAAATAATGGACCTTTTGTTTTACATACTGCATTTTGGCTAGGGCTACCTTGTGCTTATTCTCTGCTAAGTGCATTAGCACCAATCTGGTCACATAATGGCATTCCTCTTCGGTGGCTGCACATAATAGCAAATCATCAACATATTGTATCAGAGCAGTGTTAGCGGGTAGGGCTAGGTTATCCATCTGTGTTTTTAGTGCTTGGCTGAATATGGCGGGACTTTCTGTATATCCCTGCGGGGCTCTAGTAAATCGATACTGTCTATCTCGAAGAGTGAAACTAAACAGGTACCTGCTTTCTTCGGCAATAGGAATGCTGAAGAAGGCATTTTTCAAATCAATTACCGTAAACCATTTCGCTGTTTTGGGAATTAAAGTGAGTACACTTGAAATATTAGGGACAACTGGATATCTGGGTTCTACTATTTTGTTTATTTCTCTCAAATCAATAATAAAACGATAGGGTACGGCTTCATCACCTTTCTTGTGTACTGGAAGGATCGGAGAGTTACAAGGGCTATCATTTGTTGGCTCTACCACCCCTAACCGTATCATATCCTGTACTATTTGATATAGTGCCTGCTCTCCCTCGTGTGATATGCGATATTGTTTTATCCTGGGCAACCTGGCACCAGGCTTTAGTTTGATTACTACTGGGGAAACATCCAACACTCCTACATCATTCCCATGAGTGGCCCATAGTTCATTCGGGATGTCTTGGAGTTCCGGGGGCAGGGTTTGCATTACTCCTATCATACTCATAGGTTTGCTTATGGTCATTCTCACTCCCTGGGGGGAGCAATATATTGTGGCCCCTAGCGTTTTTAATGCATCAATACCTAACAAGTTTTCTGGGCAGTGATTGGTCAACAGCCACCCATTCTCCCATTTTACCCCATGAAGTTCCGCTTCTACTATTTCACTTACAGGAGTCCTTATTGGATTTCCCCCAAATCCAACTGATACCTTGCTTTTATCCGATAATGGGACAGCGGGGACGGCTCTGATATTCACGGAACTGTTTCCAGCTCCCGTGTCTACCAGACATCTCAAGTTTCGGTGGGGGCCGATCCTAATAGAGGCATAAGGCCCCCTTTGGTCTATAGGAACCTGCACCACTCCCGCTATCTCATTCCGGCATCCTCAGGACATATCGCTTGTGTTATCCTGAAAATCATCGTTATAGTATACCCCTTCTCCACATTCTTCACCCTGGCATACACCTTGTACTTGTGTCGTTTGTCGTGGCTGATACAGTAGATTGGGGGGAGGCGGGGCCGGCCAGGGAACATCCCCTCTTGCTTGTCCGTCAAAGGCATTGGGTTGAGGGGGTTTAAACATTCTATTGTCTTGTTTGCCGTACCCACCAGTCCTATTTCCTGGGGCAAATGTTGTCTGTGAAGGGGGCCGTACGCCCCTTACTCTCCCACCACTCTGGGGACACTGGGATTTCCAGTGTCCGGGTCTCTTGCAGAAGGCACATACATCTTGGGGTAGCCCATCCCTCCTCCCATATAGCGCACCTCCTTGCACTGTACCTCTTCCTGTCCCTTGGCCCGCTATCATGTTGCTACTATAGCCCTGTGACGGGCCGTTATAATTGTAGTTATACCTGCCTTGGGGCCCTTGATGCAACTGTTGCATCAACACTTTGGTTTTTAGATCCTTCTCTTGTCGTGCCTTTTGTTGTCCCTTTACTCTTTCCCCTGTTTCGTAATACCTAGCCATTTCGAGGAGATCCCGGGGGTTTCTAGTCATCCATGTACTTTCTGCCCTCCTAATGTTCTCCAGAATTGGCCCGTGGAGCCCCTCTACAAAGTTTGTGGCAAAGTACCGTTGGCCCGTTTCAGACCCTATCTCTAGCCCACTGTGCGCTTTGAATGCTGCTTCATAACGCAGAAAGTACTGTGCTACTTCCTCACTTGCACCCTGTATCACAGCGGACAGTTTCTCCACATTCACATCAAATGGGGGTAACACCCTTTCTAGAGCCCTCAGGACTGCCATGCCATGCCCCCTTAGGGGTTCAGGATATTCCTCATGCAGTTTTCTATTTTTGCTCGCATCCATTACATCTTTCCATTTTATTGTTTCATTGTCTTTGGCACGAAAGGGGGTCCATATTTCTTCTGGGACAATGGCTAACTATGTTATCTACATCCTCTACGGTAAATAACCCTGGTCTGAATAACTTTCCTACTTCTTTGTAGAATCCTGCCGGGTCTATACGGGGGTCGGGGATGGACTTGGTGATATGCATTAATTCAACTCGGGATAAAGGGACATACACATAGGTGCACATCATGTTACCAGTGGCTGCCTCTATGGTGGGTTGGCACTCTCTCATTGGCATTAATAGTAACTTTTCCGTATTTGTTTGTTCACTCACAGGGGCCTGCGCTGGTGGCGAAACAGAGGATTGATGACTAAGAGCTTTCTCTTTTATTTTTTTATAATCTTTTAATAGTTTCTCCACCTTAGCCATCCTCCATTCTTCCGCCCCTGAATCATCCACTCTTATATTAGATAGCAGTTTCTTATCCAATTCCGTCTTAATCCTATTCCACTGGGACACATATCTAGGCTCCTTTTCCTCTTCTATATCATCCACCCTAATAAGAAGATATTTAATTACGTTTACTTGTATAGGCCAGCCAAGGCCCTCCATCAGACTCACCAGGGTGGACATGGACTGCGAGTGTATGGATGCTATCATACGATTAGCTACGTTTTGGCCCGCCTGGTCTGCATCTTTGAGTTTAGCCTCTCTTTCCTTCACCTCTCTTTCCCATGCCCTCTTTTCCTTCTCCCATTCAACACCGCCCCTTATGACTTCCGCTATTATGTCGGACATACATCCCCATAACTGAACACTGGACGCAGTCACTGGTAGTAACGCGACAGCGTCCTGATATGCTGAGGGCAGATCCGCAGTACTCTGTCCTCTCAATTTACAGTTACCCTCATGAAAGGTATATAGTTTAGTGGCCACTGTCCTAAATTCCAAAGGTGTCAAACGCCCCAATTGGTCCCGTAGGCTGTCATTGAGGGGTGTGCCATACAGCCCGGTCATAAGGATTTGCAAGTCTCCATCTCTATCCTTTTCTACAGTAGTCGTTCTCCTATGGTCTATCAACCTATCTGGGTCTCCATACTTCATTGGGAATTCCACCCTTTCACCCTCACTGTCTGCCGGTGGAGCTGTAGCTCCTGGAAACAATAATTCAGTCGTTGTTTGTTCTGCTTCTAGTCCTATCACATCTTCATATCGAGGCACCGGCACGGCAGGATACATACCCCCACTGTTCTTAATCATCATATGTCTATCCAACTGATCTAGCCTCTCACCCTTCTCTTTTATCTCTAGATCATGTAATTTTTGATTTACCGTTCTCTTCTGCTCCTTTGCTTTTTGTTTATTCTGAGCATTGCGCCTGCGCATTGCTTCTACCCTCCATAGTCGTATAGCCTCAAACTGTGCGGGTCTAACCCGTCTTTTTACTAACTCTATTTCTATTTTGGATATGCGGTCTATGTCAAAGGACCCGGTATCTGGCCAATTATGTTCAATCGAATCTTTTGTATATTCAGACCACTCCCTTAAAAACAATGTCGAGTTCAATCCATGTTTAATCAACATATCAAATGCAGGGGTTCCTTCAAGGGGGGCATAGTGTCTCTTGCCTATACCTCCCTTGTGGGAAGCCGTTTGACCCATCTTGGCGGTATACCGCAATTGCCTAAAACACTCACCTTTCCCAAATATGCACCTATTGGCTAAAAATAATAATACATCCTCCTGGCGTATCTAACATATCATATCATCATTTCAACATTACTTCTTCATAGACGGACTTACCACCGTCCTCTTCACAAACCCTGAATCATTATTTCCTTATTCCATCATGCATCCGTCCATACCACTTATCTTAAGGGTCCCGCCAGAGTGTTCCGGACCCGAAGGGCGACAGCCTGCTGTTCCACCGCCAACGGAGCCGGAAAAACAAGGATGACGCGTTGGTTGCAATCAAAGGTGCGGATTCAGTTGTTGGGGCCCCGTGATCAATTCCTTCTCCGGTTCCGCCGCGGCGTTCCTCACCCAGTGACGGAATGTCGCTCCTTCGCGTCCCACTTCTGACACCAAAATTGTGGGTGCGATTTCTCGCCGTCACCATAACCAGTACAAAAGGGACCCTATAAAAACTCAAACAGAAAAGAGTTGAGTAAACATTGCTTTATTAACACACAAGCATTCGCGAATGGGCCACAAGTTCAACCGTCTCGCAAAGCAAGTCGTCAAAGTGCCGCCCTTTCCCCTGCACATCGTGGTCCTTTTATACCCATCTGTTTTACATTGTCATGCATTGCTGCACATAGATTATGTCCACCACAAGGCGGTTCCTCCCAGTCATGACTTTGCATCAACGGTCAACAGTTCAACATCTGCTATTGTGGTTTCCTGTTATCTGTTATTCGCTCTCTCTCGTGCCCCTCTGTGTCCTTATCTCTGTGCACGAGGCTGTGCTTACTCATTCCTTCCCCACCCGTAATCTGCAGATAGTTTTAGCAGGCTCAGCATGCTTCGACATACAGTGACCAAACACAATTCTTCTGTTAAAAACAAGTTCTTGCCAGGCCAGCAGGTCTTAAATGCCGCTGTATAAAGAGAAGGCCTCTTCTTTTAACAAAGAGTACATTCTTTTAACACATTTGGTGATTAGTACAAACTCCAAGTGTGAGCACAACATTACATATGCATGCGTACCTTCAACCCGGACAAACCGGGAGGATCTGGACCTAATATGGGGCATACTGTAATGTCCATTAAAGCAAATTGCCTGCATCGGACATATTCCATCATGGCTGCCCCTGAATGTGGTAACATTACTATCAACGGGCTAGTAGCTTTTTCCCAGGATGCATCGCAGGATGCTGAGGTCACTTCCTTTCCTGCATATCAGCGGGGAATTCCAAAAGTTCATAGCATTGCTACTCTCACAGGAGTATACAAATGCTGCGCGAGTATAGGATTTTGTTTCTGTTTAATTACTCCTGAAGACTTTAAACCTTTCTCTTACTTTTCCTTTACCTCCCTAATTACCATCTGTTCCTACTTGATATTTCCTCAGAACACGGCATTAGAACCACAGAGGGGTTTTGAAACTGAAAGGAACAAGCCACGCCCCTGTAGCGCACGGCTGCATTCAGCTTCGTTCTCTGTTTACTATTCAGGTCAGTTTCCCTCCTCACAAGACCGTATTGTTCCCGATCTGCTCAGCACCTTTATTTCTGCCTTTTACACAGAAGGCAACTTACTTTCATTTTTAGTGCAGACTCCCACGCTCAGAAAGAAAGCTCCAGGCAGGAAGCTGTATACCTGTGTTCAGCAGCCAAGCACTTTCATACAGGTTACCGGTGTCAAGGAGTTCCCCCTTCTCACCTGAGTTCGATCTTTGCTCGATTTCTTGTTCGATGCCTTCTTGCGAACTGATCGAGTCTTGAAAAAAGCTGCACAAGTCTCTTCCGACTCCAGCGTGCGTTCAAGGTTCCGGGATGCAGGGATCCAGGAGTCCGGGAAAGTAACAGGGTGCGCAACAAGCACATGAGTCCAGGAACCAAGAAAGGAAGGAAAGGGACTAGGATGGGGTAAGCTGGAAGAAGCAAAGGATACAATACCGCGAGCTATGGAGCACACGTCTGGTCGCTACGTCGCAATAGCATTGAGACACGCGGGGCCGCGGGGGCGTGGCACATTTATGGGACGTACAACGTCCGCCGTGAAGGCTGGTGCGAGGCGTGTCATGTGATATGGCCTTGTTGGAAGAAACAATGAATACAAACCCTGTCGCGATAAGGACCAGGAAGTCCAGAAGGGGCGCGTTCTGTGGGTCATGATAGCATGCCTCCTCCGAAAACCTGTTCCACCAGGTTTGCCCGGGTGTATAAGGTGAAATCTTCTGAGTAGTCGAGGGGCCTTGAGATTAGAAAGTGGCTTCCAGGTTCTTTCACTAGGAGGATATCCTTTCCATTCAACCAGGTATTGAAGCTGACCCCGTTTATACCTGGAATCACATATTCGGGATACTTCATACTCCAATTGGTTGTCGACCAGTAGAGGAGGAGGTCGGCTGGATTTCCGGGAGGATTGGTTGTAGGGTTTTAATAAGGATGTGTAGAATACTGGGTGAATTCTCTTCCAAGAGTCTAGTAGTCTAATCCGGTATGAAAATGGATTGATAATTTCCTTGATGGGAAATGGACCATAGTACTGAGGGGCCAACTTGTTTGGCCGTAGATGCCGGGGGTAGTAATTTCGAAGACAACCAGACTTGATCACCGATAGCATAAGAAGGACCTTGTCTCCTTTTTAAATCTGCATACCTCTTAGTCTGTGTTCTGGCCCTGTCTAAGTTTTCTTTGGCCTCCTGGTGAACGTTGATGAGGGTTTCTATCCAGGAGTCGACAGTAGGTACTGGTGTAGGATGAGGGAGAACAGAGGGTAGAACCGATGGATGGAAACCTTGGCTACAAAAAAAGGACTGGTCTTAAGTGCTGAATGGTCAGAATTGTTGTAGGCGAATTCAGCCACTGTATCAGGAGCGACCAGTCATCTTGAACCTTGGTGGCGAAACATCGAAGATACTGTTCCGGGGTCTGATTAGCACGTTCTGTGGCCCCATTGGTTTGGGGATGATAACCAGACGAAAGGGTGCGTTGGATTCCCAAAATGCGACAGAGATGTTTCCAGAATTGAGAGACGTATTGAGGTCCTCGATCAGATATGATCTTGGAAGGAAGTCCATGAAAACGAAATATGTGTTCCAGGAAGATTCCAGCAAGCTCGGGTGAGGATGGCAGCTTACACAGGGGTGTAAAATGAGCCATATGAGTGAACAAGTCTATGGTTACCATGATGGTAGTGTATCCTCGGGAAGGTGGTAATTCCACAATGAAGTCTGTAGCAATGAATTCCCATGGTCTTGTTGGCAGCGATGGTTGCAGTAGAAGACCCGCCGGTCTCTTGTTATCATGTTTGTTTTGACTGCAGACAGCACAAGCTTTGGTGTACTGTTGTACGTCGGTCTTCATTCCAGGCCACCAAAACTGTCTTTGTATAAGACAGAGAGTGTTAGTTATGCCACGATGTCCGGAGTGAAGGGTATCATGGCAGAGGTTTATCATTCTTTGTTGTAATTTCTGTGTAGGAATGACCAGTGCATTGTGCTTGAATAAATATCCTTCCTTAACTCTTAGGTTCCATGGACTGTTCCTTGAAATATCCTTCCAGAGGTCAGAGGACTGGGTTTGCACTCGGATCTCTTCCAGGAGGTTGACTGCTTGAGCTATAAAGATCGTGTGGGGAAACATCTTAGGATAGGCCTTGTCTTCAATGGTTACATAGTCAGGATGTCGAGATAAAGCGTCAGCAATCATGTTTTGTGATCCGGGAACATGAGTGATTTGGAATTTTGGTACTGGGCAAAGAAGTAGGCCCAACGCGCTTGACGACTGTTCCTGCACTCCAACGACTGTAGAATTTGAAGATTTCCGATGGTCCGTGCGAACCTGAACTGGATATCTAGCACCCAGAAGTAGATGCGACATTCAGTGAAGGCTTGGTGGATGGCTAACAGTTTCTTTTCCAGGATGGAATAGTGTGTCTCACTGGGAGTCAGGGTTCGTGAGAGGTAAGCAATGGGGTGTTCTAGTTTATCCTCAAGTACCTGTTTCAAGACCGCTCCTATGGCGTAGTTAGAGACATCCATTTCCACTAGGAATGGGCGATTTATGTCGGATTGGGCCAGGATGGGGGCTTGCGTGAACTCTGTCTTCAATCGTTGGAATGCTTTATCTTTCGGTGGAGACTAGATAAAGGGAGTGTCTTTCTTCAAGAGAGCAACGATCGGCTGAACGATCTCGGAAAAGGTAGAAATTAACTTCCGGTAGAGGTTGGCAAGCCCCAGGAAGGATTGAACTTGTTTCACATATGTGGGAGCGGGCCAAGCCAGTATGCCTTTTACCTTTGAAGGGTCCATACCAATTCCTTCTGGGCTAAGGATGAATCCTAGGTAGTGAACAGAAGTAACGTGAAACAAGCATTTTTCGGGTTTGGCTAAAAGTTTGTGTTCACGGAGTCGTTGTAATACTGCCTTTACATGCTATTCATGCTTTAGAGGATCCTTGGAAAAGATCAATATGTTATCCAGATAGACAATGACAAAGAGGAATAACATGTCAGAAAACACCCTATCCATAAAACGTTGAAAAACTGCGGGGGCATTAGCTAGTCCAAAGGGCATGACTAGATATTCATAGTGACCAAAGGGTGTTCTAAAGGCTGCTTTCCATTCGTCTCCTTCCCGGACACGGATTAAATGGTAGGCACCCCGGAGATCCAACTTCGTGAATATTACGGCGCCTCTCACAGCTTCTAGGATATTCAGGGGCAGTGGGTACCGATCTTTGAGGGTGCATTGATTTAAGCCATGATAGTCGAGGCAAGGTTTGAGTTCCTTGGTGTCCTTCTTGGGAACGAAGAACAACGAAGCACCCGCTGGAGATTTTGAGGGTTTTATGGTGCCATTTTCAAGATTGGTGTCCAGGTATTCTCGTAGGGCCTTTTTCTCAGGTTCAGAAAGAATGAACATTCTGCCGAAGGTAATCACTGCTGAGGGATCTGTATCTATGGCACAGTCTTCAGGTCTGTGAGGGGGTAAGGCCTGGACTATGGCAGTTGAAAATACATCAGCATATCCATGATAGGCCTCTGGGACTTGTATGATATTGAAAACCATGAGTGGTGTTTTCTGGTCTCTTAGTGGTTCTTTAGGAGGTGTCAAGGAGGGGTCCAAGGATAGACAGTGGGGCATACAAAATTCTGAGCCCAGGAATAGTGATCCTGCTGTCCAATTGATATACGGATTGTGCTTTTGTAACCAGGGCATACCCAATACCATGGGGTAATGGGCTGACTTAATGATGTTGAATGTAATCCGCTCTTGGTGATGGTTTATGGAAAGTTGGATCTCTTTTGTCTGCAGGCTTATGGGTCCTGTAGAGAGGGGTCTTCCGTCGATTGCTTCCACCGGCTGCATGGTGCTTCGTGTCTCGTACGGAATATGATGACTAACAACCCAGTCTTGATCAATGAAGATTCCCATAGCTCCACAGTCCACCAAGGTCAGAATAGGATAGGTCTTATTCTTGGAGGGCGACATGAAGGCCTATAGTATCAGCAAATTGTTTTGTCCAGGAGAGTTCAAGGATGGAGTTGATGTGAGCAAACATCTCTCTCCTGAAGCTCTGCTCCATCTCGGATCGGAAGCTGGCGTTTCCCGAATGCCAAGGAGGGGCTAGAGGACACTCCCTAACCAAGTGTTTGTCTGAGGCACAATACATGCACAAGCCCATATGAATTCTTCTCATTCTTTCTTGCAGGGATATAGGTCCACGGAAGGCTCCTATCTGTATGGGTTCAGGTTCAGAGACTGAGCCTGGGTTTGTGTCCGTCTTGGTGGTATTCTCGAAAGACAGCTTCAGAGGATTAGCTCTGGATTTCTTCTTCTCTGCCTTCCTTTCCTGGATACAGAAATCTATTTGCAAGGCAAGGTCCATTAGTGCCTGAAATGAGTTTGGGCAAGCCACTCTGGCCAACTCATCCTTAATCTCCTCATTCAGTCCTCTCCTGAAAAGGGTAGAACTAGCCTTCGGGGACCAATCAGCTTCCTTGACTTATTGCTTGAATCGGGTAACATAGGTGAGCATATCCTGGGATCCTTGCTGGAAGTCTAACAGGCATTCCTCTGCACTATAGACCTGCTCTGGACGGTCAAACATGGTCTTAAGGGCTTGTATGAAGCCATCATAGTCATCCAGAAGAGTATCGCCGGAATTAACGAAGGGCGTAGCCCAGGTCAAAGCATTTCCTGAAAGGTGGGAAATTATGAACCCCACCTTAGCCCTGGCAGTTGAAAAGTAATAGGGCTTAAAAGTAAAGTGGACCAAACATGAATCCAGGAATCCACGAAGGGTTTTTGCTGAGCCATCGTATTTGTCCACTATGCCGCCCAGCAATACACTTTCTTTTGTCGCAGAATCACGGGATAGAACTAATTGTTTGAGAGCGGCGTTTTCCGCTTTTAGATTCTGCACCTCGGTTGATAGCTCTTGCATGCCACGCATCAAATCCTGGACAGCCGCTTCCATGTCCATATCGAGTTCGGTCGGGTGGTGTCTCAAACTGTCAAGGAGTTCCCCCCTTCTCACCTGAGTTCGATCTTTGCTGGATTTCTTGGGCGATGCCTTCTTGCGAACTGATCGCAACAAGCACATGAGTCCAGGAACCAAGAAAGGAAGGAAAGGGACTAGGATGGGGTAAGCTGGAAGAAACAAAGGATACAATATCGCGAGCTACGGAGCACAAGTCTGGTCGCTACTTCGCAATAGCATTGAGACGTGCTGGGCTGCGGGGGAGTGGCACATTTATGGGACTTACAACGTCCACCGTGAAGGCTGGTGCGAGGGGTGTCATGTGATATGGCCATGTTGGAAGAAACAATGAATACAAGCCCTGTCGCGATAAGGACCTGGAAGTCCAGAAGGGGCGCGTTCTGTGGGTCATGACAACCGGCTGGTAGGATTCTTTCACTCCTATTCAATTATTCCTCTGGAACTGCTCTTTCTTTACATTCATCTTTTTCCCATTTAAACCCTATTCTGATTATTTCTCAGTTGTTTCTATCGCCCAAGGACACGTCTTCCAGCAGTCAGATGGTTCTGGACTACTACCACCCGTGGTAAACCTCTAGATATCCCATATTAGACTTACACTTGGTTTCAGACTAGTACCCTATACAAAATTCTTACCTTTCTCTCATCTTCTATCTAGTCCCTGACCAGTGCTTATAATACCAGATATTAGAGGCAGACCTCCATCCCACCTTTGGCCGTCTCGCGGAGACAACACACCCCAGCAGCTCTTCGCAGGGTTTTATTCCCCGTGAGGGTTTCCCTGAGAGTTTCTCGGCAGCCAAGCCTTTGTGCCGGGCCACGGAAGGGCTTCTGGGGGGATTTCTTAATTCGGCTGGTAAAAACAAACAAGTCTACGGACTCAACCAGATCTACCTTCTAAACATCAATCGGACCAAGAACCTAACTTTCACTCAGTCCAGGTAGGTGATTCTTTGCTTCTGTTCCATTTGGTTAGGACATTTAATATAGCAAGAGCAGTTTGGAACCTGAGTATAACACACATGCCCAAACGATTGGCACAATAACATTTTTGAGACCACTATGCCTTTAAGAATCGTTGTACCCTTCTTGTCTATATTGTGAGATGCTGGGGCAATATACTATTGTCCGGCCAGAGAAACGAAGCTGCAGAGAGTGTACCTATATTGTGTCAGGGAACTCCACCGTAAAACCTAACAAGCGTACATTTTCACCCGGCTACAATGGCTGTCTCATCCATCTCTTTCCATTCCTTGTAGAAGATGTTTCTTGCATTCATCTGTAAGGCTATCAAAGATCGGGATACTGACTGTAGATGGCAGCTCACAGCAATTGTATGCTCTTCAGAGGGGAGGCAATAATATGAACTGAGATTCAAGTACGAACCAGACCCACATTCCCCTGGTGGTGTGCAGCCACCTCATATACAATCTCACTTCTTAGATATTTCCCAGACACCTACCAATCCAGCCCTTCCAGAGCCACCAGATCCCCAAATTCTGGTGAAGCATCCGCGGGAGCAGTAGTTTGGGATGAGGGTCCAGAAGAGAGTCTGGCTTTAATTACTGTTCACTCTCTGTTCATTCTCAAAAAATCAAGCCAAGACTATACCTCTTTCGTGATTGGTGGCAACACCATCAAGGTGGCTAAGGAGGTCAAGACACTTGGCTTTCATTTGGATTCCACCCTCTCCTTCGATAAACAGATGAACTCCCTGGCATCTGCCGCAGTTTACACATGTAAGCTCATTAGAGTAGGTAAACACTTTCTCTCAGATGACAACTGCAGGATATTAGCTAGAGCCCTGATTCTGTCCAGGCTTGATTACTGCAATGCCCTTTACATCGGTGCTAACAAATCCATCATCCATAGAATTCAAATTTTACAAAATAATGCCATGAGAACAGCCCTAGGCATGCCTAGAAGATCGCATATTTCTAGGATAAGGCGCCAAAATAACTTGCTGTCGACCCAAAACAAAATCCATTGCATCCCTTACAAAGCTTTGAATAATGCAGCACCTCCCTATCTCACTGATAGATTCATTAGGAGAAGCTCCACAAGACCATCAAGAACCGCTAGTGTCAATAGCCTTACCATACCAAGATTCAAGCTGGCTAAGGCCGGGGACGGCAGCTTCCCTGCCCGAGCGGCCCAATTATGGAACTCTCTTCCACATCCTTTACGTGTTGAGCAGCCTTACCTCAAATTCAGATCCAAATACATCAACCTGCTGAAGGCGTCCGATAACTAGTTGGTCACTAGTTATACTTGACTCCCATACCTTCTGTTTGTACATATTCCCCATCACCTCTTGTACATCTTCCCTTCTTCCAGCTTTGATCCCTATTGCCTGAATGTTTTGCCCATTATTTGTGTATTGCCTGTACAAAAATGTTTTGCTTATTATTTGTAACTTGTAACTGAAAGCTTTGCATATTCGGTACTGCTGCACCCGGTTACCCTCGGGTTTGGTGCGCATTATAAGTGAATAAAACAAACAAACAAACAAAAAATAGCTTTCAGCTGTTTTCCTGAAATGGTCACTGGCACAGGGAAAGGCCTAGCTGGAAAGGAAGGTGGTGGATTGTCGCATGCTCCTTGGATCAAGAGCATACAGAGCTCCCTCTAGAGTTCTTCCCCTTGCAATAGGATCTCCCCATCTCATGTTCGACCTCTGTTTCTTTAAGGAGATGGAGATCTATGCCATTCCAACAAATGGTCCATGCTCAAAGGCCCAGCGCTCCTCAAATATACATCCTGAGTCGCCAAAGTAGAACATGCAGGTACCGTGCAGTAACCTGGCTCAGCACCCTTGTTTCACTGCCTACTAAATCTGCCCTATTGGTGGAGCTTTGTACATACAGTTACAAGATACGTGCTCTGATGTGCCCTACTTCACGCCAATCAAGGGTTTCCAGGTAAATTCAACTACATTGCAGTGTAGGGTTCAGGGGGGAAGGGGTGTAGTGGAGAGACACTGAGACAGAATGGGTTGCCATTTGTCCCCACTTACCAGAAGAGGAATTCGAATTTTTTTATTGAGTAGAGAAATAGAACACTTCAGTATTCATATCTATCTTAAAACTCAGCTACACCAGCATTTCAAGATTAAACACAAGTGACAGGGATACAGCACACAATTAACTCAAAATAGACCCTCAGGGGAAGTACACAACGTTAGCTTCTTACATGATACCCACCTATACAATTAGGGCCTATGTGGAGATTCACCTAAGCACATGTCTATGGGCCTCATTACGACCCTGGCGGTCCCGTAATGAAGTGTGATGGTACGGGACCGGCACCCTTCATTACGGGAGCGCTTATTACGAGGATCCCTTTGTGGGACCCGAAACAGAGGTCTGGTAAAACCAGACGTCGTTTCCGGTTCCCGCGAGGGGAAGAGGGAGCTAATAACGGGTCGTTAATAACATGCCCGTTATTACCTCCCTCCCCATTCCCATTGAGCCCTATGGAGGCACACATGGGAATGGGGAATGGTTCCTTCATGGAGGAATTACCGGGTCCTCCAGTGTTGGAATGACCCGGTTATTCCTCATTGAAGGAAACCGGTATTGGAGCCCGGTATGAAGGCAGCCATGGCGCTAATAGCACCATGGCTACCTCCATACTCGTAAACCAGGCGTGCTTTCCGGGTCCCGCGAGGGGAAGAAGGAGGTAACAACGGGACACTCATAGGCCCTCATTCCGAATTTGGCGGTAGTCATGGCGCTATTACAACACAAGGTTGTATTCCCAAAGCTAGGGTTTATTGCAAAGCAAATAGTCCCAGTTGGCCAACTCAGTCTCACGCCCCGCGACGTGTATCTCTAGACCTCGAGGGACGCAAGAGAGTGAGTTACGTACATCAGTTACATATATACAAAATGCATATCATACAATCAGCTATGACATATTTGACACCGCCCTTTATTGGGTTTCTTTGAACTCGGTGTGATGATGGACACTTCTGACAATTATGACACCTTCAAATATCTATTCTAGTAACAATATGCAATTTGCAAGTGCGGAGGCATCTTTTAGTTGTTGAACAGAACACAGTGCTTCTGTTCTTGGAAGCGAGCTGCATACGGGCGAAGAGTCACATTCCAGACCTTGCTATCTATGAGGTGCTATTCGTGTCCTGGGAGCCGACATGCTCTACAGGGCTCAGAAAAGGGGGGCGGTAAGAAGAGCATAATTCAAGCTTTTAGCTGCTTTATTCTAACATATTCTACCATATAACGAGACTGGCTGGCAGCTGTAAAATGATTAAATGCCCTGCAGCTCTGCTTCAAGGCTACATTCGGGAGGGAGCAGGGAATTCCTTCCTGGCACTGCCTATGTTGTGTTTCAACGAACTCTTGTTAGCCTCGCGGCCCTGCGTCTTGTCCTTTCACGTTCAGACAACAATGTTTAACAGTCGAGCAGTGTAAGCAGAAAATGTGCTGCGAAGCAATAAGAACAGAAAGCAATGAGCAATTGTTAGAAAACAAAATGGCGATCCTTGTTACATCAAAATGGTCGTTCATTGATAAACTCGGAAACCTATATGTCTATCATATCGTGCATGAGACAGTTGGCCGACGGCCACCAAAGTACGTTTGCTGTCCAACATGAGAGGTATCCATTTTTCTAGACTGACAAACCCTCCTTTGACCGTATGCCAAACGTCTCATTCATTCATTGTATCCTCCTCTGATGATGATAAGTCTGAAGTACTTATATCTGAATTTTGCATGCTATTGTAAGCATCGTCATCTTCATTAATATTTATAGCCATTAATTCTTTGACTGTTTTCATCTAATTTGTGTCTTGATCAGCCCGACCATAAGTTTGTTTTCTTCTTGTCATCATATGCATACATCCCTTTGTACATCCCTCAGTTACCTCAGTGCAAACTAACGGTAGGCAGTGTATGCAACAACAGCACGTTATGAATATCCCAAACACCACTACTAATATCGAGATCAACTTCCATCCCCAAGAACGCAATATTCCCCAAAACCAGGACTCTATTCCCCAGCCTCCTTCTCCAGTAGGGAGTTCGGAGTTTAGGACATGCATTTTCTTTATTGCTTCAAAAATCGTAGGGGAATAGTCATCTACAAATGCACAACACGCTGATCCCACAATCTTGCAAATTCCCCCACGATCAACCAGGATCACATCGAGAGCCATTCTATTTTGCAGCGTCATTAACCTGATTCCTTTTTCTTCCAACATCATGTTAAATAGTATATCTGTTGTTGTTTTATGGTATTTTTTAGTATTCTGGACAGCTGCCTTATGTTATAGGAGTTCACTATTTGGGACAAAAATGGAATTAATGTTTTTGCTAAGTCAGTCGCTATCAAAACGCCTTCGCTACTCCTTTTGGCTCTAGATCTGGATAGTCTGGCCATGTCTGCTGTTTCTAAGAGGAACACTCCTGGGAACAGTAGACCTAGGTAACATGTACCTCCCCAGTTTCTAGGCAACCAAGGATGTGCTTTCTCTCCACATATAAAATAAACTGGATCTCCCACATGTACTGGTTCTATTTCCCATTTTAATACTACTGTATTAAAGCATCCAATAAATGTTCCGACTGAATAGGAGCCTTTCTTTTTTAGACAAAAAGGGACAGTTCTTGGGTTATAATTCACCGTGTAAGAAGGGGGAACTGCATCTTTGTTCCCGTCTGTTCTTACACGAAACATCATCACAGATGTTTTAACTGGTGGGGACAAACTATCTTGTCTATTTTGTCGTGTTATTTTTCGCGTACTTTTCCTCGTAGGCTCTGGGGTAATCACTTGTGCTTTATGGAATATGGAACAACCCACAGGCCTCATAATTATTTCCTCAAACTCATTCATGTTTGTTCTGTCTAATTGACCCGTACCACTCTTATTCCATTTCCCATAGAACATTGCACTTAAAGATGCACTACATGCAGAACTTAATGGTAATGGCTGTACATACCAACCTATTCCTTTCCCAGCATGCTGCGGTAAATGGGCACATACCCAGCAATTTGTTTTCTTTAGAATTGCATGTGTCATATTCATGATCAATAACAACGTATTGTTCCCATACCCTTCCCTGTGTCTTTCTTCCATTGGGGACAAGGTATAAGTAATCACCTGAACCGGGCTTTCAGTACTGGATATATTAACTATTGGTAAAAACATTCCCAATGGGTGTATCGATTCGACATACCATAATACTACGGCTGTCGTTATTGGTGCTACCACACTTATAAAGCACATAATTATTGTCAGTGCCAGCATACAATTCTTCTTACAATGCGTTTTTCTTAAGCTTATAGTCTTTACAATTAACTCATTCTCAGCAGCGGTGCAGGAGGAGTCCTTTTTCTTCCTTATTAGAGTTTGTCGTGGATATCTCTCTTCGTTGCACTTGCTCTGATGTCAATAAGTTCAACGGAATTGTCACAGTTCAGTTCTGCCAGTCCTTTATAGCCTGGACTTGCTTATTTGTTTTTAGGCAAGATCACTTGTCCTTTCTCATACTGCTCAGAGGACTTTTGATCAGTTATCTATTGCCTTAGTTCCATGTGCGCCCAGCTTGTCCGCTCTGGTTCCAGACACATGTACTTTTTATGATCGCACCGAGGAGCCGCGAGTCTTGAATTGTCTGACTTGCACAATTCTCACGCTTCTCTCCTCTACACCTCTAGTTCATTCGCCGTCCATGAGCGGAACCAGCAGTTAACATAGGCACCAAAGAACTGTTGACCACTTTGTCTTTCGAGGTCGTAAATCATATCGCCTCACTCCTGGTATTGTGTGATCCGTGAACAGTGCCGGTGCACTTCCAGATCCAGGCTCAAAGTCAGCCTGTGGCGCTACTGCAGGTGCTGGTGTGTGCCGCACCAGTGATGCAGATTCGGTCTTTGGCGTGCTGGCAAGTGTTGATGGGCGCCAAAGGGGTACACGTTTAGTGTCTGCCGGTATTTTCAATGAAGATTTTGTGTCAGCCAACAGTGATGTAGATTCTACTGGGTACCGTTGGGGCACTCTTTGCCCTTCCCCCTTCTTGGCAATCGTTCCAGGCTTTGTTTCGAGTTTCACTTCTCGCTCGGGCAGATTTGGTGGCGGCTTACTGGCAACAGTTTCTTTCGTTTCTGGGACCGCTGTCTCTTTCCAGTCGTCTGGGTCAGGCAAGTCTTTCAGTGAAGTTGGAATCTTTTTGGCATGGGTGGCATGGATCCACGACTTCCGTCCATCCACCCGTATCGCCGTCTGCGTTGCCAAGAGTACTTGCTAGGGGCCACGCCACCTGGGTGCTAACAATGACTTTCTTTCAAAAATGTTTAGTAGCAGCACCCAGTCGCCTGGCTCCAGCGCGTGCCCCGGACCAGTATATCTCACTGGTAAAGCCTCCTGCACCTGCTGATGAATCAAATGCAATTTCTGCATTAAAAGGCCACAATAAGTACTAAGCACAGGATGTTCTACCTTTCTAAGTCGTTTTGGCTGAGGTGCGCACCAAACATTTGCCGACCTCCCCATTACGATTTTGTTTGGGGAGAGCCCAGTTCTAGCCTGTACAGACGTACGCATGCATAATAACGCTATTGGTAATGCATCCACCCAACTCAAATTGCTACCTGCACATATCTTGCTTATTTTTGACTTGAGGATCCCGTTGTGCCTCTCCACAAGACCTGCTGAACTCGGATGTCTTGAACTATGAAATCTCTTATCAATCTGAAGACCCGCACATATCTGTAACACCACTGCGCCCACAAAATGTGGACCATTATCTGACCATAGGACACGGGGCAGGCCAAAACGGGAAAAGTATTCTTTAAGCATTACTTTTGCCGTGCTCATTGCTGTGCAGTCTTTTAAGGGATATGCCTCCACCCACTTGCTGAATGCACAAATCACCACAAAGACATATTTCAAGTTTTGGCATCTCTCCATCTCTATAAAATCAAAATGGATTACCTCAAAAGGCATAGAGGGTGGGCCAAAACTGCCTACCGGTGTCACTGTTCCCTTTCCTACATTGTGTTGTAAACACGTGATACAGTTCTGCACCAACCTCTCTGCATTCTTCTTTATGTTTACATTCTGCCATACTGTGGATAGGTGCTGTATTATCTTTTTCGCACAGATGTGAGTAGGGCTGTGGGCCATGGTGACCATTGCAGTCACATAAGAATTTGGCAACATCCAGTTTCTAGTTCCCTTGTCCACCCAACAACCCTCCAGATCTACCTCAGCAGAGCCCTCTGCCCACCCTTGTATTTCATCGGCCGTGGCTTCGACCTGCATTTCTTTGACAGTGGAAATTCCTTTTTCTATCATACAGGGTACTTCCTCAGTCTGAACTGTCATCATTTTAGTATTTAAATCAGTGGCAGTTTGTTTCGCAATTCTGTCTACAAACGCATTTCCCTCTCCTACTTTGCATGTTACCTTTTTGTGTGCCTCGCATTTCACTATTGCTAGGCGTTTTGGAAACGTGAGTGCAGACAGCAATTGTACAATCAAAGGGCCATGTTGAATTCTGGCACCATGTGATGTCAAAAAACCTCCCTCAGCCCAGAGTCGACCAAAGTTATGAACCACCCCGAAAGCATACTGACTATCAGTATATATATTCACATTCGAATTTTCAGAAATCTCGCAGGCTCTGGTCAATGCTATTATCTCTGCGGCTTGTGCCGAGTTGTAGGGGATTCTTTTGCTTTCTACAACGCTCTCTAGGGTAGTGATAGCGTAGGCGGCAGTTGTCGTGCCATCAGGTAATTTAAAACAAGAGCCATCACAAAATAACTCTCCCTCTAGCTCTTTCTGTGGGGTATCACTTAAATCAACTCTCCCCTTTGTTTCTTCCTCAGTGGCAATTAAGCAATCATGGGGGGGTGATTCGTTGTCACCAATTTCTTTTATGGGCAGTGGCATTAATTCTGCAGGATTCAAAGCGCTACACCTCATAATTTGGATATGGGGCGCGAACAAGATAATCTCATATCTTGTCAATCTAGCAGAGGTGAGGTGTTGCGTCTGTGTCCTATTTAATAGAACGTCTATCGCATGTGGCACCATCAGAATTAAAATATGCCCCAATAACATCCCTTCCGTTTGTTTCACCGACGCAGCAGCCGCCGCGACAGATCGCAAGCATCGTGGTAGTGCGCGTGCTACAGGGTCCAGCGCAGAAGAAAAATAGCCGCACGGCCTATTTCTTCCACCTTGTTCCTGTGTCAAAACCGCCAATGCACATCCTTCACTTTCACACACAAACAGTGTAAAAACCTTTTCATAATTTGGTGTGCCCAAAACTGGAGCAGAACATAATGCAGTTTTCAATTGATCAAACGCTCTCTGACATTCCTCATCCCACTGTAAAGGCATAACCGCATCCTTTCTTGTCAAATTCACCATCGGTTTCACAATTAACGCAAAATTACCGATCCATTGTCGGCAATATGAAGCCATGCCTGTTATGGCTCTGACTCCTTTCTGTGTCTTTGGAATAGGCATACAAGAAATACTTTCTATGCGTTCTGGCGTTAGCCTTCTCCCCTCTTTCGAAAGTAGGTAGCCCAAATAAGCTACCTCCTTTCGATTATATTGAAACTTCTTCAAACTAGCTTTATGGCCATGTGCTGCTAGGTGTGACAGTAGTAATACAGTGCTTTCTTTACAAATCTCCTCTGTGTCAGCAGCTAACAATAGATCATCTATGAATTGCAAGAGTACGCAACCCACTGGTAATTCTAGCATGTCTAGCTGCTCTTTCAATGCTCTACTGTAAATACTCAGACTTTCCGTGTAACCTTGCGGAATCCGTGTGAATGTAAATGATCGTCCTCCTAAAGTGAACGCGAACATATATCTGCTATCTTTGTCCACTGGAAATTTTCAAGAACGCATTTTTTATATCAAATACACTAAAGTATTCTGATGAGACAGGTATCATTATCACTATTGTAGTGACATCTGGCACTAAAGGAAATTGTGGATCTACTACCTTAGCACGCGCAAATCAATTATGAAACGGTATGGTACTACATTGCCTCCTTTTTAATAAACTGGAAGAATCGGTCTGTTGTATGTACTGCCTGTAATTTCTTCAATCACCCCTAATTTCACCAAATCTGTAACAATGCTCTTCAATCCTTTTTCACCTTCAGCCGAAATTCTGTATTGGGGAATTCACCCTCTTTCAAAATGATCTTTACTGGCTCTATTTTCAAGCATCCTACATCATTATCATGCATTGCCCATATAAAGGTTGGCACTTTACTTGAATTCTGACACAGGGGCATCTTGTGCCAAATCGTTAGGAACACCCCGCCTGCCGTGCAATGTATAACGGAACCTAATTTTTTCAACAAATTTAATCCCAACAGGTTCTCCCCACAATTTTCTGTTAAAAGGAAAGGACAATGTTCAGTGAATGGTCCTATAGTAACTGGGACTGGTTGGGACACTGGGTTTATGACTGGTGTACCTGCGAACCCTATGGAAACATTCTTTTGCCCTGACAGTGGTAGGTTCGGAACCAAGTGATGGTCTATTGAACACTTTTGTGCTCCTGTATCTACAAGGAAGCGGTGCTCCTCATTCCCGACTCTCATTTCTACGTAGGGTCCTCTCTGATTCACGGGAATAGACACTGGTACTGACCCCTGTCCTGGGCTGTCCTACTGGGGAAATAACACATCGTCCAATGTGTAATCATTGCTATTACTGTAATACGTGTTTGGCTGTGTATCAAAAACATTCCCACTCTTCCCCCTATTTCCCCCACTCTGGTTTCCATACTGTTGGTTTTGCTGTCCCTGACTTTGGTTAGGGGCACTTTGGTTTTGTGCTTGGTTTTGATTACCTCCATTATTGTGGTGCTGCTGTACACTATTCCTATTTGGACCATTCGCTCCTTGGTGCCCTTGGTGCTGTCTCCGCTGACCAGACCCATTTCTATTCTGCAGATGTGGACATTGCGCTCGCCAATGTCCTTCCTCCTTACAATACGCACACTGATTTGGTCCCACTGGCCCCCCATGCATATTCAAATTACTCCTTCTTTGTGCATTCCCTCTCCCTCTATTATGTCCTGCTACTTGCTGCAGTAGCACCTGTGTTTTCAGTAGGCATGCTTTCAAGTCTTCCCCCACCTGTTTTAACAACGATAATTCATCCACCATCGCCTTCTGCCCCGGCGATGGTAACTGCTGCCGTCCATTATGTGACCCCTGCATTCCCTTCACATGTCTCCCGATATCCTTACCCCTGTACCCAGGTGCAGTAAACATTTCGGCATAATCATTATCTAATTCATTTTTAAGTTCAAAAAGTCCATATACATGTTCTCTCACTTCTTCATCCCTCTCTCTACAGCGTGCTAACGCATTCAAATCCAACAATCGATGCGGTGGTAATTTCCCAATTAACTGTTTCCATCTCTCCACCAAATATTCACCCATGCATTCCAACACTACCTGTCTTTCGTTGCTTCTTCGGAAGTCATACATCGAAGCCAATCCTGCCGTCCCATCATTCCCATCTATATACATTTCTGCCTATTGCTGCAATTCCACCTTCCTTTCTTTGCTGATTGCACTGCGAGTTACCCTCGTGCATCTACTTTGTTCAGTCCCGCCTCTCACCCCCGTGGTTTCAATTTCACCCCCGGGAGGGACGGACGGTACCAAGTCTGTATCTAAGGTGGGAGGTGCGGATGAGACAATAGAAGCAGAGAGTGTCTGCTGTGGGCCTGGTTGGCTAAT
Organism: Ambystoma mexicanum; assembly: GCF_040938575.1. NCBI lineage: Eukaryota > Metazoa > Chordata > Amphibia > Caudata > Ambystomatidae > Ambystoma > Ambystoma mexicanum. The sequence continues at coordinate 1,125,795,989 of NC_090921.1, forward strand.
AGGAAGTGTTACATGTGCGGTCTGTGGCTGTGGGAGGGCTTGAGACGCGGGAGGGAGAGTTTGAACTCTGGGCGGGGTTTGGGCAATAGTTACTGACGTGTTTGGCCTCGCTTCTGATCTTGGGCCTTGTTTTGTATGGATCAATATGTTTTCTATCAATTCATCTGCTATGTGCAATTCTCGTTGTGGGTATATTTTTTCTATATTCAACAGGTCACGTCTACCTGACCTCCTTAGACTCTCAGTCCACTCCTCCTCTTCCTTTTCTTCCGCTACTTCACCTTTCGATATATGCCTGGGCGCATGCTTCGCTCTACTTCTAAATCGGAGCATTGCTTCCCTTCTCCAGTCCTTAACGATATCAAATGCTGCAGGACGCGCTTTCTTTCTTATCAACACCATTTCCAAGTTATCTGTTCTCGCTATCTCAAAACTACCATTAATCGGCCACTGATGGTCTTGTTGCTTTCTGGTTTGCCTATGCCAAGTCTCACAGAATATTATTTCACCCACTCCATACTTCACATACATCTCATATGCCGGCGTTCCCCCAGGTGGTGCAATTTGGCCATCTTCCAAAGATTGTCTACCACAGCGGAAAAACCCTGCTAGGGTGGACAATACCCCAGGCATGTTTCAACCTTCCCCCTGGTTAATCAACCTTACCTAGGGCGTTTGATTTTGCAAAGTCAACTCTCAACCAATATCAGGATTACTTTGAATCGGGGAATGACTCACCTGATAAATAAATTTGTCCTTCCAGACACAAGTCGTCTGTATACTGACGCAACCAATGATGTTGTGTCTGCATTTCTTGGCTTCCGCCTCGTTTCGGGACCCTCGCCTCCTTGTTCTCTAGCCGGGTATGTCGAACAGGGATCAAATGTGTGCAGATCTGCAAAGGAATCTCTCATCACTTCTACAGGGCGCCCCGAACACCTCTTGATCCTGGCTCGATCGTCACGTCCTCGCCGTTCTCCGCCTTGACTCAATTACAACGTATGCGATGGAACAAGTGGGGGAGGGTCCCTATTCGGGCGCCATCTTGAAAGGGGCCCCTAGGGGTCCCTTACGTCTACGGAAACAAGTCAAGTCACCATACACGATAGATGCGCCAGACACGAGGTTGTATTCCCAAAGCTAGGGTTTATTGCAAAGCAAATAGTCTCAGTTGGCCAACTCGGTCTCACACCCCGCGACGTGTATCTCTAGACCTCGAGGGACGCAAGAGAGTGAATTATGTACATCAGTTACATATATACAAAATGCATATCATACATTCAGCTATGACATATTTAACACCCCCCTTTATTGGGCTTCTTTGAACTCGGTGTGATGATGGACACTTCCAACAATTATGACACCTTCAAATATCTTTTCTAGTAACAATATGCAATGTGCAAGTGCGGAGGCACCTTTTAGTTGTTGAACAGAACACAGTGCTTCTGTTCTTGGAAGCGAGCTACATACGGGCGAAGAGTCACATTCCAGACCTTGCTATCTATGAGGTGCTATTCGTGTCCTGGGAGCCGACACGCTCTACAGGGCTCAGAAAAGGGTGGCCATAAGAAGAGCATAATTCAAACTTTTAGCTGCTTTATTCTAACATATTCTAACATATAACGAGACTGGCTGGCAGCTGTGAAATGATTAAATGCCCTGCAGCTCTGCTTCAAGGCTCCATTTGGGAGGGAGCCGGGCATTCCTTAATGGCGCTGCCTACGTTGTGCTTCAACGAACTCTTGTTAGCCTCGCAGCCCTGCGGCCTTGTCCGTTCACGTTCAGACAACAATGTTTAACAGTCGAGCAGTGTAAGCAGAAAATGTGCTGCAAAGCAATAAGAATAGAAAACAATGAGCAATTGTTAGAAAACAAAATGGTGATCCTTGTTACATCAAAATGGTCGTTCATTGGTAAACTCAGAAACCTATTTGTCTATCATATCGTGTATGAGACGGTTGGCCCACGGCCACCAAAATACGTTTGCCGTCCATCATGAGAGGTATCCATTGTAAAAGCCATTGTAAAAGCCATTCCCCTTTCCCATTTGAGCCCCCAGAGGGCTCAATGGGAAGAGGAAAGGCACCAATAACGGTACCGCAAATTGCAGTACCGTTACGCCTCTGATTTCTCCAGGCGTTAAGGAAAGGACCCGCTAAGGGAACTCGCAATAGGGCACAAAGGGATTACCGGCACCGCTGTCCTTACCGGTAATCTCTTTGCTCCAACCTCGGAATGAGGGCCATAATGTGCCCGTTGTTACTCCATCCCCATTCCCATTGAGCCCTATGGGGGCTCAAATGGGAATGGGGAATGGTTCCTGCAAGGAGGATTTACCGTATCCTCCTATATCGGAGTAACCCGGTAAGTCCCCATTGCAGGAACCCGGTAAAAGAGCCTGGTTTGGAGGCAGCCATGGAGCAAATAGCTCCATGGCTGCCTCCAAACTCGTAATGAGGCCCTTAATATTGCTGGAGGAGCAAAGACCTCAAGGACTTGGGAAAGCTTTGTTGTTGGACATGTTTGGATCGTCTGAGCACGCTAGTTCCAGAGACTAAGGGCAAGAAGAAAGAAAGCAGTCCTTCCACATCTAGCAAGCAAGAGTTTGGTAGAGTAGAACAGGTAAGCATCAGTCAAAAACAGAACAGTACCTATCTAAAGTCTGCGTGCCACTATTGGGCCTTAGGAGGCATTACAGCAAGCAGGCCAGTGGGACAGCGAGACTTATAAAAACTAAAAACCTATACTGCAAGGAAAGGACAATTTACATTTACATATATGTCTAAGCCGTTCCCTCTGCACACTTATGATTGTTTTTTACGATGTAGATTTTGTGCACAGAAATGCAGGTGGTCCTTAGTTAACGAGCACAATTCCTTCTCTTTGCAGTGCATTTTTGTGTGTGTGATGCTTTTACTGTTTTGGTGTCTGGCCTAGGGCCCTCTTCTGCGCTTTTCATTGAAGATGGGGTCCCCTCCTCCACCTGGTGAACCACCCCTGGCACGTTCCTCCCCTACTGAAAGGGGGTGGTTAGGGTCCTTTAATGCAGTCTCAGATCTGTAAGAGCTGTCCATGTTTTCAGAGGTGACCTTTTGAGAGAGGCGCTTTTGGCTGTGTGTCAAGTCTCGAGCCTCAGTAGTGCAGGATGGCAATGAGACATTTGAGTTGCTGGCGATTTACGATTCTTATATGTGTTAGTCTTTAGCAATTTAGTTTGCTGTATTCTCTTTCCATATTGTGCAATAGAAAGATTACAGCGACACAACAAACCAGAGGTATCTGCTTATTTTCACATTGGGAGTCCATGTATGACTATCGGATGAACATGAAAGTTACTGTGCTTTTCCTTGGGGGATTCAGTACCCTGTCAGATATTCACCATGTACATGGCCGTATTCCTGAAACCATATTGATTAGAATTAGAGTACTCTTCTTGAGTTCAAGTTTCAAAGCTTTGCCTCCTCCCTGGAGCAAAGTATCTCCATTGTCTCAGTTGAGTGGGACTTCCTGGCAGAAGAGACCAGGAAGCTCCTTCAGCTGCATGGATGGGTGGATCTAACCAAAGGAGCAATGCACATTTCCTCCAATCAAGGAACCCTGCACTCTGTGATGCAGAGGAATCTCAAAGCTACCAAACTCATTTCATTTTGCCAAAGTCTAATCAGTGACCTGTGTCATGGTTGGCGTATAGCAATATCTACCACTCTATGGACTTGAGTGTAGTTGTGGGTGCCCAAACGGCAATACCATTCAGTGCCTCAGCTGTACCGGGAAATGCCTGGGCAAAACAGATAGACCCACATATGTTCTGCCAACAGACAACCCATGCATCTCAGCATTAAGGGCAGCATTGCATATGTGGAAACCCTGTAGACTTGCAGCAGCATTCCATGTGATGCTGCATGTATGTGCCTATGGCAGTGGTGCGGTTTGGCATATTGCGCTTGGGTTTCTTCTGCTAGCAAAAAGCAGGCACCTTGCATTTAACTCAATGGTAGAGGGGAATCTTGATGGTTTACAATGGTGGTCGCCAGTGAATGTCTCCACTGTGGGCTTGCGATCGGCGAGGCAGAGATTTCATTGGGTGTCAGAGTAGGGATGCGGTAAAAGGCCCGATGCATGCTGAGACTCCCCGTTCACTCTTCATAATGTGCACAGCAGGAAAGAAATGCCCAACTGATGGATGTAGTCTCAGTTCAACTCTAACCTAACCCACATATGGTGCACAGCATCCAATCCTTGAGACTTTACCTGAGTTTCTGTAGCTGGTCCTGGAGGCCTCACCTAGTCTTTAACTGTGTCTAGTTCCAGAACCCATATGTGGGGTTTAGCAATCTATCCTGAAAGCCTCATCTGAAGTTATCCCACTTACAACCACTTTCATTTCTTGCAGAACTACTTGCAGTGACTCCAACAAAAAATTCAGAAATGCACTACATAACACAGTTTTGCATTACATGACATCACATACTGCACCATACATGGTCAGGCTTTAGCCAGTGACACTGTCTCCCTGAATTGTGTGTTGATGCACTCTATAGGGTCAGGCTTTGGACAGCCCCCTAAATTGAATGTAATGCACCTTACAGGGTGATTCAAGCACCAAATAACAATCAACTACACGAAATGTGCTATGTAATGGAGGAATCTCTCCTGCTTGTGCTACGCCTTGCCTTCCCGCTCGTGCAAAAAAGATGAAGTGAACATTGAAACCCACGTAATGCAGAGCAGCCCACGTTATGAAGTGTAGGCAGGGAGTTGCTATGGTTAGTATCTTGGATGGGAACTAGCATGCTTGAATTTGGTTTATGGAACATCATCCCATCTTGGACAGCAAAGTCCCCAGCACCCACAGAACAATAAAAAATCCTGCCATCTGTAGTAGGACTTGCCGACTCAGCATCGCTCCAAGCGTCGGTGTGTCAACCTAACCACCTGTGTCCCAGCAAGAAAAATCAAGTGAAGCACTTGACCCAGACAAGCAACCAGTGATGGAGGCAGCTTTTGGTGCCAGGTGCAGACTTCTCGTGAGGGGAACTAGGATTCTAAATGATTGAGCAAGTCGATGTTGATCACTGATTATGAACAACAAGTATTGGGGTATACAAGATTCAACTATTAAGACATTTTTGTCCTGAAGATGGCCCTTATATCTATATCAACAAGGACACTAGGGATAGTGTCTAATGTAAAATGAGGCCGAAACATGTCGACTATCTGAAAAACCTACAATAATAAGAGTCTGGTTTTCTTGACATACATTTTTTGTTTATGGATTACAAGTGTTGTGATTCTCATCCCCATGAAATTTGTTTTTCTTTGTTTATTTGTATTTTGTGGTTATTTGTGATAAGATTATTAGATTTGCAAACTATGACAACAATGAAATTATCTTTTCTAGTTTGTCTAGTTTGTCAATTGTTTTACACATTATGACATTTAATAAATTATTTTTGAAATTAGTTTGATGTTTGGTCCCACTATCTAATTGTGTTGGTTCATTGAGGTTATGTTAATTTGACTTTTGCATGAAAGCATCACCAATCAAGTTTCCATTGGCGTAAATTGTTTTTCTCATGTTGTGTATATGTGCTTTGACACATTTTTCCCTTTTGAGTATTGATCCCCCGTAATCACAAAAGAGGGAAAATACCTGATTTAGGTAACACTGATCAAGCGTTGGACAGCAGAGCTATTTCTCTAAAAACACACACTGCAATGTACATGGTCAGGCCTTAGATAGTAGACCTATTCCTGTAAATCACGGGTACTGGAGTCCCAGAAGGGCCTGCGTGTTACAAAAATACAGAAAGTAACCGGGCAAACAAAGGAAGCCCTCTTGACCAAAACATGTCTCTTCTCCCTGTAACTTTTGGAACTATCTCCAAAACTACTCAATCATCATGTACTGCCACCCATCTCAGAAATCTTACCAAACTGTGTGAAAGTGTAACTTTTTAGGCACAAATTAGTCAACCGCCCCTTGCTCCAGAAAATCAGCCCCTCTCCCTCTTCCTCTTTTTTATGTAGAGCAAATAACTCTTAATGGGTTTGACAGTAACCCCCTGTCTGCAAGAGACCCCCTGTGGGGACAGGTCACACCATGCTAAGGTGATAATAGCAGACAGTCCCCCAATATCTGGAATGAGGTGAACACTGCATACCTGCCTTTGTAATGGGTTCATTATTAATACAAAGGTAGAGGCCAGATACAGTGGACGTTCCAGGTATCTGTGTTATTAGACTCCCCAGCCTATTCCCAACCTGCCCAGAAGCCCTTTTTTTCACTGCCGGCATACTTGTCTTCACCGTTCTACAGCCTCTGCACCCAGCCTAGGCCCAGGAATGATGGGCCCAGTGTGGTGGGGCACTTTAAGGAATCATCACTCAACTTTTTATCTTTACTGCTCCTCATTTATTTCAGATGGACCCCCTGCAATGTTCCAGGATCATTCTAAAACCAGAATTATGGAGCAGCTCAAAACAAGAGGTGTTTGGGGGGCGAGGGAATTTTCTTTTGGTCTATATCTGTGTGTACTGTGCGAGTGGGGTTGGAGGCTAGTGGGAGACTTTGGGTTAGACCCCTGAGAGAAATGACCAGGGATTCTGGCCCCTGCCTAGATCACCTGACAAATGCCTAACAGATGCTGTTTGCTGTCCAGAAGTGGTTTGTGCTGATGGGTGAAAGTCCCAGGTGTCCACTGAGCACAGCACATGGGCAAGTTACAGTGAGGTCCGAAGTCGCTCCCAGCCTGACAACCAACATAGCCTGGGGTCCTGCTATCGCAAGCAGTCCTTTCATTGAACAAACAATTCTTGCTTCCCATAACCTCTAGCATGAAGCTTGTGGTGATGAGTGGAGTCTCACATCGCCCCTTCCATCGTCTGCCGATTCCCAGCTCCTTGTTGCACGTGCATGTATTTTGGAGAAAGAGATACCTACATCAGGACAAAGAGAGAGAGAGAGAGAGAGAGAGAGAGAGAGAGAGAGAGAGAGAGAGAGAGAGATAAATGGGCCTGTCTACAAGAGGCCTGTGGGGAGTTCAGAGTGGGCACCAAGTTGTTCTGCTTTGTAAGGTCTATTCCCCTTTTCCACCTGACTCCCCGACTCCCCAAAGATCTCATAGCATCTCACGCTGCACCCGCTAAGCCTCCACAGGCAGCCATTATAGGCCTAGACATTAGCACATCATCTCCAGCCAAGCTATTATGAAGCTCTCGTACCAGGCCTAAAGTACTCTAGTCTAACAGATCTCGAACTCCCCCCTTCAGATAACATTCTCTCAACTGTCTATGCCAAACCCATAGAAAGGAGAGCGCCATTCAACACCCCAGTACATCTGGCCCCCACCCATCGATGCACAGGTCTTCCATCTGCCTCGCCCTCTATCCCACTAACCACACCCTCCCTCTTTTCTCCCAGAGCCAGTGAGGCCAGCAAACAGCAGAAGGGTGCTTCAGAGGAGAACATTACATCACGAGAGTCCATTCTCCTCATAAGGCACATTCTTGGCTGGTGGAGGAATGTGTCTTTCTATGGGCCTAGCGGCGAGGTTTGTATTTGCACATTAAGTCATTCTCCTTTGGGTAAGTCTAGGTTCTGGGGTAGGAAGTTATTCTCTGTGATGCTGCAGAGAATGGCTGTCTTTTCCTGCCCATGGCCTTTCTTCTGTATGTGGGTAGAGGGTGGCGTGCCTTGTACTTGTAGTCATTCTCGGCCGATAAAGCACTGTGTTTTAGGATGGAAAGTTATTTTCCATTGTTCTAGCTGGGTGGGTCCCTTGTTATCACGAGCCAATCCTTCACCTGGGCTTTTCTACAGTTGACCTCTGTGTGGAGGTGTTTTGCTCTGGGATGCGAGAACATTCTTTCTTTTTTGTGAAACAGGCAGTTTTCCGTCTAGGGTCTGGGGGCTTGCTGAAGGTAGGAGTCCTGGCACATTGCCATGGCACCTTGTTTGATCTTTAACAAATCGTGTTCTCCCTCATGCTTCCTTTAATCATGGGTTAATTGGGAGAACTTAGAGAACCTAGTAATTGTGTTCTTTCACTATTGTGAGTGGTACTTGTGTGTCGCTTCTTTGCAGGGTGAGGCATATGCCAGGCTCCTCTCGTTGACCATATGGCCTTCGTTTTGAAGAGGCACTGTTTCCTGTGCTAAGTGTTAAACGGAACCCTCTCTTCTTTGGAGGTCTGGTCTGTGATATGAAAATACTTCTTATTCTTTCCACTGTGGTGGGCTGCTTGTTTGTTCCAAACATGTTCCCTTCTCTCTGTAGGTGTGTGCAGTGTTATAGAAGGATTCTCCTCTCCCAGTGGAGGGAGAGAGACACTCTGTACTCTACTAACCAGAGACATTCTGGGGGAAGTGTTGGCGGCGTTTCGGTTCAGTGATATGAAAGTGCTATGCAATCGATGGGTTCTATTCCGATATTATTTGGCTATTCTCTCCTGTGTGCTGTGGAAGCTTTCTCTCTTCTCGCGGGGGCTGTTCTGTGATCCGAATGTTAAAGCTCCGCAACGTTCTGCTCTGCTTTGGAACAGGAAAGTGTTCACTGGGGTGCGCCTGTGTGGAGGGGCGGGGGGGGGGGGGGGTGCGGGGAGGAGGAGCTGGTTTTCTAATGTGTGGGTATTTAGCGCCTTTTCCTTTGTGCATATGTGGGTGGGTGGGTGTGCGTGCTCTGCTTCGTCTTTTGACAGCAATCCATCACTCACTCCTCCTGTGGGATCCTACTGTCTTGGCTGAGACACTGTGTGGAGGTATCGTGTTCTGTGGGCGGGGTGGGGGTGGGACTCTTCTATAGGAAGGAGTCATGCTCTGTAGATGGGTACATTCTTTGAAAACAATGTGTTCTCTGGGCTACAATGGTTATTATCTGTCATATTAAGATGCTCTCCCTTCCTTGGGCTATGAAAGAAATAGACAGTGTTTCTGTGGGCGGTCGACAATTGTGCTGTGTTGGTACGTACCTGCTGATTCTGTGGTGAGCGGTGATCTGCAGCCTGCCCTTTGATTGGAAGGTTTCCTTCCCACCTATGAAACAGTATCAGTGTGTACTCACATTTCTTTGGAGCCAGGGATATGAGTGCCTTCCTCTTCTTTTGAGGCAGAGGGAGGTACTGGGGTGACAAAATGACTACCGCTCTGCAGGAGTACAGGGGTGAATAGTGGCTAAATCGCCTACTTAGCACCACACTACCACTAAACCTCCTCATCACAATGTTGAAATGGGAAAAGCCTGACAGGTAAACCTCCTTTGCCTATCCTGCTAACATGGGCCGAAGGCAGGCTTTGTCTGCAGCAGTGGTGTGAGCTGATACAATTGCAAGACAAACAACACAAGTATGGTGTTACCAAAACAAAATAATATCCAACCAGTGTTCTATAAAAACAGGATCTTTAATCAAAACAACTAATACAATCAACTAATTAAAACACTAAAGACCCACCCTTGTAAGAGGAACTCGGAGAATGCAGACTCTTGATAAGAAAAGGCGCATACACAGGGCTGTTCAGGTAAAAGGTTTTCAGTGGCAGTAGCAATATTGAAGAATATGTCATAAAAAGGCAAGAAGGGGGGCTTTACAATCATTGTATTCCTTTAAGGTAGACTATGAGGAAAGGGCCCCTTCAAATACCTTTTGTGTCTTGTATTAGGGGCATAACAGTGTTGAGCTGGGCGTCTAGGAGCTTTGCAGCAATCGAGCCAATGTAGAGACGATCGAGTCATGCAGATTAAATGGTAATTTGCCATTGAGTTGGTTTGAAACTCAGGCTTCTGTTGGATTCACCAGGTGTTTGAGATGGTCCAGCTGATGCTTTCCATTGGTTCAATTTGGTCCTCGGGTTGGTGGTGAAATAATGCTTCTGCAGAATCGAGACAGCATTCATATCGGAGTCTTCCAGGAGGTTGAGTTGATGTTCGAGTCAATTGATTCCATGAAGTTGAGCCGGTGATCAGGTTGAATAATGCAATGCACTTCAGTGGGACAGGCTTCAGTCTGTATGTTCCGGAGAGCAGAAGCAGCACTACAGGTCCTGTAGTGGCTGAAAGTGAGTTGGACACAGACAAGTTGGTAAAACAGGGTTCGAGCTGCTTATAAACTACTTGGTTGCTGGAAGGCACAATTCAGGGTCTCCAGAAAGAAAGCAAGTCCTTTGTTCTACACTTCTAGTCAATGAAGATTTCTGACAACTGCAGGGAGTCTGCCTCCTCCATTGAAAAGGATCTTTGTTCCAGTGCATTGACAGCATAGAGGCCTTGGCCCAAAAGCACTGTCAGCCCCAATGTTCCCTGTGGTTGGTGAGCGGGAAGATTGCTCCTCTGCCCTGGCTACTTCTGACTACAAAGTAACTCCAGTGATCAGCATCCTAGTGTGAGTGTGGCTTTCTTATGTCAGGACCGCCTTTGAAGGTTCGGTTCCCAGACGACTTCCCAGGGGGGGGGGGGGGGTTCCTGTTCCCTGAAGGAAGCCGTTGGTCTTTCTCGGGGCGTTAATAATTGAGCTTCCTGGGCATTGACCAACCTGGCAGTTGTCGAGACAGACAGGCCAGATGTCTAATACACATCAGTCCTGTCAAAGTGGGAGTACTACGTACCAAGCAGAAACTAGCATGATATCCAAACGCTAAGGCTGTAAACTTGTGTGACCTCAATAGTTTTAATCCATAATCTGACATGGCTTCTGTTTACAATTTAACCGGGATAGAGAATTATTGTTTTGAATCAGAGGTGCAGGTGTATTCCATCAGCTGTTGGGAATGTGCAATGACCTTTGAACATATCCCGCTGCCATTGTAGTTGTGGGAGGTGTCAGGAGAGTGGTTACAGCAAAGGTCCATGAGCGCATTATGCTTTTAGCCTGGAGCATTATGAAAGGGTTTCTGGTTAGCCGACCTCCCTTTCAGAAACAGAAAATAACATAATTGTATTCCTAAAATTCAAAAATGTTTAGTCTATCTTACCTTTATGAGATGGCAAACTGTGCTAGCAATGCCCAACTTATCGTGTTTGTCTATTGGTCTTTGAGCTTTCGTACAGCTTTGGGTTTGAGTGTGAACAACCATGTGGCATGCACCTTATTGCCCACCCGGCTGTGAAATTTGAAAACGGGCAGGAAAGGAAATGTCTCCTTAATCACACGCACTATCAACATTTAAACACTCTCTGAAAAGCATATTTATTTATTTATTTGCATTTTATTGGGCATTTGTAAGGCGCTTATTCATCAAGAAATTGTGTTGCGAACTGCCAGCCGGGCAAAGGGAAGGGAACAAGGGAACAGCAAGACAATGGAGTATGATAACAGCGATGAGCAAAAATACAATAGCGGTCGTACAAGGCCTTGTGAACTTTCAGAGCATGCAAGTGCAGAGAGAGAGAAGGGATAGGGGAGGAGGTAAGTGCTATAGGTTCAACAGAAGGGGGAAGTGCCAGAGAGACCGGTTGCAAGGGCAACAGGTAAGTGCCAGGCAGTGACCACTTGGTGGAAGAGGGGTCACCAGCCAATACAATCAGTGCAGACCTGTGAAACATCCCAGGCCAGTTGGTGCCGGATGGTTAGTGCAGAGGGAGGGTAGATGCTGCGGTCTATTGGACAGAGGCCAGGACCCAGAAGGACCCATAAGAGCCCAGGCCACCAATCACAGTGACTGTGGGGGTTTAGCACGGGAGGGAGAGAGGGAAGGGGGAGAAGAGGAGAGTCTTGAGGTGTTTGCGGAACTTGAGTAGATCCAGCTCAAGACAGAGAGAAAGGGGGAGGCTGTTCCGGAGGAGGGAGGCAGCTGAGCACATAGAACAGCCACCCACCCTCTGCTTAGAGAAGCACTTGACAAACCGAGAGTTGGAGCTAGAGGATCAGAGGGATCTGGAAGGAGAGTATTTGGTGAGAGCAAGTTGCAGATAGCATGGTCCCCAGTCCCAGACAGCCTTATATATGATGCAGAGGGATTTAAATGTGATCCTTGGAACAACCGTGAGCCAGTGGAGAGATTTTAGGGATGGAGAAATATGGTTCCTGGGCTTGAGGCCAAGGATTAGTCTTGAGCCCTATTCTGGATTAGCCGGAGGGGGTGGAGTGAAGAAGAAGGTAGATTGAGGAAGAGGCTGTTACAGTAGTCCAGCATGGAGGGTACCAGAGCTCTGGAAACAGTGAGCTTCTGGGAAAAGGGAGGATGCCTCTGAGTGGGTCGAGTTGGAGATGGGCGTTCTTGTCAAGGTCCAAGATGTGAGGAATGAAAGAGAGAGAGAGGTATCGAAGATAACTCCCAGGTTTCTGGTTTCAGAGGAAGGGGATGGGGGAGAGCCCATAGAGGGTGGGCAGAGTGAACGGAGAAAAGAAGGAACAGGTGTCCCGATAGGAAGAATCTCAGTGTTGCTGGCATTGAGACAGAGATCATTGGAGGAGCACCAAGACTGGATGGCAGACTCACAATCAGGAATGAAAAAGGAAGTCAGAAGAGATGCAGTGGGAAGTATGATGAAGAGTTGGGTGTCATCTGCCTAAAACTGGAAGTGCAGGGAGAAAATGCAGATAAGGTGAGCAAGATCAGAGCGATAGATGTTAAAGAGCCAAGGCAAAAGGATAGAGCCATGGGGAATGCCACATGTGAACATAGAAGTGGGTGAGGAGAAAGATCCCAGGATAACCTGGGAGAGACGGTCAGTGAGGAAGGAGGTCAGCCAGTCCAGTGCCCACTACGACATACCAAGCATATCATGGAGCGCTATATGGAGTGGTTGACCATGTCAAAAGCAGATACAACCAATTCTTCACGGGTGTTCAGGAGAGCAATTTCCGTGCCTCTGGATGCTCTGAATCGAGATTGGTGGTTGTGCAGGCAACCATCAAGCAGCTCAGTATGCTGGGTCAGTTGAGGGAAGACCAATACTCCAGAAGCTTCCCAAGGAAGGGAGTGATAGAGATGGGGTGGTAGTTAGCTGGACAAGAAGGGTCAGCTGAAGGCTTTTTCAGGAGGGGGCGCACAAGGGAGTGCTTGAGGAAAGAGAGGAAACACCCAGTGGCAAGAGAGTGATTACAGAAATCAGCGAGTGCAGGGGCATGGGAGCCAATATTTTGCTTAATAGTTCTGGAGGAACAGGGGGAGACCTGTTTGGAAGAGACCTTCATAGAGCAGACAACTCCAGTGACCTCATCTGGTGTGATGGAAGAGAAGGCGGAAAGAGTGGATGAGAGAGGAGGCGGGGCCGAGGTTGGAATGAGAGAGGGGGAGATAGAGAACTCAGGACGTCCTGAGTTTTAGCAGTGAAGTGGGTGGCCAGTGCGGTGCAGAGGGCCTGGGAGGGAAGAGGTGAGGTAGAGACTGCAGATGGATTGGCTATTTCCTTGCACATTTTAAAGAATTCAGCCGTGTTATTAGAAGCTCCAGAGATGTGGGCATGGATGTGAGCCCTCTTCTTGGAGTGAATGGAGAGATGATATTGCCTTTGGAGAAGGTGACAATCCAGTTTATCAGAGCATGAGCTTGTGGTCTGCCACTTCTGTTTACTAGCTCTGCACTTATTTCAGGGCTGCTAGATCAGAATCGTACCAAGTGTTACACTTGGTGACAGGTTTCAGATAGATCCTCATGAAGGGCAAAAGAATATCGAGAGTGTTAGTGATAGCAAGATGGAGATTGTTAGAGCAGAGTCAATAGTTGAGTTGGTCGTGGGAGGAGGGAGGAGAAGGTGGAAGTGAATGCAGCAGCAGAGACCCGTTTCATCAAACGGATGTCCGCAAACAAGGCTTGAAGAGCTGGGGGACGTTCGGTCAGAGGGCCGAGAGGTCCCAGGTTGGAGAAGAGGAGAGAGTGGTCAGACCAGGAGAGAGGGTGGAGAGAGGGTTAGAGAGCATGTATGAAGGCATCAAGAGTCTGTCCAACCAGAGAGGAGAATAGAGAGGTGCAGAGGTCATGGAAGAGAGTGGAGGCCATGATCGAAGAATCAAGGTGGATGTTAAAGTCACCCAGAAGAAGGAGTTTAGAGGTGGAAGTCAGGAGAGAGGAGGAGAAAATGCCCCATTCTGAAAGGAAAGAGGAGATAGGGTCCGGGGGCCATTAAATAGTGGCAATGGTCAGAGAGGAAGAAGGTGAGATATGAAGCTTGCAGACCAAGCTTTTAAAGGAGGAATAGGGCTGGGTCGGTATGAGGGAAGAGGGGACCAACTCAGGAAAATCAAGGCTACTCCACCGCCAGCATGGTTGGGACGAGGCTTTGAGATGATCTTGTAGCAATCAGGTAGAAGGGACTCAAAAGCAATGACTGAGCTGGCATTGAACCAGGTCTCGATAAGAGTGAGGACGTCGAGATCAAGCCCTTCAAGGAGGAGGCAGATGTCGGAAGAATGTTTGATAGCGGAATGAGCATTAAGTGTGGCTAAGTGAAGCTGGTCTCCTCCCTTGAAGGTTTTGTGAGGTGGGGTACAGTGGGGTGGTACACTTATCGGAGGTGGTGAAGGAGGGACGAAGGAGGGATAGCAGGAGTGGGAAGGACGTTTATGCATTAATGAGAGATGGCAGGTACCAGACAAAGAGGAGGAGATTGGGTTGAAGACCCTGAGCCATGATAGTGCCATTGTGATAGACATTAATGATGCTCCTCTGGGATGAGAAGCCCGCCAAGAGAACTTCCCCTTTAGTGCCACCATTAATGGATGAGGAAGAGAAAGGGGGGAGAGTGGAGATCAGATGTAGATTCCAAAGGTCTGGAGAGGGGATATGAAACAGGATATCAGTGACAATATTTCTGGAAGTAGCGATGACATAGGTGTCTGTGATAGGTAAGCCAGGATTAGAGGAAAGGAGATCTTTCTTTAACTTTTTTCTTCCAGACTTTGTGAGAGAGGGAGGTTAAGTAATAGAATAGAAGTTAGGGTAAATAGGAGAGATGGAGAGAGCCATGGAGGTGGTAGAGGTAGAGAGAGCCATGGAGGTGGTAGAGAGGAGAGTAAAGGGATAGTTGGAGATAGAGCACAGGCAGGAGTGACTCGCCCGTTGGCCCAGTAGCTGAAAGTAACACATAATTGAAAAAGCACAGCTAAATTTGAATTTGTCAAAGAGCACTAAAAAATCCCAAGATGGAGGATGCAGCAATGTAAAAGGCACACCTAGATTTGAATTTGCCAAAGAGCATTTTATAAAAGCACAAACCGGAGATTGCAGCATTTTTAAAATCACACCAAGATTTGAATTTAACAAAGAGCACTAAGACTGTTGCTGGATAGGATTCAATAGCAATAAAGACAATGAAGTCCGATCTCTTAGCTTCTCAAACCATTTCAGAATTTGAACCAATGAAAACTCCTTGACAGATGATGACTGTAAAAAGGATTGAACAACAATGATACACAGAGAAGTGTATCCAATGTCAAAAGAATACACTAATCAACGTGATAGAGAGATCCTGTTTCTATACAATATGTGCATGGTGAAAAAGGCTGCCTGTTTATCTGGGGCTGTCCTTCCCCCTTGGTTTAAATTGCCTGTAAGGGACCTGTTCCATATGATGGAATTACATGTCGGCTGCTTGTAAAGTTCTTGCACTGCCTGTGCTGTTATGGCACTGAAGATTAGGAGGGGGAGTAATGCAACACAATTCTAGCACTGTCTCAATGCTTGAAGATAATACTGAGAGAGATAGAGATACAGAGAGAGAGATAGAGATAGAGAGAGAGAATATGGAGAGATGTCCAGGTAAGCAGATCAGAGAAGCATTTCCCATATATTCTACATATTCTCCACAGACAGACCAGTTCCGACTCCTTACTCAATCTTTCTACCTAGTGCTTTAAGTGGCATGAGAAATCGAGGGGTGGTCTTTAATGAGGTTGTGTGGTCCAAATGATGGGCATGGCCTGACATTTGCTGAGCATCTTGTGCAAGTAGTGGAACAAGCTGAAAGAATATGCATTTAATTAACCACCATTAGTGTGTCACTTGCAGTTTTATGCAGCCTCCAAAGGGGAGACTGCATACAACTGCATGCTGTCGGGGCAATGACACACTAATGGTGGTCATTTAAATGCACATTAAATGTAATCACTCACCACTCACAACAGCAAGAAAATACATGTTTTATTTCTTTTTTCTGTGCTGAAGATCCAAGCCTGAACCCTGCCGGTGACTAGACAGTGTCACATCACACTTTGCTGTTCACTAGTTGGTGGATTTATTTTGTTTAATTCAATAGACTGCTTGCCAAATAAAGCCTGTGTTGGAGTGGTCAGGAAAGGTCCCCCAAGTTAAAGGGGTTTATGTTGCGTGCAACATTTTTGTGACTGGGGGTGCAGCAAAGTTAGCGTGAGGTTGCAATTTTATATATGTATCCAGTGTAGTTAAATGTGAATGGGATGTGTTACTTTAAGTGTTACCTTATGTTCAAATGTATACATATTAGATTTGCATGTGTGTAGCAAGATAAATGTCAAAATCTCCAAATTAAATATAAACACGATCCAGATATGCTGTGCTATGAAATGCCTAAAAGCTGGGCAGCACAGAGTTTCATAATACGCATGCATGGAGGGGAACTTGTCATGGAGAATCCACTGCGATGAAAACATGATAGTTATTAAACGTGGATGCACACTGACATACATACACAGGTAATTATACATTTACATGTACTGGGCTTTTTTATAAATGGATTAAACTCAGTTGTCATGCTTTCGCAGAATGAATTTTAAAATGCTTGGAGAAACTGATTTTGCAGAGTTTCAGAGGCCAGAGGAAGGGTAAATGAGTAACTGCAACCTTAGCAGATGGTCAGCTCAGCTAACAAACCAACCAGGGTTTTTATAGCCTGGTCGTATCACAAAGGCAGATCTTATCTTTTTTAAGTGCATGGGGGCTTGCAGAGGGATCTGATCATTTGCTTTTGACCAACAATAAATGTGGAGTGAATGAAGTCTGAGGCCGATGACCGATACTCCCTGTGTTTTGATTATTTTCAGGATGTGCCATGCATGCTGAATTGGTAGTCGTTAGTTTAGAAGTTTCCAATGATGCCAGTAAGCAGCTGTGGGTGAGAGGGTTATCGACAGTTCCAAGGGAACCTGTTTATTCTGCTCTCTCTCATGTCATTTGAAGTATCTGTACATACCATGTGCAAATTATATTTAGGATTAGAGCGCTAACATCAGTCTACAATGTGTCGAACACAGACATATCAAAGGACATCAAGTATATAACAAAAAGTTACAAAGATTGGGTGAAATTCCATAGACACAAATTACATCAAGCTGATGCGGAACAAATAACCAAAACCCTTGTTACCAACAACAGCAGGAATTTTTGGACACTAATACGTGATGCAGATAAAACATTGGATAACCAAACCCTAAACAACATTAATCAAGACACCTGGGAGAAGCACTTCACAAATGTTTTCCGGTCAGCAGTTAGCCACCAGGCGAAAGAACAGCAGCAGAAGGGTCCTAAGTGGATCAATCTAGAAAAAGAAGAAGACATTCTCGACGCCATCAAGAAACTAAAAAACTCGAGAGCCCCTGGCCCAGATGGCATTTCTAATGCAGAACTGAAAAGCCATCCTGAAGAATGGGCTAGGCTGATGAGCGCGATCTTCCGGCGGTGCACTGAAACACAATCTATTCCACAATCATGGACCAAAGCCATAATCATTCCGATTTACAAAAAAGGCAATCTAACAGATCCTGAGAACTTTCGACCGATTGCCTTACTTGATGTAATGGGTAAGGTATATGCCTCACTACTCATGATCAAATTCCAAACTTGGGCAGCTGGAGCTAAATGTAATGACCCCTATCAGGCGGGTTTTAAAAAAAATGCAGGAACAACCTGCAACATCTTGACATGCAGCACGCTAAAAGCCAAAACACGCCAGAACAAGCAACATCTGTTCGTAGTATACATTGAATTTACTCAGTCTTTTGATCGGGTGGAGAGACAGGTACTATGGAACAAACTAAAGGCCTGGCAATGTCCAGAGAACATATTAGCCCCCATACAAGCGCTACACCACAACACTACTCTGAGAGTACGATTGAACCGAGAAGGCGTGCTTTCAGATGAAATTCATAGCGCACGAGGGGTCAAACAAGGGTGCCCATTGGCATCAGCACTGTTTCTCTCTTACATCGGCGACATTAGAAAAATAGAAGAATCAACTAGGGCCTTTCCACCGAAACTGGGTCCACTGCAGATCAGTCATCTATTATACGCAGATGATCTGACAATATTTTACCAAACTGAAATTGGGCTCCAACGGAAACTCACTGCTCTCCAAACATATGCCATAGAAAATCACCTTGAAATCAACACGAGCAAAACGAAGGTCATGATTCTCCAGAATTGTGGGACGAAACAAAAAACCAACTTCAATTGGCACCTGGGTGAAGCCAACATTGAAACCGTTACCAAGTTAAAATATCTAGGAGTGATTATGGACAGTTCAGAAAAAGAGTCTGCCATGCAAGCAGAATTGTATTCAAAAATCAAAAAACTAGCTGCCCAAGCCAAAGTCATTGATGGCAAATTCGGAAAATTCTCCTTAGTACCAACGATAAACTTCTACAAAATGAAAGTGGTGCCTACAATAACATACGGCGTAAAAGCAATGCCCACAATCCCAAAACAGATATGGGCCAAGTTAGAAGCACTGTTCTGGCGCTAAGTGCTATATCTACCGACATCAACATCAGGGACAGCCATAAGACGCGAACTAAGTCTGCAATCATTAGAATGCTCAGTAGCCTGCAATTCGATGATGTTATACAGAAAATGTAGAATGGCACACAGCAATGAGGTCTTCAGATTGCTAAAATGCGAAATGAACAGCAGAAATTGCAACATGCTAAATGATTGGCAAGATGAAAATCAAGTGGTGCTAAATAACATTGCATAAAATGAGGAGGAATGTCATGATGCCTACCTCCAAGGAGCCAGGTCCGACCCAGCAACCCCAGAGGCAGGCATCATTCCCCCCAGGGAAGTGCCAGCGGGCCCAAGCTGGGGCCCTTTGGACACAGTCCTGGCGCCTTAGGCGCCAGACTCATGTTGGACCCCTGTCCTGGCGCCTTAGGCGCCAGGCTCATAAAGCTAGACATGTGTTCAAGTGTTTTAATGTGCACTTACCTGATGCAGACCATGCTGCTACATCCAGGCCCTCTTGAGGCCTGAATGGAACTACTTTACCTGTGGGACTACTTTCCACCTTGGTGTGGTCGGGGAAGGATACATACCTGATCGGTGGAAGGATACATGCCTGGAACTTCTTCCAAAGCTATTTAAACCACGCCCGATCAGCAACTCATGCTTCGCGTTGTTCTGCTCCTCGCAGCTGGACGCTCACCGTGTCAGCTCCTGCATCTGGACTTCAGCCACGCCTGTCAGCATCCTGGGTCGCCTGCAAAGGGAGATAAGAGAGAATTGGAGAGAAAGAAGACCTTACCTGCTAAAGCTGCATCACGGGGACATCACACCGACGATCCTGAAAGGGAAGACATCATTTTAAATGCATTTCGCTTCGATCGCTGCAGCGCTGCATTTCACCCACCTTTCCTGGGCGCCTCCATCTTCAGCAGCGATCATCCGGATCCGCACCCACTTCCCAGAGCCTAGAGAGAAAAGACAAGAAAACAAGGTGAGAGAAGGAAGGGAAATAGGAAAAGCTCAGTTTCCTTCTAAGCCTTACCTGTTGGGTCATTCCCATTTCATTTCGGGTCCTGCCGCTTCCTGGCATTCCGGACCCCGGCCCCAATGGGGAAAAAAGACAAAGACATTGAATGAGCGAATGCAAAGACATTACCTGAACGCTCATCCAGAACTTACACTTTGGGTCGCCGCCATATCTCCGGCATTCCGAACCCCGGCCCCTAAGGGGAAAAAGACATAAGCATTAGCGCTTGCTGCAATAAGACAATGAACATTATTATTAAGCTTGAACTTTTGAACTTGCAACAGAACTCTTACAGTGCCTCACCTGAATAGTCAAGCTTATTTTGAACTCCCATCAAACCTCAATCCAGTGAAGTAACTGGGTTTCAACGCGCCCCAGCATCAGAAGCAAGATGGAGAACTCATCCTTCCAGACCCTAAGGTGAGACTTCACAGGGAATCGTGGAAGGGTATCGAGGAGGGTTGGAAGGGAGTGGGAGGCTTGAGCATTATTCCGTCAGTAGGTAATACTCCCTTTTCACGCACAGGGGAATATTCCTGCGAGCCAGAAAAGCCAGAGTAGAGGGGCCCTTCCTGTCCATCATCAGAGTCCTGAGCTTCACCATTGAAGAAGCATCAGCACTCGAAGCCAGACCTGCGCCTCCATGGGAATCAGGTGAGCGTGACAGAACGCGAAGCCTACCCACAATTTCCCACCCGGGCGCTATGGAGACTTCCGAGACAGATCAGCTGGCCCAGCTTTTGGGGGAATTACGGGCAGAAGTGCACTCAGCCCGCCAGGAGACCAACGCTCTCAAAAGAGAACTGATCCTATCCAAGGAAAGAACTGATGACCTGGCCAAAAGGTTATTGCAGGCCCAGGCAGGGCACACTCCTTTACCTAATTCTAGAGGTACTTCCACATCAATGGGTTTGAATAACCCGGTACAAATCAATCTACCTGGACACATGCCTTTGGCCCCGCCTGAACGTTTTGCGGGGGATCCCAAGAAATATGCCATCTTTATGAACCAATGTCGTTTACACTTTCTATGCAGACCCGGGGCCTTCCCTAACGATCAGACCAAGGTAGCCTTTATACTATCTTACCTCAGTGGCAGTGCTGCCGATTGGTCTATTCCATTGGTAAATCAGGATGATCCCATTCTCCAGGATTTTCAGGGCTTCCAGGCCAGCATGGAAAGATTGTTTGCTCGACACTCTCAAGGGCAGGCCCTTGATAACAAACTGCTATCTTTACGACAAGGTAATCAGGATCTCCTGTCCTACGTTGCCACCTTTAATAGACTGGTTGTGGAAACTGGATGGCCAGAAAACAAAAGGATCACATTGTTTCATCGAGGCCTGCACGGAGAGCTTAAGGATGTTCTAGCTCAGATAGTAGATCCACCCCAGGTCTGCGCAGACTACATAAACTTGGTGGTTCAACTTGATCACAGACTTCAAAATAGAAAAGCAGATCGGTTCAAGTACGAAGCCCGAGTACCGATCAAAACCCACGCTAACTCCAAGAGTACCGACATATCCGAACCTATGCAAATCGGCGGTGTTAAAGGACCATTAACGCAGAAGGAACGAGAGAGAAGGCGGCAAATGCAACTTTGTCTGTATTGCGGGATTTCCGGTCACTTTCTTCGAAATTGTCCGGTTAAACCACCTAAGAAGGTGGTTGGAGCCACTGATAACGATTTATTGACACCTGATTCGGGAAACGACCTAGCCCGACAAGCGTAGGGGTCCGCCTTGCCGAGCTTGAAAACAAACTCTTTGACCTCGCATTTTGTCATGCCAATGGTGCTCGTGGACCCAAAACAGCCTCAGCAGTTGCATGCTGTAAAAGCATACATCGACAGTGGAGCTATTGGAAACTACATAGACCATGAATTGGCTTCCAGGATTAAGCTCCCTCTCCGCCCGAAAGTAACCCAAGATGTCATTACTACAGTAGATGGAACCGAAATAGCCTCAGGGCCTGTAACGCATTCCACTGTTGAAATGACACTGGTGGGTCAGGATGGACATCGAGAAGCAATCGTGTTTGATGTGATCAAGGCCCCACAATTTCAAATAATTCTTGGAATTCCTTGGTTAGAAACACATAATCCCAGAATCGACTGGCGAGCAAAGAAGATATATTTTCCTGATTGTGAACCAACTTGTTATCCAAAAAATCCAGTTATGGGTCTAGCCTCAGCAACTTCCACCCCTGTACAGCTACCGTCAGAATACCAAGAATTCCAAGACGTTTTTCAGAAGGAACAGGCTAACACGTTACCTCCCCATCGGTCTTATGATTGCCAAATCGATCTGGTACCCAATGCTCAACTACCTTGTAGTAGGATTTATGCTCTTACGGAACCTGAGAACCTGCATTTGCGTCAGTATTTAGATCAGTACCTAGCCAATGGTTTTATTCGCCCGTCCAAGTCTCCTGTCTCCTCAGCTCTGTTCTTCGTGCCGAAAAAAGAGGGTGACCTTAGAACATGTATAGACTATCGCGCCCTAAATCAAATAACGATTAAGGATCGTTATCCTCTGCCCCTGATCCCTGAGCTTATCGACCAGGTGAAAGACGCTTGTGTGTACACCAAGTTAGATCTCCGAGGAGCTTATCACCTGGTGCGTATAAAAGAAGGTGACGAATGGAAGACTGCATTCTGCACCAAATTTGGGCTCTTTGAATATCAGGTGATGCCCTTCGGTTTGTGCAATTCACCTGCCGCCTTTCAGTACTTTAAGAATGATGTTCTTCGGGAACTTATCGATGTCTGTGTCATTGTTTATATCGACGACATCCTGGTGTACTCTTCTTCAGAATCTGATCACAGAAAACATGTTAGGGCAGTTCTTGAGAAATTGCGCCAGCACAGACTATATGCAAAGCTCTAAAAATGCGTTTTTCATACCACAGAAGTTGAGTTTCTCGGATTCATCCTGACACCTCAAGGAGTCCGAATGGACTCGCGAAAGGTGGACGCCATCCTCAAATGGCCATCTCCTAGCTCGGTGAAGGGAGTTCAGAGCATGCTCGGCTTCGCCAATTTCTATCGAGGATTCATTCCGGAATTTTCCCGAACAGTCCAACCCATCACAGCTCTCCTAAAGAAAAACAAACGCTTTGAATGGACTCTTGAGGCTGAACAAGCCTTTCAGGACCTGAAAACCAAATTCACCTCTGCACCTGTATTGAAGCACCCGCACCCAGATCTCCCTTACATTGTGGAAACCGACGCATCCAGTTCGGCCATGGGAGCTGTCCTGTCGCAAAGGGACCCAGTAACTAACCAACTACACCCTGTGGCCTTTTGGTCCAGGAAATTTTCTCCTCCTGAAATCAACTACGCAATTACCAACAAGGAGTTACTGGCTATTAAATCTGCTTTCAGGGCTTGGCATCACTACCTTCTCGGGGCAAGACACACCATCACCGTAATTACGGACCACAGAAATTTACAATATTTAAAGACGGCTAAAGCTCAAGCTTCACGACAACTCTGATGGGCTCTAATCTTTGCGGAATTTGATTTCGTAATTACCTATCGCCCTGGCTGCAAGAATGGTAAAGCGGACGCCTTATCCCGGATTGGCATGGAAGAACCCAATTCGAGTTTAGAACCTGTGCCAATCATACCTGAACAAAGAATCTTAGGCCTAACTTCATTGCAAACTATTGAGGACATCCAAACGCAAGTAAAACAACTTCTAGACTCTTCAGCCTTACTGGAATGGAGTCAAAAGGGTCCTCATTACACCGTTAAGGATGATTTACCCTACTTCCAGGAGCGGTTGTTTCTACCAAGTAAAGAATTGCAAGAACTTGTTATTGCCCATCATCATGAATCATTAATGGATGGACACCCTGGTATCGCTAAAACGGAGGAAAAAAATCAAACGCCACTTCTGGTGGCCTTCTTGGAGAAAAGACATAAAGTCTTTTGTATTGTCTTGTGGAATTTGTGCCCAAAACAAGGGTCAAAAGAAAAGGCCAGCCGGCCTACTTCAACCCTTGGATATTCCACCGGCACCATGGCACACCTTGTCAATGGACTTTATAACTGACCTGCCTCCTTGTGCTGGTTACAACACTATCCTTGTAATTGTGGATCTATTCTCCAAAATGGCCCACTTTATCCCTTTAAAAGGTTTGCCTTCAGCTTCCACCTTGGCCAAGGAATTTCTGGAGAATATAGTTTGCATACTTGGTTTTCCTTCCATATTAGTCTCGGATCGTGGAAGTCAATTTATCTCCCATTTTTGGAAGAAATGTTGCCAACTAGCACAAATAGATGTGCGGTTATCCACCAGCCACCACCCCCAGACCGACGGACAAACTGAGAGAACCAATCAGACTCTCGAGCAATATCTTCGGTGCATGTTACACCAATCCGAGTTAAATTGGAAAGACATCCTTTGGATCGCAGAATATGCATACAACAATTCAGTGCATTCTGGAACTGGACAAACTCCTTTTTATACTTTGTATGGTCACCATCCTCGGACCTCTGACCTAGATCCACCTCTGACAATGGAAATGCCCGCAGTAAATCATCTGCATTCCACAATAACCCGCACCTTCAAAGAAGCTGCAACTCATTTACAGCAAGCCAAGAAAAAGTATAAAGAAAATGCTGATTTGCACCGAAGTAAAACTCCTCCTTACCAAGTAGGAGACGAGGTATGGCTAGCAACGAAACATTTACCCCTCAAGGGCTCGCGAACCTTCAATCCCAGATTCATAGGACCTTATCCCATCAAGGCTATAATCAATCCCGTGGCCTTTAATCTGGATTTACCGTCTAACATGCGTATTCATGCAGTTTTTCATGCATCACTTTTGAAGCCAGTACAACCAGGGACCCGACTGTCCAAGCCTCCAGACCCAGTTCAAATTGAAGGGGAATTAGAATTCGAAGTTAAAGACATTTTAGACTCCAAGGTGTTAAAGTCAAAACTCTTCTATCTTGTTGACTGGAAGGGATATGGACCTCAGGAGAGATCGTGGGAGCCTAGTAACCATGTTCACGCACCTCGATTAATACAAAGGTTCCACCGGAGATTTCCGAACAAGCCAAAACCCCCGGAGGGAACAACCTTGGGAGGGGCCTTGAGGGGGGGTACTGTCATGATGCCTACCTCCAAGGAGCCAGGTCCGACCCACTAACCCCAGAGGCAGGCATCATTCCCCCCAGGGAAGTGCCAGCGGGCCCAAGCTGGGGCCCTTTGGACACAGTCCTGGCGCCTTAGGTGCCAGGCTCATGTTGGACCCCAGTCCTGGCGCCTTAGGCGCCAGGCTCATAAAGCTAGACATGTGTTCAAGTGTTTTAATGTGCACTTACCTGATGCAGACCATGCTGCTACATCCAGGCCCTCTTGAGGCCTGAATGGAACTACTTTACCTGTGGGACTACTTTCCACCTTGGTGTGGTCGGGGAAGGATACATACCTGATCGGTGGAAGGATACATGCCTGGAACTTCTTCCAAAGCTATTTAAACCACGCCCGATCAGCAACTCACGCTTCGCGTTGTTCTGCTCCTCGCAGCTGGATGCTCACCATGTCAGCTCCTGCATCTGGACTTCAGCCACGCCTGTCAGCATCCTGGGTCGCCTGCAAAGGGAGTTAAGAGAGAATTGGAGAGAAAGAAAACCTTACCTGCTAAAGCTGCATCACGGGGACATCACACCGACGATCCTGAAAGGGAAGACATCATTTTAAATGCATTTCGCTTCGATTGCTGCAGCGCTGCATTTCACCCACCTTTCCTGGGCGCCTCCATCTTCAGCAGCGATCATCCGGATCCGCACCCACTTCCCAGAGCCTAGAGAGAAAAGACAAGAAAACAAGGTGAGAGAAGGAAGGGAAATAGGAAAAGCTCAGTTTCCTTCTAAGACTTACCTGTTGGGTCATTCCCATTTCATTTCGGGTCCTGCCGCTTCCTGGCATTCCGGACCCCGGCCCCAATGGGGAAAAAAGACAAAGACATTGAATGAGCGAATGCAAAGACATTACCTGAAGGCTCATCCAGAACTTACACTTCGGGTCGGCGCCATATCTCCGGCATTCCGAACCCCGGCCCCTAAGGGGAAAAAGACATAAGCATTAGCGCTTGCTGCAATAAGACAATGAACATTATTATTAAGCTTGAACTTTTGAACTTGCAACAGAACTCTTACAGCGCCTCACCTGAATAGTCAAGCTTATTGTGAACTCCCATCAAACCTCAATCCAGTGAAGTAACTGGGTTTCAACGCGCCCCTGCATCAGAAGCAGGATGGAGAACTCATCCTTCCAGACCCTAAGGTGAGACTTCACGGGGAATCGTGGAAGGGTATTGAGGAGGGTTGGAAGGGAGTGGGAGGCTTGAGCATTATTCCGTCAGTAGGTAATACTCCCCTTTCACGCACAGGGGAATATTCCTGCGAGCCAGAAAAGCCAGAGTAGAGGGGCCCTTCCTGTCCATCATCAGAGTCCTGCGCTTCACCATTGAAGAAGCATCAGCACTCGAAGCCAGACCTGTGCCTCCGTGGGAATCAGGTGAGCATGACAAGGAACTCATAATGAATCCATGTAAAATTCTAAAAAGAATAAAAGACAACGACTGGGCCTCTACAACAGACGATGCTGCAAAGCTAAAACTCACACGACATGTACCAAGCAACATGGTTAAAAGAAATGAGTTGCAAACCTATGTAAAACAATGTCCAAGCAGACAGGTTCGAAATACAATTCTACGAGCACGCTTGAATTTATACAAAACAAATGAGATCCTACACATTCGGAGCCAGGCATTAATGAACAATTGCCGATTCTGTAAACATAATCCTCATCCACCAAAAGAAACATTAAGGCATCTGATTATGCACTGTTCAGCTACTAGTGCCATCAGGCAACGATATCTATCCTGCATGGCAGGCATTGACATCTTGGCCGAAGAGGACACGTGGTGCCGCTTGATAGGAGGCGAAAAAACTACATGGCAAATTGCATTGGCCAAAATGAT
This sequence comes from Ambystoma mexicanum, assembly GCF_040938575.1. NCBI lineage: Eukaryota > Metazoa > Chordata > Amphibia > Caudata > Ambystomatidae > Ambystoma > Ambystoma mexicanum. The sequence goes on from NC_090921.1 coordinate 1,125,822,645, forward strand.
TGAATATATCGAGAACAATCTACTAAACGATAGGAGTCAAGCAGTTTTATAATCACCACACTCAGCTGTACCGCGATACAATACTGGACCCTGGCAAAGACACATAAAATGTACTGTGACAGACTTGTAAGATCGCGGCGAAAGTGAAGTGGAAGCCTGTCTTGTTTTGTCTCGATCATCTGATTGAATGCTCTAGAATAATAATGAATTGTAATGAATTGTAAAATCTTATTTTTTGATCGAACAATTAAAAAAAAAAAAAAAAAAAATTAGGATTAGGAGGTCTCAGACCATCTGGGACTTGTAATGAATTATGTTTGGATGTGAATGTATAACTGTATGATGATCTCATGACCTACCACGGACACATCATAAAAAGAGTTGTTTTCTACACATGAGCTGAAGATGGTAGTTAAGATACCGGGCTCCAATGAGAATGGGGACATTTGAGAAATATGAGATATCTTTGTATAGGTTTTAACCAATCACATGTGGGGGGTGGTACGTAATAAAATATATGGGTGTGTTTTAACTGTTGCAAACATGTATATAATGTGTCAACTTGTGTGATTCAGGGAGTCTTGGGTAAGGTTGACTCCATAGGATAGCACCTCCTGGCTTTTTGTACAATAAACTTACTTTATGGACACAATGTGCACTTGCGTCTTGAGAGTTGGGGCTACTCTGGGTTAAGGTAATTGAAGGCCCACCCCTACATTTTTGGCAACCACAAAGGGACCCCAGACCTTCCGAGATATTGGGGGTCTCCACTCTGCACAACTCGGCTGTGGCGCCTCTGTGCAGGGACCAGTCTTCTGTTCCCAGTGAAAAAGAGAGGTTTATGGGCGCAATATTGGTTAAATGCCTGTCTTGTTACCGGAGGTGTTGTACCCCACGGTGCAGGACGAATTGACGGAGCACCATATCAGAGTGCGTTGGGTTCACATGAGTGCACTTTTGAGGGGTAAAGCAAGAGGGGAAATAGTAGAAAAAGAGGTTTGTTTAAGGGGTTTGGTAAGGGTACAATTGGAGTATGTGCATGGAGTTAGCTGAGGTTACAGGGATTGAAAGGACAAATGCTTTGAAGGAGTGACTGAACTGTTTTTCGTTTTAAGTCCTTTGTATATATTTTTACCATGTCTGTTAGGTGTGAGGTGTTATCCCACTCACCATGTTCTTGAGGAGAACCTTTCTCTTTGCTTTTGCTTTCGCCGCCCCTCTCCTCTGCTGATCTGTTCTCTCCTGGCACCATGCTCCTGGCCACGTTCTGTTGTCTGAGCCCAAATTCCTGCTCACCCTGCCACCCTCCCACACTGCCTCCGGGCCACCCCTTATACTGGGGTCTGTATCTGTACCCATACAATCCCCCCTTTTTTCTCTTCCTGCACTTATCTAACATACCCTGTCTGTTGTCTTAAACTCAGCACTTGCCACTTGCTGGCTGCACTACCACTTTAGTTGTTTTTTATTGTTTATTTTATCTATTTATTATTAATTATTCTGTTCTCCTTTTGTTCCGCACTTTCCACCTCCCCCTTGCACTTTTCCCCTCCCCTTCCCCCGTGCACTTGTGTGTTCTCAATGTCACTGAGCCTAGTAAGATCTTTGTTTTATTATCCCCTGTTCCCCTCCCTTGCCTTGTCGTGCTCTGAAACACTTGTGTATGAGCACAATATATATAAAATATCAATATCAATCAATTGTCCTAATACCCTTTAGTTTGCTAGTCTGGTTGGCTGGATCCCTCACCTAGGGTTGAGGTGGCATCTTATGGTAAATCCACCCGTATATACCTTCCTGAAGTATACCCTAACTGTGCAGATGGAACCCTCACCTCACTTTTCTTGGTTGGTCGAAGTAGTGAAGGGATTCTTCCTGTAGTCAGGAAAAAACAATATTGAGGTAGAGATTACCATGCTAGTGAAGATGAGAGCGAGAGGAGCTGTGTTGTAGTGGAAACATTGTGCTCCTTCTATACTCGAGTGACAGAGAAATCTCTGAGATATTGCCGGTAGGTGTTTTTTATAATAAGATTCTGCATTTTGTGTAAGAGTGAGAAGTGTAACTAAAGTAAATAGCTAAGCAGGGAGATTTCATTGTAAGCAAGTAAGGTGAATTATTGTGGGGGAAACCTAAGAAACCGGGAAGGGGTAAAAAGGGTTTCCTTGGGTAGAAATTTTGTGCCGCAGGTTCGGCTTTGGTGTTGATTTTTGTGAAATTATTTTGGGTAAATTGGGTTGGAGTATGAAGACTCCATTGAATCAGTTGTGTCAGGTACTTCCTGGATATAAAGTGAAGATTTTATAACACATCGGGAATGACTGCAGGAAACTAAGGATGAAATGCTCAATTATTGGCCTACTGGGGGGGGTTTATGGTAAGGGCATATGGGAAAATCTGCATATTTTTTGAACTAAAAGGCACAAGCGCTCAAAGTTAGAGAAGCAGTTAAACATCTTAGAACTATTGAGGATGTATAAAAAAGGCGGGAAGGCCCATAATGTTAATGACTCAGAGGAAGAGCCAAAAAAGGAGGGTGCAGGAATTTCTTCCGCACCGCTATCTTTTATCGCCCGCAAATGGGTCTGCAGACCCTGAGTTCAAACCTCCATTTTCACCAGCAGCCACTCCAGTGGTTGAAAGACGGATGCAGGTAATGCCTCCCTCAGTCACAATGTCTAGGAAGTGGGTTAGCGAGGAAAGTGGAAGGGTAACTTCTTCAATGGTAAGGTTGAGAAAGGGAATAGGATGTTGAGCAGGGTGGGCAGGGTACAGCAGCCCACTTCCTGCTCCAGTAGCAGTGACAGAGTGTACATCCTGGGGTTTTAGGATGCACAGTGGTACTCACATGGCTGTGGTAAGTAGCAGGGGAGAGATGAGGGAAACCTCAGTAAAGTAGGTTTAACTCAGTTTTCATTGCTCCAGAGGGGTCTGGGAAAGGCGTATTATGTTCTATGGTCAACATGTACTGGAATAATTTGATGAAGATACTCACTTCGCTCACTGCAGGAGCGGGGAAGTGGATTTATGCATTAGAGAAACACACCACCATGTGTCATGTTGTCCATAGGGGATAAGAAAATCGTATTGATGGCTCTGATGGGGGAACGGTCAGATGAGCTTTGGAGAAGAGCAAGTTATCAGTTCAGTTGGATTACAGTGCTCACGATGAAGCAGTTTTTAATTTTGCATGGCACAGATATGGGGGGACCTGTGGATTATGTATCTCGATACCCCTGATTAAATTCGATTCTAGCCAAAACAAGGAAGTTGGATGATAATCCTGCCACACACATGCAGTTAATTCAGGAGATTTGGAGGGCCTAGACTGGAGATGAATGGGATAAAAATGTGGTGATTTTGTACCTCATTCTAAAGAATGTAATTCCCAAGGTGGTCCAGCATGATTTATATAAAGTGGAAAGGATGGAGGCCAAGAGTTGGCCAGAAATTCAGGCACATATTGTGCATTTTTATAAAAGGAAACAAGAGAAGGAAAATTAAAGTATAGAGCAGAAACAAAAAGAAGAGGTCAATCTTCTTCAGAAAAAATTAGCGAAAATCTGTTTGGAAGGGGCAGTGATTACCAGCTCAATGGAGGGACAGCAGTAGCAATTGGGACAACAGGGAAATGGTGAATCAGCTATGAAACTAGGGTGGATGAACTGGTATGATCCCGGTAAAAGGCAAATGAGAGGGTTTCCAAAGGGAAGTGGAGGATTTTCACAAGGAAGTGGGACATTTGGTGGGTTTGGAGGGGTGGGACCCCGGTTTAATGGGCCAATTGGAAATACCTAGGGAGGATTGTATGGGATTCAGTGTTGGTGGTGCGGAAAGATGGGACAAGTGTCATGAGATTGTCGAGACAGGTTACTGTATTTTAACATGGGAGCTCTGCAAATGCAATCCCCAACCCAGCCATATGCCGCAGGCTCTGTGTAATCACAGCAGGTTTGGTTTGAACATAACCCAATGACTGGGGCTGCACAGATCTATGGTATCCCACCAACTATACCAGCACAGGCACTAGCACAGACATGAGAGACAAATCCTTTACCCCAAGGAACGGTAACCCATTACACTAGAGCAAGTGTTTTTGGAGGGAATCCTTTTTTGCTCCTGAATTTCTTTGTTTTAATTAGAAGAAGAAGAAAACTTTCATTCATAATGTATATTAGAATAATTGTGTATGTTTCTTGTGGTTCCACATAATGGAAGAACTGCAGATCCTGAGGCTTATGACCTTACAAAATAGGTATATCCTCAACATTCTAACAGCCATGGAGGGAGGGGTCTGCCAGAAGATAGGGTGTATGTGCTGTATGTTTGTGCCTCCCAATGATTCAGAGAATGGATCCTTGACTCAGACTATTGCCGCTTTGCACAAGATCAGAGTGATTATGGAAAAAAGGCAGGAATCACAAATTAGTCTTGGTTGGACTCTCTTTTTCTTGGGTGCCATGTTGGATGAGCCTAGCTGCAAGAATTATAGTACCTGGTGTGTTATGAAGTGCCTAGAAGCTGGGCAACAAGGAGTTTCATAATGCACATGCATGGAAGGGGATATGTCATAGAGAACCCACTGTGAAGAAAATATGATGATTAAACATACATTCACACCTATATACCTACACAGGGCATTATAAACCTACATGTAGTGAGAATTTTTATAAATGTATTAAACTCGGCAGTCAGGGTTTCGTGCGATGAATTTTAAAATGACTTGGAGAAACTGGTTTGCAGAGTTTCAGAGGCCAGACGAAGGGTAAATGAGTAACAGTGACCTTAGCAGATGGTCAGCTCAGCTAACAAACCAGCCAGTTTTTTTTGCACTGGTACTATAGAAAAGTCAGGTGCCATTTTTTTTAAGTGAATGGGGGCTTGCAATGGGATCCGGAGATTTGCTTTTGACAAACAATAATCGTGGAGCGGAGGACGCCTAAGCCCAGGGCTGAACAACGCTCCTAGTGTTTTGTTTGTTTTCAAGATGTGCCATGCGTGCTGAATTGGTAGTCATTATATTAGAATTAACCAGTGTCCCAGTAAGCAGGGGTCGGTGAGATGGTTGTCGACAGTTTGAAAGGAACCTGTTTATTCTGCTCTCTCTCATGTAATTTGAAGTATCCATGCAAACTATGTGCAAATTACTTTAAGGTCTGAGAGGTCTCAGATCATTTGGAACTTGTAATGAGTTATGTTTATAAGTGAATTTATAACTGTATGGTGATCTCATGACCTACCACGGATGAATCATAAAAAGAGGTGTGCTCGTCACTTGAGCTGAAGAAGATAGTTAAGATAACAGCCACCAATGAGAATATGGTAATTGGAGAAAGATGGGATTTCTTTGTATATGTTATATTCATCTCCCAAATAGCACAACAATATGCTATTTGGGAGATGTTGGGTTGCTTTGGTTTTATTCAATAGACTGCTTGAAACATAAATCCTGTAATGGGCTTCATGTGACAAGCAGTCTATTGAAGGAAACAAAAGTAGGCCACTACCTACCAAACATCACAGTGGATGTGACACTTGCTTGGCAGGGGCACGTCTCAGGTTTGAATCTAGCAGTAGAGCAGGAAATCAAAAATGAAGTGGATTCATTGTCAAGCATGGGGAACCAAGGCTTGAATGACATTTTGGGAGACTTCCCCCACCCACTTAAAGCCCTGCACCTAACTGATGTACTTGTATGCAAATACAGAGGTTAATTGAAGGACACCTAAAGAGCTGTAATGTTAGCACTCCATCATTCCTCTAAGTGTTCCAGACTGCAACTGCCTCCAGGCTAGTGAGGGACAGGCCATGGCACTCACACATGGGGTGGACCACCTTCTCCTAAGAGAGTGCATCGTCTGACCATAATTTGCATGGGTGGCTTCTTGGTGTGACTGCTGTGGTTTTATCACAGGGAGGCAATGAGATCTGGTGACATTTGGAAGCATTAATGGCATGAGGAGGAAGCAGGATGCAAAGCTCTCCCCATTTCACTACACATTTTCTGGGGCAACGTCATAGGATCAGGAAGATGGCAAATGCACATGGTGGGTAGGCTTTTATAGGGCAAGTGCCTCAAGTAAGTGATGTGGTATTGCCAGTCTATTACAGATACATGACACCCATGCCCACGTTCATCTCAAATCACATAGACGCAAGAAGTAATTGGAACATCTTATCATATTTGCTATCTGGCCAAGTATCTGACGGCCCTGATGTTAATGAATCTGTGGCACTTAAAAAGATGAGTGCAAATCTACCCAGAGACAGAGATCAAATAAAGCAGATGCTGAGTTTTCATAGGATGTGGCCAAACTGGGTTGTCTGCTTGGTAGGGATGGTAGTTTCACTAAATAAATGGATGTCAGTGTCACGATAAGTACGTGGCCAGGAAAGTGTATGAAAAGAAAGACTGTCGTGCATTTCAGAAGGTAGGCTATTGATTTGAATATCCTAGGCTAGACTTGTGCGGTTGGAGCAGGTTGTCTGCACACAAAGGACATTTAAATATGAGATTTAGCTCCTACTGGAAAGGGTTGGAGTTCTCTGGGTTTACGTGACTGACATCTGGCTAAATAGTCAGGTATGTAGTAAAATAGGACATAAGGAGCCAGGCACTATGCTGCACTATGCTGCACTATGCTGCATTAAATAATATGGGTAGCTTGTGACATTAACAAAATAAATGACTCTTTGAAGCTTTGCCTGAGGTCAAAAGCTACCTAATATCAGGTGCACTTATATAATGTACAACACCCTAAAGCCAGTTTAATGTCCTCTAGAAGAGCAACAAGGAAGAATGAATATGAGAAAAGTAAATGGGTTGAAGGGTACGTAAAAAGACATTCTTATGTTATATTACATGAGTGTGACAAATTGACTTTTGCTCCTCAAGGCTACAAGAATAAGTAGAATCAAAACCACCTACTCCGTCCTCACACTTCTACAAAACAGGAGTGAAAATGCGGCAGTAACACTATTACTGCTGCATTACCGCTCCGCTCAATTCCGAGTTTGGGCATAACGTTGCAGATTTACCTCCAGCTTTTAGCTGGAGGTAAATCTTGCTACTTTCCTACTATTTACGGTGCTATTACTGTGGCACTATAAAGGTAAAACAGGCACAGTTAGGAGCTAAACCTCCGTCACCTTTTGTGGTAGCATGGGCCGAGGGAAGGTTACATTCTCAAGAGTGGTGTGAATGTGATCCAGTAGCAACCAAAACAACAAAGCATAACAGTCCAACATAAATGCCTTGTCCAATCAAATTTCTATAAAAAATATATATACTTTAGTTAAACACACCATCTCTAATAATAACTAACTAGAAAAAAAAACACTTCTGATGAAAGAACACAACATATGCAAATATATAAAGCTGACACACTCTTGTACAAGGGGTGAAAGGCAGGTAAAAACCACAAGGTTTTTTAAAAGGATGTGTTCTTGAACTAAAATGGATTAAAGGTGACCTAGCCAGTCTCTATTAACCAAAGATGGATAAAGGGGGCAGTTATCAGTCAATAATACTCTTCACTGTTCTTGGTTCTTGAAAGCGTTGAACCAGGGTCTTCTGTACTGTTTGTGCAGTGCAAATCAGACTCGAATGGAGCAGTTATGTTGTTCCAGATGGGGAGTAGGAGTCGGGTTGGGGTGGATCTGAGCTTTATCGCAGTTTGAAAAAATTAAGATCGTCAGGGCCTGGTTCGCGATGAAGATTCTGGTGACTGGATGCAAAGCGGGTGATGGGTGGTCTGTTGCAATGTTTGAGGGTTGTGCATCAATGAGGCCAGCAAAGTCAGTTAAACTGGCATTGACGATAGGCAGCAAGGATGCTGGTGATTCAAAAAGGGATTTGAAGCAGCATTCAGTGACGTTCAGATGGTGAGGGCCACCAGGGTTGGTTTGACAGTCAGTTCAACGGCAAAGATGTTGGTGACTGAATGCACAGTTAAAGTCAGGCAGTCCAGTGTGGCATTTAAAGGTTGCCATTCAATGAGCCCCCTGGAGCTTACCTTTGCCTTGGACATTCAGTCTTCACCTCATTGGCTGCAGGATCTTGGAAGGGCAACTCTCCCAGAGGAGAGGCAATTAATTCTTCCTTAATTGTTTGTCCAATGGTGAATCAAAGAAGGAGTGGTAGACACAGGCAAATGTACACATGTGATTGGACCAAAGGAAGCCCTTTCTTGAGAGAAGTGGTCTTTGCCTTCTATATTATACCAAAAGTGCTTTGTGCTAAAGGAAGTGGAGGAGAAAGGAAGGAAAGGCAGATACAGGAAGAAACAAGATGGTGGAATCCTCCTCTGTTTTGTTGAGCATCCTGTCCACACTAACTATACACCCTTCTCTTGCAAATAGCATTAAAGGCTGTTTTGGTATGTAGTACACTAGTATGAGGATAGACCTTTGGGGATGGATTTGCCCTTTGAATCCTATTTCGCAAGACAGAGCCTGCAGGGAGGCTGTCTTGTTGGGGAGTGGTGCAAACAGAACTCATAAAGGATCAAAGGAGAGGCAAAGTGACCCAGACTCCTTCCCTGCCAGTTGGGAGTGGCAGGCTGTCTCGTCAGAACACACATAACATCTCCACAGCTGAGCTGGGCTTCCAGTGCGGACACATGCATGATAACAAATTGATGTGGCTGTAATAAATATGAACGATACTAGCCATCATACCTTCAACTCAGGTGTGACTAATATTTCAAGTTTACAACTGCCATAAGGATAGTAATTCTCATAATTATGTGGTTTTTGAAACAGGGCTGCATGTCTTAAATGCATCCCTGTGCTGGAGTGGCTTGACTGTCACTGCAGCTGTCAATTGGGCACCTGTGACCTCTGATCCTGCTGTGTGCCACTGGAGAGCAGATGCTGCAGATCAGGCTATGAATCCATCAGAGCATAAGTGTACACTGTGCGTTTGGAATGGATCTTGGAAAAAGGGAGATCTGGTTAGCAGATCACCCTTTCTGAGATGGAATTACCAACTTCATTGAATTAATTAATAAATATAAAAAAGCGAGGACTTCTAAACGCTTGCCAGATGGCAATTCCTCACAATGTTGTACAATATTAGTTGCTTGCAAAGCTCTTAATATTTCCAATAGGCCACTTCATGGAACTGAGAGGCAACTGGGGATGGAGGAGGAAGGGACGTTCGAAAGACAAAGGAGGAAGATATCAGGAGGAGGCAATAGTCAGCATGCTGTTGTTTTTTTTATAGGCTAATTGGGTAGCACTTACATCACCTAAGGTCCCTTCAAGGCACTGAGGTGCATAATGAAAGAGGAAAGAGGTGGGGAGTAAGAGAGAGGGAAGGAAGACAGAGTCAAGGGAGGGAAGGAGGCAGTGTAATATTTTAGTATTTTATGGTGGTTGCTTGAAATGCATGCACACAACAAACTGCATCATTCCTAGTCCAGACGTTTCGGTGGTAAACCCCCACAGGAGAGGGTGGGGATGGAAGAAAGGTCCAATGATGACAATGAAAGTAATGGGGGTCTGACATTGCATAGAATGTCAGAGGAAACAGAGAGAGTTACCAGGAGCTATCAGAGTGATCAAAGAGAAACGACTGAGAGTGCTCTCTCAATGTGAGAAGTCACACACAAGCAGAAACTGGTGGGTCAACTATCAAACAATGCAGCCTCTACCACTCGATTGTTTTAGGGCACAGACACCTACATTTTCTTGGTGCACTTCCTTGCAAAGAGAAACACAATTATTATCTTGCCTTCTTCAAACAAACAAATATATATGATCATAACTCTATGATATTGACTGGGAGATACATCAATATGTGCAATCAAAACCTCAGAAGGATGCTTGGAACCTACAATGTGTCTTTGGAAAATGATCTAGTTGTCTGGCAGTAACCTTTGAATTAAGCTTCTGAGCTGGACCTAGGATAGATACATCTAGCGAGTTAGAGCAAAAATTCTGTCTTCCCAGCTCCCATCAAAGGCTTCCAACCCCAAGATCTTTGTGTAGGCAATTTCAGCAAGTATGTCATGTTATCAGGCAGTGTCTTTCAATCGGGTATTCCCCTGAAGCAACTGACCCCCTCTGATATAATATTGATACTTTATGCTTTAAATGAACAGGCTGGCTTTCCAAGTTCCTCAAGGCTATAGAGGCCTTACCTATGTCTAGAGCTCCCTGATCAGACAGTCTCAATAATCAACTCTACAAAGAATGTGGTTCTAGCCTTGTTCAGCATCTGTTGAGATTTTGGGAGGAGGTTATTGACTTCCATATTCCCCAGGGTACTATGAGAGAGTCCTAAATCACTTTCTTGCTTAAGCTCTTGGAATACTTGCTATTGTGTGGGTCTCTTAGACCCCTTTTGCTAACTAATGCAGCTAAATAACATTAAAAAAGTTGCCAAGTTATTGGCTGGTTATTGGCTGTTACCATGCTTGGTTCACCCCGGAACACTTCCGGTTTATCCATGGGAAATCCATTGCACTTTACCTGCAGCAGCAACTCTTCTGTATCCTCACTGTGAGGAGTGAGTAATGCGAGGCAGACAACTGCTTGTGTTTTTCTCAAGAATAGATTTTTTATTAAGAAACAAATGGGCAAATACATCCTTGCTAATCCTAGTCTATCAGGGAATTCCCTACCTGATCTAAAGGCTAACATAAATACACTGGCCCTCACACTAAACAACAAAGCATTCAAAGAAAATCACAACCAACATAAAAGAATAAACAACATTTAACCAGTATTTTGGATGACCTTGACCTGTCCTGGGGAGATCCCTTCCCAGGAATATTTCAAAGTCAGTTCTCCAAATGTTCAAAGGAAAGGAAAGGTTTTGAACCAGTTCTTATAAGTTCCAAGTCAATACAAAAGTTAATTAAACAAATATCCACTGGTAAAAATGCTCCAGCTTTCAATTGAACATATCCCCTTCCAAGTTCAGCCAAGAAAACAGCACCATTTGTAATCCTGGGTGTTCTTTTTCCAAGATTAATAGCCACAGTTCAAAGATTAGATCAACAAGTTCTTCTTCAAAAACTTTGTATTTGATTAAGACCTCTGCAGTACATGTGATATAATTGTCAGGATGCTTCTTCTTGAGTTGGTGCTTTCCACTTGACAACCACCATTCTACTACTGTTACCGTGGGAACAGTCTCCTTTGTTCCACATGTACTACTACTTCAACCAACTTCAATGTAACATCCACTGACAGTTTATACACCATGCAGTTCAGGTACTTCTGCTTCTCCTTCTACAATTGTGTACTTCAGAATGATTAGGCACAAATATCTTCCCTCTTGAGCTCTTCGCTCATCTGCCTCCAACTCCCTCAGGGTCAGTCGCTTCTCCAAGCAACAAGTTGGTTGCAGATCACTCTCTTTGGCAGGGGCCTCTCTCTGGAACAGCCTTCCTGCCTCCCTGAAACTTGAGGAGAACCATCTTTGATTCCAGAAGCACCTTAAAACCTTCCTCTTTGCTTCTGCTGTCTCTCCCCCTCTCCCCTGCTGAAGTCCTGGCTGATACTGAGACTGCACTGGTTACCTGGCCACCAATCTGATCTCTGGCCCAAGCTCCTGCCAGTTGCATGCCTGCACTGACTCTGTGGCAACCCCTGCACCTGGGGACTGTTTTCTGTATCCCTAAAGTCCCCCCACCAGCATTTATGTCTGCACTCACCCTGCACTTGCCACCAGCTGGCAATTCTTTTTATTTATCTTGTTATTTTATTATCCCATGTACTGCAATTTCCCCTCCCCCTCTTCCCCTCCTCGCACTTTCCTTTCCCCCCCTTCCCTTGCACTTATGCACTCTGAATGACACCTGACCTAGTAGGATCGTTGTCTGTCTTCCCTCTGTTGCCGCTCCCTTGCCTCGTCGCTCCTTGAAACACTTGTGCATAGGCGCGTTATAAATGCCATATCATATCATATCATCATATCACATAAAGACAAGACTCTTTAACCTTTACAAGTCAGCAATGCACTTTTCTTTCCTATACTTCAAGAAAAGGGTAGTCTCTTTGCCTCTTCTGTCTGCCTTACTGCCACTTGGGTAAATCTGCTTCTCTTTACTAGCACCCAGTCCCCTTCCGTGGCTTTGTTCACACCTTCTTGTTTCCAGTCATTACCCTTAAGATATATTGCCTCTGTTCCAGCATCAGGTAATGATACCACACTTGTATAAGAGGACACTGGACCTTTAACAACCTCGTAAACCAGATGGATAGCTCTTAATTGGGTTGGTTTCGCAATGGAAAGGGTTCCCCTCTTGGCTTGGGCATGGCTGGTTCTTTTAGTCAATGCAACAACTTCAAGACTTCAAGAATAAATGTTTCAACTACTATAAGGTTTAGTCGTCAAAGAAAAACAGGACTTGGGTACATGCAATCACTCTTTCAAATAGATTTTTAGCTTTAAAGAGATACCAGTGATTGTATTTCTTATTCAATATCACAGAGACGGCTTCCAAATCCTGTAAGAATTCACACATGACCTTCCTTTGATGCTGACTACTCTTGTGGAAGTTAAAATAAGGTTTTTAGTGTGGTTATAACACGTGTTCTCCTTTTTATGAGAGACGCGCAACCACTCTGACAAGAGGCTTTCCTTCTTACACGAACACTATTGCTCTCACTAATAGTGCATGTGATACATTTGCATTATTAAGAACTTCCACAATGACAAACAGTTTATACTTGCTTTAAACCTTAGCAAGTTACTTCTGAGCTGGCAACAGTTAACGACAAGGCTTGTAAAGTGAACCTGAGCGCCAGACTTCACTCACTGACTCCAGGGTCACTGCGGTTGCGGGCTGCTTCATGTTACCAACTTCTTCAACTGCTAGTATGGGCACTCTTGGACCCAGACCCTTCTGCAGAATAGGTGTCTGGCCATGTTAATTGGGAGTCTCCTTCACTCCTCGGTCCCTTGACTTGCCTTCAGCATGGTCACAGCTCTGCAATCACAGCTACTAGGCGCACATTGCTAAAGTACCACTTCCAATACATCTTCCTCAGTGCAGCCACAGCAATGCAGGGTTTGAGACCACAGGACCCTCTCAGAACTTGCAGGTGAAATCTGCTGTCTCCACGCTCCGGCGCCCTTTATGTTATCACACTTCCTCGTGAACTGCCAACCTCATGCTATGCTACTACTGCTTTTATTGCCAGCCATCCAATTCGTGTTCCAGCTCCTTCTTCCTCTCCTCTCCTGCTGCAGCCTTTTATGCTTCACAGGGTTGGCAATTGGCTTCAGGTTTCAGCCATTGGTTTCAATTGCCTGACCTGTGCAAAGGCTATTAGGCTAAATTGCCTGACCACAACATCTACATGTCTCTTCAGCCCCCTTCTTAGTTCAGGCCCTGTAAGATTATGGGACATGCCATTTACTTTATCGAAGTCAGGTTTTTCTGCTTCTTTATTATCTTTAATGGTAGATTTAATTCCCTTAGTAATTGTAACAGAGGGGTTGTAAGTTTTAACTGTGTTAGAAAAAGATGATATAGAGAAGACAACATTTCCATCCATTCCTTGTAGTGTACCTTTGGTAATGAGGAGGGCAATTCATTTTAAGTACCAAAAAGATTCCTTCTTTTGGCATAATATGTTTTGGTGTTACAACTTTAGGGTTTACCATCTTAGATTCCATAGGAGGTTCAGAGATATTAAAACGACAGTAAGCCATAACCTCTTCTGGCCTAGTGGTAAGAGTCTCTTGTTTTAGAGGAAAAACACTGTGTCTCATCCCACGGAATCTCATCACTTCCCTGGGCCTTGACTCTACACAAGTTATCCTCCCACAGTACACCACCCCAAGGTTGGGAACAGGATGCGTCTGTCTTCCCAGGGCCACCTGGAAGGAGACTTTAGGCAGGGTTTCAGTGAGGGATCTGCAGGATTCTTCACATCTCCCACTGAAACCATCAAATTCATATTGTTGCCATGTACATAGATGCACAGAATGCATTAGACTCTGTGTCCTGGACATTTGTATTCACTGTGCTGCATAAAATGGGTTTTTGTGGCTACTTCCGAGAGGCTATTCAGCTACTATATTCATCTCCTGTTGCTAGACTTCATGTTGTTGGTACCGTGTATGGAGTTTTCTCGTTGGGATGTGGAACCAAGCAGGGGTGTCCACTTTTGCGCCTCCTGTTCACATTAGCAATTGGTTGGCTTTAATCAGAAAGGAATATCCATGTCATGGTGTAACTGTGGGTGGTCAGAGGGCAATTGCTTCATTGTATGGTGATGACATTCTTCTTGACATCAAAAGCTCCGAGGCTAACACATTTCCCACTTCACTTTCTGCTGAGAGATTTGGCACCTTTCCCATCCTTGATATTAACTGGTCCAAATCAGAAGATTTCCCATTAACCAATATCACTACATGACCCACTACTATTGGAAATTATCTGTGGGCCTTGGGATATATTAAATTTATAGGGGTTCATATTTTTAGAAATGAGTCTAACATTTTGGAGCTTAATCATCTTGATTAGGTATCAACTCTTGATTCTTAAATACATTTCTGGGTGTAATTTCCTCTTTATACTTTCAGTAAGATTTCCTTTGCCAAAATGCTGGGTCTAGCCAAACTGCTTTATCTGTTCTTGAATGTTTCCATTTGGCCTGGTTTTCATTTAATTTAGCTTGGCATCTGCTCTGATTAGTTGGTATACCCTTCTGCGACCACTCTCGCAGGGAGGGGTGGCAGCTCCAGACATGGAATTATACTTGTTAGTCACTCGGGCCAAATTTTAAACTTATTGGAGCAGTGTATTTGCACCCTTTCCTCATTTGCCATGGAGTGGGTGTCTGTTCGACCAATTCTTTTTTTCTCGTTTCTCCTCTCATGTAGAGTTAGAAAAAGCTGTACATTTTACCCTGTCTGTTGTACTTCCAGAGTGTGCTATTGTTTTTTCAAAAAGTTGCATCTCGACAACCTTATGCACTTAGCATGCCCCTGTTGGGAATCTAACCGGTATCTCTGACATGCAATCCACATATTAAGGGATTTCATAATGCACTGAATGTCCGAAATTCTGTCTACCTTTTCCCAGATGCTGTTTTTGTGTCTCGTGAGCGGATTATTAAGAACATTGGTGCTAGCTGTGATGAATCATACAGATCCCTCATTAAACTCCTGCGTAAAGACTCCTCCCAGGTGGTCAGGGAAAGGCTGACGCTTTCTGATCCTGACCTTAGGGGTGGTGTTCTACGGGAGGATCACCTGGAAGCAGAAAGGGCCTAAGGGAATGAGAGGACTCTGTGGGGTGAGATGCAGTATTCATCTTCCTTTAAGGAAGACCTCTCCTCTATACCAAAGTTTGTAATGGCTTGTTGTCATTACAACCTTTGTGTTCCACAAGTTAGACATCTAAATTTGGGTAAAAACAATCACAAATCCCTAGGCATTGGGAGAAATAAAAAGCCTTCCAAAACCTTGGAGACTTATACAGCTATAAACTCCCCTAACATCCAAAGGTACAGTGAAAGGAAGTCTGTGAATAATAACGATTTAAACTGTAAAGAACATTATTCCTCTCTACAATCAAGTCTGGTGAATAATCCTTATGCTATGTCTTTAAAGAATATTATGAGGCAAAAAAATAAGCTTAAGAAAGAATACCAATCTAGAACAACTAACTTTGCCATTAGGGACTTCAAGTCCCATAATTCCCGAAGTACTGGGATGAAGAAGAGAGCTAAAGAGGAACAATGCTGCAGGAGAGGTCAGATTGCTAACAAAAATTACCCACACCAGAGGGAGACACTGAGGCTTAAAAGCCCCCCTCACGTAAAGGCCATTGTCAAGCATAGTGAGCAAGAAGAGCGGTATGAACCATGGATGCAGCCGTTGCAGAAACATGAGGAGGGAGAAGACACCGGGACCACTGTTAAGCAGAAGACAATAGCCAGCCCTGAGTTTGTCTGTGCCTCCAGAAGCATTAAGTGCAGACGTTGCGCAGTGGGAAGCATGAAAGAGGAAAGCTTGCCCCCTGAAGACCAGTTTTGCAGCAGTTGCACAGCGTAAAGCAAAAGTGAGGGAAGCTTTCCTTCCCAAGAGTCTCTCTGGTGGCTCGCGAGCACCAGAGAGCCTAAGGAGCAAAGGAAGCTCCTTTCACAAGTGGCAAAGATGACGGTGGACCAGGAGAAGCAATTTGCCGGGTCGCGAGGAGTCACATAAGCCGAGCACCTGCGAGCAGCGAGGTTATCAGATATTGTCAAGTTGGAGTAACAAAGTACTGTATTGGAACTTTGGCACAAACCAGGATTTCCTCATTTATTTTTCGTACTTAGGAGCAGAGGCATTGCTAGGGGAAAGGGATGGTGGGGCTGGAAGGGCTATACCCCCAGGTCTTTTGGTTGTAGCCCTAGATAGAAACTCAGGGGCTGGAACCAAAAGGCTAGCTAGCCCTGGATCCTGACAGTCCCTGCATTAGGATAGCCCCCATCTTTTCCTGACCTAGCCACACCACTGCTGTGGAGCAGAAACCTGCTTGAATCTGGGGAAGGGGAATTCATCCAGGTTATAAGGAGAGACTGTTTTCTGTTTGTTTGTTTGTTTGTTTGTTTGTTTGTTTGTTTGTTTGTTTATTAACTTCTAATGCACACCAAAACCATAGGTAACAGGGGACAGCAATAATAAAATGCAAGGCTTACAAAGATACAAATTTGTACAGGTTACAACATGGTGCACACAAAATAACAGAATAAATAACATGTAACAAAACCAAAAGTGTGACAATATTCAGCTGGGAGTTCAGGGCGGTGGGAGTGTGCCGTGGCCGAGAGGTGGAGTGGGCCAAAAAGGCAGATGCGGCATGGATGAAAGGGTGTCTAGAGGTCATTGGAAATGATGTGTTTGATGGCATTCCTTCTAAAGTGTAGGTATGGTTGGGCTGCTCTCAAATTTTGAGGTAGGGAATTCCAAGATTTAGCAGCCTTCACTGGAAAACTGTTGCCGCCAATCGTAGTAAGCTTATATCTTGGTACTACCAAGCAATTGGCGTTACCAACTCTAGTTGGTCTAGTAGAAGTTATTTTAAGTAGTTTGTTCATGAGGTAGCTAGGGGCAGCGTTGTTTAAGGCTTTGTGGGTCAGTGACATCATTTTTAGCTGTATTTTGTTATCAGTGGAGAGCCATTTATGTTGGCATCTGATGGAGGAGATGTGTACTCTTTTGTTTATGCCAAGCGCTGCTCTCAAAGCATTATTTTGTAGTGTTTGTAGTCTCTGGATAGTAATTTTGTGAGTGCCGCTGTAGAGGGCATTGCTGTAGTCAATTTTAGAAGTATTAAGGCTCTGGCCAAGATCATACAACTGTCGTTAGAAAGGAATGGCTTGCCAGCTCTTATCAACTTGCAAGCGTAGGCAGTGGTCGAGGCCAGAGATTTTAGTTGGTTGTCAAAGGACAAGGTGGAGTCAAGGTAAAAGCCAAGGGGTTTTTACTTCCTTGGAAACCTTGATGATATTTCCATCGATATTGAATGAGGAGAATTCCTGCCCTAGTTTGTTAATGTTTGCATGTGTACCCAAGATTATCAACTCTGTCTTATCATTCAAACATAGGCCATGGGTGGCCATCCATGCCTGGATGATAAGATATACCCTATTCACCAACTCCACGTCCTTACTATGATCCCCAGAAAGTGGGAGGAGAATCTGTGCATCATCTGCATAGTTGGTGTAGGTGATACCCAGGCGGTCAAGATCATCAAACAGGGGTTTGGGAAAATGTTGTATAGAGTTGGTGAGACACAAGAGCCCTGAGGAACACCACACAGGATGGGGGTGGGGTCCGCAGCTGCCGATGGGGAGAATACTCTCATGGTCCTCTCACTCAGGAAAGATTCTAACCATCTGATAGCCTCAGGAGAGAAATGAGCTGCAGAGTCCAGGCGTCTACAGAGGACCTTGTGATCCACAAGGTCAAATGCAGCTGAGGGATCAAGTAGTAGCAGAGGTGCTGTCCTCCCTTTGTCTCTCAACTCATCAATTAGGGTTTTTGAATCATTTAAAGCAGTTTCTGTTCCGTGTAGTGGACGGAAGCCAGATTGTCTAGCTCATAGGAGCTTGTTCAGCTCAAGGTGTTTTTGGATCTGGATGTAAGCAGCTTTTTCCAGTATTTTAAGTAGGAATAGTACTGTGGTAATAGGGCGGTAGTTGGTCGGGATAAGAGGGTCTAGTGTCTGCTTCTTAAGGAATGGGAGCACTCAGGAATGTTTTAAGTTGGCAGGGATGGTGCCTGATGCAAAGGAAGCATTTATCAATTTGAAGATGAATGGTGATAGCTCCATGGCAGCGTCTTTTATTAACTGTGCTGGGCAAATATCACCTTTACAGTTGGAGGGTTTGAGCGAGAGCATGATTTTTTCTACCTCTATAGGAGAAGTTTTGGAGAAGTAGAATTTATTATTATGTGCCATAGGTGAGTCACTAGGTGGTGGGATATTGGTCATGTGCTGTGAGTTCAGCGTGTCTTTTTTTTTTGCTGTATTTTATTTTGGAGTGTGTTTATTTTATTTGCTAGCGCATGTTGGATATCTGCACACCAGGATTTAGTAACTGTATCAGGTGTGGCTATTGGTGACTAAAAAGTTCCTTCATACTAGAGTTGGAATTGGCAATGCGTTCATCATAAGAATTCTGTTTTGCCAAGCAGACTTAATTTTTATAATCCGAGGAAATGGCGGTTAGTTTTACTTTATTTTTGTTGGATGGGCATAGACTTCAAGTAGTTTCACTTTTTCTTTTTAGGAGGCGTAGGTCTCTTAATTGTGATGTAAACCATTTATTTAGGTGGGCTTTGGGTTTACTTGTCCTAAGTTTAAGAGGGGCGATCTTGTCCAAAGTGGTGAGCATGATATTATTGTATTCATGGACTAGAGTGCTAGGGTCTTGATTTTCTGGCAGTGCATTTAGAATGGGTGGGATCGCAGGGATTACATTATCCACTGTAATATTCTTTTTGTTTCTGGTTGAGCATGTTGGTACTAACAGCGGGGCCATAGGAGATGGTCTGGAGGTTAATAAGTTGAAGGACACAAGTGAGTGGTCTGTCCAAGATTGAGGTGAGAGGGAAGAGATGGTAGCTATACAGTTATAATCCGCTATCCATTCCAATGTTCTACCCGTCATATGGGTAGGTTTGTTGAGTTTTTGAGACAGACCTAGTGCATTAATGGTATTGGCTATATCTATAGCTTGTTTATCCATTGGATCATTGAAGCCTATGTTAAAATCCCCTAGTAGGAGTAGTTGAGAAATAGGTTTGAGGTTGCTGGTGATTATACTATGCAAATCCTCCTCAAAGGTACCAAGAGGTCCTGGAGGTCTGTATATTAGATGAATAGTAAGTGATTGGATGTTGTTTATCTGAGGTTTAGCAGAAAGGTATTCACAGGATTGCAAAGTTTGAGTAGGGGTTAGTCTAAAGGAAAGGCTCAATTTGGAAATAATGGCAATTCCACCGCCTTGGGAGCCATCTCGGTCTTGTCTAGTTATAGTATAACCATCTGGGATAGCTAACATAAGTGATGGGCCTGCCGCATTATGTAACCAAGTCTCAGTTAATGCCTGGAAATCCAGATTACCTTCTATGATTAGATCAGCTATGTCAAGGGCATGGGCAACAAGCGATCTTACGTTGAGGAGTGCTCCTTTGAGTGATAGTACCTCAGTTGCACCTTTGACCTGGATAGGAATGGATGTAATTGTAACCGTATGCTTGAGCTTATGTCTTTTGGTTTGGGGGGCATTTATAATGGAGTCAGAAGGTGGAGGTGGCAAATTGGTATGGTTAGTTTTCATACTGTACTGGTAGTTTGTTTTCAAATTTGTTGGTGGTAGGGCTCTTCTAAGTGGCTCATACAATTTAGTAAGTCTGGCACGCAGTTTAAGGTTTCTATCGGATGTGGTACATGGGAGAGAAGCGAAGACTTCTATCCCTGAGGCACCATAGTGTTTAGATTGGACGGTGGTGGGATTGTTCATAACTATCTTTGGCAGGGTAAGTGAGATTGGGTCTGGCACTGATGATGGGAGCTCAGTATGACATTCCTGACTCCTGGTGACAGAACATATAGTGGCAGCCATCATGCAATAATAAATCATTGGACTCAGCATCTTTCGCGACTGGTCAATATATGGTAGAGGTGAGGTGCATGAGATCAAGTCAGTACTAGGAGCAGTAAGTATACAGTGTAATTGGTGCACATGTGTCAGGTCAGAGCTAAAAATAACTGTGCAGTGCAGGTAGGGCGCAATGGACCAGGTCTGAGCTTAAGCAATATCTGTGCAGTACAGGTAAGGCACAATGGACCAGGTCAGAGCTGAAACAATGACAATGCAGTCCAGATGGGGCACATGGCTCAGAGCTAAAAAAAACAATGACTATGCAATACAGATAGGGCCTTGCTGACATGGGCCGGCTTCCGGTGTTGGTAGGCAACACATTTGATAATGCACAGTGGGCAGCACAATAGGCAGTCGATGGGCAGTACAATAGGTAGGCAATCAGATGGGCAGCACAATAGGTAGACAATCAAAGGGCAGCACTATAGGAGGGCGAACAGTAGGCAACACATTTGATAATGCACAGTGGGCAACAAAATGGGCAGTCAATGGGCAACACAATAGGTAGGCAATCAATGGGCAGCACTATAGGAGGGTGAACAGTGGGCAACACGTTTGATAATGCACAGTGGGCAACACAAATAGGCAGTCAATGGGCAGCACAATAGGTAGGCAATCAATGGGCAGCACTATAGGGGGGTGAGCAGTGGGCAATACATGTGATGATAATGCACAGTGGGCAGCACAATAGGTGATCAGTAGGCAACGCAGTTAACATATGGACAGTAGGCAATAAGATTGAAAGGCAATCATTGGGTGCAGTTGGTATGTGAGCAGTGGGCTGCGTCACTAGTTGGAGAGGCAGGTGACTTTGAAATAGGCAGTGGGCATATGGTTAGGTCTAAGCATGGTTAACGTGAGAGCTGACGAGTACAAATGCTGTTATGGGCATGGCGGACAGAACATTTTAGAATACCGTAAAGCAGTGCGGATGGTGAGCATTAATAAGTGCGCATCGCACAGAGGAGTATTTGAGTCAGAGTTCTGATGCCGTGTATAGGAGCTTCGGAGAGCCCTTAGGATAAGCGCAATGTAATTCCTGCAGCCTTCTGCTTGCATGGTGGCTCTGAGAGGCAGATGTAGCAAGATGGGAGAGGGAGATGGCTGTTGGGAGTTAAGGCTAGGCTTACTATGAAAGTGGGTGAGTCACAGTACGGACGAGTGAGGCAGCGTTCAGTCAGGTGTAGTGCGCTAAGGAGCACGCTCACCTTGAAGATCAGTGAGGGAGGACAGGATGTCTGTTAAAGTAGGCAGGAGTACTTACGAAGATTGTTTCGGTGATAGCGGGACCGGCCGACGTACTGCAACGGACAGGCACAGACAGGCGAGTGCCTTTAAGGGACTTAATTGTCATATTACAAATTCAATTGTTATATTTTGTTGCTTTTGAAATGCCATGCATTAACCTATTGAGTTATTGTATGTATAAGTGTGAGGAACAGACATCCTTTGTTAGAGTGTCTCCTTTAGTTTATTTTAAGAAGGGAAATCCTCCGCAGGGTAGGGATTGTGAGTCGTTTATCCAACCTTTTAAGTTAATGAAATGGCATCTATTGAAAAATCTTCACAGAGTTGTCCTCCTCACATTTGTGACCCCTCACATATGGTGTCATGGGTGGGATCTGAATCATTTGGCACAAACCGAGGCGCCAATGTGTATATGACAGATTCTAATCAGACAGAGATAGGGTCAGAAGAAGATTGGAATGGTAATACCCTCCTCTTTTAAAACATATGTCTCCCCTAATATCCATGGTTCTGATACCTCCGTTCCTGGGTAGGAAATTAATTCTAGTTCTCTTTCAATGAAAGGAAGCAGGAGAATAAGAGAGATCCCTTGTAATCAATGGCCTCTTAGATTAATGTAGGACTATATTTGTGTAACCTCTCAGGACAAGCTATTGTTCCTAATAGACAACCAGTGGAAGGGAATATATACCATCTGTTCTTTGCTAGAGCTAGCTAGAGATTGGGCGATAGTTTGCCAGAATGGAAGGATCAGCAGAAGGTTTTTTAAGGAGAGGGTGCACAGGGGAGTGCTTAAGAGCAGTGGGGAAACTCCAGTGGCAAAGGAGAGATTGTAGAGGTCGGCCAAGGCTGGGGCGAGAGAGTCAATGTTGCCCTTGATGGTTTTGGAGGGACAGAGGTCCACCTGTTTGGAGGAGGCTTTCATAGACCGGACTTGTCTAGTGACCTCCACTGGTGAGACAGGGGCGAGGGAAGAGAGAAGAAGGGGAGGGGTGGCCAAGGACGGTACAAGAGTTGGTTTATGTGGTGGTGAGGAAGAGAGAGAGGATAGGTTGTCCTGTGTTTTTGAGGTAAAGTGTGCAGCCAGGGCCGAGCAAAGGGCCTGGGTGGGTGCAATCGTGGAGGGGGCTGCGGTAGGGTTGGCTAGTTCCTTGCAGACTTTAAAAAGTTTGGCCATGTTATTGGATACCGTGGAGTTGCAGGCTTGAATAAAGACTCTTTTTTTTGGACCGGGTGCAGAGTCTATACTGCCTTTGAAGGAGGCTGCAGGCCAGTTTGTCAGAGGGAGCACCCGAGGAATTCCATTTCCGTTCAGCTACTTTGCACTTGCGTTTAAGGGAAGTCAGTTCGGAGTCATACCAAGAGTTCCACTTTTTGGTAGGCTTGATTCATACCCTTATGACAGGGCCAAGAATATCAAGAGTGTTGGAAATTGAGAGGGTTGAGGTTAGAGAGGGCTGTTTCAGGGTGGGAGTCAGCCACGGGAGTAGACGGAGCAGAGTAGGTAGAGGCAAAGGCAGTTACTGACACTCTTTTCATGGGTCAGATGACCTTGTAGATGGGAGGCAGTGTCGGGCTTACCAATACAAGAGGAGAAGAGGGCTTTAAGTGAGAAGAGAGGAGAGAGTGACCAGTCCAGGAGAGAGAAGTAGTGAGAGGGATAGCTAGAAGCATGTCAGTTGAGATGAGAGCATCCAGGGTGTGGCCAGTGGTGTGCATTGGGCCAGAGGGTAAAATGGAGAGAGAGAGAGAGAGAGAGTCACAAAGATTGCTGAAAGATCCTGAGGAATCAGGTGAGTCAAGATGGATGCTGAGATCACCCAGTAGGAGGAGTTGAGAAGAGGAGGAAAGGAAAATGAAGGCCAGGTCAGCCCATTCCGAAAGGAACAGGGAGGTTTGACCAGGTGGCCGATATAAGGTGGCCGGCAGGAGTGAGGAGAAAAGAGAGGGAGAGCCTGCAGACCAGGCACTCAAAGGATGAATAGGCCCAAGTGGGAATGACAGAGTTCCACTCAGGGAAGATCATTGCTACTCCCCCACCAGGTCTGTTTGGTCTAGGGAGAGAGAGTATCTTGTAGCCTTCTGGGAGAAGTGTGTCAAAACTCGTGACAGAGCTATCCTTGAACCATGTACCAGTGAGGGCAAGAACATTGAGATCCAGAAGTTCAAGGAGGTTGCAGATGTCAGAGGAATGTTTGACAGCTGAGCGAGTGTTAAGCGTGGTGATGTGGAGCTGATTGGCATCAGTGAAAGACTTACAGGGAGAGTAGGGGAGAGTAATCCTCCACATAAGTGGCGAGAGTTCCGGGGGGGCAGAGATAGAAGGGGGAGGAGGAGCCAAGCCGGCAAGGGAGCTGGGACCACAGTGGTTGAGAGAGGAGCCAGTGCAGGAGGGGCTGCAGGGGGCAAGGGATCCTCAGATACGGTGCTAGAGGCTGACAAGGTTGTCAATATGGGGGGTGGCAGCATGGAGGCTGTGATGAGGTTAGAAGGGTGGTTGGGAGGCGGCAAAGGAGCCAAGGTGGGCACAGCTGGCAACGGGGCCAGGGATGCTGAAGGAGATGGCGCAGAAGGAGAATGGAAGTTGATAAGGAAGTGGAGGAGCCTGTCAAAGAGTAGAAGGTTGGTTTGAGGACCCTGTATCATAGTAGTAGTAGTAGTAGTTTTGTATTTGTACCGCGCGCCGAACCCTGAGGTAACTAGGCACCAAAGCTTGAATAAAGGTTTCAATAAACAGACTTACAAGAACAATAATGACAACAATAAGTGCAGACGACCAAGGTTACAAGGTGTTCGATGGTTGACAGAAAGTATGATCATACCAAACTGTTAGAATAACGGTGGTGAGTGAGGTATACCAAGCGAAAGTGAGCAGGTACGGTCATTTTAGTGGCGGGCGAGCTGGTCACAGGCACCTATTATCAAGGAGCCAACTCTTTACTTTGGCTCTAAAGGTCCAGAACGAAGGTTCTATTCTGAGGCTGAGAGGTAGGGCATTCCACTGTTTGGCGGCTAACACAGGAAAGCTTGCTCTGCTAGCTCTTTTTAGATTGAATCTGGGGATGGTTTGGCAATGCAAGTATGGGGCTCTAGTCAGTCTGACTGATTGATGTTTGTTGAACTTATCTAGCAAGTATTTAGGAGCCGAGTTTGTTAGGCATTTTTGGGTAATGACAAGTGTGCGGAGGGAGATTCTATCTCGCACTGGGATCCATCGGGTATCCTGTCTCTGGCTGGTGATGTGGGTGAATCTCGATATGCTTAGCACGGATCTTAAGGCGTTATTTTGTAGGACCTGAAGTTTGTTGAGGTTCCGTTCTGAGGTGCATAGGAAGAGTGTGTTGCAGTAGTCAATCTTGGAGAGAACTAATGCCCTGGCTAGAGTAGTGCAGCTGCTAGGAGAGAGGAATTGTTTGCATGCATTGATCAACTTGTTGGTCTAGGCCGTTGTGGAAGCAGTGGCATTCACTTGCCTTTTGAGAGATAGGGTGGAGTCTATGTAGACCCCCAAGGTTTTGATTTATTTGGCCACTTTGATCAGATTCCCGTCAACATGAGCATATCGTGGGTCTAATTTGTTTAGGCGAACTTGAGAACCAAATCAAGAGCTTGGTATTCTCATCATTGAGGCATAGGCTGTGGTCTGCCATGCAGGCCTGGATCTCCAGGTATATGTCATTGATTAATTTGGAATCAACTTCATAGCTCCCTGTGAGCGTGATGAGAACCTGGGTGTCATCAGCGTAATTCGTATATGTGACACCCAGGTTGTCAAGACGGTCAAAGAGGAGCTTAGTGAATATGTTGTAGAGTGTTGGCGAGACACACAAGCCTTGCGGTACACCACAGTAGATGGGTATTGGGTCTGCTGAGGCTGAGGTTGCAAAGACCCTTGTGGTGCGATTGGACAGAAAAGATTTTATCCATGTCGCTGCATCACTGGAGAAGGCAGCTGCTGAGGACAGGGGATCAGTGAGGATCTGTTGATCGACAAGATCTGTGAAAACAAGGAAATAATATGAGGCAGGGTAACCAAAAAGGAAACACACCAAACACAGGTTACAAAGGAACATACAAAGTACTTTATTTTATACTGAATCCAGTTACAAAAGAACAGAACAAAATTCAGATAGCTATCGACCCTCAGTACAACACAGCGAACTCCGGCGTGGTTCGGTGTGCTCAGTGAGTGCAAATATTCATTGAAAAAGTCTGGCTTATATACATTTCTCCAGCCTGTTGTCCAGCCTTTCTGCAGCTTAACCATTCCATAAATAAGTTACTGCTCTAGGGTCCCTTGCCAGGTCAAATCTAGTTCATTTTAGGTTTATACATTAACAAGAAGAAATGGTAATAATGTATGCTCTAGGCCTAACATTACAATGCGGGACTTAGTTTATACAATGTAATTAAGCAGGTGTTCTCATTCAATTATAGATCAGTTTCGGTGATACAGGTAATCCATTGCACACAGGTCAGAAGAAAACCTAAAATGGCGGCTTGACCCAAAAAGACAGTTTACATGGTTTCTAAGGTCAGGACCTTGCAATGCGAGTTTATTCACATGTAGTTTATAAGCAGCTTGTTAGCAGCTTGGCGTAGGCCAATATACATATATTCATAGCAATAGGAGGCACGATATAATTTCTAGTTTGACAAACCCTCCTTTTGGCCTATGCCAAGTGCTAAACTACTTCTGATCTCCCTGCAAATAACTCCATGTGTCATCGTCCATACACCGTGAATAGCTGCTGTCAGAAATATCTATCGCCATTAGATCTTTTACTAAGATCTCTTTCAGTACATACTCCTTAGAGGTTTTATCCAGGGCATACACTTTATGTCCTATTGTACCTATCGCCTGAGCACAACATCCCCCTAGCATTGAACATATAATTGGTAGACATTGGATACAACAACAAAGAAATAGCAAAATTCCCAAAATAATCAGCAAGACTGAAAGCACTTTCCAACCCCAAGACCGCAAGAAGTCCCAGAACCAAGCGCTAAGATCCCAATTTCCCTCGGGAACATGCACTTCTGAACTAAGAATGTGCATATTCTGTATTGCCTTAAAAATTGTCGGCGAGGAATCTGGTACGAAAACACAGCAAGGGGACCCCACTAATTTGCATACTCCACCTCGTTCTGCCAGAATGACATCTAATGCCATCCGATTTTGGAGTGCTACCAATCTTATTGCTTTTTGTTCTAGTGTCATATTGTAGAGTATGTCCGTGGTCCGGTTGATCGTTCTCTCCAGTACCCTTGCTAATCCCCTAATGTTCTCAGAGTTTGTTATTTGTCCCCAAAAGGGCACAACTGATTTTGCTATATCTCCCAATACTTGCCCAGGGGTATCTCCATTCTTGTCCCGCTGTGGGCGAGCCTTAGAAACCTCCAATGTACTAGCTACAAATACCCCGGGTAACAGGATTCCTAAATAACAGGTTCCCTGCCAATCCTTGGGCAACCAGGGAAATGCTAAACTACCACAAACAAAATAAACAGGCCCCCTACATACAGAGGCCTGTTTTCTCCAGTCAAATTTACAATGTTCATACAACCTTCAAAATCTCCCATTGACCGAGTGCCATTTCTTTGTACACAAAAGGGGACCGAGTCAGGGCTATGATTTATAGAGTAAGAAGGAGGCACGGCGTCCTTATTGCCTATCAGAGCCATTTTAAAGGAAATTAAAGTTTGAAAAGGAAGAGACAGTTTATCAGACGGCCTAATAGAAGCGACATTAGGTTTACTTCTATTTGCAAAAAGCGAGCATCCCAGGGGAGTTAATTCACGTTTCTCGAAATCATTCAAATTAGTTCCATCAAAGTTCCCTGAGATGCTATCATTCCAACGGCCAAAGAATAGTGCTCTAAGAGAGGCATAGCAAGCAGTTGTTAAAGGTAAAGAGTGAATCTATCATCCCAGTCCCTTGTTCCCATGTTGCGGTAAATGAGTGCAAATCCAACAATTACTCTTATTAAAAATGGCATGCGTTGCATTCATTACTATCATTAGAGTGTTATTATGATACTTTTGTCTATGTTGGGAGTCTCTAGGGGACAGAGTGTGAAGGTGTACAGAGGGAGTCAAAGCAGTTGGTACAATCTCGGTCGGTAGTAAAGGTTTTAGAGGATAGATTTCTTCAAAGTACCAAAGTCCTACAGCAGTAATTGCAAAATTAACAATTATCGTTATCAAAACACAGCAGTACGTTTTCGGGGCTAGGCACATTGTTCATTGTCCAAGTTGGTCACCCGCTTATTCACAAGTCCAGTGCGGGGAGCAGCAGTGGAGGTGGCAGGCATTGTAGTTCCTCAATCGATGACCCCAATGTTCGTTGCTGGCGACGCTACGGTCACGCGATTTCTTAGTCCTTCCCAACCCTAGCCAGCAGAATCCCTTTTGTTCAACAGAAACTTTCTTATACAAAGGAAAACTTTCGATCACTTCTCTTTCTCAAATGCACGGAAAAACCTGTGCCGTAGTTCTATTTTCTTCGTCGAAGGTTGTACCTGGTGGTACCCAAGATTGTTTGGTCCGAAAATAAGGTGTCGTCACTTCCTGAGCAGAGCTTGAAACAGTATTTTCCGGAAGTGATTTTTCAAAAGAGTGCAGAGACGAAATGGACTGTTCCCCAAGCTCCACGGGCTCAGAGAAATTCTCCAACGCACTCACAGCGCTGTTTGCTACTCCAAGACCAGGGACTGTAGCATCAGCGAGGGGTTCTGCTTCTTCTGTAACGAGTGGCGTCGGGTGAGGAAGTTTCTTGACATTCGTCGCGTGGATCCAGTGTTTCTTGCCAGCCACCCGCACTGCTGTCCGAGTGACCAACAGCACCTGGTAGGGTCCCTTCCAACGAGGAGCGAGACAGGAAGACCTTTCGTAGGCCTTCACTAGGACCCAACTTCCAGGCTGTATATCGTGTCCTGGGCCTGTGAACCGTACAGGTAAAGCTGAAAACACCTGGTGATAAATGAAATACAGGTTTTTAGTTAACTGGTTACAGTAGTCGGAGAGAAGTACATTTTCTACATCGCGCAATGTGCAGCTTTTAGGCAAACCCCAAATATTAGCAGGTCTCCCCATTACCACCTCAAAGGGAGAGAGCCCAGTCTTAGTTTGAGGGGTTGTCCGCATTGAAAGTAACACGATCGGTAAGGCGTCCGGCCATTTTAGTTTGGTGCCGGCACACGTCTTAGCGAACTTGTTTTTTATGATACCATTGTGTCTTTCCACTAATCCGGCGCTCTGAGCATGTCTGGCCGAATGGAATCGTTTGTCAATTTGCAATGCCGTACATATCTGTAGAATTACAGCAGCGATAAAATGCGGACCATTATCTGACCAGATAACTCTCTCCAAACCGAACCGTGGGAAGAATTCCTTTAACATGGTCTTTGCAGTGGTCATGGCTGTAGCGTCTTTAACAGGGAAAGCCTCGACCCACTTACTAAAGGCGCAAATGACCACAAGGACATATTTTAGATTGTTACATCGCTCCATTTCAATAAAGTCAAAGTGGATCACTTCAAACGGGACAGAAGGAGGCACAAAGCTACCTCTTGGAGTTGCTGTCCCCTTTCCCACATTGTGTTGTAGGCAAATCATGCAATTTTGGACATAATGCTGGGCAATTTTTGAAATCTTATCATTTACCCAGACTTTCTCTAACATTCTCGTGATCTGTTGAGCGCACACATGTGTGGGACCATGTGCCATGGTAACCATCATTACTATATAGGCATTAGGAAGCAACCATTTCCCTTCAACCATGTCCACCCAACACCCATCATCATTGAGTTTCCCCAAGCCCTCAGCCCACCTCTTGGATTCTTCTAATGTGGCATCGGCTTGGATATCCCGTACAGACCCGACACCCTCATCCATTGCATAGGCATCTACAGTCTCCCTTGAAACATACATCTCCGTGAAGAGATCAGAGGCAGTTTGTCTAGCTATTTGATCAGCGAAAGCATTCCCTTTCCCTACATCATCTATAATCTTGCGATGTGCTGCGCACTTAATGATTGCTAACTGACTAGGGAGCACAAGCGCTGAAAGCAATTGTACTATCAGGGAGCCATGTTGGATCTTGGTGCCATGCGAAGTTAAAAACCCTCTCCCTGACCAAAGTCTCCCAAAGTTGTGAGCCACCCCAAAGGCATACTGGCTATCAGTATATATGTTTACTGTTAGCCCTTCGGAAAGCTCACAAGCTCGAGTCAATGCTATAATCTCTGCGGCCTGCGCAGAGTTATGCGTAATTCTCTTGGTCTCCACAACCGTACTCAATGTAGTGACTGCATAAGCAGCTGTGGATGTACCATCCAGTAGTTTGAAGCAGGAGCCATCACAAAACAGCTCCCCTTGTGGGTTATCCAAAGCAGTGTCCCTCAAATCAACTCTGCCTTTTGTATCTTGTTCAGTAGTATACAGGCAGTCATGTGACTCTTCGTCACTGCAAACAGTATTTTGCGGGAAAGGTAGGAGTTCAGCCGGATTAAGAACGCAGCACCTCCTAATTTGAATGTGGGGAGCAAACAAGATTAATTCATATCTTGTCAGTCGTGCGGAGGTGAGGTGTTGCGTTTGGGTTTTGTTCAATAGAATATCTACAGAGTGAGGCACCATCAGGGTCAAATCATGGCCTAGGACCATTCCCTCACTCTGTTTTACAGACGGAGCAGCAGCAGCGACAGCGCGCAAACATCTTGGCAAAGCGCATGCAACAGGATCAAGGGCGGAAGAGTAGTAACCGCATGGCCTATTCTTCCCTCCATGTTCGTGCGTTAATACAGCCAAAGCACATCCATCACATTCATCCACAAACAACACAAAGGCCTTCTCATAGTTCGGTGTGCCCAAAACTGGCGCCGAACATAATGCAGTTTTGAACAACTCGAATGAATGTTGATGCTCCGTATTATATGGCAATGGAGAAGAAATACCCTTCTTCGTCAAGGCCAACATCGGTTTTATCACTAGTGAGAAGTTTGGGATCCATAACCTACAGTAAGAAGCCATACCTATCAAGGCTCTAACTTCCTTTTGTGTATTTGGGACAGACATGCCAGAAATGTGTTTTATTCTTTCAGGTGTCAATCTTCTTCCCTCCTTTGACAGGAGATAGCCTAAATAGGTGACCTCCTGGCAACAGTATTGAAACTTTTTGGAGCGAAGCTTTGTGACCATGCTTAGCTAGATGGATGAGCAACAACACAGTGCCCTCTTTACAAGAGCTCTCAGAGTCAGCGGCTAAAAGCAAATCATCAACATATTGAAGCAACATACAAGTAGGGGGCAATCCAAGGGTATCAAGCTGCTCTTTCAAAGCCCTACTATAAATACTAGGACTCTCAGTATAACCTTGAGGTGCACGAGTAAATGTGAATGAGCGTCCCCCTAAGGTGAACACAAACAAGTATCTACTATCCTCATGTATAGGAATACTGAAGAAAGCATTCTTTAGGTCCACAACACTGAAGTGAGTAGCCGTAGCTGGAATCATGGTTAATATTGTCGTCATATCAGGCACAATTGGAGATTGCGGAGCGACGACTTTATTAATGGCACATAAATCAATTATAAAACGAAATGGAATTGCATTATCACCTTTTTTGTACACGGGTAAAATCGTACTATTGCACAAACTTCCTGCAATCTCCTCAATCACCACACGATGCACAAAATCGGAAACAATGCTCTTCAAAGCTCGCTCGCCTTCAACTGAGATCTTATACTGTGGAATACGGGGCAGCTTAATTCCATGTTTCAAAACTATTTTAACAGGCTCAATCTGCAAAACACCGACATCATTGTCATCAACTGCCCACAAACACTCTGGTACATTACTGAATTCTGGCGGCAAAGGTCTAGTCAAGAATTGCGAAACAGAACATTGCTGTGGTGAAATCGTCAAACGCACTCCATCAGAAGAACAATGAATTACTGCATTTAATTCCTTCAACAAATTCAACCCCAGCAAATTCTCTCCACAATTTGAAGTCAAGAGAAATGGACAGTGGTCCGTAAAGGGACCCAAAGAAATAGGTACCGGTGAAGAAACCGGACAAACAACTGGTGTGCCAGAAAACCCTACAGAAACATTGGTTTGCCCTGACAGTGGAATGTTTGGAACTCGAGAATGAGTGTCTATCAAAAATTGATGTTTCCTATTTCCCACTACCATTTCAACGTAGGGACCTTTCTAATTAACGGGAATAGGTGTAGGTTCCAAACCCTGCTTCGGGCAATCCTAACGAAACAAAATATCATCAAAAGGAAGCTCTTCAGATAGATATGCAGCAGAAGGATGATCAAATATGTTTCTAGTATCCACACTCGAAGTCTGATTATCCTGTGAAAAAGGTTGTTGGGGATCCTGCGAAAACTGGCCTCTACCAGGGCCCCCTACACCCGGGCGACCTCTGGATCGTCTACCCATATTTCCAAATGTGTTATTCGACCTCTGTCGAAGGACGGGGCATTGTGCACGCCAATGACCCTCCTGGCGACAATAGGCACACTGGTTAATATTCACAGGACCCAAGGGCACATTCCCTTGTGGAACATACTGACCTCTAATCTGTGAACTACCCCCTCTGGGGCCTCTAACAATTTGCTGTAACAATACTTTAGTCTTCAAATCACCTTTTCTCTTCTCGACTTTATCTTTTTCATTATTGACACGGTTCTCGTAGTACTGAG
Organism: Ambystoma mexicanum; assembly: GCF_040938575.1. NCBI lineage: Eukaryota > Metazoa > Chordata > Amphibia > Caudata > Ambystomatidae > Ambystoma > Ambystoma mexicanum. Next base: position 1,125,854,736 of record NC_090921.1, read on the forward strand.
CCATGTGCAGTACTTCTGATTGGGATTTCGCCTGCCAAGCGCTCTCAAAAGACATAATTTGTGACTGGATGTCAGGCAGCAATCCACGTACAAATTTGTCCACAAATAATCTTTTCCCAGACTCTGTGCCTAAGTCTTGTCCACTGAAATCCGAGAATACCTGTTCGAACCGAATAAAGAACTTGGTAGCACCCTCAGATTTTCCTTGGACACAGGCCGTAAGCTTGTCCCAAATAATTCTCTTTTCGGGGATTATAGTTTTCAGTTTTGCAATGATTCTGTCAGGCAAAGTTAGTATCACCTGAGGTGGTCTCTCACCAGCTGGCCTTTCCCCATCAAGTCTAACTATGTTAGCCCATGTATCTCCCAACCCTGGTACATCGTCTATAGTTCTAACTTGTTTCCACAAATCTACAGGCAGGAGTACAGGGAATAACAAATCAATGTCGCCTAGGGTAAACACTGAGGACTGCAAAACGGACTCTATCTCTTTATAGAACCCTGTCGGATTTTTCCTAATGTCAGGAATAGTTTGTCTAATAGTATTCACTTCCTGTCGTGAAAACGGGACGTGAACAAACTACGATGCATAATGTGCAGGAATGTCCACAGCAGGTGTACCTGCTGCAGATTTAGCAGGAATCTCAACTTTTGGGACAAATGTCGGAGGAACCTCTCTCATAGGCAACTGAGATGTAGGCAACTCCGAACGCTTACTAAGCAACAGAGCTAAGTCGCGTGCTAAAGCAGTTGAAGAAGTGTCAAGTGAAAAAGCTCTCTTATAAATGCTCAATAACTCTGTGGGACAACTAACCCTTCTCTTTAAACATTCATCCTGCAGGTACTCTACCATTACCTGTATCACTTTCCTCTGCATTTCTAGCGTATATTGACTGTATGTGTCATATACCTCAACTGGAGTTATCGATATGTCTGAAATCCATCTAATCGCATCTTTTGTACAAATTTGCGCCTCCTCAGATGTCGATTTATGACACGGAAGAAATCGTTTCTGTACATACATACTTTCTTCTTCGTCATCCTCATTCCGTAACCTTTCCAACTCCTTTCTATACTCAAATATCCTCTCAACATGCTCATGTACCTTCTCCACAGTGTCTCTTGAAAACGCAAAAGTATTCAGGTCCCTCAACCCTTGTGGGAGGTCTGCATTATTTAATTTACCCCACATTACACATAAATGAATCCCTAAACCTTCAATGAAAACATTTTTCTCAGGAAAATTATCCATATTAGAAAGTGTGGCAAGAACATTAGCTCGATCATCTCTCTCCATACAATGCTTAGCCCATGCAAACAAATCCTGTTTCTTTTCTGTAGGAACAGTATTAAGAGTAACAATCCTCGACCCCGCACCCTGATCAACTACAAGCTGTACAGAACTACTTGGGAGTGAGGGTGCAGGCAAATTCAATGGAGGTACTATTACTGGTGCAATGGGAAGAGGCAGAGGAGCAGGTGGAGGAACAACAACCGGAGGAATAGGAACAACAGGTTGAGCAAAAAGAGCAGGAATAACAGCAGGAAGAGGTACAGCAGGAGGAAGAGGAACATACGGAGGTGGTGCAGAGGCACCAGGCCTTCGTTCATTTAACAATTTGTCGATAAACTCATCAGAAACATGAAGATCTTTAGAAGGATAGATTTTCTGAATACCGAGTGAGAAAGCCCTGTCCATATTCCTAACCGACTCAGACTGTTTGTCCTGATCATATAACAACGCCTTTTCAGCATTTGTTTTATGACGGCACACATGTTTTTCCCTACTTTTAAGCTGCTGCAACGCTTCTCTTTTCCAATTTTGCAAAACATCAAATGCTGCAGGTCTGGCCTTCTTTTTTAACAAGACTGACTCTAAATATTCAATACGAGGGATCTCAAAACTACCATTGACTGGCCACTGAAGTTCGGAGGCATGTCTGGTTTGTCTGTGCCAAATTTTATTAAATACTACACTTCCAATGCCATGCTTACAGTACATAGTACATCCCGGTGACCCCTCCTGTGGTGCCGGACGGCTAAATTCCAAAGATTGTCTATCGCTGCGGAATAATGCCCTAAAGCAGCTAGACAATTTCCCAGGAATTTCTCAAATACTCGGTGTTACCTGGTCAATAATTGTGTCTGCAGATACAATGCGCCAAATTCAAATTGTCAGGGTTGAATTAAGAGTCGGGTAACGACTCACCTGACCAAACCTAAGGAGGACCGATCGGTTTACAAAGGACTTACCTAATGAATTTTACCTTGTGTATGGTGGTTTCGGCAAATCTGCCCGCCTCAAAAAATCGACCCTCGTCAAGATGCCATCTCAGACCACACGGCTATCGTCCAGGGAACGGATCGTGCAGCGCTGTTGAGATGTCGCGTCTCGTTCAGTCGGGCCCGTTATGTCACACCGTCTGATCCCGGTCCGATAGCGTGCGTCAACCTTCAATAATCCGGCATCAATCTTGAGGGTCCCTATTCCGGGCGCCAACTGTGAAAACAAGGAAATAATATGAGGCAGGGTAACCAAAAAGGAAACACACCAAACACAGGTTACAAAGGAACATACAAAGTACTTTATTTTATACTGAATCCAGTTACAAAAGAACAGAACAAAATTCAGATAGCTATCGACCCTCAGTACAACACAGCGAACTCCGGCGTGGTTCGGTGTGCTCAGTGACTGCAAATATTCATTGAAACAGTCAGGCTTTTATACATTTCTCCAGCCTGCTGTCCAGCCTTTCTGCAGGTTAACCATTCCATAAATAAGTTACTGCCCTAGGGTCCCTTGCCAGGTCAAATCTAGTTCATCTTAGGTTTATACATTAACAAGAAGAAATGGTAATAATGTATGCTCTAGGCCTAACATTACAATGCGGGACTTAGTTTATACAATGTAGTTAAGCAGGTGTTCTCATTCAATTATAGATCAGTTTCGGTGATACAGGTAATCCATTGCACACAGGTCAGCAGAAGGACAAGATCTCAGCTCATGACCCTAACAAGTGGCAAGTTATACATTAGCTGTACAGAGGTCATGACAATCGAGTTCTGTTCTGAATAACATAGGCTACCATTTTAGCTCACATGGTGACTTTATAGAGCAAGAAAACCTAAAATGGCGGCTTGACCCAAAATGACAGTTTACATGGTTTCTAAGGTCAGGACCTTGCAATGCGAGTTTATTCACATGTAGTTTATAAGCAGCTTGTTAGCAGCTTGGCGTAGGCCAATATACAGGTCTAGCAGCAGGAGCATAGCCAGCTTTCCCTTGTCCTTGGCCTCATCCGTTTGGATTTTTAGGTCCAAGAGGGCCTTTTCTGTTCCATGTCTTGTCCTTAAGCCAGATTGTCTGAGGCTCAGTAAGTTATTGGGCCTCATTCCGAGTATGGAGGTAATCATGGCGCTTTTTGCACCTTGACTACCTCCAATACCGGTACCGAGTCCGCCCTGGTTCAATGGGGACTTACCAGTCTATTCCGACCTTTGCGGGACCGGTAAATCCCCATTGAAAAAGCCAATCCCCATTCCCATTTGAACCCCCATAGGCTCAAATAGCTCTAAAGTCCCTTAACGGGTCCCATGCATAACGGCTGGGAAAACCAGGCGTTAATGAAGGGACCCGCTGAGGGAACTCGAAATAGGGCACAAAGGGATTACGGCACCGGTGTCCTTACCGGTGCCCAGTATCCCTTTGCGCCCAACACGTAATGAGGCCCATTGTTTTCCAGGTGTTTCTGGATTTGAAGATAGGCCACTCTATTTAAGATATTAAGGATGTAAGGAACGGTGTTGATGGGCCTGTAATTGGTGGGGGTATTGGGGTCTAGTTTCTTTTTTTTTAAGAGAAGCATAACCCAGGCCTCCTTGATGTTGTTCGGGACCGAGCTGGTCTTGAAGGTGGAGTTGATTATGGCAGTAATGAAAGGGGCCAAGTCCTTGGCGCCTTCCTGAATGATTATGGCTGGGCAGAGATCTCCTTGGCATCTTGAAGGTTTGAGGTCTTTAATGATACTTTCCACTACTTTGGGAGAAACAGGAGAAAAGGAGAAGGGTGGGCATGTGAGGGGTGGGCATACTGGGGTGTTACGGGTCAAGGGGGAGGTGGCGTTCTTGGCTAAGCTGTTCTTTTTTTGCTCAATTTTGGATTGCAGCAAGGTGATTTTGTCTGCAAAAGCTTTTTGAATTTTAGCACACGTGTGTGTCTTTTACACAGGCTTCTAAGGGTGGGGTTGGGGCCTCAAGTTTCCTGCGAATACTGAAGAGCTCCTTAGTCCTGGACTTGGCATTAAAGATTCTATTGTTATAGGTCTGTTTCTTAGCGTTAAGGATGGCTGATGTGGCAGCTGAGGTGAAAAGCGCTTTGTTGGGAGTGTTAGGCATTTTTCTCTAAGTAGCGTCTGCAGCTCTCTTGGCGTTCCAAAGGGATTTTAGTTCTGGGGTAAACCATTTGTTGAGATGAGCTATTGGTTTTGCTTTAGATAGCTTAATCGGTGCAATGGTATTTAAAGCTGCCTCCATTGTGGTATTGTAAAGGTCAGCCAATTTGTTAGGGTCTAAGTCTTTGTAGTTGACTGGGTCTAAGATGTTCTGAATCAAGGGCCGTAAGCTTTGCAGCGTTATGTTTCGGTTGTTTCTGGAGAGGACTTGAGGGGCGATGGGTGGATTAAGGTTGGCAAGTGCTTTCCCTTGGATGTTGAAGGATATGAAGTGGTGGTCGGACCAGGCAGTGGGCTCATTTTGGAAGATGGTGGTAGACGAGTTGAGGTCTACCAGCCAGTCCAACGTTCTGCCTTTATTATGTGTCGGCGCCGTGATGCAGTGGTTAAAGCCAAGCTGGGAGATTGAGTTTTCCAGTGATGTGGTGTTAGGGTCGTTAGGATCAAGAAGGCCTAAGTTGAAATCTCCAAGCAGGACAATTTGTGATCCTGGTTTGGTGTTATTGGTCAATAGGTCAGCGATGTCGTCCTCGAAGGATGAAATGTGACCTGGTGGCCAGTAGATGAGATACATAAGCGTCGTTTGAGAGGACGAGAGGGGGATCTTGACTGCCAGTAGTTCTGTAGAGAAGAGGCTAGCAGATGGGGTAGCTATAAGGCCTAGGGTCGTTTTAGCAATGAATCATACTCCACCACCTTTGCCAGTATCTCTGTCTTTCCTTACTCATCTGGAATGGCTAGTGATAGTGCTTGGTGTGCTGCCTGGTGCAGCCAGGTCTCAGTAATGGCCAGGAAATGCAGATCGTTGGTGGAGATGAGGTCTGCAATGTCTATCGCATGGGCGACTCGGGAGCGAGTGTTGATGAGTGCACCTAAGAGCTGGTAGTCTACCTGTGGCTGGGAGGCCAGTCGCGTACTAAGAGAATTAGGTGCATTGGAAGTTTTTGCTTGGATAGGGATTTCAGGTGCTTTGGCGGTCATGGCTGGCCTCGGAATTTCAGGTTGCTAAGCAGGGAGTTGGGTGACAGGTGTACCTTTTGGTGGCGGGAGTGGGGGTAGGTCCCTACTAGGCAGTGTCCTACGGTGTGGGATCCGTGAGCATAGTCTCTGGTTTTTGATTTTTACTGGACATGGAATCCACGGTATGGGTGGTGAGGCAAAGAGGTGAATCCATTCAGTAGGGCTGAAGGAGGGGTTTGGTGAGGTGTCCATGTTGTGGTTGATGTTGTCTGCAGACTCTGAGTAGAAGTGTGGTGTATGCTGCCAGGGTGGTGAGTGAAGTGGAGGGAGGAGGTAGGAAGGTACCATTGGTACCATCATGGTACCATTGCAGTAGATATTGGTGATGACCATGAGGCGGTGGTGAGGGCAATAAGGACCTCCTGTTGATGGCTGAGGAAGAGAAAGGAGAGAGAAAAGTGATGATATGGAGAGTCCATAGGTTGTGTGAGGGAACGACAAAGAGGATGCCAGTGAGAGTCCCTCTGGCAGAAGCAGTGAAGTAGGTGTCTGCAATGTTCTCTATGTAATTTTCTAATTACATTTCTTACTCTGTTCATGTATGTGCTGTTCACTGTGATCAATATAAAGATGTTGAGAAAATATTCCTATCATCTGAAATCATTAAACACCAGCCCCACTCTCAACCTCAGAAAGAAAGAAAGGCAGAACACCCATAGTACACCCATAGTACATCCTTGTAAAGTGATCTGTGCATTTAGAGCTCAAACATCCTCAATTTAACATTTAATTCACACACAAATTCCTTGAACCCATCCAGACATCTGGGAGCAACAATGTTTTCTAGCCCATGGCAATTAACGTGTGATAAACTATCAATGATGCCCCCATATAGAATAGCACAGTCAACCAATTCAACAACCCCAATGCAAAATAACCAATAAGCTTCAGGGTGCCTGTCTTTCAGAATGTTACCAATTCCGGATAGTTGCGGAAGTTATGGTCCATTCCCATGTTGGAATCCCCACTGAACATCATAGGTAGTAGCAGACCCACAGTGAGGGAGCCTGAGCCAACCAATGGGTAGTTTGTGGGATTTGGGGGTTTCTCCTCCTCAGAACATTTTAACAACAATTTTTCAGTGAACATTTTAATAAAAAGCCACACAGTTTGCAATCAGTTTTGCATGGTAACACATGAAAACATTCAATAGATGCAAGTCACCAACAGTTCCCATGATGAGCATTTTGTAACTCATTTTCATGAGGCCTTTGCCCAGCAATATATGCCATTCAACACAACCAAAACATGTTCATACTGTCTGTGCCCATACCTGTCCATGTAGGCTTAACTAATATATGACACTATTACCAATTAGGAACATACTCTTTTTGGCATTTCCAGTAGCAAAATGCCATGCCACAGTAAAGAAATATGGCTAGACTGGATGCATCAATGTAAGCCAGTGTGGCCACGTAAGAAGACTCATGTTGACTTTATCCTTAATACCAGTAAAAAAGGCCATGCTGCAGCATGAAAATACAACCAGACTGGTTACACCACTGTAGGTCAGTCTAGTAGTCTCGTAACCCTAACATGGTTGTTTTACACTTGTTGAACAGTAACAAAAATGCCATAGCACTGTAAGAATATTTAACTAGACTGACTGCAACAATGTAGGCCAGTCTACCCACTGAATAACTTGAATCATGTTTGCGTTACCTTTGTTGCCAGTAATAAAAACCATGCTTCAGTAAGAGAATAAATCCTGACTGGCTGCAGAAATGTACGCCAAGAGAGTAATCTAATAAAACATCATATTTGAATTATCTTTGATGTCCTGTAAATAACAATGCCATCACACAGTAAAAATAAATATCAGAACTGTCAGCACCAACATAGTCCATCCTAGACATTCAATAACACTTATCATGTATGTTATACCCTTGATGTCCAGTAAACAAATACCAAGCAGCCATAATAAAATATCCAGACTGGGTGCACCAATGAAAGAAATATAATAAAATGTATCATTCTTGCATTACATTTGATGTCCAGTATAAAATACCATGCCACTGTAAGAAACATTCTTGCATTACACTTGATGTCCAGTTTAAAATACCATGCCAAGAAAATGTAACTAGGCTGTTAGCACCAATTGAGGCCAATAGAGTATTGGCTCTACCCTTGATTCCCAGACAATAAATCCATTCTACTATATAACATATAACTAGATTGGCTGCACCAATGAAAGCCAGCCTAGCTATGCAATAACACTTATCAGGCTTCTTTACCATTGGTGCATAGTATAAAATGCTATACTACAGTAAAAACAAAGTTCTAACTGTAGGCCATTTAAACTATGTAATAACTCATGTTAGCCTTAGCCTTGATGGTAGTAAATAAAATGCAATGTGGTAGGAAAATGGGATCAGACTGGCTGAAACAATTTATTCCAGTCCAGCAACATACTAACACTTATCATGTTTGCTTTACCCTTTGATGCCAAGTAGAACACGCCATGCCACTCTAGGAAAGTTTAACCGTACTGGCTGCACAGATGTAGGCAAGTATACACATGTAAAAAGACTTGTCATATTTGCATTACCTTGATGCCCAGGAAAAACCATGCCATGCCACTGTAATAAGATAGTTTTTCTGCAGGGGTAACCCCCACACTCTGGTGATATTCCCTCCTACTAAGTGAGGATAAATAATATGTATTTAAACAAAAGGAAGGAACATATAACAAACTACATCAAACAGTATATACCCTCAGACAGCAATTTCTTGTAGCAACCACTTAACAAATATGGGCTGCATTATGTGTTCTCAATGATCATCAAAGGCAGTATTACCAAAAAAATATAATTTTTAATATATTAATCTCTCTTCAGCACAAGTAATACACTCATTTGTTTAAAAAACATATGCACGTAACATAGTCATATACATCTTAAAATCATGCCACCTCACAGTGTCAAAAATGATATGCCAAAAATTTAATTAGCACAACACAACAATGGCAACTCAATTCTTCTCATTTCCCATTGTGTGAACCAGCCCAACTTATATAGGTTTCTGTCCTTTGTGTTTCAAATAACCGGACATTCATCAGGGGCAGAAGTAATCTTGTGCTCCAGGTCGATTCTTCCTATATATACACCAGGTTGCTATCTCTACGGGTAAAAAAGACAAAAACGTATCACTAATACGGGCATATTCAGTGTAATCAATCACCATAGCCAAACCCTAATCACCAATAGGGTATCTAGTAAACACTACATCATGTACTAGATCCAGGGTCAGAAGAAATATATGTCTTCGACCGTATAAGCCAAGTCAGTACTGGCTCTTCACTATTACAGCAGCAAGTGAAATTCGTAAATGAGTACCTAGAGGAATTCTACCAGTGGTAGTATTCTTATTCACATCCTAACCCAGAACACAAGAAGTTTGGGGAATGTCCACCCACATTAGAGCCTAACACAACAACAAAATCCAGCTCACCCTCGGGTGTTCAGGCTGTTCTTTTGTTGGATACAGTCAGATCTCAATAGCATTGCCATGCATTGTATTCCTTTCCAACTTCCTAAACGGCCTACCAGTGCCTAAAATACAAAGAGTTAAGGGTGAGATGCCTAGCCCCAAACGCCAAGTAAGCATCCGCTCCTCTAGTTAGAAAGAGCCAAAAGGGTCTTACCTATCTAGGCGGTTCTAAATACTCCAATATGCACTACGGTAGATGCCTGTAAAGATAGAGCCTCTTCCTTCTAAAGGGTCCACTCCTCTTGCTCTGAAAGAGTAAATCGCTAAATGAATGCACAGCAGAGAGTAGGGGCATATTCCACAGAGTGATCAAATTTAAGTCACTTCAAAAGGCATCCACCCAGTTCTTACCTTATCTATGCCAGCTATTATCCTGCAATGGGGCAGCGTACTGCATCTCAAGCCTGGGAAAATGGCAGATCAACACACTGCAAACACGGACAACAGCCATACTGAAATCCTTGTTCCGCGTCACTGGCGTGACGCGGTGACATCATCACGCTCCACGTAACGCTGTGACGCGATGACGTCATCACACTCCGCGCAACGCACGTCAGGACGTCCACTCAGGACAGGCAGGAATTCCCGGGTTGCCAAGCAACCATGGCCACTGGACCACTGGTGGAAAAAAGAAAGGGTGTAACTCCCACAGCACCAAGCCAAAGGGCAACCACCTGACAAACCCCAAACGACTCCAAATGATCGAAAAAATGGCAAAGAATGCAAAACGGGGAAAAAACGTGTAAGGTAAAGGCGTGGGCCCTCTCCACCAGTATTAACAAAGGCATTAACTGACCCAGGAACAAGGAAAAACCTGCTAACCCTGACCATGTCCAAAGTCAAAAGAAAACACCGCAGGACATCACTCACGGTGGAAATTCTCAAAATACAGAAACAACCACAGAGGCAACATCCCCCTGAGACAAATTGTTTATCGCCTGTATAACAACAAATTGCATAACTATCCATTTCCTGACATAGAAATAGATATTCTCCCTCAATGGGTACCAACAAATAGTGCAACACTCCAACCACCTCCAGAGTCCCATGGAAGAAAAAACAAACTTGCTTATCTGATGTTATGCCACTCAATGTTCTCGTTCAATCCTGTGACATGACTGTTGGTAAGAAAGATAAGCTTTTGTTCCAGATTAATCAGTTTCCTATTAATTTCGTCTTGGGATCTGCCCTTGATCTTTTTTAAGATACACCATTCAAAATCAGAGAAGGTATGTCCTTTATCCTCTAAGTGTTTAACTAGAGGAGCTTTATCAATATGATTTTTTAAACAGCTCCTGTGCTCGATCATACGAGTCTTGCACTTTCTGTTGGTTTTGCCTATATAAATTAGGTCACACAGACATTTAATCATATAAATTACATTTTCCGTTTTGCAATTTGTGTGTTCATTTAACACCCATTCAGAAGTAAGACCCAGATTGACAGTGGTCGTTTTCTTGGTAAATCGACACATGACACATTCTCCACATGGATGGTGACCCTTCACTCGGGGCAGACCCCACAATGTACTTTGGACACCCCCTTGACTAACCACCTTGTATATGTCATTCTTCATGACAAGATTGCGGATGTTGGTGCTCTTTTTGAAGGCTATCATAGGTAATGGGCTATTCATTGGGCCTCATTACGACCCTGGCGGTAAGGGGTTAACGCCAGCGTTAGCTGCGCCGACCCCTTACCGCCAACTACGAGGTCCCTTAGCGCCATGGCGCTTTTAACACCTGCTTTTTTTTAGCTAAGGGACCATGGAGTTAATTACGCCACCGTAATTTACGGTGGCGTAATTAACGCCTTCCCCACTCCCATTATGCCCTATGGGGCAAAAATGGGAATGGGGAAGGGTAAATGGGGATTGGGGACTTACCGCCCCGCCGACCTCGGAATGGGGCGGTAAGTCCGCCAACCACCATGGCGTAAACGTAGTTTACGCCATGGTGGTAAAGTCACGGCCCAGGCGGTAACTTACCGCCTGGGTCGTAATGAGGCCCATTGTCTTTTTTCCAATTTTTACATATGATGTTCTTGACTTTATAGGATAGATTACTAAAAGCGTTGACAAACACCAATGGAGTCTCATGGTTAGCAGTGTTTTTCTTATTCTTTACCAGCAGAGCTTCCCAGTTGTTATTAAAAGCTTTTTTGGCAGACTGTATAACAATTTTTGTAGGGTAGCCCCTATCGATCAATTTCTCCATAAGTAAATTGGCCCCTGCTTCGTAATCATGGTTGGTACTGCTGTTACGTTTCAAACGTAGAAATTGCCCAAAGGGCAAATTATCCCGGACATGTTTAGCATGGTGGCTTCTATAGTGCAGTAATGCATTTCTGTCGGTGCTCTTGACAAACGGTTTCACCCATAGATGGTTATCCTGATGGTAAATAGTGAGATCTAAATAGTTCACTTCTGAGGAGCTCATTGTCGCTGTGAATTTCAGGTATCTATTCTGATTATTTAGCGATGCCAAAAAACTATTGGCTTCATCCATCGAGCCATGCCATAGCATAAATATATTATCGATGTATCTTAGCCATTGTGTTATTTGTTGCTTGAAAGGATTGATTTCTGAATAGATTACCGTTTGTTCCACCATATATACGTACAGATTGGCCAAATTTGGAGCCATGGTGGCACCCATGGCTGTACCTTCAACCTGTAGATAGAATTGTCCCAAAAATTGGAAAAAATGATTTGTCAAAGCTGTTTCAGCACACCATAAAATGAAGGCATTGCTCACAGGATGATTGTCCTCACGTTGAAGCAGTGTCTCCTCAACCACTTCAAGAGTTGCTTGTTGGGGAATGTTAGTATAAAGCGATTGGATATCTAAGCAAATGAGTATGTCTTTGGTGTGATCGAAAGTGAGCCCTTCAATTTTCCCGATGGCATCTCTGGTATCTTGAACATAGCTTTTCATTTTCATTACAAAGAGGCGTAAATAGAAATCCACAAATTTTGATAAGGGTTCCAAGATGGAGTTCATGCCAGACACAATGGGTCTACCAGGGGGTCTCACCAGATCTTTATGGATTTTGGGCAAGATGTAAAAAATCGGAGTTCTAGCGGTCTCTCTTGCTAGATAGTCTCCTTCCTGTTTACTAATCTGTTTTAAATCGACAGCTTTATCCACTTTCTCCTTTATCATTTTCATGATGGCAGGACTAGGATCCTGGTCAATTCTACAGTAGCTGATGTTCTGCTGGTAAAGAATAAGAAAAACACTGCTAAGCATGAGACTCCATTGGTGTTTGTCAACACTTTACGTAATCTATCCTATAAAGTCAAGAACATCATATGTAAAAATTGGAAAAAGACAATGATTAGCCCATTACCTATGATAGCCTTCAAAATGAGCACCAACATCCGCAATCTCGTCATGAAGAATGACATACACAAGGTGGTTAGTCAAGAGGGTGTCCAAAGTACATTGTGGGGTCTGCCCCGAGTGAAGGGTCACCATCCATGTGGAGAATGTGTCATGTGTCCATTTACCAAGAAAACGACCACTGTCAATCAGGGTCTTACTTCTGAATGGGTGTTGAATTAACACACAAATTGCAAAACGGAAAATGTAATTTATATGATTAAATGTCCGTGTGACCTAATTTATATAGGCAAAACCAACAGAAAGTGCAAGACTCGTATGATCGAGCACAGAAGCTGTTTAAAAAATCATATTGATAAAGCTCCTCTAGTTAAACACTTCGAAGATAAAGGACATACCTTCTCTGATTTTGAATGGTGTATCTTAAAAAAGATCAAGGGCAGATCTCAAGACGAAATTAATAGGAAACTGATTAATCTGGAACAAAAGCTTATCTTTCTTACCAACAGCCATGTCACAGGATTGAACGAGAACATTGAGTGGCATAACATCAGATAAGCAAGTTAGTTGTTTCCTCCATGGGACTCTGGAGGTGGTTGGAGTGTTGCACTATTTGTTGGTACCCATTGAGGGAGAATATCTATTTCTATGTCAGGAAATGGATAGTTATGCAATTTGTTGTTATACAGGCGATAAACAATTTGTCCCAGGGGGATGTTGCCTCTGTGGTTGTTTCTGTATTTTGAGAATTTCCACCGTGAGTGATGTCCTGCGGTGTTTTCTTTTGACTTAGGACATGATCAGGGTTAGCAGGTTTTTCCTAGTTCCTGGGTCAGTTAATGCCTTTGTTAATACTGGTGGAGAGGGCCCACGCCTTTACCTTACACGTTTTTTCCCCGTTTTGCATTCTTTGCCATTTTTTCGATCATTTGGGATCGTTTGGGGTTTGTCAGGTGGTTGCCCTTTGGCTTGGTGCTGTGGGAGTTACACCCTTTCTTTTTTCCACCAGTGGTCCAGTGGCCATGGTTGCTTGGCAACCCGGGCATTCCTGCCTGTCCTGAGTGGACGTCCTGACGTGCGTTGCGCGGAGCGTGATGACGTCATCGCGTCACAGCGTTACGTGGAGCGTGATGATGTCACCGCGTCACGCCAGTGACGCGGAACAAGGATTTCAGTATGGCTGTTGGCCGTGGTTGCAGTGTGTTGATCTGCCATTTTCCCAGGCTTGAGATGCAGTACGCTGCCCCATTGCAGGATAATAGCTGGCATAGATAAGGTAAGAACTGGGTGGATGTCTTTTGAAGTGATTTAAATTTGATCACTCTGTGGAATATGCCCCTACTCTCTGCTGTGCATTCATTTAGTGATTTACTCTTTCAGAGCAAGAGGAGTGGACCCTTTAGAAGGAAGAGGCTCTATCTTTACAGGCATCTACCGTAGTGCATATTGGAGTATTTAGAACCACCTAGATAGGTAAGACCCTTTTGGCTCTTTCTAACTAGAGGAGCGGATGCTTACTTGGCGTTTGGGGCTAGGCATCTCACCCTTAACTCTTTGTATTTTAGGCACTGGTAGGCCGTTTAGGAAGTTGGAAAGGAATACAATGGATGGCAATGCTATTGAGATCTGACTGTATCCAACAAAAGAACAGCCTGAACACCCGAGGGTGAGCCGGATTTTGTTGTTGTGTTAGGCTCTAATGTGGGTGGACATTCCCCAAACTCCTTGTGTTCTGGGTTAGGATGTGAATAAGAATACTACCACTGGTAGAATTCCTCTAGGTACTCATTAATGAATTTCACTTGCTGCTGTAATAGTGAAGAGCCAGTACTGACTTGGCTTATACGGTCGAAGACATATATTTCTTCTGACCCTGGATCTAGTACATGATGTAGTGTTTACTAGATACCCTATTGGTGATTAGGGTTTGGCTATGGTGATTGATTTTACTGATTATGCCCGTATTAGTGATACGTGTTTGTCTTTTTTACCCGTAGAGATAGCAACCTGGTGTATATATAGGAAGAATCGACCTGGAGCACAGGATTACTTCTGCCCCTGATGAATGTCCGGTTATTTGAAACACAAAGGACAGAAACTTATATAAGTTGGGCTGGTTCACACAATGGGAAATGAGAAGAATTGAGTTGCCATTGTTGTGTTGTGCTAATGACATTTTTGGCATACAATTTGTGACACTGTGAGGTGGCATGATTTTAAGATGTATATGACTATGTTATGTGTATATGTTTTTTAAACAAATGAGTGTATTACTTGTGCTGAAGAGAGATTAATATATTAAAAATGATATTTTTTTGGTAATACTGCCTTTGATGATCATTGAGAACACATAATGCAGCCCATATTTGTTAAGTGGTTGCTACAAGAAATTTCTGTCTGAGGGTATATACTGTTTGATGTAGTTTGTTATATGTTCCTTCCTTTTGTTTAAATACATGCCACTGTAATAAAACATATCCACACTTGCTGCACTAATGTATGCAAGTTTAGCCATGAAATAACATTTATCAGGTTTGCTTTATCATTGTTGCCCAGTATAAAATGCCATGCCACCGTAAAAAGAAATGTTCGGACCAGCTGCACTAATGTAAGCTAGAATAGCCACTGAGTAACCTACCAAATGTGCTTTACCCTTAATGCACAGAAAAAACTGTGTGCCGCTGTAAGACAATATATTCGGACTGGCTACACAATTGTTTGCAAGTCTGGCCATGTCACAATTTACAATATTTGCTTTATCCTTCATGCCCAGTAAAGTATACCATACCAAAGTAAGACAATGTAACCAGCCTGGCTGCATCGTTGTAGCCCAGTCTAGACATGAAATAACACTTATCGGGTTTGCTTTAAATGAGATCTCCAGTGACAAATGCAATGCTGCAGAACAGCATATAACAATGCAGGCTGCATAGATGTAGGCCAGTCTAGCCACAAATGTACACTTATCATGTTCGCTTTACTCTGGATACCAGTAGAAAATGCCAGAAATGTAAGAAAATATATCCAGTCTGGCTGCACCAATGTACGCCAGTTTAGCAATTTATTTTATTTTTATTAAATATAGTGGGTATTTATAATGTGCCTATACACAATGGGCCTGATCACGACTTTGGCGGTAACCCTTAAATCCGGCGGTAGCGCTATTACCGCCGGATTTAAGGGTCCGCCAAATCAGGACTTCGGCAGATTTCACCCCAGCGCTGAGCTGGGGGGAAATCCTCTGAAAATTTGCGCTATTACCGCCGGCGGGAAATCTGCCGGCGGTAAGAGAATGAAAATTCCCCATTGAGCCCAATGGGGAATGGGGCATTCCCGAATGGGCTCAATGGGGAATGGGGATTAACATTACCACCGAACTCGTGATCCGGCGCTATTAGCGCTGGGGAGTTCGGCGGTAGGGCTAATACCGCCGGCTTTATTACCGCCGGCGTTACCGCCAAAGTCGTGATCAGGCCCATGTGTTTCAAGGTGCAACCGGACAAGGCAAGGGGGGGGGACAGGGATGACAAAAGAAACGGTCCTTTTAGGCCTTATGACAATCGATCATGCAAGTGTAGTAACAAGAAGTGTGGGGGAGAGGCTAGAGGGGAAATGCGGGTTGGTTAAGCGAATGCCAGTGTAGGCCAGGTGGACAGAGCCAATGGAAAGAAGAGGGTGCAGGGGACAATGGCCCACATGCTAAGTGTGAGGAACAGGGCTGGAAGGGCTCAAGGGGTGCAGGCTCAGCCATACTAGTGTAGTGAGAGAGAGTCGGGAAGGCCAAGTGCAGGTTGAAGGGAAGGGGTCAGGGGAGACCAGGTGCAGGGGTAGACTGGTGATCAGGGCCTGGTGCCCTATAAGAGTCTGAAGGATCAAGGCAGCCAATCAAGAGGCAGTGGGGGACATTATCAGAGGAGGGGGAGAGGGAAGGAGGAAGAGAAAAGGAGGGTATTGGGAAGCTTCTGGAATTGAGATCCGGCTGAAGTCTGAGAGGGGCAGGGAGACCATTCCAGATGGCGGGACCTGTGGAGGAGAGAAATCTACCCCCATGGTCTGCTTGCAAAAGCGCCTGATCTGCATAGAACTGGAGCTAGGGGACAGGATGTGTCTAGCAGGGGGAGGTCATTAGGGAGAGGGAGTGAGATCTAAAGGGGTTCTAGGCCCCAGAAAGCCTTGTGGATGATGCAGAGAGCCTGATTCACAGAATGTTGTCCTATGGGATTGCATCGTCATAAAAGACGTCTGTGAATCAGGCCCAGAGTGTCTTGAACTTGATCCTTGCAGAACCGGGAGTCAGTGGATAGATTTTAGGGCTGGAGAGATGCAGTCCCTGGGCTTGAGGCCAAGGATACGTCTGGCAGTCCTATTCTGAATTAGTTGAAGGGGGCAAAGGGAGGAGTCAGGCAGGTTGAGGAAAAGGCTGTTGCAGCAGTCCAGCCTGGAGAGGATCAGAGCTCTGGAGCCATTGAGATTCTGGGGGAAAGTGAGGGAAGGGAGAATGCCTCTGAGGAGGTACAACTGAAAAAGGGCCTTCTTGGCAATGTCTGTGATGTGAGGATAGAAGGAGAGAGAGGAGGCAAAGATGACACCAAGGTTTTTTACCTCACATGAGGTTGAGGGGTGGAGGCCCATAGAGGGTGGCCAGAGTGTAGGAGGGAGCTCAGGTCCCAAAGAGAGGGTCTCAGCCTTACTGGCATTAAGGCAGAGAATGGTAGCAGCGCACCGTGCCTGAATAGCAGACATCCAGTCAGGAATGATAGAGGAAGAGTTAGAGGCAGAGGAGGGATGCTTGAAGGAGAGCTGAGTTTTGTTCCATATAACACTGGAAGATGGGAGAGAAGGCAGAGATCAAATGGACTGGATGGGCCAAGTGGATAGTGAAACGCCAAGGGGAGAGGATAGAGCCCTGAAGGACACCACAGGTGCAGAGTGAGGTGGAGGAGAGAAAAGGGCCCAGTTGATCCTGGGAAGGTCGGTCAGAGAGGAAGGAGGTCAGCCAGTCCAGAGCCAGGTCTGTGATGCCAAGGGTATTATGGAGCCGTTTTATAAGGTTATCTTGATTGACCGTATCAAAGGCAGAGGACAGGTCAAGAAGGATGAGAACGGAAGGAGAGTGAGAATCGAAATTAAATTAAAGGGCAAGTCTTCATGGGTGTTCAAGACTGCAGTTTCTGTGCCTCTGGCAGCTCTGAAACCAGACTGGTGGTCATGGAGGCAACAACAGGTTCAATGTGGTGGATAAGCTGGGCAGTGGCCAGCTTCTCCAAGAGTTTGCCCAGGAAGGGGGTAATGGAGATAGGGCAGTAGTTAGCCAAACAGGAAGGGTCGGCAGAAGGCTTTTTTAGGAGAAGGTGCAGAAGAGAGTGCTTGAGGAGGATCAAGTAGCAAAGGAGTGATTGCAGAAATCAGCTGAGGCTGGAGCAAGGGAGACAATGTTGTCCTTGATAGTACTGGAGGAGCAGGGGAGCACCTGTTTGGATTAGACTTTCAAAGTAATAATTCTTATCAAGTTTGCTTTATCAAGTTTGATTCCCACTATACAATATCATTCCGCCATAAGAAAACATGTTCATATTGGCTGCACTGATGTAGGCCAGGCCAGTCACTGAATGACATATCATGTTTGCTCTAACCTTGATGTTCAGTACAAAATGCTGTGCCAGTGTAAGAAAATGTGTGTCGATTGCCTGCACTATGTAGGTCGATCTTGACAATTATTAACATTTATCATGATTGCTTTTCCCTTGATGCCAAGTAATAAATAACGTTCCCACACTAAGAAAACATGTTCAGACTAGTTGCACCAATGTATGCCATTCTAGCCTTGTAATAACACTTATAATGTTTGCTTTTTCCTTGCTGCCCTGTGAAAAATGAGATGTGACTGTGAGAGAATATAACCTGAATGGCTGCACCCATTTAGGCTAGTCTAGCCACATTATACCACTCATAATGTTTTCTTTACCATTCATACAAAGTAAAACATATCATGCCACAGTCAGAACATATTTTCAGACTGGCTGCACCAATGTAGGCCAGTCTTGCCATCGAATAACATATCATGTTTGCGTGTTTGCTTGACCCTTGATGCCTAGTAAAGCATGTCAAGCCATGTTCAGACTGACTGCACGAATGAAGACAAGTCTAGCCATATATGAATATTTATCATGTTTGCCTTACCCTTGATGCCCAGTGAAAACTACCATGTCACAGTAAGAAAATATAACTAGACTGACTTCACCAATATAGGATAGTCTAGCCACATAATAATGTTTATAATGCTGGCTTTATCATTTGTACTAGTAAATAAAAGTCATGCCTCAGCAAGTAAATATGTTGAGACTTTCTGCCCATCTCCGCAAATCAGAAGCCCACTCCCAGGCACATCCTCTAGTACATGGTTTCATACACCATTCATACAGGTCCCGCAGGGTTCCACCCTCTCCCCAGGGATCTATGCATGGAGCCACTGGGAACCGCCCTAGCCACACAACAGCCACATCCACCAATATGCCAATGACACACAGCTTTACCTCAAGATAGACTACATCAAGGACATCCATAGGCTCAAACTCTGCTTCTCGCTGATCCAGTCTTGGATGCTCAGTGCATACTTGAAGTTCAACCCCTCCAAGACAAAATTCCTACTCCTCACCAATAACCATGAACTCTGAGGGCTTCACACCTGAGCTCACCTCCTCGGGTTCAACATTGATGAACACCTCTCTGTAACGACACACATAGCTAAGAGAACTCAGACAGCTTGCTATCAACTCTACCTCTTGCAGAAAGTCAAGCCCTTCCTCCCTCTTGACAGCTTTAGATCCACTGTTCAAGCACTGGTCCTATCCCAGCTGGATGGGGGCAATGCACTTCTTGAAGGCCACCAGTTATCCTCCCTCGTGGCCCTGAGAAGTGTCCTACACACAGCCGCACACTTCATCAAGGGTTTACGCCGGTATGACCACATCATCCCAGCCCTAATCAACCTTCACTGGCTCCCACTGCACGCATGAATCACCTTCAAGTCTTGCTGCATCATCTATAAGGCAGTCACCCTCAAGTCATCCAGTTACCTCACAGAGAAACTCAGCATCTCCAGTGGAATTGCACCACCAATAAACATTCAACCCCAAAGCACGCATACACTCTTTTTCCCACACACCCATACATCATACACACTCTGATTTACATGGGCATTCATACAACATACTCTTTTATTTATGGACACACCCAAATAACATACACTCATTCAATCGCATGCGTTCATGCATACATACATTGTGTCCATATCTGCAGCCCTGGTCGCGAATCCGCTCCCCTGCATGCTCTCAAAAGGGCTCTCTGACTCCCATGCAGCACAAGCAGGAACTAGGAAGCAGAGAGAGCTTCCTGGTTCCTGCACATGCACAGAGAAGCTGGAGAGACCCAGCTCCACATCCCTGGGCCACTGAATGTTTTGGAAGGTGCAGAAGTGGCCCTATGCATATTCAGCTCATAGGTACTCCAGCATTTGGCAATATTACCTCATGGCATCAAAAAAGGTGTGTATATATTCATGGGTAAAGTGGGAATTGTAGGGACTTCGGTGCGGGGGGTTGAGGATAGAGGAGTGGGGTAGACCCCTGTCCCATTAAAAGATAAAACAAAAAACAAAAATTGCTAAGAGCTCCCTTCATAGAAGTGATTAATCACAAGGTAATTCCTTTCAATGATACACGTAGAACCCAAAGAGCCATGCAAGGCTTGGCGAGCAAAACGCCTCAGCTTTGCATGGCCAAATGGGCATACATGCTGGGGTACTGAACACCATCAAAGGGAAACCCCTAAATATACAGCAGAGTTTCATGTTGGTCTGTCAAATTTCGTGATGTTCCAGGTCAACACTTCGGATGTGGATGAAGTCCATTTGTAACCAAGACAAAGACTAACTTAAAAGTTAAAGTGGTATTATGGCTCTCTCTTCTGGATTCGGAGTGATAATCATGATGTCATCAGAAGAAATAGCCAGGGGAATTTTCAAATTGGGCAGGGGAATATAAGATGGTATGACCCTCCTTTTCATTAGCTGGTCTTGTGACGGCTGGATAAAGAGTGCAGAAATCAGGGGCAACAATGCACTCCTTCAATTTAGAAACATTAGAATTTGAGATACAGTTTTACAAAGAGACATTTTTGTGAATAATATTTTCTATTTATGAGACTTGCGTATCACTTGTGGTTCCTGAACTCGCTCAGAGTGTCGGGGTCGAGATTGTGGGGTACATGATGGAAGGAAACGAAGGGTGCGTATTTAGGAGATATTCAGTTACAAGTTAAAGGCAGAATAGATGATGTTAGGTATTCGGATTTCATCTCTGTAATTTACAAGGCGTGGTTTTATTTGAAGAGGCCAGAGAGAGGGTGCTCCAAACTGTGGAGCCTTGACTGGGCATACTTCTAAACCCTTCACAGTTCACTAGGGGAAATTGACACTTTGCTTTGTGTTGATGACCTTATGCATGTATCTGGCTGGGAGGGATGCGATAGTGTAGCAAGACAGTAACAGTGTTCATCCAAATAGTGATGTGTGCACAGGAAAGAAAAATTATAAACGTTCTTGCATCAAGAGCCACAGTAAAGCTTTCAGAACCAGGGAAAGGGCGGTTGTGTTTTTTTTTTCCCCTAAGTGGAAATGAACATCAGGATTCTTAACCCTCTGCAGTTTACTATGGTTGAGGTGAGTGGACGTGAGTAAACGTCACTCATTTCTCCAAGTAGGACATGTCAACTACAAGGAATTATTCAATTAGGCCGGAACAACAAGGATAGGCAGAAAAGAAATTGATGGACATACGGAAGAAGTGTGAAGATTTTTTCTGTTTGTTTAATCGCGAAATTGAACTTTTGTGGAATAATAATTTTTAAAGGCAGAAAATAAATCAATGTCATGTACTGGGAGAGTTGTAATAAAGGATAATGTCTATAACAATATGGGGATGTTATCCAGGCGGAGGCATTAGAAATCCCTGAAGTTAATAATGGTTATAAGAAAGTTAGATGTATGTAAATAAGATTTGAAGTAATAACCAATATGATCCCGAATCACATTTTTGTATGTCCTGTTGTGTTTTTGTTTTCTTACTCTTTGTTTTTAAATATGTTCCGTAATATTTTTGATTTTATGTACCCCAAAACAATAAATAGCCCTGAAAATCCCACTGAACCCTTAGCTGCTGAGGTTTTTCCCTCCCAGTGCTGAGCCCTTTTTTGACATTTTGTTGCACACTGAGGCCCATGGGCATGAGGTGTAATATAATAAATAATAAACAAATACATATATGTTTGTATGTCGCCATTCAATCCCATGTAACTTTTTTGTTACAAGTGATATCCTGGCCAAATGTTCACCCTTGTCTTCCCACATCTAGGCAGTCGTAACGCCCGCAAGCATTTATGGTTTGCTGCAGTTGGGTGTGAAAAAATAACAAAAAAATGACAACGAATTTGAGATTTTTCAGAAAATGCCAATACATTGATGTACAAAGAAGCCTGTGTTTTTATTTTCTTGTAAGAGCTATGAACAAAAGGTTCTAGTTCCGAATTCGCCTGTCATGAAAGAAGCGACATTACTTACGGTGGTAGGTGGCACCGTGCATTGCGCACGAGCCGGCGAGCACCCTTAAGACTGCCTCTGCCTCTGCCTAATTGCTGGTAATTTTGGGCTGGTGCGGCACAGGCAGGGCAAGAGTAGGCAGGTGAGGAAGGCTGGTGGAGACAATGGAGCAGATACAAACATGAGAAAAGCTGAGGTTCCCACTCTCTGACTCGTGTAATCGGGTCGCACGTCCCAGACCACATGGATCTTATTAACGCTTTCTACAACACATCGTTTGGTCACATGGATTGCTTAAGACCACAGTGTCTGATCGAGGTCCACCGTTGACACCACAATTCAGGCTTTCTGTTAAATGCTGCAAATCAACTGCGCTATCCACTAGTTATAATCTACAAACAGACAGTCAGACCGAGTGGGTCAATCAGACTATGAAGCAATATTTACATTGTTTATTGGCCCATGTGATGGATTTGTGGGAAAGGGCACTTAAGTTGGCTGAATTTACCTATAACAATACCGAACATGCTTCCTTAGGAATGACCTCAAATATTTGTTTGTATGGAATGGAACAAAACATGCTTCAAGAACTGTTAGGGAGAATTCTCATGAATGGCTGATATCACTTACCTAATGAGTCCCTCAGCAGCTTTGCTGGATGTCTAGGGTTTACTTTTTCACCTGGTAAGAGTGTGAGCCTTTTTCGCACTCTTACATGTGTTTTTCTGTGTGTTTTTGCCATTTGTGTGATCTTGGTCTCTGGAGCCTCACCTACTCCATGAGCATCATTTTTTGTGTGTGTTACACAGCACCCTCCGTGCAGTGACACAGGGCTGTCTTTTAGGCTTCCCACTGACTCCATTTTTCTGGGACTGACTACTGTCTCCCAGAAACATGTAAAGTTGCCATTAACCCCATCTTACATGGAGTATTGGAAAGGGTTAATTCTTATCCCTTTTTGTCTGTTTCTCTTGGAGCACTGTTTCGCTCCCTTTTCATTAAGACTTGACTGGTGGCAGTGGTAAATATCCTATTTTTTCTACCGTGGTTATCTTAAATAACCATGGTATTGTTTTAGGCTATGTTAGTAGCCTCAAACATAAACCCGCTTGACCAAATATATTTAATTTCGGCTCTGGCTGTGCTTACCTGACATTTCTTTGTGTAAAAGTCTTTCTCGTGTTTTACGCGCCAAACCAGGTTTAGTCCTTTGTTCACCGTCTTTTTGTGGGCGTCTTCACAGAAGCCCTCCTTAAGGTGCTTGAAAGTCTGGGTAGGCAGGATGTGAGGGAGGGGTATTAGGCCCCCTGCCATGGGTTCTCCTGGTAACCCAAGTCGCACTCCTGTTTGATTGGCTGGGTGACTGTCCTTGCCAGGACAGCCACTCTGCTGTGTGATTGACAGCCTGGCTGTGTGAATGGTTGAAAACTGCATAAAAAGCAGGTGTTCCGGACTGGAAAGGCAGAGTCGCCACTGGAACAAAAGAACCGACATGGAGATGATGGAAGAGTACCCCTACCATGACTAAACCACCCGGTGAAGCCCTGCTGCAGGTCCAAATACTCAAACTCCAACGACAGAGAAGATCCTCCAGGAATCTTCTTCCCTTAAGCTGGTGGGACCAACCAGTTCGCCCAAACTTCAAGCCAGGACCCCTCCTCTGTTCGAATTCACTGTACAGAGGTACAGTGGGCCGGATAGCCAGGAAGGTCGGACCCTGCTTGGGTTTTAAGGAGCTCACCTTTTATTTGTTACTTTGCTCTGCTGCTGGTTTCTTCCCAGGGTGGTGCAGGACCCTCCAGTCTTCCTAATTCGTGTCAGTCCGACAGTCGCTTCAGGAACCGTGAGCCTGCTGGAACTACCAGGACTGTCAGCCTCAGCTACAGCTTTCTCTCCGTTTTAAGGTACTGTGCAAATCCGGTTGTTCGTTTCGTTCAGCGTGGGGAAAGTATGTGAAACCTTTCTCCAATCCGAGGGCTTGTCCTTCTCTTCTCTTTGAACTAACAGTTCTGCCAACCAACCTCGTGTGGAACCCGTGGTACGAACTTTACCACAAACTACCCTGAACCGTGTGATCTTGGGCAAAGACTTTTGACCTAGTGACTTTGGCCTTAAGCCTTAAGCCTTTTTACCCTGATTATATCACTGTAGTTCCTTTTTGCTCAATTGCCCTGAGTACTTTCCTGTTGGTGTGGTTCAATTTCTGCCCAACTTTGTCTTTCCCTCCCTTTTGAATTTCTGGAGTGCCATTTTGCTCCCACTTCATTTTGTGAGCTTGACTTGTCTGGAACTTATTGAGAGTGGTGTGGTGTATTAAGATTGTGATTTTTAAACTGCTTTATGATAGTGAAATGTTATAAAACTAGAGAGTAAATAAATGTATATTCTTTTACTTGGAAACCTTGAGTCAGTGTTTGCTTGAATCATAGTAATTGCTGTCCTTTGTGTAACTATTTCATACTGCTCACTTGCTCTTGAGATAAGTCTGGCTGCTCAGCCATTGCTACTACTTTACTGCGTAGTACAGGCTTGTACCAGAGGTAAATTTGTACTGTCATTTGTAGTCTTAATTGTGTGTGGTGTTCCCAAAGGGTACTGCGTACAATTCTGCCTAACACTGGTGTACAGCGGTGAGGATCAAAGTATACACTTAGAGTGCTGCTATTACCTTTGGATCAACTAACCACAAGGCTAACATCACTAAAAAGCAATATTAATCATGTCTGATATGGAAAGCCACAGTAAAGAGACCCTCCTGAGTTACACTGCAGATTATCTAAGAAATCTATGTAAAGAAAGGAAACTCTCTGCCAAAGGCAAAAAGACTGAATTGATTGAAAAGTTGTTAAAGAACCAAAGTCTGGGGAGTGGGTCTGAAATACCTGACCCTCTAGCGAATTTGGAAAGTATTGAGGATGATAATATGTCTGATAATGATGAGTTATTCGGAAGAGGCAGATTTGTCTCCTAATGTAGGTCTCTCTGCTCCCTTGCCTGCTCAGCACCCTCAACCCTTGTCCACTGGGACCCCCAGAGGTCCTACACTCAGTCCTGAATTCATTGCACTAGAGAAAATGAGGCTTCAACTGGAATTCAAATGTTTAAATGCTCAAACTGAACAAAAACACCAAGAACTTAAGCTCAGAGAAATGGAGTTGAATCATGATCTAGAAATGAAAAGATTATCTCTTGAAAATGCTTCTCTCCCAGAGTCTTCTAGGTCTTCTAGTCCTAAGAGGCCCCATATACCTCAAGAAAATGTGGGTATGTATGAGGTTAAGCTTGACATTTTGGATTAGTTGGCAATGTTTGAATATAACCAAGGGATTCAAGGTCCCACAGGGAATGTCTTGCTTCCCTGGCACTTCTCTAGGTTACCCCCTGTTGCATCTGATGTTCTAATGGAGTTGGGAGAGGTGGATAGGATGGATTATGAGTGTGTGAAGCTAGCTTTAATTGCTAGATTTGGGAAGACCCCTTACC
The DNA here is from genome assembly GCF_040938575.1 of Ambystoma mexicanum. NCBI lineage: Eukaryota > Metazoa > Chordata > Amphibia > Caudata > Ambystomatidae > Ambystoma > Ambystoma mexicanum. The sequence goes on from NC_090921.1 coordinate 1,125,880,118, forward strand.
AGTACCTTAAGAGGTTTAGGGCCCTCAAAAAGCATGATGGTACCCCTTGGGCTACCTGGGTATGTGAATGTTTGAAAAACTTAGATGGTTGGATTAAGAGTTACAGAGTAAACACTTATGAAGGAATGAGAAATCTTGTTATGTTGAAGTCTATTTTTGATGTCTGCTCTCCTGAGCTCAGACAGCACTTGGCTGATTCTAAGGAGATAGATCTAAAGAAACTAGCTAAGGCTGCTGACTTGTGGGTTGCCAACAGTGCTACTCACAAGGATTCTGGGGCTACTCAGAAGAAGGATGAGCGAAAACAGCCAAAGAAAGATACCAAAGTGAATTCTAATACCTCCCATCCAAAAGAGGGCCAAAAAACAACAACATATGGGTAAACCACAAGGGAAACCAAATTAGGCTAGTGCACCATCTGGACCCAAACCAGATGGAGGTCAGAACAAACCCCCATTCATCAAGACATTTGGGAAATGTTATGTGTGTGGGTCAACTGACCATGTGAAAGGGGATCCCAGATGTTGTGGAAACAGAGAAATTGATATGAGGCTGGGAAGCCCAAAAGGAAACACACCAACACAGGTTACAAAGGACATACAAAGCGCTTTATTTCAAAGTTACAAAGTTACCAAAGTCAATTGACACGCGAATAGCTATTCGGCCCTCTGACTAACACGCGAACCTTCAACGTTAGGTTCGCACTGAAAGTGGGAGAGACCGATTATCGGGATGCTTGGGTTTTTATACATTTTGTACTGCATTGGCCAGCCCTCTTGCAAGTTAACCATTTCTTGGAACCATGGCTAGGGTTCGTAGCCAGGTCGAACACACAATTTCCATATATTAGATCAGTTCCGCTGATACGGTTACATATTTACACATAGGTTAAAGAGAGGACAGGGTCTTAGTTCATGACCCTAACAAGTAGCCTGCGGACATTTTATTCATTCACGTGTGCGGAGGTCACCATGGCCGAAGTCTTACTCGAAATGTCATTCGGCCTCCATTTTGTGATTCAGGGTGACTTCCACACTGCAAGAGTACCTAAAATGGCGGCTAGATCCAAGATGGCGGCTTACACGATACATTAAGGTCAAGACCTTACCGCGGAACCTATGTACATAGTATTCTTTAGACAGCTTGGCGTAGGCCAACATACATTTAAACAATGCGATTGGGGTCACAATATTATATCGATTTCCACAGACCCTCCTTTTGGTCTATGCCAAGTGCTAAAACATTATTTCCTAGTACTTTTGAAAATACTTGAAGGCATTAGCATCCATAGGTTCCGCATCATTGTCTGAAATGTCAATAGCCATAAAGTTGTTCATAAGAACTTCTTGCAACATGAATTCTTTAGATGCTGTCTTCGGGGTGTATATTTTACGCCCTATTGCGCTCATAACTTGGGCACAACATCCCCCTATCATTCCGCATATACTCGGGAGGCATTGAAAACAGCAGCAAAGAAATAACAGAGTCCCTAAAATACCTAAAATAACAGAAAGCACCTTCCACCCCCAAGATCGTAGAGAATCCCAAAACCAAGTACTAAGGCTCCAGTCTCCTACAGGGATATGGACTTCAGAACTAAGAGTGTGTAAATTCTGAATTGCTTTGAATATTGTTGGTGAAGAATCTGGTATGAAAACACAGCAAGCGGACCCCACTAATTTACATACTCCACCTCGTTCAGCTAAAATGACATCTAATGCCATTCGATTTTGAAGTGCTACCAATCTTATCGCCTTTTGCTCTAAGGTCATATTGTAAAGTATGTCCGTGGTCCGGTTGATCGTTTTCTCCAACACCCTCGCTAATCCCCTAATGTTTTCTGAATTTGCTATTTGTCCCCAGAAGGGGACTACTGATTTGGCTATATCCCCGAACACTTGTCCAGGGGTATCTCCATCATTATCCCGTCGCGGGCGAGCCTTAGATACCTCTAAGGTACTGGCTATAAATACACCTGGTAACAATATCCCTAAATAACAGGTCCCCTGCCAATCCTTGGGCAACCAGGGAAAAGCTAAACTACCATAAACAAAATAAACGGGTCCCCCTACATACAAAGGCCTATTTTCCCCAGTCAAATTTACAATATTTATACAAGGCTCGAAATCTCCCATTGGCCTAGTGGCGTTTCTTTGTACACAGAAAGGGACAGAATCAGGACTATGATTTACAGAATAAGAAGGAGGCATGGCATCCTTATTGCCTATCAGAGCCATCTTCAAAGAAACTAGATTTTGAAAAGGAAAAGAAAGTTTATCAGACGGCCTAATAGAAGCGATATTAGGTCTACTCCTATTTGCGAAAAGCGAGCATCCCAGGGGAGTCAATTCACGTTTTTCAAATTCATTCAAATTAGTCCCATCGAAGTTCCCTGAGATGCTATCATTCCATCGGCCAAAAAAAGAGTGCTCTAAGAGAGGCATAGCAGGAAGTTGTTAGAGGTAAGGGATGTATATACCATCCCAGTCCCTTGTTCCCATGTTGTGGTAAGTGAGTGCAGATCCAACAATTACTCCTATTAAAAATAGCATGCGTAGCATTCATCACTATCATCAGAATGTTATTATAATATTTCTGTCTATGCCGAGAGTCCCTAGGGGACAGAGTGTGAAGGTGTACAGAGGGAGTCAAAACAGTTGGTACGATTTTGGTCGGTAACAGAGGCTTCAAAGGATAAATTTCTTCAAAATACCAAAGTCCCACGGCAGCAGTTGCAAAACTAACAATAATCAAAACGAGAACACAACAGTACGTTTTCAGGGCCCAGGCACATTGTCCATTGTTCGAATTGGTCACCTCCTTATCTAATAGTTCAATACGAGGAGCAGCGGTGAAGGCGGCAGGCATCATGGTTATCCCGATCGATGGCCCCAATGTTGGTTGCTGGCGGCACTTCGGCCGTGCGACTTCTTAGTCCTTCCCAACCCTGGCCAACAGAACCCTCCTTTTCTTTGTTCCAAAAAAAAGGAAAGACGATAGTATTTCAATCACTCCTTTTCCTTCCAGATGCACGATACTCGTGCGGCGATTCTATTTCCGTGGTCGAAGGTTGTACCTGATGGTACCCAAGTTTGTTGAATCCAAAAGCAGAGTATCGTCGCTCCCTGAGGGGAGCGTCGTATCAGTGGCGACGGAAGTCGCAGAGCTCGAAACAAGATTTTCCGGAAGTGATTGATCAAGGGAGTGCGGAGACAAAATGGACGGCTCCCCGAGCTCCTCAGGCTCGGAGAACTTCTCCGACGCACTCACAGCGCTGCCTGCTACTCCGAGATCAGAGATCGTAGCATCAGCGAGGGGTTCTGTTTCTTCTGTAACGTGTGGCGTCGGGTGAGGGATCTTCTTCACATGCGTTGCATGTACCCAGTTCTTCTTTCCTGCCACCCGTACTGCCGTCCTGGTGACCAATAAAACCTGGTAGGGTCCCCGCCAGCGAGGCGCGAGACAGGAAGACCTTTCGTAGGCCTTCACCAGGACCCAGCTGCCGGGCAAAATATCGTGTCCTGGGCCCGTAAACCGTACAGGTAAGGCGGCATTCACCTGGTGGTAAATGAAATACAGATTTTTAGTCAATTGATTACAATAATCTATGAGCAATACATTCTCCACATCCCTTAGGGCTTTAGGTTTAGGGAGACCCCAAATATTAGCAGGCCTTCCCATTACTACCTCGAATGGAGAGAGCCCAGTCCTAGTCTGGGGTGTGGTGCGCATAGCTAACAACACAATAGGTAAAGCATCTGGCCATTTTAATTTAGTGTCGGCACATGTTTTTGCAAGTTTGTTTTTCAAAATACCGTTGTGTCTTTCTACCAACCCCGCACTTTGAGGGTGCCTAGCTGAATGAAAACGTTTCTCTATCCCTAAGGCAACACATATCTGCAACATTACGGCTGCGATGAAGTGGGGGCCATTGTCCGACCAAATTATCCTCGGGAGCCCAAATCGAGGAAAATAGTCTTTTACCAAGATCTTTGCGGTGGTCATGGCGGTAGCATCTTTGACGGGGAAAGCCTCGACCCATTTGCTAAAAGCACAAATGATGACAAGAACATATTTCAAGTTATTACATCGCTCCATTTCAATAAAATCAAGGTGAATGGTTTCAAAGGGGACAGAGGGGGGCCCGAAACTTCCCCTTGGAGTCACTGTCCCTTTACCCACATTGTGCTGTAGGCAAATCATACAATTCTGAACATATCTTTTTGCAGTTTCCAAAATTTTATCATTCACCCAAACCTGCTGTAATATCTTCGCAGTTTGCTGGGCACACACATGTGTTGGACCGTGTGCCATCGTGACCATTGCTAATACATAAGAATCAGGAAGCAACCATTTCCCGTCAGATGCGTCCACCCAACACCCTTCGTCATCCAATTTCCCCATGCCTTCAGCCCATTTCCTAGATTCTTCAACAGAGGCATCAGTCTGAATATCTCGCACAGACCCAATGCCTTCATCTATTATACAACCATCTCTCACTTCCCTCGAGGTATACATGTCTGTGCTAAGGTCTGTGGCTGTTTGTCTAGCTATCGAATCTGCAAAGGCATTTCCTCTGCCCACATCGTCTATGACCTTGCGATGTGCTGCACATTTCATGATCGCTAGTTGTTCAGGGAGTGAGAGCGCTAAAAGTAGTTGTACTATTAAGGGGCCATGCTGAATCTTGGTCCCGTGTGAGGTCAGAAACCCTCTTTCCGACCACAGTTTTCCGAAGTTGTGAGCCACCCCAAAGGCGTACTGACTATCCGTATAAATGTTAACTCTATGCCCTTGGGAGAGCTCACAAGCGCGGGTCAACGCTATAATCTTTGCGGCCTGCGCGGAGTTATGCGGAATCCTTTTAGTTTCTACGATCTTGTTCAAAGTAGTAACTGCATAAGGAGCTGTAGATGTGCCATTCGGAAGTTTAAAACAGGAGCCATCACAAAACAGCTCCCCTTCCGTATTCTCCAAAGGAGCATCTGAGAGGTCTATTCTGCCCTTTGTTTCTTGTTCGGTGGCATACAGGCAGTCATGTGATCCGTCATCGCCGCAAGCAGTAGTTTGCGAGAGAGGCAAAAGTTCAGCCGGATTGAGAACACAACACCTTTTAATTTGGATATGAGGAGCAAATAGAACTAATTCGTACCTGGTCAACCGGGCAGAAGTAAGGTGTTGTGTTTGAGTTTTATTCAATAGAATATCGACAGAGTGAGGCACCATCAAAATTAAATCGTGGCCTAGGACCATCCCCTCACTCTGTTTTACAGACGCAGCGGCAGCAGCAACAGCACGCAGACATCGCGGCAAAGCGCATGCAACAGGATCGAGGGCGGAGGAATAATAGCCGCACGGCCTATTCTTCCCTCCATGTTCCTGCGCTAACACAGACAAAGCACATCCATTACATTCATGCACAAACAACACAAAGGCCTTATCGTAATTTGGTGTACCCAGAACCGGTGCTGAACACAGCGCGGCTTTGAGAAGCTCAAATGATCGTTGATGTTCCGATTCCCATGGCAGTGGCAGAGAAATGCCCTTCTTCGTCAAAGCCAACATCGGTTTTACCACTAGGGCAAAGTTCGGGATCCACAATCTACAGTAGGACGCCATCCCTATCAGGGCTCTGACTTCCTTCTGTGTTTTTGGGACAGACATGCCAGAAATGTGTTTTATTCGTTCAGGTGTCAATCTTCTCCCCTCCTTTGACAGGAGATAGCCTAAATAGGCAACCTCCTGGCAACAATATTGAAATTTCTTAAGTGAAGCTTTGTGACCATTTTCAGCTAAATGAACAAGCAACAATATAGTGCCTTCTTTACAAGCTTTCTCAGAGTCTGCAGCCAGGAGCAGATCGTCTACATATTGAAGCAGCGTGCAAGTAGATGGCAATTCAAGGGTGTCGAGCTGCTCTTTTAAGGCTCTACTATAAATACTAGGACTTTCAGTATACCCTTGAGGTGCCCTTGTGAATGTAAACGAGCGTCCCCCCAAGGTAAATGCAAACAAATACCTGCTCTCCTCATGTATCGGAATACTAAAGAAGGCGTTTTTCAAATCTACGACACTAAAGTGTGTAGCCGTAGCAGGGATCATTGTTAAGATCATTGTTACATCAGGCACGATTGGAAATTGTGGGGCTACCACCCGGTTAATAGCACGAAGATCTATTATTAACCGGTACGGAATTGCATTGTCGCCTTTCTTATATACCGGCAAGATCGGACTATTACATAAGCTACCTGTAATCTCTTCGATCACTCCACGATGTACAAAATCGGAGACAATGCATTTCAGAGCGCGCTCACCTTCAATAGAAATTTTATATTGCGGAATGCGCGGTAGCTTAACCCCATGTTTCAATATTATCTTAACAGGGTCGATGTGCAATATCCCGACATCATTGTCGTCCATTGCCCACAAACATTCTGGGACAATGTCAAATTCAGGAGGTAGAGGTCGGGTCAAGTATTGGGAGTTAAAGGGTTGCTGTGATGAAACTGTTAATCTTATTCCGTCAGGGGAACAATGAATCACTGCATTCAGTTTCTTCAACAAATTCAACCCCAGCAAATTTTCTCCACAGTTTGAAGTAAGAAGAAAAGGGCACTGGTCTGTAAAAGGACCCAAAGAAACGGATACCGGCGCAGAAACCGGACAAACAGTTGGTATACCAGAGAACCCTATAGAGACGTTTGTTTGCCCTGACAGTGGGATGTTTGGAACCCTCGAATGGTCGATGGAGCACTTTTGTGCTCCAGTGTCGATCAAGAACTGATGTTTCCTATTCCCCACCAATAATTCAACATAGGGGCCCTTCTGAATAACGGGAATAGGTAAAGGTTCCAAACGCTGCTTCGGGCAATCCTAATAAGGCAAGACTTCATCAAAGGGAAGTTCCTCAGAAAGATAGGCGGCGGAAGGGTGATCAAATATATTTCTCGAGTCCATACTCGGAGTCTGATTTTCCCGTGAAAAAGGTTGCTGGGGATCTTGTAGAAGCTGACCCCTATCAGGGCCCCCAACTCCAGGGCGGCCCCGCGGTCGCCTACCCATTCCTCCGAATGTGCCTCCTGACCTCTGACGGAGGGCAGGGCACTGTGCTCGCCAGTGACCTTCCTGGCGGCAATAAGCACACTGATTAATATTTATAGAATTTGGAGGAGTATTTCCTCTTGGAATGTACTGACCTCTAGTTTGTGTCGTACCTCCTCTGGGGTTTCTGACAATTTGCTGCAACAATACCTTAGTCTTTAGGTCACCCCTTCTTTTTTCGATTTTCTCTTTTTCATTATTAACCCGATTCTCGTAATACTGAGCCATATGCAAGACCTCTGACTGAGATTTTGCCTGCCAAGCGCTCTCTGAGGACATAATTTGTGACTGGATGTCGGGCAACAATCCACGCACAAATTTGTCCACAAACAACCTCTTCCCCGACTCTGTACCTAAATCCTGTCCACTGAAGTCGGAGAACACCTGTTCGAATCTATTAAAGAATTCAGTAGTACCTTCAGTTTTCCCTTGGACGCAGGCCGTAAGCTTGTCCCAAATAATCCTTTTTTCTGGAATTATAGTTTTTAATTTGGTGACTATTCTATCGGGTAAAGTGAGTATTACCTGGGGTGGTTTCTCACCAGCAGGTCGTTCCCCATCTATTCTAACCAGATTTACCCATGTATCCCCTAACCCCGGCACATCATCTATTGTTCGTACCTGTTTCCATACATCAACAGGCAAAAGCACTGGAAACAATAAATCCATGTCACTTAAGGTGAACACAGAAGATTGCAAAATGGATTCTATTTCTTTATAAAATCCTGTCGGGTTCTTCCTGATATCAGGAACTGATTGTCTAATCGTGTTCACTTCCTGTCGAGAGAACGGGACGTGAACAAACTGTGATACGTAATGTGCAGGGATATCCACCGCGGCAGTACCAGCCGCCGCGTTGGCGGGGATTTCTACTTTTGGGACAAGGGTCGGAGGGACCTCTCTCATAGGCAACTGAGATATAGGGACCTCCGACCGCTTACTAAGTAATAAGGCCAAATCGAGCGCTAAAGCAGCTGTAGAAGTGTCGGGCGAAAAAGCTCTTTTACAAATACCTAATAACTCTGTGGGGCAAACAACCTTCTTCCTTATACATTCCTCCTGTAAATGCTGTACCATCACTTGGATTACCTTCCTTTGCATCTCTACCGTGTATTGACTATATGTGTCATATACCTCATCTGGCGGTATCGATGAATCCGAGATCCACCGAATCGCATCTCTGGTACAAATCCGTACTTCCTCAGGTGCTGATCTTCGGCACGAAAGGAACCGTTTCTGCACATATATCCTATCGTCTTCATCGTCCTCGTTTTGTAACCTTTCAAAGTCCCTTCTAAACTCAAACAACCTATCAACATGTCCATATACCTTCTGCTCTGTATCCCTCGACAGTGCCAAAGCGTTCAGATCTCTCACCCCTTGTGGGAGATCCGAAGTCTGCAATCTACCCCACATTACACCTAAATGAATCCCCAGTCCTTCAATAAAAACGTTTTTCTCGGGAAAATCGTGCAAATTAGATAATGTCGAAAGTACATCAGTTTGATCACCTTTTTCCATGCAATGTTTAGCCCAAGCAAATAGTTCCTGTTTCCTGCCCGCAGGAACAGTACTACGAGTCACAATTTTCGACCCTGCACCGGGATCTGATTTAGTGAACACGGGACTCCCCGGAATCGGAGGTGTAAGTGAACCTAGCAAGGGTGCAGGGGAAAGAGGTAATGTAGACAGAGGAGCGACAACCAAAGAACTAGGGGCAGTAGGCTGCGCAGGAGGAGTAGGAATAGCAATAGGAGCAATAGCAGGAATGGGCAAAGTGGCCACAACAGGAGCATACGGAGGTGGCGCTGAAGAATCAGGCCTCCGTTCGTTTAATATTTTCTCAATAAACTCCTCGGAAACATGGAAATCTTTAGAGGGGTAAATTTTCTGGACCCCGGGCAGAAAGCTCTATCCATTTTCTGGGTTTCTTCTAATCGTTTTTCCTTGTCATACAACAATGCCTTCTCGGCATTCGTTTTATGACGTCGTGCATATTTATCCCTACTTTTAAGCTGCTGTAATGCTTCCTTTTTCCAATTTTGTAACACATCAAAGGCTGCTGGCCTAGCCTTCTTCTTGAGCAAGATCGACTCTAAGTATTCAATACGGGGATCTCAAAGCTACCATTGATTGGCCACTGAAATTCGGAGGCATTTCTGGTCTGTCTGTGCCAAATGTCATTAAATACAATACTACCAATGCCATACTTACAGTACATAGTACACGCCGGCAACCCCTCCTGTGGTGCCGGACGGCTAAATTCCAAAGATTGTCGATCGCTGCGGAACAGAACCCTAAAGCAGCTAGACAATTTCCCAGGCATTTCTCAAAGAATTGGTGTTACCTGGTCCAATAATTGTGTCTGCAGATACAATACGCCAATTTCAAATTGTCAGGGTTAAATTAAGAGCTGGGTCACGACTACACCTGACCAAACCTAAGGAGGACCGTACGGTTTACAAAGGACTTCAACTAACGAATTTTACCTGCGTTCGGTGGTTTCGGCAAATCTGCCCGCCTCGGAATTGGACCCTCGTCAAGATGCCGTGTCAGACCGCACGACTATCGCCCAAGGATCGGATCGTGCAGCGCTGCCGAGGTATCGCGTCTCGATCGGTCGGGCCCGCAGAATCACACCGTCCGATCCCGATTCGATAGTCTGCGTCAACCTTCGATGATCCGGCATCAATCTTGAGGGTCCCTATTCGGGCGCCAACTGTGGAAACAGAGAAATTGATATGAGGCCGGGAAGCCCAAAAGGAAACACACCAACACAGGTTACAAAGGACATACAAAGCGCTTTATTTCAAAGTTACAAAGTTACCAAAGTCAATTGACACGCGAATAGCTATTCGGCCCTCTGACTAACACGCGAACCTTCAACGTTAGGTTCGCACTGAAAGTGGGAGAGACCGATTATCGGGATGCTTGGGTTTTTATACATTTTGTACTGCATTGGCCAGCCCTCTTGCAAGTTAACCATTTCTTGGAACCATGGCTAGGGTTCGTAGCCAGGTCGAACACACAATTTCCATATATTAGATCAGTTCCGCTGATACGGTTACATATTTACACATAGGTTAAAGAGAGGACAGGGTCTTAGTTCATGACCCTAACAAGTAGCCTGCGGACATTTTATTCATTCACGTGTGCGGAGGTCACCATGGCCGAAGTCTTACTCGAAATGTCATTTGGCCTCCATTTTGTGATTCAGGGTGACTTCCACACTGCAAGAGTACCTAAAATGGCGGCTAGATCCAAGATGGCGGCTTACACGATACATTAAGGTCAAGACCTTACCGCGGAACCTATGTACATAGTATTCTTTAGACAGCTTGGCGTAGGCCAACATACATTTAAACAATGCGATTGGGGTCACAATATTATATCGATTTCCACAATGTAAGGGTAAACCTTCAGGGGTCAACACTGTCTCCTTAGCCTTCTCCCCAGAGGAAAAAGTACCTATGGCCAGTGGAAATTTTCACCTACTAGCTGATGAACCCATGAGAGTCTCAGCTAGTGTTTCGTTAGTGTCCCTGCGGTTGTGGGAACAACAGAATTTAGATTTTTATAATTCCATCCCAGATAATACTAAAGAGTATTAAAAAGATAGTGTTCTTGTGAATGGACAGGAGACCCCTGCCATCAGAGACACTGGAGCCAGCATAACTGTGGTGGATGAATCATTTTTCAAGGTGGAGGATGTTGCTAAGACACCCAAACGCCTCACCACGTTAGCTGGAGGCCCTGTGTAAATGCTTCCCCAGTTACCAGCTCTCATCCAGTGTAATGATATGACTGTCAAAATACCTGTTAGTTTCCAGAGTGAAGTACCTGGGAGAGTCCTGTTGGATAATGACCTTAAAACTCTTGGAGTTGTGTTGTAAGTGATTTCAATCCGGCACTTCACCTAAGTCAACGCCTAGCGTGTAATGCACAACTGAAATCCTTATTTATTTTGTGTCTAAAAGTTCTTTTATTCTGAACGATGTACCACTCATATCACGCCCCTCTCTTAGAACCCCCCCCCCCGGTCACACTGAACCAGGAATCAGGCTGGTTTGCAAAGTTAAAATATTTAGTTATGTATTCACAATATAATCACATTATGTTTAATGGGTATACAATAATCACAGATGGGGTGAGGTAACACTAAGCAATATCTTTAATCACAAGGAGTAATAGTGAGCAAGAACAATTCAGCACAGAAATAATACTTTTGCGTGTGTTTTCTAATCAAATAGCAGTGTGGGTACTATTTCCCCCTGCACACCCCTCAACCCCCCAACAGGCAATGTAAAGAGATAGGAGGAGAGAGAGCAAGTATTCAGGAATGCATAATTCAAACAAAATGTCAATCCCGATTTCCCCCCAGCAAACACAAGAGAAAAACGGAATTGATTGGCAAGCTGTCAAAATGGTTTTAAAGTTATCTTGAGATGGAATGGGTAAAACCAACAGATGTCCATAAACTTATGGAACTATCCCGTCCCCTGCACACCATTTCTATTGCAAACACAATCAACATTTGGTTGTTTTTATAGTAGTCGTTGAAGATAATAACATGGAACACCCAAATTACATTTCTTGGATTTGGAGATAGAGATTAAACCAGAAGGAATTACAACAAACATATACCACAAACCTACAGATGTAAATAATACTTTACATTTTCAAAGTCACCACCCAGAGCACCTGAGAAATAATTTACCGTATAGTCAATTTCTTCGACTTAAAAGGATTATTTCATCCACGGAAACACTGAAAGAGGAAAACATTTTGATGACAAAAAAATATAAAGAAAGAGGCTATCCAGAATCCACCATTAAGAAAACAGAAGAGCGGCCACCAAGGGGCGCACAGGCAATTGCTGCCTGAGTGCACAGCTCCCGCCGAAGCCCGGGAATCCGAGGGGATTGAACCCCCCCCTGATACTCCCCTGCAAGTTCAACTTGGGAGACCGACTCGGCGCCCCCCCCTGCCCCCGACGGGCGAAAGAGCGGAGCTTGAGCTCCCCGGGGAGCCGGAGTTCGCAACCCGCGGCGCCTGGGCAGGTGACGCAGCAGGACTGGAATGGCCTCGGGACTGCGAGTGAGGCGGTCTCTCCCCGGGCGCACACGGCACCCCAGCCCGACTAGCCCTCACTCCCCCTTTCAAAACCCCCCCCCTCGTGGTGCGGGGAGCGGCCTGGTCGGGGTCCGGGCCCCCGGGACTTTGGGGACGCGGCCGCAGGTCGGTCCTCTCCGCCCCTACCCCCGCGGCCCGAACCAGAGCATAGCGCGCCGGGGCTGCCCGCACAGAGAGGAGGCGGCATCCGGGGGTCTGGAGCGGCGCCCTCTGGGGAATCGGCATCCACCCCCCCCCCGGGAGTGAGGAGGAGGAGCGGGGTGGTCGGTCCCCCCCCGGGGGACAGCATCGCGGGCGTTCACGGCCCGCCGGAGTCCAGGGCAGCGGAGGAGGCGGCATCCGGGGGCCTGGAGCGGCACCCCTGGGGACTCGGGGTCCTCCCCCCTCCGGGAGTGAGAGAAAGGAGTGGGGTGGTCCCCCCCCCCAGGAATCATCATCGCGGGCGCTCGCGGCCCGCCGGAGCCCAGCGCAGCAGAGCTGGGGGAGCCCCGGTAGGCCTGGCACTCGCCCCCCCACAGGTGAGCGGGCCGGGCGGGGTGGAACCCCAGGAGCAAAAAGACCAAGGGTGTGGACTACGGACCGGGGGCCCCAGACCCCCCCCAGAGACAGCACGGCCTGAAGCGGGGGTGACCAGGGTGCGAGGCCCCTGCCAACAGCTGGTGGGGCGTGTGCCCGCCCAGAGGTGCCCCCCCAGGACTCACGGCGTGAGCCACAACGTCCCTTCCCCCCTTGGCTCTGCGGGAAGGGCCCCCTTGGACTGGAAGGTCGGGCCCCCTTGACCCACCACCTCCCCCCCTCAAGGAGACCAGAGGAGGCCCTAGAAGACCACGAGGCGCTTGAAAAGGGTGTGAGGCCCCTGCCTGGGAACAGGTGGGGCGTGTGCCCGCCCCCCCGGACTGTGTCACCCCATTCGGGACATCTGAGGCGTGCACAACCCAAGTAGGGAAGGACTGGGCAGCAGGGGACCCCCTGTCCCCTGCCGGGGCCGCGGGGATCCAGATAACAGGACACAGGAAAGAACCACATGAGCTGGAGGGAAGCCTTACAGAGATACTGCTTCCAGGAGGTTGTAAGAGGTGACAAAGGCTTAAACCGCAAAGGGACCATGGCCCAATCTGGGGACGCCACCCCCTCCTCGGCGGCAATGGAAAGGGGCTTCGCCTCGATCCTACAGGAAATTAGGGACATGTGCTCCGACATTGCCCAGAAATTTGAAAAAATGGACCAGAGGGTGGATAAGATTGAGGACAGGCTGATACAGGTCGAATCCAACCAATCCTCTACAGCAGTCCAAGACATACAATATAGCATGAGGCTGGAGGCCCTGGAGAAGAGGGACGAGGAAAGGGCCCGGCAGATGGATGATTTCGAAAACAGGGAGAGGAGGAACAACCTCAGAATCTTTGGGGTGCCCGAAATGGAGGGGGAAACGGAGAGGGACGTCACCCGAGCAGTACGAGACATCATCACTCTCTTGTTTGCGGAGGAAATGACAACCGAGCTAACATTCGACAGGGTGCACAGGGCGGGGGGCAGGGCCGGAGCCCCCCGGTCGATTCCGGTCCAGTTCCACTACTACTCGGAGAAGATGAAGGTGTTGGAGGAGGCCAGAAAGGCTAGGGAAATCACCTACAACAACGCCCAAGTCTCCCTATACCAAGATCTCTCCGCCTGCACGCTGGCCAGGCGTAGGATGTGCCGCCCTCTCACACAGGTGCTTAAGGAAAAGGGAGTGCGCTACAGATGGGGCTAGCCCTTCTCCCTGACTTTCGAATACATGGGCCAAAGATCGACCCTGATCACGGAAGAGGACATAAGGGGAGCCATACAAGAATACACAGTGGACACGAACCCCCAGAGGGGCCCATCGGGGCCGGAGCACGGGGGACCCGGTGGCCCTGGCCCGTCCGGCGAGAGGAGAAAGCGCACTGGCGCGAGAAAATTCAGGAAAATGAACACCCCCTCCCCATCAAAGGAAGGAGAACGTAACGACTCCGAGGACTGAGCACAGGGGCACCCTGGTGTGCCCTGGTCGGAGGGACGCAGATTCAGAGGACTCACTATGATCAACGTCCCTACGACCCGCAAGTAGGTGGGGTTCGCAGAGGGGTCACAGCCGCGGGGGATCTTAGGGGGCTCAAGGAGATGAGCTTCTAATGCAGATTGCCTGGCCGAGGTGGGCAGGCTGGTGGTTCGGCCAAAAGCCAGCGATGGCAGAACTACTTGGCTGGGCGCTGGGGCGGGGGGTGGGGGGGACCACGGGAGTTGGGGAAGTTCAGTTACGGTTCGGGGATGGGGGGCAGTTGGGGTTTTGTCTTAGGCCCACCCGGGGGGAGGGGCCGGGGGGAAAAGGGGAACACAGAGTTGATACAACGGAGCATACGGGGAGGAGCGCAGGGAAGAAGTTGACCGAGAGAGAGGAACATAGTGACCATGGCTGACGGGCTGCCCGTCCTGGGGGTGGGCTCACTTAATGTCCGTGGCTTAAATACCCCCACCAAGAGGTCCCTGGTCTGTAGGGAATTTATAAGGGCACACCTGGATTTTCTCTTCGTGCAAGAGACTCACTGGCCACGGGGGAAGGAGCCCAAAATGCGGGGTGGGGGAATTGGCGAGGTTCACAGTGCATCCCACAAGTGCAAAAAGAGAGGGGTCGCCATCCTAGTAGCAAAACATGTGGGCTTCGAGAATGAAGCCACGCTGAAAGACCCAGGGGGCCGTTACCTGCTGGTGCGGGGGTCCCTGCAAGGAGCCCCACTGACCCTAGCTGCCATCTATGCCCCAAACGAAGGCCAAGCCCAATTCTGGGAGGAGGTGGGGGACAAACTCAAGTACTTCATCCATGGCACGGTGGTGGTGGGGAGGGACTTCAACATGGTTCTGGACCCCATCCTGGACAGGAAACGTGCAGGTCCGCAGTCCTCCAGGGCTGCGGACGAGATCATGGCGCGCACCTTTCAAAAAGTCAACCTAGAACTGGGCCTGTTGGACACGATCCCCGTCCCCAGAACAGACTCCCCCTCTTTTACATATTACTCAGCCATCCACACGTTGTTCTCCAGGATAGACTACATCCTGGTGGACGAAACCCTACACCCATTTGCCTCGGGCCACAGGGTAGACCGCGTCCCCTGGTCTGACCACGACTTGGTCCGAGTCACTATAGCAAGGGGAGGTCTACACGAACGCAGAGGGAGATGGAAGTGCAACGACTCCCTGTTAAAGGACGAAGTCCTAGCCCAGGAGGTCCTCGAGGCCATCACGGAATTCTTTGAACTTAATGACAACGGGGAGGTGGGTTTACATACCCTCTGGGACGCCTTTAAGGCGACCTCACGGGGAACCTTGATCAAAATGGGAGCCCAGAAAAAAAGGAAAAGGGAGGGCCAGGAAAGGTACCTCAGGGAGAAAATCGCCCCACTCCAACCTGGGGGTCCTCCCACGGTTCCCCTAGACCGTGATCAGGTGACCGCACTGGACGACTATAGACTCCAACTGAAGGATCTCCTTCTCCACAAGACGGAGAGGAGTCTCCAACTGGTCAAACAAAAGTACTATGAAAAAGGGGAAAGAGCGGATAGGATTCTGGCTTGGAAACTGAGGGAGGTGCAGAGAAGCCGATTAGTGAAAGAGGTTAAGAACGAGGCGGGAAAGGTAGGCTATGATATGCCCCACATTGGCGAAGCCTTCCGCCGATATTATGAGAAACTATATTCGTCAGAGTATAATGGGGAGGAGGCGGAGATGGTGGGGTTCCTGAATTCAATCCAGATCCGGGCCCTGACCAGGGAGATGGCGGAGGGGTTGGAGGGCCCTGTGACCGAGGATGAGGTAAAGCGCGCGATCAGAGGGATGAAGGTGGGCACTTCCCCGGGCGAGGACGGTTACTCGGTTTACTTTTACAAAAGGTTCTGCTTGACCCTTTCTCCCCACTTGGTAAAAGTGTTCAACGCGGTGCTGGAGGGAGGGTCCCTTCCGGACTCCATGATGGAGGCAATTATTGTGGTGCTCCCCACGGACGGCAGGGACCCTAGGGAATGCTCCTCCTACCGACCCATCTCCCTGTTGAATGTCGATGTGAAGATTCTGGCCAAGGTGCTTGGGGGACGGTTGGAGGGGGTCTTGCCGAAGCTGGTCCACGGCGACCAGGTGGGGTTTATTAGGGGGAGACAGGGTGCAGACAACATCCGGAAGACTATAGACCTGTTGCACTATGCCCAGAGGTCAGATTTGGACGCGAGCGTCCTGTCCCTAGATTCGGAAAAGGCGTTTGACAGGGTGGAGTGGAGATTCATGGAACTTACCCTCCAGAAAATGGGCTTTGGTCCACACATCAGGGATTGGGTGGCGGCTTTATACAGGGCCCCTAGGGCCAGGGTCCAAGTCAATGGCGGGTTGTCGGAGCCCTTCCCCCTGTCGCGGGGGACAAGGCAGGGATGCCCACTCTCCCCTCTAATCTATGTCCTCTCCATGGAACCCCTGGCCATAGCAGTTAGAGCTCACTCAGAGATTAAGGGGATTAAGAGGGGGAGGTGGAATTTAAGCTTTCCCTGTTCGCAGATGATATCCTGGCTTATTTGGTAGACCCGAGATCCTCGCTCCCCCCGCTCCTCTCCCTGATGACTACCTTTGGGCGTTTCTCAGGTCTCAAGATCAATGCGTCCAAATCAGTCCTGCTCCCCATGAGAACCCGGGACCCGGGCTTGGACCCTCTTGCCAGCCTGGAAGGAATAACGGTGGGGAAGGCCTCCATTCGATACCTGGGAGTCCTCCTCACCCGGGACTTAACCAATCTAGCCCCTGCTAACTATGACCCCGTTGTGTCAGGAGTCACTGCAGATTTAAGGAGGTGGAGGTCAATGATCCTGTCCTGGTACGGCCGCATGACGGCTGTGAAAATGAACATTCTCCCGCGACTACTATATCTTTTCACCGCCCTCCCATCTGTAGTCCCTGACCGGACTTTCAGAGTCCTCCAGAATGCGGTGCGGGAGTTCATATGGCAGGGCAAGACCCCGAGAACCGCCAACAGGGTCTTGACCTTACCGAGGGAGGAGGGAGGGTTTGGGTTGCCAGACTTTCAACTTTATTTCCGGGCCGCCCATCTGCGTGTCCTCCTAGAACACATGAAAGAGGGGATGGGCACTTACTGGTCATATATGGAGGACATGGACGCTCACCCACTAAAGATTCGAGACCTCCTGTGGGCCCCTAGCAAGTATATCCCGAACAGACTCAAATCTCACCCAACCCTGGGAGTCCTCTGGACAATCTGGAGGGAAAGCCCCCAGACGGCACACCTAACATCGTGGCCGTCACCGATGTCTTCCCTCTGGGGTCACCCCCTCAAACTGGGAAGCAGGTGGTTCCGCAACGCCCAGTCGTGGTCCGACTTGGGAATGGAGTGGGCGGGGCAGATGTTTAGGGAAGGAGAATTCCGGCCATATGAGGAACTGAGGGACGCCCTCGGTCAGGGGTCCCTCTCCATATTTGAATACATCCACCTGAAGGGAATCCTATGTGACCAGGCCTGGGGCCAGAACCTAAAAAGACAGCTGACCCCCTTCGAGAAACTCCTGGACTCGGCAACCTCCAGGAAGGGTGCGGTATCAGGGATGTACAAGCTACTGAACATGGTTAACTTAGAGGAGAGAAGGGGGTTCCGCACGTTCTGGAATGACTTAGCGGGGGATGAGATCTCGGAGGACGCCTGGTCGAGAATATTTAAAATAGCCTTCCATGGGAACTTATTCACGGCGGACATGGAACACAACTTCAAGATCCTACAGGGGTGGCACAGAGAACCAGTAAAGTTGGCTAAAATGTACACGGGAGTGTCCCCCGCATGCCCAAGGGGATGTGACCAGGTCGGTACGAGAGGGCACATGTGGTGGCACTGCCCGAAAGTTCAGGCATACTGGGAGAAGGTGAGGGGCTGGATCGCCGACGTTTCTGAAGAGCTTCTCCCCCAGAACCCTCTGACAATGCTGCTGGGCCTCCCCCGGAGGACACGGACATACCCCGATACCCTAGAATGTGGGAGACAATGTTGAGGGCGGGAAGGGTTGCACTGGCCCAGAGATGGAAGAGCCTGGAGACCCCTTCGAAGGAGGACTGGCTAAAAAAGGTAAAAAACATGTTCCTGATGGATAAACTGACGGCAATGATGAAAAATGACTTGGGCTCTTTCCAAGCAAACTGGTACGGGGTACAGCAGACATGGGGCTGGGATGTGCATTGATCCTCAGGGGGGACAAGGAGTGGACAGGGCCCACGGCCCGGGGGACGATGCTAGTTCAACAGCCATTCAAGTAGTCAACGCTCTCGCTCTTCCTGGAGCTCCAGACTTTCGGAGCTTTCATAGCGGCTCCCCAGCAAAATGTTTCTATGGGGACTAAGTTTTTTTGTTTTTTTGTTTTTGGGGGGGTGGGTGCGTTTGGGGAGGGCGAGGGGGGGGATTTTTGGGCCTGTTACTTGCACAATTTGTGAAAATGTTTTGTGCCTTTTGTTATATTATGAAAATGCCAATAAAACAAAGTTTAAAAAAAAAATAAAAAAATAAAAGAAAACAGAAGAAAGGACACACAAGCTGGAAAGAAATAAATTACTGATTGCTAAAAATAAATCAAAGGAAATTCCGTTCCTGTATGCATTAAGGTACTCAGCCCAAAGTCACCACATAGCACGAATGATTCAGAAAAATTGGAGGATCATTGAACTAGATCCTCAACTAAAAAGATTATTTCCTGAACCACCCATAATTGCTTACAAGAGAGGGCAGAATTTTAGGGACCAACTTGTGAAAGCAGAAAGACCCAGATTGGACAGTCAACGGACTCTGACAAAGAAAAAAGCAGACACCTTTGCATGCCTTAGTTGTGGCAATTGCAACAACATAATGAAGGGAAATTATGTGAGACACCCAAACAATGGAAATAAAATTCCATTACATGACTTTGCAACATGCGATACTAAATCTGTCATCTACGGTCTAAGTTGCCCCTGTGGGATCTATTACGTGGGACAAACCCAAAGAAAGGCGAAGGAACGCTGGAATGAACACAAGAGCAACATAAGGACCAATAACGTACACTCACCAGTGGCTAGACATTTTGCAATGGAAAAACACAGAATAGCACAACTAAAAGTTATAATACTCGAAATTGTAAAGAAATCACCAAGAGGAGGAAATCATGGAAAACTGATGAATCAAAGGGAAATCTTTTGGATCGACAAACTGAACAGTCACATACCAAATGAAATGAATGAGGAGTATAGTCTGTCATGCTTTCTTTAAAAAACACAATTGTAACAAATTAAAAAAGACAATTGCAACAAACCAATTAGGCATAAATGGGATGTCAATTAAGTATGAGGATTAGATCTTCAGCAAGAAATCACCATTCCAAGTCCATCCTCTTACCTTGGACTGAACTTCAGATACTGTTCCTCATGAGGTACTGTTACTCTTTCTGACAAAACACTTTTACACTGTTCCTCTTTCTTAACATCATGAAGTAATATGTTGTACCAAGGTTCTGTGTACTTTTTGGGATATTGTTCCTCTATTTTGACCACTACGAATGAGAATGAAAGTGACATAAAAGATATTGGAATCTATAGTCACTTCTAGTCGAGAATGTGAGCATGTTACCATCATCGATAAATAGTCATTGAGATGCTATTATCAATTTTCTTAGACTACCTGATTTTCGAAATTAGATGAGCACCACGATTCTGCACACCACTTTCAGAATGGGGTCAGAATCAATAATATAAACACACTTAGTTTTTCACCTATTCTCCTCATGGTTGGCACAATGAGTAAACAGGGACATACAACACAGATTTCCAATGTTACGCGTTACGCGCAGACGTCATTAAGACACACGCGAACGCTACGAGACTATGATGTCATCTTGCCGCGACGTGATGACGTCACATTATAAACAACGCCCATTTTGGCAACGGAATAACAGCATCGAGAGGTGCAGAGCGGCTTCCCCTGAGGTGACACAAGATTTGAGCAGAAGAGGTGAGTGAAGAGGGACCTATTGAGGTCCACTTGCTGCACCATAGCTAAAAAACTTTTCGAATTTCGACCTAAATGGATTTTCCTAATCCCCATTAGGTACACACCATCTTATTTCGAATTAAGAACATCAGCAGTCGCTGATTACACCCATATGGCAGTGGGTAAGTGTTAACATCTAATTGTTTATCACTCAACTTACGAACATAATGGGTACAAACAGAACTTAAAATGTTAATATATGTTATAGGGGCAGCTCCTGAGCATTTGGGGATCATCTGTGATAACAGCCTTAACCCTCCCATTCTGGGACTACACTACAACATCTACCTAAAATAGGCAAGGCAAGCCTATATAAACTCCAAGGTAATTGCACTTTTTTCTTGAATCAGACTGTGCATGAATAGAAAATATCTTTTCTCTCGCTATAAGAGACATACCAATTTCCTTATCTTTTAAACAGTTAGCTTATTTTTTAGGTTTTTAGATTTTTGAGATGGATTACCAGTTGCAGAAAATGAACATGCTTTGTTAATAAACATTAGACTTTTAAAAGTGAATATCCATATGATCATTAGAGTAAGGATGATTATGGTAACATGACAGAGTAGTATATCTACAGAATCTACAAAATAATTATAGTATTATATGTTATAGGTGATTGCTGAAGAAAAAATCAAATGAAAGAATTGTCACGCTGCGCGCTCGCTCGCGGGCGCCACTTACCTGTCCTGGGGTCCCGGGTCCACGGCCGCAGCGGTCTCCTCCTTCATGGAGGCTGTACCCGCGGTGGCGTCTTTCCTCACGCCGACCCGCGGTCCGGATAGGCTCCGTGGACGCCGCCATCTTGCGAGGATCTGCGCATGCGCGGATCGTCAGTATTCGACGTCCCGCGCATGCGCAGTGTCGGAACATGCGTTCCGAGCCTCGCTTTGATCCTGGGCCTTAAAAGAGCACCGGATACTCAGGGACAACGCGTCTCAACGCGGTTGTTACTGTGTATGCGCTGCTGGAGTCCTGGCGCTCGTGCCTCAGCCCTCCAGTTCCCTGCTCTGCCTTATCCTGCCTAGCCCTGCCTCTTCTCTTTGTCCTCTTCTTGCTCCTGGGTCCTCCTAACCCTTGCTTCCCTGTTCTGCTGGGTCCTCCTAACCCTTGCTTCCCTTTTCTGCTGGGTCCTTGCCTGCCTCCTGGTTTAGAGTAGGGGAGGTCCTGTCTGGGTTCCTAGATTAACACTCTTCTACTAGGAAGTGGGATTTCCGTGTCTGTCCTGCTTGTCCTTGCAGTCCTTTCTCCTTTGCCTGTCTTGTGCCCTGCCGGTACCTGTGCCTTGCTGCCTTCTTGGATGTTCCTGAGTTCAGCTTCCGCTATCATCGGTGTCTTCATCAAGCCTTCTCAGCCAGTGGAAACACTGTCCCGACGTCACGCAAATACTGAGAAGTGCCACCCGTGGCGTTGGGAGTTGGTCCAGTGCCATCCTGTCATATATCGTCAGGAGGGGATTGGGCTAATTTCTCGCGCTACCCATTCATCGGCAATAGATACACCGATATACTGGCAACCTCAACTCCACGGTCTACAGGAAGAAAAGGTAACCAGCGATCTCGTGAAGACTCGTTTAACAGATTGAGACGCCTTTCCTCCAGTCTCGACATGGGCGACATGCAGGAACTTCGCGAAGAAATGCGTGCCATGCGTCTTGAAATGACCACCCTCCGCCAGGAGAACAACACCCTTAGACAAGCGTTGGACCGGAGTTTGGCTAATCCCACACAACCAGCTACACCACCTGAGAACTCCATGGCTTACACTACTCCGATGAAGTATGATGGTGACCCGCGTCGAGTGGCAGAGTTCTGTACACACTGTCGGATCCATTTCCAGTTCAGGTCAAGTCATTTTGGTCAAGACAAGGCCAAGATAGGGTATATCCTTGGAAACCTAACCGGCAATGCACTTGCTTGGGCCGCACCTTTGGTCTCTACCAACAGTCCTCTGTTGGGTGATTTCGCTGCCTTCGAGAAAGCCTTTTTGGACGTCTTTAAACCGCCCAATTTGGCAGCCATGGCCCAGAATCAATTAATGGAGATCAAACAAGGGTCAGGTGACATAATCCACTACATCAGTCGGTTTCGACAATTAGCAACCGATTCACAATGGCCCGAAATCACTCAAAAAACCCTGTTTCGTCAGGGACTTCGAGAAGAGTACAAAGACGAATTGCTGCACATCCCAGAGCCAGAAACGTTGCCTGCATTGGTGGAACAAGTCTTACGCATTGACCACAGGTTAGCTGAACGACCGAGTGAACGTCGCAGATTTGACAGGTATCAACCGGTCCTTCCGGTACAGAACCCCGGACCAGCTGTCCCTACCGATATGGGTCCAGAACCCATGCAGTTGGGTGCCATCCGAGGCCCGTTGTCCGAGACCGAAAAGAAAAGAAGACGACAGCAAAGCCTGTGCTTGTATTGTGGTGGTTCTGGCCATTTTCTAGGCACCTGTCCGCTACGCCCTCTGAAGAAACAGGAAAACTAACAGGCCCGTTGTTTGAGGCGAAGGCAGCAGCGGGCCGCCTTTCTGAATCTGACCTTCCTCCTATGAACCCGGTACCCTTGTTGATCCTGAAAGTCGGTGTTGCCTGGCTAGGGAAGTGTATGAAAACCTGGGCCCTTCTGGATTGTGGAGCATCCGGCAACTACATCGATGCCTCGTTCGCGATTGCCAATGGGATCCGTTTACATCACAAGGAACGACCAACAGTGGTCGAGGTGATCGATGGTTCTGCTCTATCTTCTGGTCCAGTCTGCCAACAGTCCGATCCCTTGTGGCTCTCTGTGGAAGGGCATCTCGAACGGATTTCACTGGATGTCATCAAGTCTCCCTCTTTTCCGGTGGTGCTGGGCTTACCTTGGCTGTTATATCACAATCCTCAGGTCGACTGGATCGCTCGTTCCCTGGTGTTCTCTTCGACACGTTGTTCTCGGGATTGTGGACTTCACGAAACCTTTCCTGCAATTTTGGAGTCCCTCAATCCTGCTGACGTATCTGCCCGTTTATGTGCCACTCAGTTGGTACCTCAAGAATATGCTGGATACCACAAGGCGTTCTCCAAGCCTGAGGACATACCATTACCGCCCCACCGGCACTTTGATTGTTCCATTGACATCCTGCCTGATGCGGTCATTCCCCACGGCAAGATCTATTCGTTGACTCAACTCGAGAAAGGCGTCCTACAGGAGTACATTACGGATTGCCTCAACAAGGGCTACATAGTGCCGTCCAAGTCCCCCGCAGGATTCCCGTTATTCTTCGTCAAGAAGAAAGAGGGCACTTTGCGCCCTTGTATCGACTATCGTCAACTAAATGAGATCACGAGGAAAGACAGGTACCCATTACCACTCATCCGGGACATCATCGAATCCCTGAAATCCGCACAAATCTTCACCAAGCTGGATCTAAGAGGGGCCTATCACCTGGTGCGGATTAAGAAGGGAGATGAGTGGAAGACGGCCTTTAAAACACCTATTGGTCATTACGAGTACAGGGTGATGCCGTTTGGACTCTGCAACGCCCCGGCCGTCTTCCAGCAGTTCATGGACGATGTCTTTTCGGACCTTATTGGAATATCTGTATGGGTATACCTTGATGACATTCTGTTTTTTTCTGACACTCGTACTGCACACGTTGCGCATGTTCAGGAAGTTCCCCGTAGACTAACAGATAACGGCCTGTATGCCAAAGTAGAAAAATGCCAATTTCATAGGGAAAGCATGGAATTTCTGGGCTATGTGATCAGCAGCACAGGAGTGCAGATGGATCCCACAAAACTGCAAGCTATACGAGAATGGAAACCGCCACATGGCGTGAAGTCACTTCAAAGGTTCTTGGGCTTCGCCAACTTTTATCGACGCTTCATTCCACGCTTTTCTCAACTTGCCAACAGTCTAACCCGCCTGACCAGTACCAAGGTGCCGTTTCTCTGGGACACGCAGGCCGAGGAGGTATTTCTGGAATTGAAAAGATCCTTCATGTCGGCTCCTGTTCTTAGACATCCAGATGATGAAAAGCCATTTGTGGTTGAAACAGACGCTTCGGACTACGCAATTGGTGCGGTCTTACTACAGCAAGATGCAATCACGGGAACAGAGCACCCGGTGGCTTACTACTCAAGGAAATTGTCAGTGAGCGAGAGAAACTATGCGGTGATAGAAAAGGAATTACTGGCGATAAAAGCAGCTCTCGAGGAGTGGCGACATCACTTGCTGGGTGGGAGGTACCCGGTGGTGGTTCGCACAGATCACCGTAATCTACAGTACCTGCGCTCGTTGCAATGCAGAACCTCCCGTCATGCTCGTTGGGCCTTTTTCTTTTCGCAGTTTGATTTCACCATCACATACATTCCTTGTTCCCAGAATACTAAGGCTGATGCCCTGTCTCGGTCTCTGGAAAACAACGTTGAAGGTGCCAAGGAACCGGAGCCTCTGATAGCGTCAAAACATTTTCTATCAATGGTAACTCTCCAGCTCCAACAGTTGAGAGAAGCCACACGAACGGATCCCTCAAAATCACAGATGCTAAAACGCGCTGACATCAGAGAACGTGACGGCTTGTTGTTCTTCAAGGATCGTCTGTACGTTCCCACCTTGGAGCTCCAGAAGATCGTTCTACAAAATTGCCATGATTCCGTCGTTTGTGGTCACCGTGGAGTCCGCACAACACAAGAACTGGTTGCACGGCAGTACTGGTGGCCTGGATGGGCCACACTGGTAAAGCACTACGTGGATTCCTGCCCTGTATGTGCCCAGACCAAGATTCCTCGCAAAAGGCCCATTGGTCTCCTGAAACCCACGCCTACGCCTCCGTACCCTTGGCATACCATCGCCACGGATTTCATCATTGACCTGCCCCTATCTGGTGGTTTCACGTGTATAATGGTGGTGGTGGACTGTTTCACCAAGACTGCTCATTTCTTGCCCTTTCCTAAACTGCCCACTGCCTCCCAGATGGCACAACGTTTTCTACACGAGGTGTATCGTCTTCATGGTCTTCCGGAGAAGATCCTATCAGACCGGGGGTCTCAATACATCTCATCTTTTTGGGACCAACTGTGTCGGCATTTGGACATTCAGCGGGCCCTGAGTTCCGGCTATCATCCACAGACCAATGGGCAGACGGAACGCACCAATCAGACCCTTGAGCAATACCTGCGTTGTTATGCCAATGCCACCCAAGACAACTGGTCGGAATGGTTGGACACCGCGGAAGCGGCTTACAACAATGCTGTTCATTCTGCTACCGGACTCAGCCCCTTTTTCTGCTCTACCGGTCTTCATCCCAGACTGCTGCCAGTTCGTCCTGCATCTTCCAGTGCCGTACCATCTGCAGATGCCCTGGTGTCCCTGATCCGCGATCAACATCGTCTGGCGGCCGGTACCTTGGCAGTGGCACAGGCACGTATGAAGGAACAGGCTGACAAGAGACGGAGCCCTGAGCCTGTCCTTCATGTTGGGGACAGGGTATGGCTGTCCTCCAAGAATCTACCGGTACGCAATTTACCTGTGAAACTAGCTCCCTGCTTTTTTGGTCCCTTTCGCATCATTGGGCGTATTTCTTCTGTTGCCTTTCGTTTGTCTCTGCCTCGTTCTTGGAGGGTCCATCCTGTCTTTCACGTCTCCCTTTTGAAGCCCTATGTGCCCGATGTTATGGGTCGTACCTGTTCCCGTCCTGCCCCGGTTTTGGTTCGGGGGGTCCCTGAATTTGAGGTGCAGGAGATTTGTGATTCACGGATTTGGCGGGGTGCTCTGCAGCTCCTGGTTAGCTGGAAGGGTTATCCTGCTCGTGACCGCACTTGGGAACCGCGCTCCTTCGTGCATGCACCACGCCTGGTTCGGGACTTCTATCTCTGCTATCCTTGGAAACCCGGTGCTCCGGGCTTGTCCGGGAGGGGGTATGGTGTCACACCGCGCGCTCGCTCGCGGGCACCACTTACCTGTCCTGGGGTCCCGGGTCCACGGCCGCAGCGGTCTCCTCCTTCATGGAGGCTGTACCCGCGGTGGCGTCTTTCCTCACGCCGACCCGCGGTCCCGATAGGCTCCGTGGACGCCGCCATCTTGCGAGGATCTGCGCATGCGCGGATCGTCAGTATTCGACGTCCCGCGCATGCGCAGTGTCGGAACATGCGTTCCGAGCCTCGCTTTGATCCCGGGCCTTAAAAGAGCACCGCATACACAGGGACAACGCGTCTCAACGCGGTTGTTACTGTGTATGCGCTGCTGGAGTCCTGGCGCTCGTGCCTCAGCCCTCCAGTTCCCTGCTCTGCCTTATCCTGCCTAGCCCTGCCTCTTCTCCTTGTCCTCTTCTTGCTCCTGGGTCCTCCTAACCCTTGCTTCCCTGTTCTGCTGGGTCCTCCTAACCCTTGCTTCCCTGTTCTGCTGGGTCCTTGCCTGCCTCCTGGTTTAGAGTAGGGGAGGTCCTGTCTGGGTTCCTAGATTAACACTCTTCTACTAGGAAGTGGGATTTCCCTGTCTGTCCTGCTTGTCCTTGCAGTCCTTTCTCCTTTGCCTGTCTTGTGCCCTGCCGGTACCTGTGCCTTGCTGCCTTCTTGGATGTTCCTGAGTTCAGCTTCCGCTATCATCGGTGTCTTCATCAAGCCTTCTCAGCCAGTGGAAACGCTGTCTCGACGTCACGCAAATACTGAGAAGTGCCACCCGTGGCGTTGGGAGTTGGTCCAGTGCCATCCTGTCATATATCGTCAGGAGGGGATTGGGCTAATTTCTCGCGCTACCCATTCATCGGCAATAGATACACCGACATACTGGCAACCTCAACTCCACGGTCTACAGGAAGAAAAGGTAACCAGCGATCTCGTGAAGACTCGTTTAACAAGAATAAGCAAAAGTGGGTGAACATCTCTTGAAGAAGGGGATCAATCTAAACCCCGAAATGTGTCGAGAAAAAAGTTTCCATGCTATTGACTTTTGTTTACCCACAAGAGAAAAAGTTTTCATGTTATTGAATTTTGTTTACCTACAAGGACCAATAGGGCCAAAGATAACTACATTTGTTCTAGTATGCTTATAATACAGAAGTGAAGGTTTTGTTACACTGGAGTGAAATGACAAAAAATGAAAGTTATAAAAACAATTTGTTTTGAATACAGAATTTTTTACTAAATACTGGTTTGGTTTTCCAAGTTATTATCTTCAACGACTACTATAAAAACAACCAAATATTGATTGTGTTTGCAATAGAAAGGGTGTGCAGGGGACGGGATAGTTCCATAAGTTTATGGACATCTGTTGGTTTCGCATAGATTGATACAACCTAGTGTCAAGGTTGTTTTTCTCCCCGGCACCCCACTAACCATCCTTTAAAACATCAATAATAATTGAACCATTAGGTGTGCTCTGTGCAAAGTAGTTTTTTTGCAAATGGAATGGTTAAAACACTAAATATGGGTTAAATCGCTGCAATTGTTTAAATTCTTATGGGAGCCGCTTTTAGATAGTTACAGACAAACACTAGCATGACTATGAAGAAGCAAATACCACATGGAAGCACAGTCACTGGATCAGGGCGACTGCCTGCCGAGGAGCTTGCGTTCTTCAGATGAAATATATCAGTGCACAAATATGTTTAACAATACTAGTACAAAAGGAAGATAGTAGGGATAAGATAGAGAGTTCAGGCAATTCAAAAAGATTTCTAACAATGCAGGTTCTGAAGACAAGATAGGATGGATTTAGATAGGGATTGGACTAAGCCAAGTACATATGCTAGTGACACAGTTCTATAGGTACTCACTATATATGTTTTGAGCGGAACCGTCAGGAATTCTAGTCCGTCAAGATTTCTGGTCAGGGATTCTGGTCAGGGATTCTGCTGGGCACACCGGACTGGACTGGGTCTGTTCACAGCATGGCACAGGACTGGATCGGGTCTGCAACGGCTCTGGTCACAGCACAGCACAACTGGATTGGATCCTTTGGTTCTGGTAATAATTATTTTAGCAGAAAAGCAGTTACAGCACAGTCCGGCTGTTTCTTTGGTTTCTGGGGTGGGTTCTGGAATCTTAAGGCCTAGCTGAAAATGGTTCAGATATGCAATGAGCCTTTCTGCTTGTCAAGTTTCTGGAGTCTGGAGCAAGGAAGATGGATGGTTCTCTAGCAGGGTGCTCTGCGAGCAATCAGTTAGTGGGTGAATCTGTTTCTGTCTGTAAGTCCTCATCTGTCCCTATTTATGCTTATGATAAAGGGGTGTGTGTGCTGGATTATCCTAAACACACCCTCTTGCTAGGGATTGGCTAGAGTCTCTTCTCTCCCTTGATTGGAGGAGAAAACAGGGTGTCACCATGATGGTGTGAGTTTATGAGTCAAAGAATCCTTCCCTTGTCCCTTTGAACATAAAATCTACTTTTGGTACAATACATATTTACATGTGTGCAATCTCTATAACAATAACATATATAGATTACATATGTTGTGTAGCAGATACTCCTTCAAACCTCGTCGCTGTAGGATCTTGTGTCTGCTTTTGACAGAATTTTGCCCTTTTTGTCTGGAACACAATATCCAGTTTATCAAAAATGTGTACAAATGTGCACATTGAATATGGGCATAAGTGTATGAAGTTTCATGCTTTTGGCTTAAATATATTTGTTGTAAAACCATATTTTCCGCTGTTACTTCCCAGAACATCTCACAGAGTTCTGGCGCCTCTTAAAACGTGCCGCCAAAAATTGTATCCACAAATTTGTTGTTTACATATTTTTCACAGTTTTACACAGTAATTTATCAGTCTTTTAAAAATGTGTTTTTGGCCATTGTTAAGCAACAAATTGTGGTTTGTCGCTGCCTCCTTCTTCTCCTGGCAGCTCAGAAGCAGTCTCCTCCCAGTTCCTTCTGGGCCCGGCCATTTATGACTCTTCACACTTCACATTTCCTTTCAGCCAGAGGATGTCCATTGTCCACTTCCCCTGCAGCCCAAATTCTCCTCCCCTAATCTAATCATCACACAGGTGTGATTTCCTGTTGGAGGGAAGCAGGAGGCAGATGCCTGGCCTCTGTGGGGGAAGCTGTTGGACTGGTTTGATTGCTTTTAGGCAGGCTTAATTTCAATGTCATTCTGTTACATTTTTTTTCTTGGTTTAAAACAAACGTGGAATTTCAACACAAGCAGCTAGAACACTTATTCCAGCTTCTAAACCATGGGATTAAATAGTTACAACCTAGGGTACTCTCAATAACAGGTCACTTAGTTTTCAGACATTAGATTTCAGTTGTACAAGTTTAAATTCTGTCATGCAGGCTTCTGACAGCTGTCATACAGGCGGCCAAGGGTACTGCACCCGGATTTTGACAGATTTCACAGGCAGGCACATTTTTGCTGTGAATGTTTTGATGACAAATTCAGCTTTTCAGGACATTGTATGTTCATAATGATTCCTTGAACTAAGTGACTTGGAGCACCCAGCAAGAATATTGGATGTTTGCGGGTGTTTTGTACCTGCATTCTGTAGTTCCAGAAACCAAGAAAAAGGATTTAAAAGCAAGATTTTGGATTTCTTACAGCAAAGCACTGCTTCTCCCTCTGTGCTCCATTTTTACTTGTTGTGAAGCCCAGCAACATGTTTCAGGAGTCAGATCTCCGTTCCACTACTGACAACATGCATGATAGATTTGGCAGCCATCTTTTCGTGTTATAAAGTGCGATTTCCATAGGTTTTGGCGCGCACAGGGGTTTGCGGCCATTTTGACAATTCTGGCACCATCAGAACACAGGAATGCCGCAGAACAGAACATAAGTGGGTTAATACTTCCCACAGTGTCAAGCACCCCCAGGCCTCCCAGTAAAAGGAAACAGGATCTCACTAGGTCTGCCAGGGAGATAACCTTGACAGGCTCTCCAGAGGAGTTGATAGAGGAAACTATCACACCCACTCCACAGGAGTTGCTCACTGATATTTCTAAGAAGAATGAGGCAAAGGGGAAACCCAAGACCTCCAGGAAGAAGTCAGACAGCACCCCTGTGCTACCAACAAGGACATCCCCAAGACTGGGGGGGCCTGCTGAGGCAGAGTGTGAGGTGCAACCTTGTGTGGTTGAGCCAGTTTCTGAAGAATCAGATCTGGAAGAAGACACTGAGCCTCATTACGAGGTGGGCGGTAAGGGATTACCTGGCACCGGTAAGGACACTGGTGCCGGTAATCCCTTACCACCCTATTCAGAGGTCCCTTAGCGGGTCCCTTCCTCAATGCCTGGTTTTGCCCGTTAAGGGACTTCAGAGCGAATTATTAGCTCCATCCCCATTCCCATTGAGCCCTATGGGGGCTCGAATGGGATTGGGGAATGGTTCTGAAATGGGGACTTACCGGGTCCTCCAAGATCAGAATGACCCGGTAAGTCCCTATTCCAGGAACACGGACCCAGAATGCAGTAAGGAGGTAGCCATGGCACCATAGCTAACAGTGCCATGGCTACCTCCTACCTCGTAATGAGGCCCACTGTTTTAGCTGGAGAGCTTGAACCTGTTGACCATCCTGAGCTTCCGTCTTTATTGGCAGAAGGTGGACCCAACAGGGCAGATTTCAGCAAAGGACAGAGAGAGTGTCCTACTCTTGAAGGTCTTCGACAGCATGCTGCTAACCAACTAGATGGGCAAGAAGTTGGAAAGCAGAGGTTAAGCTGGGAAGATGGACTTTTCTACAGTGAACCTGAGTCTATCCCTGGGGACTGCAAAAGAATTGTTGTGCCCCTTGCCAACAGACTCCAGTTCCTACAGTTAGCCCACAAGATACCTTTGGCTGGTCACTTGAGCTTCAAGAAGACCAAGGAAAGGCTCTATCTCTCCTTCTACTGGCCTAAAATGGGTGCAGAAGGTGACAAATTCTGTAGGAGCTGTCACACTTGCCAAAACTCTGGCAAGAGTGGAGCCAAGAATGTGGCACACCTGGTGCCTCTCCCAGTGGTTGGAGTTCCTTTTGAGAGGGTGGGCATTGACATTGTCGGTCCCCTTGACCCTCCCACAACTTCCGGGAACAGGTTTATGCTGGTTGTAGTAGGCCATGAACAAGATACCCAGAAGCTATACCTATAAGAACTGTTACGGCTCAGGCTGTTGCTAAGGCTCTACTCGGTATCTTTGCCAGAGTAGGGTTTCCTAAGGAAGTGACATCCGACAGGGGATCCAATTTTATGTCCCACTACAAGCAAGCCATGTGCAAAAACTG
The DNA here is from genome assembly GCF_040938575.1 of Ambystoma mexicanum. Classification (NCBI taxonomy): domain Eukaryota; kingdom Metazoa; phylum Chordata; class Amphibia; order Caudata; family Ambystomatidae; genus Ambystoma; species Ambystoma mexicanum. The sequence goes on from NC_090921.1 coordinate 1,125,911,611, forward strand.
TGGTGTCACTTACAAGTTCTCTACAGCCTACCATCCACAGACAAATGGACTGGTAGAGAGGTTTAATCGTACTATGAAGAGCATGATAGGTGCTTTAGAAGAACCCCTTAAGGGAAAGTGGGACCTTCTACTGCCATGCCTTCTCTTTGCATATAGGGAAGTCCCTCAGGAGGGAGTTGGTTACAGTCCCTTTGAACTTCTCTATGGCCATCCAGTCAGAGGTCCATTGGCCCTAATAAAGGAGGGGTTGGAGAGTGCTCCTTCCCCCAAGCCAGTCAGAGTGACTGACTATGTGATAGGTCTCCAGAGGAGAATGTCACACATGATGGCAGAAGCAAGTGATAACTTGAAAGCAGGTCAGGGTCTGGTCAAACATTGGCATGACCAGAAGGCCAGCATGGTTGAGTTTACTCAAGACCAGCTTGTATTAGTTATGGTGCCAACAAGGCAGAGGGCCTTGCAGGACAAATGGATAGGACCCTTCAAGGTTGTGGGCAAACTTGGAGAGGTAAACTATTGGGTGGATTTATGCAGACCTAAGGAGGCTCCCAGAGTCTTTCACACCAACCGTTTAAAGGCTTATGTCTCGAGACCAGAAGTAGGAGCTTTCCTTCTAGCTTCAGCTCAAGAGGAAGAGGAGAGCGTGTGAAAACATAAAAATTGATATAAGGCTGGGAAGCCCAAAAGAAACACACCAACACAGGTTACAATGAACATACAAGTGCTTTATTTAAAAGCTACAACAGTTACCAAAGTCAATTGACAAACGGATAGCTATTCGGCTCTCAGAGTAACGTAACGAACTTCAACGAGGGTTCGATGCATTAGTAGAGAGACCGTACATTCGAATACTTGGGCTTTTATATCCTTTATCCAGCCCTTGGCCAACCCCCTCGCGGGTTAACCATTCTTGGAATCAGGCCTAGGGTTCCTTGCCAGGTCAATCCTAAATTGTATGCATTTTGATCAGTTCCGCTGATACAGTTGTTCATTTACACATAGGTCAGTAATAGGACAAGGTCTCAGTTCACGACCCCGACAAGTGGCCTGCAGGCATATTAATTATTTGTGTGTACGGAGGTCACAACGGCCAGGATCTCACTCAGAATGTCATTCAGCCTCCATTTTGATGTTCAGGGTGACTTCCACATTACAAGAGAACCTAAAATGGCGGCTAAATCCAAGTTGGCGACTTACATTACTTTTCGTTAAGGTCAAGACCTTGCCGCGGAGTGTATTTACATGATATTTTAGACAACTTGGCGTAGGCCAATACACATTCAATTGCTGCGATAGGAGGCATAATATTATTTCAATTCCAACAGACCCTCCTTTTGGCCTATGCCAAGTGCTAATATCATTTCTAATACTTTTGCAAATAACTCCATGTATTGTCATCCATACATCCCGAATCATTGTCTGTAATAGCTATAGCCATTAGGTCGTTCATCAGAACCTCTTGTAACACAAACTCTTTGGATGCTGTATCTGGGGCATATATTCTATGCCCTATTGTGCTCACTGCTTGGGCACAACATCCCCCTAGCATTCCACATATATTCGGAAGACATTGAAAACAGCAACAAAGGAATAGCAGGATCCCCAAAATAACCAGAATAACAGAAAGCACCTTCCAACCCCAAGATCGTAAAGAATCCCAGAACCAGGTGCTAAGATTCCAATCTCCTACAGGGATATGTACTTCAGAACTAAGAATATGCAAGTTCTGCATTGCTTTAAAAATTGTCGGCGAGGAATCTGGTACGAAAACACAGCAAGCGGACCCCACCAATTTGCATACTCCACCTCGTTCTGCCAGAATGACATCTAATGCCATCCGATTTTGGAGTGCTACCAATCTTATTGCTTTTTGTTCTAGTGTCATATTGTAGAGTATGTCCGTGGTCCGGTTGATGGTTCTCTCCAGTACCCTTGCTAATCCCCTAATGTTCTCAGAGTTTGTTATTTGTCCCCAAAAGGGCACAACTGATTTTGCTATATCTCCCAATACTTGCCCAGGGGTATCTCTGTTCTTGTCTCGCTGTGGGCAAGCCTTAGAAACCTCCAATGTACTAGCTAAAAATACCCCGGGTAACAGGATTCCTAAATAACAGGTTCCCCGCCAATCCTTGGGCAACCAGGGAAATGCTAAACTACCACAAACAAAATAAACAGGCCCCCCTACATACAGAGGCCTGTTTTCTCCAGTCAAATTCACAATGTTCATACAACCTTCAAAATCTCCCATTGGCCGAGTGCCATTTCTTTGTTCACAAAAGGGGACCGTATCAGGGCTATGATTTATAGAGTAAGAAGGAGGCACGGCGTCCTTATTGCCTATCGGAGCCATTTTAAAGGAAATTAAAGTTTGAAAAGGAAGAGACAGTTTAACAGACGGCCTAATAGAAGCGACATTAGGTTTACTTCTATTTGCAAAAAGCGAGCATCCCAGGGGAGTTAATTCACGTTTCTCGAAATCATTCAAATTAGTTCCATCAAAATTCCCTGAGATGCTATCATTCCAACGGCCAAAGAATAGTGCTCTAAGAGAGGCATAGCAAGCAGTTGTTAAGGGTAAAGGGTGAATATACCATCCTAGTCCCTTGTTCCCATGTTGCGGTAAATGAGTGCAAATCCAACAATTACTCTAATTAAAAATGGCATGCGTTGCATTCATTACTATCATTAGAGTGTTATTATGATACTTTTGTCTATGTTGGGAGTCTCTAGGGGACAGAGTGTGAAGGTGCACAGAGGGAGTCAAAGCAGTTGGTACAATCTCGGTCGGTAGTAGAGGTTTTAGAGGATAGATATCTTCAAAGTACCAAAGTCCTACAGCAGTAATTGCAAAAATAACAATTATCATTATCAAAACACAGCAATACGTTTTCGGGGCCCAGGCACATTGTTCATTGTCCAAGTTGGTCACCCCCTTATTCACAAGTCCAGTGCGGGGAGCAGCAGTGGAGGTGGCAGGCATTGTAGTTCCTCAATCGACGACCCCAATGTTCGTTGCTGGCGACGCTACGGCCGTGCGATTTCTTAGTCCTTCCCAACCCTAACCAGCAGAATCCCTTTTTCTTCCTGTTGTTCAACAGAAACTTTCTTATACAAAAGAAAACTTTCAATCCCTTCTCTTTCCCAAATGCACTGAAAAACCCATGCCGTAGTTCTATTTTCTTTGTCAAAGGTTGTACCTGGTGGTACCCAAGATTGTTTGATCTGAAAATAAGGTAACGTCACTTCCTGAGGGAAGCGACGTATCGGAGGCGACGGAAGTCGCAGAACTTGAAACAGTGTTTTCCGGAAGTGATTTTTCAAAAGAATGCAGAGACGAAATGGACTGTTCCCCAAGCTCCACGGGCTCAGAGAAATTCTCCGACGCACTCACAGCGCTGTTTGCTACTCCAAGATCAGGGACTGTAGCATCAGCGAGGGGATCTGCTTCTTCTGTAACGTGTGGCGTCGGGTGAGGAAGTTTCTTGACATGCGTCGCGTGGATCCAGTGTTTCTTCCCAGCCACCCGCACTGCTGTCCGGGTGACCAACAGCACCTGGTAGGGTCCCTTCCAACGAGGAGCGAGACAGGAAGATCTTTCGTAGGCCTTCACTAGGACCCAACTTCCAGGCTGTATATCGTGTCCTGGGCACGTGAACCGTACAGGTAAAGCTGAATACACCTGGTGATAAATGAAATACAGGTTTTTAGTTAACTGGTTACAGTAGTCTACAAGCAATACATTTTCCACCTCTCTCAGGGCTTTAGGTTTTGGGAGACCCTAAATGTTAGCAGGTCTCCCCATCACTACCTCAAATGGAGAAAGCCCAGTCTTAGTTTGAGGTGTAGTACGCATAGCCAATAATTCAATAGGTAAGGCATCTGGCCATTTTAGTTTGGTATCAGCACATGTTTTTGCAAGCTTATTCTTTAAGATACCATTATGTCTTTCCACCAACCCAGCACTTTGAGGATGTCTAGCTGAGTGAAATCGTTTCTCAATATGTAATGCTGTGCATATCTGCAAAATTACTGCTGCAACAAAATGAGGACCATTGTCCGACCAAATTACCCTTGGGAGCCCAAATCGAGGAAATAATTCTTTTACCATAATCTTTGCAGTGGTCATGGCGGTAGAATCTTTAACGGGGAAAGCCTCGACCCATTTACTAAAGGCACAAATAATTACAAGAACATATTTCAGATTGTTACACTGTTCCATCTCAATAAAATCAAAGTGAATGACCTCAAAGGGAACAGAAGGGGGCCCAAAGCTTCCCCTTGGAGTTACTGTCCCCTTACCCATATTGTGCTATAAGCAGATCATGCAGTTCCGAACATGACGTTTTGCAGTCTCCAGAATCTTGGTATTCACCCAAACTTGTTCTAACATTTTCGTGATCTGCTGAGCACACACATGTGTAGGACCGTGTGCCATCGTAACCATTGCCAGTACATATGAATCAGGGAGCAACCATGTTCCTTCAGATGTATCCACCCAACACCCATCATCATCTAGTTTCCCCATTCCTTCAGCTCACCTTTTAGATTCTTCTACTGTAGCATCAGTTTGAATATCCCGCACAGACCCAATACCTTCATCCATTACATAGGCATCTTTTGTTTCTCTTAGCGCATACATGTCTGTGCTAAGGTCTGTGGCCGTTTGCCTGGCTATCAGGTCCGCAAAGGCGTTCCCTTTTCCCACATCATCTATGACCTTACGATGTGCTGCACATTTCATGATCGCTAAGTGCCTAGGGAGCGAGAGTGCCGAGAGCAATTGCACTATCAAGGGGCCATGCTGAATCTTGGTCCCATGTGAGGTCAGGAATCCTCTTTCCGACCAGAGCCTCCCAAAGTTTTGAGCCACCCCAAAGGCGTACTGGCTATCTGTATATATATTTACTATACGCCCTTCGGAGAGTTCACAAGCTCGGGTCAATGCTATAATCTCTGCGGCCTGCGCGGAGTTATGCGAAATTCTCTTAGTTTCAACAACTTTACTCAATGTAGTAACTGCGTAAGCAGCTGTAGATGTACCATCTGAAAGTTTGAAGCAGGAGCCATCACAAAACAGCTCCCCTTCTGCATTGTCCAAAGGAGTATCTATAAGATCTATCCTGCCCTTCGTTTCTTGTTCAGTGGTATACAGGCAGTCATGTAATTCTTCGTCACCGCAAACAGTATTTTGCGGGAAAGGTAAGAGTTCAGCCGGATTAAGAACACAACACCTCTTAATTTGAATGTGAGGGGCAAACAGAATTAATTCAAACCTTGTTAACCGTGCAGAGGTGAGGTGTTGCGTTTGGGTTTTGTTCAATAGGATATCTACAGAGTGTGGTACCATCAAAAACAAATCATGGCCTAGGACCATTCCCTCACTATGTTTTACAGACGCGGCAGCAGCAGCGACAGCTCGCAAACATCTTGGCAAAGCGCATGCGACAGGATCAAGGGCGGAGGAGTAGTAGCCGCACGGCCTATTCTTCCCTCCGTGTTCCTGTGTTAACACAGCCAAAGCACATCCATCACATTCATGCACAAACAACACAAAGGCCTTGTCATAATTTGGAGTACCCATAACCGGTGCAGAGCATAACGCGGTTTTGAGAAGCTCAAATGATCGTTGATGTTCCGATTTCCATGGCAGTGGTAGAGAAATGCCCTTCTTCGTCAAAACCAACATCGGTTTTATCACTAGCGAAAAGTTTGGGATCCACAACCTACAGTAAGAAGCCATACCTATTAAGGCTCTGACTTCCTACTGTGTATTTGGAACAGACATGCCAGAAATGTGTTTTATTCTTTCAGGTGTCAACCTTCTCCCCTCCTTTGACAGGAGGTAGCCTAAATAGGCAACCTCCTGACAACAATATTGAAATTTTTTGAGCGAAGCTTTATGACCATTTTTAGCTAGATGAACAAGCAACAGTACAGTGCCTTCTTTACAAGCACTTTCAGAGTCTGCAGCCAAAAGCAAATCATCAACATATTGAAGCAGTGTACAAGTAGGTGGCAATTCAAGGGTGTCGAGCTGCTCTTTCAAAGCTCTACTATAAATGCTTGGACTTTCAGTATACCCTTGAGGTGCCATAGTAAATGTAAATGAGCGTCCCCCCAAGGTGAACGCAAACAAATATCTACTTTCCTTATGTATAGGAATGCTAAAGAAAGCATTTTTTAAATCCACAACGCTGAAGTGCGTAGCCGTAGCAGGGATCATTGTCAATATCGTCGTTACATCAGGCACGATTGGGAATTGTGGGGCGACAACTCTGTTAATAGCACGAAGATCAATTATGAACCGGTATGGGATTGCATTGTCTTTCTTATATACAGACAAGATCGGACTGTTATACAAACTACCTGTAATCTCCTCGATCACCCCACGATGCACAAAATCGGAGACAATGCATTTTAAAGCACGCTCGCCCTCAACTGATATTTTATACTGCGGAATGCGTGGTAGTTTAACTCCATGTTTCAAAACTATTTTAACAGGCTCAATCTGTAGTACCCCGACATCATTGTCGTCAACCGGCCATAAACATTCCAGGACAATGCTAAACTCAGGAGGTAAAGGTCGAATCAGAAACTGAGAATTAGGAAGTTGCTGTGGTGAAACCGTCAGACGTACTCCATCAGAGGAACAATGAATTACTGCATTCAATTTCTTTAACAAATTCAACCCCAGCAAATTCTCTCCACAGTTCGAAGTCAGAAGAAAAGGGCAATGGTCCGTAAAGGGACCCAAAGAAACAGACACCGGTGAAGAAACCAGACAGACAATTGGTATACCAGAAAACCCTACGGAAACATTGGTTTGCCCTGACAGTGGAATGTTTGGAACCCGAGAATGATCAATGGAGCACTTCTGTGCTCCAGTGTCTATCAAAAACTGGTGTTTCCTATTCCCTACTAATAATTCAACGTAGGGGCCTTTCTGATTAACAGGAATAGGTGAAGGTTCCAAACCCTGCTTTGGGCAGTCCTAATGAAATAGAGTATCGTCGGAAGGAAGCTCTTCAGAAAGGTAGGCAGCAGAAAGGTGATCAAATATGTTCCTCGAGTCCACACTCGAGGTCTGATTTTCCCGTGAAAAAGGTTGCTGAGGATCTTGCAAAAACTGACCCCTATCAGGGCCCCCTGCTCCAGGGCGGCCCTTAGGTCGTCTACCCATACTCCCAAACGCACTGTTTGACCTTTGTCGAAGGACGGGGCACTGTGCTCGCCAATGACCTTCCTGGCGGCAATAAGCACATTGATTAATATTCACAGAACCCAAAGGAGCATTTCCTTTTGGGACATACTGACCTCTGGTCTGTGTCGTGCCTCCTCTGGGGTTTCTAACAATTTGTTGTAATAATACTTTGGTTTTCAAATCTCCTTTCCTCTTTTCTATTTTCTCCTTCTCATTATTAACACGGTTCTCATAATACTGAGCCATGCGCAAAACCTCAGATTGAGATTTTGCCTGCCAAGCGCTCTCAGAGGACATAATCTGTGACTGGATGTCGGGCAACAATCCACGTACAAATTTGTCCACAAACAACCTTTTCCCAGACTCTGTACCCAAATCCTGCCCACTGAAGTCAGAAAATACCTGCTCGAATCTGTTAAAGAATTCGGTGACGCCTTCAGTTTTCCCTTGAACACAGGCCGTAAGTTTGTCCCAAATAATTATTTTCTCTGGAATTATAGTTTTTAATTTTGCGACAATTCTATCAGGCAAAGTAAGTATTACCTGAGGTGGTTTCTCACCTGCTGGTCTTTCCCCATCAATCCTAATCATATTAGCCCATGTATCTCCCAACCTTGGCACATCGTCTATTGTCCGAACCTGCTTCCATACATCTACGGGTAGGAGTACAGGGAATAGCAAGTCAATATCACTTAAGGTGAACACAGAGGACTGCAAGACGGACTCTATCTCTTTGTAAAACCCTGTCGGGTTTTTCCTGATATCGGGAACTGATTGTCTAATAGTGTTCACTTCCTGTCGTGAAAACGGGACGTGAACGAATTGCGATACATAATGTGCAGGGATATACACAGCGGGTGCACCAGTCCCAGCGTTGGCGGGAATCTCAACCTTTGGGACAAAGGTCGGAGGAACCTCTCTCATAGGCAACTGAGATATAGGTACCTCCGGCCGCTTACTAAGCAACAGAGCCAGGTCGAGCGCTAAGGCAGCCGAAGAAGTGTTGGGCGAAAAAGCCCTTTTACAAATCCCCAACAATTCTATGGGGCAACTAACCTTCTTTCTTACACATTCTTCTTGCAGGTACTGTACCATTACCTGAATTACCTTTCTTTGCATTTCTACTGTATACTGACTATACGTGCCATACACTTCATCTGGCGGAATCGATGAATCCGAGATCCATCGAATCGCATCTTTGGTACAAATTCGTACTTCCTCAGGTGCCGATCTACGACACGGAAGGAACCGTTTCTGTACATACATACTATCGTCTTCGTCATCCTCATCTCGTGACTTTTCAAAGTCCTTCCTATACTCAAACAATCTTCCAACATGACCATATACTTTCTGCTCTGTGTCCCTCGAAAGTGCCAAAGCATTTAGATCTCTCACCCCTTGTGGAAGATCCAAATTTTGTAATCTACCCCACATCACACATAAATGAGTCCCCAAACCTTTGATAAAAACATTTTTCTCGGGAAAACTGTTCAAATTAGATAATGTGGAAAAAACATCAGCTTGATCACCTTTCTCCATACAGTGCTTAGCCCATGCAAACAATTCCTGTTTCTTATCTGCAGAAACAGTATTACGAGTGACGATCTTTGATCCTGCACCTTGATCAACTTCAGTCAATACGGGACCACTCGGGAGCGGAGGTGCAGGTAAATTTAATAAAGGTGCAACTATCGGCGCAGGAGGAAGGGGCGGTGCGATAGGTGGAGGAACAACAACTAGAGGAATAGGAACAACGGGTTGTACAGGGGGAACAGGAATAACAGCAGGAACAACAGCAGGAATGGGCAGAGCGCCCAAGAAAGGATCATACGGAGGTGGCGCAGAGGCACCAGGCCTGCGTTCGTTTAACAATTTTTCAATAAATTCTTCAGAAACATGAAAATCTTTAGAGGGGTAAATTTTCTGGATTCCAAGTGAAAAAGCCCTATCCATATTTTTAACTGATTCTGAATGTTTTTCTTTATCATATAACAACGATTTTTCGGCATTTGTTTTATGATGGCGTGCATGTTTATCTCTACTTTTAAGCTGCTGTCACGCTTCTTTTTTCCAATTCTGTAAAACATCAAAGGCTGCAGGTCTAGCCTTCTTTTTTAGCAAAACCAATTCTAGGTATTCAATACGGGAGATCTCAAAACTGCCATTGATTGGCCACTGAAATTCGGAGGCATGTCTGGTCTGTCTGTGCCAAATATCATTAAATACTATACTACCAATGCTATACTTACAGTACATAGTACATGCCGGCGACCCCTCCTGTGGTGCCGGGCGGCTAAATTCCAAAGATTGTCGATCGCTGCGGAACAGAGCCCTAAAGCATCTAGACAATTTCCCAGTCATTTCACAAAAAATTGGTGTTACCTGGTCAATAATTGTGTCTGCAAATACAATACGCCAAATTCAAATTGTCAGGGTTAAATTAAGAGCCGGGTCACGACTGCACCTGACCAAACCTAAGGAGGACCGTACGCTTTATCAAAGAACTTACCTAACAAATTTTACCTTGTGTTTGGTGGTTTCGACAAATCTGCCCGCCTCAAAAATGGACCCTCGTCAAGATGCCGTGTCAGACCACACGACTGTCGTCCAAGGATCGGATCGTGCAGCGCTGCCGAGGTATCGCATCTCGTTCGGTCGGGCCCGCAGAATCACACCGTCCGATCCCGGTTCGATAGTCTGCGTCAACCTTCAATGATCCGGCATCAATCTTGAGGGTCCCTATTTGGGCGCCAACTGTGAAAACATAAAAATTGATATGAGGCTGGGAAGCCCAAAAGAAACACACCAACACAGGTTACAAAGAACATACAAGTGCTTTATTTAAAAGCTACAACAGTTACCAAAGTCAATTGACAAACGGATAGCTATTCGGCTCTCAGAGTAACGTAACGAACTTCAACGAGGGTTCGATGCATTAGTAGAGAGACCGTACATTGGAATACTTGGGCTTTTATATCCTTTATCCAGCCCTTGGCCAACCCCCTCGCGGGTTAACCATTCTTGGGATCAGGCCTAGGGTTCCTTGCCAGGTCAATCCTATAATGTATGCATTTTGATCAGTTCCGCTGATACGGTTGTTCATTTACACATAGGTCAGTAATAGGACAAGGTCTCAGTTCGCGACCCCGACAAGTGGCTTGCAGGCATATTAATTATTTGTGTGTACGGAGGTAAAAACGGCCAGAATCTCACTCAGAATGTCATTCAGCCTCCATTTTGATGTTTAGGGTGACTTCCACATTACAAGAGAACCTAAAATGGCGGCTAAATCCAAGATGGCGACTTACATTACTTTTCGTTAAGGTCAAGACCTTGCCGTGGAGTCTATTTACATGATATTTTAGACAACTTGGCGTAGGCCAATACACATTCAATTGCTACGATAGGAGGCATAATATTATTTCAATTCCAACAAGCGAACCTCTAACTAACCTTCTCAGACGGCAACCTTTAGATGAAAAAATTGAAGGAGTTAATCTCTCTTCTCAGCTGACTTCTGAACAACAGGAGGAGTGCAAAGTTCTGTTGAATTAGTTTGCCTCCCTGTATTCACTATCACCAGGCTTGACCTCTTGGGGCCAGCATGATAGTCTGACTGGTGACTGTTTACCTGTGAAAAGCAGAGGTCACAGAATGTCAGAACATGTGAGATCCCACATAAAAGGAGAGGTCAACAAGATGCTTGATCTCGGGGTTATACAGCCATCTACAAGTCCATGGGCTAGTCCAGTTGTTCTAGTACCAAAGGCAGGATCCAAGGAGTTGAGATTCTGTGTGGACTATAGAGCTCTAAATGCAGTCACTGATGCCCATCCTTTGCCAAATACAGATGTACTGGTGGATAGACTTGGTTCAGCCAAGTACCTCAGTACATTTCACCTAACCTCAGGCTATTAGCAAATAGCACTGACAGACCATGCCAAGGAGAAAACTGCATTTTCTACCCCAGACTTCTGCATGGCATACTTGGATGACATTGCAGTGTTCAGCCCTACATGGAACTAACCTATTGATCACCTGGGATATGTTTTGCAGGCTCTTGAGCAGGCCCATCTGACCATAAAGGCAAGCAAATGTCAAATTGGTCAGATTAAAGTGGTCTACCTTGGTCATGAGGTTGGAGGAGGTGAAATAAGGCCATTGCCCAGCAAAGTACAAGCTGTCCAAAGTGGGCCACCTCTACTACTCAAAACCAAGTGAGAGATTTCCTAGGTCTTACTGGGTACTACAGGAATTTCACAGAGAACTATGAGACCATAGCTTCTCCCTTGAATGTGATCTCCTCTCCAAAATTCCCTAAAAAGGTTAGATGGAATGAGGAGTGCAATCAAGCCTTTGAAAACCTGAAGAAAACCCTTTGTCAATCTTCAGTCCTAAGAGCTCCTGATTATCACCAACCCTTCATTGTGCAGACGGATGCCTCCAGTATAGGTATAGGTGCAGTCCTTAGTCGACTGGATGAGAAAGGTAGGGAGCACCCCATTTCTTCATCAATAGGAAACTGAAGGAACCAGAAACAAGGTGGGAAACCATAGAGCGTGAATGTTTTGCTATTGTGTGGGCTCTGAAGAGGTTTAGACCATACTTGTATGGATCCACCTTTGTGATTCAGAGAGACCACCAACCCTTGAGATGGTTAATGCAAATGAAAGGGGAGAACCCAAAACTTCTAAGATGGTCAATCTGCCTGCAAGGGTTTGATTTCACCATTGAGCACAGAGCAGGATGTCACCACCAAAATGCTGATGGTCTCTCTAGGATGTTTGAACCGACTAGAGGTAGAGATTCATCCAGGAGTGGATTAAATCCTCCTGTCCCTTAGTCGGGGGTTGGGGGGGCGAGTGTTAGGGAGAATTCTCATAAATGGCTGATTTCCCTTACTTAATGAGTCCCTCAGCAGCTTTGCTGGATTTCTAGGGTTTCTTTTTTTCACCTGGTAAGAGTGTGAGCCTTTTTACCACTCTTACATATGTTTTGCTGTGTGTATTTTTACCATTTGTGTGATCTTGGGCTCTGGAGCCTCACCTACTCCATGAGCATCATGTTTTGTGTGTGTTACACAGCACCCTCAGTGCAGTGACACGGGGTTGTCTTTTAGACTTCCCACTGACTCAATTTTTCTGGGACTGACTACTGTCTCCCAGAAACATGTAAAATTGCCATTAACTTTTTGTAATCTTTTAAATCACAGACCCAGTACACCCCATCTTACATGGAGTATTTGAAAGGGTTCATTCTTATCCCTTTTTGTCTGTTTCTCTTGGAGCACCGTTTTGCTCCCTTTTCATCAAGACTTGGCTGGTGGCAGTGGTAACTACCCTATTTTTTCTACCGCGGTTATCTTAAATAACCATGGTATTGTTTAAGGCTATTTTAGTAGCCTCGAACATAAACCCGCTTGACAAAATATATGTTATTTCGGCTCCGGCTGGGTTTATCCACCATTTAGTTGTGTAAAAGTCTTTCTCATGTTTTACTTTGCACGCCAAACCAGGTTTGGTCCCTTTGTTCACCGTCTTTTCACAGGCTTCTGCACAGAAGCCCTCCTTAAGGCGCCTGAAAGTCTGGGTAGGCAGGATGTGAGGGAGGGGTTTTAGGACCCCTGCCATGGGTTCCCTTGGTAACCTAAGTTGCACTCCTGTTTGATTGGCTGGGTGACTGCCCTTGCCAGGACAGCCACCCTGCTGTGTGATTGACAGCCAGGCTCTGTGAATGGGGGAAAACTGCATAAAAAGCAGGTGTCTGTGACTGGAAAGGCAGAGTCACAAGTGGTCTGAAAGAACTGACAAGTAGCTGACGGAAGAGGACCCCTACCACGACTGAACTGCCCGGTGAAGCCCTGCTGCAGGTCCGAATCCTCAAACTCCAATGACAGAGAAGATGCTCCAGGAATCTTCTTCCCTTGAGCTTGTGGGACCAACCAGTTTGCCCAAACTTCAAGCCATGACCCCTCCTCTGGTCGAATTCGCTGTACAGAGCTACTGTGGCCGGATAGCCAGGAAGGTCGGACCTTGCTTGGGTTTTAAGGAGCACACCTTTTATTTGTTGCTTTGCTCTGCTGCTGGTTTCTTCCCTCGGTGGTGCAGGACCCTCCAGTCTTCCTACTTCATGTCAGTCCGACAGTCGTTTCAGGAACCATGAGCCTGCTGGACCTACCAGGAACGTCCGCCTCAGCTACAGCTTCCTCTCTGTTTTAAGGTACTGTGCAAATCCGGTTGTTCGTTTCGTTCAGCCACGGGGAAAGTGTGTGAAATCTTTCTCCAATCTGAGGGCTTGTCCTTCTCTTCTCTTTGAACTAACTTTTCTGCCAACCAACCTCGTCCGGAACCGAGTGGCACGAACTTTACCGTGAACTACCCTGAACCGTGTGATCTTGCGCAAAAGACTTTTGACCTAGTTACTTTGGCTTTACGCCTTTTTACCCTGTTTCTATCACTGTAGTTCCTCTTGCTCAATTGCCCTGAGTACTTACTTGTTGGTGTGGTTCAATTTCTGCCTAACTTTGTCTTTCCCTCCATTTTGAATTTCTGGAGTGCCATTTTGCTCCCACTTCATTTTGTGAGCTTAAGTTGTCTGGAACTTATTTGGAGTGGTGTGGTGTATTAAGATTGTGATTTTTAAACTGCTTTATGATAGTGAAATGTTATATAACTAAAGAGTAAATAAATGTATATTCTTTTACTTGGAAACTTTGACTCAGTGTTTGCTTGAATCATAGTAATTGCTGTCCTTTGTGTAACTATTTGATAGTGCTCACTTGCTCTTGAGATAAGTGTGGGTGCTCAGCCATTGCTACCACTTTACTGTGTAGTACAGGCTTGTACCAAAGGTGAATGTGTACTGTCACTTGTTGTCTTAATTGTGTGTGGTGTTCCCAAAGGGTACTGCATATAATTCTGCCTAACAAGAACAATTACCTGAATCCATAAACCAAACAGCAGGAAATAAGTGAAAACAGTTGCTTCTTAGCATCAGGCAGAAAGCGCAACTGTACTTGAACACAGCAAAAGAAAGGTGCAAGAAACAGGCAGACAAAAAAAGACAGGCCACCCCTGATTATGCAGTGTGAGGTAGAGATTGGCTATCAACACAGAATATACGTTGTGCGGGGCCACACAAGTTCATGCCTCAATTTATTCGACCTTTTGTGATTGACAAATATTTGTCCAAATCTGCTATATGTCTGAAACTATCACATACCTTGAAAATTCACCCAGTGTTTCATATGTCTTTTATTAAACCCTCTCGTGTAGGGGGGTCCCGCTTTGCAGACCACGTGGATCTTCTTAACACTCAGGGATGCTGTTGGAGTCTCCTTGAGCCTCAGATAAGTGAACAAAATACATTGTTGGCCTACACATGTTAAGTCGCTGTGCCTTGCAATACGCGGCTTAGTTTTGGAACGGTTATATATATTGTTTAACTGTTTGCATTTCATGCCGCCGTGCTTTCAACTAGCAGTTGGAACTCTAAAGGAAACTTTATCTTAATCTTTCTTGTGTTTGGGCAATGTTCGCCATTGAGTTTCATGCCGCGTGGGTTTTGAAACAAGACTCATTCTGTCCTCACTTAGGCAGACAATAAGGAAAGCATGACATCACAATTGTATTAGCATGAAAGGAGTGTGAATATTTGCTTGCAAAGGTTTGATTTATAGTCCCAAACAACCAAGAAGGGACTGTGTGAGCCCCACCCATCAACAAACACACACGCACACAGCTGCTTCAGGTTCGGTATACCAGGTTGCACTGCTGTGGTCGGGAACGCCCTGTTTATTTATACTACATTCCGCAGAGTGGGACGTCACTCCGCCGCGTGTAAAGGGGCTGCGCCACACTCCTCCTTTTTTATAACAATGAAACACATGAACAAAGCAATTATTAACTACCACATATAACGGCACACTGCACCAACATGTCCCAGGAGACCCCTTTAATGACATCCACCCTGGTTCCCTGGTTAGCGTCATGCCCCGGGCATCCATGACACAACAGTTTACTTAGTCCATCACATAGTCAGGGAGACGGGCAGGTTTCCCTCTCCCTGCCCTCAGGGGGTGCCTCCTGCCAGTCTCTCGGGTCGGAGTTCCTTTACTCGACAGAAAAGCGGGACCACCGCCCTCATCCGGCACCTCGCCATGTCCATGTCTTCCGTCGCCTCTGCCCTGGAATCGCCCAGTTTTTTAAAGAAGCTGGCGTTGCGGGTGACAGAGGCCATTCCATCTGAGGCAGCTACTATCGACCCTTTCACTGCCACCACATCCAAAGGCGCCGGCTCATACGTGAGAGAGAGCTTTCCTTGTGGGTGCCGGTTTCTCACCAGCACCTCATCACCAGAGCCCAGTTTCTGGGGCCTCAGATCCCTTTGGGTGTTCTCCAGTTCTGTCCGTACTCTTCTCTCCTCTTCCACCTGCTCATTGTCAATGACGGCAGCCTCACGCTCCCCCACTTCCAGCAGAACGTCCCTAGGGCACCACTGAAACATGGCCTCTGCAGGTGCCACCCCTGTGGATGTGTGTGGGATGGTCCGGTATCCCCGCAGAAAGACATACAGCGCCCTATGTAGACATTCCCCTTGACCCTGGGCAATGCAGAACACTTTGTTTAGCGTTCTCATTATACGTTCCACCTCACCATTTTCTTTGGGCCACAGCGGGGTGACCTTCCAGTGGTGTGTCCCATACCCTCTCATCAGGTCCGCAAAGCTCTCGCCCTGAAAGGCTGTGCCGTTGTCCGAGCACAACACCTTGGGTAGTCCGTGGGTAGCAAAGACTTTCTGCAGTGCCAACACCACCTTCTCAAATGCCACAGACTCTATGAATTCCACCTCAGCGTGCCGGGACCACTCATCCACCACTACCTGGAAATGTGTGCCCCTGGTTGTGGATTCGAAGTCTGCGTGGACCATCTCCCAAAGTCTTGTTGCACGGGGCATGGTTTCTATGGCCGGCTCCTTCAGTGCTGGGGCCGCCTGGCACCATACGCATGACACCACAAATTCTTCCACCGCCTCTCCAGCTCCAGAAACCAGACTTTCTGACGGAGGCGGGTTTTCGTCTTCAGCGCACCCTGATGTCGTTGGTGTGCTAGCTCGATGATCTGCTGCACCTTTGTCTGTGGCACCATTATGCGGTTCCCTCTGAGTAGTAGGCAAGCCTCTGAGAACGCCAGCTCCTCGCACACCCTCTGCAGCTGTTCCAGGGTGACCTTGGCCTCTTGCGTTCTTCGGGCCAGCGAGTCTATCACTGCCCTCCATGCACCATGCTTCATGGCAGTCTTTAGAATGATGAAACATTTATCTGTTGCTGAGGCCCGCTCTAGTTCCTCCACCAGCATAGAGTTGGGCATTGCAGCCTCCACCGCCAGCCAGATATGTTCCTCCACTTCCTCCGCACACCTGGACAGCAGGTCTTCCCTTCCACCTCTGGGATGTCTGGTGAGGTAGTCCACAGCATTGTTGCGGCCTGGACGGTACACCAGCGACACGCCATAGTCATGGAGCACCAGCATCCAGCGTTCTATCATCGTGGGTGGTTTAGAGGACGAACCAGCCAGGATGGGCAGCATGGGCTTGTGGTCCATGACCACCGTCACCGGCCTCCCCAACCCGTACAGTCTGAAATGTCGGCAGACCCATAAGACTGCCAGCTGCTCCAGTTCAATCTGTGAGTACCGTTGTTAAGTGTCCGATAGTTCTTTGCTGGCATACGCTATCGGCCGGACCTCCAGATTAGCGTCCACCTGGGTAAGCACCACCCCCAGACCATAAGGGCTTGCGTTGACCACAATCTCAGTCTGTGGCGCCAGATCAAAGAAGGCCATGGTGTCCTCGGTGGTGAGAGCCCCCTTTTTGTCATCAAATGCTGCTTGTTCCAGCAACCCCAACTGCTAGGTGAGAGGGCGCGGAGCGGCTCAGACACCAGGAGGCCAAATTCCTGATGAACTGGCCACAATATGTGACCATGCCCAGAAAGCTCCGCACCTCAGATACATTTTCAGGCGGCCGGGCTTCCTGGATATCCCTCTCCTTCCGGGAATCGGGCAACACTGCCTTCCTTAATGACGAACCCGAATTATTCAATGGCAGTCTTAAGCAACTCGCACTTGTCGCGATGCAGGTTGAGACCCAGGAATCGAAGGTGCTCAAACGTCTTTGCCAACCTGGACAGATGTTCCTCCTCGGTCTTGGCGAACACCAAAATATAATCACTGATGTTGAGCATGCCCTTGAGATCAGCGAGGGCACCTCTGATGATATTTTGGAATACCTCAGCAGCAGAGGATACCCAGAAGCAGATCCTCTTGTACCGTACAAACCACAATGGGTTGTAAAGTTTGTAATGTATCTGGATTCTGAGTGGAGCACCACCTGGTGGTATCCGGCTTGCGATCGAGTTTTGAGAAGAAGCGTGCACCCTGTTGCTCAGCGATAATGTCATCAATAGTGGGCTTCAGGTGCCTTTCCCGCCTGAATGCTTTATTGGGGAGACGCATGTCCACACATATCCTGACCGATTCAGGCTGCTTTGGCTTTCGTGCAATCACAATAGGGGAGATCCATGGAGTGGGGCCCTCCGCCTTCTCAATGATGTCAAGTCCGACCAAATTGTCTAGCTACTGATCCACCAAGTCCTTTAGGTGGAATGGCACCCGCCGATGTTTCAATGCCATGGGTTGGATGGAGTCATTGATGTGCAATCTGACTGGGTCACCAGTCATCTGCCCAATTCCCTCTAACAGAGCTGAGTGTTTGTGCAACAACTTATGGATGTCCTCTACATACACAGAGTATGCAAAGGTGACGTTCCCGAGGGCCTGAGCCGCCACACAAATGAGTAGAGTGTTGCTGCTGACGGGTGTGACATAGAATCTAGCTCGAATCTTTGGTTCCCCATACTTCATATCTGCGACATAGGCACCATCGAGTGGGATTGGCTATGCCCCACCAAAAGGGAAAATGCAAGCCTTGGGAGTAGAGAGGCGGGGCAGAGATGCCATGGCATCATAATTCTCTCTGGCCATGACATTGACAGAGGCGCCAGTGTCCACAAGCAACGGAACTGACGCGTCATTGACCTGCACGTGGCATCTGGGTTGTCACCTGGACTTCGAACGCAAGACACCCACACTCGACAAAAAGAACACGTTTTCTTTTTTTTCATCCTCTTCTTCGCTCTCCAGACCTGTGCCTTCGTCCCCTTGGTCCACCTGGGCCACATTCGGTGTGTGTTTCTGGCGGAAGAACCCAGCACGGAGAGGAACCCTTGAGACAACCAGCAGACATGGGGCCTTACACATGCGGGCATAGTAGTCAGCGGCCCCACAGCCGCCACACGACTTCCCCACTGCTGGGCACTCTGCCGGGTGCAGGAGGTCATACCTGCGCTTCATTCACGAGTGCTGCCCGCCAGCCAGACGTCTGGACCCTCTGCCTCTGCCCACAGCACAGATGTCCTCCACTTTGTTGGGATGCACCCCAGCCTCCATGCATCATGCTCGTAACTCAGACACCTCTTGACACCTGCCCAGTTCTAAGATGCAAGGGAGGGTAATGCCAGGTTCTCTCAGGATTTGACGGCGCAGCTTGCCAGAGGCACATCCTTGAATCAACTGGTTCTTAATCATGGTATCAGGATTGTCCCGGGCACAGGGAACTGCTAGCCTGCGCAGCCTCCCATAGAACGTGTCCAGTGTCTGATCATGCTTCTGGCGAGACAAGCTCATGAGAAAATGTTCATAATCGGCATTTGCCAGAGGCAGAAAGTAATTGTGGAGGGCATCCTTCGCTGCAGCATACGAGTTGTCCTGAGGCTGGAGGGACAGAAACACTTAATTCACTGCAGGCCCAGCACAATACAACAGGGTCACACCCTTGCCATCACCATTGGTTTCCATGGTGGCCCTGAAGTACATCTCCAGCCTGTCCATCCACATTTTCCACCTGGGCCCCAGACTCGAAGGTGCGCCTGAAATATCAAATTCAGGCATTGGCTGCAGGGCGGGCCCAGGGAACACACAATGGAATATCATGCCTCCCCTGGCTCCACACCCAACAGTCGACAAAAATGGGCGAAAAATGTAAGAATTCACACCAAAAAGCACATCATGTGCAGCTAGTAGCTATCTGCCACTATGTTTTCCAAAAACTGGGCCTGGATGGCTCAAAGTTGCTCCAAACTCGAGCTGTGATCCTTCTATGCCCGGAGTATAAAATGGCCACCAGCCGCATGGTCTGCATCCATCTCCGCAGCATTTCGGATGGTGCAATTCTCATAAAAACCCAAGATTGACACCTCCGCTTTCACCACCGTGCCCAGGATTGCAGATCTGTTCTTCGTCACCACTGTTGGCACTCTCCGGCCCCTGCCGGAGATCCCATGAGCCCCGCCTGTCCACAGACACGCACGCACACAGCTGCTTCAGGCTCCCCAATCGCACTGCCGTGGCCGGGAACGCCCCGTTTATTTATACCGCATGTGGCGGAGTAGGACGTCCCTCCGCCGCATGCGCCAGCCCTTAAAGCGGCAGCGCCACAGTGTTTGTCAGCATTTCAATTGTGTTATGTTAAATGTTCATTTCTTTTGCTTGCTAATCATGTGCATAGTTTGAGTGTGTCAGGTTATATGCATTATGTGTGTTGAATCATTACCATCATCGCTATGTGTGTGATACTCATGGCTAATGTGTATGGGAAGCAGGTGCAGGGTTAGGAGTTAGGATTTAGGATTACTAAACTAGGGTGTTTTCCCTGTGTTTCCCCCTACCTATCAAATCACGTACCCTAACCATCTTTACGGTTTACCTAAACACCCCATACCTTTCCAGAACTTCTCCTTAACCCTATTTCCCCCATTGGCTGTCTTGGGATTTTTATTCAGAATAAGGAACCCATGCCAACCAAGGTGGGAGGGTCATACTCCAATCAGCTTGCGTGGTTATGGAGGAAGGTTGGGGGTGAATTTAACCTTTTTACGCTTGACATCGCCATTTTCCAAGCTTTAAAGAACAGGTTGAGTGGAAACAAAGCATTTTTCTTTCTTAAGTGTACTATAAGGAATCAAGAGTAAGACTCGGACACAGTGGGATATTTGGTGTTGGCTAAAGACTTTTATTAATAAAAGAAAAGAGGGTTTGGGGAAATCCTACCTATTCCTAACTCTAGGAGGGGTTTCTCTGCCTCAACAAAACTAAGGAACATCTGTGTCAGAATGTCCAAAACAAGTTCTCTGTCCTGTGTCCAAAATCCCAAGCTGACCCTCACACACTAAACTTAAAATAATGTGAAGAAGGGATATTTTTTAGCTGACCACCTGCATCTTCTTTCCAATGTTTATAACACAATGCTCTAAAGTGTAAAATAAATCAATAAAGTTCTACCAGAAAAGGGGCCCTTCCCTTCCCTTTAATTTTTGTGCCTTTTCAATGTCCCATTAATATACTCCACAAACTCAAGGGGGAGGCGACTCTTCCCCTGAGTTTCAGTCAGTTTACACAGTTTATAAGCTCCAGGTTATACCATTCTACAGTCTGAAGGGGTGTGACCCCTCCCTTCAAGGTTTGCAGAATTCCACAATTCACAGGTTCGAGGAGTGTGTCTCTGCCCCTGAGCTCTCTTAGCTTTTCCACAGTTCACATATTTCACAGTTCCACAATGTCAGGGGGGAGGTGATGCCCTTCCCCTAGATTCCACACATTTGGGGCACTGCATCCCCTTTTCTTAGGTTCAACAATCATGATTGGGTGCAGGTCCCAGACTCACTGTATGTCTGGTTTTCTCTCCTGCCAGGGATTTCTTATTTTGTTTTTTGGGTGTGGGTCCCAGACTTGTATGCCTGGTTTATTCTCCCGCCAGGGCTTTCTCTTTCTTTTACTCTTCTACCAGGACTTCCTTATTTGGCTCACTACTTTGGTGCAAATCCGGGCTTCACACTTCTCATCGGCAATCACCTTCTCTTTTATACAGTTTTCAGATTCTTTTATTATCCTTTTCATGTATTGTGTCAGCAAGACCCTTTCAGTAGTCTTAGTCTCTTTGCTCACTTGCCCCTGTATCCCTGCTCCCTTGTTTGGGCTTACCACGTTCATCAACCATACGAGGCATCTGCTTTGAAGTGCCCCAGCATCCCAACCTTTTTTCCTGGACTTATCAGTCTCCGTTGGTGCTTTCGGTGACCCTCGCATGACTTTGTTGACCTTGTTGTGCTTCTGGTATAATATCTCTGTTAAGCAAGTATTTGAGAGCCCCGTCTCCAAGAAGAACTCCTTGTTTTTGATGGGGTAAGCCAAACAAGGTGCTTGTGAAAGGCTTCTTTTGAGTTGTTTTACTGCCTCGGCTTGCTATTTACCCCACTCCCACTTGACCCTTGCCTTTAGTAAATGGACCAGGGGTCTCCTGGTCTCTGCGTAGTCCTCTATGAACTTCCTACTTCAATTAGTAAGTCCAAGAAGGCTTTTTAGCTCACGCAGAGTCGTGGAGTCTTTTAATTTCAGTAAGGCTTCCACCTTTTTCACCTGAGAACTAAGACCCTCAGGGGTGATTTCATCCCCTAGGAAGTTCACGCGGGTTTTACACCATTGCGCCTTCAGGAAGGACAGTTTCGCTCTGGCTTCCTTCAACTGGGTTAGAACATAGCGTATTTAAGCTATGTGTTCCTCCACAGTTGAGCTTTTAATTAGAACATCATTTACACAGGCCAGGTTTCCCCTTTCACCCAAGTCGGGCATTGCCTCGTGCAGAAAAATGTTACATTTGTTGCCAGAGTTTATATATCCAAGGGGGGTTCAGGTCCACGTGTATTGCTGCCCCCGAAGGTAAATGCGAGCTTATACTGGTCTTCCCTACTCACGGGTACTGTTCAGTAACCATTAGTCAGGTCAATGGCGGTATACACCTTTGCCCCTTGGATCTGGGCCAGTCCTTGATCGATGTAGGGAAGAGGCCATCGGGACATGTGGACGCATTTGTTTAACTCCCTAAGGTCTGCACAAAGTCTCCATTGACCATTGGGTTTTAGAATCCCCAGTACTGGGTTATTAAAGGTACTGTGGACTGGACAAATTATCCCACAGGATTTGAAGTTCTTTATAATCTCTGTACGTGACTCCAAAGACGCGTGGGGAAACCAGTATTGCATCACGTATCTCTTTAAAATCTAAAAACACCTGTTTCAGCTTCTGCTTTTGCTCCTTGGACTCACAGGCATCAGCGAGGTTGATTCATTCCTCAACCATCTGCCTGAAGCCTGGAAATACCTCTGGTTTTGCAATTTCGTGGGTATCCTCCAGTTGAGTGGAGAGATCTCTTGTTATGGTGTTGGCCTGGACAGGATGTTTCAAGGAGAGGAGGCAGTCACTATTGACTTGAAATACCACCTCATCCTTCCTGATGTCACAGGTTATGTGAAAACAAGGAAATAATATGAGGCAGGGTAACCAAAAAGGAAACACACCAAACACAGGTTACAAAGGAACATACAAAGTACTTTATTTTATACTGAATCCAGTTACAAAAGAACAGAACAAAATTCAGATAGCTATCGACCCTCAGTACAACACAGCGAACTCCGGCGTGGTTCGGTGTGCTCAGTGAGTGCAAATATTCATTGAAACAGTCAGGCTTTTATACATTTCTCCAGCCTGTTGTCCAGCCTTTCTGCAGGTTAACCATTCCATAAATAAGTTACTGCTCTAGGGTCCCTGCCAGGTCAAATCTAGTTCATCTTAGGTTTATACATTAACAAGAAGAAATGGTAATAAAGTATGCTCTAGGCCTAACATTACAATGCAGGACTTAGTTTATACAATGTAGTTAAGCAGGTGTTCTCATTCAATTATAGATCAGTTTCGGTGATACAGGTAATCCATTGCACACAGGTCAGTAGAAGGACAAGGTCTCAGCTCATGACCCTAACAAGTGGCTTGCAGGCAAGTTATACATTAGCTGTACAGAGGTCATGACAATCAAGTTCTGTTCTTAATAACATTGGCTACCATTTAAGCTCAAATTGTGACTTTATAGAGAAAGAAAACCTAAAATGGCGGCTTGACCCAAAATGACAGTTTACATGGTTTCTAAGGTCAGGACCTTGCAATGTAGTTTATAAGCAGCTTGTTAGCAGCTTGGCGTAGGCAATATACATATATTTATAGCAATAGGAGGCACGATATAATTTCTAGTTTGACAGTTACCCACCCCCCCATAATTGCAGGAAGAGTACACCAAGAAATTCCACCCTTGCTGGGTGAAAATCTTTTCTGGAGGTATGTCATTGTCACAGTGGTAACAGTCATTTGGAATTTGTCCCATGATTTCATTTCCTAAATCAATGGAAAAATGTTGGGCAGCAACTGCAATTCCAAAGAAGGTGTCTGCACCCATAGTGATACTTTTAGGGTTGCTTTTCTCCACCAATATTCAAATGGTGCTGTGTTCTAGGTCAACTAGTGTTGTCGGATTCAAGTACAACCTTTGCTCTTGGAGGTGATAATTTAAATGTATATAAGCGTCCGGGTTTTGGAGGTTTTGTCCTTGCTTTATTTTTAAAGGAATAGTGAATTGTCATACCAGTTCTGGGATGGTGACTTCTTCTCCAGTTTGAACTTCAAGTGCATACGGCAGCAATTGGGCTGACTGAAATGCTTTCTCAGGATTGTCAAAGCCCAAGGGTACCCCATAGTCTGGACCAGACGTTGTAATTAACAAGGTTTAAATTAATTGCAAATCGATAGAGAATGTCACCGCCTAAGTAGAATGCACAGAGGACATCTCTCACAACCCAGAAATTATGATCTATGCTTTTGTCACCAATGGACATTTTTAGCATGCACCTTCTAGGTCGTTGGGAGTTTCTTGACCCATTTCCCACTTATCAATCAACTTAAATGTGGGAATGGTCTGTTGTTTTAGGAGTTTCCTGAATAACGCTTCGCTGATGAAGCTTTTTCCATTATTCAGGCACACCCTGGCGAGAACGGGCCTCCGCCCCTCATTTACCTGAATGGGGAGAAACAACTGTTCACCCTTTTTCTGGATATCAGCCAAACTGTGAGCTGGTTTCTCTACATCTTTTGTCAGGGGATTTGGGTTCTTCTCTGATTGTGGGTTGGTATAACATTTCAGGGTATTTCCTTACAGCGTGGAATGCCACTTAAAACTGTGAGGAAGGTTGATTTTCAAATATGGAGAAGGGTTCCCATCACAGGTTTGCTCTCCTACTGAGATGACAGTGATGTCAGGTACTTGATTGTTCCTAAAGTGGAATTCGATTTTGTCAGACCGCTATTCAATCATGTGGCATGTGCCATTCAAACTTACAGAATTTGTGCTTTGTCTTAGTTTTATGGGCAAGTCAGTCTGTGTCCAGAGGACCTTGTTCACACAGTCGATCAGGGATGACAACCTCCAGAGGAGGTCATTCCCCAGGAGACAAGATGTGGCCTCTGGAGTGACGACTATCACTGGGTGTTTCACCCTATGTCGCCCAATTTTGATCTCCAAATCCGCAGTCCCCTTGACGGAAATGTCATTTCCGTCAAAGTTTTGGAGTTGTCCGGGAAGAGGTGTGAGGGGAATCTGGTGACTCTCCCACCTTCCTAAATGAATTTGGTCAAATGCCTTTTTGGAAAGTTGGGTGGCTTGGGAACCTATATCCACAGGTGCTGAAAATGCACCTTGGCCCTGGACTTTGACGGAGGCATAAAATCTGCCTACTCTCCTCAAGGGGGCAAAGGAAATGTGCCTTTTGGGCCAATTTGGCAGTTAATTTCCTTAAATTGAACTCCAACACTGTGAACTTGTGCAGTTTTCTGTGTCGGAGTCTGGGAATATGTAATGAAAATGTGGCATCCAGATATTTATGGAATGGTGGAATCCCCTTTTTCCCCTGATTCTCTGCTGTCCCCCCTTTCCTGGAGACAGTCACTTGAACTAGTTTGTGGGGAGGATCCCTCATTGATTTCCCAGTCCTCTGGGTGACATGTTTGGGGTTCAGGAATTGGTCATTCTGGGTCAGTCCTCATACTTACCCAGTCTGAGTTAAGGTTTTCTGGGACCCATTTTTCCTTGGGAGCTATCCACCCATCCCTGAAAGAGAAGATTTTCTTCCCTGAATCCTCCAGCAATTCTTCCCATTCATACTGGATTACATGGACTTCCTCCACAAAATGGGTTTTCCTTGTCCCTTGGTTTCTCCTACTTACCCTCTGTGCCATAGGTTGCAGCTTTTGGGGGGTAGGAGATTTGGGTTCAGAGGTTTCTAGGAGTTTGTCCCGGGTATGGAAGGAGGTTTCCTCTAGGGCTTTGCATCTCCCTTCCACCCAGGCCTCCTCCTCTGGAACCTGTTGGTTATCAGGGCTTTCTCCCCATCATTGCTACCGGGCACCAGACCCTGGGTTTGAGCTGTTCTGGCCAGTCAGGTTTATTTGAAGGCCCTGCTGAGCCATCAACATGTGACTCAGGTCTTGGTCAGACTTTGGACCTGGCGCACCAGTTGCAACATCCTTTCTGGTTGGTATGGGGATCTATCGTCATACCATTGCTGCTCTCAGGAAAGGTATCTGTCCCTTCTCCCAGAATAGGTCGGGTAATGTGGGTTCCCTTGGTAGCCCTCCATCCATGGTCTCTCTTCTCCCTGATTTGGGGGCCTAGAGTCCTGAAAGCGGGGAGAGAAAGGAGGACTGTTCTGAAGGTTGGGATTTGGAGGGTACCGGGGGAAGAAACTTAAGTTGGAGGGTGGAGCATTTCTTCCTTCCTGAGGGAAGTTTTGTGGAAAGTTTTGTGGGAAGTTTGGAGGAAATTTTCCTGGCTCCGTACTTACCCAATTGGCCCTCCCTTCTGCCGGGGGAGTCCATACATAGTCCAAGATGGGTATGTTACCCTTGTACCTCAGGATAATGTAGATGGCAGAGTCAGGTGATGCATTTGTTGGATACCCTGCCTGGCTACCACCCAGTTGGGATTGATCAGAGGGTCTCTTCTGCCTCTCATTTGGCTTTTTAGAGGGAGGAGTGTGTTTAGGCCCCCATTTCTAAATCCAAAATGGGGGTATTCTTCACCTCTGCCACCTTGGCAGCATCAGGGGTGTTGGATGGCTTGGGATTTTCGGGAGTATTTTTGTTTTCAACAGGCTTTCGGACCTCATAGATCTGGGTAGCATGTTCTATTACCCAATCCAGGGTCCTTTGTTCATGGAAGTCCCTAACCAGTTGTGTCATGATAAACTTAGGGAGGGCATGAAAATACGTATTGATAAACTCCTATTCCGGGTAGAATGTCCACTTGACAAACTCCATGGAATTGAGATAATTTTTAATGCCAAATGACGTCACCTGGTCATACAGCTCCAGATGCTCCCATACTGAGTACTTGGCATTTTTGTTTTAGGGAGTCGTGAAGCTTCTGATGGCTTTTAGTTGCCGAACTGGGTCTTTTCCCAGAGTTCTCTTTTGTTAGGCAGCCTTATTTTTCTGCTGCACCTGAGTCCTTTCGCCCTTAGACTCAGAGATGCTACTATTTGTGGTCCACTCCGTGTTCTCTAGGTACTCCCTGATTCTTTGAGACTAGGAATCCCTCCTAGAGTGACAGGGTCTGGTCTATTCTCCCCTGTGGTACTGTGGGTTCTCTGGGTCACTTCCCTTGGGCTCCACCTTTAGCAGAGGGAAGTACTCATCTTGATCCTCCCTTCTTCCGGGTGTGGTGGAGAACTCCCCCACCTCCCTGAATGTGTAGAGGTTTTCAAGATGCTCCTTTGATGCCTGGACTCTGATGCTTCCCTATCTGCAAAGTGGACCAAATGGTCCCTTTGCAACCTGTGTTTCTGCCAGTCTAACTCCCTAATCTTCTCATAATCGGAGCCCTCCTAGTCAGATGTATGTGCTAAGATATTTTTAAATCTAAATAAAGATGCACGTCCATCAATATCAGGGACTGACCTTCCGGCTCAGTTATATTAGGCCTGATTGAGTCCAGCTGCCTCATGTTTCCTTGTTGTTGTAAATGGGTAGACATGAAGTTAAAAGCACCCTGCACATATAATGTGATGAGTTAGCTTGAGGCCCCTTGTAAAGAGGACATCCCACAGTGGTCAGGGGTTGCCCTTCCATACCCTAACTGTTTGAGGTTTCTCAAGGAATGATTGAACCCTATCTCTTGGTGGTATATAGAGGCCTGAGCATTGAGCTCTGACACTAGGGCTTGAGTAGCTTCTATGACCTTGCTTTGTGCGACTACTTGGCCATGGAGTCCCTTGTTCTCCTCAGAAAGGGCCTCATTTTCTTTCTGTGAATCTTGTATTATCAGGGAATACTCAGACCTCTTCTTTTTCAGGAGACTAATCTCCTCATTCTGTACATTTTTGGTCTGTATTGTCTTCTCTTAGTCAAATTCTATTAATCTCACATGTCCCATTACTTTTTCATGTTCTACCCTCATGTCAGTCAGTTCCTGAAAACATAACTCACTTTTCTCCAGGTCTGTCTTTAACTGGCACACTTCCTGACACAGGGCATTTTTTTCCTCATTCAATTTGCTATTCTGTTCGCTGAGGTGATCTATCTGTCATTTCATAGCGCTCAAATTCTGTCGCTCCTGGTCAAATTCCGCCTGGGTATGGCCCTCTTTTATGATGCACTGGTTATTCTCCTCTTTCAAATGCGTAATCTGATTTTGCAATGCACACATGTCCTCTAAGCAGGCCCTATTGTGGGCCACTCAATTTTAGTTGACTCTGTCTCAGGTCCTCAACCCCTTCTTTAAACTCCTCTCTCAGTTCAGAGAATTTAGACTCTCGCTCTGAATTCAATTGTTGCTGTGCTGGTTACTCATCTTTTAACTGTTGAATGATGTCTTCTAATTTTAATTCAGAATTGTGGCTCTGTTGCACTATATCCTCTACTTACCTTAACTCTCTCTGTGCTTGATCCAAAAGCTCAGATTGATTTTTCACAGAGTCTACACACTCCTAGTACCTTTCTTCCGTGATCATCGTGTGCTGAGCTGGGCCATTTTAATTTGCCCATCTCTGGTGGACTGCATCATATAAAAATCTGTCTGGGCTTGATGTAACGGGCCACTATCCTGCCACACATCCATATTTATAGAGGTAACCACTTGGATCAATCTAGATTGCCACACTTCATGTCCCTGTTCTACCCATTCACTCTTAATGAATAGAAGGTACTTCCTTGCCATATTCATTTCCACAGTGCTCATTGTACAATGTGTTCTGCACCTGGTAGGTTCTCTATGCAAGCGAAAAATCTCAACCCTGCTCCTGCTTAGTTTGTATTCACAATATTTTATTTACACACACAGCCCTGGAACCCAGGGTACACGTTTTGAAATGCGCCTTCACAATGCAACCCAGTTTTCAACCACTAAATGTAACAATACCTACAATGGGCTAGTCTGCTGTGCTGCACTGTCACAGTTGAAAACACGTTTCTCAATCACGGCACAAGCCCCCACTTTGTCACAGTTTTATTCCCAGGCAGACGCAAGCCAGGGGTCTCCTTCCCTGACAATGAATGTGGAGCACAATAAAAACACTTACGGATCCTTTTGAAA
This sequence comes from Ambystoma mexicanum, assembly GCF_040938575.1. Taxonomy (NCBI): domain Eukaryota; kingdom Metazoa; phylum Chordata; class Amphibia; order Caudata; family Ambystomatidae; genus Ambystoma; species Ambystoma mexicanum. Next base: position 1,125,940,394 of record NC_090921.1, read on the forward strand.
AGGCCTCCAACCCGTCTCACACACACCCTCCACAAACACCCAGTGTCACAATGGACTAGGAACCAGGCCGGTGTGTATCAATAAAATATTTATTAATTCATTATTTAATGACCAATTACAATAAGCAAATTACAACAGCCACCTATGTTGTGCACCACCAATGCTATATGCTTTATAAATTGACCAGGTTAAGATATGCTGTCACAATTACTTCCCTTTTTTTAATGGCAGAACAGAAGAAGAACAATTTACACACAATGAAAGCACCAGCGCTAAGCACTCCCCCTGCAACACTCAACCCCCAAACATCAATTGGACTTGATTCCTTTGAATGGAAGGCAGTGGCAGGGAGTAAGAATACAGGGGGGAAATCGATTTTGGTGTGGTGCCCACAGAAACAAGATGGAGGAGCCAGCTAAGCAGGGGTTAATCTGTTTTTGGAGCATGTTTTTTTTTTTAAATTATTTACCACGACTGCCATGGAAAGAGATGGAAAACCCAGGGAATTGACTTGCTTATGTTTAGAAATACAGGCAGAGTTTTTAGAGAATACTAGTCAGCACACAAGGAGAAAATAGTTTTTTAGGATATGCAACTAACATTGGAAATGGAAAGGGAATGCAGATTAAAAATTGTTTTGACCACACAATAGGGAAGAGTAACAGAAGAGGAAAATCAGTTTTCACAGTGTTAAGCTCAATTTCAATGGAAAGGAGAATGTAAATGTGTTTTTTATTTTTTTGCTCAGGCTTCAAATGACAGGCTCTGGTAAAGGGGTTAGCTCACAAAAGGAAAATCGGTTTTGGTTCAGGATGACAGATGCAATGGGAAAATACAGTTGCAGATGGAAATTCTTTCAGCAGTGCACAATTTAGACACAGGGACAACTTCATTTCTCAGATCACAAGGGGATTAATTCTTTTGGGCAACACTTTATAATCATAACAATTCACAAGGCACTGGGAAGAGATGGTGGGTTTTCGAATTCCCACCTTAAAAATCCTGTGAAATCAATGGGGGGAATTAATTGATTTACTTACAAAAATACACTAAGGATTTACACAGACAAATGAGGTGATTTTCAATGGGAATTTGCTAACATGCACGAGCAAACACGAGATTATTCAATGGGGAGATGACTGACATACACGGGCAAACAAAGAGTCTTCAATGAGGAGATGACTAAAATGCACAGGCATTTGGGGGTTTTCTATGGGGAATGTATTGAATGCAATGCTACAAGAATAAAGGGCTTATGCAATTTAGGGCTAGGGTTATTGCTACTTACAGGAGAGGGCTGGACTGGACATCAAGGTAACATTAGAGCACCACTGCTGGGACATTCACTGAGGTCAGCCAAGGATTTCCTCTTTCCTCCAAGGGGTCCCAAGGCAGAAACCAGGTCTCCTGGTTCCTCTGCAAGATTTCAAGCTCACTGCTTGGAAGTGGCTCCAGTTTTGGCATGTAGATCACTTGTGGGGGTTGTGGCAAGAGTCCTGATTTGAGGTGGAGTTACCTAGGTAAATAATTTCACGTATGTGTCAGAGGTCCCCGCAGAAGGGATTGGATAATGTACAATCCTCCACACCCATCTGTGGGCTGATATGTACAGCAAATGTGGGAGTGCTTTGGACTGGCCATGGGAAGGTACCACTCCATCATCTTCCTTCAAAAGGTTGCTTGGCCTGATTCAGGGACAGAAATCTCACTTCATGATAAGTGTTCTTAATCTTCATATTTTAAGACATATGACAGCATTTTTTTTAAACCTATATTTTTGATGGATCAAATGACCTTACTTAGGAGTCTGTGTGTCATTCCTGTGCAGAGCTATGGTTTTTCTTAATTTATTCCAGGATTATATTTCAGTGAAAAATATGGTGCTCGGTGGGCGGAATATGCATCATATTTTACATATTTTCTCACATTTTTATAGTTCTCAAATGCACACGAAGGGCCAAAAAGATGTTTTCCTAAATAACTTGGGTTGTGTAGGTCCCACCAAAATTGGTTTTGGGTGCGGAGAAGCAGTCAACTTTCACTTTATCAAAAATCCTCTCATGATTGTTATGCGACATACGTTACCAATGTTATACAACAAAAAGCATTTCTCCCATTTTACACAATGGGAGTCAAAAAAACTCCTTAAACCTGGACATGTGCCTGTTTCCTGGCTGTGAAGTCAATAGGGGCTCTGTGTTGAGATTAGATCACATTCCAAAAGCTAATGGGCAGCTAATTAAAGGTTTTACGCAGCTTGGAGGACTAGGGTCATAAAACTGGAGAGCAGAACTTGTCCTTATCTCGCCACACCACAAAGGAGATCTCTGATGGAATTTAAGTTTGTATTTTTAAAAGAAGCTCTCCTGTTTGAAGTTTGCAGGCTCCTCCTGGTCCCCATGATAACCTGGGCTTTGGAATCTAGTTTCACATTTGAAGACACAAGCAGGGAGAAACAAACCAAGATCAGGCCTACCCCCCCTTAGCCAACATGGCCTTTTCACTCCATTTCACTTTAAAGTGAACTTTTGGAAATGCACAAAATGCTAACATGAAAAACCCTTGCAAAGTAGATCCCTGCATGCCGTGGTTAAAGAAGGGCAACATAATTACATTATAAGAGACTTTAGTGCACATCTGGCTGGGCATAGTGTCACTTTAGAGTAAAAAATCCAAATGTCACTGTTAGTTTCAGCCGTGGAATGGCGTTCAATTTACTGTAGTTCAACATCACCTTATGAATTCTGCACACTGTTGTTTCCTCTGTGATGGGCTCATGATGGACAGAAATTGAGTTCATATTTTTAAACTCTTGCAGACATTTTGATGAGCAGTACTTTAGTCTAAAGGGAAAAATGGAATGATTCATGTTATTTAATGTTTCAAACAAACAATTTGCTCCATTGCAACTGCAGCACACATTGCGACATCCCACTGAGGGTTCTGTGGACTGTGGTTTCTGAATCTTTTATTTCAGCCATCCAATACTTTTGGCAAACTTTGTCTCATGTCTTTCCCTCATGCCAGGTAGTTGTCTGTCAAGCATGCCTTGTAACATGCCCACGGCGTGTAGCTGAAGATTTCTACCTAATAATGTAACCCTGTGTATGGATATAAAAACCAATACCAAGGGATCTATTTCTTGGAAGAATGGACCCAAACATGAGGAGCAGATCTCCTAGAGCCGGAAAGGAAAAGGCCCGTTAACAACAGCCTTTGTCTTTCTGTATGCAAAAAGAATAGTACATCCAAATAAGCACCAACCTCAATTGTACTATTCTAGGCAATGAAGAACATCGTACTGTCTGGCAATACAGGATAGTCAACATGATTGCAAGGAGGTCTGAGGTATCTGCAGAGCGACAAGAAAGATATATGCAGGATGAGAAATGGTAGGAGAATCAGGATAGTAAATAAGAAGAGGAATGGTTCCTTACTGTGGGTTTGAGAAGATCCAGTGACTGGATGACAGCAAGAAGGGAGAATACGCTGCTTAGGTAAGATCCGGGAGCCTCCACAACATGACAGGACTATTCCCGATGGCACGCAAGCGCCAAGAGGCCAGGAAGTTCCCTGTAGAACCCGACGGCACGAGGACGCTCTCATTCACCCCTCCGCGTACCAGGAAGTCTCTAGTCCGTACCAGGAATGAAACGAGAGAGGGGCTTCCAGATTTACTGGGCAGCGTAAATAATAGGTAAGGATCCAACTACTGGTAGTCCGTTAGGCAGTCCGAGTCGGCAACAAGATAAGCAAATCCAATCCAAACACGAGAGACGGGGGAGTCCGTTGAAGAGTTCCGGTTCAGCAACAGGAAGTCAGGTAAAATTCAGGAAGAAGCAGGAATACAGCAAGATCAATAGATCAAAGCAAGGTTCAGGAAAATCAAAGTAGCGGAATACACAAAGGTAACTCAGAGCAGTTCAGTCAAAACGAAGTCCAAAAAACAGGCCAGAGATCAGGAAATCCAAGAATCTAATACAGAACATAGCGCAGTTCAGCCAAAATCAGAAGCACTGGCAAAGCGGCAAGGGGGAGTTTAAAAAGACCTTGAAGTCATGTGAAGGAACGTGCGTGCAACGATGTAGCCTCAATGTTTGTGCCCTAGTCTCCATGGCAACCGCCATTGTGTCTTAAAGGGCGCATGCTTCCTGATCGCCGTGCATGTCAAGAGACATGCTCTGTATCTTGAAGCAGTGTATTTCTTCTGATTAGAAAAAGGCAACAATCGTGCTTTCGTGAACATAGTAGAGGTATGACAAGGTTTCCTGTGAAATAACGTGACGGAAGAGCTGATGATCCACAGTGAATCCTGACATTGTCATTCTTAATGTTATGACATTTTGAGGCACAATTTCACTCCTTCTCGCTTCGATGTCATAGCCTCATTTTCCACATTATTCCAGTGCAGGCCTTTAACTTAGGGGCATGTCCCTAACTGACTACTGCCTTTTCTTTATGACCTCTGGGGCTATTTCACCCCCAATTACAATTGCCCTATGTACATGCTATATAAGCTCATTTTACTTCTGTCACCATAGGTCTGTTTCGAGATGTCTGCTCGGGGGTCACCCGACATGCTTGCCAGTGGCTAGGGCAGCTCCAGAGGCAGCAGTGAGCATGATTATGCAGAGGTGGAGTCGAGTACCACCACTCAAAAATCCTCTCCCGTGATGCCTATATGTTGGGAGCCAGAATGTGAAACACGTACATTATCAATAAGAATACCTATACCAAAGAGAATCCTGCAAGTAAGATTTCCATTGAGGAAGCAGTACATGCATACACGACAATATGATGGTTATTTGAATGAAATCCCGGAGGAAGAGGGAAAAGCAAGCGAGAAAGCAGATTGGTGACGTCATGAAAAGCAGAGTTGACGCACTCAGAAGAGATGCATAAGACAAGAGAACATAAAGATTCTATAAGCACTAGGTTCAAGGTATTAAAGATGAGCAACATTTCAGCCTTGAGATGAAGATGTTCATGCTACATAATAAATAAAGAAGCTATCAAGTTATTTAATAAGTGTACAGAAACAGTAACACAAGTAGAAGAAGTAATCTTTAAGGCTGGCTATGTAATGAATAGATTGCGGCCATGCGTCAAAGTATATGCATAAGAACTATAAGATCTATGGCCGATTCCACAATGCGCTTTAGCAGAGCTGGATTCCGAAAGCAGGAAGACGTTTTTAGTGTGTCATAGTTAGAAATTGAAAACATAACCATGGAGGTGGATCAAAGAAAGGCTTGGTTGGATCAACACCAAGAAGTCAAGGTTGTCTTGGGGCTGGATGTGCATATAAGCAATTACAGAACTTGTGAAAGAACAAAACCTCCTGTATCTAGTGAGAGGCAAGAACATTAAATGCGTCAGAGGTTCATCAAATCGTAGTATTTTAAATGCAGTAAGACTCGAAATTGTGGTCTACAGTTATGTGGTTCGATGAAAACAGACACTATACTGAACTGTATAGAAATCAAGAAGACAGTGGCCCTCATTACAACACCAGCGCTAAACCATGGCGCTATTAGCACCATGGTTGGTGCCAGTGTTGTAACGGGTCCGCCATGGTTCAATGGGGAATTACCACCCCATTCCAAGGTTGGCGGGGTGGTAATTCCTCATTGACCCATGGCCTTTCGCCATTCCCATTTTCGCCCCATAGGGCTCTATGGGAATGGGTAAGGCGCTAAGTACAGTACTACATATTGCGGTACCGTACTTAGCACCAAGGTCCCTTTGAGGGTCCCTACTTTAACGGCTGGTGTAGACCAGCCGTTAAGGTCGGGTCCCGCAAAGGGACCTCGTAATCAGGCGCTAATGGGTTAATGGCGCCGCAGCCTTTTACAGCGCCGTTAACTCATTAGTGCCAGGGTCGTAATGAGGCCCAGTGTATACTATACTCCCTCATATTCTTCAGCACGAAGAACATTTCCAAGGCCGAGTTCAAAGCCTTAATTGACTAGTAGGCTACAAGTTTGATGATGGATGCCAGGGCTAATTGGTGGGAAGCGATGGTTGTGGCCATCCCACTGGTACCTGGATGGCAGCCTGTGTGCTGCTTACTCATGTGAAATATTACAGAGGGGTACAAGGGTGCCAACCAATTATAGAGGGGTGCGTAATAGAGAGCCCTATAGTTTGTATAACCAATGGGATGTCATGTATTTGATGACGTTCGTAGTGACCTGCTCTAGAGGAGGGCTTAGTTGCCCCACAAGATGTTAGAGTCCCAATCACTTTCCCTGACCAGTATTGAATGTATACCTAGATGTTCCTTGTAAGCCTATCACCATTCCGAATAGGTTTTTGTAGTTTGCAACGTAGATTGACATCAATATTGATGAGCTTGTAGTACATGAACTGCTTTTTTTTATGTTGATTTTAGTGAGAGGATCGAGCGAATGTGTTGATGTTCGTTGTAACTCCTTGTTTTAGATAATTGACATTTAAACAGTCACATTTTGCCAACTTCCTGAGTTAGTTTGATTATTGATATTTGAGTAATATTCGGCATCCCCATCTGTCACTAAGTATTGCTATCTTGTCTTAAAGGGCTGGGTCAGCTGGCCCAGTTCACGTGGTAGCAGCGCAGATGGTTAAAATCCCATCCATCTAGTAAGCTTTGTGGTCACCGGTATATTGTACGTCCGCCGCCATTTAACTGGAAGAACGTGAGGCTCCCTGTAGATAGCAGCGATTAGTTGAAAAATCTTGCAAGTTCAGGTAGGACGGGTCCCTCGTTTTCAGGCGGAATTCGCTTCCAACACCTACATGAAGCTGAGCGGACTGAAGGCTGAAGCGGCTGGTTTGAGGAGGAGATGATCCCGAGGGTCAGAAGTCGAAAATACGAATGGTGAGTAGGCTGAGTGAGGTTTGTTTGTTTATTTATTTATTGTGCGCGCCAGACCTCAGGGTATCGGCGCAGGAGGTAAGAAGTCTTACAGCTTAGTACATAGGTTACAATAGATACAGTAGTCAATAATAACATTTAATCTAACAGATACCGAGTATACAATTACAAACAATAAAACATAGGTAAAGAATATACAATCACTATATAAGCAAAAGGATGAATGCTAAGTTATTTACAGATGTAGTCATGTTCTGAGGGCTCATTTATCATTCTCTAGGAGCCATTTGATAACATTTTTACCGGAATTTGGTGAAGGTTTGGTCCATTCTAAGTGGGGTAATTAGTGAATTCCACAGTTGAGATGCTTTGACTGGGAAGCTAGTGCCTCCAATGGTGGATAATTGAAAGCGGGGCACTTGGATGCAGTTGGAGTTGGCTAGTCTTGTGGGTCTAGTAGAGGTTTTCCTAGAGATTCTTTCTATCAGGTAGTGGGGTATTGTTTAGGCATTTATGAAGAAGGGATGCTGTTTTGAGTCAGATCTTTTCATACATGGATAGCCATTTATGTTTCCTTCTTGTTTCAGAAATGTGTTCTTTCCTTGAGATACCGAGGGCAGCTCTAAGGGCCTTATTTTGGAGTATCTGTATTTTATTAATGATGTATTTGTTGGCACCAATGTATAGTGTGTTGCAGTAATCAAGTTTAGATAAAATAAGGGCTCTGGCTAGGATCATGCGACTGTTGGATTAGAGGAACTGTTTGCCAGCTCTAATTAATTTTCATGTATATGCTGTAGAAGAGGCTAGAGTGTTTACCTGTTTGGTGAATGTTAGGGTGGAATCTTAGTAAAAACCTAGAGTTTTTACTTCTTTGGAAACCTTAATAGAGTTCCCATCAATGATGAATGATGAGTAATCAGGGCCAAGTCTGGTAAGAGATGCAGAGCCCAGGATAAGTAGCTCTGTTTTGTCATTGTTCAGGCAGAGGCCATGGGTAGCCATCCATGCCTGAACGATGCTGTCAATTCTATTCACCAAGGCCACGTCCTCGTCATAATCCCCAGTTAATGGTAGGAGGATCTGGTTATCATCTGCATAGTTAGTGTAGGTGATACCCAGATGATCAAGATCATCAAAGAGGGGCTTGGTGAATATATTGTACAGTGTTGGAGAGACACAGGATCCTTGGCGCACCCCGCAAGTGATGGGAATAGGGCCTGCAGCTGGAAATGGTGAGAAGACTCTCATAGTGCGGTCACTGAGGAAGGATTGTACCATGCTATAACCTCCCTTGAGAAATGGGCAGCTGAGTCGTGTTGGCAGCATAAGACTTTGTGATCCACTAAGTCGAATTCCGCTGACAGGTCAAGGGGGAGGAGTAATGCTAGTTTTCCATTGTTTCTTAGTTTATCTATTTGAGCTTTAAGATCAATAAAAGCTGTTTATGTGCCATGTATTGCCGGAACCCAGATTGGCGAGAGCCTAGGAGTTGGTTGAGTTCTAAGAAGTTCTGGATTTGGATATATGCTACCTTATCTTAATTTTTCAACAGGAATGGCACTGTGGTGATGGGCCTATAAATAGTCGGCGTTGAGGGGTCTAACGTTTGCTTCTTAAGGAGTGGGAGTACCCAGGATTCCTTCAGGTCACCGGGAATAGTGCCGGATGTAAAGGAGGCATTCATACGATTTGCAATGAAAGGTGCTAAGTCCCTAGCGGCATCCTTGATTAGTTGTGCTGGCCATTGGTCACCCTTGCAGTTAGATGGTTTGAGACCGAGTATAACTTTTTCAACCTCTATAATAAAGACTTTGGAGAAGTTAAATTGGGTATCATGTTTAGTTTTAGGTAAGGGTAATTTGTTAGAAGGTGATGTCGAAGATAGTGAAGGTTTCTTTTGGGCTATTTTATTCTGAAGGTTAGAAACTTTGGTGACTCAAGCATTCTGAATATCAGAGCACCATGTCTTGACAACAAACAACAGCAACAAACAAGAGAGTTTTATGAGGTGGAGCCCATTAACCTACATCAAGGACGTTTAGAAGGAGCTTGTCCTAAATTCCAAGCATATATCTTGGCTACAAATGACCAAGGCGTCGTAAAGGAGGACCGCTCATGTCCCATTGGAGTCATTTTAGGGGCAGACGTAGTCACAAGGAGCATGGACTAAAGTGTATGCAGGCCAGCCAGTTTGTCAGTAGTGTCTGTTTGTCTATACGTTGCATGATATATATGTTGTAAGAAAATGAAATATTGAGAAATAAAGGAAAAGTAGACTGTGGTGGAAATGATGATATTTGAAGAAATCTGTTTTTTTTCGACTATGTAGTTAAACTGATAATATTCAGTGAATAAAATAGACTGAAATAAAATGTAATACAGAGGATTGGAGCTGGGACGATTGGTGCACGCTTATGTTGTATTATTTTTCTGGAAAGCATTTATTTGTGTAAAACAACAGAAAGTGGTGATAGTCAATTCTGACTAAGTCATGATGGAAGATATTGCCTCACTCATACATTTGTGCAGGCAGAAAACACGTGCCCAAGCTTAAACAATACAGTGCAGAATGGGTTACGGGTATGGCAGATAGAATGTTCATGCCATGGCCACAAGGGGTAATCTAAAGCGGTCCTGCCACATATGACAACATACTTGAATGCAGCATATACAGGAAATAAATTAGATTAGTGAGCTTAGAGCTCTGGAAAATGGACCAAGAGGAACGGGAAGACCCGCCTCCTGAGGACTAGATGCTTAATCCGTGTAAAGAGGGGGGTGAAGAGCCTTCTGCTCCCCCTTCTGCGCCTGAAGTAAATGGCGATAGTATGAAAGACGAAGCATTATATCCTTTAAGAGAGCTTAAGGCAGCAACAGGGTATAGTAACCCAACGCATAAGTCACCTGCATGTAGCAGTGACAAGAGTCTGAAAAGACTCCTGAAAGAGATGTGATTCCTAAAGTCCCACAGGACAAGTAAAGATTTGATTGATCAGGCATGTTTCTAGATATAGAGAGAGAAATAAAAAGATAGAAAGGAGAGAAAGACAAAGCTGACGAGATAGCACACATACAGAACAAATGGATGGGTGGTTAGATATTGCTCAAACTTGATGGAAAGAGCATTGAGGAAGTAAGGCAGGAAGAAGATCAGGATAAAAAAGATAGAGAACAAGAGAAACGATTGAAAGAGAATGAGGCTAAAAGAAAGGACAGACAAAGAAGGGAACAGCTGTATCAAGATGAACAGTTGAAAAACAAGAAAGAGCAGAAGAACAAAGAAAGCATGATAATAGGCAAAGAGCAATCAAAGAACAAGATAAGCTAGAAAAGAGCGGAAGAGGAAGAACAGAAGGATACAAAGACAAACAGATGAAGAAATGCATAGAGCAAATGAGAGAAGAGAGATGAAAAGATAAAAAGGAGAAAGGGTTAGAGAAGAACCTAAAAAACAAAGGGAAGTCGATGAAGAAATGGAACAGAAGAGAAGGCAAAGGGCACGCAACATTCATCATATGGAGAAAGAATTAATGGAACCTAATCCAGTAGTAGCATGGGAAGACATAGAATAATTATTCCTGGCACATGAGCCAATACCAGGTCCGTCTAGAGCAAATATAGAAGATGATTTTGATATCAGAAGCATTGGGGATAAAATTGATAAGGTTTATCATGACATGAGGACCAAGAAAGAATCAAAAGGCAAGGGAAAAATTATCAATTTGAAAGTGCGCAGTCGCAAGGCAAAGATGGAAGCTTGTTTAGACTTGAGCATAGAGCTTTGTCTTTGGACAGGCTGACTCTGAATAGAGACGAGAAAGAGGAAAGTCACATGAGTTGGGGACAGGATATGTCAGGCGAAGATAGCAAAACTTTTTGCGGGGAGGAAGAGCCAGTGCATATGGTCCTGAAGGGTGTTCTATGGACAGAGATGTAAGATGGTCATATCTAGACCTACCTAAATCTAAGGCGTCAGAGTCAGTGGCGTGGCTAGATTGACCTAAATGGCGATCCCATAGTGAGAGGGGGTCTCTCCACCTTATGTGAGTAGATTGAGGTAATAACCGGGAAGAAGACGGTGTGGAACCATTGCCCCTGCTCTGAACAGACAGACGATGGGGGATGAATGCGATTTCGGGATCTCACAATTTCCATTGTTATTGAAAGAAGGGGTCAGACCACAGTATATACTGTGGCCCCAGATGGATAAGGATAATTTAAGGTGTAAACTCCTGAGTTTAATGTCGGGTGTCAGAAAATGGATCTATGAATTAGAGAAAATGACAGGAGGAAACACATTAGTTATAGGGGACATTAAGGGTCTTATAGCAGCTATACTTGGGGAAAGAGCTGATGACATTTGGGCAAGAGCAGGATACGCCAGTGTCACTGCTTAGAATACTGCTCATGAGGAGCACCGTTCAATAATTGTAGAGCAGCAGTCTGCAAAGCGCTTCTAGTACAATATCCAGACACATCAGACATGGGAGCTATAATGGCACACAAAATGCAGGAAGGAGAGTATCTGTTGATTTATATTCAGAAATTCCAAGAACAATGGAGCCTGGAAACGCGTGAGCCTTGGTGGAAATCTATACCTGTATTCTATCATATATGATGAGAAAAGGTACAGAGGCAGCTCAAGAAGCTGGTGGGTATGGAGGCAAACCTTGGCCAGAAATACAGTTGACAATAGCACATCATTGCCGTCTATTACAAGAGAAAAGCCAAAAGAAAGAAGAAGGAAGGAAGCTTGAGGAGGCTAAGTTGGTACAGAAAAAGCTATTGAACTATGCTATGGAAGGGGTGATGTTAATCAGTGGAAGAGGGCAGTGAGCCCAGCAAGTAACAAGTATGCCACAGGTGAATAACCAATGGCAATTTGATCAAGGAGGGATGTGATTTGTACCACGAAGTAGAGGAAACTTCCGCAGAAGAGGAGGCTATCAGAACAATCAAGGGAACTTTCAGAGTAACCAATGTGGGAAGGCAGATTCTGAGATTACCTCCTGTATGTTGGACATGTGGAATGACAGGACATATAGCTCGAAAATGTGGGAGTCAAGGTTATGTACAGAATGGGTAGTTCTCAAGAGGGGGGATCGCTTTCCCGCCTGCATATGGCACACAAAGTAGGGATGGGTTTGCCCAAGATCAAACAGTGTATCAAGGCCAAGTGCCGAGAACAGAACAGGCTTTGGAATCACAGCACGCACCATTGGGTCCACCAAAAGGCCAGTCACAGAAGGCTCCCATGCAGATACAGCAGAGTGCAAACACGAGACAGTTACTGATTCCTAGGTTAGGGGGTGTCACCATCGAGGGAGGAAATCCTTTCACAGGCACAGGAATAAGCATGTACCCGCAATAGGACAGCTCATTGGGAGACTTGATGTGTTCAGTACTATCCGTAATGCCAAATCCTCAAGAGGAACCAAGGGTTGACATCAAGATAGGAGAGAAATCCTTTTTTTATTTTAGTAGACACGGGTGTGACACGCTCATGTATACGAGAGGAAACATTTTTACTCTCGGGTAATGCCATGAATGCTCAAGGTTTCACAGGAGCTACAAGTAGAGTTCCTTTTACTGAGGAATTAATAGTCTCTTTAGAAGAATGTGATACATCTCTGCCATTGTTGTATTCAAGGCAGGCACCAGTTAATACACTGGGTCGAGATTTTAATGACAAAGTTGAATATGACAATTTCTTTTACTGATGAAGGCATAGTGTGTTTAACACCAGGAATTCATTATTTAAATGTTAGTGAATTCACTTTGGCATTTGGAGGACAGATAGCCATATGAGGAGTATTGTTAGAACCAGAGGTGTTTCATTATGGGCATGCGTACTGTTAACATGGTAGCCTGGTTTAGTAGGTACGATTATGAGGATACCTGATGAGCTAGCAAGCAGCTGTAGTATGAGGGATTTTGGCTGTGCTCATAGGATTTGACGATAATGGTAGAACATAGAGTACAGTAATTGCTGTCAGAGAATGTTACAGATTAACTGATGTCACCGATGAGGACATGTTTAAGGATGACCCATCTGATGACGAAGTAGTGTTCGAGATAAGCATTACATATTGGGTTAGAGCAGAAAAACATGAGATTCCACAAAGGATGACGTTAGTGAGACAACGTCCTGGATTTTTTGATGAAGACATGGCAAAAGTGCCAGTTTCTTTATGGACCACAAGCCCCTATGGCATAGGCCTATTAAAGGGGGTTGGAGAAGTTAAGATTAATCTGAAGCCAGAGGCCATTTTACCTCAAGCACAACAGTATCCTTTTTCTCGAGAGGCAGATGAGGGTATTTTTAAGACAATAACCTCCACGATAGATCAAGGCATTTTAGTGATATCAGAGTCACCATGCAATACCGCAGTGTATCCAATTAAGAAAGAAAAGGGGGGGTTGTGGTGCTTAATTCAGGATATGCGCCCAATCAATCAGATTGTAGAGGCCGAGTTTACTGTAGTTCCTAATCCAGCGACAATCTTTTGTAGCATCCCTATTGAGGCACAATATTTCACTGTCATTGACTTAAAAAATTGCATTTTTCTCAATCGCATTGTATAACGATTCTCAAGAACTGACATCATTCACGTTCAGAAAGACTAAGTTAAAAAGCACAAGATTACCCCAGGGGTACTGTGAGTCTCCATCGATTTTCAATAGAGTCCTGCAGATGGTCTAAGCAACATTTCTTTGCCAAGTGTTGTGTTGCAATGCTTAGATGATATTTTGGTCTACAGCACATCAGAAGAAGAGTGCAGACGATACTCAGTTCAGCTGATTATCTCAGCTGAGAAAGGATATAAAGTGGACAAGAAGGAGAAGTTGCAATATTGCCAGCAAGAGGTGTTATATATAGGACAGTTAATTTCCCATGAAGGAAAGAAAGTTACACCTGAAAGGGCTGAGGTCACTTAGAAAACAGCACACAATAAAGCACATGCAGCAATTTTTGGGACTGTTCAATTATGTGAGGGCATGGGTATTCAATTATAGTTCATACACAAAGACATTGTTGCAAGCCCTGAAAAAAGCACAACACCGTCAGGAAAAGATTGTATGGACCGATGAAATGAAGGAAAGGTTTGACGAGATGAAAAAGGCAATTTGCACGGCTCTAGTTCTAGGGATTCCTAATTATTCTGAGGAATTATTTTATTTTTGCACAAATGGAACAGTTATGACAGCAGTACTCAAACAGAGAACCATGTTGGGGTATACACCTTCAGCATATTACAGTGGGATTTTGGACCCACTAAAGAGAGGTTACTTCCCGTGCAATCAGTCTTTGCCAGCCGCCATGTTCGCTATTGAGAAGGCTGCCAGCATAGTAATGGGGTGTTCTATGATGATGTTTGTTGAACATGTAATATTTTCTGTTTTGGAAAAACCTAAGGGTACGTTGATATCTCAAAGAGCCTCTGCTTATGAGGTGGTTATATTGAATCCAGCTATAAAAAGAGTCAGGTGTAAAACAGTGAATCCTGTCACGTTTGTAGCTGAACCACTGACAGATGACGAGCAGGCACATGATTGCTCCAACTATGAGGAGTTCTATGACGAGATTTCAAGGGTGAAAGAAAATGTTCTAGCAGCAGGGGAGATTCTCTTTATGATGGTTCTTTGAAAAACGATCAAACTGATGGACAAAGATCATGCCATAGTAAGACACATGATTAATGGGGAATTTGAAGTATTGATAAGTGCACGACTACCGTCTCACTTTTCAGCACAGAGTGCAGAATAAGTGGCGCTGATTGTTGTGCTTGAGAATAGCGGAGATCAGGAAGTAACTTTGTATAGTGACTCCGCCTATGTTGCGTCGACAGTGCACACAGGGTTAGCACGTCAGAAAAGGAGGGGCTACCTCCGAGCAGATGACGCTCCCAGACTTATTAAAGCACTACAACTCCCAGTAGCCACCGCAATCGTTAAATGCAAAGCTCACACTAAGCGAGCAGACTTTATTTCACGCGGAAACCAAGCCGCAGACGAAGAGGTGAAACAAGTTGCATAGTCAGAGAATATTATGAGCTTTGATACACCTAATGTAAATGAGAGAATGGTGGTGATGATGATTATTCATGAAAGCTTCAATAACTTGTCGAAAACACAGTTAATGGAAGTTCAAGGTGAAGCACCACAGGATGAGAAAGATCTGTGGACACCGAGGGGGTGTTCTTTATCCCCTTCTGAAGAATTGTGGTGACAGGAAAGCACTGGTAAACCAGTGATGCCTGTAGCCTTATTAAGGGTGGCGGTGGAGCAGCTACACTACCATGTGCATGTCACTAGGGAAAGCCTTGCAGCAACCATTGCAGAGGATTGGTTCATACCAAATTTGTTAGAACACGTTGCATTCCATGTAGTACATTGCAATGTATATCAAAAATGTACTGCTGGGCACATGCTGAAAATAGTTAGAGGTGTTTTTCCTCGACCAAATGGTCTGTTTCAACATTTACATTTCGACTATGTTGATATGCTGCAGGTCTGTCATGGTTACAGATATATGATAGTGCTAGTGTGCCCTTTCTCAAGGTAGGTCAGAGTTAGCCCGTGCACACATCCAGATGCCATTTGCGCTGCGAATTTCCTAGTTCGAGAAGTATTTCTTAGATGGGGAGTATGTGAGGTATTAAGATCAGATAATGGCCCCCATTTTGTGAATGAAGTATTTGAACAGATTAACTTGTTGCTTGGTATAAAGCATATGTTTTCTTTGGGTTATCACCCACAAGGAAATGGGATCTGTGAGAGTCTCAACGGCCTGCTTAAAGAAAGGATTGCTAAGCTCAAATTAACGTTGAAAAAAGGATGGCTGCATTGCCTGCCTCTTGCATTATATGCGTTGAGGAATCAGCCAGGCTCTGACCATCATTTTATGCCCCATGAACTAGTAACGGGGAGGTGAATGAGAATGCTCTTACACCTCCATCAAGGGTTAGAAGTGATTCCCAGACAACAGCAGGATTGTTAGGAGATGAGCTACGTGCCTAATTAACATGTATGACTACAAGTATCTCTGCCATTTCAGAACAAGTCAAGCGAACAGGGTGTAGGTCTCAAAACACAGGTGAAGACCATACAGCAACTGGATCAAATGAACTTCCACTGCAAGACTTTTCCCCTGAGATCATGTGCTAATCCGTAATTTCATTCGCAAATGGCACCAACCCAGGTTAATGGCCCGTTCATCATGGAAGACATTACTCCATTGGCAGTGAAAGTGCATGAAGAAATGCTTGGATGTTCCTGGGCGACGTGAAGATCTACAGTGGTGAGACCACCACACCCCTACCCCATTCAGAAGCAAGTCAAGGAGAAGTAGTTCAGCACATACAGAAAAGATCGATGACAAGGAAGAAGGTCTCAGAGACTGTCCAGTAGACGGATAAAGAGTTAATTGGACTGCGGTTCGTTCAAGACACTCTTTGTAGCTGCCAAACAAGGAGTGAAAGAAAAAAGCTCACAGAAATATGCTGACATTGGACTCAGACATATTGAAGTCTTAAAAGGAAATTCCAGAGTTAGAGTTTGTCTTTGACAATTGGAAAAGGGAACAGTTTCCCGATTCCTTTCTCACTGAATTTCTCTTTGGAAGTGTCCATGGTGGTGCCTAATGGCAATTTTCAGCTGATCACTCTTGCTGTTTTTCGCTTCATTCTTCGTGCTCATCCATCATTGGTTGGGAGAACTACTGATGTTCATGTATTCTTGCAAGATCCTAATAATGGTCCAGCTATAATAGAGCAAATCCTCCAGCTACCTGAGTACTGTATGGAAAACATTAATGCCTCTGTCCAATGACGACACAAATAGACTAGTTGGAATGGTCTTTTATTTCTTGATTGAAGAACGCCTGCATCTTTTTGGAAGACAAACTGATGTTCATATATTTCTGAGAGATCCTAGAATCAATTGACAATCAATCAATTGTTACGTGAAATAACTGAACAAGTACGTCTATTTTCTGAGGCAACACAGCGAGCATGCTAATGGTGTTGACGAATGAAGACATTAAAAAATTGCTTGCCCTAGTTTTTTAATTATCTGCTGGAAGCACATCCTCATTTGGTCTGGAGAAAGGACAACTTTTGTGTTAATCAGGAACCCTATTAACAGCCCTGCCATCAGCCAGTTGCTTGTGGAGCTCATGGAGCTCGTGGAGCAGATCCAGATATTGCCAGAATATTTTATGAGATTACCCAATTAAAGTTTGTTTTTTCCTTCCTTAAAAGAAAAAGTAGAAAATGGGTAACATTGATAGTAATAACAATGTGGCAAACAACGAGAGACCTCCATGACGTGCAAGAGGTTATTGTTGCATCCAGATGATCTATTGGTATATCATATATACATGCATTATGTTTATTATTATTCTAATATCTCTCACAGTAAGTACTGTCTATTATGTAGATCCACATAAGGCAGTAGTTCCTGTGTATCTTCCATTGCAGCAGGAGGGTACAGAAGTGGCAAGTGTAAGACAACCGAGACCTTATGTGATTATTTCTACACCAGTAGCACATGTGAAAACACCAGTTCTACTGACAAATGTTTATATGATGCCCCCAGTAAGAAGGAACTGTGCAAACATAATTCATGAGAGGATTATGAGAGCTCATGAGGCAAGAAGGAGACCTATAGAAGTACAGGGGAAGATGATTTTGACTTGAATGATTATCTAGACAGCACAGCACATTTGATAAACAACATGTGGTATCAGCACATGAAAGAGGTAGGCAAAAGAACCTCAAAGGAGGAATGCTATGTATGTGCACTCCTGCCTTATAGTATGGGGAATTCTAAGATATTTGTAGCCATTGAAATAGATGTTCAGGCAGCACACTGCCTATCTCACATTGCACTATGCTGAACAAGAGGTCAATTCATGGGCCAAAGAGCTTATTTGGCATGGGCAACGGAATGGACAGATCCGGATGAAGCTGACTATGTGAAAAGACACAAAGACAAGAGCAAGAGCCCACATGAAGAATCATTTGATAAGATATGAACAGCCTGGAGTGAAAGGGGCTGGAATTATATGGAAAGTTAACAAAAGACTTGAGAGTCCAGGATAATCTGCAGAAGACATTCGAAGAAGGAACAATAGAGGCCAGATGCAGATTTGCGTATCAGTACTTTCACCAGATGGATGGGAGGAAGGTGTGGTCATCTGCAGAGCATGGATAGTCATTGGTTTCTACAAACCAACCATTGACACATTACAAAATGGATGAAACCTTTATGTCCAAAATTTGCTAAACTATTGACCTGGGTCGAAGACAAAGGATGCCCTTTACAGATAGTGCCTCTGGAAAGTGCAAAGCTGTGTTTCAGAAATAATGGCACACGAATACTTGGAGAACACAGGAATTGTGGTTGAATCTTCGACATGCCAGAAATGAGCATAGGAATAGCAGTTATAATGGATCACTACTGGGCTTGTGGATCCAGAGCTTATATGAAGCTGCCAAGGATTGGGGAGGACTGTGTTCTATAGTGAATGTTCATGTTCCAGCATTGGTGATTCCTAAAAGTGATCTGAACATTGGCGAGTTTCCAAAAGCAGATGCTCATTTGAGGAAGAAAAGATCTGTTGAGCTCCCGAATCGAATGAAAAGAGAGAACTATTTCTCTGATAAGTCAATATAAGCTTTTGATTCTATTCCATATGAACATAGACTATTCAGTCAAACTTCATCAATATTCACGATAATCTTCATGCCACGGATCCAGACTGCAGTGAATATCAAGTGGTTACAGATAACCAGATGGGAACTTCTACAGATAATGAAAACGACTATCAAGGGATTCAATGCAATCAAGGAAGAGCTGAGAGCCATATGAATGATGACTCTTCAGAATAGGTATGTCTTGGACATGATTACAGCCATGACAGAGATGATTGGGCCAAAATAGGAGAATCATGTTGTACGTTCATACCTGCTCATGACGATGAGAATGCCACCTTGACAGAAGCCACAGAAATGCTGACAATATTACACGTCCAAATGATAGATGAAGTAGAAGACATCACAGATGACAGTTGGTTTGGATCACTTTTCTCGTGGGTCCCACAATGGATGGCAGGTATGTTTAAGTTCCTTGGAGCCCTGATAGGGGCGCTGATGCTTGGATTCTGTGTAATCAGGATAGTAATCTCATAATGCAGGAAGACTGCCAAGAAGCTGCGGGAATGAAGATCATGATTGATGTCGAGTTAGGATGGAAGACTAAAGAGCTGACAGACGAAGAGATCAGAGACTACGTGAAGGCCAGTGTTCATGCACCTGAAGGTACGAAGTTCCTGTATCCGAAGAACCACAAGAAGTATGTGGGGAAATTGATTTATTGCAGTCCCAGTGGACAATGCATGCTTATGTCTTGGAATAATAATGAGCATGTGAAATCATCAGGTTGCTTCAAAGGAGTAATAAAGCTATGGGTCCCGAAGAAGCAGTTTTTCAGACGAGGATGTCTAGATGTGAAGACTGATGAGAGAGTGGTCGATAAATCGCAAAGAAGGGAGAGTGTAGAGCTAGAATTGAGTACTCACTCAAAGCTCCTCTCCCATGATGCCTATATGTTGGGAGCCAGAATGTTAAACATGTGCATTACCAGTAAGAATACCTATACCAAAGTGAATCCTGGAAGTAAGATTTCTATTGAGGAAGCCATAAAGCAGAGTTGACACACTCAGAAGAGATGCAGAAGACAAGAGAACATAAAGATTCTATAAGCACTAAGTTCAAAGTATTAAAGATGAACAACATTTCGGGCTCGAGATGAAGATGTTCATGCTACAGAATAAATAAAGAAGATATCAAGTTATTTTATAAGTGTACAGAAGCAGTAACACAAGTAGGTAAAGTGTTATTTAAGGCTGGCTATGTAGTGAATAGATTGTGGCAATGCACCAATGTATATACATAAGAATTATAGGTACTATGGACGATTCCACAAAGCGCTTTAGCAGAGCTAGATTCCGAAAGCAGGAAGACACTTTTAGTGTGTCGCAGTAAGACATTGAAAACTTAACCAAGGTGGTGGATCAAAGAAAGGGTTGGTTGGATCAACACCAAGAGGTCAAGGTTGCCTTGGGCCTGGATGTGAGTACAAGCATTTACAGAACATGTGAAAGAACAAAAACTCCTGACTCTAGTGAGCGGCGAGAACATTAAAGATGTCAGAGGTTTATCAAATAGTAGTATTTTAAATGCAGTAAGACTCGAAATCATGGTCCACAGAAACATGGTCAGATGAAAATAGAAACTATGATGAACTGTATCGAAATCGAGACGACAGATGGCCTCATTCTGAGTTTGGAGGTAGCCATGGCTGCCTCCAAAGCTTGGTCCGGTTCCGGTCTGGTTGAATGGGGACTTACCGGGACATTCCGACCTGTGCGGACCCGGTAAATCCCCATTCAACTAACCATTACCCATTCCCATTTGAGCCCCCATAGGGTTCAATGAGAATGGGGAAGGCGCTAATTATGGGCTCGCAAATAGCGGGCCCGTTATTAGTGCCCTGGTCCCTTAGCGGGACGCGCAAAGGACTTGTGGTCAGACCACACGTACTTTGCGGGTCCCGCTAAGGGACCTCGGAATTGGGCGGTAAGGGTTTAACGGCATCAGTCTCCTTACCAGTGACCGTTAAACCTTACTGCCCAACTCGGAATGAGGGCCAGAGTATGCTATCCTGCCTCATATTCTTCAGCACGGAGAACATTTCCAAGGCCGAGTTCAAAGCCTTAATTGACTAGTAGGATGCAAGTGTGATGATGGATGCCGGAGCTAATTGGTGGGAAGCTATGGTTGTCGCCTTCCCACTGGCATCTGGATGCCAGCCTCCGTGCTGCTTTCGCATGTGGAATATTACAGAGGTTTACAAGGTGCCAACCAATTATAGAGGGAAACGTAACAGAGAGCCCTATAGTTTGTATAACCAATTGGAAATTGTTTATTTCATGATCTTTGTAGTGACCTGCACTAGAGGAGGGCTTTGTTGCCCCACATGATGTTAGAGACCCAATCACTTTCTCTGACCAGTATGGAACGTACACCTAGATGTTCCTTGTAAGCCTATCACCATTCTGAATAGGTTTTTGTAGTTTGCAATGTAGATTGAGGTCAATAGTGACGAATTTGTAGTCCATAAACTGCTTTTGTATATGTTGTAACTCCCTGTTTTAGATAATTGACATTAAAACAGTCGCATTTTGCCAACTTCCTGAGTTAGTTTGATTATTGATGTTTCAGTAATATTCTGCACCCCCATCTGTCTCTAATTATTGCTATCTCATCTTAAAGGGCTGGGTCGGCTGTCCCAGTTCAGTTATGATGGCGTGGCTGAGCTGTGGACACTCTTTCAAGAGTTACACAGCAAGGAAAAGGTTGAGTGAATAATGTGCTGGAGGAGGGGCATGAGGTGCCTACACACGAGCAAGTAGCACAAGCATAGATTTGCCCACCCATTATGCCAGTCACCTACCACCCACAGAGATGCCCATGGAAGAACAACCAGAACAACCTAAGAGAAAGAGGGCCATTCGTCAACCTAGCGGAAAGGCAGCTGCAGCAAAGATTCAAAAGCATTTTGAATTACAGGTTGTGTTGGATCCCGCACAAACTGGCAGCACAGGTCACCTGGGCGAGCTGCCATCAGGTAACGAGTAGGGGAATGGCTCCATATCTATGGCGTTACAGGAAATGCTGAATTTGTTTCAAGGGGTCATGCAGCCACCAAGTGAAGGGGGCAACAGTGAGGTTGCAAGGAGAGTATGGGAGGGTCCCCCAGTGTCTGCTGCAATCAAAGATGCCAGAGGGGCACCAACCACCCTTGCTGAAGTGGGACTCTCTTGCTCCGCACAGGGCACAGCAGCACCATTGCAGCAACTGGTTCACAGAGCATTGGGTGAATGGGGGGGGGCAAGTCCTAGGGGATAAGGGGGGATGTGACCCAACATCGGTTGTCAAATATGATGGTAGTGGTGAATGGGCCTGCATTAAATGTGGAGAAGGGGACAGACATGGGTGTTCAGCTGGTTGGAATGGGGAGCATGGTAGATAGAGGCACCCTAGTGACTATTGCCCCCCTGCTGTCTGGCAGGTCCACCCTTGCGTCTCACATTTCCAAGTAGGTAAAGGAGCGAATATGGGCAAGAGAGTACTTTCATATCTTTTCTTTGCTATCAGGAGAGACGACGCAGGCCAGATGTTATGGTTAGTAAGGAGGAAGATAGGAAAAGCAGAAGAGAACTAATCTAGAAGAAACAATAGCTAATTGGAACAAGGCATTGGGCCTCATTCCGAGATTGGAGGTAGTCATGGCGCTATTTGCGCCATGACTGCCTCCAATAAAGGGTCCGGCACTGGTATGGTTCAATGGGTACTTACCGGTGTAGTCCGACCTTTGCGGGACCGGTAAGTCCCCATTGAAAAAGCCATTCCCCATTCCCATTGAGCCCAAAAAGGGTTCAATGGGAATGGGCAAGGCACTAATAACGGTACCGCAAATTGCGGTACCGCTATTAGCTATGAAGTTCCTTAACGGGTCCCGTCCATAACACATGGTCAGACCAGGCGTTAAAGCAGGGACCCGCTAAGGGAACTCGTAGTAGGGCAGTAAGGGATTATCGGCACCGGTCTCCTTACCGGTGCCTGGTATCCCTTACTGCCCGACTCGTAATGAGGCCCATTTTCTTTGCAGACAGCAGAGCTGTTCTAAATGTTTCCTTAGCAGGGAGCCACATTATGGAAATACAGGGACACAATATTCAATGAGCAAAGAATGTATGGTTGCACAGGATGGGCCGATTATGAATGGGATTTTAGATCCAAGATGGTGCTGGTTCCTGATATGATATGGGACCAGAAGAACACGGAAGGTTGAGTGCCCTACATGGGGGAAAGGACAGGTACAGACAAGCGAGTGGTGAACTAGGTAAGGTCTCACATAAATCATGGTGTAGGAGGTATGAGCACACCAAAAGAGGAAGCTGGTTGCTCTTTTTTCAAGGGCCCCTAGGGCCAAGGGGAAGGGAACAGGCACACAAGAGCAACGCAAAGTGGCATGGAGCAAGACCGACAGATGATGCAAGAACTTTGGACATCTCATGCAGGTTGTTTAATAGGGGTCTTGCAACTGGAGCACAAAGTGCAGATACACCCACAAATGTTCTAAGTCTCGGGACGGACACCCAGCAGCTAAATGTAACAGGTCTGAAGGGGACGCCAAGGGTAGAGGGCAACACAGAGGTGAGCGATAGGCCCAAGTGGGCAAAAGGACCCACCCCGGTTAAAAGACTAGTGCTGCATGGATTTTTTAATGAATACCCCAAAGACAAAGAGCATGATTTATTATTGTACAGAGGATTGAGGAATGGGTTCTTGATACCTATGAGGGGCTGCTGCTAATGAGGATTGTGAAAGATATGCCATCGGCGGAGAAGCAGCCGTCAGTGGTAAAGGAAAAGATCAGTAAGGAGTTTGAACTGAGCAGGTTGGCGGGCCCCTTTCCTTCTGCCTGTCTGTCCAATTTCATCATGTTACCAGTGGGCATTGTTCCCAAGAAGGAGCTGGGGAAGTTCAGGCTGGTACACCTCCTATTTTATCCAAAGGTGGAGTTGGTAAACGACTAGCTCAACCCTGGGCACTACTCAGTGAACTACGCTTCATTTGACCAGGCAATTAAACTATTGAGCGAGGTGGGCAGGGGGGCCTTGCTGGCCTAGGTAGACATTGAACCAGCATTTCGGCTCCTGTCGGTGCACCATGACAGTTTCTCCTGCTGTGCTTTCAGTGGGAGGGGATGTTTTGGCTTACTGCACAAAAACCCAGACTCATTTAAAAGTGGGAAAGGTCGCTTTAATGTGACAGGCCAAAGCTTACAATCAAAACGCTTAACTGGCTCCATGGCCTAACAAACTAAAGAAATATTTTAACCAATTAAATAAATTAAACATTTTCATTTTCATTTTCCCCCAACAATTAAATAATTAAATACAAATTTCCTCCCTAATTATCCCTTGGACCCTACCCTCTCCTTGCCCCTTTTCCAGGCGTCCCACTTTCTCCCAGGGGCCATGCCCCTCCAGGCTCAATACCTGTTCCCCTGGGGTGACCTGCTTGTGCAAACAGCGCCACCCCATCCTTTCCCGTGTCATTCCCCCATTGTCTTCCCTCCCCCCACATCAAAAGGGGCCATGCCCCCGGCGCCCCGACCCACTTCAACACCCTTCAAACTCCCCTCTACCCAAACTCCCCCTTCCTATGACCTGCAGCCAGCCTGACCTGCCACATCCGCAACATATATTACACACAAACTTTCACAATGCCCTGACCTGTCACACAAAACTACCAACCCCTACCATCCTAACAGACCCCAAAACTCATAAAAAACTCGCCATGTCATCTAAAAACCCCCGCATAATACCATGAACAATGGACCCCCCCATATTCCATAACCAGACACCAGCCTAAAACCAAAATGAAGGGGTAGGAGGGCGGGACAATCACCAAGTCCTAACCGTCGCCTGCCTCCCGAACCTTCCCTGAGCCCTTAAATACCCCCGGGAGGCGCTCTGCCCCCCACGGCCACTCGCTGGCCGTGTGCACCGCCAAAAACTCCCCGGGGGAAACGCTTCGCGTTCCCCCCGGGACCCCCTTTTGGCTTACTGCACAAAAACCCAGACTCATTTAAAAGTGGAAAAGGTTGCTTTAATGTGACAGGCCACAGCTTACAATCAAAGCGCTTAACTGGCTCCATGGCCTAACAAACTAAAGAAATATTTTAACAACCAATTAAATAAATGAAACATTTTCATTTTCATTTTCCACCAACAATTAAATAATTAAATAACCCATTTCCTCCCTAATTATCCCTTGGACCCTACCGTCTCCTTGCCCCTTTTCCAGGCGTCCCGCTTTCTCCCAGGGGCCATGCCCCTCCAGGCTCAATACCTGTTCCCCCGGGGTGACCTGCTTGTGCAAAAAGCGCCACCCCATCCTTTCCCGTGTCATTCCCCCATTGTGCTTCCCTCCCCCCACATCAAAAGGGGCCATGCCCCCGGCACCAGAAAAACCCTCCCCCGAGGAGTTCTTTCTGCCCCACACCCCCAATTTATTTTATTTTTTTACCTCCAACTTTTTACCCAGTCTCCCAGCCAAGAACCCAAATCCGCCAGGTAGTGATTATTCCCATACACGGACAAGTGTATCCCATCCTCTCTAAAGATAAGGAGACACTCATATGTTATTTCCTTATGGTCCATGACCTGCACTGCCACCGAGGCACAAAATTTTACCATTTCTCTGTTTATCCCCTTCCTGCCCCGCTCTATTGCTCCCCCACTTCTCACTCCCCTCCACACTCATCGCGGTAACAACTTTGTCCATACCACCACTGCTTGAGGCCACATTTCCCACACCCACACTAAGTCCCTCTTCATTTTCCTTAGCAGAGCCAACCCCGTATCTCCCACCAGGTCATTCTCCCCTGCATGCATAATCACCACCTCTGGAACCCCAAGCATCCCCTCATCCCTGCCAATATAGGAAGCAGCTGATCCCACCGCAGGCCCCCCAACCCGTGCCATCTCACCACCACTTCCTTGTACCTGCACCCCCGTTACCTTCCAAACACCCTTTTCTCCACCTCTTTCCCAGCCCACTTAACAATTCAATGGCCAACAAATCAAAACTTGCGCCAACTCCCCCTTCTTTCGCGCAGCATATGAAAAAAAATTTACAAAATCACTGACAAGTCAAAAATATTTCAACAACAACAGTTGGCTCCATTATCAAACTCCCTGCCGTACCCCTTGTATTTCCCAGACCTCCAATGCCCCAATCTTTTCACCTTGTCTTCTGAAAAACCCATCCTGGTACCCTCAGATGCTGCGCCCATCCTAAAGGAATGAGTCCCAAAATCCTCTGCCTTTTCTCCCACTGCCACCAGCGCCTTCCGCAATACCCCTAACACCTGGAACTGGGCATAAGACCTTGCTCCCACGACCCAGCCGAACCCAAGAGCCCCTTCCCTTCTGATCCGTCTTAGACCTTTTAATCTTGATGTCTAAACCTTCTTCTGTAATTTGAACATCTTCCCATTGCAGTCCCCCTACCCCCCTTTTCCCCCGACCAACTCATAAACCCTGAAAGCCCCCAAACAATAACCACGTAAAACAAGTCGCAAACAGCTCCCCTACAAGCAATAAACCATTTGCTCCACTTGTTGTGCCCAGTTTATTCCTTTACAGTCCTGCGTTGTCCCCCCTGCACCGGGGGCCCACGTGCACCCCCGTCCATGCAGGCCCTTTAGTTTATTACTCCTCACGCCATTGCACCAGGGGCCAAACCTGCACCCCCGTCCATGCAGTCCCTTCCATATAACTAATCTTCAAGCTCCTTGCATCCATTACCACCTGTTTCCCACCTGCACCAGGGGCCCTAGTGCACCCCCGTCCATGCAGGCCCCTTTTCTTCCTTACTCCTCTCCACCGCTGCACCAGGGGCCAAACCTGCGCCCCCGTCCATGCAGACCATTCCACCTACATTCCTCTTCCAGCACCTTGCTTCGTTGCTCCACTTTTTTTTTTTTCTTTTTCAGCTGCACCGGGGGCCCACGTGCACCCCCGTCCATGCAGGCCCTTTACTTTATTACTCCTCTTGCCACTGCACCAGGGGCCAAACCTGCAACCCGTCCATGCAGTCCCTTCCATATCACAATCTTCAAGCTCCTTGCGTCCATTACCACCTGTTTCCCACCTGCACCAGGGGCCCTAGTGCACCCCCGTCCATGCAGTCCCCTTTTCTTCCTTATTCCACCACT
The DNA here is from genome assembly GCF_040938575.1 of Ambystoma mexicanum. NCBI lineage: Eukaryota > Metazoa > Chordata > Amphibia > Caudata > Ambystomatidae > Ambystoma > Ambystoma mexicanum. The sequence continues at coordinate 1,125,967,116 of NC_090921.1, forward strand.
GCACCAGGGGCCAAACCTGCGCCCCCATCCATGCAGTTCCTTCCATATCACAATCTTCAAGCTACTTGCGTCCATTACCACCTGTTTCCCACCTGCACCAGGGGGCCTAGTGCACCCCCGTCCATGCAGGCCCCTTTTCTGCCTTACTCCTCTCCACCACTGCACCAGGGGCCAAACCTGCGCCCCCGTCCATGCAGACCATTCCACATAAATTCCTCTTCTGGCACCTTGCTTCGCTGCTCCACTTTTTCCCCCCAGCTGCACCAGGGGCCCTAGTGCACCCCCGTCCATGCAGACCCATCTCCTCACTTCCCCCTGCTGCACCAGAGGCGCTCCCGCACTTCCGTCCATGCAGCCTGAAGCCTACTCACCTTGTCGTGCGGCAAGCGTGAGGGCTTCACCACCGTCGTCCATGCCCTCCAAACGACAGCTACCTCCCCTTAACAATTTCCACCGTTACATCCCCCCTTCGACCCTCCCCTACCTAGGCGTCTTCCTCCTCACCCTTCTCCTGCCCCCTTTAAATTGCCCCCAAAGACCTTTCATCAAACCTTGTGCCCCCCCTCCTTTTACAATAAACTGAGCCCGACCTACCAGCACACCCCTATTTACCTGGCAGGCGGTCCTTCCCCCCCCACCCTACTTGTCCCGCTCCTCGCCCTGACCCACTGTCCCCTGCCTGAAAACAATCTGTAACCGGATGAGAACCTGCACACCTGCTGCACTCGTGTTTAAATTTGCACATCCACCTCGTGCAGCCTTCTTTATTGAACGCCCCACATGCTGTCGAGGGCTGTCCACTGCCTCCTCCCCCCGCCCCCCCATGGGCGGGGCGACCAAGAAAGGGCCGGAAAGGCACGGGCAGCCCACTTGCTGTGTGCAATGTCGGGGCAGGCCTCGTTGGGGCCATCCATTGCACCCAGAGATCCATGTCTATCTCCCCCCAGACCGCCTGACTGTCCTCTGCCATTCTCGCTCTGAATTCCTCATCATACCTTAACCAGGCAAAACCCCCAAAACTCGTGAAAGCCTTCCTTATTACATCCATATATTTAAGCAGGGCCACGCACGCTCTGGGAATTTTTCGCAATACACACTGGCATAAATGATAACGCCGACGTCCAATTCTCAATAGTCACCGGGACCCTTGGGCGTGAAGCCAGTTCCCTCTCTTCCTCCTTAGACCCCTCCTTTGCTCCCACTTCCCTATGGAGCAATTTAAAGACATCCACAAATTCCCCCACCTAAATCTTCTCCCTGGTCGCTGCCATCAAGTGCGCCCCCAATGGTTTTGTTATCCCCATGTATGGCCATTTTTTCTCTTTTCCTTTCACTTCAACCTCCTTATCTTTTCCAGCTTGCACTTCGAGCACCAATGGCTCCCCCACTTTGTCCGTTTGGACCTCCACTGAGCAAATGCTCATTTCAACCCCTGTGGCTCCAATGGCCTGCACACCAACTTCTTTCCTTACACCTTGCAGTCCAGACCCTTCGTCCCCTGTCCCCCTTCTTGTGACCCCTCTCTGCCATGCAGATGACCATTCCCTTTCCCGCTCACCTCTTTCCACACCTGCCGCCTGTGGTCTGGCGTCCACACTGATGCTCCTCATCTCCTTTCTTAGAGGGCTTCTACCTTGCGGATGCGAGCTCATGCCCGAGTTGAGTTGATGATCTTCTTGCGAGCCCGGGGCGTCCGCCCCGCCACTCCTTTGACGTCTTCTCGGCGGGGTTGTGGAAACCCCTGCCTGGTCCTCTTCTCTCGGGCGAGGCGTTCCGTCCTCCACCCTGGAATCCTCATTGCTAGGGGCTGTGCTGCACCTTCTAGGCTCTCCTTGCGCTGACCGAGGAGGGGCCGTACTGAAACCCTCTACCTCCACTTGCCCAGCGGGGGCTGCGCAGCGCCCTCCGCCCTCACTCCTCCTACCCAGGTGGGCCGTTCCGCGCCCCACTCTACCTTCCTCTATTGATGGGGACCTCTCCCTCCTTCTCCCACCTGCACTCTTCTGCAGGTATTTACCCCCTCTTTCCCTCTGCCCTGACACCCCCTTCTGTGCCCCATCCCTGCCCCCACTGTTGTTCCCTCGAGCCACCTCCTTTTGAGCATTCCCAGCTTCCCTAGGTCTATCATTCACTCCCTCCCTCACTGGCTCCCCACCCAAAATCCTTTCTCCCCCGGACGCCCTCCTGTCTATCTCCCTCCTCATCTTCCTGCCCCTGGATTCCCAAACCTCCCCTTTCCCTGCCGCGGGGGTGCAAGCCACCACTACCGCGAGAGCCCCATCAGCCGTAGCTCTACGCTGCGGCCTGCCCCCACCTACCTCACCTTCTCCCGTTACTTCCCCTACCGCCCCTTCCAATTGGGCCTTAGATGCTCTGCTAATAATTTCCAGGGCCTCCCTCAGAGCCCTAGCATCAACCAAACTCTTCTTGCTAGCTCCCTGGCCCACCTTTGTGCACCAATAATCTGGTTGTGCACTAAAAATATGCCCCCTGAAAATTAAGCTAGCTAAACTACGCCCCCAAGCCAAAACCTACCCGTGGACCTATACCCAAAATGCCAAAACTGCTATATTTGAACAGCGTAAAATTAACACCTCATAAAAACCCACTGATAATATGTAAACCAAAATAGTATATTTGTTTATTTATTTCTATTATTTTTTTTATTTATTTATTTTTTTTATTAATTTTCCTATTTTACCCCCCTAAATATTGCCCCTCTTAATGCCCTCGCCCTCAGAGACCCCCCAATCCTGCTCTACAGTGCCCAGCAAAAAACCCTACACCCACCAGACACAAGATCCACTTGAACACAATACCTTCTTATTCTTAGCCCCCTGAATACTGCCCCAGCCCTTAACATCCCCTGCCCTGGCTCCTAAATTGCCACCGGCCCAGAAACACCAAAAACCAGCAGCCCAACTACTACCGGCTGACAGCAAAAAGGGGGGCCTTATGTCAATAAGCAGAACGTTTCTAAAATAACGTTTGCCGGCACCTTTTAACCCTACCCCAGACACAGAAATGCCAAACTAATGAGCTCCTGGCCCCGTTGCGCACCACCCAAACCCACCTCCTCCCCTTGCACCAAAAGAGACGTTCCGCTCCCCTGAAGCCTACGAAGCCTAAATATAAATATAACCCACTGGGCCACACAGATGCTCCCTAAAACGGACCTCCCACGGCACCTAACAGCTGAGCAGGTAAGGAAATGGAGGTACCTTATTTACGGTACCTCTGCTACAATCGTAACACTTTTTCTTTTTTTTTTTTTTTTTTTTATTAACTACCTACCTAACCCTCACTACCGCTACTCTACTTTGCTCCTCACCTCAACAATCCAAAACCCCCTTACAGGCCAAAATCAGGGAAGGCTCGGGAGCAGGCGACAGGACAATCACCAAGTCCTAACCGTCGCCTGCCTCCCGAACCTTCCCTGAGCCCTTAAATACCCCCGGGAGGCGCTCTGCCCCCCACGGCCACTCGCTGGCCGTGTGCAGCGCCAAAAACTCCCCGGGGGAAACGCTTCGCGTTCCCCCGGGCCCCCCTTCTACATCGACAAGTGCATGCCTATGGGATGCTCGGAGTCCTGTGCATTCTTTGAGGTGTTCAGTACATTTCTGGAGTGGGCAGCACACAGGGAGGAGCAGAGAGGGTGCATTAGCCACTACCTCGATGATTTCCTTTTTGTGGGAAAGAAGGGCTCCTGTGACTGCTCCCACGCACTGGTTTCCTTCCAGAGCCTGAAGGGTAGGATGGGCATCCCATTGGTGCATGTCAAAACACAGGGCCCAACCGAGGTAATAACATTTCTGGGCATCGATAGACACAGCAAAGTTCACCTGCAGGCTGCCCATCAACAAGGTGTAGGAACTGATCACTGAGATTGAGAACAACCTGTCTTAAGACAGGACCACCCTGGAGAAGTTGCAGCCTTTTCTGGTTAAATTAAATGTTGCCTCAGTGTCATCCTGGCTGGGAAGGTGTTTGTCCAAGGGGGCATGCAGAAACCCCACCTACGTCTGGCTCAGAGCATCCTTGAAGGACCTGAGCATGTGGCGGTTATTCCTGCTAGGGTTAAATGGAGTGTGGTTGTGGAGGATCCCATAGGTCACAAGCAGGGAGCTCAAAATGTACTCTGTTGCATCTGGTAACAAAAGTTTCAGTGTTTCCCTGGGGCAGGAATGGTGTGCACAGAAATAGTCGACACAATGGCGCAAGAAAGGGAAGACCAAGAATACCATGGCACTAGAATTGTTTCTGATTATCGTTGCCCTCATGTTATGGCCAAGTGAGTTGGGTAACAGCAGGGTGCAGTTCTGGTCCAACAATATGGCAGTTGGGCAAGCCATCAACTTGCAGTCAGCATCTTGCCCGGCTGTACTGAGACTCCTGAGGAAGTTAGAAGTTTTCTGGCACCTGAGTCATGGTGCACCGTATACAGGGTATTGTGAACATGGCAGCTGGCGCTCTTTTTCATTTTCAGTGGGACAATTTCTGGAAGGCCCAACCTGTGACCTTCGATAAGGGTGTGCAGTTCAGAAACGAATGGTGGCAGCTGGTGTTGTGGACCATACACTCTGGGACCCTGGTGAACGATAGCTCACACCAGGAGTCACATCCAGGTACCATCAGGGCTACAGTAAGTTTCTGAGTGTGTCATGCACGCTGGGCTGTTCAGAAGGGACGTTAGAAGAACAGGTACATGCATTTGTAGTCAGGGCACACAGTGAGGAAGACCAGGAGCTCGGCGGCAGGACAGCTTGCAGCAATAGCTTTTTACAGCAAGCTGCTGGGGAAAGTTGACTCTACAAAAAGCTTTGAGGTGCAAGCTGCACTGAAAAGGGGTGTGGGGGAGGATTTTGAGATATGGTAGAAACTGCTCAAGGCTTTGCCCACGTTCTGTTTTTTAATGCTTATGAGGTTTCATTGTTCAGGGCTGCTTTTCCCCTGACATTTTGTGGGGCTTCCCGGTCAGCTAACTGGTCGCTGCCAGCAAAGATGACCAGTGTGGGAGGGCACTGCTGGCGAAGGATGTGTTCTTCACTGGTACCAGAGAGGGGGCAAACATCAAGTTGCTTAGATCCAAGGCTGATCTAGAGGGCAAAGGAAAGTGGGTTACCTTGTTTGGTTCCCCCAGATGTCCGGTTGCTGTAGCTTTATCTGGCCAGCAGACGGCAGGGGACACACACCTATTAATGCATGACAGTGGATCCCCCCTGACTATCGATTATATGTGCATCCAGGTGGGGCTACACCACACGTTCTATGACGGGGGCTGGACAGAGGGCCCAACAGGGTATGGTGTGAGGTACAATGACACCCTGCATTTGTTTTCAGGAGCAGTTTAAAGTTTTGTAATTGTTCTTGTAGTAATGTCTCATTTTTATTTAGTATGTCACATTTCATTATATCAGCAGATGACACTGGCCCTCATTACGACCCTGGCGGAAATCGAAAAACGATGGCGGAAATGCAATACCGCCATCGAATAGCGCTCGGTGCGACTATGACCCGTCACCGCAAAGTACGATGCCATTAGCGACACCGTAGTGAACGCCAACGCTAACTGCACCAAGTACGCGCGCGCGCGCCATGCCAAACCGTAAATACCACCATGGCGCAAGGGTACGCGAATTCCGACCCTAGCGGACATGTACCTAACGCCATCAAGCACGGCGGAAAGTACCATTCCGCCATGGTGGGAAGTACGGCATCGCGAATCAACCGTAAACGGCCCCACTGAGTGCCTGTACACCGCTCCCTGCCCACAAAGTACAACTCCCCGTAGGTGCAATGAAGTCACAATGCAACCAGTGAAATGTACAAGTCACCCATGCATGCCAACGAACAAAAGAATTACAAGAGGGGCCAATGGGAGCTGCAGGGCACAGATGGCACGAATACAGAAGCCATTCCAATGGACATGACCACAGTCCCCCACCAAGAAACGCACGCAAACACAGGCACCTGTGACCAGCAATATTCCGAAAATCACATCATTCCACCAGTCCACCTGGCTGACCGGCATCTGTTACACAAAACCTAATCCCCCGTCCCTGAGCATGACATCATTCAAACAGTCATATTGGCAGCCCTCATCCCTGACCTCACTGGGCTTCGTAGGCAAACGCGCCCAGCACAGTACCACGCAACTAAACTCCGAAGCTGGAACCCAATGCAGATCTCCTCACAATACATCGCTCCCCAAATAGGAATATGCCACATCACTTGCAAAGAAGAACGCTACATGGCCCATATCAGAATAGAAATTTAATGCACAACAAAATCACCAAGCCCATACAGCCATTAGGCCATGACCTCCAAAACACATTTCACCATTGTGGGCTGCATCCGCAAGAAATGACCAGCTACTACTTGTGTGACGCCCTGTTCCATCATGGTACACAGAGCCACATTCACGTACGAAAAGGCAACATGGAAGCGCACAGAACCGCAGTGCCGTCCCAATGGGGAGGCACTAGTCCAGCTGAAAGGCCGAAATGTTGCTCCGAGCCACTAGTACTGCGTAAGGGCATGTGGCCCATTGGCGATCGTCCCATAAGATCGTAATGCTGCTCCACTGATTAACACGAAGCAGCAGGTGTCGGGAGTAAAAGCCATCTGCAGGAGTGGCATACAGATGGCAGTGGCAAAAGGGGAGGAGATACCTGTCAACCAAAAGAAAAGAAAAAGAACAGAATGGCCATCAGAACTACATTCGAACAACTCACTTCAATGATCACACTAAATCCACAGCCATATGCATGCTAGCCCACTCCAAAGGATCATCACCACCCCAAAACCACTTGCGACTCATAACTATCTATATCGAGGTGTAAACACCATCACAAACGAGTGTACCTGTGCATGCGTCTGTGAAAACAGAATCCATCTGATGGGAATGTTAACGTGCATGGACACAAGTGTCTGAAGGCGCGTCGAGACAGGGAGGGCTCAACAAGGCCAGATCGACGATGGTCCCACTATGGCAGCCCTGCATCACATAGCGCAGGGGAGGCGGACAGATTCCAAGAAGCCCTGTACATGGCAAACTCTGTATCAAATCATCTGCCCATGCATCCATTCATCATTCCCTCATCCCGGTATAAAAACGCCTGAATATTTACTCACATAACATTAGAAATATCCATTGAGTCTGTGCGTTATGCAGCCTGCAAAATCCACAGTGCCCCAGCCCGTAATTCCAGTGTTGTGAAGTAACATGTATTTGGGAACGTCCGGCCTCATCGCCCACGTCGCTATTGCGCATCCCAAACTATTCATATCAATCATTGCATCCTCGCCATGGCCCCTGTCTCAAGGACATTGAACAATAGAACGTTATATTTGCAGTCAGACCTGTGGGCATCTCCTCGCCACTAGCTGATAACCGAAAGCGCCGCGCTTCGAATTCCTCATTTGCAACATCACGTCGAAAAGGCATCTGTGGCCGCTTGAAATCACAAATTAATCCATCTAGTGCGGCTGTGTGTGAAAATGGCAACTGCCTTCACCCACAAATGGGACGCCCCGCCCGTCGGTGCAACTCGGTACAGTGATGCATGAGGGCCCACCGTTACTCGAGTACTACGTTCCACTGACCCTTCACAAGTCTGTTCGCGACTGCAAAGATTGTATGTGAAACAATGGGACCATAGCCGAATGAACATATCAACCAATGTTACACGGCCATCGGGTACAAATACATGATTGCAATAGCAAGATGCCATTACTCGAATTGCAGCGTTGTGTGCGGGACGTGCTCGGCCAAAGGGGAGAGCAGCTTGCACAGGTGGAATGAATCACCACAGGTGGAGGCCATACAGCCTGAAAACACATAAATTGCACACCCAGTCTCCTCCCACAACCACACCCACTCCGAAATGCTACCGGCAGGACTCGCGATGTTGGCCCTGGGGGACCTGATAGCACTGCAAGTACTCCAACTCCAAGAAGAAGACGAACACCAACTACAACCGGCCGCACAGAGGAGACGCAGGAGGAGGAGGAGGCCAAGGCAGGGCCAGCAAGGGCCGCCAGCACAGCCACTACCACCACGCAGGCAGCCCGCAATCCCACGCCTCCGAGCACATCCGTTCAACCTCACTGATGAGCAGATCCACACCCTCTACCGTTTGGACCGGGACACCATAGCCGCCATTGTGGACATGACACAGGCTGACCTTGTCAGCATGATAGATAGCCCAACCGCCATCCCACCCCTACTGAAGGTGGTGTCTGTACTCCACTTCCTGGCCACAGGCACCTACCAGCACACAGTCGGACAGTTGCATGGCATTTCTCAGCCACTGTTCTCACGGACACTATTGCAAGTGCTCGATGCCCTCCTGCAGCACGCAGACGACTACATCTCTCTACCACACTCGGAGCAGGAAATTACCAACACAAAAGTTGGATTCCATGCACTTGGCGGCATACCGGGTTGCCTTGGTGCCATCGACTGCACCCATGTGGAATTGGTCGTCCCACATGCCATGGAGGCCCAGTACCGCAACCGAAAACAATTTCATTCCCTGAATGTACAAATGGTGTGTGACTCCAACAGGATCATTACACATTGTTGTGCCCGATTCCCTGGATCAACCCATGATTCTATGGTCTTGAGGAACTCTACAATACCACGCTACATGGAGCGACACGCAGGGAACAGATCCTGGCTACTCGTTGAGTCTCATTTCATGCATGATGATGTGGGGTATGTGATTCGGCAATGACCTGGCAGGAAGGGGGGAGGGTGTGCGTACGTAGCAATGGCATTCCACATCATACGTTTATCGTCCACATACAGGTGATGCTGGATATCCACTGAAGAGATGGCTCCTCACACCAGTCCGGAACCCACGGGACCAGCATGAGGAGGACTACAACCATGCCCACTCACGTACCCGTGTAGTCATTGAACAGGCATTCGGCCTACTGAAGACTCGTTTCCGCTGCCTCAGCAGGTCTGGCGGGGCACTCCTGTACCGCCATGAGAAGGTTGCAAAGATGGTCATGGCATGTGTCATGCTCCACAACATGTGCGTACGTAGAAATGTGCCCATGCCCCCTGACGCAGAACTGCAAGCACCTGAAGATGGTCATGATGAGGGTGGGGATGTGGCAGCACCTCAAGGAGTCTGCGAGGCACAGGAGGGCCGTGACATTCGTCAGCATCTCATTGATGCATGCTTCTAGCACTCACGCCTGGTGGCTGATACATGGACACGGTACTCGTGGCACTGTGTGTGTCTGGTACATGCACAATATGGACTGTACGCCTATGATGGCCTAGTACACAAAGATCATTGTCCACACATCTCATTGGTTGATCGTGCATTGTTTATGGCATATGTGATATCATGTTGAACACCCTATCGACCCGCCACCCAAGTGAGCCCAACACACCCCCTCCACCCTCCTACCTCCCCCCCGAACACCAGTGTCCAAAGATGCTCATTGTCAGTGGGCAGTCGCTATTGCAAGCCCCCTCTGCGGGTATCAGGGGCACCCCTGCCTGTGGAGCGCAGGTTCCTCCCAGATCTACGTTGGGGGCTGCCCTGGACGGAACTTGCAACGGATGATGTCTCTGCCTGCTCACGTCCATGCATGTCCCTAAGGGTTTGTGAGAGCTCAGTGAGCACACGGCGCACTGCGGCAAGTTCGGCACATACGTCTTTGGACGTCGCATGCAGTTCCCCCCTCAGGCTCTCAGTGCTTCTCTCCATTTGGACTCTCAGGCTCTCGGTGCTACTCTCCATTTGGACTCTCAGGCACTCGGTGCTACTCTCCATTTGGACTCTCAGGCACTCGGTGCTACTCTCCATTTGTGCCCTTAGTGTCTCTGTACTTCTCTCCATTTCTGCCCTAAGTGTCTCAGTTGATTTTTCTATGTCTGCCTTAGTGCCCCCACATTCATCGGCATGGTCCTTGAGGAGCGTGGCCAGTTGCTGTTGCACGATTAACTGGTCGAGGGACTGTTGCCTCTGCTGGGCCATGGCCATTTGCGGTGGTGTCACAGAGGGGCTGGTGACCTCATGTTGCCTTGCCACAGGGCTTGTGGGGGATGGCCAGTCGTCGTCTTGTGGGTGCCCCTGCGTGGTATCCTCATGTTGTACGGGATGGGACAGACAGGGGGATTGGGACAGGTCATGGATGGACCTGACTTCGACGTCCCCGTCTTCTGTGTCGGAGCATGCTGCCATCAATGGGGTGTCACCTATGGTGCTGCTGCCACCAGAGGCAGTGCCTTCTGTGGCATCCATTGGGGGGACCTGTGGTGCTGCTGTTGTGGGCATGCTGGCTGCTGGGGTGCCTGTTGATGTTCCCTCCTCTGTGCTGCCACCTGATTTGTGCTGCTGCCGTGTCTTGATGCGTGCAGCTGAGGTGGAGGGTCTTTGGCCGTTGGTCTTGGCCCTCTTTGCAGGTGTGCTGGTAGGGGTGTCCTGATGCTCGTCGTTTGGATCGGACCCTGTGGTGGAGTAAAGGAGGGCGAGGGTTATTAATGGGTCTGTGGGAATTGGAATGGCATTGTATCACATGCATTGGGGTGGTATCTGAGGGTGATTTGGGTCGGGGCCTTGGAGGTGCTTTCATTTGTGTGTGGAGTGAGGGTGCAGTTGTTTGGCAGCCTGCAGTTAGGGTGTGCCTGCTGCACGTGTAGTGGGTGTTTTTGGGGTTTTTAATTATTTATGTATTTATTGTGAGTTTTAAAGTGCGCTATCAGGCCAATGTGTGTGGACGTTCTCCTGGACATGTGTTTCTGTTGCACTATGTGGACACATGGTACTTCACATGATTGGACATTGTGGATTTAGCTTTGTTTCATTTGGGCCACCTACCTGATTCTTCGGATGTCTGCACTCCTTTCTCCATCCCTCCGACTCCCTCTATGCTCTCCATTCCTATGGTGGAGGCACAGATTTCTTCCCAGGGGGTCAACTTGATGGGTGATTCCGATCCTCCCCCGGTGGCTGTGGCAATGTTGCGGTTGGCAGAAAGTATGCTACGGACGCGTATCCGCAGGTCGTCCCATCGCTTTCTGCATTGCTGTGGGTTGCGGGGTGCGGTCCCCACCGCACTTACCCGCTGTGCCACCAGAGCCCATATGGCCTTCTTGTTCGCAAGTGCCGTCCTGGTCATTTGCGTCGAGAAGACGACGACAGCATTCTCCTGGAGGGTCTCTGTTAGCACGGTGAGTTCCTCACGGGAGAAGTGGACCTGCCGCTTGCGGTCGCACGCTTTCTTCGCTACTTTTCCCATTTTTCTTGGTTTCGCTAGGGTGGATGACGGGTTGGGGTGTGTCTCAGGGTAGTGTTTTTAGTGGTTGTGTGGATTTTGTGGTTTTATAGGTGTACGGCGGGATGTTTCCCGTTCCGGGCCCATGTTTTTACTTCCGTTTCCGTATATTTACGGTCACCGTACTTTCCGGTTGGCGCTCACTGCGGTGTCCGCTAAGTTGGGTGGCGGTATTGCACCTAGGGCGCCGTACAGCGGCGGTGTGGGCCGTTTTGGGGTCATTTCCGCCATCGCGGACTTTGCACTTCCGCCATGCCGTGGTGCTCGTGCCCGATGGGTCGGAATGGGCCGCACTTTGCTCCATCGTGCAATGGCGGAAATGCTATTTACACTGTGGCGGTCCGGTCAGTCACTTTCCGCCAGGGTCGTAATAAGGGCCACTGTGTGGTTATGGGACACTCATTTGTGTCACTTGCTGAGAAAATGGCGCAGCAGTGGAAGAGAGGTGACAACATGGGGATGAAAAGCACAGTGGTCTGGCTGGGCACACCAGGCATGAGATGATATTCACTTGTTTCCACAGCAGCGGTGGGTGAGGCCTGCACCCCAAATTATGGTTTTGCACTTAGGTGGCAACAACCTCGCCAATGTAGGTGGCATGAGGATCTTGGCACAACAGCTGCCGTGCACAGACATTTTTTTGTCTGAGATCGTGCCCCAACAGCAGTGGCGTGACGCTCTCTCCAATGCTGTGATGAAATAATCTAGAAAAGGTATAAATAAGAGTGTTAGAATGGATTTCTAAACCCTGCTCTGGTGAACAGATGTTTAGGAGGACACTGCGAACACTTCTGCAAAGTTAGACAGGACAATTCTAGGAAGCTTGGTGAGCAGCCAAGGCCAAGTCTCAGGAGTAGTGGGGCTGATCTGAGGTCTTGTACTGAGGCCCACTCCTCATATCTCAAAGTCCAGTGAGTGCTTGCTTCCAGCTGGCCAATGAGGAGATCTGCCCCACTCATGCATGCCGGCAGTGGTCCAATCAGGGAACACTGTGGCTCCCATGCTCTTGTGCACACCAGACATCCTGGCATCAGTAGTGTGGATTGGGGCCAGACAGTTCCAGCCCACTTCCTGGGTACCCACACTTGTGATATGCATTAGCCCGCGAAAAAAGTGATGATTTTCGCGGGTGAATGCATGCCCAAATAAAGACTCCCGGATCACAAAGACCAGGGGGATGGCCAACGTACAAAATGGCCAATGGAGAAGACAAAAGATCTTATGCACGCCATGACGGACTCACAGTCAAACTTGGTAAGCGCTGTATGGTTCGGTAAAGAAATGTAAAAACACATGACAAAGCTTCTGCAGGCACCAGTCTTCTCTTAGGCACCTTGTCCATTTACCAAAGATCATTAAGGGATGTCTAGCGCCCATAAATGCAAGGACCACAGCGCGCGGTACACTGAAATACAGTTGCCAAAAGTGGCAATAAAGTCATAAGACTAAGAGAAACAAAGTTTCTCAGTAATGACTGCCTGACGGACAAGTCAGTGTCCCCATAACGATGAGCAAAAGCCCAGTGGAGTGCAACTGCAAGCTGTGCTTCACTGACAGAAAGTCAGGACAGGAGCCTGAAACAAAGGCAAAAAGTTGGGGGGTCCAGAAATATTGAGGTAAAATAGCAGTAAGTGAAATTTTACCTAACAAAGAGCATGGAGAAATTTACATAATCCGAGAGCATTGGATTTGTTAGGCACTGGACACTGGGTCAGTGTAATGAGCATTTTGAGCAAGATTGGGTGCACCTGAAGGGCAGAGGACATGACATTTTTCTCATGGCAATAATCCAGGCATTGAGAATGGTTGGACGCAAATAAAGTCCCTGAGTGAGTATGAGGTATTGTTTTGGAGGCATTGGGGGCTGCGTTTGAGACTCCTTCTCAACTGAATGCAGTGGTTGCAGGTTATTAGCTTCAGGCATGGGCGCAGGAGCTACTGCCTGGCAATTGGTAAACAGAAGCAGACGTCTCCTATGTAAAAACTGGAATGATCAGGTCACCCAAGAACAATAAAATACTGGTGAAAGCCTGGGAATTGAAATGGGCCACCGAAAAGGTGTAGACCATTATGCTAAAAGATGCTGGGACGGCCTCCCATTTTGTTTGCTGACACCAATAAAATGTGATCTGTTTGTTCCAAAAAGATTGCATGTTGGTCTGTTTTATAAATCTATATGGCCAGTGGTTCTGGGGCAGTGGACCAGGTTAGGGGATAGCCCCGCTATGAGGGCTAAGGCATCGCAACCACCAAGGAAACGTAGGAACCGCATGCCGTTTTGAAAAGGAGAAACCCAGGGGAGTACAAATACATCTTGCTTTTGTTGATCGCAGAAGAATTTATTTCCCATAATGCATGTCAAATAGGAAAAATACAATATGTTGATGCATTAGCCATTGGGAAACCACTGATGGGGGCCAAAATAATGTTTAACTGCCCACATTCCCACACGTGACTAGTTGATAAGGGTAGCTTACATGTGTGGGTTCACTGGCCGTGTCCGAAAGGGAAAGGGCTAAAGTACAGGTATAGCAAGTGCTGCAGGTAAATTAGATTGACACTGTTTTTTGCCCTGCAGGCAGGGAAGATATTTAGCACTGGGGTGTCACAGCCACCAAGGAAAACGGGAAACCCCATGCATTTCTGAAAAGAAGACTCCTGTGGTAATCCAAAGAGGTCTCACTTGTGTGAATCTCGCTAGAATGTATTACCCAGAATGCCCAGCAAAGTCAAAAATGCAGGGGAAAAAAACACAATTCTGAGATATTTGCAACCTGGAAACCACTGAAAAACACAGACAACAACACATGGCCTACCTTCCCACGTTCCTAAACGTGTCCTGATGAAAATGTGTGGGTGCAGTGACCTAGGCGCAAAGGGAAAAGGTTAATCCACTGGTACACCAAACACTCTGGGAAGATCAAATCTATACTGTGGACAACACAGATTTGGGCCTTGGGTGTCACAGCCACCAAGGAAAACAGGGAACCCCATGCTGTCATGGTTAAAGGTACTGAAAACTGTGTGCCGAGATCAAGACCCGTTGTTCCTCCTACTCCTCCCCATTTGACTCTGTGCAACAAGCAACTCAGAAAACGTGTGCTAGTCACACACAGTCATGCTCTACAGTGTTCACGATTCCGGAAGACGCTTTCCCATGGTAGCTGGAAACTACCATGGAAACAGTGGTGTCTGTTACTAGGGCGAAGGTCCTGACATCGCGAATTCGGATGGCAGGTTCATGTGATCAAGCCTTCATTAGTCCCGCCACTGCAGTTGCACTATGCTTCTGATTAACGTTGTTTCTTGTTGTTACAAAGTTTATGCTGTCAAACCTTGTCCTATTTCCTGACTTGCCTTTTGTCCGTCCGTGTCTGTATTGGTGAAAGTATTGTCCTACCTGTTTTTTTGGGCTTAGCTGCAATGCTCAACGGACCGCTCTTGTTTACTCCTTTGGTACCTTTCTGACCCGCCTGCTCCTCGACCCAGATTGCTTCATTGACCGCTCTTCGCTTACTTCTTTGGTACCCTTGTGACCCGCCTGCTCCTCGACCCGGATTGCTTCAGTGACCGCTCTTTGCATAATTCTTGATTCTGTTTTGACCAGCCTCATCTTCGACCCGGATTTCTTCACTAGAATGCTCCTTGCTTACTCCTTGTCACCATCCTGACCCGTCTCCACCTCGACCCGGATTTTACACGGATTTCAGTTAATCACCTTTTCTCCACGGAACTCTGCATTGCATCGGACTGCTTCCAGGAATATTGCTCAACACACGAACTAGAGACTTCTGTGAGTGTGTTGTAATATTAGGCATCCTCATTTCGTCAGCTTAGGGTGTTTTGGACACTAGGCGACCGCATGCCTGTGGGATAGAGTTTGGGATTCCCTTCTTATCATGAACTTTCTTAATTTTGAACATTCAAGGACTCTTGGATTCATCTTGGTAAGCCTGATTCTCCTTTGATTAGCTTACGTTCTTGTAGTCTTTCTGTGCACTAAACTACTGTTTACTGTCTGTCTTATCTACAGACCCCTGATACCATTCTGTGCATCTTTAGATCTGCCTCTTGATTAGCCTGCCATAGTAGCACAGGTCAGTTTGATCATTGGCCCTCATTACGACCCTGGCGGAAAGTGACTGACCGGACCGCCACAGCGTAAATAGCGTTTCCGCCATTGCACGAAGGAGCAAAGTGCGGCCCATTCCGACCCATCGGGCACGAGCACCACAGCATGGCGGAAGTGCAAAGTCCGCGATGGCGGAAATGACCCCAAAACGGCCCACACCGCCGCCGTACGGCGTCCTAGGTGCAATACCGCCACCCATCACAGCGGACACCGCAGTGTGCGCCTACCGGAAAGTACGGTGACCGGAAATATACGGAAACGGAAGTAAAAACATGGGCCCGGAACGGGAAACATCCCGCCGTACACCCATAAAACCACTAAAACCACACAACCACTAAAAACACTACCCTGAGACACACCCCAACCCGTCATCCACCCTAGCGAAACCAAGAAAAATGGGAAAAGTAGCGAAGAAAGCGTGCGACCGCAAGCGGCAGGTCCACTTCTCCTGTGAGGAACTCACCGTGCTAACAGAGACCCTCCAGGAGAATGCTGCCGTCGTCTTCTGCACACAAATGACCAGGACGGCACTTGCAAACAAGAAGGCCATAGGGGCTCTGGTGGCACAGCGGGTAAGTGCGGTGGGGACCGCACCCCGCACCCCACAGCAATGCCGAAAGCGATGGGACGACCTGCGGATACGCGTCCGCAGCATACTCTCTGCCAACCGCAACATTGCCACAGCCACCGGGGGAGGTCCTGAATCACCCATCAAGTTGACCCCCTGGGAAGAAATCTGTGCCTCCACCATCGGAATGGAGAGCATAGAGGGAGTCGGAGGGATGGAGAAAGGAGTGCAGACATCCGAAGATTCAGGTAGGTGGGCCAAATAAAACAATGCCAAATCCACAATGTCCAATCATGTGAAGTACCATATGTCCACATAGTGCAACAGAAACACATGTCCAGGAGAACGTCCACACACATCGGCCTGATAGCGCACTTTAAAACTCACAATAAATACATAAATAATTAAAAACCCCTAAAACACCCACTACACGTGCAGCAGGCACACCCTAACTGCAGGCTGCCAAACAACTGCACCCTCACTCCACACACAAATGAAAGCACCTCCAAGGCCCCGACCCAAATCACCCTCAGGTACCACCCCAATGCATGTGATACAATGCCATTCCAATACCCACAGACCCATTAATAACCCTCGCCCTCCTTTACTCCACCACAGGGTCCGATCCAAACGACGAGCATCAGGACACCCCTACCAGCACACCTGCAAAGAGGGCCAAGACCAACGGCCAAAGACCCTCCACCTCAGCTGCACGCATCAAGACACGGCAGCAGCACAAATCAGGTGGCAGCACAGAGGAGGGAACATCAACAGGCACCCCAGCAGCCAGCATGCCCACAACACCACCACCACAGGTCCCCCCAACGGATGCCACAGAAGGCACTGCCTCTGGTGGCAGCAGCACCATAGGTGATACCCCATTGATGGCAGCATGCTCCGACACAGAAGACGGGGATGTCGAAGTCAGATCCATCCATGACCTGTCCCAATCCCCCTGTCTGTCCCATCCCGTACAACATGAGGATACCACGCAGGGGCACCCACAAGACGACGACTGGCCATCCCCCACAAGCCCTGTGGCAAGGCAACATGAGGTCAACAGCCCCTCTGTGACACCCCCGCAAATGGCCATGGCCCAGCAGAGGCAACAGTCCCTCGACCAGTTAATCGTGCAACAGCAGCAACTGGCCACGCTCCTCAAGGACCATGCCGATGAATGTGGGGGCACTAAGGCAGACATAGAAACATCAACTGAGACACTTAGGGCAGAAATGGTGAGAAGTACAGAGACACTAAGGGCACAAATGGAGAGTAGCACCGAGAGCCTGAGAGTCCAAATGGAGACTAGCACCGAGAGCCTGAGAGTCCAAATGGAGAGTGGCACCGAGAGCCTGAGAGTCCAAATGGAGAGAAGCACCGAGAGCCTGAGGGGGGAACTGCATGCGACGTCCACAGACGTATGTGCCGAACTTGCCGCAGTGCGCCGTGTGCTCACTGAGCTCTCACAAACCCTTAGGGACATGCATGGACGTGAGCAGGCAGAGACATCATCCGTTGCAAGTTCCGTCCAGGGCAGCCCCCAACGTAGATCTGGGAGGAACCTGCGCTCCACAGGCAGGGGTGCCCCTGATACCCGCAGAGGGGGCTTGCAATAGCGACAGCCCACTGACAATGAGCATCTTTGGACACTGGTGTTCGGGGGGGAGGTAGGAGGGTGGAGGGGGTGTGTTGGGCTCACTTGGGTGGCGGGTCGATAGGGTGTTCAATATGATATCACATATGCCATAAACAGTGCACGATCAACCAATGTGATGTGTGGACAATGATCATTGTGTACTAGGCCATCATAGGCGTACAGTCCATATTGTGCATGTACCAGACACACACAGTGCCACGAGTACCGTGTCCATGTATCAGCCACCAGGCGTGAGTGCTAGAAGCATGCATCAATGAGATGCTGACGAATGTCACGGCCCTCCGGTGCCTCGCAGACTCCTTGAGGTGCTGCCACATCCCCACCCTCATCATGACCATCATCAGGTGCTTGCAGTTCTGCGTCAGGGGGCATGGGCACATTTCTACGTACGCACATGTTGTGGAGCATGACACATGCCATCACCATCTTTGCAACCTTCTCATGGCGGTACAGGAGTGCCCCGCCAGACCTGCTGAGGCAGCGGAAACGAGTCTTCAGTAGGCCGAATGCCTGTTCAATGACTACACGGGTACGTGAGTGGGCATGGTTGTAGTCCTCCTCATGCTGGTCCCGTGGGTTCCGGACTGGTGTGAGGAGCCATCTCTTCAGTGGATATCCAGCATCACCTGTATGTGGACGATAAACGGATTATGTGGAATGCCATTGCTACGTACGCACACCACCCCCCACCCCCCTTCCTGCCAGGTCATTGCCGAATCACATACCCCACATTATCATGCATGTAATGAGACTCACCGAGTAGCCAGGATCTGTTCCCTGCGTGTCGCTCCATGTAGCGTGGTATTGTAGAGTTCCTCAAGACCATAGAATCATGGGTTGATCCAGGGAATCGGGCACAACAATGTGTAATGATCCTGTTGGAGTCACACACCATTTGTACATTCAGGGAATGAAATTGTTTTCGGTTGCGGTACTGGGCCTCCATGGCATGTGGGACGACCAATTCAACATGGGTGCAGTCGATGGCACCAATGCAACCCGGTATGCCGCCAAGTGCATGGAATCCCACTTTCGTGTTTGTAATTTCCTGCTCCGAGCGTGGTAGGGAGATGTAGTCGTCTGCGTGCTGCAGGAGGGCATCGAGGACTTGCAATAGTGTCCGTGAGAACAGTGGCTGAGAAATGCCATGCAACTGTCCGACTGTGTGCTGGTAGGTGCCTGTGGCCAGGAAGTGGAGTACAGACACCACCTTCAGTGGGGGTGGGATGGCGGTTGGGCTATCTATCATGCTGACAAGGTCAGCCTGTGTCATGTCCACAATGGCGGCTATGGTGTCCCGGTCCAAACGGTAGAGGGTGTGGATCTGCTCATCAGTGAGGTTGAACGGATGTGCTCGGAGGCGTGGGATTGCGGCCTGCCTGCGTGGTGGTAGTGGCTGTGCTGGCGGCCCTTGCTGGCCCTGCCTTGCCCTCCTCCTCCTCCTGCGTCTCCTCCGTGCGGCCGGTTGTAGTTGGTGTTCGTCTTCTTCTTGGAGTTGGAGTACTTGCAGTGCTATCAGGTCCCCCAGGGCCAACATCGCGAGTCCTGCCGGTAGCATTTCGGAGTGTGTGTGGTTGTGGGAGGAGACTGGTTGTGCAATTTATGTGTTTTCAGGCTGTATGGCCTCCACCTGTGGTGATTCATTCCACCTGTGCAAGCTGCTCTCCCCTTTGGCCGAGCACGTCCCGCACACAACGCTGCAATTCGGTAATGGCATCTTGCTATTGCAATCATGTATTTGTACCCGATGGCCGTGTAACATTTGTTGATATGTACATTCGGCTATGGTCCCATTGTTTCACATACAATCTTTGCCGTCGCGAACAGACTTGTGAAGGGTCAGTGGAACGTAGTACTCGAGTAACGGTGGGCCCTCATGCATCACTGTACCGAGTTGCACCGACGGGCGGGGCGTCCCATTTGTGGGTGAAGGCAGTTGCCATTTTCACACACAGCCGCACTAGATGGATTAATTTGTGATTTCAAACGGCCACAGATGCCTTTTCGACGTGATGTTGCAAATGAGGAATTCGAAGGGCGGCGCTTT
Organism: Ambystoma mexicanum; assembly: GCF_040938575.1. Classification (NCBI taxonomy): domain Eukaryota; kingdom Metazoa; phylum Chordata; class Amphibia; order Caudata; family Ambystomatidae; genus Ambystoma; species Ambystoma mexicanum. Next base: position 1,125,986,821 of record NC_090921.1, read on the forward strand.
CGGTTTTCAGCTCGCGGCGAGGAGATGCCCACAGGTCTGACTGCAAATATAACGTTCTATTGTTCAATGTCCTTGAGACAGGGGCCATGGCGAGGAAGCAATGATTGATATGAATAGTTTGGGATGCGCAATAGCGACGTGGGCGATGAGGCCGGACGTTCCCAAATACATGTTACTTCACAACACTGGAATTACGGGCTGGGGCACTGTGAATTTTGCAGGCTGCATAACGCACAGACTCAATGGATATTTCTAATGTTATGTGAGTAAATGTTCAGGCGTTTTTATACCGGGATGAGGGAATGATGAATGGATGCATGGGCAGATGATTTGATACAGAGTTTGCCATGTTCAGGGCTTCTTGGAATCTATCCGCCTCCCCTGCGCTATGTGATGCAGGGCTGCCATAGTGGGACCATCGTCTATCTGGCCTTGTTGAGCCCTCCCTTTCTCGACGCGCCTTCAGACACTTGTGTCCATGCACGTTAACAATCCCATCAGATGGATTCTGTTTTGACAGACGCATGCACAGGTACACTCGTTTGTGATGGTGTTTACACCTCGATATAGATGGTTATGAGTCGCAAGTGGTTTTGGGGTGGTGATGATCCTTTGGAGTGGGCTAGCATGCATATGGCTGTGGATTCAGTGTGATCATTGAAGTGAGTTGTTCGGATGTAGTTCTGATGGCCATTCTGTTCTTTTTCTTTTCTTTTGGTTGACAGGTATCTCCTCCCCTTTTGCCACTGCCATCTGTATGCCACTCCTGTAGATGGCTTTTACTCCCGACACCTGCTGCTTCGTGTTAATCAGTGGAGCAGCATTACGATCTTATGGGACGATCGCCAATGGGCCACATGCCCTTACGCAGTACTAGTGGCTCGGAGCAACATTTCGGCCTTTCAGCTGGACTAGTACCTCCCCATTGGGACGGCCCTGCGGTTCTGTGCGCTTCCATGTTGCCTTTTCGTACGTGAATGTGGCTCTGTGTACCATGATGGAACAGGGCGTCACACAAGTAGTGGCTGGTCATTTCTTGCGGATGCAGCCCACAATGGTGAAATGTGTTTTGGAGTTCATGGCCTGATGGCTGTATGGCCTTGGTGATTTTGTTGTGCATTAAATTTCTATTCTGATTTGGCCCGTGTAGCGTTCTTCTTTGCAAGTGATGTGGCATATTCCTATTTGGGGAGCGATGTATTGTGAGGAGATCTGCATTGGGTTCCAGCTTCGGAGTTTAGTTGCATGGTACTGTACTGGGCGCGTTTGCCTACGAAGCCCAGTGAGGTCAGGGATGGGGGCTGCCAATATGACTGTTTGAATGTTGTCATGCTCAGGGGCGGGGGAATGGGTTTTGTGTAACAGATGCCGGTCAGCTAGGTGGACTGGTGGAATGATGTGATTTTCGGAATATTGCTGGTCACAGGTGCCTGTGTTTGCGTGCGTTTCTTGGTGGGGGACTGTGGTCATGTCCATTGGGATGGCTTCTGTATTCGTGCCATCTGTGCCCTGCAGCTCCCATTGGCCCCTCTTGTGTTTCATTTGTTCGTTGGCATGCATGGGTGACTTGTACATTTCAATGGTTGCATTGTGACTTCATTGCACCTACGGGGAGTTGTACTTTGTGGGCAGGGAGCGGTGTACAGGCACTCAGTGGGGCCGTTTACGGTTGATTCGCGATGCCGTACTTCTCACCATGGCGGAATGGTACATTCCGCCATGCTTGATGGCGTTAGGTACATGTCCGCTAGGGTCGGAATTAGCGTACCCTTGCGCCATGGTGGTGTTTACGGTTTGGCATGGCGCGCGCGCGCGTGCTTGGTGCAGTTAGCGTTGGCGTTCACTACGGTGTCGCTAATGGCTTCGTACTTTGCGGTGACGGGTCATAGTCGCACCGAGCGCTATTCGATGGCGGTATTGCATTTCCGCCATCGTTTTCCGAATTCCGCCAGGGTCGTAATGAGGCCCATTGACTTTTGCCTTCAGTGTAACCTTGTAAATTTAAACACAAATTATTTACGTGTTGTCCTTGCAGCCACTGGTGTCTCGGGGAATCCAGTCTTTCGATTAATAGATCCCTCTGTATGTTACTTATTACATTCAGAGGGGTACATTAGTGGGAAGAATTATTTTTCTACACTACGGGGTCAAGCCAATGAAGGAGAATTCTGGCACATGCATATCTGAAAAGAAGATACCCGTGGGAATCCGAAGAGGTCTCACTTGTGTGAATCACCATGAATATATCACCCATAATGCCCAGCAAAGTCCAAAATGTAGGGGAAAAAACAAAATGTTTAGATACTTGCGACCAGGAAACTGCCGAAATACATGGGCTACAACACATGTCCTACCTTACCACGTTCCCACTGGTGTCCGATGAAAGCGGTACCTCACATGTGTGGGTGCACTGACCTGGGCGCTAACGCAAAAGGCTAATTCACTGGTACACCAAACGCCCTGGGAAGACCAAATCCATACTGCATTTAGCTTTCTGGACAACCCACAGATTTGGGCCTCGGGTGTGACAGCCACCAAGGAAAACAGGGAACCCCATGCATTTTTTAAAAGGAAATACTCCTTGGAATGCAAAGAGGTCTCGCTTGCATGAATCATGCTAGAATGTATTACCTAGAATGCCCAGAAAATTTCAAAATATAAGGGAAAAAATGTTTAGATATTTGCAACCAGGAAACCGCCGAAACACATGGGCTAGAACACATGTCCTACCCTCCCATGTTCCCACTGGTGTCCCAATGAAAATGGTACCTCACATGTTTTGAATCACTGACCTGGGCGCAAAGGCAAAAGGCTAATAGACTGGTTCACCAAACACCCTAGAAGACCAAATCCATACTGAATTTGGCCTTATGGACAACCAACAGATTTGGACCTTGGGTGTCACAACCACCAATGAAAACAGGGAACTCCATGCATTTCTGAAAACAAGATATCCATGGGAATCTAAAGAGGTCTGACTTGCGTGAATCCTGCTAGAATGTATTTCTCAGAATGCCCAGCAAAGTCCATAATGTAGGGTAAAACTCACAATTTTTAGATGTTTGCAACCAGGAAACTGCAAACAACACATTGGCAACAATAATTGTCCTACCTTCCCACATTCCCACATGGGTCCTAATGGAAATGGCACCTCACATGTGTGTATACACTGACCTGGGCACAAAAGGAAAAGGCTAAACCACTGGTAAACCAAACACCCTGTGAAAACCAAATCATACTGTATTGGCCCTTCTGGGCAACCCACAGATATGGGCATGGGCAGTCCCAGCCACCAAGTAAAATGGGCAACCCCATGCATTTATGAAAAGGACACACCTGTGGGAATTCAAAGAGGTCTCACGTGTGAGAATCACGCTAGAATGTATTACCCAGAATGCCCAGCAAATTCCAAAATGTAGTGAAAAAAAAACAATTTTGAGATATCTGCGACCAGTAAACCACTGAAACACACAGGCAACAACACATGCCCTACCTTCCCACATTCCCAAAAGTGTCCTGATGAAAAGGGAACCTCCCATGTGTGGGTGCATTGCCCTGGGCGCAAAGGAAAAAGGCTAAACTGCTGTTACATCAAACGCCCTAGGAAGACCAAATCCATACTATATTTTGCCTTGTGGACAACCCACAGATTTGGGCCTTTGGTGTCACAGCCACTCAGTAAAATGGGGAACCCCCCATGCATTTTAGAAATGAACACACCTGCGGGAATCCAGGGAGGACTGCGTTGCATGAATAGCGCTAGAATATATTACCCAGAAAGCTCAGCAAACTCCAAAATACAGAGAGGAAAACACAATTTTGAGATATTTGCGACCAGGAAATCACCAAAACATGTCGGCAACCCTAATCCTAAATTCCCATAGTTGTTTTAATGAAAACGGTACCTCACATGTGTGGGTGCACTGACCTGGGCGCAAAAGGAAAAGGCTAAACCACTGGTACGCCAAATCCAAAGATTCATCACTTGCATGAGCCATGCTAGAAATTCTTACCCAGAATACACTGCAATGTTGGAAATGTGACAGGAAATATCCTATTTTCACACATTTTCCACTGGGAAATGACTGAAACGCTCGCAAAACACCACATGTCTTACCTTCCCACGTTCACACAGATGTGCCGATGAAAACCAGACCTCACATGTGTGTGCGCTTACCTGGGTGGAAAAGAAAAAGGGTTGGCTGTCCCCAATCCCAGCGATGTCCCGGGGAGCCCCAGCAGGATCCCTGTCCTTCCCTGGAAGGAAAAGCTCCAACACAGTGCATCCAGAGCTCTGTGATGGCCGGGGGAGCTGCCCACAGCCTTGATCACCTGTCTCCCATGTGGCTCGACAGTCCCGACCCACATGGTAGGGACACACAGGTCTCTCTCTTTTTGAGGAGGTGTGACCTATGATAATGTATTTTTTTCTGTTTATGTTTTGGCTGTCCTCTGTGATAGACTGGTCTCTATGTTGGCGATCTGCTCATTGATACACTGGTCTCTCTGTGTATATCCGGGCTCTGGTTTGTGGTACACTGCTCTGTTGGGGGGGCTACGGTGAGTGATACACTGGTGAACTCAGTAATGCAGTTGGCTCTATCCTGGGGCTAAGCTCTGTGATATGCTGGGCTCTTTATGTATGTGGGGTGTAATCAAAGGACCCCAAACCAACGAAACTGAAGAGCCATGTGAAAAGGGCCTACCTACCATTACCAAAGGAAAAGCTGAATTTTAATTCACAAAGACAGAAGAAATTCAAAGGTCCCTTTCACATGAAAAACAGGATTTTTAAACACTGACATCAAAACGGCTTTGCATGTGTGTTTGCAGTTTGAATGTGAAAAATGTACTCCTGCTAACATAAAAATATCAGGGAAAAGACATGGGGCCTCATTCCGTGATTGGAGGTAGCCAAGGCGCTATTTGCGCCATGGCTGCCTCCAATACCGGGACCTGCACCGGTCTTGTTCAATGGGGATTTGCCAGTGCAGTCCAACCCTGGTGGGACCGGTAAGTCCCCATTGAACAAACCATTCTCCATTCCCATTTGAGCCCCCATAGGGCTCAATGGGAATGGGGAGGGCGCTAATAACGGGCTCGAGGCTTGCATGCCCGTTTTAGCACCCTGGTCCCTTAGCGGGTCCCATAAGGGACATGTGGTCAGACCACACGTTCCTTACGGTCCCCGCCAACGGACCTTGGAATAGGGCAGTAAGGGATTACCAGCACTGGTTTCCTTACTGGTGCCCGGTATCCCTTACCGCCCAAGTCATAATGACCCCCATGGTGTGTGTTGACAAAAAGTAATGTGTATTATGTTTTGCATGCAAAATACAAGCAAACATTTGAAAAGAAAAGTACACTTTGTTTCCATGAAAAATGTTATGTAGGCCCTAGGCAAACCCTTTGCTTGCTGTGGAACAAATGTCACAAAAGATTCCACTCATTCCACCCATGGAAAGCCTGGCTTGCATCCCAGTGGTTTAAAACAACAATAAAATGTGGCTTGCCTTAAAGGTGTGGAAACCAAGTGTCCTTTAGAGTTGGTGTCTCTAAAGGCAGCTGTATGCAGGCCAACTGTTTTGGCTAATGTCTGACCATAATGTAAGAAGGAGGTGTGAAAACAGAGGCTACAATTAACCCCTAAAATGCAGAGGGCAAGGTATTGCGTCCTCCGCACTATGTTTCCAGTATGGGGGAGGAGATACCTCGTCTTCCGCACTGCTTCCGCACTGCTTATCTTCTTCTGCTCCCTCAATCTCCCCAATCCCGAGGCAGTGAAGGGGAGGACTTCCCTTCCTTGCCTAGGGGTCGGGTGTTGTGGTGATAGTGTGCGCCGACCTCATCAGGAAATTATATTTACATGCTGAAGCCAAATGGCTTCAGCATGTATATATAGCAGACATGCTTTTACATCATGCTGCTTGGGCATTTCTTGCCTGATTTGCATGGGGGAGGGCTTGTTGGAAAGGGGAGACTCTCCCACCAGCAGTTTGGTTCCATCCTCGGCCAGCAATCCCCACTGGACCATGTGGAACTTGATTTTGGCAGAAGGAGGACCAAGCCAAACAGGCCTGACCCCCACCAAAATAATAAATAAAACGGGGCACAATGTTTTGCCTTCTTTGGGGGCAGATAGGTGCTGTTTTGCACCCATTTGCCCCCAAGGAAGGCAAACAAATAAATATAAGTTTTGGGCAGACTTGGGGGGAATTAGGTGGTTGGACCCATGCCTGAGGGCCAGCCCCCTGCATTACCCCCTCCCCCAAGGAGAGGCAGATCCTTTCTGCTTCCCTCGGGGGGCAACATGAGGGTCTAGCCCCATATTGCCACCCCTGGGAAGAAGTAAGGAGCACTAGACCACCAGCGAATTGATTTTGAGGGTGTGCCCCCCTCGTAGCCAAGCAGGCCCCACATCCACCAAACAGATGGGGGCACACTGTTTTGCCTTTCTTGGGGGCAGATGTGTGCTGTTTTGTACCCATTTGCCCCCAAGGAAAGCAACATTTAAAAAAAATATTTGTGGCAGATTTGGGGGGATTAGGAGGCTGGACCCATGCCTGTGGACCAGTCCCACCCAACAACAACCCCCAAAGGAGGGGCAGCTGCTTTCTGCTTTCCTGGGGGGCAAACTGAGGGTCTGGACCCATTTTGCCACCCCTGGGAAGCAGAAAGGAGCACTAGACTAACAGGGAATTGGGCTGGGAGACAGTCTTTGGCACCTGTCTGCCATGTGGGTTGATCATCCCCTCCAGCTGTGGTCCCAGTGAGCCCCAGAAGGGTCCCCATCTGTTCTGGAGGAAAAAGCTGCAACGCAGCACAGACAGAGGTCCAAGACAGTCTGGGTGATGTCCCCAGCCTTGGCCACCTGTCTCCCATGCAGGTCAACCATCCCCAAGTCTGGCCGTGTTCCCAGTGAGCCCCGGAAGGATTTGCATCCCTCCCCGGAGGGAAAAGCTCTAACGCAGCCTAGCCAGAGCTCCAGGGTAGTCGGGGCTGTTGCCACTGGCCTTGAACGCCTTTCTCCCTTATTGTTCGACCGTCCCCAAGTTCAGCGGCGGTCCCAGGGAGCCCCCGGCAGGTTCCCCGTCCTTTCCCAGAGGAAAAAGCTGTAACACAGGCCAGCCAAAGCTCCAGGACAGCAAGGGGTGCTGCCTCTGAGCCTGGGCGCCTGTCTCCCATGTTGGGCGACCATCCCCAAGTCCAGTGGCAGTCCCAGTGAGCCCTGGCAGGGCCACCATCCCTTCCTTGAAGGAAACGCTGTAACACGGGCCAGCCAGAGCTCCGGGATGGCTGGGGGTGATGGTCCGGGCCTTTGGCGCCTATCTCCCTTGTTGGTCTACCTTCCTCAAGTTCAGAGGCAGTCTCAGGGAGGCCCCAGCAGGGACCCCATCAGCTGTTAAGCTGCAACGCAGGTCAGCCAGGGCTCCAGGTTGGGCGACCATCCCCAAGTCTAGCGGCAGTACCAGTGAGCCCTGGCAGGGTCACCATCCCTTCCCGGAGGGAAACGCTGTAACACAGGCCAGCCAGAGCTCCAGAATGGCTGGGGGTGATGGCCCTGGCCTTTGGCGCCTGTCTCCCTTGTTGGTCGACCTTTCTCAAGTTCAGAGGCAGTCTCAGGGAGGCCCCAGCAGGGACCCCATCAGCTGTAAAGCTGCAGCGCAGGCCAGTCAGAGCTCCAGGACAGCAAGGGCAGCTGCCTCTGAGCTTGTACGCCTGTCTCCCATGTGGGGAGACCATCCCCAAGTCCAGCGGCGGTCCCAGTGAACCTCAGCAGGGTCCCTGCCCCTTCCCGGTGGGGATTTCTGTAATGCAGCTCAGTCAGAGCTCTAGGGTGTTCGGGGGTCATGTCCCTGGCCTTGGGTAACCCTCTCCCACGTGGGTCGACCGTCCCCAAGCCGAGCCTGGAGATCTGCCTGGGCTGCATTACAGATTTTTCCTCTGAGGAAGAATGGGGACCCTGCCGAAATACCCTGGAACTGCCGCTGGACTTGGGGACGGTCGACCCACATGGGAGACAAGTGCCCAGGGCCAGAGAAATCACCTCTGACCATCCTGCAATTCTGTCTGGCCTGCGTTACAGCTTTTCCCTCTGGAAAAGGATGGTAACCCTGCAGGGTCTCCCTGGAAACGACTGCTGAGCTTGGAGACCGTCAACCTACATGGGAGACACCAACCCAAGGCCAGGGACATCAGCCGACCATCCAGGAGCTCTGGCTTGGCTGCATTACAGAATTTTCCTCTGGGATGGGATGGGGATCCGGCCAGGGCTCCCTGGGACTGATGCTGCACTTGGGGATGGTCGATTCACATGGGAGACAGGTGCCCAAGTCCAGGGACATCACCCCCGACAATCCCAGAGCTCTGGCTGCCCTATGTTATACCTTTTCCCCACCAGGGAGCCCCAGCAGTGTGCCACTTCCTCCCCAGAGGGAAAAGCTGGATATACGAATTAGAGAAAATGACAGGGGGAAACACGCTTGCCATAGGATACATAAAAGGTCTAATGGCAGCTATTCTTAGAGACAGAGCAGATGACATTTGGAGACGAGTGGGATATGTGGGTGTCACATCATATAGCACAGTGCCTGATGGAGCGCCATTTAATAATTGCAGGGCAGATGTTTGGAGGGCTCCCAGGGTAAAGTATCCTGATACATCAGATATGGGTGCATTTATGACAAGTAAAATGAAAGAAGATGAAGACCCTATTGCTTATATTCAGGATATTCAATGTTATGTTATGTTATGTTATTTTGCATTTATATAGCGCCTTATATACCATTGGTATGGTCTGAAGGCGCTGGTAGGTTGAACGCCCTTGGGAACCGAAGTTCAGGTCAGTAGAGACAGTAGAGAGAGTTAAAGGTGCGTGTGAGCACCGGATATGTGTGCAGCTGATGTGGTATTCGTATAATAGCTGCTTCTTAGTGGTAGGTGTGGTGGTTGAGATATCAGGAGTATGTGTTTGTTCTGGCAGGATTTATCCAGACCGATTGTGGCTGCGTTAGGCCTGAGGAGAACGCCTGGCTGGGGGTGTGTAACCAGCAGTGTTTAGATAGAGTGATGGGGGGGTATGCGGCAGATGTTGGTTTGAGAACAGTTATACCGAATGGTGTCATATTATCTCTGTGTTCTAGCTGAGTGGTGGTGTAAAGAGGAGAGTAAGCGTGGTGATGGGTTACATGTTCTTCAATGTTCTAAATTCAACTTTGTACGGAGAGGATACTTGGCACACTTCTAGATTCAACTTAGCACAGAGATGCTTATTAGGCACACATCCAAATTCGGCCCGGGCACGCCATCAGGCGCACCTCCAAATTAAACTATGATCAGAGAGACTATTAGGGACACTAGTCAGTTCATCTAGGCATGCTATCAGGGACACTTCTAAATTCAACTTTGCACAGTGAGGCTATCCGGGAGACCTCTACATTCAACTGTGTACAGTGAGGCCATCAGGGACATCTCTACATTCAATTTTGTACAGTGAGGTCAACAGGGACACTTCTAAATTCAACTTATACAGTGAGGCTATCAGGGACACTTCTAAATTCAACTTTGCACAGAGAGGCTATCAGGGACACTTCTAAATTCAACTTTGCACAGAGAGGCTTATTAGGCACACGTCTAAATTCAAGTAGGGCACGCTATTAGGCACACTTCTAAATTCAACTTTGCACAGAGGGGATATCGAGCACACTTCTTCATTCTAAATTCAACTTTGCGCAGTGAGGATACTTGGCACACTTCTAAATTCAACTTTTCACAGTGAGGATACTTGGCACACTTCTAGATTCAACTTTGCACTGTGAGGCTATCAGGGACACTTCTAAATTCAACTTTGTACAGTGAGGATACTTGGCACACCTCTAGATTCAACTTTGCACAGTGAGGCTATCAGGGACACTTCTAAATTCAACGTTGTACAGTGAGGCTATTAGGCACACTTCAAATTTCAACTTTGCACAGTGAGGCAACCGGGGACATTTCTAAATTCAACTTTGCGCAGTGAGGGTACCAGGGACATTTCTAATTTCAACTTTGCACTGTGAGGCTACCAGGGATACTTCTAAATTCAACTTTGCACAGAGAGGATACTTGGCACACTTCTAGATTCAACTTTGCACAGTGAGGCTTATTAGGCACACTTCTAAATTCAACTTTACACAGTGAGGATACTTGGCACACTTCTAGATTCAACTTTGCACAGGGAGGCTATCAGGGACACTTCTAAATTCAACTTTACACAGTGAGGATACTTGGCACACTTCTAGATTCAACTTTGCACAGGGAGGCTATCAGGGACACTTCTAAGTGCAATTGGGAACACTTCTAGATGCAATTCGGTACACTTCTAAATTCAACTTTTCTCAGAGAGGCTATTGGGTGCAACTTCTAAATGCAATTGGGAACACATTCTAGATGCAATTGGGTACACTTCTAAATTCAACTTTTCTCAGAGAGGCTATTGGATGCATCTTCTAAATGCAGTTGGGTACACTTCTAAATTCAACTTTTCTCAGAGAGGCTATTGGGCACAACTTTTAAATGCAATTGGGTACACTTCTAAATGCGATTGGGTACACTCCTCAATTCAACTTTTCTCAGATAGGCTATTGGGCGCAACTTTTAAATGCAATTGGGTACACTTCTAATTGCAATTGGGCACACTTCTAAATTCAACTTTTCACAGAGCGGCGATTGGTCACAACTTGAAAATGTGGTTGGGTATACTTCTAAATTCAACTTTCTCGGAGAGGCTATTGGGCGCAACTTTTAAATGCAATTGGGAACACTTCTAGATGCAATTGGGTACAAATGGCAGATGGCAGCTTGAAACGGTGAACCGTGAGAAAAAACAGTGACGCTATTCTATCATATTTTGTGTCAGGGTTTATCAGAACATGTACAGAGACAAATGAAAAACACAAGTGGCAATGGAAGCGAAGCCATGGGCTGAGATACAGTTTACTATTGTGGATCATTGTCGGTTATTACAAAAGAAGAACAAAAATAAAGATGAGAACAGAAAGATTGAGGAAGCTAAGTTAGTTCAGAAGAAATTGGCAAGGTTTGCTATAGGAAGTGTAATATTGACAAGTGGAGAATGGGGAGGAATGCAAGAAATAATGGGTCCATCGCAGGTGAATAATGTACACCGAGTAGATCAAAGTGGGTTATGGGTTTTGGCCATGAGGTAGAGGTGTTGGCTTCAGAGGAAGAGGAGGCGGATTTCAGATCACCCAAGTTGGATTTCAAAATACCCAGGGTGAAAGTCAGAATACTCAGGGAGGATATAATGGAGTGTTTGCCAGAGATCATCAAGCACACAGGGAATTCCTTTGGTACACATTACCTCCAACAACGGGTGTAGTATCCTTTCTATTATCTAATATAACTGTAACTCTAACTGAAGTATAACTGGTCATGTTGACCAGAAATATAGATGCCACCTGATTAAGAGTGACACACAGGGGACTTGTGCAGTTTGGAAATTTTGAATTAATGTTGTAGATATTGTAATTTGTTTTATGTGTGAACTATGTGCTCTCGCAAAAGCTAATTGTGTATGTACTCCAGAAAAAGAGCTAAATAGCGGGTGTACTACAACTTGTTGAGAGTGTGATTTTGATATTTATATTCTTAAATGTTTTAGACATTACACTTGGGCCAACCAGACACACCTCACGGAGGGCAAATAAATTGTCTGAAACCTGATGTCTAGTCCCACGTGAACTGTCTGACAAAAGTGTGCAGTCGGGAGACGTGGTTTCCCGTAACTGCACATTTTTAATCTTTTTGGGCCAGAATCAAGATTGGGTTTAATGCAATCATTGTGAAAAATTCTGTTTGAAAATCATCTCATTGTATGTAGGAATAGGGTGAGTGTTGCCCGCATGTACCCCCCGCTCTTAGTCGGCGCAACAGCGCTTTCTAGGGTGAGGAGCATAATGAAGGGCTAGGATAGTGTGTCCTATCTAGGGAGAGTGTTAGGGCTTGCATTGATGGTGCAATAAAGAAATTGGCTCAAGTGAAGCTTTTTGTCCGTTTTCTGTTTTGTGTGTTATGGGTTTGCCAGAGAGCCACCCCAGTATGGTGGAATTGTGGGATGACAGGGCACATTGTGTCTGTATGTAGAAACAGAGGAAACATGCAACACAATGGACAACCTTTAAGAGGGGGACAGCTTATCCACCGCCAAACAGTCCACAATTATGAGAAGGCTTTGCCAAGGATAACACATCCTATCAGACACATTCACTGCAAGCACAACAGGCACAGCAGCAGGGGTAGGTGCAAATGCACCCACCACAAGTGCAATTGCAGAAAGCACCTATGCAAACACTGTGGTAGGAGGGTACCCTTTCAAGGGACAGGGGGAATGTATACCCTCAATAGGACAGCTCACAGGGTGACTTGATGTGTTCAGTGCTATCAGTAACACCAGACCCCCAAGAGGAACCAAGGGTCGATGTGACGATTGGGGCCAATCCTTTTCTTTTCTTGCAGACACTGGGGCGACTCACTCCTGCATAAGGGAGGGAAATTATCCAATGTCAGGTATTGCCATGAATCGTCAAGGGTTCTCTGGAGCTAAGAATATAGTTCATTTTACTGACAAATTACCTGCCTCTATAGGGGAATGTGACATGTCTGTCCTCTTGTTATACTCACGACGAACTCCAGTTAACAATTTGGGTAGAGATTTCATGACAAAACTCAACATGACTATTTCATTCACCGGTCAAGGAATAGTGTACTCCACTCCAGAAATACACTATTTAAATGTAGGGAATTTCATAGTGACATTTACAGGGCAAGTGGTCTATGAGGAGCCCTGGTAGATCCGGAAGTCTTCATATATGGGGTAAGCATTTCATTAACATGGCTACCTGGATTAGTAGAGACGATTGTGAGGATACCTGATGAGTTCTTATTTAGAGCACAAAAATCTATAGATGAGGAAGAAAGGCTGGCTATTCCTATAGAATTAGAAGCAGCTATAGTACGAGGAGAAATAGCAATGCTTGTTGGAGTAGATGCCAAAGGCAGAGCTTGGAGGACAGTGATAGCTCTTGAGGAGAGATACAGATTGACTGACATAACTGATGAAGATATGTTCAGAGATGAACGTATAGATAATGAGGTAATGCCTTTCATAAGCATTACATACTGGATAAAGATCGAGAAAAGGGAAGTCCCACAGTGAATGCCGCTAATGCGGCAGCAACCAGCGTTCTTTCAGGAAGACCTAGAAAAGGAGCCAAGTGTCCTTTGGACTATAGGTTGAGAAATAAATGGGTGAACCCTCTTTTTTGAAAGGGGGCTTGACTCGAGAGGGTAATAGATATACTTATCTGTACCATCTTCACAAAACAGGGGAACCAATTTTGAATTTGTTTTGCATGTCAAATGGGATGCTGAGACAATTCCATCTCGAAAATTGTCCCCCCTATGCGTTTATATGTACCATCCTGCATAAACAAACTGGCAGGCACGTTTTTGTCATTTGTGTTTTTTCATTTGCATTATTATTATTTTCTGTGAAAATTATGCTACTTAAACCATTACGTCATTTTGGTTCAAAGAGTGTCGCAAGGCACAAGTGTTTCTATTTATTATGCAAATCATATGCTTCATGATGTTGAAACAATCCAATAAGCAATTGTACGTTCAATGCTATACACGACGTTGAAATGTTTAATCTTCCCCTACAGTTTTCCATCACCAGCCAACTCACTGCTTCTGGCATAAACCTTTGTCTAGACGTTTTTCTTTTTCTTTATATGACGTGACTCGCTCTCATTTCGAGCCACTCCACTCGTATCCCGAGACAGGACACTGCTCCCTTCTGACATGCACAGACTATCACTCGCTGTGCCTACGTGCGCGCATTTGACTGACAGTAAGCCTACTTATCTCCAACCAGGGGAGTTGCTAGGTCTGGCAAAGACGCTACGCTGATGTCGGAACTGTTGGGACTGGGGGCTAGCTAGTCTTTTGGCTGTAGCTCCTGTGATTCTATCCGGGGCTACAACCAAAAGATCAGGGGCTATAGCCCCCTTAGCCCCCCCCTAGCAACGCCCCTGTCCCCAACACATGCGCATTAGGCTTTAACTGTGATACAGCTCGTTCCTCAATCCGAGGAAGAGCTACTGTCGTCCTCCTTTTTCCGCCTACTGGGAATCAGGTAACAGCTTTTAAGCCTCATCCCACACGGGACCATGATTTTCACTATAGTTCACGGGACCACGCACACTCAGTGCGCGCTAAAAATACTCTAAAAACACTACCGATCTCTTATAAATCACTTTCACGGCTCACTCGCCGTCAGATCCAGGCAATTATTTACCGCAGTGACCACGAGGAGAGCCATTTGCACTTAAGCCTATCCACCATTGTGCAAACCTATCTGTTTTTCAAAATCATCACGAGGACTAACAACACACCTAGGTGCTTGAATATAGCGTCCTCCTCCCACCATCACACTAATGGTCGTATCCCTCACGTCCAGCACACCAAATTTCCATCCGGTGCACTGCCAGCACCTCCAGCCTTAGAGTTACCAGCAACTCTACCGTGCTTGCACCCCACCCTAATTGTAAATTAACCCCAGCACTCTCATCCTAGCATTTACCACTTGGAAACACTATCAAGGTGGCCACCTGCCACGCTCTAAAATGTAATTTTTAATCACTTAGCTCCAGGCCTCTGACGCTTGCAGACAGTCTCTCAGCCTAACTACGCTGGACTATCAACACCTCGACCAAGGCGCCTACTAACCTGTACATGGTAGGTCCTCTCTTTTGCAGTTTTTAAATACACCCAGACACCACTGACACTCAACTAACCCAGACCCCTGTCCTCCAACAGGTGGACGGACCCTATTATCGACCCAACTTGATCAAACTGTCCTGAAGACCGTTTGGTTCCTGGTGTAACAGTGCTGTCCCATCTCTACAGCCACGACCACCAGCTATTTAGACCGAACCAGAAACACAAAATTGTGTTTCGACAATGTTAAATGTATTGTCATTAAAAACAATACATGCAGTAAAAACTGTTTGTCACTCTGCTTACTAACCCACAAATATGCAGACCCTAATCTTATCTTCAGCGCTACGGCGCAGTTTGTAAAAAAATGTTGTTCTCTGTTAGTGTAAAATAAAAACCCTGTTTTGACATTTCTATATCTTCAGTTATAGGCGCAGTTTGTAAAAAAATGTTGTTCTCTGTTAGTGTAAAATAAAAACCCTGTTTTGACATTTCTATATCTTCAGGTGTTTTTCGTCGTTTGAGCTAGCAGTCTTTTAGCTCCACTGCAAACCTGGTGACCCTATGTCACACCTTTGGTTAGGGTACCTTTGGACAGCGGGTCCATATGATGTAAGCCAATTGAAGGAATTAGGAGAAGTTAAAATAAAACTCAAGCCAGTTGCAATTTTACCATAAGCAAAACAGTACCCTATGTATCGTGAAGCGGATGAAGGCATATTTAAAACCATTTCAGCGCTGATGAATCAGGGAATCCTAGTGCCATCGCAATCCCTGTGCAATACTGCTTTGTATTCAATAAATAAATCTAAAGAGGGTTGTAGAACTGTATCCAGAACTTGCACCATCTTAATCAGATTGTAGAAGCAGAGTTTCCATTAGTTCCTAATCTTGCAACAATATTCTGTAGCATCCAAGTTGAAGCTAAGTATTTCAGGGTGATCGATTTGAAAAAATGTGTTTTTCTCGATCCGTTGCACAAAGACTCACAGGACCTTACTTCCTTTATGTTCAGACAAAAGAGACTAAAACATACTCATTTACCTCAAGGGTACTGTGAGTCCCGTTGATCTTAACAGGGTCCTACAGGCAACAATTAACTCAAGAGTGGGGTAATTCAGTGTGTAGATGACATATTAATCTGCAGTGAAACAGAAGATGAATGTAGACAAGACTCTGTCCAGTTAATGATTATATTTGCAGACAAGGGTTACAAGGTAGACAAGGAGAACTTACAGTATTGTCAGGAAGAGGTGTTGTACATAGGCCAGTTAATTTCACATGAAGCAATGAAAGTTACACCTGAAAGAGCAGAGGCTATCATGAAGACACAAAAGTCAAATACAGTGAGGCAAATGTAGCAACTTCTGAGTTTATGCAATTATTGCAGGGCCTGGGTGTTCGACTACAGCACATATACAAGACTGCTTTTGCAAGCACTTAAGATAGCACAAGTTGGTAAGGAAAAGATAGACTGGACTGAAGAAATGGTGTAAGATATTGAGGAATTAAAAAGAGCAATCTGTGCAGCTCCAGTTTTAGGAATTCCCAATTATAGTGAAGAATTGTATTTGTTTTCACACACCAATGGGTCAGTAATAACAGCAGTACTCACACAAAAAACAGCATTAGGGTATAAACCTTTGGCATACTACAGTGGGATTCTAGATCCAGTTAAGAGAGGACATTTCCCATGTGAACAATCTTTGGCTGCTGCCGCATTTGAAATTGAGATGTCCAAAGGTTTTACCATGGACTGTTCCACGACTCTTTACGTGGAGCACACCTTGTTTGCCGTTTTAGAGCACCCTAAGGGTACACTGATGTCACAAAGAGCATCTCCATATGAAGTGATGATCTCTAATCCAGCAATTAAGGTAGTGAGGTGTAAAATAGTGAAGAACCCAGCCACGTTTGTAGCTGAAGCTGTAGATGAAGGTGATCACCTGCATGACTGCTCAAAATATTTTGAATTTCATGATAATATACTTGTGTAAAAGAAAATGCTCTAGCATTCAGGCTCTGTAGTTGTAAGACACAGATTAAATGGTGAGTTTAAGGTAGTGGCAAGTGCAAGACTACAGTCTTATTTTTCAGTAAAAGGGGCAGAATTGGTAACACTTATTGTTGTGCTCGAAAAACACAAATGTCAGGAAGTGAGGGTGTATGGTGACTCCGCCTATGTGATGTCAACTGTATACGCAGGGCTGTCATGCTGAAAAAGGAGGGGTTATCTTTGTGCAGACAGCACTCCAGTGCAATCTGCATCTTTATTGGACAGACTCATTAAGGCACTACAATTCCCAGTAGCCTTAATGGTTTATAGTGAATATGTCGAATTACATATTTTCGAATGCCATAAAAAAGCAGAAAAAAATTATTTCATTTTTTTATTTACAATTTATTTTTACTAGCTAAACCAAAAAAAAAGAACATACAAATAAAAAAAACACATTTGACATTTTTTTTTGCCATTCTTTATTTCGACATTTTTGCATTTGAAAAAATGTTTTCGACATTTTAACTGGATACCATTCGTAACGGTCATAAAATGTGCAGTGCATACTAAACAAACAGACTTGGGGGGTCATTACGAGTCGGCAGTAGGGGATAATGGGCACCGGTAATCCCCTACCACCTGATTCCGAGGTCCCTTTACGGGAACCGCAAGGGACGTGTGGTCGGACCACACGTCCGTTACGGGTCCCGTTAGGGGACCAGGCTGCTAATTACATGCCTGCCATTAGCAGGCCCGTAAATAGCACCTTCCCCATTCCCATTGATCCCTATGGGGGCTCAAATGGGAATGGGGAATGGTTTGTTCAATGGGGACTTACCGGTCCCACCAGGGTCGGACTGCACAGATAAGTCCCCATTGAACAAGACCAGTGCCGGACCCGTTATTGGAGGCAGTCATGGCGCAAATAGCGCCATGTGCCATGACTACCTCCAATCTCAGAATGAGGCCCTTTATCTCTCGCAGGAATGAAGCCTCAGATTTGGAAGCCAAAAGAGTTGCATATTCTTCAGAAATTTGGTGTTTTCATACTGAAAGTGTTAAAGAAGTATTGAATAGAAGCATGCTAGTACGAGAGGGGTTTAATATGCTGTCAATTACACCACTAATAGAGATTCAAGGTAGAGCCCCACAACAAGAGAAAGAGCTATGGAAACATTATGGAGAGAGAGGACAGCACTGGAAAGCCAGGGATGGCAGCGATATTGTTGAAAGTCGCACTCGAACATTTGCATTACCCCATGCACATAACCAGAGAAAGTATTGCTGCCACCATTGCAGAAGACAGGTTTGTTCCCAATCTATTGGAACACGTTGCACAGTTCATTGTGAATTGCATCTTGTGCCAGAGGTTTACTGCTGGGCATACACTGAGAACAATAAGAGGACTAATATCCTGTCTGAATGGTCTGTTTCATCATTTGCGAATCGAATACATTGATATGCTGCAGACATGTAATGGATACAGGTATCTATTAGTGGTGGTGTGTCCCTTCTCTAGGTGGATCAAAGCCGGTCCATGTACACATCCTGATGCCACTTGCGCAGCACAGTTTCTAGTGCACAAAGTATTTCAGAGATGGGGGTTGTATGTGAAGAATTCAGGTCCGATAATGGGCCATATTTTGCCAATGAGTTATTTGAACAAGTAGGACTTCTATTGAGTATAAAATGTAAGTTTTCTTCTGCTTCTCATCCACAAGCAAATGGCATATGTGAGAGACCTCCTAAAAGAAAAGATAGCCAAGATCAGATTAACTTTGAAAAAGGGATGGCTATACTGTCTACCCCTAGCCTTATATGCTCTTCAAAATCAGCCCGGTTCATACCACCATTTTACACCCCACAAGTTAGTGACAGAGCATCGTATGAGGACACCTCGTACGCCCCCATAGAGTCAGGAGTGATGCCCAGAGTGTTGCGCAGACTCTAGGTGATGAAATGCATGATTATTTGACATGCATGACTACCAGTGTTTCTTTCTTTGCAGTTCAAGTCAAGCATCGGAGGGAGGGTTCAAGGAACACGGAAGAGGACAGCCCATTAACCAATCTGAATTAATTATTGCCACCACCAAAGTCATATGTTGGTGCCCTAGTGCTTATAAAGAACTTCACCCATAGATGACATAAACCTAGGTTTAATGGTCCCTTTTGTGTTGAGGAAGTCTCCCCTTCTGCAGTTAAGATATCAGGAAGAAGAGCTTGGTTACATTTAGGAGATGTCAAAATCTACAAAGGCGAAACCTTCCCTCCAGCACCTGTTGACCAAGAAGCAAGACAAGAAGATGAATTTCCACATGTACAGGCTTGATCGATGACCAGGAAGAAGGATGATAAAGCAGTGTGTGATTAGCACATATTTCATTTGGACTGGAAATTCATTGGAAACTTTTAGCAGGAGGTGCATGGACTTGCAGAGAATTCCAGAGGTTAAAATGTACCTTCTAGAAATTCTTTGAACGAATAAATATTGCATCAGTACTATTCCTGAATGTCAGTTTCTGATTAGAAATTGGAAGAGAGATCAATAATCAGATACATTTTTAGGAGCATATCTGTTTCAAGGATATTTGATACCCATTGACAGAGACACACATCAGCACGTAGTTGCTTTTTTGTGTTTATACTTCAGTCTTAGCTTGCTCTTGTTAGGAGAGATGTTAATATTCACACCTTTCTTCATGACCCTGAAAATGGTCCTGTTATAAGAAGATTCCTGAATTCGATAATTGAGCAGATTGTGAAACTGCAAATGTGAATTGAACATCTGTAGTAAAAATTATTTGTGAAGAGCATAATGTGGTTATACATAGAGCACGGGTTCAACGAGTATCGGTACACCAAATGTTTCTCCATATATATATATATATATTACATGGCCACGGTAGTGGCCATGTAGTTATGGTTAAGTTGCTGTTTCCATAGGAAGAGCACTTTTTGGGCGGCTTATAACTTCGCTCTACCTGGACGGATCCTCACCAAACTTTGCAAAAAAAAGTAGTTGGGTCACTCTGAATTTATTTGCAAAGTTTGGTGAGGATTCGTCCAGGGGGGGAAAAGTTATAGGGGGGTCCCAAAACTTTTTTTTTTCCCATAGACTGAATGGGAAAAACTTTTGCGCACGGCTACAGCCCGAACCGCTGGACGGATTTACACCAAATTTGCGGCAGGAGCGGCGGCCTGGTCCCAAAAGCGTGCTTTTGTACATTTGGTGTAAATCTGTCCAGTAGTTTTTTTAAAAATGACCAAAATGTAAGGCAAAAAAATTTGTGATATCTGCGTTCGCTTTGCGGACGGACTTCCCTGTTCGCTCCGCGGACAGGACCCCGATTGGCCCATGGGCTTGCGTCATGTCCGCGGACATGCAACGTGTTCGCTGATTGGACGGTGAGGGGCGTGGAGCGCGTCAGATTTTCTGTGGCGCCCGCCATCTTGTATTCGCAGTCGACCGCGTACAGCGCAGTGAAACGTGGATAAAAAATTGTATTTAGTGCCGTGTGTTGGTGTGTAAGAGTGTTTGGAGAGGGTTGGGGAGTATGAGATAGGTTCAATGTTTTGTTTTTTTATGTGCTAGACCTTTTTGTTGCGTTCGATTTGTCCGCGGAGAACACGGCTGTTCTGACATTTTGTAAATAAACTAAATGGTGGGGTGTTTAGAGGACAGAGTATGTGTCATTTTTGTTCGCAAGGAAGGTAAAAATGAGCTATGAACACTCGCAGTGTACTTAATTGTTCGTAAATACACAAACTGGGGGTGTCCTCAGGACGCTGTCCGTATTGTAATCTGTCTAGTTGTATGTGTTCTAAGAACACTCGAAGTGTCCCGAAATGGTTGCAATTACATAAAATGGGGGTGTTCTGAGA
This sequence comes from Ambystoma mexicanum, assembly GCF_040938575.1. NCBI lineage: Eukaryota > Metazoa > Chordata > Amphibia > Caudata > Ambystomatidae > Ambystoma > Ambystoma mexicanum. The sequence goes on from NC_090921.1 coordinate 1,126,007,485, forward strand.
ACGTTGTTTGTATTGTTCGTTGTCAGGGTGAAAGTGTTTTAAGAGCACTCCTTTTGTTCGCTAATAGTACAATTTCCTAGGGGCGTCAACCGACTTTTTGTCCACTAAAGAAACGATAAATCCGGCTGGTGTGCGCCGACATTATGTGATAATCCTATGACTGGCGCTATTGACCTGGCTGACTTGCTTTTGCAACACTAAATCATATCTCCCGCCCCTAAGCCTGATATTATCAAAGCATTCATATTCCCCGCCTTTCTCTGTGACGTTACAGGGTGCGTAATGAAACGCGCACAGTCGTCTCCAGTACTACGCGACTTTACACAGAACCCGGAAGACAACACACATTATGTCACAACACAGCGCGCCACAATTCAGAATATGAAACTGTGATTTAAAAGCAAAGAGCAAGATTGTAAATGTTGTAAAGTACATTTATTTGACATCAAATGTTTAGAGAATATTCAGCAATTTGCATTTGTCTTTGTTGTCGATCCGCAAAAGTTCATGTTGAGACACGCGATGTTCCTTTGCGGTACAGAGAGTGTTAGATCAGCTTACAACTCAGTGCGCCACAATTCGGAATATGAAACTGTGGTTTAAGAGTAAACAGCAGGATTGTACATTTGGTAAAGTACATTTATTTCACATTAAATGTTTAGTGAATACTCAGCGATTTGCTATTGTCTCTGCTGTCGATCAGCAAAAGTTTATTTGGAGCCACGCGTTGTTCCTTTGCGGTAGATAGGCTGTTGGTTTATGATAAAAGCAGTAAATGGTCGCTCTGATAATCGGAAGGTTGCTCCAACAACGAACCATTAGACCACCCTATTGGTTGGTATGTTGTTTGTAGTCGCTAGTACTGCGTAAGGGCATATTGGTCCTTGGCGATTGTCCCATAAAATGGTGAGGGTCATGAAGTTGCATATTTGGACTTGCACCTGGCAGTTGAAGACCCCATCCACTGGAGTCTGTAAATCGTGACATAGACAAAATGGGGCCATGTACCTGTTTTAAAAAACATAAATTAGTCTCACCAGCCGATCTTCATTAAAAATCATCATTTTATTTATTAGGGCGTGAAACTATTTGCTATCGAAGATAGTGCAACAGAGTATGTTAATAATAAAATAATAATATTTTCCCATTCATATAGCGCTAAGAACCGTGAGGTCTGTAAGCGGTGCTTATTATTAACCACGGTGTGTGGTGCTCATTTATCGACCACGGAAGGATGAAAGGCTGAGTTTCGCCTTGCCGGGATTCAAACTTGTGTTAGCAAGCTGTGCACGGATGTCAAAGCGAGCGCTGTACTTGCTGTGCCACTTGACAGGCTACAGTGAAGTGGCACAGCGAGTAGAGCGCTTGACCGCCTATAGACCGGTTAAATTATTTCTATTAACCCACCCTGTGTCGTCTGCCTTTTTCAGAGCCCTCTAAACGACAGGGGATCAATTCGGCGGTGATAGTGCACGGTAGAAAACATTATGCCACTTTCAACTAACAAGTTCAACTTGAGCGGTCTTTAATGCTACGCTATTGTAATTATATTTGGTATAAAGTAATCTAAAGGGTTACTTACAGTACAATTGCAATTTCCATTGTCTACGAGTGGTGCAGCCCCAAAATACGACTCCGCGTGTGCCAACGATCTTTCGCATAGTGATATAATATGTAAAAGTGGTTTCGTTTCAGAAATTTCATCTTTATCTTCTCTTACGTTTTAGCAACACTCCTTCAAGAGAAGTCATCACAATCTCTGTCTGTCAAGGTCAAAACACAATACAACCTTATAGTCCGCTTCGTGAGCCTCTCCGGGGCCCAAGAAAAAAATGGAAGCAGCTGACCTTCACTGTGAACGAGCATAAATTCTTACTTTGCAACATTCTGTGTAAAGCCATCTGTAGAAGTTGGTTTTTGCACGCCATATTTGTATATTGTTTGCGTGATATTAAAAAAACTTTGTTAAAGGGACGTTATGGTTAAGTTGCGCTATTAAAAACCTATGAAATTCAGTGAAAAAACTTTGTTAAAGGGACGTTATGGCTCAAAGTAAAACCGAAAAACTCCTGAAATTCGCCAGTTATGGTAGCATAAGCAACCATAACTCGCGCCACCTTGCACTGCTAACACTAACACCCAGGACATCAAAGAAGACATCACAAATGTCATTGATGACATAACTGATGACATCACATGGCTGGCTCTCCCTTTTTATCCTTTACTGACATATCGAAGCCACATAGTTTTCTTCAGTAACAGTCAGGAAGTAAAAATTGAAAAGGTACTATATTTGTAGACTTAGGGTCCTGTCACATCATATGAAACATGTACATAGCGGAAGATACAGGCTTGAAAGAGAGCAATCCTTTCTGTGCATGAAGATAATCATTATGGTTATCAGCACTTTCTCATAGTTTTATTTTTATTACTCTACCTTCCCTCTATATGCTCATATTTGTATACATTATACTCACTCTCCATAGAGTGAATGGGAAAAAAATTTTGCTTGCGCATACAGCCCAAACCGCTGGACGGATTTCCACCAAATTTGGACCAGGAGCAGCGGCTTGGTCCCGAAAGCGTGCTTTTGCAAATTTGGTGAAAATCCGTCCAGTAGTTTTTTTTAAAATGACCAAAAAGTAGGTTAAAAAAAATTAGTGATATCTGTGTTCGGTTTGCGGATACACTTCCCTGTTCGCTCCGCGGAAAGTGTCCTGATTGGCCAATCGTCTTGCGTGATGTTCACGGACATGCAAAGTGTTCGCTGATTGGACGGCGTGGAGCGTGAACCTCGTCAGATTTTTCGGTAGCGCCCGCCATATTGGATTCGCGGACTTCCCCGGACAGCGCAGTGAAACTTTGTTCAAAATGTGTATTTTGTAGAGTGTGTTGGTGTGTAGGAGTGTTTGGGGAGGGTGGGAGTGTATGAGATAGGATGAAAGTTGTGTTTTTTATTGTGTTAGACGTTCTTTTTGTGTTCGATTTGTTTGCAGCCATCACGGGTGTTCTGAAATGTTTTAAATAAACTGACTAGGGGGTGTTCTAAGGAGTCAGTATGTGTCCGTTTTGTTCGCAAGCAAAGTGAAACTGTTCTAAGAACACTCGCGGTGTCCGGGCAGTGTTCGTAGGTGGTGTCCTGAGGACGCTGTCCGTATTGTTCTCTGTCAAGTTGAATGTGTTCTAAGAACACGCGCGGTGTCCTGAAATGTTCGCAAATAAACAAAATGCGGGTGTTCTGAAGACGTTTTTGAGAACACTCCAGGTGTCCTGAAATGTTTGTAGGGGTTGTTCTGAGGACGCTGTCCGTATTGTTCTCTGTCAAGTTGAATGTGTTCTAAGAACACTTGCGGTGTCCTGAAATGTTCGCAAATAAACAAAATGGGGGTGTTCTGAAGACACTTCTAAGAACACTCGAGGTGTCCGGGGAGTGTTCGTAGGGGGTGTCCTGAGGACGCTGTCCGTATTGTTCTCTGTCAAGTTGAATGTGTCCTAAGAACACTTGCGGTGTCCTGAAATGTTCGCAAATAAACAAAATGGGGGTGTTCTGAAGACGCTTCTAAGAACACTCGCGGTGTCCGGGGAGTGTTCGTAGGGGGTGTCCTGAGGACGCTGTCCGTATTGTTCTCTGTCAAGTTGAATGTGCCCTAAGAACACTCGCGGTGTACTGAAATGTTCGCAAATAAATAAGATGGTGGTGTTCTGAAGAGGCGTCTAAGAACACTCGCGGTGTCCGGGGAGTGTTCGTAGGGGGTGTCCTGAGGACGCTGTTCGTATTGTTCTCTATCAAGTTGAATGTGTCCTAAGAACACTCGCGGTGTCCTGAAATGTTCGCAAATAAACAAAATGGGGGTGTTCTAAAGACGCTTCTAAGAACACTCGCGGTGTCCGGGGAGTGTTCGTAGGGGGTGTCCTGAGGACGCTGTCCGTATTGTTCTTTGTCAAGTTGAATGTGTCCTAAGAACACTCGCAGTGTCCTGAAATGTTCGCAAATAAACAAGATGGTGGTGTTCTGAAGATGCCTCTAAGAACACTCCCGGTGTCCTGGAATGTTCGTAGGGGGTGTCCTTAGGACGCTGTCCGTATTGTTCGTTGTTAAGTTGAAAGTGTTGTAAGAACTATCGCGTTGTTCTGAAATGTTCGTAGGGGGTGTCCTGAAAACGGTGTCCGTATTGTTCGCTGGCAAGTTCAAAGTGTTCTAAGAACACTCACATTGTTCGCGGACATTAAAAGTTTCCCATAGATCATAGTTGAAATGTTTGACTCTATGGATGTGATATGCTGCGGTGGTTGTTGCCAGGGCATAGAGTCTTGGGTGCATGGATGGGGAGGTTGGGGTGCATCCTCCCCATCCACCCCAACACCCCCATGGTATATCCATGGGGGTGTTGGGGTGGATGGGGAGGAGTGGAGGGTTGGGGTAGGGGTTTGGGATGGGTGGTTTGGGGGGGGATATGTGATATTTTACATAGTTATTTTAACATTGGTTTTTCGATTTTTTTTCTACATTTTATTTTCGAATTAATGACTTTTTCTATTCTATGTATGTGTTTTCGACATTTTTGAATTCGACATTTTTTTTTCGACATTTTTGTAATTCGACATTATTTTTTCAATATTATGACTATAAACCTTTCCACATGTATGAAATCTGAAAGATTTCATTTATAGGTATGTTTTTGTTTTCCAGTACTTGTAGTAAGTACATTAGAAATTCTTGTGGATCTTCCTGTGAGTTTATAGTGAATTTCACCATTCCAGCACAGTAGTCCAATTGTCGTCTTATTCCAAAAACACTATATGTGTTGTCAGGATTGTTTGCTGCATTTCTGTGAAGTACTAACATTTGCAAACACAATGGGTCTGTACTGTGTGAGTAAATGTTGTCAACAATTGGTGGTAATTGAAATAGAATATTCATTGCTACATTTGCATAGCAACTTACACCAACTATATTTGAGAATTTAAATGGCCCAGGTAGTTCTGTATCTAACTGCTTTTTTGGAGTTTGTCTTCCTTCTTTAAAGAAGTACCTGGTTTACTTTCTCTAATTGATTCTTTTTTGTTTGTGGTACTTGATGAAGTATTAGTTTCTTTTACTCTCTTTGGAGGATATGCAGTGACGTCCTGTTGCATTTCTGTTTGATTTAGTTTTCTTTTACAACGTTTTAGTTTTTGTGGAACAGAATATGTGTTTAGGTGGGGAGTGTATAGTGAGCGAAGTCTATTATATTCTAAAATGCAAGGAATATCAGCGTTTACTTTACTTGCATCAAAGTTGATTAGAAATAGACCGTCAAGTGTACGTAAGCGTGATAGTGCTACGTAGCTCATGCCTTCTTTAAAGACTGTGTTACCAATATCTATCATTGCTTTGTCTAGGATAAGACCTTCTGATTTATGAATTGTGACTGCGTATGCAAGAGTTAGAGAAAATTGTTCTCTGCGTACATACATATCTTTGAAGAGAAGGAATCTAGCTGTTGAGCGTCCTATCCGTTTTACTTCTGAAAGTTTGTCAAAGAGTATATTGACAAACTGAATTTTGTTGTCACGTGGGTATGTTTGAAAGCCAACAACTGTACCCAGTGCTCCATTAACTAGTCCTTGGTCCACGTCAAGGTTACGTTTAAGCATTACTCTGCAATTTAAGGATAATTTTAACATCTTTTCTAAGCCTGCTGTGTTTGAGATTGATTTTTCTAAATTATTTAGTCTTGTTGTGGCTTGGTCACACATGGGTAGTGTCATACCATGTACATCTAGTTTGTCTGTGGTGCTAATTTCCATTATTGGTTGCATTTCTTTACTTAGCATGATTTCATTGAATTTGAAACAGCTTGCAAGAGTTGGCATTAAGGCCATACAATTGACATTTTTGTGGGCTAATTGTTCCATAACATCTGTAGCACATGCATTATCGCCATAAAGTGCATTAATGTGCCGGGTTTTCAATGTTGCTTCTGCTTCTTTAGAAAGTATACCAACTCTCAAACTTTTTAAAATGTTGGCATAAATTAGATCTGCAGATTGGCGCATGTTTTCTGTTAATTCTCTATATTGGAAATGTTGCCAAAGGTTGACATTTCCAATGCTGCCAACAGTTTTACGGCAGAGTTTGTGCCCTAGTGTTTTAAAAATAGGTTCACCTTTTACTGGTGTTAATTGAAGCAGATCTCCAAAGACAATAATGTGTTTTCCTGCAAAGAGCTCTTCATAGTCTGTTTTGAGTACTTCTTGTAATCTGAGGTGAATCAAAGCTAACATCAGGTTGGAGACCATGCTCACTTCATCTATTAGTAGCATTTTCATTTGTTTCAATACTCTGCGTAATTCCATTGCAGCTTCTGCAGAAAGTTTGTAATAGTCTAATTTGTTCTGGTGTTCTACTGGTAATAGTAGTAATCGGTGTAATGTAACACCACCTATGTTGTAGGCAGCTAAACCTGTGGGGGCAGTGACAACAGCTGACAGTTTGTTGTTTGTCAACTGTTGAAGGAACTTACTAATGATTTTGATTAGGAATGTTTTGCCAGAACCAGCTTCACCACTGACGTACAGTAGTATAGGTTTATAATTATGGCAGGAACATTCTTTATTTTCATGTTTTACACCATGTGCAATTTGTTTTGTTACTTCTTGAAAAATGCTACTTTGCTCATTGTTTAATTTTGATTGTAGTATAGTTAAGTCTTCCTTATTTTCATACTGACACATGGTGTTTTCTACTTCTATAAATTGCTAATTCTGCCTCATGTGTTATTAGTGGTTCTCCCAGTGGTTCTTGGCTTCCTGTTACAGAAGGTTGACTACTGTCAGGAGTATCCTTATCTAGTTGGGCTTGGAGTTCTTCTTCATGTTCCTGTTCATTGTGCAACATTGTTTTGTACTGTGTAAAGTTTACATCAGTTATAGTGCTTTCATTTGCTTTGAAAGCATCCTCATATGAGTCATAGTTATCTAGTAATTGTTCTTCTTTTCTCCATGGTTTGAAGAGTTGTAGCAGGGACATGTAATATACTTCTTTATGTTGAGGAGTCTTCAATGACAATTTGATATGATTAATTAAATTTGGTTTAGTGAGTTTAACTAAGCTGCCTTCACAGTCTGTCACTCTATATTTACCTTTTTTTTCATCGGGTTTCATATTATTTTTGTATGTGTAGTTTTGGGCTATTTGGTATAGACACATGTTTTCCAAAGTATTACTTCTGTTTGGGTAGTATGTGTCCAATAAATTGTTTTTTAAAATGTCTTGGCTGTTGGGATCATGTTTGGCTATTGTTTCTATATCTTCATATGATTTTAGAACTCTTTTTCTAGATTTAGCTGGACCAAGACTTAGCCATACTATGATCAGATTTACCATACAATGAAGTACCAGTTAAACGATCAGCTGCTTCATAAGATCCACATTCTCTATGGGTGAGCATTTTTATGCCCAAGCTGTATAATTTCTGAGATACTGTTTTATCTGATGACAGGTCATTCCAGAGGTCTTGGAGCTCTGTCTTTTCTGCTTTAGTTAAGTATGCTGTGACATATCGTGCAACTGCAGTAGAATTGTCTGCAATGTACTGCACATCTATGTTTGCATTCCATAAGTGGGCAATGATTGCATTATAATCATTGATATATTTTTCTTCTTCTTTTCTTTTTATGTAATATGTATTTTTAGGTGACTTTCCTTTAACAGTATGTCTAACTGAAGACATGAGGTCGTTTACTTGACCTGTATTTGTAACTGGTCTAGGGAAACCAAATCGGCATTTGGTGTAGTATTTGCCTTTGTTTTTGTATTTGCGACGACAATATTTTCCACATTTGTGTCTTTGAAATTGTAAAATTTGTGCACGAAGATCACTATTTGTGGCTTCTGATGGAATTTCACAAGTGACATATTTTTCAATAAACTGTAAAACAGTGGCATCACTGTCTTGACCAAATTTAGGAGCATCTTTAATCCATAAAAGCATGTGGATATGTGGTGCTCCTCTGGCTTGGTATTCTTTTCTCCAAAAGAAGTGTTGCACTTCTCCAAGGGGAAGAACAGTTTTATTACAAATAAAATGTAGCATAGCAATGAAGTGATGGTAAAAAATATCTTGAAACATTAACAGGATCCAAAGAACAAAGTTCTCCAGGTGTTAGAATATCTATGTTTGTTTTGTTTTTATTTGATATGCGTAGGAAATCATGTAAATCTTCCCATGCATATTCTGCACAACTTAATGTAACAAACCAAGTGGGTGGGCCAAGGTTTCTGATCATACAACATACATCTCCATGACGTCGAAACCAGTACTCTTTAGTACCACGCATATTTGCTAATAGATTTGTAATATTTGATTGTAAAACCTCATCCTTTTGTTGCACTTTCTCTAATAATTGTGTAGCTGTCATATTTTGAAAGTGTGATCCTGATTTTAATATGTGTGCAACTCCGTAACATAAAGTTGCTAGTTCACTTTCAAAGAGTAGGTGGAATATGTATTCCACATTTTGTCTAAATCTGGGATCTTCAGAATACATCCGTAATGAGCGGTATTCTGAAGCTGATATTTGAATAGGTCTATCATCATACCTTCCTCCTTTGCCAGTAGGAAAGAGTAGAGGAAAAGCAATTGCTTCTATACTTTTTTCCCATACACTGATTGGCGATCCTTTTGTTTGACGCATTTGGTAAGTTTCTAGTACATCTTGTACAGTGTCTTTACAGTGCAAAGGATGAATTGTATAATGGTCTAAAGTATTTGATATTATAGCAGGATCTAGTAGCTCAAATTGACCAGCTTCTTGTGTTTCTAGAATTATTTCAGTTGTATCTTTCAGGTTTTCTTCAATATTAATTTCTTTGAAATATTCATTATTCTCTTTAAGATATTGGAAGGCTTGTCTAACTTTATATAAATCTACCAGCTGTTGTCATATTTTTTTGTCTTTTGTAGGTACTCCATTTACTAATATTGCTGCATTGGACGTTGCACTCCTAGAGTATGCACATTTTCTTTTAGATTTAATGGTAAATAAACTACTTTTCCACAAATGCCTTTTACCAATTCAGAGGGAGGTAATTTTGCTGTTTTTGGTTGAAGGCGTATTATTGCTTGAAATGGGTGTACTGTTTGAATTATCATGCTCTCATATAAATTACGTTGTTGTAGAGGTTTTGGTACTGGGTATAATTCCAAATTATTTGTGATAGAACGTGAAGGAGTTTGGTTGTTGTCAAGTTTTGTAGTGCAATAACTGCAAAGTATTAAGGGCTCAGTTATTCCATATTTGTTTTCTGCTAGAAGGTAGAGATCTAATTCAAACCATTTAGAATCTTCATTGTCTTCTATTTTGTATGATAGGTCCACAGTTTTTGTGTTACTTTTATAAAAAATTCTACGGCAACATACACATAAATGGTTTGGTACTTCAGCTGATGTACTTTTAAATTTTAGTATTTCTTTTTTGTGTGTGTTTAGCAAAAGGTTGCAATGTGTAGACTTGTTGCTTAATTGGTTTAAAGCCATTTCATTCTGTAAATGGCTTTCACTTCCAAAATATTTTTTCTGGATATAGTGAATTTCTTCAAGTAGGTCTTTTGCTGTACCATGTAGAAGGATGTTATTTAACTTTGCTAGTGCTAAAGCAGGACTTTTATCATAGTACAGTTTATAGACTAGATTTCTTATAGTTGAATGATGTGTTGATATCCTTTTGATATCATGGAAAGTGGTTTTACAAGTAGGTCCTGTAATGCAGGCCAATGAATGTCCTTGTAGTCCTGTGTACTTGCGCACTGGACAGGTATCTATATTTTGCAGTAATTTAATTTTGATTTTGTCTTTGCTTTTTACATATTTATTGAGGAATTGGTGTAAAGATTTGAAACATTGTTTGGGAATGTTACACATTGACGTGCATGACCATTTGTACACTAGACGTTCTGATTCAGTTGAATGGAGGGGTAATTCTAAGTTTTCAGGGCATATTTTTGTAAAGAGTACTTCTTGTTCATTATTGTATTATTCACTTTTTCATAACCTCGACCACTGCTATTTATGGCAATTGTATTTGTTTGATTTTGTTTGTACGCTTCTTCATTAAAATATGGTTCTGTGCTCGTAGTGTGATTCCATTCACCTCCGCAGATACTTAAGAAGTTCTTTCTGTTGACATTTCACTTATTGAGAAGTCTTTTCTGTAATTTAGTTATTAGTTTTGTTAGTGGTTTCATTTTGTTTAACAGTAAAATAAATACATTTCTTTTGAGAAGAATTGCACTGTCCATCAATGCTTCTAAGATTAATTTCCTATGATAGGTTTTAAGCTTTGAACCTGATTTCTCTCCTGTTTTTATAAGATTTTGAAGGACTTTGTGACAGTATATTTTGGCTAAAATACTTTTCTTGGTATGCTTACTTTGCACTATATTAAAATTTGAAGAAGTAGTTTTATCTGTACTGATAGCTGATTTTCTGTTAATTGTTTTTTGGTTTGTTTTATATTTTGATAGAGGAAGCGAAGTTGTTGTACTTGAAACTTCTTGTGTTTCACTAAATGATTGTATTAGCTGTTTTGTTTCAACTTTTTTTACAAATTCTGCTAGAGATGGATGCTTATGTTGGACACCTTTATTTTCATTTGCTCTAATTTTGCGTTGCTTTCTACGGAGTTGTCTTTTGGTACGCATTCTTTAGGGTCTGTTGAAAAAAATAAAGAAGATATGGGTTGGGGTGTTCTGGAATGTATGTGTGCTGTGTGCATGAGTGTTTGAGTAAGATGATAAAGATGTATGTAATGGTGTGTGATTGTGCATTGGGAACTAAAACTAGTAGGGATAGGTATTCTTGAATTTATGTGTCACTAAACTGGGGTTCAGATGACAAAAAAAAAGTAAGCTAGTGGTGTGGAAAAGTACAAATAGTAAATCTAATGTATACAATTAAAACAGTTGTTTGTTCTATAATATGAAAATTGTAGTGATTCAGTTGGCTAATTTGTGTGTCCAAAAATAGAAATTTGTGGGCCATTCTGGTTGTAAATTGCTGTTTACGACATGGAAATTTTTGGACAAAATGGTACAAAATCTCTATTTTAAGAAACCAAAATAGCTGGTATTAATGTTATAGTATATTTGATTAATAATATAAATATTATGGTGATATTTTACTTATTTTTTTTTTAAATTAACTGGTAACTTCTTAGTTTTTCTTTCTTCTTCGAATTCGGCTGCTTCTTTTCAGGAAACTGCAACTGTAAAAGCTTCAAATTAGTAACTTTGTTTGTATATAGCACTGTTTTTAATTTAGATATTGATTTTTTTTAATTGAAATCCTCAGTGCCTTCTGTAAAACCATTAAACTAATTTATTTACATAAGATACATTGCATCAGTTCAGTACATATGATATGTTCTTAATGAACAAATTGTATTGAATGACTAACTGTAGCAAAAATAAAATATCTTTACTATGTCTTGTGAAATTTATAATATATTAGTGAATGCCTCTATTCCTGTAAGTAAACTGTTCTAGGTAATAGTGCCTCAATGTCATGTCTATTTTAAAGTAATTAAGTAAATAAATAAATAAAAACAAAAAATATGAAATTGTATAAGTATTTTTATAAAGGTTTAAACATAGATTGTGTTTGCATGCAATTTTGTTTGAATATATGTAGTCTATATATTTCATTTAAAAAATGTTAGTTTAACATGATTTGAGTGTGTGTGTATAAAGAAAGTAAAAAGTATAAAGGTGTATAAGTGATAGTGGATTTTAGGAAATTGAAAAAAGTACAGTAAATTCATTTTACAGATTTTACAAGGTAAAAGTCTGTTTGAAAATGTGTTCATCTACCATAGCTCTCAACTCACACGCTTTTGGCGGGTGTCACACGCCTTGTAAAGGGCAGACTCACCCGCCAAGCCTACTGCACGCCCATTCATTCCAATGGGCGTCTCACCCGCCAAAAACAAAATCGGGTGATTTCCCCCTCCTGTAAAACAAAAATGGTGGAGAGCTATGTCATCTACTATACAGAAAATATGCATACCTGAAGTTTGTGTTCATGCATATGGATATGCATGGAGCTGCAAGTAGAAATCTTGAAGACTTGTACAGTATTTGTGGTAGATGCTGCTTGCCAATGATATGACACTTGTACTCAGAGAGATTCAGAGTACATTTGCAATGCTGATCTATGATGATGCAGTTAGATGTAGAGGTCTTGAATGTGATTGGTGCATGGTCATGTGATTTTTGAGGTTCATCCAATGAGGGAATGGCAGAGAGAGTGTAGTGGAAATGGTAGAAGGGCTGTTCATGTTACGATATGTCCGCGGACATGGCGGAAGTTCCCGGACATCGGGAGTTACATCTGGGGATTTTTGGGTTCAGAAGTCATGCAAATCAGAATAAGCACTGAAAGGGATTGGTCAGGAAAGTGTGGTGGGTGTGTTGTGCCAGGAGAGATTTTCTGAGATACTCTTTTTGCTGAGAGAACAAAAGATAGCTATGGCTGTGTGTTTCAGAAAACAGATTGTTTGGATTTTAGGAGATTCGTGGATACATTGGTTGAAGGTGCATGCCGAAAGCCGTGGAGTAGCTGTAGATCTTGGATTCCCACATGTGGAAGTACACTGGCATGGAGTATGTGGAATGAAGTGGTTGGTTTTGCTACCTCTCTGTGCTACTTTGGAGACAGAGCAACATCCAGACATAATTGTAATTCATTGTGGAGGGAACAGTTTAGGGCATGTGACTGGAATGTTTTTGCAATTTGCTATGAAAGAAGGACTGAGGAAGGTTATGGACATGTTTCCTAATTCTCAAGTGATATTTTCACGGATTGCGCAGAGACAAGTGTGGCTTCGTTCTTCTTCATTTAGTCCCCAAATGGAAAAAGCAAGGCACAATGTTAATAAGGCTCTTTGTGGCTTTCTAAGAGATTTTGGCATGTCTTCTTTTCACAATGAAAATATTATGTTTTGTAGTACATACATTTTTCGCAGAGATGGAGTCCATCTTACTTATGCTGGCAATCAGATTTTTCTGAGAAATGTACAAAATGCATTGCAACCTTTTTTGGAATTACAACAACGATTTTGAAGTAGATGTTAAGCATTTACAATTTTTGACTTACAAACACCACCCAAAGGCTCTTTTCAGAGCCACCACTTCTTTCCAGAGAAAATTACAATGTTTGTAATGGAGTAGTAACCCAATTTTTTTAATGTTCGCGAACTGTCCGCGGACTTCTAAAAAATACAAAGAGCCCTGCTTCATTTATTTTCACTTTTATTTTTTAACTGGGAAAGGTGGCTCTGAAAAGAGCCTTATTTTTTTTGATTTTTGTAATTTTGTATTTTTTTTGGTTTTTCAGACACGACACACTAGGAGAGGAGGGTAAAGGAGGGTAAAGTGGGGGACACCAACCATAGGGATAAGAAAGGGCGAGCTGAGAGAGGAAGATGTAGAGTGGGTTTTATTTGGGTAGTGAGCAGGTCTTCTCATGCTCTGAGACGATAGTCTCAAAAGCACTCCGAAGTTGCTCTCCCCTGCAGAGTACTGTGTCACAGTACATACATACAACTGTGACCCTCGAAAGGTAAGGGTCATCAGCATTCTGTATGGCCTGTGAGGCAGCTTGAGAAAGACGCTGTCCCACAGAGGTGGTCCTTGTGGTGACAGGATCAGAAACAGAGGATGAAGTAGAGGAAATCAACCTGCTACGTTCTTCGCAAGGTACAACCCTGCGAATAGCCCCAGAGTGAAATGACCTCAGGTGTCGCTTCATAGTAGTGGTCCCAAAGCTGTAGTTACCGTGCTTCCCGCGACTGAGTATCATTTTGCACTCATTGCAGGTAACATGGTTCGCACGAGCCTTAGGACCATTCCCATGAATTGTAAATAACCGCCACACCCAAGACTCACGCCTAGTGCGGGTAGTAGGGATTTCCTCTACCTCATTCTCATCATCCTCTTCTTCCTCCTCCGCATCCTCAGTCCTGTTCCCCTCTTCAGGCCCTTGGGAAGGTGGTGGTGGTGGAGGGGGTGGTGGTGGTGCTGAAGCAGGTGCAGCACCAAGTGGCAGTTCAGCAGCCAAGTATGCCATGTCGATGATGGTGTAGTCTGCAGGTGGCAGCAAAAATCACTGTGTTCTGAAGAATAGCCAGAAACACAATGGGAATAAGCTCTTGGGCATGGTCTTTTATAGGGGTGCTTGTGCGCGGTCCGCGGACATGCGCACTGTGCGCGGACAGATCGAACACAAAAAAAGGATCGGAAAGTTTCAGAAGGTATATAGAAACTCAAGATTGCTATGTGGGACTTGTGGCATGGTGAGATTTTATTGAAAAATATTATGGATTAACTGAAAATGTACTTTTAAATTGTTCGGGGACACGAACAGTGTCCGCATTTCAGGACACACGATGAGCGTGGGCGCGGTCATATGATCTGTTTGCGAACTAGTATGCGAAGGAAGTGCCTGTCCACAGGACACCAAGTGGACGGAGATTGGTTAGCGCATGCGCATTGATGTCCTACGGACACTGTTCGGGTTCTGAAGTAATTAAAAGTGCGTCACATGTGAAACGAATATTTCAGGACACCGCGTGTGTTCTTAGAACAGTTTAAACTTGGTAGCGAACGGTAAGGACAGATATAGTGTTCTTCAGGACACGTGTAATTTAGTTTATGTACGAATATTTCAGGACACCAATTGTGTTCTTAGAACACTTTCAATTGGGTAGCGAACACTACGAACAGTTGTACTGTTGTTCAGGACACATCATTTTGTTTATTTACGAACATTTCAGGACACCAATTGTGTTCTTAGGACAGTTTTAAGTTGATAGCGAACATTAAGGACAGATATAGTGTTCTTTAGAATACTTTAATGTTTGTTTCTTTACGAACATTTCAGGACACTACGAGTGTTCTTAGAACATTTTGAACTTGCATGAGAACATTACGGACAGATGTAGTGTCCTCAGGACAGTTACATTTTCGTTTCTTTACGAACATTTCCGAACAACCGCTGTGTCCGTGGACACCTAAATTGGTTTTATTACAAGGAACTGAAAGTAATTACAACACAATATAAAAAAGTAACTTTATTTAACATATATAAACAATTTATGACTGAAAAGGTGGGGCAGAAACGGAAACAAAAACAGGAGAATTAGGGTTTTCAATATTAGTGGGATCAGGTGAAGAAGGGATGGAAATCTCATCAAAATGTTGTGGTCCATGGAGAGAGTTTGGGGATAAATGAATGGGATATGGTGAGGGGGGACAAGTACAGGTGGGACAATGGTATGTTGTTGGTGGTTTTAGGTGATCTTCCACAAAGTTCTTTAAATCCATAAAATTTGCCATAAGTTGGTCCATTTTGTGGGTAATGTGTTCAAGAGTGTTATCCACAACTTCTTTTTCTTTGGAAGTTGCAATTTTTGTAGGGTCTGTAAAAGAAAATGTATATGTTGAATGTATACAAAATAATATTTATCAATTGGTTTATACATTAAAGTGTGTACCATTAGGTGGACTATCTTCTAACATTTCGTCTCGTGGGAAATGGTCCTCTAGCCAGTCCAGAGTACTACACATTTCTGTGAGAAAACAAAGAAGTAATATGTTTTTTTTCCTAATATAGAAAGTTTATAAATATATGAGTACAAAGAAGTGCACTTACTATGTCTGGTGATATATGTAATCAGTAGTGTATACGTCTGGTCTTGCTGTTGGTTGTGGAGCGTCTGTGAGGTAATTATGGTGGAAGCCACTTTATCTTCTTTTGGTATATTCCATTTTAAAACATATTGTATTTACATGAATGGTTAGTGTGTTACATATATGAGTAACATTTTTTAAGTATTACTACATATACTTTGTATGTGTGCTGCTTTGTGAATTTGTTAAATGTTCCTATGTTATGATATAACTATTACACATCATACCTCCCCAGAGTTTTTAGGTGGTGGTACTGTTCTCCGAACATGTCCGCGAACATTAAATAAGTTCGCGGACATCAAGTTCATAAGAAGAGATCTAGTCAGTTCCATATGACATGTATATAAAGTCAAAGTCATTATTGTTAAGTTGTGCTACTAAAAAACTATGAAATTCAGTGAAAAAACTTTGTTAAAGGGACGTTACGGTTAAGTTGCGCTACTAAAAACCTATGAAATTCAGTGAAAAAAACTTTGTTAAAGGGACGTTATGGTTAAGTTGCGCTACTAAAAACCTATGAAATTCAGTGAAAAAACTTTGTTAAAGGGACGTTATGGTTCCAAGTAAAACCGAAAAAAACCCTTGAAATTCGCCAGTTATGGTAAGCTAAGCAACCATAACTCGCGCCACCACTGTGCACTGCTAAGACTAACACCCAGGACATCAAAGATGGGGGGGACAAAGTTATAGGCGGGGTCCCCATAGACATAATGGGAAAAAACTTTGCGCACGCCTACAGCCCAAACCGCTGGACGGATTTACACCAAATATGCGGCAGGAGCGGGGGCTTGGTCCCGAAAGCAAGCTTTTGCAAATTTGGTGTAAATCCGTCCAGTAGTTTTTTTAAAAAATGACCAAAATGTAAGACAAAAATATTAGTGATATCTCAGTTCGCTTTGCGGACGAACTTCCCGGTTCGCTGCGCGGACAGTGCCCTGATTGGCCGAGCGGCTTGCGCGATGTCCACGGACATCCGACGTGTTCGCTGATTGGACGGCGTGGGGCATGGAGCGCGTCAGATTTTTGGTGGCGCCCGACATCTTGCATTCGCGGACGACCACGGACAGCGAGGTGAAACTTGGTTTAAAAATTGCATTTAGTGGAGTGTGTTGGTGTGTAAGAGTGTTTGGGGAGGGTGGGGGAGTATGAGATAGGTGCAATGTTGTATTTTTTTATGTGCTAGATGCTTTTGTTGTGTTCGATTTGTCTGCGGACAACACGGCTGTTCTGAAATGTTCGTGAATAAACAGAATGGATTCGGTGTCAAGTTGAAAGTGTTCTAAGAAGACGCGTGGGGTCCTGGAATGTTCGCAGGGGGTGTCCTGAAGACATTGTCTGTATGGTTCGTTGTCAAGCTGAAAGTGTTCTAAGAACAGTCGCGGTGTCCTGAAATGTTCGTACATAAAGAAAATGGGGGTGTACTGATGACGCTGTCCGTATCGTCCTCTGGCAAGTTGAATGTGTTCTAGGAACTTCCTTGTGTCCGCGGACATTAAAATGGTTAAAATGCTTGAATCTATGGGTGTGATATGCTGCGGTGGTTGTGGCCATGGTATAGAATGTTGGGTGCATGGCCATCTGGCCATGCACCCAAGACTCTATGCCCTGGCCACAACCACCGCAGCATATCACACTAATATGGCATGCACCCAAGAGTCTATGCCCTGGCCACAACCACCGCAGCATATCACACGCATAGTGGCTTATAACTTTGGGTCAAAAACAAATTTATAAGGAACAATGTTATAAGCCAGTATGGGTGTGATATGCTGTGATTGTTGTATTTAGCATGTTATACTTACTATGGTTTATTAATGGGAGTCCATGCTTTTCTTGTTCATTTCTGTGATAAAAGAAAATAACATGTTAGTATTAGTATTTTATAAAGACTTATTACATTGTACAATCACAATCTTTTCTTTTTTTGACCCTCTTTAGTAGATGACAAACCAGAGTACTGTGCAATTTGCTCAGTTTCTGTGTTTGTTGCTAAAATCATTGGGTCTGTGGGAGAAAAAGAATCCATGTTGGATTTAAAAAAACCTTTTTCTGTTATGCTATAGTTTATTTGTTTGTTTTCAGTGTTTACTTGTTGTTTCTGGCTAATGCTTTATACATTGGATTGTTCCAGTTTTTGGGAGCAGTAAGATATTAGGTATTTGTTTGGATATTGTAAAGTTTTGGAGCAGTTAGATACCAGTAGGCGTATTCTAACTGTTTATTTTTTGGTCAATTTGAGTGGTATTAATTTATCTGATTAGATGTTGTAGCATCTTTGGGCAGTTAGATAGCTTTTGGAATATGGTGACAGTTTATATTTTTTACTACAAGTGTACTTAAGGTTTAAATACAGTTTAGTTATCAAATTTTGGTTTTATGAACATTAAATAAGCATTTGTAAGATTTGCTGGTAATCTCTGCTTTAGAGTAACGGTACTATCATTACATTCAAACCATCCACATTTCTTTTTTATATATGCAGTGTAGTGCCCTGAGTTGGTTGTGGCTCCTGCGTGGTAGATTATACCTTTTGTTGTGAAGGTTTTCCTACCAAGTGATATTTGACCATGTGTGAATCCAGTCAGCTTGCAGTTCTTTTTGGTACCATCTGCATTGTAACGTAGAAGCATTAGTATTACGTATTTACTATGGGCCACATTCCGATCCTGGCGTTAACCAAGGCGCTATTAGCGCCTTGGTTGACGCCGTTATTTTTCTGACTCCGCCATGGTGAATGGCGGAATTACCGCCCCATTCCAAGGTTGGCGGGGGCGGTAATTCCCCATTCACCATGGGCCCTTCCCCATTCCCATTTTTGCCCCATAGGGCTCAGTGGGAATGGGGAAGGCACTAATTACGGCACCGTGAATTACGGTGCCGTAATTAGCTCCTAGGTCCCTTTGCGGGTTGGTTTTTTAACGCCTGCAAAAAGCAGGCGTTAGGTACCAACCCGCAAAGGGAACTCGGAATAGGGCGTTAAGGGTTTAACGGCACCGGTCTCGTTACCGGTGACCGTTAACCCTTACCGCCCTACTCGGAATGACCCCCTATGTGTTTGTGTTACTAGCGTGGAGCGATTATCTGAATTGCAGGTCGAACATAATCTACCGTCGTTTGCATTTTGTACAAGTTGCTGAAATGGAACGGAGTCACAATTAGGTATTGATATATACACAAAGCGCTCATTGGGGATTTGTTCTTGTGTCCCATTGTTGCAGAGAGTGCATGTATGTTTCCACATGTATGAAATCTGGAAGATTTCATTTATAGGTATGTTTTTGTTTTCCAGTACTAATAGTAAGTACATTAGAAATTCTTGTGGATCTTCCTGTGAGCTTATAGTGAATTTCACCATTCCAGCACAGTAGTCCAATTGTTGTCTTATTCCATAAACACTATACGTGTTGTCAGGATTGTTTGCTGGATTTCTGTGCAGTACTAACATTTGCAAACACAATGGGCCTCATTACACGGTAGGCGGTAACCATGGCGCTATTAGCGACATGGTTGCCTCCGGTACCGTACCGAGTCCGCCTTGGTGGATGGCAGAATTACCGCCCTACTCCAAGGTGAGCGGGGGCGGTAATTCCCCATTCACCAAGGCCCTTCCCCATTCCCATTTTTGCCCCCATAGGGCATAATGGGAATGGGGAAGGTGCTAATTACGTTACCGCAAATTGCGGTACCGTAATTAGCTCCGAGGTCCCTTTGCGGGTCCCGTCCTTAACGCCTGGAAAAACCAGGCATTAAGAGAGGACCCGCAAAGGGACCTCGTAGTAAGGCGGTAAGGGTTTACCGGTACCGGTGCCCTTACCGGTACCGGTAAACCCTTACCGCCTACCGTGTAATGAGGCCCAATGGGTCTGTACTGTGTAAGTAAATGTTCTCAACAATTGGTGGTAATTGAAATAGAATATTCATTGCTACATTTGCGTAGCAACTTACACCAACTATATTTGAGAGTTAAAATGGACCAGGTAGTGCTGTATCTGACTGCTTTTTTTGGAGTTTGTCTTCCTTCTTTGAAAAAGTACCTGGTTTACTTTCCCTAATTGATTCTTTTTTGCTTGTGGCACTTGATGAAGTATTACTTTCTTTTACTCTCTTTGGAGGATTTGCAGTGACATCTTGTTGCTTTTTTGTTTGATTTATTTTTCTTTTATAATGTTTTACTTTTTGTGGAACAGAATATGTGTTTAGATGGGGAGTGTATAGTGAACGAAGTCTATTGTATTCTAAAATGCAAGGAATATCAGCGTTTATTTTACTTGCATCAAAGTTGATTAGAAATAGACCATCAAATGTACGTAAGCGTGATAGTGCTACGTAGCTCATGCCTTCTTTAAAGACTGTGTTACCAATGTCTATCATTGCTTTGTCTAAGGTAAGACCTTGTGATTTATGAATGGTGACTGCGTATGCAAGAGTTAGAGAAAATTGTTCTCTGCGTACATACATGTCTTTGAAGAGAAGGAATCGAGCAGTTGAGCATCCTATTGTCATGATGTATACCCCTGGGCACCCAGACCACGTCCATCAGCCCCGGGAGCAGGCATCATGTTGCCTTGAGAAAACCCAGCAAGCCCTGCTAGGGGCTGTCTGGGTTCAGTCCTGGCGCCCATGGCGCCAGGCTCATATGGGACATCAGTCCTGGCGCAATAGGCGCCGGGCTCATAGGTGCACAGTTACCTGATGCAGACCATGCTGCAAGAAGATCCAAGCCCATGTGAGGCCTGGAAGGGACTACTTTACCTTAGGGACTATTTTGTTACTCGGGTGTGGTCGGGGAGGAATACCTACCTGGGACTACTTTGGAGACTATTTAAACCACGCCCGAAGAGCAGCACACGCTTCGCGTTATTCTGCATCCAGCAGCGTAACGCTCACCATGCCAGCAGCAGCATCCAGCCTTCTGCCACGCCCGCCTCGAACCTGGAGCACCTAGAAAGAAGGAAAGAAGCAAAAGTTAGAACAAGAGTATTACCTGATTTCTTACCTGATTCCGGATTCATCGCATCTTCAAACCAGAGGAAAGACTTTGTTTTAAACGCGTCGCATCGCCAGCAGCAGCGCCGCGCCATACTCATGTTTCACGCAGCATCTCTTCGACTCGGCGCTGTCTCCATCTTTACATCGCCGAATCCCGGCACCTAAGGGGGCCAAGAAACAACAAGGTGAGCAGAGAGAACAGACAGAGACAATCTCTTTAGCCGCCATATGCTTACCTGATTTTACCGCCAGAGGTATAATTCGTCAGCACTCCACATCGTTTTATGCCGCACCTGTAAGATAAGGAGAAAGCAGCAAGTTTAACCCTTGGCATTATTTACCGGACAGTGTTGGGTAACACAGACTTTTACCGGAGCGCTTTCAGCTATCAATCTTCTTATTGGGTCAAAGCTGCAAGATAAAAGAGGAATTGGACAGGAGTGAATTCCAGACATTCTGAACTCTTATGAACTATATACTTACGGCTCTTCGCCAGGACCTTTTGGAGTCAGGATTCGTCTACAACTCTTCCAATATCTTCAGGCCAGTGAAGTAACTGGTCATCAATGCGCCCCTGCGTGCTTCGCAGGATGGAGGGCTCATCCTTCAAGAATATAAGGTGAGATTGCTGAGAGGGCATTTCAGAGGTGATTAGTGGGGAAGACAGTGGGGGTGCTATCACTTGAATCCACAAGTGGCTAAATCCATCTCTCCACTTGTAGGAGAATATTTCTACGGGCCAAGCTGACAAGATTAGGAGGGCAGATCCAGTCAGTCATCGCTGCACTACGCATCACGTGGGTGGAGGCCGCAGCAGTCCGGGCCAGACCGACGCCCCTGTGGGAGCCAGGTGAGCGTAAGAGAATGCGAAGCCTATCTACAAATCCCCACCCGGGCGTTATGGAAACCTCAGAAACCGACCAACTGGCCCAACTATTGGGGGAACTTTGGGCGGAAGTGCACTCCGCTCGGCAAAAGACTAATGCCCTCAGAAGAGAACTAATTGTATCGAAGGAGCGCACAGATGATCTCGCTAGACAACTGCTGCAAACTCAAGCTGGACAAGCACCCCTACCTGGTTCCGGGGGAAACCCAGCTCCTGTGTTATCGAGTAACCCTGTGCAAATAAATCTACCAGGAAATATTCCATTAGCTCCACCCGAACGCTTTGCCGGAGATCCCAAAAGGTTTGCCGTGTTTATGAACCAATGCCGCGTGCACTTTTTATGCAGACTAGGAGCCTTCCCAAACGATCAAGCCAAGGTAGCCTTTGTATTATCATATCTCAGTGGCAGTGCAGCCGAATGGTCAATTCCACTAGTTACTCGGGATGACCCAATTCTTTGGGATTTTCAGGGCTTTCAAACGAGCATGGAAAGACTATTTGCCCGGCACTCCCAAGGACAGGCCCTGGATAATGAACTTTTGTCCCTACGACAGGGTAACCAGGATCTGCTAACCTACATCGCAACCTTCAATAGATTGATAGTGGAAACCGGATGGCCTGAGGAAAAACAAATTACATTGTTTCATCGTGGACTTCGGAGAGAACTTAAAGACGTCTTGGCTCAAGTTGTGAACCCACCTCAGGATTGCGAGTTTATAGACTTAGTGGTCCAGCTGGATCATCGACTCCAGAATAGAAAGACTGATCGAGCTAAGTTCGAAAATCGTGTATTGGTTAAATCCAACGTTGCCCCCAAAGGAACAGATGCATCGGAACCTATGCAAATCGGGGGGGGGTCAAAGGACCCTTAACCCAAAAGGAAAGGGAAAGAAGAAGACAGATGCAATTGTGTCTGTACTGTGGAAACTCAAGACATTTTCTACAGGATTGCCCTATAAAACCACCCAAGAAGGTGGTAGGAGTTGCTGATAAAAGTCCAAAAGAGCCTGATTTGGAAAACGACCACACCCGACAAGCGTAGAGGTCCGCTTGCCGAGCTTAAAGAAGGACACTCAGACCTCGCATCTGATCATACCAATGGTCCTAATTGATCCTAGACAACCCTCACGTATGCACGCAGTAAGGGCATACATTGATAGCGGGGCCGTAGGGAACTATATGGACCACGAATTGGCTTCCAGGATGAATATACCTCTCTGCTGAAAAACCACCTCAGATGTCATCACCACAGTCGATGGAACTGAAATAGCCTCTGGGCCTGTAACTCATTCCACCGCAGAGATGACACTATTGGGTCAGGATGGGCATCGAGAGACTATTGTGTTTGATCTAATCAAAGCCCCACAGTTCCAAATAATACTGAGGATACCTTGGTTGGAAACACATAATCCTTGTATTGATTGGTGAGAGAAGAGAATAACCTTCCCGGATTGTGCACAAACCTGTTACCCAAAGAAAAATCAGAACGCAGGCCTGGCCACAGTAACCACAGCAATCATGTAACTACCTCCAGAATACCAAGAATTGCAGGATGTCTTCCAAAAGGAACAGGCAAACACCTTACCTCCTCACAGATCGTACGATTGTCAAATCAATCTCATACCCGGTGCACAACCCCCTTGTAGCAGGATCTATGTCCTTACAGAACCTGAGAACCTTCACCTATGACAATACTTAGACCAGTATCTTGCCAATGGCTTTATTCGCCCTTCCAAGTCTCCTGTATCATCAGCTTTGTTCTTCGTGCCAAAAAAGGAAGGTGATCTTAGAACGTGCATAGACTACCGCGCACTAAATCAGATTACGGTAAAAAACTGGTACCCATTGCCTCTGACCCCCGAATTACTAGACCAAGTAAAGGATGCTTGTATCTACACTAACTTAGATCTCCGAGGGGCATATCATCTGGTACGTGTAAAGAAAGGCGATGAATGGAAGACGGCCTTTCGCACCAAGTACGGTTTATTCAAGCATCAGGTGATGCCCTTCGGGTTGTGCAATGCACCAGCAGCCTTCCAGTATTTTATGAACGATGTCTTTCGTGAACTCATTGACGTCTGTGTTGTCGTATACATAGACGATATCCTTGTGTACTCCTCCTCAGAATCAGACCATGTTAAGCACGTACGTGCAGTCCTTGAGAAACTACGCCAGCACAAGTTATATGCAAAATTGGAAAAATGTGCTTTTCATGTTACGGAAGTTGAATTCCTTGGATTTATCTTGACTCCAAAAGGAGTCCGAATGGACTCACGAAAGGTGGACGCAATTCTCAAGTGGCCATCACCTAGTTCAGTTAAAGGGGTGCAAAGCATACTCGGATTTGCTAATTTCTACCGCTGATTCATTCCCGACTTCTCACATGTTGTACATCCCATCACAGCACTTTTGCGAAAGAACAAACGTTTCTTGTGGACTGAAGAGGCTGAAAAGGCCTTCCAAGAGCTGAAAGTGAAATTCACGTCTGCGTCTGTCTTAAAGCATCCACGCCGGGAGCTTCCATACATAGTGGAAACTGATGCATCCAGTTTAGCCATGGGAGCTGTCCTGTCCCAGAAGGATCCTGAAACTGGTCAACTTCACCCAGTGGCATTTTGGTCCAGAAAGTTCTCGGCACCCGAGTTAAACTATGCGGTTACCGATAAAGAGTTGTTAGCCATCAAATCCGCCTATAAGGCTTGGCGACACTATCTTCTCGGTGCCAGGCATACCATTACTGTAATCACTGATCACCGGAACTTGCAGAATCTAAAAACAGCCAAGGCCCAATCATGGCGCCAACTTCGATGAGCATTGTTCTTTGCCAAATTCGATTTTGTGATCACTTATCGACCAGGCTGTAAAAATGGCAAGGCAGATGCCTTATCACGAATAGGAATGGAAGAAGCATATGCGAACCTGGAGCCGGTGTCTATAATTTCTGAAAGAAGAATTCTTGGCATAACTACTTTACAGACACTAGAAGAAATTCATTTAAAAATCCAACAACTCTTCAATCCAGCAGCCCTGCAGGACTGGGTAAAGAAAGGCCCGGATTACTCAGTCATCAATGACCTACCCTACTATCAAGAACGACTATTTCTACTACACAAGGAATTACAGGAACTTGTCATCTCCAATTATCATGATACCCTATTGGAAGGTCACCCAGGTATTGCAAAAACCGAAGCCAAAATTAAGAGGCAATTCTGGTGGCCCACCTGGCGAAAAGATATAAAGTCATTTGTGATGTCTTGCGGCATTTGCGCCCAAAACAAGAGTCAGAAGAAAAAACCAGCTGGCCTTTTACAACCTTTGGATATTCCACCTACACCATGGCACACCTTATCTTTAGACTTTATTACTTACCTACCTCCATGTAATGGAATTAACACCATTCTAGTTATCGTGGATCTTTTTTCCAAGATGGCC
This sequence comes from Ambystoma mexicanum, assembly GCF_040938575.1. NCBI lineage: Eukaryota > Metazoa > Chordata > Amphibia > Caudata > Ambystomatidae > Ambystoma > Ambystoma mexicanum. The sequence continues at coordinate 1,126,032,522 of NC_090921.1, forward strand.
CACTGTATTCCTTTGAAGGGATTACCTTCTGCTTCAGTCCTGGCCAAGGAGTTCCTTGAAAACATCGTTCGAATACACGGGTTTCCTTCTGTATTGGTCTCTGACCGAAGTAGTCAATTCATTTCACATTTTTGGAAGAAATGTTTCCAATTGGTGCAAATCGACGTAAGGTTATCAACCAGTCACCATCCCCAGACCGATGGTCAGACGGAGAGGACCAACCAGACCCTTGAACAGTACCTTCGTTGCATGCTTCACCAGACCGAAAGTAATTGGAAAGATATTTTATGGATTTCCGAATATGCATACAATAACTCTGTATATTCAGGAACCGGACAAAGCCCCTTTTATACCATATATGGACACCACCCTCGAACCTCGGAACTTGATTCGCCTCAGCACTTAGAAATGCCTGCAGTTAGTCATTTACATTCTACTATTACACAAGCCTTCAAGGAAGTGACAGAACATTTGAAGCAAGCAAAAGAGAAATACAAGAAAAATGCTGATCTACATAGAAGTGAAACTCCACAGTACCAAATTGGAAATCAGGTTTGGCTAGCTACAAAACACGTACCTCTGAAAGGAACTCAGACTTTTGATCCTAGATATTTGGGACCTTACACCATTAAGACCATTATCAACCCGGGGGCTGTCAAACTGGAATTACCCGCCAATATGCAAATTCATCCTGTCTTTCATGTTTCACTTTTAAAACCAGTTCAACCAGGAACAAGATTAACCAAACTACCAGATCCTATCTTGATAGATGGAGAACCTGAATTCGAGGTGAAAAACATCCTGGACTCCAAGGTGGTTAAATCAAAACTTTTCTACTTAATCGATGGGAAAGGTTACGGGCCACAGGAAAGGTCATGGGAGCCTAGTGATCACGTTCATGCACCACGATGTGAAGAGATTCCATTGGGACTTTCCAGACAAACTAGGCCCAAGGGGAGGAATGACTTTAGGAGGGGCCTTGAGGGGGGGTGTTGTCATGATGCATAACCCGGGCATCCAGACCACGTCCATCAGCCCCGGGAGCAGGCATCATGTCGCCTTGAGAAAACCCAGCAACCCCTGCTAGGGGCTGTCTGGGTTCAGTCCTGGCGCCCATGGCGCCAGGCTCATATGGGACACCAGTCCTGGTGCCATAGGCGCCAGGCTCATAGGTGCACACTTACCTGATGCAGACCATGCTGCAAGAAGATCCAAGCCCATGTGAGGCCTGGAAGGGACTACTTTACCTTAGGGACTATTTTGTTACTCAGAGTGTCGTCGGGGAGGAATACCTACCTGGGACTACTTTGGAGGCTATTGAAACCACGCCCGAAGAGCAGCACACGCTTCGCGTTATTCTGCATCCAGCAGCGTAACGCTGACCATGCCAGCAGCAGCATCCAGCCTTCTGCCACGTCCGCCTCGAATCTGGAGCACCTAGAAAGAAGGAAAGAAGCAAAGGTTAGAACAAGAGTATTACCTGATTTCTTACCTGATTCCGGATTAATCGCATCTTCAAACCAGAGGAAAGACTTTGTTTTAAATGCGTCGCATCGCCAGCAGCAGCGCTGCGCCATACTCACCGTTCCACGCAGCATCTCTTCGACCCGGCGCTGTCTCCATCTTTACATCGCTGAATCCCGGCACCTAAGGGGGACAAGAAACAACAAGGTGAGCAGAGAGAACAGACAGAGACAATCTCTTTAGCCGCCATATGCTTACCTGATTTTACCGCCGGAGGTATAATTCATCAGCACGCCAAATCTTCTTATGCCGCACCTTTCAGATAAGGAGAAAGCAGCAAGTTTAACAATTGGTATTATTTACCGGACAGTGTTGGGTAACACAGACTTTTACCGGAGCGCTTTCAGCTGTCAATCTTCTTATTGGGTCAAAGCTGCAAGATAAAAGAGGAATTGGACAGGAGTGAATTCCAGACATTCTGAACTCTTATGAACTATATGCTTACGGCTCTTTGCCAGGACTTTTTGGAGTCAGGATTCGTCTACAACTCTTCCAATATCTTCAGGCCAGTGAAGTAACTGGTCATCAACGCGCCCCCGCGTGCTTCGCAGGATGGAGGGCTCATACTTCAAGAATATAAGGTGAGATTGCTGAGAGGGCGTTTCAGAGGTGATTAGTGGGGAGGACAGTGGGGGTGCTATCACTTGAATCCACAAGTGGCTAAATCCATCTCTCCACTTGTAGGAGAATATTTCTACGGACCAAGCTGACAAGATTAGGAGGGCAGATCCAGTCAGTCATCGCTGCACTACGCATCACATGGGTGGAGGCCGCAGCAGTCCGGGTCCGACCGACGCCCTTGTGGGAGCCAGGTGAGCGTAACACCTATTATTTTTACTTCTGAAAGTTTGTCAAAGAGAATATTGACAAATTGAATTTTGTTGTCGCGTGGGTATGTTTGAAAGCCAACAAGTGTGCCCAGTGCTCCATTAACTAGTCCTTGGTCCACGTCAAGGTTACGTTTCAGCATTACTCTGCAATTTAAGGATAATTTTAATATCTTTTCCAAGCCTGCTGTGTTTGAGATAGATTTTTCTAAACTATGTAGTCTTGTTGTGGCTTGGTCACACATATGTAGTGTCATTCCATGTACATCTAGTTTGTCTGTGGTGCTAATTTCCATTATTGGTTGCATTTCTTTACTTAACATTATTTCATTGAATTTGAAACAGCTTGCAAGAGTTGGCATTAAGGCCATACAATTGACATTTTTGTGGGCTAATTGTTCCATAACATCTGTAGCACATGCATTATCACCATAAAGTGCATGAATGTGCCGGGTTTTCAATATTGCTTCTGCTTCTTTAGACAGTATACCAACTCTGGTACTTTTTAAGATGTTGGCATAAGTGAGATCTGCAGATTGGCACATGTTTTCTGTTAATTCTCTGTATTGGAAATGTTGCCAAAGGTTGACATTTCCAATGCTGCCAACAGTTTTACGGCAGAGTTTGTGTCCTAATGTTTTAAAAATAGGCTCACCTTTTACTGGTGTCAATTGAAGAAGATCTCCGAAAACAATAATGTGTTTTCCTGCAAAGAGCTCTTCATAGTTTGTTTTGAGTACTTCTTGTAATCTGAGGTGAATCAAAGCCAACATTAGGTTGGACACCATGCTCACTTCATCTATTAGTAGCATTTTCATTTGTTTCAATACTCTGCATAGTTCCATTGCAGCTTCTGCAGAAAGTTTGTAATAATCTAATTTGTTTTGGTGTTCTACTGGCAGGAGTAGTAATCGGTGTAAAGTGACACCACCTATGTTGTAGGCAGCTAAACCTGTGGGGGCAGTGACAACAGCTGACAGTTTGTTGTTTGTCAATTGTTGAAGGAACTTACTGATGATTTTGATTAGGAATGTTTTGCCAGAACCAGCTTCACCATTGACATACAATAGTATAGGTTTGCAATTTTGACAGGTGCATTCTTTGTTTTCATGTTGTACACCATGTGCAATTTCTTTTGTTACTTCTTGAAAAATGCTACGTTGCTCATTGTTTAGCTTTGATTGTAGGATAGTTAAGTCTTCTTTTTCTTCATACTGACACATGGTGTTTTCTACTTCTATCATAGCTAATTCTGCCTAATTTGTTATTAGTGGGTCTCCCAGTGGTTCTTGGCTTGCTGTGACAGAAGGCTGACTACTGTCAGGAGTGTCCTTATCTAGTTGGGCTTGGAGTTCTTCTTCGTGTTGCTGTTCATTGTGCAACATTGTTTTGTACTGTGCAAAGTTTGCATCAGTTATACTGCTTTCATTTGCTTTGAAAGCATCTTCATATGAGTCATAGTTATCTATTATTTCTTCTTCTTTTCTCCATTGTTTAAAGAGTTGTAGCAGGGACATGTAATATACTTCTTTATGTTGAGGAGTCTTTAATGACAATTTGATATGATTAACTAAATTTGGTTTGGTTAGTTTTACTAAGCTGCCTTCACAGTTTGTCACTTTGTATTTACTGTTTTGTTCATCAGGTTTTATATTATTTTTGTATGTGTCGTTTTGGGCTTTGTGGTATAGACTCATGGTTTCCAAAGTGGTACTCCTGTTTGGGTAGTATGTGTCCAATAAATTGTTTTTAAAATGTCTTGGCTGTTGGGATCATGTTTGGCTATTGTTTCTATATCTTCGTATGATTTTAGAACTCTTTCTCTAGATTTAGATGGACCAAGACTTAGCCATACTATATTTGCAGATTTACCATACAATGCAGTACCGGTTAATCGATCAGCTGCTTCATAGGATCCACATTCTCTGTGGGGCAGCATGTTTATGCCCAAGCTGTATAATTTCTTAGACACTTGGGCCCTCATTACAAGTCAGGCGTTAAGTGTTTAACGGCGCCGTCGGCGCCGTTAACCCTTAACGCCTGATTCACACTTTAACACCTGCTTTTTGTAGGCGTTAAAGTCCAAGGTGCTAAGCGACCTTGGTGCTAATTACGACACCGTAATTTACGGTGCCATAATTAGCGCCTTCCCCATCCCCATTATGCCCTATGGGGCAAAAATGGGAATGGGGAAGGGCAAATGGTGAATGGGGAATTACCGCCCCACTCACCTTGGAATCCGGCATGCTAAAAGCACCATGGTCCACCGCCTGACTTGTAATGAGGGCCTTGGCCTCATTACACGTTGCGCACTAAAAATTGCAAATTACCGGCATGGCGCCCTTAACGTGTCCGCCCTCGCATGAGGGCGCTAATAGCGTACCATTACGAGTACGCGGACACGAGCATGCCGGTAATGCCCCAACTGCCATGCCGCTACACTCCCCCAATAGTCCCTTACCGGCTTCGACGACAGCGCAGATAGCATCTCTGCCTTGACGCATCATGCAAATAGCGGTCACCGCTAACAGCGGTGACCATTAAATAGCGGAACCGGTAACAGCGTCATCGCACAGGAACGGGAACGAGCACGGCGGCCATCTTTAAAAACACAATCCATTGCCATCCTCTGCCCCCTGGACCTGTTTGTAGTACTTTGCTGTTGGAAAATATCTGGAACACCCTTACCATGCCCAAGGCTCTCAAAAAAACAACTGACCGCCAGGTTTTCAACTGAGGAGCTACTAATGCTGACACAGACCCTATCTGAAAATGCTGCAGTGGTCTTCGCAAACGACATGCGGCAGGAGACACTCCTCCAAAAAAAAGCAATCTGGGAGGAGGTGGCACTGAAAGTAAGTGCTGTGGGCACCAGCACCCGCAATGTACGTGAGTGCCGGAAAAGATGGGATGACCTTAGACTCCGGGTCAGAATGATCTTGGCAGAAAATCATAACATTGCCACAGCAGGTGGTTCGGGGTCGCCAATTAAACTAAAAGAATGGGAGGAGACATGTGCCAACCTCATAGGAGTTGAATGCATCGAGGGAGTCGAGAGAATGGAGCATGGCGTGGCAGGCACTTCGGATGGAGGTAAGTGTACCAATGAAAGCATGCAATGTGAATCTACTGGTCCCCGCAAATGTCAGCCCAGAATCACCTCATGGATGGCCAAACAGCCACACATGCATCCCACCCTGCCCATGTCACACACATGCACACATCAACAGAGCCAAGTGCCACACACAACACTGCATGGATGAGCCACTGAACTGACACATCACCTGACCTGCATCCTTCACAATGAAGTCCAAATGCCCACAACTGCATTGATGATGTATCCTGCATTAAGTACATTGAACCGTAACCAATGCCATCCCCCTTCTTGTCCCCGACAGGGTCACATACAGACAGTGGCGATGGTGGGAATGCATCCCAGGCACCCGCTGCGCAGAAGAAAAAAAGGCCACAGCCCACAGAGGACACCCCATAACATCCAGGGGAAAAGGCACAAGGCTCCATTTGCAGAGTCTCAAACATCGTTCGAGTGCCACTGCCAAGGCCACACCAAAGCCAACTACCCCACCTCCAGAGGTCCACTCACCACCACCGATCATAGCCACCAAGGGACCACCATCAGCTGCAGCCAGTTCGGCAGGAGAGGCGGCAGCCACTGCTCCATTATCTGATGTGGAGGACCCAACAGAATTCGACCTGGGTATGCACACTCCAAGCCCCCCTGGAACCTCCCAGCCATCACCACCACACACACCTGGCTCCAACGTCACTGGTGATGAGACCATGGGCCTCATTACAAATCAGGCGGTCTGGAAATAACGGTGGCGGTAAACCCGCCGCCACCGTTGTTTCCGGACCGCCTGATCCCGACTCCTGCAGGCAGGAGGTGATGTTCCCGCCAGGTTTGACCTGGCGGGTTTAACACCGCCCGCCTGCAGGCGGACGAGGAAACACCAGCAGCATTACGAGATGCTGCCGGTGTTGCCATGATCCCCATTCGCATTGAGTCCCATAGGACTCAATGGGAATGGGGATTAACACCATTCCGCCTCCGTGATTCCCGGGTCACTGGGTTGTAATGCCCCGGTAATTCCGGGAATCACGGAGGCGGAATGGTAATACGAGTCCGGCGGTAACCAGGTGGTTTTACCACCTCAGTTACCGCCGGACTCGTAATGAGGCCCCATGGGAGCTTTCAGTAGCCCCCCGGTGCCTCCATCTGTTCACCTGCCTGCATCACAATGCACACTAGCCACACCACCACAGCCCGACACTGCCCTTGACCTTGCCAGCATCAGCCAGCGGCAACAGGGTCTCACTGTGCTCGTTGGCCATGCACGTGGAGGAGACTGCCCGTCTCAGGGAGGAGATTGCGGAGACATCCAGGCAGTCCAGGGAGGGGATGGAGGCATGCACAGACAGGCTGTGTGGGGAGCTCATCTGAGTTCGCAAGGTCCTCACACGTATTGCGAATGCCATGGACCGCCAATTCCCACCACCACCACCACCTGGACAGTATGCCCCTTCTTTGTCAGCCAGTTCGCGGCAGTCAAGCCCACCCCGATGCTCCGCACGCACCACCAGGTGCACCTCTAGGCAGCCTCCCAATGCTGGTTTTGGCAATGACCAATAGGGAGTTAATGTTCATGCTTCCGCGTGCATGCCTGGACGCATACATTGTGGAAGACACATGAGGGACTGTTGTGGGGGGTGGGTGTAAGGGTGTGATGGGACTGTTGTGGGGGGTGAGGGGAAGGGTGTGATGGGACTGTTGTGGGGGGTGGGGGAAAGGGTGTGATGGGACTGTTGTGGGGGGTGGGGGGAAGGGTGTGATGGGACTGTTGTGGTGGGTGGGGGGAAGGGTGTGATGGGACTGTTGTGGGGGGTGGGGGGAAGGGTGGTGGGATGTTTGGGGACATAGACATTTTCCTGTTTAAGTTCATAAATACACTGGTGTTTGAGCAAAACACAGGCCTGAACTCCTTCATTGTGTATGTGTACTTTATTGATGCCAGGGTCCATTGTGAGCTCACAAACAGACACCAGTGCATTACTAGCCATATCCAGGTGACAGTACGAGAACATGTTACTCAGAATATTTGGTTGATCAGATGCACTCACAGCACGCCCCTCCTGGCCATCCCCTCTTGCATGACCTGCATCCCCTTCACCTCCATCCGCCTCACCATCGTCATCCTTATCAGGTGCTTCTATTTCAACGTCAGGGGGCAGTGGCACATTCCGTCTGATACACATATTGTGCAGCATGACACATGCCATGGTGATCTTGGCCACCTTATCATGGCCATACAGGAGAGCACCACGAGACCTGCTAATGCACCTAAACCGTGACTTCAAAAGTCCAAAGGTCTGCTCGATCACGATGCGGGTACGGGTGTGTGCACGATTGTATTCCTCTTCGTGCCTGTTCTGTGGGTTCCATACAGGTGTGAGGAGCCACCTCTTCAGGGGATAGCCAGCATCACCTATATGGGGGAAGGTATGGGGTCCTGTTACTGTTCACCTCAAGTGTGGCCTGTTCATTTCACAAACATTGACTTGACATTGAGATTCAAGTACACAATCAACAGCATACATGCAAATGGTCTGTGTAACTGCAATGTGCAAAGGTGGGCTCAACCCTGCAAGTAGACATGCCCCATTAATGCCTCCAACAGTAATTGACATGTCCTGTGTAAGGCCAGGTCTTAGGTGTCCCTGTGCCCAGGCAGATTTGGTACCACACTGGTGGTGTACTGCCCTTCCAACATTGACGTTGCCATGCTGAGAGGCATCACTTCAGTGGTGCTATGGGTTCGTGGTGCATTGCTATGGCTAGCGGGTATCCCTTAGCATGCATTGAAGGGCACATTGCATTGTTGATGTCGTGCTGTACGAATTCAGCATGACTATGTTGACGGCATGGATGACATTTGTGTATTTTGTGCCGTGGAATGTTGTGCAGTGTGGATGTGGTTTGATGTTTGATGTTTCTAGGCTTGGATTGTCATCTGTGTTGTGTAGCATATACTTGCATGTCCGTTCATCTCAAGTACGTTGCAGCCCTCCCAGATGCACATTGGCTTACATCTGTATGTGCATTTGGACGACGGACTACAGGCTACACCCAGTTGGAGGATCTATCTGCCCCCCCCACCCAAGCACACCCAGTTGGAATATCTATCTCTCCCCAACAAGCACACCCAGTTGGAATATCTATCTCCCCCCCCAAGCACACCCAGTTGGAGTATCTATCTGTCCCCCACAAGCACACTGCCATGGGCTTGGCCTGCTACTCACCAAGTAGCCACGAACGTTGTCCCGTTTGTCGCTCCATGTAGCAGGGGATAGTTGTGTTCCACAGGACCATGGAATCATGGGTTGATCCGGGAAATCTGGCACAGCTATGTGTGATTATCTTGTTGGCGTCACATACCATTTGGACATTGATGGAGTGGAATTGCTTCCTGTTTCAGTACACTACTTCATTGCGATGTGGGACGACCAATTCCACATGTGTACAGTCGATGGCCTCGATGCAACTTGGGATGCCTGCCAGTGAATAGAAACCGACTTTGGTGTTTGCAATCTCCTGGGCAGTCCATGGCATGTATATGTGTTCGGGTGCATGCTTCAGGAGGGCATCGAGTACCTGGTTCAGTGTGGTGAGAATACTGGTTGGGAGATGCCATGCATCTGCCCCACTGTATGCTGGTAGGTGCCTGTGGCCAGGAAGTGGGGCACAGTCACCACCTTCAGTAGAGGGGGGATGGCAGTTCTGATGTCTATGAGGCTCACAATGTCGTGGTGTATCATGTCCACGATGCTGGTGATGGTATCCCGGTCCAGATGGCACAGGGTGTGTATCTGCTCAGGTGTTAGGTTAAATGGACTGGCTCTGATCCTGGGAATTGGTGGGTGCCTCTGTGGTATGATTAGGTGCCGTGGTGGTGCTTGCTGTGCCTGTCTTGCCCTCCTCCTCCTGTGTCTCCTCTGTGCTGCCTGTTGTTGTTGCAGCTGTGCTGCAATCAGGTCCTCCAGGCCATGTAATGCTGCTAGTATTGGAAACATCTTGGTGTGTGAAGGGGTGTGGGAAGGGGTCTGGTGTGCTCCTTTTGAGCAGACACAGTCTCTGTTTCCTCCACCTGTGCTGATTGTGGCCACCTGTGGCAGGTGGTAACACTGCACAGTTCTTTTAACGGGTGGTTCGCGATGGCTGTATTAGCGCCATGCCGGTAAGGGGTTTTGGGTGCTTTTCCATGCCGTTATTGGCACGTCCGCCTGGCTTGTGATGATGTGCTAATAGCGGCATGGTGTAAATTACGGACGCGAGGATCACGCGACCGTGGACTGGCCGCTATTAGTGGCACCGAACTTAGCGGTGCCGCAAATAGCGGTAAGCAAGGTCATAATTTGGATGGGGATTTAGCGTGACCGGTATTCCATTACCGGTAACGTTAAATCCCTACCTCCTACCGTGTAATGAGGCCCACTGTTTTATCTGATGACAGGCCATTCCAGGGGTCTTTGAGCTCTGTCTTTTCTGATTTGGTTAAGTATGCTGTGACATATCGTGCAACTGCAGTAGAATTGTCTGCAATGTACTGCACGTCTATGTTTGCGTTCCATAAGTGGGCAATGATTGCATTGTAATCATTGATATATTTTTCTTCTTCTTTTCTTTTTATGCAATATGTATTTTTAGGTGACTTACCTTTAACACTATGGCCCTCATTACGACCCTGGCGGAAAGGGGAAAACGATGGCGGAAAAGCAATACCGCCATCGAAAAGCGCTCGGTGCGACTATGACCCGTCACCGCAAAGTACGAAGCCATTAGCGACACCGTAGTGAACGCCAACGCTAACTGCACTAAGCACGCGCGCGCGCACCATGCCAAACCGCAAACACCACCATGGTGCAACGGTACGCCAATTCCGACCCTAGCGGACATGTACCTAACGCCATCAGGCATGGCGGAATGGACCATCCCGCCATGGCGAGAAATACGGCATCGTGAACCAACCGTAAATGGCCCACTGAGTGCCTGTACTCCACTCCCTGGCCACATTGCACAACTCCTGGCAGGCGCAATGTACTCACACCATGCAACCAGTGAAATCTACAATTCACCCATGCATGCCAACGTAGAAATGCATGCAGGTGTCCAAAGCGCCCCGTGAGTGGGCATCCATGTACGGCATGTCACCATAGCCGTACTGATGCAGCACAGGCATGTGAAGGTACAAGACATCAAAATGGAAATCAAGAACACATGACACAAAACAACAGTAGTCCCCCATCGCTTGCCACCAGCGCAAGGCAACATCCAAAACAGCATCCTGAGGGGGATTGCACCAGCCCTGTACTCTTGCCAGTAAACAAACCAACCATCAGCAGAAGCATGTACCACACAAGTTGGCAGAGTGACTGAGCAGCCAGGCACATCCCAAGAGGGGCCGATGGGAGCTGCAGGGCACAGATGGCATCAATACAGAAGCTATTCCAATGGACATGACCCCAGTCCCCCTCCAACAAACGCACGCAAACACAGGCACCTGTGACCAGCCACATTCTGAACATCCCATCATACCATCAATCGACCTGGCTGACAGGCACCAGTCGGCCAAAAGCCAATCCCCCGCCCCTGAACAGCACATCATGTAAACAGTCACAATGGCAGCCCCTATCCGTGACCACACTGTGCTACGTAGGCAAAAGCGGCCAGTACTGTACCACACAACTCAACTCAGAAGGCGGAACACAATGCAGATCATCTCGCAATACATACCGCCACAAATCGAAAATCGCCACATCACCTGCAAAGAATAACGCAACACGCCAAATATCGGAATACAATTTAAATGCACATCCAAATGACAAAGGCCTCACAGCAATTTGTAAAATAACACCAAAACATCCATCATCACCGAGGGCTGCATCTGCAATAATTGACCAGCTTCCACTTGTGTGACGCCCTGTACCATCATGGCACACAGGGCCAACATCAACGTTCCAAAAGGCAACATGGAAGCGGCAAGAACCGCAGGTCCGTCCCATGAGGCAGGCACTAGTCCAGCTGAAAGGCCGAAATGTTGCACCTAGCCACCAGAACAGCGTAAGGGCATGTGGCCCATTGGCGATCGTCCCATAAGATCGTAATGGTGCTCCACTGATTCACCCGAAGCTGCAGGTGTCGAGAGTAAAATCCATCTGGAGGAGTGGCGTACAGATGGCATCTGCAATAGGGCAGGAGATACCTGTCACCAAAATGAAACACAAATTAACCGATTGCACTACAGGACACATGATGCATCACTATCTTCATTCAACACACCAAATCCACACCCATATGCATGCTAGCCCACTCCAAAGGAATATACACACCCCTAAATCAGTATCGATACATAACGAAACCAATCGAGGTTAATACACCATTGGCAACGTCGGTTACTGTGCATGCGTCCGTCAAGATAGAACCCATGACATGGGATTAGTAACGTGCCTAGACACAAGTGTATGAAGGCGCGTCGAGACAGGGAGGATCCGACAAGGGCAGATAGACGTAAGTCCCACTATGGCAGCCTTGCATCACATAGCGCAGGGGAAGGGGATTGAATCAAAAAACACATGTACATGGCAGACCCTAAATGGAATCATCTGTCCATGCATCCATTCATCATTCCCTCATCCCGCAATGAAAACGCATGAACATTCACTCACATAATATGTGAAACTTCCATCGCGTCTGTGCGTAATGCAGTCTGCAAAAACCACTGTGCTCCTGGCCGGATCTGTAGTGTCGTGAAGCTAGATGGACTTGGGAACGTCCTGCCTTATCGTCCACTACGCTATTGCGCATCCCATTCAATTCATGTCATTCATTGCTTGCTCGTTATGGGCCCTGTCCCAAGGACATTCAACAATAGAACGTTACATTTCCAGGCAGACCTGTGGGCGTCTCCTCACCGCTACTTCGCAACCAAAAATCCTGGCCTTCGAATTCCTCACTTGCAACATTACGTCGAAAAGGCTTCTGTGAACGCTTGCATTCACAATTACATCAATGTAGTGCGGCTGTGTGTCATAATGCTAACTGGCTGCAATCACAAATGGGACGCCACGCCCGTCGGTGAAGTACGATACTGTGCTGCATGAGGGTCGGCCATCGATCGAGCCCTACATACCACTGACTCTTCACAGGTATGTAAGCGGCTGCAATCATAGCATGTGTAACAATGGGAGCATAGCATGAAAATCAGTCAAAGTACATCACACTGCCATCGGGATTTGATACATGATTCCAATCCCAAGATGCCATGCGGCCAAATGCAGCCTTACGTGCGGGACGTGCTCGGCCAGAAGGGATTGCATCCGCCACAGATTCATTCAATCAGCACAGGTGGAGGCCATACAGGCCGACAGCACATATATAGCAGACCCAAACCCCTCCCACAACCACTCCCACTCCAAAATGCTACCGGCAGGACTAGCGATGTTGGGCCTGGGGCACCAGATAGCACTGCAAGTGCTACAACTACAAGAAGACGACGAACAACAACAGGTACAACAACCGGGCGCACAGGGGAGACGGAGGAGAAGGAGGAGGAGGAGGGCAAGGCAGGGTCAGCAAGGCCCACAAGCACTGCCACTACCAACACGCAGGCGGCCCGCAATCCCACGCCTCCGAGCTGATCCGTTCAACCTCACTGCTGAGCAGATCCACACCCTCTACCGTTTGGACCGGGACACCATAATCGCCATTGTGGACATGACACATGCTGACCTCGTGAGCATGATAGATAGCCCAACCGCCATCCCACCCCTACTGAAGGTGGTGTCTGTACTCCACTTCCTGGCCACAGGCACCTACCAGCACACAGTGGGACAGTTGCATGGCATTTCACAGCCACTGTTCTCACGGACACTCTCCCAAGTGCACGATGCCCTCCTGAAGCACGCCGACGACCACATCACACTACCACGCACGTACCAGGAGATTACCAACGCAAAGGTGGGATTCCATGCACTTGGCGGCATCCCGGGTTGCATTGGTGCCATCGACTGCACCCATGTTGAATTGGTTGTCCCACATGCCATGGAGGTCCAGTACCGCAACCGGAAACAATTTCATTCAATCAATGTGCAAATGGTGTGTGACTCCAACAAGATCTTTACGCATTGTTGTGCCAGATTTCCAGGATCTACCCATGATTCTATGGTCCTGAGGAACACAAGAATACCACGCTACATGGAGCGACACGCAGGGCACAGATCCTGGCTACTCGGTGAGTCTCATTCCATGCATGACATCGTGGCCCATTTGATGCGTCAATGACCTTGCAGGAGGGGGGGGGGGCTACTTAGCACTATCATTCCACTGACACCCTTTATTCGTCCCATACAGGTGATGCCGGGTATCCACTGAAGAGATGGCTCCTTACACCAATCCGGAACCCACAGAACCAGCATGAGGAGGACTACAACCATGCCCACTCACGTAGCCGTGTGGTCATTGAACAGGCATTCGGCCTACTGAAGGCTCGTTTCCGCAGCCTCAGCAGGTCTGGCGGGGCACTCATGTACAGCCATGAGAGGGTTTCTAAGATGGTCATGGCATGTGTCATGCTGCACAACATGTGCATACGTAGGAATGTGCCCATGCCCCCTGACGCTGTACTGCATGCACCTGAAGATGATGATGATGAGGGTGGGGATGTGGAGGCACCCCAAGGAGTCCATGAGGCACAGGATGCACGTGCAATCCGACAGAGCATCATAGATGCATGCTTCTAGCAACCACGCATGGTGCCTATTACACGGAAAGGGGACCTGTGGCACTGTGTGTGTGTAGTACAGGCACATAGTGGACTGTACGCCTATGAAGGCCTCGTACGCAAATATCAATGTCCACACATGTCATTGGATGATAATGAAGTGCTGTATTGTTAATGTGATTTGATTCATACACCCTATGGACCCGCCACCCAGTGAAGCCCAACACACCCCCTCCACCCTACTTCCTCCCCCCCCAACACCAGTGTCCAAATATGCATGCTGCCCGTGGGTAGACGCTATTGCAAGCCCCCTCTACGGGTATCAGGGGCACCCCTGCCCGTGGAGCGCAGGTTCCTGCCAGATCTGCGTTGGGGGCTGCCCTGGACGGAACTTGCCACGGATGACGTCTCTGCCTGCTCGCGTCCATGCATGTCTCTGAGGGTTTGTGAGAGCTCCGAGAGCACACGGCGCACAGCAGCAAGTTCAGCACAAACGTCTTTGGACGTCGCATTCAGTTCCCCCCTCAGGCTCTCGGTGCTTCTCTCCATTTGTGCTCTCAGGCTCTCGGTGCTTCTCTCCATTTGTGCTCTCAGGCTCTCGGTGCTTCTCTCCATTTCTCCCCTGAGGCTCTCACTACTTTTCTCTATTTGTGCCCTGAGTGTCTCGGTGGATGTTTCCATGGCTGCCCTGGAACCCCCGCATTCATTCGCATGGTCCTTGAGTAGCGTGGACACTTCCTGCTGTTGCTCGATCAGCAGGTCGAGGGACTGTTGCCTCTGCTGGGCCATGGACATTTGCGGTGGTGTGACAGGGGGGCTGCTCAACACATGTTGCCTTGGCACAGGACTTGTGGGGGTTGGCCAGTCGTCGTCTTCTGGGTGCCCCTGCGTGGTTTCGTCATGGTGTAGGGGATGGGACATGCAGGGGGATTGGGAAAGGTCATGGATGGTACCTACGTCGCCAGCACTGTTTTCCGTGTCGGAGCATGCTGGCATGACAGCTGTGTCACCTATGGTGCTGCTACCACCAGAGGCAGTGCCATCAGATACGTTCTTTGGGGGGACCTGTGGTGCTGGGGTTGTGGACTTGCTGGCTGCTGGGGTGCCTGTTGCAGTCCCCTCCAGTGTGCTGGCACTTGATTCCTGCTGCTGCCGTGTCTTGATCCTTGCACCTGAGGTGGAGGCTCTTGGGACGTTGGTCCTGGCCCTCTTTGCAGGCGTGCTGGTAGGGGTGTCCTGCAGCTCGTCGTTGGTATCGGACCCTGTGGTGGAGTAAAGAGGGGCGAGCGTTAGTTATGGGTCTGTCGGATTTGGAATGGCAACGTATCAAATGCATTGGGGTGGTACATGAGGCTGATATGGGACTGGGCCTTGGAGGTGGTCTCATTTTCGTGTGGATTGAGGATGCATTCATTTGGCTGCCTGCAGTTAGGGGGTGCATGCTGCACATGTAGGGGTTGTTTATGGCATCTTGATTAATTTGTTTATTCATTCTGACTTTTAGAGGGCGCTGTCAGGGCAAAGTATGTATTGCACTATGGGGTCACATGGTACTGCACATGTTCGTGGTTTGTGGATTTCGCATTGTTTCTCTTGGCCAACCTACCTGATTCTCCGGATGTCGGCACTCCTTTCTCCATCCCTCCGACTCCCTCTATGCTCTCCATTCCTATGGTGGAGGCGCAGATCTCCTCCCAGGGGGTCAACTTGATGGGCGACTCTGATCCCCCCCCGGTAGCTGTGGCGATGTTCCTGTTCGCAGAAAGTATGCTGCGTACGCGGATCCGCAGGTCGTCCCACCGCTTGCGACATTGCTGTGGCGTGCGGGGTGTTGTCCCCACCGCACTTACGCGCTGTGCCACAAGGGCCCATATGGCCTTCTTGTTGGCAAGGGCCGTCCTGGTCATTTGACTGGAGAAGACGACGGCGGCATTTTCCTGCAGGGTCTCGGTCAGCACGGTCAGTTCCTCTCGGGAGAAGTGGACCTGCCGCTTGCGATCACACGCTTTCTTGGCTACCTTTCCCATATTTATTTTTTTAACTGGGGTTGCTAACGGGTTGGGATGTGTGTCAGGGTCGGATTTTTAATGGTTGTGTTGGGATTCGGATTTTATAGTTGTGCGGCGTGCTGTTTCCCGTTCCGGCCACATGCTTTTACTTCCGTTTCCGTATATTTACGGTGCCCGTAATTTGCGGTGCCCGCTCATTACGGTGCCCGCTCATTACGGTGACCGCTAAGATGGGTGGCGGTATTGCACCTGGTGCAGCGTACGGCGGCGGTAAGGGCCGTTTTGGGGTCATTTCCGCCATCGCAGCCTTTCGGATTCCGCCATGGCGTAATGCTCGTGCCCGATGGGTCGTAATTAGCCGCACTTTGCTCCTTCGTGCAATGGCGGAAACGCTATTTACGCTGTTGCGGTCCGGTCAGTCAATTTCCGCAAGGGTCGTAATGAGGGCCTATGTCTAACTGAAGACATGAGGTTGTTCACTTGACCTGTATTTGTAACTGGTCTAGGGAAACCAAATCGGCATTTGGTGTAGTATTTCCCTTTGTTTTTGTATTTGCGACGACAATATTTGCCACATTTGTGTCTTTGGAATTGTAAAATGTTTGCATGAAGATCACTATTTGCGGATTATGATGGAATTTCACAAGTGACATATTTTTCAATAAACTGTAAAACAGTGGCATCACTGTCTTGACCAAATTTAGGAGCATCTTTATTCCATAAAAGCGTGTGGATATGTGGTGCTCCTCTGGCTTGGTATTCTTTTCTCCAAAAGAAGTGTTGCACTTCTCCAAGGGGAGGAACAGTTTTGTTACAAATAAAATGTAGCATAGCAATGAAGCGATGGCGAGAATATCTTGAAACATTAACAGGATCCTGTGAACAAAGTTCTCCAGGTGTTAGTATGTCTATGTTTGTTTTGTTTTCGTTTGATATGCGTAGGAAAGCATGTAAATCTTCCCATGCATATTCTGCACAACTTAATGTAGCAAACCAAGTGGGTGGGCCAAGGATTCTGATCATACAACGTACATCTCCATGACGTCGAAACCAGTACTCTTTAGTACCACGCATATTTGCTAATAGATTTGTAAGATTTGCTTGTAAAACGTCATCTTTTTGTTGAACTTTTTGTAATAATTGTGTAGCTCTCATATTTTGAAAGTGTGATCCTGATTTTAATATGTGTGCAACTCCGTAACATAAAGTTGCTAGTTCACTTTCAAAGAGTAGGTGGAATA
Source organism: Ambystoma mexicanum (assembly GCF_040938575.1). Taxonomy (NCBI): domain Eukaryota; kingdom Metazoa; phylum Chordata; class Amphibia; order Caudata; family Ambystomatidae; genus Ambystoma; species Ambystoma mexicanum. The sequence goes on from NC_090921.1 coordinate 1,126,049,918, forward strand.
TGTATTCCACATTTTGTCGAAATCTGGGATCTTCAGAATACATTCCTAATGAGCGATATTCTGATGCTGATATTTGAATAGGTCTATCATCGTATCTTCCTCCTTTGGCAGTAGGAAAGAGTAGAGGAAAAGCACGTACTTCTATACTTTTTTCCCATATGCTGATTGGTGAGCCTTTTGTTTGACGCATTTGGTACGTTTCCAGTGAATCTTCTATGGTGTCATTAGAGTGCAATGGATGAATTGTATAATGGTCTAAAGTGTTTGATATTGTTGCAGGATCTAGGAGCTCAAATTGACCAGCTTCTTGTGTCTCTTGAATTATTTCAGTTGTATCTTTCAGGTTTTCTTCAATATTAATTTATTTGTAATATTCATTATTCTCTTTAAGATATTGCAGGGCTTCTCTAACTTTATGTAAATCTACTAGTTGTTGCCAATTTTTTTTGTCTTTTGTAGGTACTCCATTTACCAAGATAATTAAAGATTGCTGCATTGGACGTTGCACTCCTAGAGTATGCATATTTTCTTTTACATCTAATGGTAAATACACTACTTTTCCACAAATACCTTTTACTAATTCAGAGGGAGGTAATTTTGCAGTTTTTGGTTGAAGGCGTATTCTTGCTTGAAATTGGTGCACTGTTTGAATTATGATGCTCTCATATAAATTAAGTTGTTGAAGGGGTTTTGGTAGTGGATATAATTCCAAGTTATTTGTGATAGCACATGAAGGAGTTTGGTTGTTGTCAAGTTTTGTAGTGCAGTAACTGCAAAGTATTATCGGGTCAGTTATTTCGTATTTGTTTTCTGCTATAAGGTAGAGAGCTAATTCGAACCATTTAGAATCTTCATTGTGTTCTATTTTGTATGATAGGTCTACAGTTTTTGTGTTACTTTTATAAAAAGTTCTGCGGCAACATACACACAAGTGGTTTGGTACTTCAGCTGAAGTACTTTCAAATTTTAGTATTTCTTTTTTGTATGTGTGTAGTGAAAGGTTGCCATGTGCAGACTTGTTTCGAAGTTGGTTTACAGCTAATTCATCTTGTAAGTGGGTTTCACTTCCAAAATATTTTGTCTGGATATAGTCGATTTCTTCTAGTAGGTCTTTTGCTGTACCATGTAGAAGAATGTTATTTAAATTGGCTAGTGCTAAAGCAGGACTTTTAGCATAGTACAGTTTATAAACTAGATTTCTTATACTTGCATGATGTGTTGATATCCCTTTGATATCATGGAAGGGTGTTTTGCAAGTAGCTCCTGATATGCAGGCCAATGAATGTCCTTGTAGTCCTGTGCACTTGCGTACTGGACAAGCATCCATATTTTGCAGTAGTTTAATTTTGATTTTGTCTTTGCTTTTCACATATTGATTGAGGAATTGGCATAAAGACTTTAACATTTTTTTGGGAATGTTACACATTGACATGCATGGCCGTTTGTACACTAAATGTTCTGAGTCAGTTGAATGGAGGGGTAAATTTACATTTTCAGGGCATATTTTTGTAAGGAGTACTTCTTGTTCCATTATGGTATTAACTTTTTCATAACCTCGACCACTGCTATGTATGGCAATTGTATTTATTTGCTTTTGTTTGTAGGCTTCTTCATTACAGTATGGTTCTGTGCTTATAGTGTGACTCCATTCACCTCCACAGATATTTAAGAAGTTATTTCTGTTGACATTTCGTTTATTGAGAAGTCTTTTTTGTAATTTAGCTATTAGTTTTGTTAGTGGTTTCATTCTGTTTAACACTAAAAAAAATAACTTTCTTTTGAGAAGAAGTGCACTGTCTATCAACGCTTTTAAGATAACTTTCCTACGATAGGTTTGAAGTGTTGAACCTGGTTTCTCTCCTGTTTTTATAAGATTTTGAAGGACTTTGTGACGGAACATTTTGGCTAAAATACTTTTCTTGGTATGCTTACTTGGTATACTTGGTATGCTGTACTATATCAAGATTTATAGAAGAAGTTTTATTTGTAGTGATAATTGATTTTCTGTTAATTTGTCTTTAGGGTTGTTTTACTTTTTGATAGAGGAGACATAGTTTTTGTATTAGAAACTTCTGTTTCACTACATGACTGTATTAGCTGTTGTGTTTCAACTTTTTTTAAAAAATTCTGCTATAGATGGATGTTTATGTTGGAGACGTTTCTTTTCATTTGCTCTACTTCTGTGTTCCTTTCTACAGAGTTGCTTTTTGGTAGGCATGCTTTAGGGTCTGTTGAAAAAAATACAGAAGGTATGGGTTGGTGTGTTCTGCAATGCATGTGTGTTGTGTGCATGAGTGTTTGAGTGAGATGATAAAGATGTATGTAATGGTGTGTGATTGTGCATTGGGAAGTGCAACTACTAGGGATCCGTATTCTTGAATTAATGTGTTACTAAACTGGGGTTCAGATGACCGAAAAAAGTAAGCCAGTGGTGTGGAGAAGTATAAATAGTATATCTAAAGCTATACAATTAAAACAGTAGTTTCTTCTACAACATCTAAATTCTAGCGGCTGAGTTGGGTAATTTGTGTGGTGAAAAATAGGAATTTGTGGGCCATTCTGCTAGTAAATCACTGTTTAAGATGGGAGGATTTTTGGTCAGAATGGTGCAGAATCTCTATTTTAGGCACAGAAGTAGCATGAATTAACCTTAGAGTGTGTTTGAGGAATAATTCAAATATTATGGTAACAATCCACTTACTTTTTTTCTAAAATGAGCAGTTTGCTTCTTAGTTGTTCTTTGTAATTCAAATTCGGCTGCTTATTTTCAGGAGAATGGTCTTCACTGCAATTGTAAAAGAAAGACATTAGTATTTTGGTTTGTATATAGCACTGTTTTTAATTTAGACATAGATTTTTTAAATTGAAATGCTCGGTGCCTTCCTCAAAACCATTAAAACTATCTTATGACTAACTGTAGGAAAGAAAATATCTTTACTATGGCTTGTCAAAATCTTAATGTACCACTGTATACCACTATTCCTGTAACTAAGCTTTTCCACGTAATAGTGAGTCCATGTGATAGCCTGCTTTTCCACGTAAGAGGGAGTCAATGTCATAGCCTGCTTGTCCTACATTAATGTAAGTAATTATATAAACTAAAAAAATTAAAACCAAGTATGTGTTTGTACAAATATTAATCTTTGAGATTGATAATAGAGTGTGCATGTAATTTTGTTTGATCATATGTAGTCTATATATTGTTACAAGAACGAGTAGAAACCAATGGAGACAATGGAAGCTACATAAACCACGATACACTCAGTGGAATCCAAGATGGCGGCTCCTTGATAATGTTTCTATCAACTAACAATGCAGGTCTAGTCTTTTCTTCCACCTTAGTCCTTCCTCTCTTTCCACCATTTGTTTGTACTTGTACACCAGGAACTTACAGGTAAACTGCGTTGCTACTCTGCTCTTCAGCTTTCCCTTATAGCTGCTCGCTCGTAAAACTTGCCTTCGCCAGTTTTTTCTCCTCCGGAGCTCTCCCTCGCTCCTGCCTTCCTTTTCCGCATCCGCGGCTTATTTATTTTCTGCCGCTTGCGGCTTCTTCTTCTGCTTCACGTCTTGCCGCCCTCGGCCTTTTCTTTCTTCCGGCTTCGGTCTCCCTAGGCCGGCAGCTTCTGTTACTAGCAGCCGCTCGCGGCTCTGCTACGCTTTCCTTTCACTTGTTCTTGCCTTTACTTACCCCTCCTCTTTTCCTGGTTCCAGAGGTCCTCTGCTCTTTCTCTCCTTTATTCTCCTTCGCCTCCTTTCTCCTTATTCCTGGGCACTCACTGTTTGCTTTCGACTGTTATTTCAGTATCTCTTCCCCCTGTTGGCTTCAGTCGGGAAGATCTCCTTTATTCTACCTGCCACAACGAACTGGGAGCTCCGTTCTACACAAGACCTGCAGGATCTGGGTTTTCTTCCCCAAGAGGGTTTCCCAGGGGGCGGCCCCCTGGGAGCACAGAGCACAGATTATCTGGCCTCTGGACCTCTGGGGGGACGCCTCTTACATCTTCACATCTGTCGTAACCCGAAGAGCCGTGAGTACCCCATCGGATCACAGAGGTTATAAGATATATTTTATTTAAAAAATGTTAGTTTAACATTATTTGCATGTGTGTGTGTGTGTACGCAGAAATTAAATTGAATAAAGGTTTGTAAGTCACAGTTCATTTTAGGAGAATTAAAAAATTATCGTAGATTCATTTTACAGATTATACAAGGTAAAAGTCAGTTAGAAAATGTGTTCATGTACTGTATAGAAAATATGCATACCTGTAGTTTGTGTTCATGCATATGGATATGGACGAAGCTGCAAGTAGAAATCTTGGAGACTTGTCTAGTATTTCTCGTAGATCGTGCTTGCCAATGGTATGAGACTTGTAGTCCGAGAGATTCACCGTACATTTGCAGTGCTGATCTATGATGATGCAGTTACATGTAGAGGTCTTGGATTTGATTGGTGGATGGTCATGTGATTTCTTAGCTACATCCAATGACGGAATGGCACAGAGAGTGAAGTGGAAATGGTGGAAGGACTGTCCATGTTATGATATGTTCGCGGACATGGCAGTAATTCTAGGACACCGCGTATTACATCCGTATTACATCCGGGGAATTTGGGGTGGGGAGTCATGCAAATGAGATTGAATGTAGCAAGGGATTGGTCAGTAAAGTTTAGTGAGTGTGTTGTGCTAGGAGAGGTTTTCTCAGATATTCTTTTTGCTGAGAGAAGGACAGATGGCTATGGCTGAGTGTTTTAAAAAACAGATTGTGTGGATTTTGGGAGACTCGTGGATACATTTTTTGAAGGTGCATGCAGAAAGCTGTGGAGTATCTATAGATCTTGGATTCCCACATGTGGATGTCCACTGGCATGGAGTGCGTGGAATGAAGTGGCTGGACTTGCTACCTCTCTGTGCAACTTTGAAGATAGAGGAACATCCAGACATAATTGTAATTCATTGTGGAGGGAACAGTTTAGGACATGTGTCTGGAATTTCTTTGCAATTTGCAATGAAAGAAGGACTTCAGAAGATCATGGACATGTTTCCAAACTCCAAAGTAATTTTTTCACGGATTGCGCAGAGACAAATGTGGCTTCGTTCTTTCTCATGTGGTCCACAAATGGAGAAAGCAAGGTGTAATGTCAATAAGGCTGTTTGTGTCTTCCTAAGAGATTTTGGCATGTCCTCTTTTCACAATGAAAATATTATGTTTCGTAGTACATACATTTTTCGCAGAGATGGAGTCCATCTTACCTATGCTGGCAATCAGATTTTTCTGAGAAATGTACAAAATGCATTGCGACCTTTTTTAGAAATGCAGCATTCATTTTGAAGTAGGTGTTAAGTATTTATAATTTTTGACATACAAACACCTCCCAAAGGCTCTTTTCAGAGCCACCACTTCCTCCTAGAGAAAAATGCAATGGTTACAATAGGGTAGCATCACAATTTTTTTTTATGTTCGGAACTGTCCGCAGACTTTCAAGAAATAGAAAGGGCCCTGCGTTATTTATCTTTACTTCTGTTTGTTAACTGTGAAAGGTGGCTCTGAAAAGAGCCTTATTTTTTTTTATTTTTGTTATTTTGTATTTTTTTTTTGTTTTTTTACACACAACACACTAGGAGAGGAGGGGAAAGGAGGGTAAAGGGGGGGACACCAACCACAGGGATAAGAAAGGGCGAGCTGAGAGAGGAAGATGTAGAGTGGGTTTTATTTGGGTAGTGAGCAGGTCTTCTCGTGCTCTGAGACGATCGTCTCAAAAGCACTGCAAAGTCGCTCCCCCCTGCAGAGTACTGTGTCACAGTACATACATACAACTGTGACCCTCAAAAGGTAAGGGTCATCAGAATTCTGTATGGCCTGTGAGGCAGCTTGAGGAAGACGCTGTCCCACAGAGGTGTTCCTTGTGGTGACAGGATCAGAAACGGAGGATGAAGTAGAGGCAATCAACCTACTACGCTCTCCGCAAGGTACAACCTTGCGAATGGCCCCAGTGTGGAATGAGTTCAGGTGTCGCTTCATGGTCGTAGTCCCAAAGCTATACGAACCATGCCTCCCACGACTGAGTACCATTTTTCACTCATTGCAGGTGACACGGTTCGCACAAGCCTTAGGACCATTCCCATGAACGGTAAACAACCACCACACCCAAGAATCACGCCGAGGGTAGGTAGTAGGGTTTTCCTCTACCTCATTCTCGTCATCCTCTTCTTCCTCCTCTGTATCCTCACTCCTGTTCCCCTCTTCAGGCCCTTGGGGAAATGGTGGTGGTGGAGGGGGTGGGTGTGGTGCTGAGGCAGATGTAGCACCAGGTGGCAATAGTGGAGCCATGGATGTCATTGGCTTGGAGATGGAAATCTCAATATCTGCAAAGTATGCAGCAAAATGCAGTGTGCTCTGTGGAATAGCCAGAAACACAATGAGAATGAGCTCTAGGGGGTGGTCTTTTATAGGAGTGCTTGTGCGCGGTTCGCGGACATGCGCGCCGTCCGCAAGACAGATCGAACACCAAAAAGGTTCAAAAAGTCACAAAAACTATGTGGAAACTTAGGATTAGTATGTGGGATTTGTGTTATGTTGAGTTTGCAATGAGAAATATTGTGGATTACTTGGAAATGTACTTTTAAAGTGTTCGGGGACACGAACAGTGTCCGCATTCAGATCACGCGATAAGCGTGGGTGCGGTCACATAATTGTTTCATGAGCATGTTCGCTAAGGTAGCAGCCGTCCGCAGGACACCCAATGTACGGACATTGTTTTGTGCATGCTTGTTGATGTTCTACGGACAGTGTTCGGGTCCTGAACTAATTAAAAGTGCGTCACAAGTAAAACAAACAGTTACGGACAGCCGTTTGTTCTTAGAACAGTTTAATTTACTTGTGCACAGTGCGGACAGACATAGCGTCTCAAGCACACCTCCATTTTCGTTTATTTACGAACAATTCAGGACACCACGAGTGTTCTTAGAACAGTTTCAACTTGCTAGCGAACACTATGAACAGGCATAGTGTTTTTAAGGACACCTCCATTTTCGTTTATTTACGAACATTTCAGGACACTACGAGTGTTCTTAGAACAGTTTCAACTTGCATGAGAACATTACGGACAGATATAGTGTCCTCATGACACTTACATTTTTCGTCTATTTACGAACATTTCCGAACAACCGCGCTGTCCGTGGACACCTAAATTGGTTTTAGCAAAAAGAACTGAAACTAATTACAACACAATATAAAAAAGTAACTTTATTTGACATATATTAACAATTTATGACTGAGAAGGTGGGGCAGAAACAGAAACAAAAACAGGAGAATTAGGGATTTCAACATAATTGGGATCAGGTGAAGAAGGGATGGACATGTCAACAAAACGTTTTGGTCCATGGAGAGGGTTTGGGGTTAAATGAGTGGGATATGGTGAGGGGGGACAATTACAGGTGGGACAATGTCATCTTGTTGTTAGTTTTAAGTGATCTTCCACAAAGTTTTTTAAATTGGTAAAATTTGCCATAAGTTGGTCCATTTTTTCGTTTATGTGTTCCAGAGTGTTATTCACCGCTTCTTTTTCTGTAGTAGCTTCAATTTTTGTATGGTCTGTACAAAAAAAAAAGTATATGTTAAATGTATACAAAATAATATTTGTTAATTGGTTTATATAGTAAAGTGTGTACCATTAGGTGCACTATCTTCTGACATTTCCTCCCGTGGGAAATGCTCCTCTAACCACTCCAGAGTACTACACATTTCTGTGAGAAAACAAGTAATATTTTTTTTTATCTAATACAGAAAGTTTATAAATATATGAGTAAAATGAAGTGCACTTACTATTTCAGGTAAGATATGTGATGAGTAGTCTGTACGTTTGGTCTTGCTCTTAGTTGTGGAGTGTCTGTGAGGTAATTATGTTGGAAGCCACTTTATCTTCTTTTGGTATATTCCATTTTAGAACATATTTTATTTAAATGAATGGTTAGTGTGTTACATATATGGGTTACATTTCTTAAGTATTACTACATATACTTTGTATGTGTGCTGCTTTGTGAATTTGTTAAATGTTCCTATGTTATGATATAACAATTACACATACCACCCCAGAGTTTTTAGGTGGTGGTACTGTTGTCCGAACATGTCCGCAGACAGTCAAATTCAGTAGAAAGGGTTCAGTATGTTCCACATTACATGTACATAAAGTCAAAGTTATTATTGTTAAGTTGTGCTACTAAAAAACTATGAAATTGAGTAAAAAAACTTTGTTAAAGAGACATTATGGTTCAGTTGCGCTACGAAAAACCTATGAAATTCAGTAAAAAAACTTTGTTAAAGGGACGTTATGGTTAAGTTGCGCTACTAAAAACCTATGAAATTCAGTAAAAAAACTTTGTTAAAGGGACGTTATGGTTAAGTTGCGCTCCTAAAAACCTATCAGATTCAGTAAAGAAACTTTGTTGAAGGGACATTATGGTTCCAAGTAAAACTGAAAAACCCCTGAAATTCGCCAGTTATGGTAAGCTAAGCAACCATAACTCGCGCCACCACTGTGCACTGCTAAGACTAACACCCAGGACATAAAAGATTTCTTTCTGTATCTTACATTTCGAAGTCTCTATTATCCTTACAAAAACAACATTGAAAAAACAACACCTATAATTTTTCCTAGTATGAGTACAAATTATGATTTTTTTTTTGACCTCTATGGGCATGTCAGGCGACATAAGTGGGATGCAGAAGTAGATAACCAGGGGATAAATGCCTATCTTGATAATTTAGCACACCTGGGGAATAATATGTGATACCAACACATGGGAAAGGTGGGCGAGAGCGCCTCTGATGAGAATTGCTATGTCTGCTCTCTAATTCGCTATGCCATGACTACAGTAAGAACCTTCATTTCACACGAGATGTCGGCACAAGATGCAAAATGCCTCAGTCATGGAGCAGGATGTACTACTAGAGGACAGTTTCAAGGGAACTAGACAACCATGCGATGGAGATCAAGACAGTAATTTCCATACCAGGATGATTATATAAATAAAATACAAATGGAAAGGGAGCCTGGATTGACAGACAAGATGCCCGTGTATCCTGCTGCAGTACAAGACAAGGGCCCTCATTCTGACTATGGCAATCTGGAAACAACAGTGCCGGCACTGTTGTTTCCAGACTGGCATATTACACGTCTGTCTGCAGGAGCTGCCGTGCCCGACATGTCTGACCTGCGGGGCACAGCGGCCATGGTAGGCAGACCTGTCACAGAAGCACTGGCACTGTTAACACAATTTTACAGGCGCCTCACTTTCCGGGCCGCTGGGGTTGTAATCCCTCTGTGGCACTGGGATGTCAGGTGCCGATAAATATTTACGGGTTCAGTGGCAACCCGCCGATAGCACCAGCACGGTTACCGCCGGACCCGTAATGAGCCCCACAGTGATTGTTGAAGAAATTAGGAGGATGAACTGCTCTGACTTAATGAAAATAACTGGAATGCCTGTATGCTAGGAACGTTCATAGCTGTTAATCTAGTTGAATATGAACAAAGGATGGGAAGATGGAATGATGTCCTGTGCATCTCATCTGCTGAAAAAGGAAGCAGTGAAAGTACAGAAGGTGAATGATGAGTGTCTAAAGTCATGGGCCAAGTACTCTAAACTGTTGACACGGGTGGAAGATGAAGCAGGCCCAGTAGCTGTAGTCCCATTGGTTAATGTGACACTGTGCTTTCGGAGCAAGGGAAAAAATTAAGAGTGCATAGACATAATTGACGTTCCAGGAATGAGGAGAGGGACAGCTGTCTTAATGGATTGATATTGGGCCTGCATATCTAGAGCATAAATGAAACTGCCCAAGAATTGGAGTGGAGTGTGTTCCTTGGTACATATCCATGTTCCAGCATTGGTGATTCCACAAAGTGACCTGAAGATTGAAGGATTTCCAAAAGTGGACGAGCACATGAGAAAAAGAAGGTCACTAGAACTCCGGCGAATGAAGAGAGGGAAATATTTCTCACAAAAATCCCTAACAGCTTATTAAGAAATTCCTGATGAGCACAAACTGTTTAGCAGGACTGCAGTGATGTTCACATCTATGTTCATGCCTGGACTTCAAATATAGGTGAATGCCAAATGGCTACAGATCACCAGGTGGGAGCTGCTGTAAACGATCAATGCCACAATAAAAGGATTTAACACAATAAAAGAAGAGCTGAGGGCCATAAGTTTGATGAATCTCCAGAATAGATATGTCCTTAACATGATTACAGTAATGGAAGGAGGTGTTTGCGCCAAGATCGGGACATCATGTTGTACATTCCTACCATCTCATGATGGTGAGAACGGGACTTTGACGAAGGCTATATCGATGTTGACAGATCTACACGTAAAAATGGTGGATGAGACAGAGGCCATTGGGGATGACAGTTGATTCTCACTTCTGTTCTCATGGATTCCGAATTGGATGGCAAACTGATTCATGTTCCTTGGAGCGATATTGGTGATAATATTATTGGGATTCTCTATGATAAGGATAATAATTGGACAATGTCAGAAAATGGCAAAGAAAGCAGTGGGAATGAAGATCATGATTGACGCAAAGGATGAACCAGAAGACAATGTGCTGACTGATAGTGCCATCAGAGATTACATAAAAGCAAGTGTTGTGACAACTGAAGGAACAAAATTCTGGTATCCAAAGGATCATATGAATTACATGCGATGTTGGGTCTTCTGTACCCCAAATGGACAATGCAATTACATGACCTGGAGTGTGGACGAACACATTAAAACTGCAGGGACCCTGAGGGGAGTGACTAAGATATGGACACCCAAGAAACCCTTCTTCAAAAAAGATACAAATAAGCAGGAAAACTTGAGGAGATGGTTGAGGACTCGACCAGAGGGGGGAATGTAGAGGAGCAGATGTATACATATGCAGGAGATCCCGCCCCCTACCTACTCTGTATTGAAGACATGAGACCTTGCCTTGCCTGACACCGGCTATTGTTCCAACACCGCAGTGAGTGTTTGGAAGGTGATATCCATTTAGACAACCCTATCGAATGTACCCTTGAGTTGATGACAACCTACAGGAGGAACTCCTGAAGGAATATCAGAAAGAGCTAGGAAAATGAACTGATGACGTCATAATAAAGTGTGCACAACGTCCCAAGATACTGAATAAATGATGAAGTAAAGAATTAAATAGACTATCAAAGTTGAAAAGAAGAAGATTACATGTTAATAAAGTGCTGCAGAAAACAGAAGTTCAATGAATGTACAGATGCAGAAACGCAAGGTAGATCAAGTCATCGTATAGGCTAGCTATGATTTGTGAATAGAATGCAGGTGAAGCCGCCATTGCATAGAACTGAATATTGGTATCATGAAATAAATAAGCCAGAAACCATGAAAGGGGAATGAAAAGCTGTGTCATAGTAGAAAAACAGGTTGCTGAACCTGCGTGGCGAGGCTGTCTGGCCAGAAGTCAAGATCCTAGGAATCGAGGTCAGCTATCTACTCCGAAGAAGAATGAGTGTGCAGAGGATGAATCCTCTCATGTTAAGGTGCAAGAAAGAACACAAAGGATGCCAAGTTGTAATTCATTTAAAGCATTTAAAAGCTACAGAATGGACCAAATCATGGTCTCTTGTCACGTGAGACAAGGACAGAAAAAGAGTTTGAACTTGGAGTTCCAGACACAATAGCAAGTGCCCCCACTCCTGTGCATTCCCAGGACAAGAATACTCTGCAAGGCCAAGTACAAAGACAATTTCATGGCAGAAGTCATTGGTGATGAGAGATGTTGGGATAATTTGGTGGTGCAGTAGCTTCATGTCCTCTCTTCCTGCACCTGGATCTGGGTTTACGTGCTGCTAAATGAACCAAATGTTCCAGACATGGCACAAGCTTAACAACCAATTGTATTAGTCCATTTAATGGAGGACCTTATAGCTTATAAGACCAATGAAAGACAGTGTAACTTTTTCTACTCAAATTACATGTTTGAAGAGGTAGGCATAAGTTGTCCACTTGACAAAGGACAGCCAATAACAATCCTAGCTCCTATATGATTGTATATCTAGATGTTTCACTTAACCAATCCCAACCCTTGATAGGTTTATCACTATTGCTTCACAGTATGCAATCATTAAGAGACTGAGCGTACGTCCTTTGATGTTCGTTGTAACCTCCCTGTTTTAGATCATTCTTAATCAAACAGTAATTTGCCATCTTCTTGAGTGAGTCTGGTTATTTGGACTCAGAATTATTCTGGTGTAATCCCATCCATTACAAATGCACATTCCAAGGACCATAAGCTCATAACTCCTTCGGAAGCTAAGACAAGGCAACTGTCCTATCACAGATGATTGTTCTATCCTGCAGCCGCTGAGAGCCAGACCACCACAAAATTGCACGACTCGAACCTACTAGTGACCTCCACTAAACTGGCAAAGTTTGGTCTGGCCTGTGCCGAGTTTCGGTGAGTACTTGCATCACTTACCTGTGGCCCCCTGGTACAACCAATCTCTTTTATGCACGAATATCCAGGAACAGGTATTCGCTTTTGGCTGGGTTAGTCTGCGCTCCCTAGCTATTCCCACCTTTTGGAAACTGCTCTTCCACCAAGGGCAGATCCTACCTGAATAGTGGGAACCAATTCTTCATCACCTCAAGCCCCTTCCTCACTCGCTACAGCTCCCTCAAGAAGACCTTCTACCTATGTGAGTGTGCGTTTTTAGGCACAACTGTACTGTTCGGCACAAGGCTCCCCACTTCTTAGGGCTGTACTGCGAAAGTAAGGTAGCGACTTTGAAGAATTGTCTAATGCTCCTAGTGTGTTAACTCGCCCTTCTCCTTACAGGTAGTTGTCATGATGCCTACCTCCAAGGAGCCAGGTCCGACCCAGCAACCCCAGAGGCAGGCATCATTTCCCCCAGGGGAGTGCCAGAAGGCCCAAGCTGGGGCCCTTTGGACGCAGTCCTGGTGCCTTAGGCGCCAGGCTCATGTTGGACCTCTGTCCTGGCACCTTAGGCGCCAGGCTCATAAAGCTAGACATGTGTTCAAGTGTTTTAATGTGCACTTACCTGATGCAGACCATGCTGCCACATCCAGGCCCCCTTGAGGCCTGAATAGGAACTACTTACCCTGTGGGACTACTTTCCACCCGGGTGTGGTCGGGAAAGGATACATACCTGATCGGAGGAAGGATACACACTTGGAACTTCTTCCAAAGCTATTTAAACCACACCCGATCAGCAACTCACGCTTCGCGTTGTTCTGCTCCTCGCAGCTGGACGCTCACCATGTCAGCTCCTGCTTCTGGACTTCAGCCACGCCTGTCAGCATCCTGGGTCACCTGCAAAGGGAGACAAGAGACCTACCAGCTAATCTGCACCACGGAGACATCACCGACGATCCTGAAAGGGAAGACATCATTTTTAAAAGCATTTCGTTACGATCGCTGCAGCGCTGCATTTCACTCACTTTTCCTGGGTTCCTCCATCTTCAGCAGTGATCATCCGGATACACAGCCACTTCCCAGAGCCTAGAGAAAAAGACAAGAATAAGAGGTGAGAGAAGGAAGGGAATGGGAAAAGCTCAGTTTCCTTCTAAGACTTACCTGTTGGGTCATTCCCATTTCATTTCGGGTCTTGCTGCTTCCAAGCAGGACCCCGGCCCCTATGGGGAAAAAAGTCAAAGACATTAGATGAGCGAATGCAAAAACATTACCTGAGCGCTCATCTAGGATTTACCAGATCTTTACTGGAACTGCAAGTTTCACTTCGGGTCGGCGCCATATCTCCGGCATTCCGAACCCCGGCCCCTATGGGGAAAAGACATCAACGTCAGCGCTTTGTTGCAAGAAGTCTCTAAAGGAATCTTCATTCATCATCTGAAAAAAGACAATGAACATTATTATTTAAAGCTTGAACTTTTGAACTTGCAACAAAACTTTTACAGTGCCTTACCAGTATAATCAAGCTTACCTGAACTCCCATCCAACCTCAATCCAGTGAAGTAACTGGGTTCAACGCGCCCCTGCGTCAGAAGCAGGATGGAGAGCTCGTCCTTTCAGACCCTAAGGTGAGACTTCACGGGGAATCGTGGAAGGGTATCGTGGAGGGTTGGAAGAGAGTGGGAGGCTTGAGCATAACTCAGTCAGTAGGTAAAACTCCCTTTTCACGCACAGGGGAATATTCCTGCGAGCCGGAGAAGCCAGAGTAGAGGGCCCTTCCTATCCATCTTCAGAGTCCTGCGCTTCACCATTGAAGAAGCATCAGCACTCGAAGCCAGACCTGCGCCTCCGTGGGAATCAGGTGAGCGTTACAGAAGTGGTTGTGTTCTACTCCTTTGTTGCATTAGAAAACGCATTGTATATATATAATCTAGTATGGGAATTGTGTGGTAACTGTTTTTATATTACTGAAATGTACTTGTGTGAATTGGTCTGAGAGTAATTTGTGTTTCGTTACTGTGTGTTGTCATTGTGGGCTTCTGATCACTCTCAGTCCTCCTGAGACTTAGTCTTGACTGCCTGCCAAGCTACATAGATTGGTCTGGCTTGTCCAGAAGGTTCCCCTGTTTCACTAAACTAGGGTGGCTTCCTAAAACTCTACCCACCATGTCAGAGTTTAGAAATTCATCTAAGTACCAGCATGTTATGGTGGATTCATGGTGGCAAATGTCTGGGAAAAAAAAGTTCACTATATTTTCAAATTTGCCGGGCCTTGCGGGTAAGAAATTCTAGGGCGATTCACGAAAGTCAGACCTCTTTAGATTCCCACGGTTGTCTTCTTTTCAAAAATGAATGGGGCTCCCTGTTTTCCTTAGTGGCTATGACATCCCAGGGTAAAATCTGTGGGTTGTCCACAAGACGAAAAACTGTAAAAATGTCGTCTTCCCAGGCCCTTTGGTATAACAGGGATTTAGCCTTTTCCCTTTGCGCCTAGATCAGAGCACCCACACATGTGAGGTACTGTTTTCATTTAGACACATGTGGGAACATGGGAAAGTAGGACATATGTTGTTGCCAGTGTGTTTCTGTGGTTTTCTGGTGGAAAATGTCTGAAAACTATGGGTTTTTTCCTACATTTTGGACTTTGTCATGCCTTGTGGGTAATAAATTCTAGGGCGATTCGCGAAAGTCAGACCTCTTCAGATTCCCAGAGGTGTATTCTTTTCAGAAGTGCGTGGGGTTTTTCCTTAGTGGCTGCGACACCCCAAGGCCAAATCTGTGGGTTGCCCACAAAGCCAAATCCAGTCTTCCCCAGGGTGTTTGATGTTGTAGTAGTTTAGCCTTTTCCCTTTGTGCCGAGGTAGGTGCATGTGAGGTACTGTTTTTGTAGAGACACCGGTGGGAATGTGGGAAGGTAGAACATTTGTTGTTGCCTGCGTTTTTCGTTGGTTTCCTGGTGGCAAATGTCTGAAAATTGTGTGTTATTTCATTCATTATGGACTTTTACGGGCCTTGTGGGTAATACATTCTAAGGCGATTTGCGAGAGTTAGACCTTTTTAGATTGCCACAGGTGTCTTCTTTTCAGAAATGAATGGGGTTTCCTCTTTTCCTTAGTGGCTGTGACACCGCAGGGCCAAATCTGTGGGTTGTCCACAAGACCAAAAATCGCACAAATTTTGTCTTCCCAGGCCCTTTTGTATACCAGTGGTTTAGCCTTTTCCCTTTGTGCCCAGGTCCGTGTACTGACACATGTGAAGTACCATTTTTATTGGGACCGCTGTGGGAATGTGGGAAGGTAGGACATTTGTTGTTTTCTCTTGGTTTTGATAATGTTTTCATACATTTGCTACTGCACTTTGTTACACAACCCTTTCATTTCCCAAATGTAACCTACATTTTGTTGCTGCTTTAGGCACTGTATGCTTTTGTAACCTTTACAAGTCACCTATCCTTCAAAAGGTTTGCCTGGGCTCTTTCAATAAATGTATGCTTGCCATTCCTCACTACATTTATTTTCTTTATTTTCAAATGCTAAGTACGTCTGTTTAGACTGTCAGCATTAAAGTCCTGATTACAATGGCTCTATTTTTTGCTTGTGGTATTGCTTGTTTCGTGAAACATTATGAAAAATGTGTGATTTCCTAACTAGAAGAAGGAAATGCAGCAATGCATTTGCTTTTCTCAATATTCAAAGAAGCCATTGTTTTACAAGTCCAAACATGTCCAGCACATACGTTTTTCTGTCATTTGTTCATTTTTTTTCCAGAATTATTGTAATTTTACCCACATAGTTGTTGCCTGACTTCCACAAATGACCCCTTCCTAAACTTGGAATTATGTCTGCTTTTCAGAAATGTGTGCCTTTCTGTCTTCCCATTCAGCTTTCCTATCCTCCCCTTCCATTCCGTTCAAGCATGTCCTTTTGAACAAAAAAGGGAAAAATCACCTACCTCTCACAAAACTTATGGTAAACTTATAAAAAATATATTTTTTTGTTTGCACTCACCCTGTTGCACTCATTGAAGGCTTGAAAAATGGCAAATTCAGAACAGCAAACCATTTGTTTATAGCATTTACAAGGAAAACCCAAGCTTCTTTGTACATAATTGTATTTGCATTTTCTGAAAAAACACAAGATTTAGTCAATTGGTTTTTATTTTCTCCCCCCCACCCCCCCCACAGCAAACTAGGGATCCTTGGTGGCGTTATGACCACATACATGTGGGAAGAAAAGGGTGCAAATTGGACCGGGATATCACTCGTAACAAAAATGTTACAAGGGATTGAATGCGACACAAACGGGCTCAGCACTCGGAGCAAAAACCCTGAGCAACAGTTAAGGGGCTAAGTGAGGTTGAAACTCCAATTTCAAACAGGCAACCAACTTCAAAGAGACTAATAACAACACTGGCCAAGAGAGACAAATGGCTTGGTGGAAGGGAAACTCATATTTGCACATATGAAGATTCCCTTTGTTTCAAAGGACTATTATCATTTAGCAAAACAAGGGGGTTCTGGGAGACCCTCTACCAATATGAAAACAACCCATTGACCTGTTCCTGAGTGGATGGCCCCTGGGAGAGACTCTACCAAGTCTTTAGCTCACTGTCCCTTTCACAGAGGAGAAAAGTCCCTGCATATAAGTCTTTGTCCTGCCCAGGGGCAGTCCAGCACCGAAATGCTAGGCAATTCTCCTATGAACAGGAGTACCAACAGCAACCCTACACACGTGTTCCGGCCTAGTCGGGCCTCATCAGTGAGGTGGAGCTGTGCCTCTCTAAGAACAGAGAGAAAGGGGTCCACATCTGGATTCACCTGGTAACTTGGGGTGAGACCCAAAGTTACTTAATATGCAAAATAATGGGGGTTTTGGGAGTCCCTCTACCAGCACGAACACAGCCCATTGACCTGTTCTTGGGTGGATGGTCCCTGGGAGAGACTCTACCAAGTCTTTAGCTCAATGTCCCTTTCACAGATAGACATTTCGTGCATATCAGGCTTTGTCCTGCCCTGGGGCAATCCAGCACCAACATGCTAGGCAATTCCCTTCGGAACAATTTAGGCATTTTCCTAGCAAGCTTAAGTCAGATTTTCTTTATTTGGGTGTTATTGTTTAGATCATTTCCAGGTGATTTTGGTGATATGCAATTCACCCACCTGTGATTTAGGAAACCTTAATGGCCAGTTAAACTAGGGTCCTGGCTGATCTGAAAATGTCCCAAATTTAAGAGTTGGCGATCTCGTGAACAGTGAAATTATGAATGTGGAGAGTAAATTACATGTTCATAACTGTCATGCTTTCAGTGAAAACGGCAGAAAATTGCCAAATGGTCATGCAAAATGGTACAGATCTGGCTGTGGTTTTATGTCATTCCCCATGATTAGTTGAATCGGAAAATACATATATGTATTGTGGCAGTTACTAGTAAATCACACAGTGTAGACACAAAACTTGATTTTTTCCAACATTTGACATGAAAACATGAAAACAAAGGGAATTGCAAATGAAAGTTCCCATATGTCTGTTCAAGACTCTTAAACCAATCCGTAGAGAGAGGTGGGGGTTGGGAGGAGAGAGACGAGTGATTGCCCAATTCTATTTGCGAGAACTCTTACAGGGTAATCCCCAGGATTATAAACTTGGTGTTGTCATTGCTGCTATATTAAGGGGATGCACTAGGAGAGCTGCTGAAAAATTACCATCGAAGGGTAGCTGCTTAGATTACCATCAATAGAACTGCTGAAATGTACCATCTGACTCCTGCAAGGAAACACCAGAGGAGATTTTGGATAGTGCATCTGGGTGGAGCTGTCTATTTCAGGGAAGGCCTAAAAGTGGACTGGGCCCTATGGTGTAGTGTTGGGGGCCATCCTTGAGAGTGAAGTGACCAGACCCCAGCCCTATCTTTCCAGAGGGTCCTGAAATGCAGCTGGCTTTCCTGAATGCTATACAAAAACATCAAGGGAATTACTTAAAGTTATAGCAGAACTATTTGCTTTCCTGCCGTTAACACCTAGAATTTATAACACAACAGAACGGTTTGAGGAGCAAGTATTTTTCACACAATAATATCATCTGTACAAAAACACACACAGGCTGTCCCTGCAGGTAGCACACCCTGACCCTATCAGGGAATGCTCTCTCTAGACGGCCGTTGGTGCGCCGCCTATCTAATAGGGATAGTGAGAGAAGACTGTCCCTTGTCAGCAATTTTCACACTTAATGAGTCGTACTATGTTACAAATCCAAAGGAATGAGAGAAAATCGAGATAGAACTTCCTATTAGCTCATATCTCATCTGCATTCATGAGAGTCATGCTGCCATGCTGAATTTCCTCTAGTTTTTATTCACCAACTGGACCGGAGGCTCAAGAAACATCAGTCGTCACTCTTGGATGTTAAAATATCCCTACATGTGGGGATAATCTGAAAGAAGTGCTCACACAAGGTAAGCATGTATAGTTTGGACGTATCCTAACTTCATTCTACGGATATTGTCATGATGGGTCGACCAGTTTTGATGACTATATTTTTTGGTGTCATCTTCTTCAGGACCAATTTATTCTGTAGATGGCATGGCTCCAGCATCTATCCGAATTAGCGGATTGGGCGGTCACCTCTGTCCCCTTTAGGGAGACAAAATGGGAAAGGAATGGGTCACCCCCAGCTGTTTGGCTCTGTGGGACAAAGCCATGTTTATACAATGCAGCCATGGTTGTTTACAGCAAGCAAATTGGTAATGTCATGTTCCAGAAGACACAGAAAAATAATACCAGTTTATTTGGGAGGCAAGGAAAAGGGGGAGGGTTAAAAAGGGGGGATAGGGGAGACAGGGAGCAGGTTGTGTATGTGCAGGCTCCCCTTTGGAGCATGTTCACTGATCTGCTCACATAGCCCACTGTGGTGATAGTACACAATGATGAATCAACAGGCAAGGTAAATATTGGATATTGTTAACATGGACACCTACCTCTACTAGCTGGTTATTAGTATTAAATGGCGGGTAGATGGCAGAGTTCAGAGGCAGGGTCAATGAAGGTTTGACCATGTTTGTGTGATCCTCATGATCTGTGATGAGAGTAAAAGCCCTGTAGTAATGTATTTTAGAGAGCCCATATCATTGCTGCTCTCTATATCCCAAGCCCCTAGATGTGGTTGGGCGCTAAATCGTCCATGACCATGGACCCTTGTACCTCCCAGAGCTTACCTGTGACGATCCAGTGCCGTGTTACTGGGGTCTCCGCTCCGTGCTCATAGCCGGCAAGTGCAAACGTTCATTGACCCTGCTTCTGAACTCCGCCATCTACCCGCCATTTAATACTAATAACCAGCTGGTAGAGGTAGGTGTCCATGTTCACACACCCCTTTTTCCTTGCCTCCCAAAGAATATGGTATTCATTTTCCGTGTCTTCTGGAACAAGACATTAGCAATTTACTTGCTGTAAACAACCACGGCTGCATTGTATAAACATGGCTTTGTCCCACAGAGCCAAACAGCTGGGGGTGACCCATTCCTTTCCCCTTTTCCCTCCCTACAGGGGACAGAGGTGACCGCCTAATCCTCTAATGTGGATAGATGCTGCAGCCATGCCATCTACAGAATAATTTGGTCCTGAAGAAGATGACACCAAAAAATATAGTCATCGAGACCGGTCAACCCATCATGATTATATCCGTAGAATGAAGTTAGGATACATCCCGGGGATAGCTCAGCGGCAACGTGTTCGCCTTGAAAGCAAGACGACACCAAGCAACACAGGTTCGATCCCCGGATCCGCACTTAGAAATCTTTGGGTATTTAAAGCGCCTTATAAATACGCAACTAAGACAACCAAAAAAAACAATTACGCAACTGAAAAACATCCAATTCCTGTAACAGCGCCTCGATGCCCACGGGCTGTGTGAGGGCTTTAAAAATGCAAATAAATAAATATGTCCAAACTATACATGCATACCTTGTGTGAGCACTTCTTTTAGATTATCCCCACATGTAGGGATATTTTACCATGCAAGAGTGATGACGTATCTTGAGCCTCTTGTCTAGATGGTGAATAAAAACTAGAGGAAATTCCCTGTGGCAGCATACCTCTTATGAACGCAGAAGAGATATGATCTAATAGGAAGATCTATCTCTATTTTCTTTCGCTCCATTGAATTTTTAACATAGTACGACTCATTGAGTGTGAAAATTGGTGACGAGGGACAGTTTTCTCCCACTATCCCTATTAGCTAGGCGGCGCACCACCGGCCATCTAGGGAGAGCATTCCCCGACAGGGTGAGGGTGTGTTTCCTGCAGGCTTTTCCTGAATTTTAAACAGAGGTTTTCTATGTAAGTAGAAGTGAACCCTTTGCAACCAAATGCTGGGGGAATCTGCCGCCTTAGTAGTTCCTTAGACTATTTAACTATAAAAATATAAATTGTATTATTTCCCTTTGGAAGATCACAATGGGGTGATGTTTGTTAAAATTCGAAATGAACAAAGCTCAATTCCCAGTGTGCGCTGGAAAACAATATTATATCATTTAACTGGGTAATCCTTTTTTTCCAGTTGGCCGACTTCTTCAAGGAAGAGGTGTGTCATTGTTCTTAAATCAGTCCAATCTTTTTATCCAGCTTTCCCCAAAACAGGCCTTTCAGTGGAGGGGTGTCTGAATTCAAAAAATGTTCAATCATCCAAATGTTTTTGTCAGACTTCCCCAACCCAGACCAAAAAAGGTGGTGGGTTCCAAAAAAAACAACCTCTAAATGACCCTGTGTTTATTTTAAAGAAAAAGTGTGGGTGAACTAATAATTGCCATATGCATTTGCCCACATTTGTTAGAGCATGCAGGAAAATCGAAATTGCACAGCACTACATTTGTAATTGTTTGTGTTCACTGATCAGCGCTAATTATTTCTTGAATTGAAATTGAGATAAAGTACTGTGATTTGTGTGTTTCCCCAATTAATTTGTGTGATTTATTTGTGTAACCAGAAGTTGATTGTGAGCAACAAAGAAGGTGGTGGGTGTAGTTTTTTGTGATTTTTCGTAACATCTAATTCAAATAAACATAAATGTATTTCCTGAACACCGGCCTGGTTATTGGCTAATTGGTAGCTCAGGCAGAGGGATCCAAGGGCTATTAGATACATTGGAGATAGGGCTGAATAAAAGTATCTATTAAACAGTTTGTTGTGTGACAGCTAGAGTGGGGAGGGAAGGAACTGTTAATGGTTGCCTCTCAATAAACCATTACAATTATATTGGATCTGCGCTCTGTGACATACTGGTTATAGGGGCATATTGGGGACTCTATTTTGTGGGCTAAATTCTGTGATAAAATGGTTTCCCTGTGTATAAGGGGCCTGTGCTCTAGTGCTAGACAGGTCTCTTTGTGTGTATTGGGGCTGTTCTCTGTAATACACTGGTCTCTATGTCAGTACGGAGGCAGCTTTTGGTGTGGGGGGAGGATAAAAGGGTGTCCATCTGGAGGCTGAGAAGTGCACTGGACCCAGGGGGGGCTCCTGCCCCCCCCCCCAAACCCACCTCCCTCTGCCACTGCTCTATGTTGAGGTCTAAGCTTTGTGAGGCATTGGCCTATCTGTGTGTATTGAGGCTGTGCTTTGTGATACACTGGTCTCTGTTGGTGGGTAGGGCATGTGATACTCTGTACTGTATTTGTATATTGAGGCTCTGCTCTGTTATACACTGGTCTCTATGTGCGCATTGGAACTGTGCTCTGTGAAACCCTGGTCTCACTATGTATATTGAGGCTCTCTGATATACTGGTCTCTATGTGTATATTGAGGCTCTGCTCTGTGATATTGGTCTCTGTGTGTGCATTGAATCTCTGCTCTGCGATACACTGGTCTCTCTGTGTATATTGAGGCTCTACAATACTCTGATTGCTCTGTGTATATTGAGGCTCTACGATACACTGGTCTCTGTGTATAATTAGGCTCTGCTCTGTGATATTGGTCTCTGTGTGTGTATTGAATCTCTGATCTGCGATACTCTGGTCTCTCTGTGTATACTGAGGCTCTGCGATACCCTTGTCTCTCTGTGTATATTGAGGGTCTGCAATACACTGGTCTCTCTGTGTATATTGAGGCTCTGCTCTGTGATATTGGTCTCTGTGTGTGTATTGAATCTCTGCTCTGCGATACATTGGTCTCTCTGTGTATATTGAGGCTCTGTGATATACTGGTCTTTCTGTATATATTGAGGCTCTGCAGTACACTGGTCTCTGTGTATAATTAGGCTCTGCTCTGTGATATTGGTCTCTGTGTGTGCATTGAATCTCTGCTCTGCGATACTCTGGTCTCTCTGTTTATACTGAGGCTCTGCGATACTCTGGTCTCTCTGTGTATATTGAGGCTTTGCGATACTTTGGTCTTTCTGTGTATATTGAGGATATGCGATACACTGGTCTCTGTCTATAATTAGGCTTGGCTCTGTGATATTGGTCTCTGTGTGTGTATTGAATCTCTGATCTGTGATACACTGATCTCTCTGTGTGTATTGAGGCTCTGCAATACTCTGGTCTCTCTGTGTATACTGAGGCTCTGCGATACTCTGATCTCTGTGTATATTGAGGCTCTGCAATGTGCTGGTCTCTCTGTGTATATTGAGGCTCTGCAATACACTGGTCTTTCTGTGTATATTGAGGCTATGCAATACGCTGGTCTCTCTGTGTATATTGAGGGTCTGCGATACTCTGGTCTCTCTGTCTATAGTGAGGTTCATTAATACACTGGTCTCTCTGTGTATACCGATGCTCTGGGACACACTGGTCTCTCTGTGTATATATTGAGGCTTTGCAATACACTTGTCTCTCTGTGTTTATTAAGGCTCTGTGATACACTGGTCTCTCTGTGTCTACCGATGCTCTGGGACACACTGGTCTCTCTGTGTATATTAAGGCTCTGGGATACTCTGGTCTCTCTCTGTACATTGAGGCTCTGCGATACTCTGGTCTCTCTGTGTATATTGAGGCTCTGCGATACCCTGGTCTCTCTGTTTATATTGAGGGTCTGCAATACACTGGTCTCTCTGTGTATATTGAAGCTCTGCTCTGTGATATTGGTCTCTGTGTATTGAATCTCTGCACTGTGATACACGGGTCTCTCTGTGTATATTGAGGCTCTACAATACTCTGGTCTCTCTGTGTATATTGAGGCTCTGTGATATACTGGTCTTTCTGTATATATTGAGGCTCTGCGGTACACTGGTCTCTGTGTATAATTAGGCTCTGCTCTGTGATATTGGGCTCTGTGTGTATATTGAATCTCTGCTCTGCGATACTCTGGTCTCTCTGTGTATATTGAGGCTCTGCGATACCCTGGTCTCTCTGTGTATATTGAGGGTCTGCAATACACTGGTCTCTCTGTGTATATTGAGGCTTTGCGATACTCTGGTCTCTCTGTGTATATTGAGGCTCTGCTATACTCTGGTCTTTCTGTGTATATTGAGGCCATGCGATACACTGGTCTCTGTGTATAATTAGGCTTGGCTCTGTGCTATTGGTCTCTGTGTGTGTATTGAATCTCTGATCTGTGATACACTGATCTCTCTGTGTGTATTGAGGCTCTGCAATACTCTGGTCTCTCTGTGTATACTGAGGCTCTGCGATACTCTGGTCTCTCTGTGTATATTGAGGCTCTGCAATATGCTGGTCTCTCTGTGTATATTGAGGCTCTGTGATACACTTGTCTTTCTGTGTGTATTGAGGCTATGCAATACGCTGGTCTCTCTGTGTATATTGAGGCTCTGCGATACTCTGGTCTCTCTGTCTATAGTGAGGTTCATTAATACACTGGTCTCTTTGTGTATACCGATGCTCTGGGACACAGTGGTCTCTCTGTGTATATTAAGGCTCTGCGATACTCTGGTCTCTCTCTGTACATTGAGGCTCTGCGATACTCTGGTCTCTCTGTGTATATTGAGGCTCTGCGATACCCTGGTCTCTCTGTTTATATTGAGGGTCTGCAATACACTGGTCTCTCTGTGTATATTAAGGGTCTGCAATACACTGGTCTCTCTGTATATATTGAGGCTCTGTGATATAATGGTCTCTCTGTGTATATTGAGGCTCTACGATACCCTGGTGTCTCTGTCTATATTGAGGCTCTGCGATACCCTGGTCTCTCTTTGTATATTGAGGCTCTGCAATACACTGGTCTCTCTGTGTATATTGAGGCTCTGCTATACTCCAGTCTCGTTGTGTATATTGAGGCTCTGTGATACACTGGTCTTTCTGTGTATATTGAGGCTCTGTGATACACTAGTCTCTGTGTATAATTAGGCTCTGCTCTGTGATATTGGTCTCTGTGTGTGTATTGAATCTCTGCTCTGTGATACACTGGTCTCTCTGTGTATATTGAGGCTCTGCAATACTCTGGTCTCTCTGTGTATATTGAGGGTCTGCAATACACTGGTCTCTCTGTGTATATTGAGGATCTACGATACCCTGGTATCTCTGTGTATATTGAGGCTGCACTATGTGATATCTGTCTGTGTGTGTGTATTGAATCTCCGCTCTGTGACACACTGGTCTCTCTGTGGATAATGAGGCTGTGCTCTGGCACACACTGGTCTGTCTCTCTGTGGATATTGACGCTCTAGGATACTCTGGTCTCTGTGTATATTGGGGCTGTGCTCTGGGACACACTGGTCTCTCTGCGGATATTGAGGCTGTGCTCTGGGACACACTGGTCTCTCTGTGTATAGTGAGGCTGTGCTCTAGCACACACTGGTCTCTCTGTGTATTGGGGCTGTGCTCTGGCACACACTGGTCTCTCTGTGTACAGTGAGGCTGGGCTCTGGCACACACTGGTCTCTGTGTATTGAGGCTGTGCTCTGGGACACACTGGTCTCTCTGTGTATTGGGGCTGTGCTCTGGCACACACTGGTCTCTCTGTGTATAGTGAGGCTGTGCTCTGGCACACACTGGTCTCTCTGTGTATAGTGAGGCTGTGCTCTGGGACACACTGGTCTCTCTGTGGATATTGAGGCTGTGCTCTGGGACACACTGGTCTCTCTGTGTATAGTGAGGCTGTGCTCTAGCACACACTGGTCTCTCTGTGTATTGGGGCTGTGCTCTGGCACACACTTGTCTCTCTGTGTATAGTGAGGCTGTGCTCTGGCACACACTGGTCTCTCTGTGTATAGTGAGGCTGGGCTCTGGCACACACTGGTCTCTCTGTGTATTGGGGCTGTGCTCTGGCACACACTGGTCTCTCTGTGTATTGAGGCTGTGCTCTGGGACACACTGGTCTCTCTGTGTATTGGGGCTGTGCTCTGGCACACACTGGTCTCTCTGTGTATTGAGGCTGTGCTCTGGGACATACTGGTCTCTCTGTGTATTGGGGCTGTGCTCTGGCACACACTGGTCTCTCTGTGTATAGTGAGGCTGGGCTCTGGCACACACTGGTCTCTCTGTGTATTGGGGCTGTGCTCTGGCACACACTGGTCTCTGTGTATTGAGGCTGTGCTCTGGGACACACTGGTCTCTCTGTGTATTGGGGCTGTGCTCTGGCACACACTGGTCTCTCTGTGTATAGTGAGGCTGTGCTCTGGCACACACTGGTCTCTCTGTGTATAGTGAAGCTGTGCTCTGGCACACACTGGTCTCTCTGTGTATTGGGGCTGTGCTCTGGCACACACTGTTCTCTCTGTGTATTGGGGCTGTGCTCTGGCACACACTGGTCTCTCTGTGTATTGGGGCTGTGCTCTGGCACACACTGGTCTCTCTGTGTATAGTGAGGCTGTGCTCTGGGACACACTGGTCTCTCTGTGTATAGTGAGGCTGTGCTCTGGCACACACTGGTCTCTCTGTGTATTGAGGCTTTGCTCTGAGACACACTGGTCTCTCTGTGTATAGTGAGGCTGTGCTCTGGGACACACTGGTCTCTCTGCGCATAGCGGAACTGCGCTCTGTGCTCCTTCCCTTACAAGACACTGGTACCTCTCTGGGTCTGCGCCCAGGGTGTTCACCGCCTAGACGCCGTGCGCTCGCTTTCGGGGGTTGGAGTCCCCGATGAGGCAGGCCAGCTCCTGTGGGTGTGGCCACCGTCCTCCGGTGATGCTGCCCACCCCCCGGCAGGGGATAGGCGGCAGGCCTGTCTCGGCCCTGCTTGTAAGAGGTGATGCGGAGCGTGTGGGAGGGAATCCCCCGCGCCTCAGCATGAGGACTGTGTGAAAGATGTGTGAGCAGGCGGCGCGCTACTGCAGGGACAGTGTCCACAAGCTCCTCCAGCAGCAGCAGCAACAGCAGGCGCAGCAGCAGCAGGCACCGCAGGGCCGAGCACTGGACGGACTCTTCCGCTGGATCGTCACCAAGATGAGCGACAAGAACCTGCTGTCCGAGACCCGGGAGCTGCTGCAGCAGGAGAGCCAGGCGGCTGGCGGGCACCTGCTCATGCCGGAGCCCCGCAGAGGCATATCCGTTATCCTGGATGTGAGTACCCAGCGCACGCCCCCTCCCTCCACCGCGCGTCCTGGCTGCCACTGGGTACCCCGAGGTGATCAGACAACTCTGCAACTCCTACAACAATAGCCTATGTAGGCGTGCGCCCATATAATAACCCAGTAGGAGCAATCACTGGCTGCAAACCTCCTGCAAGAATAGTCTATGCAGGCATTCACTGGTATGATAACCCAGTGGGTGCATAAACCTGCTGC
Source organism: Ambystoma mexicanum (assembly GCF_040938575.1). Lineage (NCBI taxonomy): Eukaryota > Metazoa > Chordata > Amphibia > Caudata > Ambystomatidae > Ambystoma > Ambystoma mexicanum. Next base: position 1,126,077,028 of record NC_090921.1, read on the forward strand.
AAACCTCCTATAAGAATAGTCTATGCAGGCATTCACTGGTATGATAACCCAGTGGGTGCATACACCTGCTGCAAACCTCCTGCAAGAATAGTCTATGCAGGCATTCACCGGAATGATAACCCAGTGGGTGCATAAACCTTCTGCAAACCTCCTGCAAGAATAGTCTATGCAGGCATTCACTGGTATGATAACCCAGTGGGTGCATACACCTGCTGCAAACCTCCTACAAGAATAGTCTATGCAGGCATTCACTGGTATGATAACCCAGTGGGTGCATACACCTGCTGCAAACCTCCTACAAGAATAGTCTATGCAGGCATTCACTGGTATGATAACCCAGTGGGTACGTACACCTGCTGCAAACCTCCTACAAGAATAGTCTATGCAGGCATTCACTGGTATGATAACCCAGTGGGTGCATACACCTGCTGCAAACCTCCTACAAGAATAATCTATGCAGGCATTCACTGGTATGATAACCCAGTGGGTGCATACACCTGCTGCAAGAATGGTCTATGCAGGCATTCACTGGTATGATAACCCAGTGGGTGCATACACCTGCTGCAAGAATGGTCTATGCAGGCATGCACCGGAATTATAACCCAGTGTGTGCATACACCTGCTGCAAACCTCCTGCAAGAATAGTCTATGCAGGCATTCACTGGTATGATAACCCAGTGGGTCATTACACCTGCTGCAAACATCCACGAAAACATGCGCCATCCCATGCCCACAGAGGCATCCACGCGCTCCCTCTGTCTACCCCTCTCCACTGGTACCACCAGGTTCCTCCAGGCGCTTGTGCAACTCTCCGAACTTGCAGGGCATAGCTCCTGCAAGAGCAGGCTATATTTGAAAGCGTGCAACGCTAAGCCAAGATAACCCGGCGGGTGACTGCAGCTACTGCAGAAATCTGGGCAATCTTATTATGATATCAGGTGTGACTTGCCCCGCAGAGGCATCTCACATTTTGGACGTGAGTGGCTGGCACACACTCCCTACATCTACCCTACGTTGTTGGTGGCAGGCATAGCTCCTCCAAGAATAGGTTATGCTTCATGGCATGCACTGGTAAATTAACCCAGTGGATGAACATTCCTGCTGCAGAAATCTGAGGAATTGAGCAGTGTATGGCACGGGTATCGCCTGCCCCTACTTAAGAATCATGTCCGTGACGTGAGTACATGACACGCGCTCCCTGAATCTACCCCTCTCCTTAGGCACCGTGTCTCCAGGTGACCTGACAACTCAACCCAGCAGGAACAGTCCATGCATGAAAAAGACACACTGGTCTCTCTGTGTATTGGGTTAAGGCACGTGTTGTAATTCTGTGGACCATTATGTGCGGCGTACAGGTATCACCATCACCCCGGCTCTGACTTCTATTCCGAGTACCCCATGACCACCCAACAGCTCCCTGAGCTTGTATGGCACAGCACGGTTCAGCCGCCGGCTGCAGTGTGTGTTAGCAGGTAGAGCTGTAAAAAAGTCTGGAAGCTGTACACACACACACACACTCACTCTCTCTCTCTCTCCCACCACCCCCGCCCCCTCCCCGCCCCGCACCCTGAATTGGCGCATTCGGGTATGGCACTTGCAGGACTGCAGCTTCTACAGTTACAAGTAATGTGTGTCCAGTGGGTTAATGCACCTGCTGTAATGTGCGTGTTTAACTTGCAAGTCGCAACTTCTACACCTGGCTAACTGGGCAATGCTCCATAAATTACGGTAATAGCCAAATCAGTTGGAAAGTGCCACGGCTGAGCAAGGTTGCCAGCAAGCATTGTAAACCCGGCCTCTGTTATCAGGTGGCAATTAACCCATGTGTGTCAGAATCCAGACCTGGGGTGCTGAGTCAATGTCCTACTGGTAGATGCCCCTAAGGGCCCACATGTCCAGGGTCTGTCTGCGCAATTGAACGCCTGGGGCTGCAAAGACTCTGCTTTTGAAATGCAAATATGTTCTCTTGCGCTGAACATGCGCTTCTCGCTCACCCCGGGCCCCTGTTGCGGTGTTTATATGGCACGCGGCTGTCACCGCCGCCCCCGCACTCTCCTGGAAAGAGGGAAGAGCTCACCTCGTCCTAGGATAGCTGGTGATTTCTGGACCCGATTGCTTGGCCATGCCCGCGTTCAGTGATGGCCAGTAAGAGGGTCCTCCGACCCCCTGATCGCGACCCGAAGGGCCGCCTCGTTCTGGCCACCTTACAGAGCATTCGCTGCATGTTCGGGGAAGAGGGGTAGTTCATTCCTGCCCCCTGGCAAGAAGTGGGGACATTGTATAGGCGCCACGAATCACTGCCAATGATTCCCCGTAGCCTTTATCGAGCTAGACAACTCAGTGTGTTAATGCACATGTAGCAGAAGTTTGCCGCGATCAAGGTCTATTGCACCGTGGCTTCTTCTTTTTTGCCTTTCTCTCTTCCTCCTCCTCTTCCTCGTCGTCCTCCTTCTTCTTCTCCTCAACCCTGGGTTTCTTTTCGTCGTTAACATTATCATTCCTCCGAAAGCAAAAAACAAAGACACTTTTATATTGTATGATAATAACGTATTATGTGCGCGTCGAATCAATAGAACTATGTCAATAAGAGTTACAGAAGCTCTAAAGAAAAGGCTGCAAGCGCTCTAAAACATTTAGCTGCAAGCGCTATAGAATGTGGCGCGGCAGCAAAGGGGGTGGCTACGGGCGCTATACAAAGGATGTGACACAGCAAATTCTACAGAAAGTGATGCGGAAGCCCGCACTAAAGAAACGCGCTTGGCAATAAGTGCTACAGCAAAATGTGTGGCAGAAAACACCATAGAAAAGCGTGTGGCTACAAGCGCTATACAAATGTTGTGGCGGCAGGCGCTATTAGCAAGGCTGTGGCAATAGGTGGAATTGAAAAGCCTGAGGTAGCTAACACTGTTTTGAAAAACGGTCATAGCAGTTGTGTAGCATGACAGCAAGCACTATATAAATACGTGTGGCAGTAGGGGCTATAGAAAGCCTGTGGCAGTGAGTGAAACTGAAAGTTCTAATCCCAGCTTCGCTTTCCCGCCCGACCAACGCGGTTTGATTCTAAACAAATCTTGCCAGCTGCCCGTATCTCGCGGGGGTTGCGATACGCCTGTGCTGTTTCAGCACTGTGAGCTGGACAGCTCCTTCTCGTGCGCCCTGTCCGCGCTGCACTGCTTGCTAAAGCCGCCCCTGTGTACAAGGGGTGTGTTATGGAAACCAGAACCCCAGGCTGGTTAAAGTCGTGCGCCCCGGCGTTCGGTGCACACACTGTTATTGGGTGTACGGGGGGCACAGTATTGTCTGGGTAGGTATGGACGTACCTACCCTTCTTTGTTGGACGTTTGCAGTTTTGTCTGATTTGCCCATCAACCATTTGCTACCTTTGCTGCAGGCATGGTAAAGGGCTGAGGAGATAGACTGGACTAAGAAGCCCATTCAAACCATGACATGCTCCATGCATCACTGCACACACAAAGTAGCATGTTCATAAATGACTGACAAGCCTGTGAGCGTGGAGGTGGGGGGGAGTGGTGTGAAGCGGGCAGGCTTTACTTTCTTCGAGAGCCGCTCTTGATGCTGGGGTACCATGCCGCCTGCTTGACAGGGCGGCTATTTAGGGCAGTGCCCTTGGAGGGCTTGTACTGTTGCTGGCGGCTGGGAGGGGTGTCCAGTATTGAGAGCGTCCGGCGGGAAACGACCAAAGGCTTTCTTAAGCTGCAGGCCAGTCACCCACCGCCTTTCGGGCGGGTGGGTAGGGTTGTTGTGGTGGAGCAGGTTTGCGGTTGTGTGAGTTGCACTTATAAGCCTTCGCATGCATCCTTGGGAGGGCGCTCGCTTAATGGACACACTGGCCCAGGCGGGGGCGGGGCGGTCTACATTAGGATCACTCGCGAATGTGCATTAAAGCCAGATCTTAGTGTACAGGTGCCTATTGCAGCAGGAAGATCAGCACGTGGGCTCAACGCCTGTGTTATCTGGACCCTCTTCCCTCTCCTCCGCAGATGAGGTCTGCTTGGGGAGGGGTCTAGGGGGTGCAGGGGGCACAATACGCCAAGCTGCAGACACGCCCAGGCCTCTGCGGTGGTGGTGCGTCGCAGTGTGCCATCCGAGTGCTGGGCGTCCCAGCCTCACCCCACACGCATTCTCCCCAGGGCAGGGCTCTGGCTGCAACCTTTCACTCTCCAGATGTTTAGGACTAACCTCTCATCTGCACTAGCCAGCACCATTAAAGGCGAGGAACTATGAGAGTGGTAGTCCACACATCTGGGGAGCTGCACATTGCGGAACCCGCTGCCCGAGGAGTATATTCCTCTGAATCCGAGGCCACGAGCCATCCAGGCCAGCCTTGGGCCCCTCCTTTCTGGGCTGACCTTTGCCCTCCCTGCACCAGGACCTTCTTCTGGACCTGGGACTTAAGGTCTGGCCCAGGGCGTGAGACGCAGTGACATTCCTAAACGCTCCTGCGTGGGCGCGTGTTAAGGGGCACCGCACCGTGCGTTGACAAGGATTTTACGAATGAGGTCACTTCGGAATTAGAAATAGCGGGAGGGATAGAATCAGGCCCCGAGGGGGCGCGAGAGCAGCTTATAACATGCGTAACAAAACAATTGCACGAAATAACCAGGGAGAGCTTCTTGGCAGTCGGCATTAAGTGAATTTCCTTGGCAATTGCACGAAATAACCAGGGAGAGCTTCTTGGCAGTCGGCATTAAGTGAATTTCCTTGGCAAGTTGCCACAGCACGGCTACTTACGTTCTGGGGCTTACAATGTGTGCTTTGCACTGCTCACCTTATACGCTGCGTTGGCTGGAGCCCTTCCGGCCATCATTTCAATTGGGGAAAACAGAAGTGTTATCACCTCGTTGCCTTTCAACACGGGTTGCTCCATGGTAGCCACTTGCTTAAAACGAAGGATTCATATCTATTCAGCAGGCATTCATTGTTTCAGCTCCCTGTCGCCTCTCCATCTCCTGATAATTGGCGCCACAGCTATTCATCCTCCAGAGATCAGCGGTAAGGGGGAGTGGGCGTCGACAGCCCAGTAATGGCCGTAGACCAGCTTTCAAAACGGCTATGCATCCCATGTTTAGGATGGCACTGCCCGTGCTTGTGCTGTAGCCCTAGATGTGGGATACCTGTCGCAGTTCAGTGACCCATATGACAGCGGGCGCTCCACACTGGCATCAGCTCTGAGGACAATCCTCAGCTCCCCGTAGAAATAAGCTTAAAACACACTTCCTTTCACATCCGTGTCACTGCTGTTTCAGCCAGGAAGTTCCTGGGCCTTATTCGCGGTGATATGCTGTATAAACACCCCATTAGGTCACTCCCAGTTACCTGTGTGTTGGCACACCCACGTAGCTTTCACAACATGCACTCTCCTTGTATGAATACATATACGGTGTGCAGGACCATTGAACACACAGAACACGTCTGCTGCTGTGCACACAATTAGTGATTAGAGGTGGGCGAGCCATACATTCCAAGGGTGAAGCCAAGCCAGAGCCGAGCCAGGGCTCTAGGACTCAGAGCCAGAGCACGAGCCGGGGCTCTGGGTCTCAGAGCCAGAGCACGAGCTGGAGCATTGGGACTCAGAGCCGAGCCGGGGCTCTGGGTGTCAGTGCCGAGCCAGGGCTCGGGGTCTCAGAGCCGAGCCAGAGCACGAGCCGGGGCTCTGGGTCTCAGAGCGAGAGCACAAGCTGGAACATTGGGACTCAGAGCCGAGCCGGGGCTCTGGGTGTCAGTGCCGAGCCAGGGCTCGGGGTCTCAGAGCCGAGCCAGAGCACGAGCCGGGGCTCTGGGTCTCAGAGCGAGAGCACGAGCTGGAGCATTGGGACTCAGAGCCGAGCCGGGGCTCTAGGTCTCAGAGCCAGAGAACGAGCCGGGGCTCTGGGTCTCAGTGCCGAATCACGGCTTTAGGTCTCATAGCCAAAGCACGAGCCAGGGCATTGGGTCTCAGAGCCGAGCCGAGCCGGGGCTTTGTGTCTCAGTGCAGAGCCTGGGCTCTGGGTCTCAGTGCTGAATCAGGGCTCTAGGTCTCATTGCCAGAGCACGAGCTAGGGCATTGGGTCTCAGAGCCGAGCAAGGGCTCTAGGTCTCATAGCCAAAGCACGAGCCAGGGCATTGGGTCTCAGAGCCGGAGCATGAGCTGGAGCATTGGGACTCAGAGCCGAGCCGGGGCTCTGGGTCTATGTGCCGAATCAGGGCTCTAGGTCTCATTGCCAGAGCACGAGCCAGGGCATTGGGACTCATTGCCGAGCAAGGGCTCTAGGTCTCATAGCCAAAGCACGAGCCATGGCATTGGGTCTCAGAGCCGAGCCGGGGCTTTGTGTCTCAGTGCAGAGCCTGGGCTCTGGGTCTCAGTGCTGAATCAGGGTTCTAGGTCTCATTGCCAGAGCACGAATCAGGGCATTGGGTCTCAGAGCCGAGCAAGGGCTCTAAGTCTCATAGCCAAAGCACGAGCCAGGGCATTGGGTCTCAGAGCCGGAGCATGAGCTGGAGCATTGGGACTCAGAGCCGAGCCGGGGCTCTGGGTCTATGTGCCGAATCAGGGCTCTAGGTCTCATTGCCAGAGCACGAGCCAGGGCATTGGGACTCATTGCCGAGCAAGGGCTCTAGGTCTCATAGCCAAAGCACGAGCCATGGCATTGGGTCTCAGAGCCGAGCCGGGGCTTTGTGTCTCAGTGCAGAGCCTGGGCTCTGGGTCTCAGTGCTGAATCAGGGTTCTAGGTCTCATTGCCAGAGCACGAATCAGGGCATTGGGTCTCAGAGCCGAGCAAGGGCTCTAAGTCTCATAGCCAAAGCATGAGCCAGGGCATTGGGTCTCAGAGCCGGAGCATGAGCTGGAGCATTGGGACTCAGAGCCAAGCCAGGGCTCTGGGTCTCAGTGCCGAATCAGGGCTCTAGGTCTCATAGCCAGAGCACGAGCCAGGGCATTGGGACTCAGTGCCGAGCAAGGGCTCTAGGTCTCATGGCCAAAGCACGAGCCAAAGCAATGGGTCTCAGAGCCGAGCCGAGCCGGGGCTTTGTGTCTCAGTGCAGAACCTGGGCTCTGGGTCTCAGTGCCGAATCAGGGCTCTAGGTCTCATTGCCAGAGCACGAGCCAGGGCATTGGGACTCAGTGCCGAGCAAGGGCTCTAGGTCTCATAGCCAAAGCACGAGCCAAAGCAATGGGTCTCAGAGCCGAGCCGAGCCGGGGCTTTGTGTCTCAGTGCAGAGCCTGGGCTCTGGGTCTCAGTGCCGAATCAGGGTTCTAGGTCTCATTGCCAGAGCACGAATTAGGGCATTGGGTCTCAGAGCCGAGCAAGGGCTCTAAGTCTCATAGCCAAAGCATGAGCCAGGGCATTGGGTCTCAGAGCCGGAGCATGAGCTGGAGCATTGGGACTCAGAGCCGAGCCAGGGCTCTGGGTCTCAGTGCCGAATCAGGGCTCTAGATCTCATAGCCAGAGCACGAGCCAGGGCATTGGGACTCAGTGCCGAGCAAGGGCTCTAGGTCTCATAGCCAAAGCACGAGCCAGGGCATTGGGTCTCAGAGCCGAGCCGAGCCGGGGCTTTGTGTCTCAGTGCAGAGCCTGGGCTCTGGGTATCAGAGCTGTGCCGGGGCTCTAGGTCTCAGAGCCGAGCCAAGGCTCCAGGTCTCCGGACCAGAATAGGAGCTGGGGCATTGGAAAAGTGGCATGCAACCCATGCACCTCTATATTCGGGAAATCATGCAATTTACATATCATCAGGGATATCGCAGTTGTTATCATGATAGCATGCAACCAATGCACTCTTGCATTTATCACGTAGCCGGATCACGTTCAGTGCACGCTGCGTGTTGAGAAATGCGGTGTTTGTTGCACGCAGTTCAGGCCAGTGCTCCCCACTTAGGATTAGGTTTTTAAAAGGAGGATGCCACACACATTTTTAATGCACTGCAGCAGCACTGGAATTCAGAGACCCCATACACAATGGCCACATCAGCACTGTGATTCTCTGTGTGTTAAGCGAATGCAGAGGGCTGCCAGTAGGCATCCATTCAAGGTGCTGGGGGCCAGTGAAAGCCCCCAGGAGTGGACTGTGGCAGAGCGATGTGCTGTGGGGTGCTGGATTCCAGACCCTCAGAAGACATTCACAGGCAGAGCCTCAAGGAGGAGTTAAAAGAAGCAGGTTTACAAAGAGCAGTCTCGGAATTTAAAGTCACGTGTGTGCGCGGTGTGTCTGTGTATGTGTGTGGGAGTGTGTATTGTGCGTAAGGTGGCCTTAGCTATGTGCACAATGTTGCACAAAATCCCAAACTTGTTCACCCAACCTGCCACCCTTTCAGTTAGTCTCTGCCCCTGCCCCAGAAGCCTGAGCTGAATGTCCCAGGCCATTGTCGAGACGTAAGCCTCTTCATTGCAGATGCACACGGAAGGAGAGGATTCCGTAACCTGGGCACTTAACAACTGAGGGACACACTAATGACAATCCTCGCTGTACCCGCCCTCAATTTGTATTCGATGAGTCTGGACCACTGAAAATCCTTTTGATCATGTTGGCCTGGCTTGCGCCCTCTTCAACATGAAAGTGCCTAAGAGTATTGACAGAGATAGGGACCTGATGACCTGCTCTGGTTTGGCACTCTGTGACGAATCAACTTCTGGGGCACGAGTGGTCCAGGGATATAAATCGGCTTCTAAAGCATCAATCAGCCCCACACCTCTAATACACCAGAAGGGTTCCAAACAGATTGGAAACACAAGTAAATTATAAACCCCCTTGTCCAATTTTGGTAGCGTGGATGGAAGGGCAGGCTTATCTGCACAAGGTCGTGGATCGTTGGTTATTTGCAACACAGCGAAAATACAATTATTACTCAATGATAAAAGGGACTGTCCAGTCAAGGTTGTATACAAATATCTACTTTATTATCATCAGAACAGACAGTTCTAGCACACAACAAAACACTACCAACCCTGAAAAGGAATGCAGAGGACAGATAGTTTCAAGAAGGGAAAGGGATGCACTCTGGCTACTGACAGGAAGGTAGTCAGAAAAGTAATTAATCACAATAGTTCAAGGATACTTGGTGTCAGCACAAAGGGATCAACGGGTCGTAAAATGTCACTCAGGGCCTTCTTAAAAATACCAGGGGGACAGAACCACAGCTTAACTTGTGCTTGTGGAAGTTCTTAGTGCTGGACAGGGTGGAGTCGGTTTCAGGGCTCTTTGCAGCTTCTGTGACAGAGTTCAAGACGGGAGACGGCTGCAGTATCAGGCGGCAGGCAGTTTGACAAGCAAGGCTGGACGTAGGCAAAAGGTTGCTCTACCCCTTGAGAGTTCAGCGGTGCTAACACTGCTCCCATCCCAAAATCACAGGCATCTGTCCTGATAATTAACTCCTGATCATAGTGTGGCACTTTCAGAACTAAGGCCTTGCACAATACATCCTTAAAATCCTGAAAGGTAGTTTGACGGGCGTGGGTTCAACTTACTGTCTCCAGCATCTTCTTAGAAGTTACATCATTCTGGGGCATGGCAATGCCCCCATAACCCTTGATGAACACCTGGTAGTACCCGGTGAGTCCTAGAAAGGATCTCACATGTGTATGTGTGGTTGGGATGTCCCAATCCTTCACAGCTTGTACCTTCACACAAGAGTTTGTTTCTTACCTTCACCGACCGGGTGGCCTAGGTAAGTCACTGTGCCCTGGCTATCTGGCACTTTGTGGCCTTGACAGTAAGACCTGCATTCTGCAGCACCTGAAGCACTTGTAGGTGGGATATGTGATCCTCCCAGATGTGGCTGAACACAGCAATGTTGTGTAAATAGGCAACACTGAAGTTTTCAAGACCAGACAAAACACCTGGTTAACTATCCGCTGAAAAGTGGCAGGGGCATTCTTCAATCCAAAGTGAACTGATAATGTCCTTCTGGGGTTGGGAATGTTGACCACTCTCTCGCTCCATCGGTCAAGCCAACCTGCCAATACCCATCCGTAAGGTCAAAGGTACTCATGCACTTTGCAGCGCTTAGATTGCCAATGAGCTCATCTGTCTGAGGAATGGGGTGAGCATCTGTCTTCGTGATTTGAGGCCCCTGTAGTCCACACAAAAGCAAATCTCAGTCTTCCCACCACTGGTCTTTTTATGGACCCATACCACTGGGCAAGCCTATGGGCTGTGGCATGGCTCTATCACTCCCAGGGACAGCATCTTGGAAACCTCCTCCTTGCGGGTGTTCCTGACCTTAGCGGACATTCAGTGAATACTACACTTCACTAGCTTACTGCCTTCAGTGTCCACATCATGGGTGCACCAATCTGCGCGACCTGGAGTGAGTGAAAACAGACTGGAAATCTTTCCCAGTAAACAGCAACAGTCTGCCAGTTACCGTTCTGACAGGTCCATTGCAAGTGTGACACCTTCAACGGATCCATCTGTGCCTTCAGTGTTCGGGAGGTCTGGTAGGGGATCAGTCTCTTCCTCAGTCTCTTCTTCAGTCACTAATGCCACAACCAAGTCTTCCCGGCTACAATGGGGTTTTAGCTGGTTGACGTGAAAGACCCTGCACACCTGTTTAGGTTTTTCACGTCAATTAGATAATTCACCTCACCAACTTTTTCCAGCACACAGTAAGGCCCATTCCACTTGTCCGGAAGGGCACTGGGTTTGACAAGCTCCAAAATCTATACTCACTGGCCTGTAGAATAGACTGTCACTGTGGCCTTCTGATCATGCCAGTGCTTCATCAGCTCCTGACTGAACTTTAGGTTTTTTATTGACTATTCCATGTGCTTTGCCATTCTTGACCGAAGGCCAAGTACATAGTCCATCACATCTCATGTAAGGGATGAGGGTTTACTCTCTCATCCCTCTTTCACTAGACTGAGGGGACTTCAAACAGGGTGTCCAAACAGACGCTCAAAGGGGCTAAACCCTACTCCGTTCTGTGACACCTCCCTGTAGCAAACAGAAGGCATGGCAGGAGAATATCCCATTTTCTCCTCAGGTGCTCTTCCAAGCCACCTATTATGCCTTTCAGGGTCCTGTTGATCCACTCAACAAGCCCATTTGTTTGTGGAAGGCTGGATGTAGAGAACCAGTAGGTGATTCCACACTCTTCCCACATAGTCTTCATATAAGCTGTTATGAAGTTTGATCCCCTGTCAGAAATGACTTCCTTGGGGATTACAACATGGGAGAATATCTGAATCAGAGTCTTCACAATCACAGCTGCTTAGATGCTCCTCAGAGGGACAGCCTCAGGGTACCTCAGGGCGTGGTCTACCACCAGCAAGATTTATCTGTTCCATGAGCTGGTTTGAGGATCCAAAGGACCCAAACGTCCATGCATAGTCTCTCGAAAGGGGACCCAACAACAGTCAGTGGAACTGAGGGGGCCTTTTTGGAACCACCTGACTTTCCAGAAGCTTGACAAGTCGTGCAGGACCAGACAAATTCATTAACCTTTACACCAAACTACAGCCAGTAAAAGTGCACATACAACCAGTGCAATGTCTTAGTCACTCCCAAGTCACCCGCTAAAGGAATTTGGGGAGTCAAATCCAAAAGGCACTTTCTGTGGCACTGGGGAATCACCAAGCATCTGGTGCCCTCACCCTCAGAGTCTTTTGGCTCACTGTACAGGAATCCATCCTCCCAGTACACTTTGAACAGTGCAGGGGGCTCGCCCTTATCCTGCTCCTCCGCCTGCTTCTGCAGACCCGCCAGAGTGAAGCTGGGCTGTGAAGAAGTCAGTCTGATCTGGGCCCCCAGCTGATGCAAACTCATCCAGCTTGGGCAGGCTCTTCAGATCTGCGCCCACCTGGCCCTCTACCTCAGGTTCCTGAGCTACACCAGGCAACTCTGAAGTCACGCATTACTCTGCTACCAAAGTTGGGTCCCCAGTGGCTACTGGCCCCTCTCCCACAGGAGTAGGTGACTAAGAAGTCTGTGGAACTGGACTAGGGGCTACCAGTCACGCTGGTCCTTCAAACAAGCCCCCTGGAAGCACTCCAGTACCTTAGGCTCTGAGAGTGTTCGATCTGGTGGTCTCTTTGTGCCTCAATCGCTGCAACTATCTCAGGATCAGGAAGATCATTACGCAACAGACATGGGGCAGGGATGGAGTCTTTCGTCGCTACACGGCGCTGGGTCATTTCACCTCACCAGATGAACTCTACTATTGCCAATGGGCACATACTCTTTCTGTAAAACCCACTGATGCTGCAATCAGGCCCATCAATATAATGGCCTGGCTGTACCCACTGCCGAGTGACAGCACTGATGCTAGCCACGGTGTCTCGGACCACAGGAGTTTTGTGTCCATTGATATACACATGTTCTAAATAGAGTTGTGTATTATTGGGAACTGGGATCTCATCTGGAGACCAGGTACCGATCCCACTCAGTGTAACCAATCCACACTCTGCCACTCCTTGGCCTAGTGGGAAGTCCTCCTCTAGGAGGCCCACAGTAATGATCGCCTCTTCCATGAGTCCAACATTCACTCTGGCTTGCTTGGGTAAGCCCTTTCAAGCAGGATCCCCTTTCCTATGGCACAGCTGCTTACACAAAAAACAATATTTGGGTGGTGAGAACACATGTGTCCGAGTGTTAGGGGAGCAAGCACTCTTCTTTTCAGTGTGTACAGCTGAACTAAAGTTTTGGGAATACCATTCATTCTTTTGGGGATCTGACTTCGAAGAGGAGTGGTTGGACCTTTGTCCTTCCCGTCCTTGTTTACTTTTTTGTCTGAACACTTCTTTTCTGGTTTGGGTGTGCTCGCAGTGAACTCGAGTACTCACAAACCTATCAGCAGCCTTTGCAAGCTCCCTAGGGTCTGTGATAGTCTTGTCCACAAGATGCTGTGGTAGGTTGACAGCACAATTCTTCAGTACATGCTCAGAAGCAATCAAATTGTACATCCCTTTAAATGTGTCAACTTTCTTACCAGCCACCCACAAGCTTAGCTATTTCAACACGTGTGTGTGAGCGCTTCAAATGTCTGCCCACCTTTCATTCCGAGCTCTTGGAAGCGCTTGAGATACTGTTTTGGGGTTTTACAGAACATCTTGAGGAGGGCCCCCTTCATGCTCTCATAAACAGGCCTTTCCAGAGGAGTTAACGGAAGAATTGCATTAGTCCCTGGTGTCAGTAAGCAACTCATCAGGGCTACACTCCAAAGTACCTTGTACACCTCCTTTAGGGGAAAAGCCAAATGGAGTGCTTCAAACTGGTCAAAAATGTCCTTCCCCTCTTCGTAAGTCTGCACTAAGTCTTTGGGGATGTGCCGCCAGGGCTTATCCCGGGCACTCTGGGTTGAGCCACTGCTGCTGCTTTTGTTAGAGGTGGATCTGTTGGTCTCCTTCTTTTTTTCAAGCACCAGCTTGCGCAGGTCTATGGTGGCTCTGTCCCTATCTATGGTAACCTTGGACCGCTGTTTTGGTTCCTCTAAAACTAGTCTCCTCTCCTGCAGTAGGAGCTTTCTAGCCACTACCTCATTAACAGCCGTACTAATTACTGGGCCACTTAGAGACTGTGCTGAGGCTTGGGATCTGTGGGATGCCACACTAACGGTTATAGGTGAAAGTATCAAAAACAAAAGGATCGAATGCCTTTTTTTTTTATTTACACCAAAAGTGCCGGAAAAAAAAGTTTTGAATGCTTTTCTTTTTCTTATGGGGGGGGGGGGTTCCCCACAACCCCTGTCTTCCTTTATAAAAACACTTTTTTACGCACACTAAACCAAAAAAACATATAAATAAAGAAATATTAAAGCATTCAATCCTTTTTTTTAGATCCTTTGACTGGACGCGCGCACTAACCCCTGTCCTCACTGACACTCTAGAGTGTTGAGAAACCACGCTTGTCCCCTGGCAGGATGGTTGGCGAGAAACACTGCTCATGCTGTCTTCCTTGTCATCTTCCACTTCCCCCTCCGGAAGGCCTTTTCCATTTGGGTACACAGGACCTAGCCCATCCCCTGGGGTCTTCTCCCCAACCGCCCTCACTTCTACCCAAGCTTGGAGGCTGCACAGCAACTCTGATTTATTAACATTAGTGCTGTGGGAAAGTCTCCTCTCTTGACATAGGACACGCAGGACATCCTTGCTCATGCCTTTCACAGTCTATGTCAAGATCCATATTTATTACAAATACGTAGCAGTGGCTAAACTTTGCCAGCAACAGTACTTTTATCGTTGGGTGACTAAGCTGTGCGCAAAGCTCCAACTAGATCTGACCATCTGCCACCAATGTGACGAATCAACTTCCGAGGCACCAGTGGCACAGGGATGAATATCGGTTTCTATACCATCAATCAGCCCCCCACCTTTAGTACGCCAGAAGGGATCCGAACAGATTGGAAACACAAGCAAATTATAAACCTCCTTGTCCAATTTTGGTAACATGGACGTAACAGCAGGCTTATCTCCCTAAGGTCATTATCATTGGCTAGTTGCAACACAGTGAAAATGCAATTATTACTCAATGATAGAAAGGGACTTCCAGTCAAGGTTGTACACACATATCTACTTTATTATTATCACAACAGACAGTTCTAGCACCCTACTGAATACAACCCCCCCTGTAAAGGAATGCAGAGGACAGACAAGTTTCAAGAAAGAAAGGGGATGCTCTCTGGATACTGACCATAGGGTAGTCGGTACAACAATAAATCGCAATAGTTCAAGGATACTTGGTTTCAGCACAAAGGGAGCAATGGGTTGTAAAATGTCAGTAGGGTCCTTCGGAGAACGACCAGGTGGACAGCACCACAATGTACCTTGAGCTTGTAGATGTACTTGGTGCTTGACATGGTCGAGTCGGTTTCAGGGCACATTGCAGTTTCTGTGACAGAGTTCAAAATGGGAGATAGCTGCGGGTATTAGGCGGCAGGCAGTTCGGCAAGCGAGGATGGCCTACATGGCGGCTTGGGTCAGGAATTGTTGTCTCAGTGCTGGTTGGCGGGTCTGAAGCACTGGTCGAGGCATCTCGGATGCTTGAGCAACTGTGGCGTAACAACAGTCAGTGGTGCAGTTGGATGCAACTCGAGGGGCTCGACTGACTCAAAAATTTCCTTTAAGGCAGACCATGGTTGATGCTTGTCCATGCACTCCTCCTAGCTTCTTCAATGTGCTTGAGTTGTTTTTTAAGACAGATGGCCCAAAGCCAAAGAGAGTGTTGCAGGCAACATCCTTGTCCTTGGTTTGGTTCAAAGACTCTCTGGCACGTCCCACCAAGAAACTTGCTGCAGAGCCAAGCAGGGCACTCTGTGTGTTGTCTGGGTACTGGTTCTGGAACTGCTGCAGGGTCCTCTGGATTCAGTATCTCCCTCTATTCCCTGGGAGATGTGTAGGGGAGGGATCTTGCTTCCCTCTTTGGGAATCCTGGCCTTCCTTCACTGACGGAAGCTGTAAGGTAGACTATACCTTAAGCCAGTGTCCAATGCTGAGTTCGTATTGTTACTCCATGCAGAGTCTTCAGATGATCTGCCCAACAAGGGGACTCAACCCTCTTTTAAAGCTCAATGGGCCCTAGTGATTGGTTTAGGCTAAGCCTACCTTAATGAACCAATCCTGGGTGCCCACCAACAATCTCCTCTATTCATGAGGTCAAAGCCAGAGTGCTTTGCAACAGAAAAAGTAAAGGAGTGAAAACATGCACACTGAGTCCCACACATCTTCTTGTTGGTTGTGGTTTAAAGGGGCTCTCTGGTTCATTGAGCTCTCTGTGGTTCCTGTTTAAAGCAGCAGGTATCCCTTGAAGCTGTGACGAGACCAGACTTTTGGTCGTCGCCAATCCACATACCCGTACCTCCTGAATGGGGTCCACCTGCAGGTGCGGCTACTGTAAACACATAGTCCCACACATGACAGGCCACTAACCTTGATACTGAGAGGTGGGAGCTTGCTTCAGGTTGACACATTGCATATCCAAGATTGTTGGGGTTTTCTGTCTCCTTTGTTTTAGCCTCTGCAGCTAGTTAGTATGTTAATTATGTTAATTGCTGTCACTATCTGCTGAGGGTAAACAGACAGGGCGGATCCATGGAGCCTTTGGTAGTTAATTAGGCTGGCCATGGCAGGAGGATGGTTTTGGCCTGCCCCCTTCTGAGATGCATCATGCACTCCACCTGTCAGATCCCAACTAAATATGACAGCGAGGTCTGCACCTGTAGGCTGTGTCCACCCAGAGTACACAGGTCTATGTGTATCTTGTGTGGTGAGCATAAGAAAAAGTGTGCAGATTATCCCCACACATTTTCCAGATGGTGATCTACCATCATTAAATTTCATTTAAAATTTCAAAAAAGAACAGGTGAGCACCCACCCAGTGTGTGGATGGTCAAATTTCTCACACACTCCCTTCCTAAAAGGCCTAAACCCGAGTCAGAGGCATGCATCTAGCTCAAGCCAGGCCGAAGCCTTCCTTGGCTTGTGCACCTCTGTTAGTCACAGTGAAAAAGCACAAGCATTCCTCCAGGCAGTCGTCAGAAGTTATTGACTGATCCTCACTGGCGCCATCATCCTGTGTAAATCAACAAGGCTCTCGTTAAGCACACATTTTCCTCCAGGCAGTGTTCAGAAGTTAATGACTGAACCTCACTGGCACCAGCATCTTCTGTAAACCAACACTAGTAAGGCTCCCTTTAAGCATAACTATTCCACCAGGCAGTGTTCAGAAGTTAATGACTGATCCTCATTGGCACCATCATCCTGTGTAAACCAATACAAAATGGTCTCATTCCATGTGGTCAGAATGACTGTTGGAAAGATGCAGCACATTACAAGAATTGATTTTTCAGATGCCTTCCGTGATTCTGACCCATCTCTACCCATCTGGGAATTCACTGCATGGGTGCAGCAAACCACTGGCTTCTGGGCCCTTCATCAAATGCATGCAGTGAAAGTGGGGCGAGTTTGGCACACGTGCACCGCTGATGGTTTTTGGCCTCCGATGTTGCACTGCTTCCTGCCTTTGCATGGATTATGTCTGCTTTTGAACCTGGCAGTCTATGTAGTTGCAGAGATGCTACACACATAATGATGTATAGTCATCTTGGCAGGCTGTGGTACCCGACCACCCAGTGTGCCTTCATGTGTGGTGAGCCAGAGAATTTTGAAAATTGTGAAACATTATATTATGTTATGTTAAAGGTTCTTATACCGCACACTGTCACCACCTGCATGGTTTCTTAGCGCTCTGGAGGATCTGTAAAGCAAGAGGATAAGGGGTTGTAGTTTAGGACTGAGTGGGAGAAAAGAGCAAGAGAGCTGTGATGGGCTGTTGGCAGCTTCAGTTAGGTCAACACTGTTCACTGACCATAGGTGTGTTTTTCAGTTGATAGCCGTCATGTGCTGTTGTGAGAGGCTTTGTGTGGCAGTAGTGCAACAAAACCTATATTTTGGGGGAGGGGGGCTAACAGGTTATGGATGGGGCCACTTTAGAAATGGAACGGGGCAAACTTAAAGGCGCAACCCCCACTGCTCTACCCCAAAGGTTGTCTGGCAGGGAGCCCATATATCCTATCCGCCTTGCCCCACACGTCCCTCTCCTACCAACCACCACTCCTCCCCACCTCCCACCCTCTACCCGTCTCAATCAGCACCTTCGTCCAGCATTACACCTAAGCGAACACATATATACACACCCACACACACACACAATTACACATTCACTCACACATTTGAATATCCCATTGACTACACACTCACACTTTTAAATGTGCACCCAGCCCCCCATGCATCATACACTCATTCACACACACTCATTCATACAAATATTACATACACACTCCTTGCACACATGCATACATACATAATGAGCTAACATGCAAAACCCCTTTACACGGCTAGTTTCTGAAAAGGCTTTCCTCGCCTCTCTACCGAACAAAAGGCAAGTGTGCACATCAGCCCCTTCCCCTCGGATGTGAAAGAACACATAACGTTGTTAAATGTTCGCTTGCCACCTCCCCTCAGATGTGAAAGAAGAAATAAAGTTGTTATACGTTTTCTTGCATCCGTGGGGAGGGGGGTGATGTGTGCATTTCATTTTTGTAAGGCAGTGCAGTGATGGAAGCATTTCCTGAAACTAGCAGCTTTAAAGTGTTGCTGCTTTTGTGTAAATAAATGTGTCTGCACGAACACAGCAACACTGTAAAGCCGCTGGTTTTAGGAAAGGCTTCCCTCTCCTCTCTGACTAACAAAAAGCCCTGCCCCTCCTGAGGGGGGTGGGGGGGTTGAAGTCTGACCAGCTCAATAGCTTTGCACGCCTGATGTGAGGTTTGTTTCATTGTTGTGGTGTAGTGAAGTGCGTGCGGTTGGTTGTTGTGCAGAGGTATGGCTGTATTTACTTCACAGTTTGAGAGGTGTCTGCAGAAGGGGGAGTTTTTTAATAGGGTTGGTTAGTGGCGGTACCCTATCCTACAGTGACTGTTTTGATTGACTGTGGCCTGTGTCCTTTCCCCTATCGTGTATTCAGGTGTGCTACACTTACCACTCCTATCTTGTGTGCAGAAGAGTGGGTCCTCAATACGCTATTCAGTGGCAGTACCTTTCCACCTGCAGCGTGCAGACCAAGTTCTGCACATATCACTCCCCTTTTGCACACCCTGGCGTGCAGCAACCACCACCTCCACTGGCTCCTGGGGAGGGGTGGGGGGCCCACGCAGAAAGCAAGGACTCTGGAATCTAAACACAATCACAATTTGCAAGCAGAAGGGTGCCCTAGGGCTGCTGCCTGGGGCCATACATACTTTGTTTACAGTCGTGTGTGTATGGTTCTGAGCAAGACCTGCGTTCGCTGACATAACTCCTCGTCGACTCTACATGCCATATACCGTGTGGGAGTCATTTATCCCAGACATTCAGAAACAAACAGCAGAACCGGTCACTAGAACTGGTAACGTATCGGATGGGGTGGAGCTTTGCCTGGAGAGATGGGCGCCTGCAACCTTTTGGGCTGGATGCCGAACCTACCGGAGCACACACGTCTCATTTGTGAATTAATGACCTGTGTGCTGTTGTGCCTTGGATGCAAACATTCGAGTTTCTCCCAGCACTTATTGGTTCGAGTTCAGTGTGTTTATCTCGTGTTTCATCACAGCGCTTCCAGTGTCTGTCTGAATTATGATGAGCTGGTGCCAGAGGGCGTAAAACGACTTTAGCAGCACAGGGGCAAGGTAATGCCTAAGTCAGGGCCAGGTACTTACTGACAGTGGTGTCACTGTCTGAGCCATCACAGGTGACACCCATCCAGCCACGCCCATTAGTGTGGCTGCAAGGCTGTTCTGTTCTTCCCAATACCGCACTTCTGTGCACTGATCATGCCATGAAGGGGTTGGGCTGCAGCAAGATGAGGAATATGACTAAAGCTATAAACAAGGTCCCATGAGATTGGTCATTGTCTGTTAGGGCTGGCTAGAGAGAGCTACAGCTCTCTGCTGAGGCTCTTGAAGCAGAATGTATTGGGACCCTGGTGCCAATCAGCTGCTCTGTGATACAGGAAGAGTGAATCAAGGTGAAAGCTCTTTTATATCGTTGGCCATTTTGTAGGAACTCCTGCAATAGTCCCACTTCGGGAGAGAGTTGTGAAATGTTGCTTGTAATAGCTTCTTTTGTTTCCATGCTGCTTCATGCATGTATGTTTCCCCCGTTGTTGCTCTGTTTTACAGTGTGATGAGAGAGTACAATAATGAGGTTCTCAATCCATAACCTTCAACTGCTCCAAAGCACAGAGTGCCTTGACTTCGGCCATTGGGCCTCGTTGCAAGTCTGCCGGTTCGAAATAAGGGTGCTGGTAGCAACTTACCAGCACCCTTTCCGGACCGTCAGACTACAACTCTACCTGTTGGGGCCCATGCGCCCGGCAGGTCTGACCTTCCGACCGCATCGGCCCCGGTAGGCAGGGTTGCCATGGAAGCACCGGCACTACTAACAACGGTGCTGGTGCTTCCGTGCACCCATTCCCGTGGAGTCCTTTGGGACTTGTATGTCCAGGTGGCACGGGGAAGTCAGGTGCCGGTAAAATGTTATGAGTCTAGCAGCAACCCACTGGAAGCACCGGCAGGATTACCGCCGGACTCGTAATGAGGCCCATGCTTCTTATTCAAACCAGTACGTAGCGGCTGCAGCCATAGAATGGTACAATACCGCTGATAATCTTATTGCTTATCGCTTATCTGTGAAGGTCGACTTAGTGAAAATGTGCCTCTTCAGTGTGTGAATTTCTTATGTGGCAACTTTGAGCTGCACCACATATATAAGCATTATAGTGAATGGATGACTCCTTTATAATATTGGCGAGCATTTTCACTTTCAGATTAGAGTTCTTGCAAAATATAGTAATTGCTTCTAGGATTGCCTTTGTTAAAGCAACTTGTGGTATTTCCCTTTGATGCTGAGCACCTTTCGTTGGCCAAATGCACCCTGACTAATGGTGACATCTTTGAATGGTAGTATAAGCCTACCACTGTTGTGGCAGCCCTACACCACATTTTCTCTTGACTGTTCATTTCCCTTTAGCGTGACAACTTCGAGCTGTGTCATATAACAATGTGTCAACTTTGAGAAGCATCATGCAATAAAATGTTATAGTGAATGAATCTCTGGATTATAATTTTGGGGTATGTTGTGCATGTACCTTATGTTTTACAACTTTGAGCTGTTATGTAATGTAACAATACATTGTAGTGAACACATCGCTGCACTCGGACGTACAATAGGAGAACATGTGTACTTACAGGTTAGTGTTGTTGCAAGAAAGAGTAATTGCTTACATGAAGCTTTACAAAGCTGGAGATAGCATGTGTACGCTTTGCTTATGTTAATGTGCCTTAAAATATATCTTGTCAATGCATTGTACGGAGCAAGCTTTCTGAAAGAAGAACACATTACTATTTATAGTGGATTCCCAGGTGCCAGGTAGGGGAATAGGATTCCCCTACCTGGCACCTAAGCTCTGGAACATGCTACCCACAGCCCTCAGAGCTGAAACCTCTCTCCATGCCTTCCGCAAAAATCTAAAAACGACACTCTTCAATTAACAGTTAGCTCACTGTATGTACTTGCTCACAGCTGTGCCTTCTGCACCTATTGTACAAGCGCCATAATGCCACCTCATACTGTATGTGTTTACATGACTACTGTAACTAAGATATGAACTTCTACTGTAACCAGCGCCAGAATGCCCATGGGCTGCTGTGCCATTAACAAATGTGAATAAATAAATAAATAAATAAATAAATAAATAAACACACTATTTCTGACTGATTTAAAATTAGCCTGTCCACCACAGACCATCCACTCAGATCTCCTCACATGACCTGTCGCAAACCATTGTGCATTATATTTGTAAAGCGAAGGTCACAGGCCCAGGGTCATAGTAGCACTAAAAAGACGTACAACCTGCATAATAAAATAATAAAGTTGTACATAGAATGTCCCACATCCATTAAACACACAAGGGAGGAGCTTATGCTAATCTGGGGTTCATCCGAACATCCTAGTTTTCAAGTCCTTTATAAATGTGGAGAAGGACTGCATAGCCTCAGATTGGGAGGCAGCGCATTCCAGCTCTTCAGGGCCACGTAGGCAAATGACCCCTGGTTGATCCCTACACATTTGGACCATGGTGTGCTTAAGAGCCCTGCATTATTTGATTTTAGTGTCATTCAAACCGGCAGCCAGGTGAGGCGGTTCGAAAGGTACGCTTGGCTTAATACATACAAGCAGTTATGTGTGATACATAGAAGGCAGAATGATGCCACTCTACTAGCTATAGGCAGCCAGTGTAGCGCTCTCCTACCTTCTGTGACATCTTCATACTTCCTCAGATCCTTAACCATTCTAACCGCATTCGTCTGAATCACCTGGAGGCGCACGATTTCTTCTTTCCCAGCGCCCTGAAGCAGACTGGCCTCGTAGTCCAATTTGGCACCGATAATTGCCCTCGCAATTGAGGCACAATCATCCTGTGACAGAAAGGGTCTCAACTGTGTAAGAAGTTTGAGATAGTATGAGGCGGCCGAGACCAGATAGCTCACAGGAGCCTACATGTTAAGCTCCTGGTCAATCACCATCCCCAGGGTGTTCACCTTTGAGGGGGCGGGGGGTGATGGTTCGTCCTGCAATGTCCACCTCCCTGTAGTCTGGGGATAGTTTCCAAAGGTGTGAAGCTGTCCACGCTATCATTACTTCGGTCTTTGCATCATTGAGCGCCAGATCATCTTTCATCATCCAGCACTGAATCAATGAATAGACCCTATTGATGTATTCAGTGTCCCTGCTGTAGTCTCCCTACATCAGGATTAGACACTGAGTATTATCAATATAGTTGGTATACAATAGCCCGTTGGAATCCAGAAGTTCATGAAACTTTAACATGATGTAGAGCAACAAACCAAAAGTGCTTAATCCAAACAACAGGGATTTGTGTGTATTGAAATGAGACCTGGTTGATTTCTCGAACATACACAAGAGGAGCTAGTCGGGGAACTCAAGCTGGAGATACAGCTACAGAACAAACATGAGAATTAGCCATCTGGCAGACATTTTGAATTAGGAACATTGGGAGTCAATTTCAATAGCAAATCCACAAAAACCAACATCATCGCCAAGTGGATAGTCCTGGGCCAATGAGATCACTTTGGGAGTGGGACCATGCTGTGCAAAATGCGTTTGATACCCAGACCTGCACTTAGAAGCTGGTGGAGTCGAGTGTTACGCATGATAAAAATCATCCATGAATACATATCAAAGATAATAGTTCTGGCTTTGTATATTAAGAGGTTAAAGCTTTTTAGTCCCATTATGAGCTTTCCCAAAACAATCTTACAATTTATAGTTATAAAGCCCAACCTATGCAATCTGCCAGTGCTTGCTTTTAATGTAACTGCTTATATCAATCAGACAGAGGGAACTGGAACAAATCCAATGCGGTTTGATGGATGGGGAGGGAGGACGGGAACCACTTACCCTCAGCCCTGCCCCCTCACAAGCATGTGAGGAACTGGAACAAATCCAGTGCTGCTTGATTGATGGGAAGGGATGAAGGGAATCACTCTCAGCCCCGCCCCCTTGCGAGTTTATGAGGAAATTGAACAAATTCCAGTGCTGCTTGATTTAGGATGATAGAGGAAGGAATCCCCTTACTTTCAACCCCTCCCCCTTGTGAACATATGAGGAACTGGAACAAATCCAGTGCTGCTTGATTGATGTGAAGGGAGTAAGGGATCCCCTTACTCTCAACCCTGCCCCTTCGCAAGCATATGATTTACAGACTTAAAATCTAATTTCTTCTGACACCTCACAATTTTGATGAAATAAAATTCACATCCAATTGGAAATTAAGTACTTTTAAATTAGATAATTAAATGGGTGGGATTAATTTCTGCCATTCTAAGAAGACGTTCCAGTCTAGATGACATGATTAGCATGGATGTTATGGCCAGTCAGAAGCAGCGGCATGAATGCAAATGCACCTGAAAGTAAAACAAAGGGAAGAAGGTAATTCTAATGCTTTCTTCAGATGGATATGCCTGGTCACTTTCTTTAGGACAAGGCATGGCCAGGCCACAAGACAGAGACCGCATGGGGTATGATACAGAATCGTTTGGAAGGTTTTGCAGCACATTTTGGAAATCATACCTTTTCTCATCCTTCCTTGCCCTGCCCCAGACTCCATTGGGCTCCCGTCTCTCCATCGCTCCATTCTGATGCTAGACAGCCCTGCAACGCTCAACCTTCCCTTCACTTTCAGATGGTCCTTTGTCAAAGGTGTTTACAACACAAATCGAGAAAGCCACTGCCATCAACTCTTTCTTCATCAATAAGATTACTGTGATCTGCCAAAACATAGACACCAAGGCTACAACTGACAGCACACTGCACATCTCATTTCACAAAACCACAACCACCTGGACAACTGTCAAGACACTCAAGGCCACATCATATGTGTATGACATACCCCCAGCCTCCGTACTGAAGACACTACCAGCTGAAACACTCCTCCCATACCTGACAATCATCAACAGCTGTTTAACCCAAGGCACCTACCCCTCGACCCTCAAGACAGGATAAATCCTACCACTTCTAAAGATGCCAACACTGAACCCTGACGATCTCCACAACTTCTGCCTCATCGCCCATCTTCCCTTTCTAGGTAAGATCCTTGAGATAGCAGTAGCCATGCAACTCCTTTAACACACCAAAGCCAACAACCTCCTTCAGTCCTACCAATCTGGCTTTAGACCTAGATGCAGCACAGAAACAGCTACCATCAAGGTGATCAACGATGCCCTTAAAATCCCTGATGATGGCCATCCTTGCCTACTGGTTCTCCCTGACCTCTCAGCAGAATTTGACACAGTAGGCCACCAGGCGCTTACCACCAACCTACATGGCTGCATGGGGGTCAACAAGATTATCCTCAGCTGGTTCAAATGGTACCTTGCTTATCACCACCATTTTGTAAAAGTTGATTCCTCCAGATGGCCTACTCTACCAATCTACTGTGGAGTCCTGCAAGGATCCATCCTCTCCCCTGTAATCTGCAATCTTTACATGGAACCACTTGAAACCCTCCTTGCGCCATACAACATCCACATCCACCAATACGCAGATGACACTCAGCTATACCTAAAGGTATCTTCCATCGAAGACATCCACAGGCTCAATGCCTGCCTCTAAGTTATCCAGTTGTGGATGTCCAGTGCTTACCTGGAACTGAACACCAACAAGACTGAATTCCTACTGCTGAACAACACTGAACACCCGAACATCCTGACCTGGCTCTCTGCCATGCACCTCGAGGTCTTCACACCCAAGTGGGCCACCTGCGCCAACTTCATTTGGTTTGACATCAACAGGCTCCTCTCCTTCAAACAACACATACAAAGGAAGACACAAATGGCTTGGTACCAACTTTGTCACCTGCGACAAATCAAACCCTTCATATCAGAAAACAACTTCAGATCTGCTGTCCAAGCCTTGATCTTCTCTCACATGGATGATGGCTATGCCCTTTTTAAAGGACTACCAGCAACTACCCTTGCTCCTATGAAATGTGTCCTGCATGCTGCAGCATGACTTATCGAAATGACTGCACAAATTTGACCACAACCCCCGACCCGCATCGATCTGCACTGACTTGCATTGTAAGCAACTTTCATCTTGGCTATCCTATAGACGTTTGCCCCGGTGGTTGCGGCAGCTGAAAGGCATAGAAACCCACTGGGGCCATCTTCTATAGGATCACCAAGCCACAGATAGCTGTGGCTCAACGCAAAACACTCAACTGAGCCAAGGAACTGGCTCCACTTTCCCAACAGGATTGTCCAACCAGCAAGCCAGTCACCCATCAACCATTGGCAGTCAAGAATCAATTTAGCCCTGAGAAAGACACTGATGGGTGGAAACACGTGTCAGCTGACCTACTTAAATCATTAAATCCTGTATATGAAAAACTAGAAACATGTCAACTTCCATATTATCATTGCAAGCATTGCAGGGTCTAAACCCTTTCATGCTAATATAAGAGGTGTGGGCAACACCCCTCCCTTCCCTGAACTTGCTGCTAATCTAAATATCAAAACCTAAAACAAACCATATAGCTTAACACTCAGTGCTGCTCATGCTGATTCAGCTTCTAGTGGCCACCTTCGCCTAGTCACTAAACAAAATCAAGAACCGGGGGCCTTTCCCATGTTTGCTTGGTTGAGGTGGGCTTTTGCTGGCTCTTTGTGGTGGCTAGATACCCTTGCGAAAAGCAACTCTGTTCTTGATTTTTTAGCAACAGAGAATGCCATCAGGCTACTTTTTATACGACACTACCAGAAAGGCTATACGTAAAATAGCTCAAATGACCAAATCTGTGAGAGAAGGTCAGTCTTTTCCCTGCCAATTTTGATCAATTTTTAAACTTACGATTGACAAATAAGGGAGTTACTGCTTGAGTGGCAGGTTGGGACTGTTGGACTTGAAGCCTGTATTAATCAAAAAAGGAACAGGAATCATGAGCTGTACAGGGATCCCTACAGTGCTCCCCTTCCCCCTCCGCCTTGATACTATGGAAGAACAATCACAGCTGAATAGCTGAGCACTTACCTGAGATGAAGACTAGAACAGGGTCCCTGATCCATTCCATAGGTATCCTCCTCAATCATCACATGCTATCAGTGGCAAGGGTTGTCTGAGCTACGAAGCCTGCAATGGGATGAGCCACTATCAAAGGCACATTTAGAAAGTTGCAGACGACTTGCAATCTGCAAGCCTGAGATTGACAGCTCACAGACAGAGTGATTCAATTCATTTGAGCACAATATGGTGATTCGAGTTTGGCTTCTCATCATATCAGATAAGGTTCATTTAGCCTTTATCCACGGGTCAAAGAAAATTCTACTCCCCTTGTTTTTCCAGGTGATATTCAATTAGACAATTGGACACATTATCTGTGCTTGGCAGAAGCCAGTCCACTCTTCCAAATTATCCATGTCTTGAAAAAGATGTCCCCTCATTATCAACAAATGATATCCATCCCTAAACTTTACATGGCCCTAAATATTTAAAGGCAGTATTTGGATCCGTAACAATTATTTCAGCCCTCATACCTTTCTAGAAATCTAACAGCAAAAGGAACATCCACCCAAACTCTCTTGGCCATTTCTACAAACCGCAGCAAAAGGAGGATCAAACCTGACTCTACCAGCCATTCCTACAAACCACAACAAAAGGAAGAAGCAGCTTGGCTCTACCGGCCATTCCTACAAACCACAACAAAAGAAAGATCCAGCCTGGCGCTACCGGCCATTCCTACAAACCACAACAAAAGGGAGATCCAGCCTGGCTCTACCGGCGATTCCTACAAACCACAGCAAAAGAAGGATCCAACTTGACTCGCCCAACCATTCCAACAAACCACAACAAAAGGAAGATCCAGCCTGGCTCTACCGGCCATTCCTATGAACCACAAGAAAAGGAAGCTCCTACCTGGCTCTGCTAGCCATTCCTGTGTCGCAGTTTATTACACGGTCATACTCAACTCAGGGAGTTCCTTTCCCCCACCCATTCAAGGTGGCACACAGCAAATCACTAGGATTTTGATTCAGGTTCAATTTGGGAAGGGCTCAAACCTGCCTTGCACCCAACCTCAACAAATACCCTGTGCCACAATGGACTAGGAACCAGGCCGGTGTGTAGTAAGAATATATATTTATTGATTTATTTCAACGAAATTTGACAAGCAGACTAACATCAGCCACCAATGCCGTGGTATCACAAGAACAAAAATGACTTCTGTAATGGCACCAACACCGAGATAATACAGAGATATGCAGTCACAATTTCCCACAGCTTTCTTTTCAAATCACCCACCAATACAGAAAAGGAACAACTCAAGACACACAGTGATTGCTGATTTGGTTATAATACTTTTTTCTCCCAGCAACCCACACCCTCTAAACATCAATTAGACTCGACCCCTCTGAGTTGAAGGCCAGTGGCAGAGAGTGGGAACACAATGGGAACATCGTTTTGGGTTCTGATAGAAATGCAGTCTTTGGAAAAAGGGATTCAAGGGGAAAAATTGTTTTTTTTTTAACTTATTACCACAAGTGCAATATGAGGGAAAGAAAAGCTGTGGGAAAATGTGTTTTGCCACACCTCTCTAAGAACAGTCAGGGCTTTGTAGTTTGGGTCAGAGCACAATGGGAACAAAGGAGCACTTTTGTTTTTTGCACCACACATGCAAAGGAAATACAAGGCTTCACACTTGTGATTTTAACTGAAGTGGATCAATGGGGAATTGCGTTCTGCACCCTGCACACTCATGTGGAAACAGGGCTTTGGGATTAATTCTTGTGGCAAATCTTTATGTCTATAATGGCTCAAGGCACACTGGGAGGAACTTGTTAGTTTTGAATGCTAACAAAACACTTCCTGTGATTTCTATAGGCAACTTAATTGATTTACTTTAATTAAATATGCTAAGGATCTACACAGACAAACAGGATTTTTTTGCTATGGGGAAATACTGCAACAATACTTGAGAAAAACGCCGGGGCTACACAATCTATGCCTTTGGGATAGTTTTACTTACAGGAGATGCCTTGTAATGCGCATCAGGGAACAGCAGGGCACCCCTGGGACAACAAGGCTGTCAGTGCAGGATAGTCCCCTCTGACTCCTCCAAGTGGTCCCAGTCAGCTTTTATGTCTCCTTGCCCCTGTCTCCAATGCAAGATTTGGGGCCTCTCTGCTTGGGTGTTTCTCGCAAGAGTTCAGCAGCAGGTTACCTCCCAGAATAAGTAAAAAAGCCCAGTTCTGATACGAACTGGTTTACATATAGGGCAAATGACATCACAAACTTGTCTTGATTCCTGCAGAAGGGATTGGTTGGTTTTCTCTACCCACCTCACACCTGTGTGCTAAAAGGACAAGCAGATGAGGGGTGTGAGTTAGGAAAGCTGTGGCAGTAGAAAGCTTTGTCATCCCAAACTGCATGTGGGTTTGGCGTGTTCAAACTCTAAAAACTATCAACATGACAAGTACCCTAATTTTTCAAATATTTATATCTATGTATAAGAACTACATTTTAAGGCCAATAAAATCATAGTAATCTGAAGTCAGCAAGGCCTTCCTATGCAGAGATATGGTTTTTCTTCATTTGCTCAGGAGCCGTATCAGTGAAAAATATGCCACTTCATTGTTCCCATGTTAATTGTGTCCTTCACCCTCACCCCAACTTTCAAATCTCTCGGAATTAAGGGAAGGCTCAAATCAAATTTTCCTTAATGACTACTGTTATGTTGATCACACAAAAATCATTTTGGCATGGTTCAAAGGGGGTTACTGACACCTTTAATAAATGTCGGGAATGAGCATTGTGGCCCACATGTGGCCATTTGTATGCAATAAAAATGTCTTTTTTCCACATTTCCCATTAACAATGTGACCAGCTAGATGCGGCCTCATGGTTATCTTAGCCTATCCCTTCCTGGCTTTGTAATGGCCATGGCTGCCACGTTAATGCACAGTATATGGGAGTTGTGAACTCAAGATCACTTCTGCTGTAAAGACAGGCATGGCTTTATCTATTTCCACCGTGGTTTCCATCCAAAGCAGTGTATTTCTTTATATTTTTAAGCAATGGATCTGATTCATTGACAGCCAGGCCTCCCTCCCCAGGACCAGCAAAGGAAAGGTCTTTTAGGTTAAAGATTCATTTCAGAAGAACTGACCGGCTTCATGTATAATTCTGCAAGAAATGCATTTTACATTACATTTTATAAGGCCCCTTGGCCTTATATCCATGTGTAATGTCCCTCTTCAATCCTACAGTTGCAAAAGACATGAGTATCCCTTCTGGATTGTCCATATATATATAGGGCAGTTATTTGACAAAACCATGTTCACCTTAAACCCAAGTAGGCACTTATCTATGCTTACTGTCATTTAGGGTGAGGAAAAAGGGAATTATTTATTTCTTATAATTGCAAGAAGCTTGGTTTCACTGGGGATTTCGGGTTCACAATCTGATATTATATTGAAGATAATGTGCACACTGCTATCTGTCTCTTTAAGTAAAAAGTGTAGCTTTCCATGAATTTAATAAAACAGCATTGTCAGCCACATGCCTTTCTTTTCCTTGCTAAAATGCATTGCGCATATCTTCGCATTTTTGAGATTTAAGCCCACTTTCTTTCCTTTGAGATTTAGGCCTGTCTTTGGTTCAATAGTCTTCATGTCTGACATCACCATTTCTGTGCTGGCCTTATACTTCAATGAGACTTCACAAATCACTTTGGCCTCTTTATTTCTGGTATCCAGGGGCTATATTTCACCCCACACCTACAAACCACAGCAAAAAGAGGATCCAACCTGACTCTGCCGGCCATTCCTACAAACCACTGCAAAAGGAGCATCCAACCTGACTCTCCCTATCATTCCTATAAACCACAGCAAAAGGAGATCCAACCTGACTCCCAGCCATTCCTACAAACCACAGCAAAAGGAAGAACCAGCGTGGCCTTCCTGGCAATTCAGCTTTATTGATAATCTGCTGTATGCTTTGGGAACAATCTTGGGATCACCAGGGTGAAGATATGATGATTTTAGTTGGATACTCCCAAGGCTTCAGATTGGATAATCGGTGCTTATTTCTGGACAATGATCTGGTGATTTTGGGGACAATCTAATGCATGTGGAATCTATTTCTTCAATGGGATAATTTGATGACTATTTTGGGACAAATGGACTCTTGTACTCAAAATGTACTGCTCATTATATGTATACTCAGAATTCAATGATTTGTCTAGATGCAATCAGATGCAAGAGTGGAGGCAGTCTGATTAATATTTTGGGAACTGCCTGATATCCTTCTTGGGATATCCCTTAGGTTGGGAGTCAGATCTGGTTGTACCACCAAACATTTGAAATTGAAAATTGTTTTTTTGAACGAAAAGTGCCATGTACTGTTTTCCAGGCAACACCTGGGTTGGAATATTGGTGATTTGAGTGCAATAGCCATAGCAGTGTTCTACCAATTACTTAAATCATTTTATTGAGAATGCCACCCACACAATGCAATATTGGCCACTGGATCAAGGTGCACTTATTTGGAACCTCTGAAGTTTGGGGCATCGATTACCCAAGAGATGAAACCTGCTCTGATTACCCAATTAAGATCTGCTAAACTTGATAAAAAGTTTTTGGCTCTTTCTCACAATGGTACCTAATAATTTGACTGCTTGACAGGTTAGACCCACTTCAATATCGACGTCAACATGTGCTAAGGACACTGTAATAATAGCGATGAAAACATACTATGAAAAATTCCGATATAATACAAAAAAAAATGAAAACAGTAACAAGAGCAATTCAATTCTGATCCAAATGAGGCCGTTCAAGTGGCTGATACATCCATGCTTAAAATGTTGTTATCTGAATAGAGAGGGTGGTGAAATGACTGTCAGCTGAGCCTTAACTTGGTCTGTGCAAACAACAGATGCCATAATATGCCTAAATATGCACCACACTAATAGAAATGGCAGCTTTGAAAAGTTTTCTGAGCTTACAGTTGAGGCAAAGACAGACTAGAACCCGTTACTTCCCTGCCCAGATGCTGTTTTGCTGAGTCCAAGAAAGAAGGAAAGTAATTCCAAAATTGCATTTAGATACAGTGTATGAAAAAGGCGCCCATGATTAATTTTTCTTCACAGCACATTTTATTCAGCAAAATCAAGAAACATTGTGTTCTGATTGGAACCAAATTGCCCCATTTGCTACAGAATGAATGAAAGAGTCGGCCATACTCCGACACAAAGCTCTCGAAGGACCCGAAGAAAACATTCAGAAAGGGCATTCTAAACAATGTTATTGTAAACCCATTTAGCAACTCCGATTTCAGCAGAAATAAAATAAATCTTGCTACTCCGTTGGCATGTGCTGGGGTTTTGTGTGCTCCTCCAGGAGCCTGCACACTCCGTCAGTCAAATATCAGTCCCAGGTCCTCCTATCCCCGCAACATCACATTTTAAACGGATTGTCCTTTGCATAACTTTCTTTTTAAAACAATTGCATAATTATTATTGCCACCTTGCAGAACAGCAACACGTGAAGAAATGTGTTTATTAATGAAAAACAGTATTGCAATTTGGGTAAAGGTGAAAGCCATTATCTGCAGATGGATACCTGGTCTTGCAGTATCCCCTCTGAAGGCTGTGA
The DNA here is from genome assembly GCF_040938575.1 of Ambystoma mexicanum. Taxonomy (NCBI): domain Eukaryota; kingdom Metazoa; phylum Chordata; class Amphibia; order Caudata; family Ambystomatidae; genus Ambystoma; species Ambystoma mexicanum. The sequence goes on from NC_090921.1 coordinate 1,126,108,715, forward strand.
GCTGGGGCCCCCTGAGATACTGCAGATGGATACCCGGTCTTGCAGTATCCCCTCTGAAGGCTGTGAGCTGGGGCCCCCTGAGATACTGCAGATGGATTCCTGGCCATGCATTATCCCTTCTGAAGGCTGCGAGCTGGGGCCCCCTGAGATACTGCAGATGGATTCCTGGCCATGCATTATCCCCTCTGAAGGCTGTGAGCTGGAGCCCCTGATATGCTGCAGATGGATTCCTGGCCATGCATTATCCCCTCTGAAGGCTGTGGCTGGTGCCCCCTGATATGGTGCAGATGGATACCTGATCGTGCATTATGCCCTTTGAAGGCTGTGTGCTGGTGCCCCCTTAGATGGTGCTGAGGGCCGCCTCTGCCATGCGCTATGTTTTCTCCTCCTGCATCTTTCCATTTGTCTACAAATTAAAACGAGGTCTTTTTGCAAATGACCCACAGTACCACTCCTTTTGTGACCCGCCCCCCCCCCTACTGTTGGCATTAACAGTGACGGCTATGGAATGCTTTACGTCATTCCAGTTTCTTTTCTCTTTCATGTGTTAAAATGTTTACCAGCTTCAGTGATGTGGCAGACTACACACTCATGCTGAGAGTCAAAGAGCAATGCATTGCATTCATGGCATAAATGGCAACTTTAAACTCACAGTGAAATGAGACATCAGCAGGACCTGTGGACTGTAATTCAAATTTTGACCTCAAAAAGGCTCTGCTGACACGTGTGATGGAAGCTGGTGAGTGGAACTGGGGTAAGTAATTAGAGATAGGGCTGGTGATTCTTGTCCTCTCTTTCTGTACACCGGCAGTGAGGGCTGACACTATCCGATTGGCTTTATCTAACTGAGTCACCTCATAGTGGTGACCCTCAATCAACCTGCCCCAAAATAAAAAGCATGGAAGTGGCTAAAGAGATATCAATGTAGTTTCCGTGGCAGCGGAATCCATTACTATATGGATGGCATGTTTTGTGAGACCAGGGACTGTGAGACATGCATCCACCACCAGATGCAAAGTAGAAACCTGAGCTGGAAAGTCAATGAGGGGGGGTAGGATTGGGGCTCATCCATGCCCCATTGTCTAAGGATTCACCTTTCGGAAGCCTGGTGTATTTTTTGGCCTCTTGGGACATTCTTTGACGAAATGTTCTGGCTAACCACAATAAAACAGGCATTGGTTATATGACGCTCAGCTGATGACAAAGGGCCACGAACACCACCTACTTGCATGGGTTCAACAGCTGGATCTGCTGAACCAGAGGAGTGTGCTTGTTGACTTGGAGCAAATCCAGGTGGTCTATACACCTCTAGCATTCTTTCGACCCTTCTGGCATCTTCTTGTAACGTTAAATCTACTAGGTCAAAAAATTGGGTAGGCAAAGCAGGTACTACCACCAGAGCATCTTTCATAGTCACTAAGACCCTTATAGAACCCCACAGCCTTTGTGTTTTCTGGCCAAGAGGTTTCAGCAGCCAGTTGATTGAACTGCGTTATGTAGTCCAATAAACTGCTCTTTCCTTGTGTCAATTCCAGTAGCTCTAAATCCTGAGCATGTGCTTTAAAGCGGGTATCAAAGACTCTGGTAATGTCTGTGACCAGTAGATGCAAAGCATACAGAACAGGGCTATTGTTTTCTAGTAATGGGTTCGCCCAAGTGGTCGCTATCCCCCCAAATGTGACAGGGTAAAGGCAGCCTTTGTAGTGGAATTGGGGAATGCCAGGGGTCTACAAAGGAAATGCAATTTTCATTGATTTACGAAGGTATAGAACTTTTGTGTATCTCCAGAATATCTTTCTGGCGGGGCTCAGGGGAAGCATTTGGGGATCAAGATTGGAGCTGGATGCCTGGGCTGTGATGGGGTGAAATCTCTGGATAGTGTCTAATCTTTGATGCAAAGTCGTATTGGCAGCGGTCGTGTCTGCCCTGTGCATGGTGATGGAATAAGGCTACCACTATTGGGATGCAGAGAACAAGGTAAATCCAGCAAGAGTTCAAGGGTCACGTTCAGAGAACAGCCAAAGTCCAATGTCACGTCCTCCAGGAAAAAACAGAAGTAATGTCACTTAATCCAGGAAAAAACAGAAGTATCCTGAAATAATCCAAAAACACAAAATGGACAAAAGGAACGTAAAAACCAGTTCACCAATGCATTAGGAGAATCCAGGGACAATCAAGAGAGAAAAGCCAAGTTCAAATACCGGTTTGCCAGAATCCGTAGGAAAAAGTCCAAAAACAATCCAATGAAGAAAGATCCAGCGGTCCCAAAATCCAGAGAAGTCAAACCAGATTTGCAGGAGCACCGAAAACGAAATGCTGCCAACAGAAATGTTGACAATGTGGATGTGCTGTCTCCTTTTATACATGAAGTAAATGGCCACTGATTCAGGGTGTCACATGACTCTGAAAGGTCAAGTGACCGCCCGTGTAATCTTGGTGGTCTTGGGCAGATGCTGATGCACTGCAGCATCTCTCAGGCACCATGAAAACCACCGGGGATGGCACAGCTTCTGGAGCCACAACAGAGGGAAATGGAGCCGCTGTGCGCCACTCATGGGTCATCTTTCATGGTGGAGAGTGGGGCGCTGCTCGACTGCGACGCGCAGTGGCTCCATTTCCCTCTGTTGTTCCAGTTCTGTTTTTTCCAGTTCTATGTGTTCATGACACCATCCTGGACCGTGCCACTCTTGTCCCTCTGGCTTGGCACCCTCTGTGTTATAATGCTGTTGTTTGTTTTGTCTGAGACATTAAATGCCTTCTCACACAACATAGGTCTCCGCACTTCAAGGGGGCATTTGAGCACTTCTTGAATCGTTCTGCAACCATACACTACAATTTATAACAGCTTAACCCACAAAATCGTGGAATTGAGTTCACACGTTTCACACTATTTGTTTACGTTCTATGCTTATTTGCATTTTACACATACATGCTTCCCCAATCACCACCCTCACCTCTTTCCCGTAGTAGTTACTCTTACCCTGTGCGTCCTTTAATTGGTGGTGTCTTGCTCTTTGATTCTGCTGCTTCCTCTTTCCACTTTTCAGAAGACCACGGTCTGGAAAGAGCTGCTGGGGGCATAGTACATCTCATTTTGGACAAGCCTGTGACTTTGCACTAGAGTGGATTTGGCACTACTGACATAACGTATAATTCTTATCTGGCGAGGAGTCCCAAGGGGTCTGTGCAGTTTTAATGTGAAGGCGCGCAAGCAAAACCTCTGCATATGGTTTATCCTTTGGCAGTATTCCCATGAGCAGCAGTACTCAGCACATAAGCAATGCCAGAAGGTTTCACTCTCTGCTCTCATTCTATCCACTCACCTCTAAGCAGAGAAGGCATTTGCAGACAGCACGTATACTAACTCAAACCAGTGATGGTCATGACAGTGTATAAGCCTGTTCCTCTCTTGTGCTGGATGGAATCTTGTTACCGGCCAATCTCAATCAATGGATTAAGGCTATCTGGAAAAAATAACCACTGATTGGCTTGAAACTCTGGGATTTGTTTATTTTGATTTATAGACATGCATATTTACATATCTACTGCATTCCTTGTCACTTATCTTCTACGTATATATGGTTTTCATCATATTTGCATATGTTTACTTCATTGCTTCAGTTACATATTCATTCTTTGGACATGTGTATATCAGGTTTAGTGCTTCTATGTATCTTCTCTTCTTCATGACGTAACTTCGCACCTGTCAGACTTTACTTATAGTTCTTCCATGTCCAGTGGTGTCTGCTGACTCATGTCTTCCTCCTCAGTTCAAGGGTGCATTCGATTTGGTTGTCTGAGTGCATAACTTCTCTCATACCTTCAATGTGATATTGGGTGAGTGGGTGGGCTCTGTAGATGATGTGCACATCTGCCTTTCCACATTCACCCCTCTGAATGAGTCCTCAACCACCTCCTCAATTTTCTTCACATTTTCTTCACACTGTGGTTTCTTCGGAATCCATATATTCATCGCTCCCTCAGGTCACCTGCATTCTTTGTGTTCATCCACATTCCAGGTCATATAGCAACATTCCCCAGTCAGTGAACAGAACACTTGATGTCACACATAGTTCTTATGGTCCTTAGGATACTGAAACATCGTTCCTGGGGGTGCCAGGGTACTTCTTTCAAGTTACATCCTTTCATGGTTGTGTTAATGGTTTGTAGCAGTTCCCACATTGTGATTTGAAACCAGTTGGCGTACGCTGCAGCCTGAATTCCTGTCATGAATATGGTTGTAATTATGTGTGCCGTTCTACTGAACAATTTGCTTTTTGTGCTCATCTGGGGTGTCGTGATAAGCTTCTATGGATTTTTCTGAATAATTGTTCTCTCTAGTCTGTCGGATGAGGTTAAGTGACCTTTTTCTTCCTTTTCTGTCGGATGAGGTTAAGTGACCTTTTTCTTCCTTTGATGTGCATCCATTTTTGGAAAGTTGTCAATATGGAGATCACTCTGAGGGATCACCAATGCAGGAACATGTATTATCACTATAGAACATATTCTTCCCCAATTTTTAGGTAGCTTCATATAAGCTTTGGATCAACAGGCCCAATAGTGGTCCATCAGCACGGCAATTCAGCCTTTCATTTCTAGTTCATCAATTATTTTCTTGCATTCTTTAATTTCTCCAAATTTGGTCAGACCACTATTTCTGAAACATAGTATAGCATTCTTCATTGGTAATATGGATACAGGTCCTGCATCATCTTCAACCCATGTTAGTAACTTTGAATATTTGGCCCATTCCTTAAGGCACCCATCATTTACTACTTGCACTATCTGTACTGGTGCTGTCATCAATAAGTGTGAACTGCTTCCCATAATTCCTTCTTCCCATCCTGTACTGGTGGCTACTTGTCCATATACCAATATCTGAGGTCTCTCGCAGCATCCTGGAAATCCTGGTGTTTCCCATGTATCTTCACAGTCCAATCTCTTCTGTTCAACAATCCTCATCTGTGCTCCCGTCAGACCAGTAAATGAGTACAGGAGCATTCTGCTTTTCCTAACTGGGTCTTTTATCATCTTCTGTGTTTTTATGTAAGTGTCTTCATATGGGAACATTTTCTTTGACATCCATCATAGGGTTGCCCATTTCCCTTCAAATTGTCCTCTTGTCATGCATGCTGCTAGATGGCTGAGACACTTCACATCGTGTGTAGGATTTATCTTGCTATACATGTTCTGGCTGTGCACATGGTATAAGGGATGCGAGAACACACATAGCAGCTCTCATCTGATGTTCTTCTCCCCACTTCCTTCGTGTGCTGATACCACATGTTATTGTTTAAATGGGCTGAGTAATCGAAATATTTATTTATATACTCATGATCTTCTCCAGCATCCCTCTGAAGTTGGATAATTTGCTTGGAAATATCAAGGAAAATATCACTCATGCTTTTGTTACAGATTGAAACAGCTGTCTCATTGTTGGGTTCTCCTCCTATATTACAAAATATCATTTGACGAAATGCTATAAGAATAAGGAAGTAAAGACTGCACCTTGTGCAAAACGTAGCCACAAGGAATATTGCAAACTAATTTATATGTCTTACTGCATTGTGATTATTAATTGGTCTTCTTGCTATAAATGTGTCTTTTGCAAACTGGAAAAATCCCATTTTCTTTAATTCGATTGTTCAGCTTTTGTCACTTTTATAAACCACACTATTTATAACAGAAATTGTAATATTATTGCAATGATGATTGTGCAAACGATAGGACTGTTTTTGTGATTTCCCAAAATGTGACAATATCAACATGTCATCTCACTAGAGCAGGATAAAATCGAAGTATGTATACAACACCAGCATACAGCGTTATAGGCAGCATGAAGTGCTGTGTGCTCTTCTTCTTTTTTTCTGTCTTCAAAGCATTGTCTCTTTAGCCTAACAGGAATAGGTCTAACTGCAAAGTTTGTTTGTTTCCCTATAAACTTGGGAATAATTGACAGTTCCAATTGTTTTTACTTCATCTGTTCTTTGTCATTTATAATGCACCTGTACACAAGTGTTTCTAGGCATGACAAGTCAAAGGATAGAAGACAGATGTAGGACAAAACAAACAATCTAACTAGGCCTTGTGTCATTCAGATCGTGCAAGTGGGAATGCAAAGTGCAGGGTGAAGAGAGAGAGAGGGGAAGTGCCGGGGAGAGAGAAGGAGGACGTGCAACCAGGGCTGCAATGCTCTGGGTAAGTGCAGCTAGTGCAGCACGGCTATGGGTAAGTGAAGGGAGTCAGGGGACTAAAGTAAAGGGTTATAGTTACAGTCCCTAAATGCGCGGTATGCTCTGAGGCAGTGCAGGGGAGACCGATCATGGAGGAGCCTGGTACCCAGTGACGCTCTGAGGGTAGCTTAGCATTCAGTCAGCACAGAAGAAAGTTAAGTCAGCAGGGGAGAGAGAGAGAAAGAGAGAGAGAGAGAGACAGAGAGAGAGAGAGAGAGAGAGAGAGAGAGAGAGAGATAGAGAGAGAGAGAGAGAGAGAGAGAGAGAGAGAAAGAGAGAGAGAGAGAAAGCATAGAAGAAAAGGAGTTTGTTGTGGAGCCCAATGGGCCCCTCATTAAAATGAAAAGAAAAATAGTGCAGCATGCTTGCCCCCGTGTAAATAAAGCACATGGTTGGACTGTGCTACCTGTTACTCACTTGAGGTGATGGCATGTCGATCAGGTGGCGGGTCATCACCCCACCCACCCATAGTGCTGGCCTGCCACTGCAATGAACACTACAAATAAAGGGTACCCTCTTTACTACAAATAAGTCTTCAGATTAAAGGAAACATTCAATCTCACAAAACAAATGAATTGCAACAAAACAGACTCAAGCATCAGTATTTAGCTGGACAAGTATGCATGGGCATCATTGTTTCAGAAGTGGCATCCAATGATTGAGTGGTCACAAGCCACAGACAGGTAAGGTCTGTCAACCATTTGAAAGCATGCATAGGTGATCATGCTTTGACAGGAAATCAAACATTGACAAATCCAATAATGTTATCTTTCGGTTAGTAAATACATGTTCTTGTTTTCCAGGTATCATATGCCTATAGACTCACATCCTTTGCCAGGTAGTAGAACTGCATTCCCAGGTTATCACACAAGTTGTGGGTATTTACATCACATGCTCAACTACTACCATCATTTGAAAGATATTGCCATAACATATTCAGGTACTCACATCGCATGGCAAGTATTGCCATCATATGTCTATGCACTAACACTGTATCTGGCTGTTTCTTTAATGTGCCCACACACTTCCACAATATGCATGATTTCACAATCACATGAACAGGTATCCTCATGCAGAGATATGTGTGTATTCTATTATTGGCTCAGGTAGATGTGAAATGCCAATCTCACAATCCCATCGGTGCAATCCTAACCCCACAATTTGGGGCATGGATCAGGCAGTGAGGTAGTCAAACATTGACATTGACATGTATTTAAAAGAATAACGCATCTTCAACCAAGGTGATCTCTAGCTTTACCCTGGAGATCAGTACAATGTAAATGTATCCAAAACAATTATAAATACAAACACAATTATACCTGCCTATATCAATCTCACTGTTATTGGTCCAGACAAGCATGGAGTCCAATGTTATCTTTCTATATACTGTACTCTAAAAGATACTAGACATTGTGAACATTTCTGTTGCTTAACATAGCCATTTATCAACCACTTTACCAAGTAGTTATTTTTCTTCCTCATCAAAACAAATATGGTGTCAGAGAAGCAATACTTGAAATATACTTAACAACGCAAAATACATTGACAATCAATTTAACTTCATTGTACAAGTGTGAGGGTGTGAATGTAGGGTCTATGTGCAGGGCACAGATACATAGACAATGGCTTGTTTTCATTGTTTCCCGCAGGTTTCAATTCAAAGTACTGTTCTCAGGAATCAATATGCTCTGTTCTGGACCCACATGTATACAGCATTCTCAGAATGAGTGACAGTCATGAATAGGTGGCTTTCACTAAACATGGATGAGTCCTCTCAATCTAAATGCATGCACAGATTAAAGGGGCCTAGTTGTGATGCTTTCAGTCTCCTTGTATTTCTGGGCTGGAGATGTACTATTCTCCAGTAACAGATACTTAGTTGAAGACCCCTTTCTCTCCCAAATTACAACTGACTGTGTCTATGCATTGAAAGACATGGGAATACAGAGGTTTGCACTTCACACAATTCTTAATAAATAGAATTAATTTTCTTAGCATACGTTTTGTTGCATAAACATACAATCAAAGACTATAGCTTTCGCTGGCTGCATTAATGTATGATACCTTTCGGAAAATAGTATGTTGCGATTCCCACTATGGTCCAAAAGGACTCTAGACTGGCCTAGACAACTAATAATATTTCAAATAGTACTTAACTTTACAAATGAAATTCCACATTAAAGTGGCACCAAAATGTATTCAGGTTTACAATTCGTTTTCAGTACAAAGTGGATTGGGGTTTAAAGGAATAACACTTCACTTTGGATTTTGTATTAATGTAAATGGGAAACACAGGGTGGGCGTTTATCAGCACCTCTGTCCCTATTTTCAAATTGCAATCCCCCACAATTCTCTTATATTTATCATCCCATATTCTCCCCTGAATAAGTTTGACAATTTGGAGTTGATTCAGGGCTTCAATTTACCTTTTAAGATGTAATTCATGATTCTACAACCAGTAGGGGACTCAGTCAGCCAGGCATTATTTCATCAGCTACCCCTCTATTGAGGTGGCTTACTGTGAAATCAATGTCCCTCTTGGAAATCAATGTTCCTTCACTGGACTGGTCTCCTTCTCCCCTGGGGTCACTCCTTCAGGTTTTGTTCTCTCCCTGCAGATAGGTTCCCCTGTCCATCTCAGAATATCCCATCATCCTTCTTACTCCTTCCTTCATCCTTATTAATCTGCCTCTTTCTCCTGGGCACATCCAAATATATATCTTACTAGCTCCACCTCTGTCTGTTACAAAGATGTGGTTTCCCAACCTCAATGGTCGAAGTAAAACTGTACCAGTTTAAAAATATGCTAATTCCATTTTTAACATAACTTTTGACTCACATATGTGAGATTCATTAAATTCATATTTTCGGATTCTGCATGTCCAGGAGCAACTTTAGCAACTTTTATTAATATTGTGTGATGTAATTTGACTATTGTACACATAATTGTCATTTTCTGTACAATTCAACACGTGGTGACCTCCTATCCATATTCTGATAGATACTACCTCTATTTATAACATGTTCATATTTGGTGTCAATTGCGGTTTCCCTTCATGTTAAATTAATTAAGCTTTCTATTGTGAAATTCTGGATGTTTTCCAATGGGGCAGTGGCGGTACATTGCCTAAATGCTCCATCTTGTATGCCATGCAGGTATTTATTAGATTGGGTTGTTTTGTTGAACAGACAAACATTCTGTAAACATCCCTTTAATGCTTCAGATCAGATATCTGTTCTGTGTGCATAGTTCAGTGACTATAACCTCAGCCTGGGTGAATTGAGTTTTTCTGAGATGTAAATTAAATTTGTGACAGGCTCCCTTTGAAGCCAAAACCCTGTACCCATTGCATGACATCTAGTAAAGGGTTTGTTTATAAGATCCTTGAAGCCAGCTGATGCTGGACCATCAAGCCCCTTTGTGTGGTCTCTCCATGTATTACTATTGCACTTCTTAACATGTGTGGGCCTGGGAATGTAAATACACTGAGTGATTCCTGTTCAACATGCAAGTCCCTCCTTTCAGATCTCAGCCTGAAGAAAGTCACTATAAATCTCAAATGCCATGATAATATACATGTTGTTTCAAAAATGTAACTGTTATACTTAAGGCTGCACAAGTATATTACAATTTTCTATATCATACAATCAAGGTTTAGATTTCCTGTTCTTGATGTTTTAGGCTCAAGAAATCCACATGATAGTCTTTACCAAAGTTAATCGAGGTACTCCAAACCACATGAAAATGATGGGCACTGAATATGGAAATACATTTATAATACACTTTTAGTGGGTTACTGTACTCCTCTGGGATGTCAGTGTACTTCAACATACTTCTTATCTGATTCTCAGTCTTGTCCCTTTGAATTGTCACACAGTGGCTGAAGGAGAATATGTAATGGCATTCTATATGATAGCAAACACGATGCAGTAATCACCAACAAATAAAAGAATGTTGGCTGTCACCTCTACTGCTCTGCCAGGAAGGCCTTTGTCATTTTATTAATTCCAGCCCTCATTTTTGCTGTAAAATATCCCACACCCATAATCTGCAAGTCATTGACATCAAGTGCTCATGTACTCTATTTATTGCCATAATATGCAGAGACACTCAAACTAGTTGGAAGGTACACCCCTCAGTGTTCAAGTACCACCACCAGGTGCTAGGTGTTCATCAAAAGACCATTTGCCAAGATCTGTCATGTAATGAATGCTGCTTTGCAGTCTAGTGTTTCTGTAGATATACTGAGAGCTTTGATATATCGCAGTGGAACACTAAACATAAAAAGAACAGTGCCTTTTCACATCAGTCTGCAGCCTCCTTACTACCCTAGCATTAGTCTTGACTCCGTTCAGGTGTTATGCTAGAGGGCCACCCAGAAGCCAAAAATAAAATATAGAGAGGGTGTTCTTCTTTTGGCCAGATATCTGTGAGGAAAACCAAGAGCCTTGCACACTTGTTTGTCCAGCTTGTCCACTGTGGCCACTGTTCACAACTGACCCACGCACATTACTATTTTTTGATGGAGGATATTCTTGACATCGCTGGAATGGCTCCACACTGTGCGCAGGTTGGAAGGCGCTCAAATTTGATTGTTCCCGCTGTTGTCTCCCTCAAGGCCAGCCTTAACGGCGGCAGCGCCACTGCTAGTGAAACACATATTTTTCTAAAGGAGCTGATGTGAAAGCATCAGCGCCCTGTTGTTATTAAATGTGCCCCACTCTCAAGAGCAGGGCGTATTTAATTTCAATAGGGCACCTGCTTCGCCTTTTCCCACCATGCCTGCTCGGGGGAGACCTTGAAAAACTCCCCAGATCTGCCGAAATAAGGGCTGATGGTACCTGGTTGGATGCCCAGGTGCCCCTGCCCTAAGGCTGGCATTGGTCTCCCTACATGGCCCTCGCCAGGCCCCTACAGGAAGAGTCAAATTTATGTGCTCACCTGGCACACCTGAAACAGGGACAACTTAGAAGTGGTCCAGCTGTTAGCCTTCAATCATACCGTCCTAAATGTGACTTACGCAATTCTTCCGTGATTGACTGGAAGTCTATCAATCTTCATGGAGCCATTTATTCTCGTACTTCTTGTCATGTAAAAGCTTACTTCCTGTTGCGGCTGTCCTTGCCATGATTTAATTAGCAGAACAAGTGCTGCAGCCATGGCCGGTGTTCAGCAGGGTTCTTTATAATTACGTTTGATTGGCAGGTCGATGCATTTCAGTGCAGTAGCAGTAATTAATGATTACATATCTCACACAAACACTCATCCTTTTTAGTTTATCAGACATCTCCGAGCCTCTGACTCTCCGGCTAGTGTCTGTTTAGTATGTGTTACTTTTAGTCGATGTATGAAGATGGTCAGTGATGGACGCAGGGGTGTTGCTATGTCTGGAAAAGTTCAGGGGCTAAGCTAATGGCAGGACTGGCAGGACTCGGGCTAGCTAGCATTTTGGTTGTAGCACCTGAGCTTCTATCCGGGGCTACAGCCAAAAGATCCGGGTCTATGGCACCCTCAGACCCCCCATTGCCACACCCCCCCCCCCGCAACGCCTCTGGATACACGGATACACAGTCACACATCGCACTTGTATGGGAAACCCATACGTCTTGTTCAGCCACTGAAGAGTAACATCCAGTCAGGACTTCTGAATGAGCAAAAAATATGCACCGCATATGCGCTGACATTTTATATGCCATTAGCTTTGTTTTATAAATAGCAGAACACTAGATTGACCTTTGTCCAATCAGGTTTGAGAGAAAGCACGCTCTATTCAACGGTACAAGCCTCTGTTCCCTCATGATTGATGCCGAAGGAAACAGCACTGTCACCCTTTTGTGCATTGTGCTTACCCATGTTTCTGCCCTACCCTCCAACACGCAGCACTTTCCCTTTTTTTTATTTTTATTAAAGCCACTTAACTGCATGCACCTCTGTCACTGCTGTCTCCGCTGCTTTTCCTCCTTGGTTCCATGGCCACGTGACGCTAGGAAGTGAAAAGTAAAACCAACCTTTGCTTGTTACATCTTTTTGGTCTCTTTGTGAAACAATGTTTATGCTCTCCTTACAACCCTTTTAAAAATAAATAAATAAATAAATAAATACATAAATAAATAGATGCATTAGCATCCCAGATCTTGTGGAGTGGATGCTAATGACCAAATTCCCACAGGTCATAGGCTATACCAGGTGTGAATGGCGCCTCTGCACTTAGACATGATGCCCTATATTGCAAGTGCAAGACTGCACATGGTCACCTTGGCTTGGTAAGGCTCATATGGTAAGAATGACAGTAAGAATATTATTTGAGCAGTGAGAGTGAAAACATACAAGTAGTGAAGTGTTCGTGAATTAGCTGAAGATGAGGACGCTCTCAGTGCGGTGGACTAGACCACTCAATGTGTGCTTTTTTAAATGTGGCCGCTACTTCTGGAGAGGTGGAAACATGAGACGTTCCATTTTAAAGAATGTTTAGTTTAGCTAGAAACAGCACAGAGTGCCGCTCCCCCTTTTCTTTAAGTGGTTTCTTCACATTGCTGAAAGATATTCCTAGAAGACCTTTCTGTCTGACTGTAACTTTTGAGAACTGGTACAGTACCTTTGTCTCTTGCTGCATATCAAGACACAGGCTAATATCGGTCTGGGTGGAAGAGCAGAAGCTGGCCTAGGACTGAGTGCCCTATGAGGTCTCTCGATCTGAAACTGCAATGAAAGGGCAGAAATGCCGTAAAACGTCAGGAGCATTTTTTCAAAAAGTGTTTCATGAAACCAGTCTTCGTTGCTTCCAGGACCCCCAAGATGCGAATATTATTTCTTCTTCGATGGAGTTGTTGATGGCGGGACTCCCTTTTCTCCTGCGCACCTATTCCTTGGTTGTTCCTGAATTAAGCCTGCAGCCTTGTTCCTGGTTTGTCTGGGAACCAACTCTGGGGTTCTCATTAGTTATAGACAAATTGTGGGGATAACAAACTAGTGGATCAGTTTAGGCGCTGGTGGGATATGATAATCCAGTGGTCGCTGTTAAGCAAATTAATTTAGACATATGGTCGAGTCAGGTCTTTGTCATTCGTTTGGTTGTTTATTTCATGGTTAGTTAGCACCAATGAAAACATCATAATGGAAATGAATGGCAGTTTTTGACATGGTAAATCGCTACACAGCCGACGCGCGTTTCAACCTAAGTCTTTTTCAAGGCCATTTGAGTTAGGGGGGGGGCTCCAAATTTTTGTAGACTGGTCCTCCCAGATAAGGGCGCCAGGGGGGCACAATGGCTGTTCGTTAGCCGGGTTCGGCCGGCTGTGGTCGGGCGAGCATTTCTCTGGAATGGCCTTGAAAAAGACTTAGGTTGAAACGCGCGTCGGCTGTGTAGCGATTTACCATGTCAAAAAATGCCATTCATTTCCATTATGATGTTTTCATTGGTGCTAACTAACCATGAAATAAACAACCAAATGAATGACAAAGACCTGACTCGACCATATGTCTTAATTAATTAACTTAACAGCGACCACTGGATTATCATATCCCACCAGCGCCTAAACTGATCCAGTAGTTTGTCATCCCCACAATTCGATTATTTCTTCTTCACTGACTTTCAAGATTGTCATACTTTGCTTTCACCACTGCCAGCTCTTTGCGGAGAAAGGAAACTGTACCTTCTAGATTGCATAGGGCATCTGCGGCTGAGTTTAAATGATGCTGCGCATCAATAATGCATCCACAAAGTTGTTTGATCTTATGATACGCGGCCACAAATTTTGATGCAAGAGTTTTCAACTTCTGAGCAATGTTGGTTATGTATTGTTGGTGTACAAATCGGAGAATGGCCATCAGGTCAGCGTCTGTCTTAGCCATCATGGCTACATCACTAGTCACAGTGTCCAAGGCCGCCACGTGCTTTAACAACTTTATAGATTATTTCTTAGTATTTTTATTCATGTATTTATTTAGTGCATTTTGGATCAAAGTACCTTAAGCACAAGAAAGAATGTACACACGAAAATGTATAAAAATATCAAACTGACTTACACCATAAAATGCACAAAAACAATTGTTTTCCTACTTCATACAATCCCAGTTCAAAACAATCTTTAACAAGTAAATCACCCTAAAACCCAATTACAATTTATGAGATAATAAGAATGGTCACTCAATGATTAAATGTTTTAATTTTCAATGCTCTTGTTACAAAGCCTACATCTTTCTGCTCTAGGGATTTGTATTATTTCCCCAACTACTTCATTTTTAGTAAATACATTAAATATCAGCCTTAAAAACTGATCTTATCACCAGAACTTTAGTGTTCACCAAATTAATTGCTAAGTCCAGGCCCTTAAAATATAGATCAACTGCAACTAGGCTTTTTTGAAGACCTATGGCTTTTTGATCAAAAATTACTATATCATCTGCATAAACCAAATATTGTGTAAGAAATTGACGTAATTGAGGAGGGTGCATATTAAGATTCTGAAAAGTTGAGTGTAAATCGTGAATATAAAAATTAAAAAGAAAGGGGGCCAATACACATCCCTGTCTCAGACCGCTATTGGTCTCGATCCAATCCCTACATGAGCTTTTATTATCCAGTCTGATACTTTGCCCAAAGTTTAGTTCTATTTACACTGTCAAATGCCTCGGATAAGTCTAAAAAAGCAAGAAAGAGGTGTTTTTTCACTGCTCTAGCCCGGCAAATTTAATAGATGTAGAATAAAACAATTTTGAGCTGTTCTCACTCCTTTTTTAAAACCTGCTTGAAATTTGTCCTGAATCACCCTCCGAACCGCCCCCTGTTCTAAATCACTCAAACAAATTCAAGAGAAAATCTTACTACAGGCATCCAAAAGTGAAATGGGCATGTAGTTTTTCGGATTTTCCCTATCCCCCTTTTTTTAAAGATAAGCACTATGTGGGTAGCCTTCCAGGAGGCTGGTAAAAGACAATTGGACAGAATGATGTTAAACAACTTAAATAAAAAAGCAGCCCATACAGAAGGGTTAGATTTAAAAGTACAGTTGAATCGGCCATCAGGGATGGGAGCCCTCAAAGAATTACATTTTAGTATCATGTCACAAATATCATCCACGTCAAACTTCAGATGCCAATCCGTAGTGCGTTCACAGGTCATGTTATCAAAAACGACTCCATGGTACAGAGTAGAAAAATGCTTGATCAAAACAGTTTAATCAATCAGAATAGATTGAGATGCAAGTTCAGTACCCACATTCTTAATTAAAGACTGAAATAAATGAAAATCTTTTCATGAAATTGTACTCAACATGCTTCTGAATATTTCTGAACCATATACGGCTTATGACTGCGTAGCCAGTTTTTAAATGCCTGCTTCAGTTTACCTCCTTTAACAAGGCGATCATCCTTATTTAACTGGGTTAAAGCCTCAAGATTATAACACAGTTCTTTCTTCCTGTCTTGTAACTGGTGATCAGATACGTGAACATGTGCTTTTAAAATCCAACCTATTTTAGGGGCTAGCCTACCAGCAAATTTACCTAGCAGCTGTTGGTTGGTATGCATAATACAGAGGATTAACGAGATCAGCATCACTGTTTACCAACATTTTATCAATTTGAGCATTAAAGAAATTCCACACCTTAGGATGCCAAATTAGTGCACTGTTATTTCCTCTGATTTCAACCAGCAGTGCTCTTCTAGCCGATTTCCTGCCCTAATCTTCTATGCACGTTTCAATAGCATCAATTTATTATCATTGGAATCAGATTCAACCACAAGCAACTTATCACAATTTGAATGCATTTACCTTGAAACAAATATATAATGAATGGTAGATTTTCATAACACATTCTGGCAAGTGAAATTAGGTGGTCGACCTTCCTCAGTGTTTCTGTTTAGAATGTGTAGGTCCCATAAATCCAATTCCTGACGGATAAGCAACCCACGCACTAACTGAGCTAAATTAGTCTCCATCCGTGGTGATTGTTTGTTCCACATTGTGGGCCTCATCACGAGTTGGGTGTTATCTCAGCTGGGATACTGCCCAACTTTATTTGCATTAGTGCCCATCCGTCCGGTGGTATTACTGCCAGATTACAGGGTGGGCACTAACTGTTACTCCACATTCCCCATTGGGAAAATTTCGGCACAATTACCACTGGTAATTGCACCAGCTGTGAGCTGGGGGTAAACACACCAGACTCGAGATTTGATGGACACTTAATTGCAGCGGGAACACTTTTACTAATGCTTTTAAAGGGATGGTCTAGTAAAAATGTGTATTTAAAAAATAGATAGGCCTCATAAAATAAATATACTAGCATCCTCCGTTTTAAAACTTCCTATGCAAAATTTTGAGCTATTCAAGCTCAAAATTCGAAAAAGCAAGCACAGGGGCGCAGCCATTTTGTGAAATGGAGGCCCTCCTGTGCTGGCTTTTCCTTTTGCGGCACTAATGAAGGAAAAGCCAGCCAGCTGTAGTAAACAAAGTCTACCGCTGGGTGGCTTTCCCTTCATTAGTGCCGGGACTCGGAGGACGCGGACCGGAGACCAGAGCAGGAAAGCTGCAGCTGAATCTCGGTAATTGCTATTTATTTTTTTTGCAAAAAATAAGCACTAGCTGCGGTTTTTTATCTAAGTTTTTGAAGCGACCGCAAACATAAATACAACGTTATTGTGTTGGAAAACGCTGCGGTTTTAAAACTGCAGCGTTTTCCAACACAACCGCGTTGTGTCTGCCTGAATCTGCTTTACCATTTGGGGCTCTCGGGCTCCCCAAAACGCGGCATTGCGGAAAACAACCACGTTGTGTCTGCCTGAATCTGCTTTCCCATTTGGGGTTCTCGGGCTCCCCACGGGGAGCCCGAGAGCCCCAAATGGTAAAGCAGATTCAGGCAGACACAACGCGGTTGTGTTGGAAAACGCTGCGGTTTTAAAACCGCAGCGTTTTCCAACACAATAACGTTGTATTTATGTTTGCGGTCGCTTCAAAAGCGACCGCAAACATAAATACAACGTTTTTAAAGCTGCGGTTTTATTTCTAAGTTTTCCGGGCTCCTCCAGCCCGGAAAACTTAGAAAAAAAACTGCAGCTACTGCACTTACCGAGATTCAGCTGCAGCTTTCCTGCTCTGGTCTCCGGTCCGCGTCCTCCGAGTCCCGGCACTAATGAAGGGAAAGCCACCCAGCGGTAGACTTTGTTTACTACAGCTGCCTGGCTTTTCCTTCATTAGTGCCGCAAAAGCAAAAGCCAGCACAGGAGGGCCTCCATTTCACAAAATGGCTGCGCCCCTGTGCTTGCTTTTTCGAATTGTGAGCTTGAATAGCTCAAAATTTTACATAGGAAGTTTTAAAACGAAGGATGCTAGTATATTTTTTTTTATGTGGCCTATCTATTTTTTAAATAACATTTTTTACTAGACCATCCCTTTAAGGGCTACCGCCGAACTCGTGATCAAACCCTGTGTCCAGGATCGCACACAGCAGTCCTCCAGATGGACGAGCTCTAGGACCTTTAGTGGCCAATGTCACGTATATGGTGACACCATCAATAATATGAGTAAAATCCAACCAGGTTTCTTGGAAACAAACAATTTGTGCTACTTCCTCACCAAACATCCCAAACGAATCAAATAACAAGTGTGAGAAGCCGCAGGTATTACAACTAGCCAGTGTTAGTTTTATAGCCTCCCTTCACTGTTCTTTAAATCATGATGCTATATTTTCATGCAAGGACTTTGAAATGAGGGCCTAGTTATCTTTATTGTTTAACCTACCACCCGACTTGTGCCCTACAAAAGAAACCCTTTGGCAGGATTGTCCAGCCAAAGGGACATTAATCCTCACAAGGGACTTGTCTGCAGAATTATTATAGCCTTCATTACACTTATCCAAAGTGTCTCCATACACAATATACTCACTACTCGCCCTCCTGGATGCTGATGCTTTACAGTGTAACAACCTACCGTGGCCCTGAAAAGGCCCTTTAGCCTCAAATACGTCATATCCCATGGATAGTAACAAATTTGCCTCCTCTAGGACCAATATTTTCACCAAGTTAGAACAGAGAAACAATTGAGCCAAACAAATTCTATTTTCCTGTACAAAGTCAACTAATATAATGTCAGAGGAGTCAATCATCCTAAGTTTAGGAATCTCCTTAAAGACAGCTAGAGTATGCTGTCTATTAATGGGGAACGGAGCACCATCCTTCAGTATCTGCTCCTTTCAGAAGGGAATGTCCCCTCAATGGAGTGTGTTTTGACTGTTGAATTCCACGAAACAACCCAAAATCGGGCTGTTTAGGATTACATTTTAATAGGTCCTGCCCCAAAATCTTATGTTTCCTTTCTTCTAGTCAAATAAGCCAGGGACGAAGGCACCAATCTGCCATTAATTGACCCAGCTTGATTGACACAAGTATCCTACAGTCAGTACGAGTAGACTGACCAGGTTCTTTCAAAATACAACCTGGTAGATCCAGCCCCATAATCCTACATCTCCTCTCTTCTAAAGTAAGAAAGGCTGCGGATGGCGGCAATGTAATATTGATCAACTCTGAACCACTGCCAGGACTTGCTGCCACCCCCGCCAGTCCCTGTGGCTCCACCACACATCCACCATCACTGGTCTGTGCGTGCATGGCACCTACATGTAATTGTGATGGGAAAGTGGCTCTAAATTCTGTAGTCACAATGGCCTGTGCTAGCTGACTCTCCTTAGCCTCAGCTCAATCTACAGTAGCACTCAACAGGGCCCCTGGGTACTCCACAAAACATGAGGGCAATAAAGCATATTTTTGCTCATGTAGACGACAAACCATATTATTGACCAATTTAGGGCCGCTGGCTCATGACACGAACACTATTAATACTTGGTGTAGTTAACTTGTCAACAACGCAGCATACTTCCTCTTCCCCGGTTTCCAAATCAGTGTCAGCATGAACCGTTAAGATGCTCAAGTCTTCCTCCAGTGCCCCATTATCGCTAATGGGTTTCAAACAGTATGTGCTTGAATCATTCTCTTTTGGATGATCTTTACCTTTTCTTTTGCCCTTCTGTTTTTTTGATTTGTATGAGGAGTTGTGTCAGACTTCCTCCCTATCTCAGCTGATGCTGAACTGACAGAGATCCCTGTCACAGCCTCTAGAGTATTGACTTGTATGAGGAGTTGTGTCAGACTTGCTCCCTATCTCAGCTGATGCTGAACTGACAGAGATCCCTGTCACAGCCTCTAGAGTATTGACTTGTATGAGGAGTTGTGTCAGACTTGCTCCCTATCTCAGCTGATGCTGAACTGACAGAGATCCCTGTCACAGCCTCTAGAGTATTGACTTGTATGAGGAGTTGTGTCAGACTTGCTCCCTATCTCAGCTGATGCTGAACTGACAGAGATCCCTGTCACAGCCTCTAGAGTATTGACTTGTATGAGGAGTTGTGTCAGACTTGCTCCCTATCTCAGCTGATGCTGAACTGACAGAGATCCCTGTCACAGCCTCTAGAGTATTGACTTGTATGAGGAGTTGTGTCAGACTTCCTCCCTATCTCAGCTGATGCTGAACTGACAGAGATCCCTGTCACAGCCTCTAGAGTATTGACTTGTATGAGGAGTTGTGTCAGACTTGCTCCCTATCTCAGCTGATGCTGAACTGACAGAGATCCCTGTCACAGCCTCTAGAGTATCACTAGAGGCTGTTATTTCATCTGTCTCTGCCATGGCCCTGCATAGATTCGGCCGGAGATGTCTCATGAACCTCCTTGATCCTTTATTTTTATTCTTAGTGGCCATTCTAATATTTTTAGACTTTTTCAGCTGCTGGTCTGATCCCCGGATCATTACATTATTTTAAACCAGCCCAATTGGACTGCATTCTCTGACCACTGACTTTCAACTCAACAATCGTTATAGCTTCAAGATTTGGGAGAGTACCTTACACAAACGGTCTCGGACCATCAACAATCACATCCACCAGCCTAGCCGCAGTCGCAGTCGAATACTGATGTGTCTGGTTTTCCTGTCCCACTCCCACATCATCATTCAGAACCACATTGATGACAACCCCATCATCTCCACCACTTGACCCACACGTTCTACGCTTTTCAAAGGTGGCGGACAATGGTCCACCTGTGTAACACCACCAACAGATTGCACCTTGGTATCTGAAACTCTCAATGCACTGTTGGCTTCCTCACTCAAAACCAGGACCTTCGCAAGAGGCACCACATTAGTTAAACATTAGTGTTAGCACAGTTATTCCCACTGTGTACCACCGCCCCTAAATCTTGCGTAGCTATAATGAAGCCCTCTAGAAAGAATATTTGTACTGAAAATTCTGAGACAACTTGCCTAACTTCACTGACTTTATATTGTAAGGTATCATGACCCTTGTCCATAGAATCTAAAAGTCGGGTCAAAACTGGAAAAGAAAAAACGTCAACTAAATCTTCATTGGTGGTATTAGTTTGGCCATTGACATGAGGCATGCCCACCCCAGAGCTACTTCATTGTCCTTCATACTGAGTATGGGTTAAGCAACCAATGCTTTCAGGCACCTGTTTAATAGGACACTCCCGAGCACCAGCCACCATACCATCCTTCGGGACGATTCTCCCCTAACGAGAGTAAGAGTACGATGAAGGCAGACGCACTTGCTCCTGTCCCAAACAGGCAGCTCAGCACTTTCGGGACCCAATGACAGGCGAACTTGCTTTGCTAATTGCCTGGAAACGGTTTGGGCTAACAAGGATACATCAGAGATCAAATTTCGAATCTCACCGTTGTCGAGATCGTTTAAACTCAAACGTTCCAAAGGGCAGGAGGCTTACAAAACACTTGGGGACCCGTTGATAAGATGGTCAACCAAATCCACTGACGTCCACAACTTAGGAAGGGGATATTTCACCTGTGCCTCCTTAAATGATTCCACTTCCCGGCTGATGATTTGAGCAAACGAATATGACGGAATCTCCTTATTGCATGTTTAAATAGTCACCACTGTTTCATCCAAGTTAATCGCTTCAATGGGGCCAGTGTTCGTTTGCAGAACCGCAGTAGTAGAAATTACAGCATCACTTATACCAGTGTCCAAGCACTCAATCTCCCCCAGAGTAAGTCTCCGACATGGCATGCTGGAACAGAGGATGCATGCCATACCTAAACCCCAGACAGTTCTTGAGTCGACAGAGTGTCACGCAGAATGAATATGGGGGACACAGAGAAAGCGAGGCACAATTGAGCGCCCAAACTACTTGTCCACACCAACAGGAACAAGAAAAGGCAAAGAACAAGTCCCTCCTTAGCAGAGGCGAGACTGAGAAACACTGAGACTTTTTCCCTTTAGATGAAGAACTAATGCAGTTCTATTGGTGAGCCAGCCCGGATAGCCAACCATAGAGAAAGCAGCATTCAAGTAGCGGCGTCCAACTCGGACGCAAAAAGCTGCACGTATTTCCACTTAAACTTAGTTGTAGTCATGTCCACAAGCTGAGGAGTCCAAAGGAGCATCTCGTTACCTCACAATACTTTTTGTTAGACGCCACTTAAATCCATCAGCAGGACCGGGGCTCTGCAGGAAAACGAAGGCACACAACTCCTCAACAGCAAACTCTGTGTCCTTAATCCTAGATCCCGCCGAACACCGCCAAACACCGCCAAACACTTCTGCAGCACTTCCTTAGTAAAGTCTTCAAGCTTAGGCTGGCGCTTGCACTCTTCCATTATTGCATTAGGTCAGGTTTCTCAATTCTCATGGTGTACACCCCTGTGCAACAGATCATAGGTGCCAAGCTCAACATATGCCACTGATGTGTGTACGTAGAGGACGGAGGGGGAGCAGGTACCTTCCGGTTGCCAATAAATATTCTAGCATTGAAGAGCACAGAGTTTGCAACTGCAATCAGAGCGTGTGGCATTCACCAGGGATGGGTAAGACATGACATCGCTCACAAAACAGGGTGTAGTTAAGTCATGTCTTTGGGTGATGCACTCTAGGTACGACGCGCTGCGCATGTGAGACTTCTTCCCACACTGATGGACCATGTAGTCAGGACAATCTGGGGCTGTGGGATGCGTGGATGCCAGGAGGGCATTCGGGTCAGTTCCACTGTAGTGGAATCTGATGGTGAATGGGGAATTGGGATAGTGATGATCTGATCGGCCTTCTGTAATGGGCAGCTGGCACAACTCATACTCTGGGCACGGATTATAAAGTCTATTTATAGAGCAAGAAATCTACAACGTCTGTGTTTCTTAACCCCTTAACTGCTAGGTTATTATGTAAGTCTATGCAAAAGGACAAGCATACTCGTCTCTGGCACTTATTAAAACTGCCAAGGCTACCTTTCACAAACATATGGCCTTGCCGCAGTCACTGAAGTGAAGCAGGGTGCAGGCATCGGGTTGAGCAGAGTGCATGTTCCCCCTTTCAGAGGCAACTCTTTGTGCAGTGTACACTGCCACAGTCCCCAGTATAGCTCCAGTCCATGAGCAAGCCTCAACCCACTGAGCTGCAACGCTGAAGGGAGGAAGCTGCTCACGAGCCCATGAAGCAATGGGAGCAGATGCGTGCTGAGGTCATTCTCATTAGTATTGAGATCCTGTGCCCACCTGTTTACATGAGCAAGCCTCAACCCACCGAGCTGCAACGCTGAAGGGAGGAAGCTGCTCACGAGCCCATGAAGCAATGGGAGCAGATGCGTGCTGAGGTCATTCTAATTAGTATTGAGATCCTGTGCCCACCTAAGCATCACTTTACATCGTTCTCTCTCCCAGCAGCAGTCACAGCATGGGGGATACTTAGTGGCAAGAGTCCTACCTGCAGAGCTGAGACAGTGGGAGCCGCAGTCATGGGTGGCCCGCGTGGTTGGGGAGAGCCCGCTTTGTGGAGTGGGACGAGCAAGGCATCAGGGAGGTTGTGAGGGACACAGCGAGCCCAGCGAATGAGGTAGAGGTATGAGATTCTCAAGAACACCATGAAGTAGTTCAGTCAGGGGGATCTGACACACGTAAAAAAAGGGGTCTAGTACATAATGTGGTGAGCCGATGTTGGGAGGCGCAAATGGTGCCACATGCATTCGAGCATGATGATGGGTAGGTGTGGAAGAAAGGGGAATTGGCGATGACGCGGCGCAAGCGGGAAAGGGACTATGTTGCCTGAATCTCTGATGTGTGTGTGAGAGGGGAGGTGTGCTGTGGGGGTGCACTGAAACATTTGTGGGTGAGGGTTCCTCTCTTGGAATGGTAGCCCGGGCCATGCTTCTGGAAGCCAGGGAAGGTTCCAGTTGGAGCTTGGCAGGTGAGGACGCTGGAGAGCTCTTGGGGGCCATGCAATGTGATGCCATTCTTTGATGATTAAAATATAGAAGAAAATCACCTACCGTATTGGTTGCCTCACTTATGCTATGGTTTTCCAATTGCACAATAGGTTGAGCTCGTTTGTTGGCAGGCAGAGGATTATTTTTTTTAAAATATCAATTGTATATTTTGGCAAAATGATTATTTAGATTATGTGCACAGCAGAGGGTTTAAGTATACAAGTTATTTAGGAATGTGTAATTCAATTATCTATATATATATGCTATGTTTAAATTGAGAGTTAAAAAGCAAAGGAGGCAGGGGGTGCTAAAGATTTATGTGGAAGGACCAGGGGGACAGAACCACAATGTACCTTGTGCTATAGGTGTTCTTGATGCTTGACATGGTTGAGTCAGCTTCAGGGCGGTTTGCAGGCTTCTGTGACGGAGTTCAAGATGGAAGTCAGTTGCGGGTATCAGATGGCAAGACGGTTCAGCGAGCGAGGCTGGATGAACGGCTGCAGGCTGGCCTACACGGAAGCTCGGGGTCAGGAATCATTCTCTCAGTGCTGGTCGGCGGTTTTGAAGCACTGGTGGAGACATCTTGGATGTCTTTAAGCGACTGCAGCTTCACAGCGGTCAGCATTGCAGTTGGTTGCAGTTCGAGGAACTCAACTGGCTCGAAAATGTCCTTTAAGGCGGACATCAGTAGATGCTCATTGAGGCACTTCTCCCAGCGACTTCAATGAACTTGTCTTGTCCTTTAAGGCGGATGGCCCAAAGCTGAGGAGTGTGTTGCAGGCAGCTGCCTTGTCCTTTGTTATAGGTTCTGAGACCTTCTGGTGCTTCCTGCCTAGGAAGATTGCTGCAGAGCCTAGCATGGCATGCTGTGTGTTGGCTGGGTACCAGTTCTGGAGCTGCTGGATGGTCCTCTGATGTCTTTATCTCCCTCTGTTCCCTCTGAGATGTTTAGGGGAGGGATATTGCTTCCCTCTTTGGAAATCCTGGCCTGCCTCACTGGCAGAAGATGAAAGGCAGACTGTTCCTTCAGCCAGGGTCCAAGGTTCAGTTCTTCATTGTTCCTTCATGTGATGTCTTCAAATGATCTGCCGAAAGAGGGGCTCAGCCCACTTTTAAAGCCAAGTGGGCCACAGTGATTGGTCTAGGCTAAACCTACCTTAATGAACCAATCCTGGGGTCCCCACCAACAATCTCCTGTATGCATGAGGTCATAACCAGAGTGATTTGCAACAGGAAAGATAAAGGGTGGAAAACATGTGATACCAAGTCCCACTCATCTTTCTGTCTATTGATCAAAGAGTCTCTCTGGTTATTGGATGTCTCTGTGGTTCCTCTTTAAAGCAGCAGGTCTCCCTTGAAGCTACAGAAAGACCAAACTCTCTGGCGATTGCAAACCACATTCTCTTACCTGATGAATGGGGTCTACCGGGGAGGTTTACTGTAAACATGCAGCCCCAGACATGACAGTTCACTGTCAATGACACTGAGGGCGGGAGGTGGCTTCAGGTTGAAACAGTTACATATGAAAGGTTGTTAGGGTTAACTTCTGCAGCCAGGCCCCTGTTAGGGAGAATTCTCTGTTTAGGCTGAATTTCCTAACCTAGTGAGTCCCCCAGCAGCTTTGCTGGATTTCTGGAGTTTGTTTTTTTTCATCCTGCCAAGAGTGAGGCTCTTTTTCTCCCACTCTTGGACATGATTTGTGGTATTTCTTTGAATGTTAATATGTTCTATAGGCTATGGGGTCTTTTACTCCGTAGGGTCTCATGTGTTTTACTATGCGTGTTACACAGCACCCTCCGTGCTGTAACACTGGGGTGTCCTAGGTGAGCCCCACCATAGACTCCATACCCTGGGACTGACTACTGTCTCCCAGGGCATGTAAAGTCACCATTGGCTTTACTAGACCTAAATTTACTAATAGAACCAGTACAAACCATCCTATTGTGGACGTACTGGTAGGGGAAATTCGATTACCCCTGGGTCTGTTGCTCGAGGGGCACTGTCCCGTGCCCCCTCGTTGAGTTTTGGCTGGTGGCAGTGGATACAACTTTTTATATTCGACTGCGAATATATTCCTATGGGATTTTCCCATTGTTCGAGGCTAATACTTTTTCTATGTAGCCTCGGTCATACCGCCGGTTTATTAAATTAAAAATGAATTCACCGGTTGGTATTTTCTGCCAGAACTCGGTTTTTAAAATGGCGTATGTGTTCGCCTCTGTAACTCCAAACCAAAGGTTGAGCCCTTTGTTCCACTTTTGGCGGGCTTCTGCACAAAAGCCCTCCAGAGTGGTGCCATTCTGTCTGGGTACCACAGGGGGTGTCGGAGGGGGTTTAGGCACCCTGGACTGAGTTGCCTTGCCAACTCAAGTCGCACTCTGGTGTGATTGGCCCAAGTGGTGAGCCGCCCCGCTCACCACTAAGCATGTTTGATTGACAGCTGGGCTGAATGAATGGGGGTTTTCTGCATAAAAGCAGGGCTTTGGGGACTGGAACTTCAGAAGTCTCCACAGGACCTAAGAATCCGACGAGGGAAAAGCTGAGCCGACCTGCAATGACGACACCTCCGGTGGAGCCCTGCTGAACCGACTCACCACTTCCCAACGACAGAGGAGATCTCCCTGCTGGAGAGTCTTCTTCCCTTTGACTGGTGGGAACAACCAGTCCCTTCCTTTTTCTTCGCTTCCAGGACATCTAGTGTCGAATTGCCCGTGCTGAGCACCCCGGCAACCGGATAGCCACTAACCACTGTACCGCGACCAAAAGGTGGTGCCTTGTGACTGAGCACTCCGCGGCTGGTCTCTTCCCTGGTGGTGCAACGATCTTCAACTTTCCTCTACGACGAGATCATCTCTTCTTCTGGCAAAGCCCCGACTTGCATCCACCACCTGGAACAACTGCCCACGTCAGAACTGTCTCTTCACTTTCAAGGAACTGTGTCCGCCTGGCTTCCCTTGTGACGGTTAGCGTGAGGTGTCTTAAATCCTTACCTTTCCACTGGGTCGCCTCCAGACCTTCTTAACTTTTGTTCTAAAACTGGTCCAACCTTTCTGTGACATTTTGCTACAAAGACTTGAAGTGCATTTCCACTGTGATACTTTTGGGACATACCGCCTTGCCTCTCTCCGAGTGGGCCTGGCCTCTGAACTTTGTGATCTACAGTAGACCCTGCCTTGCTTGCCTTGCATTTGCTTCGTAAAAGTGTTGGTACTGAGTTGGTTTCATACCCTGCCTTTTTCTCTCCCTCTCTAACGAATACTAGAGTGCCATCTAGGTTAAGCACTCACCTCTGTCTGCAAATAAGTGGTGTCTTTGAACCTAGACTTGTCGAAATATTGTTATGGGATTGATATATACTTATAGTAAATGTGATTGAAGTTGTTTGCCATATTAGTGCCAGTGTGTTTTACATAGATGTGTTTTTAAATAAATAATTATATATCTTTACACCCAAGCTCTGATCCGTGTCTGCTTGTTCTACTGTGTAAATTGCCCTATCTTGTATACTCCATATACTGCCTAACTCGTCTTGAGAGAAGTCTGACTGCTCAGCCACAGCTACCAGGTAAATCTGGGTGGTGCAGACTGCTACCAATTGGGTTTACTGCGAACTCCTGTAGTCTTAAACTTTTTGCAGTGGTCCCAGAGGGAACTGCACAGGTTTCTGCCTAACGGCCCCATGTGGGCCTGTTTAAAGTACACTATATTAGTATGCTAATCAATGCCACCAGATGCTGGGCCTAACAAAAGAGCATGGTGGATGCAAGGAACCTTTGTTAGTTAATTAGGCTGGCCGTGGCAGGGGGAAGCTTGGACCTCCCACTTCCGGGAGAGGACTTATTGTACTCCTGGCTGTCACATTCCAGCTAAATGACAGGTGGTATGCGCATAGGAAAATGTGTGTCGATTAGCCCACTCATTTTCCTGAGGTTGGTCTACCATCTTCCATTTAATTAAACATTTCAAGAAAACCCAGCCGAGCATACACTCACCTTGTGCATGGTCGAATACCTCACATCTACCTTCTTCTCTGCACCTGCACAAATAGCACTAACACAAATTCATTCAGCAGAGGTGTTTTTGAGTTAGTGCTTATGTCGTTTGCACAGGCTATTTCTTATAGTAACGTTTTTTTAAACCTTTCACTGATACAAATGCAACTTTGGAGGGTATTAGAATCAGGACAAAAACTTGCCTAGCGCAAACATGTGTATGCTTTGAAAGCATTATTGCACAAGGCTAATATGGGCTCTAGTTTAATACCCAGCCTAATAGCACAAGTGCCAACATTGCCCTAGTGTAAAAATGCATTGCAAGAATGCGTTTTAGCACTAGAGCAACTCTGGTGTTAATAGCGTACAAAATTGCGCTTAGATGGGTGCATGTTTTCTGCATTGGGACCTAGATATATAAAGTTCAGGGTAATTTGACTTTTAAAGGTAGACTGTACCCTACAAAGAAGCTAGGAAACCAATAGATTTGAGTTTTCGGTCTGAAACTACTGGGTAATTCCCTCTTTTTTTATGAATGAGGAGCCTGTCTCATGAGAGAACACAAATTATGGCAAGAAAGAAATTACACGGACGTGGATGGATGCAAGCTACAGACAAAATTGTATCAGTTATTAACAATATATATGGTCAGGCACCAATTTTAAACAGTTAAAACCGATTTATTCACAACTAATATCAAATTACACACATATCAAACATTGGCATGTACAGGACATAAAGTATCACAACAACCACTAAGGGAAGCTGTCTTCTGAGACCTATTTCGAGGGTATAATCAGCAGAGTATAAACACCCTAGGTAGGTGTGGGGTTAGTAACAGTGTCAAACAATTACACTAGACAGGTCGACACTGTTGTGTTTCTGGCTTGGGGGCGAGCTGTGTCTTGCATCAGTTCACATGATGATTTTTCCTTCCTATTTTTCTTCAGGTGGCCCAGCACAGCGCAATGTAAAACAGTTTGATTCCCCAGTTATGGAGAGCCACTCGGGATACGCTACAACCAAGAACAACATGGAAATTAAAAAACTGACCACAGGGGGTACCATTCTGTGTACTGCCTATATGCTGTAGCTCACCACCCACCTTTTATTTCTTCTTCGTGTCTTGGGCCCTTGTTTTCACACACATGGAGATTCAGTGAGTCTTTGATCTTCCTATTGCTGAAAAGCAGAGACAAAAGAAGCCATGAACCCTATTATCTGAGTGTCCATGTATCCTCTCTTATTGAATAATACTGCCAAAACAGGAACGTTAAAATCCCCTGCATTATTGGTCGCTGTGGTACTGCATGTATTCACAGTGGACGATTATTCCAACCTGTGCCTAAACTGAAGGACCCACCTGAACAAGGGATAATTCAATGGGCTTCATTAGGAGTATGGAGGTAGCCATGCCGCTTCTAGCGGCATGGCTACCCCCATACCAGGTATCGGGTCCGGGTTCCTGGAATGGGGAATTACCGGGCCGTTAATGACGGGCCCGTTGTTAGCATCCTTGTCTGCTAGCGGGTCCCGCTAAGGACGCCTGGTTTTACCAGACGTCCTTAGCGGGACCTGCGAGCAGACCTAGTAATGAGGCAGTAGAGGGTTAACGGTGCCGGCAGCTCTACCGGCGCGTTAACCCTCTACCGCCTTGGTCGTAATGAGGCTTCAAAATTCCAGAAGATTTTTCTGTGATCATCCATTTAGAGGGGAGGGGGAGAGGTATCCCTTTAGTTAAACCCTCATAGTGTGGCTGCTTCACACTAATCAATATATCAACTCCAATATTCTTGCCGCCAAAACAATTTCAGAATGGCCATGCAGGCAGGTCCAAATAGTATTTTCATCCGGATCCGGACGTGTGTGCACCGGTATAATGAAGCGCAGTATTGACGCTCCATGAGAGCGCTGTATTTGTATGTTTATAGTAGCGGTAACCGCGACAAGGGAACGGGCTATAGTCTTACCTGTTCGGATGCAACGTTGTGATTTCCAGCTTCCTTGACTGGTTCCCAAGCGAGATGTAAGCTTCCGTGTTATTACATGAGTGCATACTCTGCCGTTTAGATAGCACTCAGTGCCATCTTGGAAGGGGCAATACCGTACTCACTATTTTCTATAGAAATCTTTATTGACTGCTGACATGTAGAACCAGAACATAGAAAAACGGGCACTTACCAAACAGTGTGTGTTCGCATAATTCAAAACCGACGTTGACGGAACAAGCCATCAGAGTCAATCACAAAACCCCACCTAACTAAGCGTTACCACCCTGGCTCGAATGGGTGACAAAAAACCACTGGCCCGTGTGACACTGTGTGAGGAACCCCCAAACTCATCTACAGGGGGCCTAGATGGAAGGACTTCACTGTGTGAGGTTGACTGGTAATCTGTGTCCGTTTGTGAATTATACTTCTGAAAAATATACGTCTCTATCATGGCCAGGACCATGGATCGCACGCTGTGTGGGTGACTATTAATTTCATATTGTATGAATGACCATTGCTCACATGCGGCAAAGAGTCTAATTTACAAAGAATGTTTCAAAGGGATTGTGCCATTGTAAAACACTTGTGTAAATAAGGCCCCTATTCTATGCCGAATTCCCCTATTGACTGAGCCCATTAGATCTACAGTATTAGCGCTGTAGTAGTCCAAAAACCTTTTGTCTACTGTGAACAGACCAAGATAAAAATATGAGGAGAGTTCCCTGCATGTTGACTGGATCTCGAAACTGTGTTAAGCCTAGCCAAGGTTTACTATGCTCCCCAACACACAGAAATGACCAAAACGTATGACCGGGGACCCTTCACTCATACAACAGTTGCTGCATATCAGACCTGGCACTGTATTACACAAGCTTCACATTGGTTCAAGCACAATTTTGCACCATAAAGTACCAGGGCGAACCGTGCTCTAGTGCAAAAACATACACTTTCAATGCATATTTGCAAAAGGCAATGGTTGTCATAGTGCTAATATGGTACTGTGTACGACCACCGTAAACTTTGCAAAAAAGGCAATGAAAAAAATTATGTTTGCCCTATGACAATGTTTGCCCTAGTGCTAAAAGTACACTTACACTGGTCCAAAGTTTCTGTAGTACAACCCCAGATGCAAACATGTTGCTTAGGTATGTGTATATCCTATGCATGTTTTCTCCTAGTATTTTTAAATTCACTGTTGCAATATCTATTTTTAGCATCCTGGGAAGGAGCTGCAATCAGGTTGCACAGATCCTGGGCTGAGTCCCACGATCCAAACCTGTTTTCTGAGCAACCAAGTGTGAGCACCCAACTCGCCATCTTCCCCCACCTCCCCTACCCTCCGGACCTTCACCACCCACCTCTCCCCTGCACACTCATCTCATTTCTCTGGCGGCGGTACCACCGCTGCATTCTAGGCCACCATTCGCATTCCACTTCCATGCAGGGACGTCTTTTCACCAAAATGCCAGGGGTAGCGGAAGTGACATCACACGACACTTGACCCCCTGATGACATCACAGGAAGTGATGCCATTTGACCCCACCCCGAAGTGATATCGCGGGAAGCGATGGAACACAACCTTTCACCCATTGACAAAACAGGAAGTGACATCACATACACTTAAGCGCTTTATATAGAAGAAATATGCACCCAATATCACCCAACCTGTGTTGGTACTCATTTATCGACCTCAGAAGGTGAAAGGCTGAGTTGAGGTTTTTAAGGACAGACTAAATCAGTGACTCACCCCCTGTAGTGTGCCTGAAATAAACCTTTAAGGAGTCTAGCAATTATTGTATAGAATTCCAGAAAGACACATTATTTGGTATTCCTATTCTTTCATATTTAGGGTCAGTGCGGAAAGTTTTAGACTTGTGGCACTCTTGTTCTGTTCTTATTTTTTTTAAGGGGCCTGAACAAGAAAGCCAGCCACTCCAGAAGTAAAGAGCCACCTGGTGGTGGCTCAGGAGCTTGCATTGCCCAAAAAAGAAAAAGATCTTTTTTATTTTCTTTTTTTTTGTAAAGGTCTCAGAGAGACCCCAGAGGTCACAAGGGAGACCTCAGAGGTCGCCGTTGCGACCTCTGGCGGCCCCTAAATGACGTCCCTACTTCCATGGCGGCCATTTTGGGTGATTATTTGATTCAATTAACAGTTTGCGTCAAGACTACGACCTATCCATTGAATAAAATATAGGCACCCCGTTTCTCATCGTGAATTTGGGTCCCAGGCCATTACCGGCTTATCCAGCCCACCAGCACAGCTATTATTGCTTAATTCTGACATTTACATATAGAAGAAAAAGAGTATTGTACAAGTTTGAGTTCTATCAATTAAATATTAAAAGCAGATTAATTTGTGTTATACCCTCGAAGTCTCTATTCGGTAACCTGAATTGCCTTCTAACGACTCCAGGATTTAATGAAACCAGACTCTCTCATGAGTACATAGAACAAGTACATGCACCCTTTTAATTAAATTACTTTTAGGCAAATTATACTTAATGTGGCACTTTCTATTTGTTCCCCAAGGGGATAATATGCTTGCCTTAATTACAAAACAGTTTGCTTGTAAGAGAAATATTGTATTCACATTTGAATACAATGTGTGTGCTAACCTAAATCAAGAATTGTACTTAGTGTTGCTGCTCTGGCCAGTAATGACACTACTCTGCCATCCAGTCTACTGAACTCAGTAGTTAGTTAAAATCCATGTCAATCTTGCCCAATCTAATTTTTAGGCAGTTGTTGTGTTTAATTATTTAGATTTTTACCTGATTTTGGAGTACCAAAGGAGCCTACACAATTCAGTTTAGCTTTTATTCTGCCACTTTTTTTCTGGTTAATGCAAAAATGGGAACTGTGTTCAGCGTTTTTTTGCAATGTCCTTAATGTCACAGAAGCCATTACAGAGTGGCAATACTGGCACATGTTGGACATTGATAGCATGAAACTCTGTGTTACAGGGCACTGCTGGCATATATCATTGAGACAGGCATCGTTGCTTTTTTATGGACACAACCATCATGAAAACGTATCGCAAAATACTTCTTTGTACTTTTGGTGATCTGGAAAATATTTGAGTTTCAAATGTGTTCCACTACAGAACCATTTAAAACGAATATGCTGTTTATAATCAAGTTTTCTGTAATTTGTGATGTAAAATTCACAATTTAAGACCATTATTCAACATTTCAAATAATATCTTAGAAGTGTTTTGGGTGTTCCCTTTGGGCCAAATTGGTGAAAGTATGTATGCCACTCCACTTTAAAGATTCACCAGTCACCACTGGTGTATTTTGAAAATGGAGGAGGTCCTGCATGTGTATATAAGCAGACATATGTGGAAGGGAAGGGTGCATTATCATTGCTCTATGGAGGATATTTATATCATTCTACATTGAAAGAAGCCGTGGATTTCCTTGCTCCCATTAGATCAAAGAAAATCAGGCAACAGAAAAACAATGATATTGACACTGTTGAAATGAAAGAACTTTGCAGGTTGAAACATCAAGCTGAAAGGAAATGGCATAGATTAATTGGATTAGAATTAGATTAATGGATTAGAAGAGCATAAGCAAGAATGAGCTACATTACAGGCCCAATACAAAATAGCTTCAATAGTGTTAAAAAAGATTTGTTTAACTCAAAATCTCTATGCTATCTAATTCTTCTAGGTAGCTATTTGATCTCCTACTTAAACTAGAAAAAGACCGACGTCTGCTAATAGCCCAGTGGCTCTTCCCCTGGGTGGTGTAGTAGGCTCAAGAGCCATTTCTTGCTTAAACTACATAATATTAGAGAAGCAATTGAGGCTAAACTACTAGCTAGTTATTGTCCAGGGTTTTGACCCATGTTGAATCAATAGACTAGGTAGATGTGGGGATGAGCTGTCGCCGCCCATTATTCTATCCCAGAACAAACTAAATCAATAGACTGGGTAGATGTGGGGATGAGCTGTCGCCGCCCACATTCACGCCAGAATCCAGGAGAACTGCGCAGTTTGCGCACACCAAAATGGTCACCTAATCTGCCACCCACCAGTGCAAAGAAAGATGGTTCTGTTCAAAATCCGATTTTTTTTTTATCTCAAAAAAGTTGCTAAAATCATGGGCACAAGACCACTCTAAAGATACAACCTTCTTGTGGGGGGGTTCCACATCACCACTCTACTGTAAGGATGCCATCAAAACAATGTTAAGCAAGGATCCTATACTATCAAGCAAAAGACCACTCTATTGAAATGCATTGATTCAAGACAGATCCCAAAAATGGGTGCAGTATCAGCTTTGTCCACAAACCGGCGCTAGCAGTCTAAACTCTGACAGGAGAACTGCTACTTCAGAAGCTAACCAGCCTCCTGAGACAGCTGGAAACCTTCAAAGGCCCGCTGGTTAATTAAAACTCTTAACCACCTGCTGTTCCCAGAGACAATCTGATTGCATTAACAGGCCAAGAGGCTGGGAAACCTTCTCACCTCAGAGACCCACACAACAGCCCAGGAGATCACATGGACATGCTAACCAAATGCAGAGTGGCCCCCTGGCCTGCTCACCTCAGCCGACACACTAGACCCTTGCACGTGAATGGGGTATGTTGATTTTCAGTGTGGACTGTAAACAGAGCCCTGCATGGGAGAGGAGAGACATGTGGTACTCCCAAGTTTCTGGGGGAAAGGACCCAGACACTTTTGTGGAATCATATTGCAGCAAATATATGTTTAAGTTAAATGCTTCTAAAATATTGTATTAAGCTTACAAAAATGTGCAATTTGGAGAACCTCAATCTAAGAAATGTACCCACAATTCAAGACTTGATTCAACTTTGTACCATGTTCTGAGGCAAAACCCCACTATTTATTGATATTACAGACACCAGGTGTATGCTAGAAACCTAATAAATTACTGGAATGTGTGTA
Organism: Ambystoma mexicanum; assembly: GCF_040938575.1. Classification (NCBI taxonomy): domain Eukaryota; kingdom Metazoa; phylum Chordata; class Amphibia; order Caudata; family Ambystomatidae; genus Ambystoma; species Ambystoma mexicanum. The sequence continues at coordinate 1,126,143,123 of NC_090921.1, forward strand.
GAAGGAGAGTGTACATTGGTGTAATTTTTGATACAGATTTAACATTGGTAAACCAATTAAAAACAAAATTAAGTTGTCATTTTTTAATGCAAGCCCCCAGGAAGATCAGAGTCGGACAAGCATGGACCATAAGGAATCTGTAATATGTACATGTAATTTCAACAAATTGTGTATCTGGGAAATATGTATTTGGATCAGAAATAGATTTGTGTGCACATTGACAAGGGGAGTGTCTTTCTGTAAGCCATAAATATGACACACAACCCAGCTCCCAAATCAAGGAAGAGAGGAGGAACTGGGCAATGATAAGTTGAGAGGGTTGGGCATGCCGAATTAGCCGACCCACCCACTTTCTAAACACATAAAAAGAGACTGCTGGGACAGGTAGAGACACTCAATTCCCATTTTCTGCGGAGCACGCTGACGGACAAATTCACATCCAGAACTCCAGAGACCTAGACTGACTCCAGCAAGACAGAGACCAGAACTTAGAACTCTGACTCCAGAACTCAAAGCAAAGGCCTAACCCACAAGCTGAGTTCTCTTCAGCAGGCCTCAAAACCAACCAAACTATTCAACAGCCGGGCGAGCTGTTTGAATTCTTTGTCAAGAACTTTTGAAAGAACCTGTAGCAGTATCCAGAAAGCAGTGCTGTATCCGGAAATAGAGAGAACCTCAGACCAGACTGTTGTGAGCAGAACCGATGCCTGACAGACCCAGAGAGCAGAGCTGACCCAGATAGCCGGGACTTCAGAACCACCCGCCGGAAGTCCCGTCCAACCTGACCAGACCTTGACGGCTTATTTCAAAAATATAGTGTGGGTACTCACTGTGCCAAAACCCAATCTCTTAGTTTAAAATAATCTAATCCAAACTATTTTAATCTATTAGAACTGCCTCCTAGAATCGTGTCATTCCAACTTGAAAACTGTCTTCTGTCATTCTGAGCTTTCAAATTTTAAATCCGAAAAACTACCTTTACTAGATCGACCGTATCTCCGGAACCGTTTGGGATAGAAGCGAGATTTAACTTTTATTGTGAAGCTGAGATTCTAAGCTTTCCAACAAGCTCTAAAGCGACTCATACTCCCTCCGTAATTGCACTCGATGCACGCGACTAAAGTTGCCGCGATTTGACATTTTGTTTAATTTCAGCCACGTGTAAAAAGATTTGTCCTTGCTTTCCTTTGCTGGAATTCGTTTGCAACCTGACACTCATTCATAGAGCATTGCTAAAGTGATCCTGAACTAATACAAAGTAGCTGTCACCCACCCTGAACCTCTAGAGGGAATTAAAATTATTTTAGCATATTGTTCACTTCTTTGCATACCACATCAAAGTATATTGCCTGTGTTTCAAACTCCTACCTGTTTTCTTCTAAGCTTGCTAGGGGGGAACTGAATTATATTTGATTGCATTCCTGAGAACTGTGTGCTTTCCTTCCATCTCTTTACCTTGCATAAAGGGGGGGGGGGTGAATTGTCAAAGAAAAGTGATTACATTGTCTTTTGTTGAAGTCATATCAAGTTTATTTTCTTTACTTCATTTCATTCATCATTGCATTGTCCTTGAAGCCATAAAAGCATTCTCAGCTACTTTATCCTTTCTATATCACTTCTAAGCCATCAAAAAGAGTGTACCACTGTAACATTATCAATTGTTGATCACTATCATCTTCACAAGTGTGATATCAAATATTAATTTACTATAAAAGTGTGATAGATATATATTGTTTAATTTTCAAATAAACCTTTTAATTTGCCAAACAAACCTACTTCTTGGCTCAGTGGGGTCAGGGGGATTCTAAGAGAGGGGTGTTATATAAGGGTTGTCATCCAGAGTAAACGAGCTGGACATAAAAATACATCAATAAGGGCTTCCATCAGCATCCCAGACTAGGCATTGACTTAGCTGTAGTGTTGAATTGAAGTCGCTTACATTATCCTGTTTAAAATCGAAAACTTTGATTCATTCTACAGCTTGAAGTGGCAATTGTTATAAGAGGAATGAAGGCAACATATTGTGCAACAGATATCTGCTATGGAAAATCATAAAAGACTGTGGTCCCTGTTTGGCCAATGCTATCTCCAATATGGTTAATTAATTAATTCTTTGTCAGTAGTGTTATTCCAGATTCCACTAAGTGCGCTTGCATTACTCTTATTATAAAAAAAAAGCCTTGCTAGATCCTGGTGATCCTCAGAACTATCGCCCAATAACCAATGAGAGCTTCCTGTTGAAAATACTGGACAAAATCGCTTCTTTACAACCTCAGCAATCTGTTGTCTTTTTGGGAAATATCAGTTAGGTTTTTGTCCATTTCACAGTACAGAAAGTTCAATGCTGGATGTTAATCACAACATATCTAACATTCTTTTTTCTTATTAAAACATTTTATTAATTTTGAGAAAGTAACCAAAACAAAACATACAGATGTCCGTGCTTGATAGGACAGGTCCACTAGATAACATAAAAGCTGATGACGTGGTAAATATGTAACAAAATGTTTCAGTGGGTGATATTGTTACATTGTATGGGACCAAAACATAAACAAAACAAGCATAATACCCCCCTTATTTACCCTATCTCATCTGTCCCAAATTTTCCAGAATTTTTGCAGGCAGCCCCTCACCCTGTAGACTCTCCTTTCCAATGACTTACAGCGGTCCACCTTCGCTGCCCATTGACTCAGTCTCGGGTGCTCTGCAGATCCCCAAAGTGATGCAATAACCCTCTTAGCCGGCCCCATTTTTACCGCCCTAAAAATGTCTGGTCTTTGGTGAACCCGGTTTCACCCCATATCCCCAACAGTACCATTTTGGGATCTTAAGACACTTGAACTCCCATCGCTGTTGTCCGCCTACGCACACATTTACCCCAAAACACCTGTAGTTGCGGACAATCCCACAATATTTGGTAAAAGTGCCCCCCTCTCCACCACATCTCAGACATTCATCATTCGTGCTAGTGCCCGAACTGGGCCAATGCTGTTAGAGAATAATACACCCGATGGAGTATCTTGTATTAAACTAACCTAAGTCTGTCCACGATCCCCACCCCCCTAGGAAACATGAGTGCCTCCACCCATTGTTCAGGTTCCAACTCCCCCACATCTCGTTCCCATTTCTCCTTCAGGTGAGATAGCTCCCTGGTGCCGAAATCAGTTAACACTTGATACAGTATGGATGTAACTCTGAAGGGGATGCCCTTTGGGAGAAAGTTAGCCTCCAAGGGCGAGCACTTCGGGATCTTCACCAAAGATAGGAACTGAGCACTCAAGGCATGTTTCAATTGCAGATATCTGTACCTTTCCCTACCCGCCAGACCGTACTACTCCTGTAATGCTTCAAACAAGTGTAAACGGCCCTTACATACCACATCTGCTTCTCAGCTCATGAACCGCCACATTTTAAGCAACTCGGGCGAATGCGCATTGCACCAGATTGGCTGGTCCAGGGTCGCCCTGCCCCCCCATCCAATGTCCTGGTGTGCCTCCTCCCTTAGCCGACATGTGTAGCCAGTCATTTACTACCCCGAGTTGAGCAGCCCAACAATACTATCGGAGATTGAATAGGACTTTTACCCCCTGCTCCAAAACCGACATGTATAGTTTCTTCAGGGCCATCTGTGGTTGCTTTCTTGCCCCCCTTTAGTAACCCACGTAGGAAACCCACAATGCTTGTGAAAACTTGCCTAGGAACTGGCACTGGAACATTCTGCAGCACATGTAGGAACTTGGAGAGAGTTAATGTCTTAAAGAGAGCCACCTTGCCCAGTAAAGTCAATGGGAGAGATTTCAAGTGTGTTACATGTAGGGCAAACCTGTCTGCCACAGGACAAATATTAAGCCGGAGGAACTCAGAAAGACACAGGGCCTCATTCCGAGATTGGAGGCAGTCATGGTGCTATTAGTGCCATGACTGCCTCCAATAACGGTACTGAGTCCGCCCTGGTTCAATGGGACTTACCGGTCTATTCTGACCTTTGCGGGACCGGTAAATCCCCATTGAAAATGGCAATCCCCATTCCCATTTGAGCCCCCATGGGGCTCAATGGGAATGGGGAGGGCGCAAATAACGGCCCGGCGCATAACCAGGCCGTTATTTGCGCCCTGGTCCCCTAATGGGAACCGTAAAATACGTTGGTCTGACCAAATGTACCTTACGTGCCCCGTTGGGGGACCTCGGAATAGGGCGCAAAGGGATAACTGGCACCGGTGTCCTTACCAGTGCCTGGTATCCCTTTGCGCCAAGGTCGGAATGCGGCCCTTAGACTTATATGAATGCCAAGGTACTTTAAGCCCGATAATGTGAGCGCATATGGGTATGTCCGTGGGATCACATTCCCACCCACCCTGCAGTGGGAAAGGGACTAATTTCTGCCAATGTACTTTCAGCCCGCTAAATCCTTCGTAGTATGCTAGTATGCGGGTTACGATCAGGGCATGCTCTCGCTGGACTACTCATATAAATCAGGAGATCATCCGCATACAGTGAAACTCTGCAACCCCCGGGCCATTTGAACCCGTTGTACTCCTGACTTTCTCTGAGTTGAATCGCAAGTGGCTCTATTGCCAGCATGCATAATATTCCTGCCTCATGCCCCAACCAAGAGAGAACGTCCGTTAAGAGATCCTCTTAACATTGATTGACGCCTCAGTAGAGCTGAAGAGCAGACGGTTCCAGGACAAGAAGTTCTCTCCGAACCCCATTCGGCCCATAATCTCCCACAGCGCATCCCGACACACAGAGTGAAACGCCTTTACAAAATCTATTGCAAGGAGGGATAGTGCCTCCGGAATTGCCACAGCCTGACTTATAGCGAATTGAAACCTATGGAGGTTAATCCGTGTGGACCTGGAAGGCATAAACCTGCACGGATCCAGGTGAATCAGGGACACTGTTACCCCCATTCGATGGTTGGCCAGGACTCGGGGAAGGATCTTGGTCTCACCATTAATTAGCTAAATTGGTGTATAGGAGGCGCATTGCTCGGGTGGCTTGCCAGACTTCCGGAGAACCACTATGCTGACCTTCCTGGGATCCGGTCCTTAAAAGGAGATGTAGAGGACCAATCACCCGATCCCCCAGCCACTTCCACCTCGAAGACATTGTGGCCCAGGGTACTTCGCGACTGCAGCTGTACAAGCGTTGTAGATATTTCTTCCTCTGAAATGTCTGCCTCCATATCCGAGGCCTGCTGCGCATTGAGTCTGGGAAGAGCCAACAAGTCGATTACACCTGTTCTTACTGACAAAGACCCTCTAGGCGAGGGGCTATATAGGGTCTCATAAAAATGGGTAAACGCTCCCACGATATCTACGTCATATATCAGTGCCCTCCCCAGGGTGTCTTGTATAACCTGCACATATCCATTCCCCCTGTCTGCTCACTCCAGCCATGCTAGCATTTTCCCTGCCTTGTCCTCTGTTTCGTGTATTTGACTCTGCCTAGCCAAGTACGCCTCTCTGGCATTGTCCAAGGCCACATTGCGTGATGTCTCCTAAGCCGTGATCAAAGCTATCCGTGCTGCAGGTGACCCAGAGGCGAGAAACTCCTCCTCTGCCTGCCATGCAGTCTTTTCTTCCTCCTCCACCAGTTGCCTATATTCACTCTGCTTAGCTGCCACCAATGAAAGCACCTCCGCTCAGAGCTCTGTTTTATAGCCCTCCCACAAAGGGACCGGCTGTCAAATGTCCCTTTGTTCAAGCTAAAGTATTCCTCCCTCCTGTTTAACATTTCTGCCATAAACTCAGGGTCCTCCAAGTTTTATGTGTTCAGTTGCCATTGTGCCACTGGCCTGGCCCGCCTACTCTTGAGCTCAATAACTAGTTCGGAATGATCTGAAATTGTGCTGGATAGGAATTTTGCAGATAGTAACCGGTGGACGCTAGCCGACAGGACAAAAAAAAGATCTATCCTGGACATGGAGCCATGAAACCGCAAGAGAAAGGAGTGCCCCATTTCTGTTTCATTCAGTTACCTCCAGGCATACACCCAATTCAGAGCATTAGTGACAGAGCCCAACTTTGTGGGAAGCTTGGGATTCATACTGCCGACATATGTTCTGTCAAGACTCCGGTCCATTGTCTTATTAAAGTTTCCCCAAAACACCCACATGTCGATGTGACCATGAAGGGTTAATGCCTGGAGGTCAGTCAGGAGGCCGGGGACAGAAGCAGCGGAGGTGCGTACACCACCACCATGCCCCAAGTGGCACCCCATAATTCCCCTCTGATCATGACAAAGCACCCCTTGAGTCCCACGTCACCTCTTTAACCTGGAATGGGATACTTTTATGAAGGAGTATAAGTGTCCCTCTGGAGCCCCTTGAGAAGCTAGCATGGAATGCCATTCTGTAATTGGTTGTAAGAAATAATTTACACACTGTTACAACAAGATGTGTCTCATTGAGAAGTGCAATGTCGGGAGTGTATCTGTTGAGAAATTGCAACACCAGTTTATGTTCCACACTGGAGCGCAGCCCATTCATATTCCAAGTCATCAACTTAACCTTCACATCATTAACCATCATCCCAGAGCAACCTTATCAAGTGCCTGGCCCCACCAAACAGCCATACAACACCCGGATCCACTGCCACCATCCCCATCCTTCCCCGTATCCGAGTGGAGATCCCTCAAGCAAGACATGGAAAACAACTTGGAACCATAGAAACATCCCCTCCCCTCCCACCCCGTACTTCACCCCAACATGAAGCATCTGCCGCTCTACTCCCATATTAACTGGACACGAGAAAATACAACCAACCCTGGGTGGGGTGCACATCAAGGCAGTCATGATGAGCCACCCCGCACCCCCGCCCCTGCTCAGCTGCCACTAGTGAATAGTCACTCCATTTTAAAGAAGAAAGAGAAAAGACATCTTGGCTTAACCAGGATCATCTGGGCAGGTAGCTCAGCCCACACCTCCTGCATCCGACACAGAGACAGACTCATCGGGGTGCTCCGTGGGTTGCATATCAAACAAAGGCTGGGATGCGGCCTCAGTCATCTCTGACCTGGGCTTCCCCTTTAATGGTCTTTGCCAGGAGCCTGCTAGGATACACATTTCTAGCCAGTTCCAGGCCTCTGATGGGTTACTGAACAGGTACACTGTCCCTTCATGATGCACCTTCAATAGCGCCGGGAAGAAGAGAGCATATTTGACCCCCAAGTATGCCAGATTTTTCTTGACTGAGTCCAAGGACTGATAAGCTCTCTGGACCTGCTTAGTGTAGTCCGGGAAGAATACAATCCTGTAGACATTATAAGTGACTCGCCATCTGCAGCAGGGCATCACGATCTCTGTAATTTAGGAGCTATGCAATAATGGTGCATCGAGCCGCTCCTGGGATGGGGGGCCAGCAGGAATCCTGTGCGCTCTCTCGATGAGAAAAACTTCAACAGCCTCTTTGGTGCAAACAGGTTCGCCAACCATTGCTCCAAAACCAGTTGCACACTGGGGCCCTCTTTCTTTTCAGGCATTCCAAGAAGTCATAGGTTGTTTCACTGCGATCTCCACTTGCTGTCCTCTGCTCTATGCTCAAGTGAGTACGTTTCTGGGTGAGTGCCACCATCTGCTTCTCCAGGCGTCTAAGAGCATCTTCTGAGTCAGAGATACACTGCTCTGCATCTCCAACACTTGTAGCCAGCTTCCGCAGGTCCTGCCTCAGGAATGATACCTCTGATGCAAGGCCATCAATCTTATCAACAGAGGTTCTACATTCCCCAATGGCCCCCTTAATGTCCTTGAGGTAGAGGTGGGTGTCCGGGGAATCTCCTCCCACATTGCGCACCACTGGCATATCAGTCACAGTGGACGGGGGGCGACACACAGTATATTGGCCAATTTATTTCTGGAGCCCGCACCTCCTGGTTTTATCCTTGACCATGGCTACCTAGTTAGCCTGCCGGTAGAGCCGGCCACCTTTCTGCCATTGACTCTTCCCAGGGGCACCTGTTGCATGGCTTCCCCACTGCTCCCTTCCTCCACTAGACCCGGAAGGTGTCATCCGCCAATGCCACTTGCCTTTCCTCACCACTCCCCTCTCTGGATCAGGTTCAGGGTCGTTGTCTCCTCTGCAATGTCACCATGTGCCAGCTGGCCCGCAGCTGTTGTGAACAGACCTCTCCACTCACACGGTCTATGGGGCAAAGAGCTACGTCCTATACTCCAGGGTGTTTACTTCACTTGCTTCCCACACCCACAGCTGTCCGATGTGTCCCTGCTGGCGATCGCCACCAACCCTGGGCCGCCATTTGCTTCTCTGTTTAGACACCATCTCTCGGGGCAGTATCCCAGGTCGTCAGCCCCCTATATTGTCATCCAGCCTTTCCTAGTCGCTGCCCAGTCATATCCACAAGGGAAACAGTGGCCGCAATCACCCCTTTTCTAAGGCCTAAAGCTGCAAACAGTATATTATGTGGCCAGGTTGGGCTCCTAAATTAGCTCTGCTTTACTTCAACGTCTTTCCAGGTAACCCAACATTTATTGTTCCTCCGGTGCCCCACCTGTTTGCCCCACGGGCCTGCACCAGGCAAGCTGGTGTATAATCCTCAGTGCAGTGGCTATGCAATGCTGAGGATATTATCTCCTGAGTGCCCTCCCCCATCGGGCACCATTATGTTGCTGCAAGACCTTCACCACTGCTGCCGGGGCAGCTAATATTCCTAGTGCTTGCAATGTCCCATATGTACCAGCACTCACCAGGTATGGTCACAACTTGCAGCCTTGCTCTCTGGGCAGTGTAGTTCTTCCTGCAGCTCCTGATGCTATCCACTGGACCGGTCCTTCCCACTGCGGAGGCCTGCATCACTCCCTGGGCCGGTCGGCTCCTCGGCAGGCCTGGGATCCCGTCGCTTCCTGCTGTCCCTTCCCGTGGCAGCACTCCGCCAGATCCTTCTGTTGGAGGTTCGCAGTCCGCTCTGCCTCGCTGCGGGCCTGTTGTGCTTGCTGCCACAGGCTCGCCTTATTGGGCCCACATTTCACCGGTTCTGCAGGCTCTTCACTGGCTCCCGGTGACTCAATGCATTAAGACATTATGTATTGTCCATCGGGCGCTGCATGATCAGGGTGTGGAATATCTTCGCACCATGTTCACCCGTCATCTGCCTAAGTGCTGTTGGCTGATCTTCTCTGTGCGCCTCCCTTCCGTCGTGTGCGGGTCAGGGGCCGAGCCTTTTCCATAGCGGCGACTCAGCTATGGAACGAACTTCCTCCTGCCATAAAAAAACTATCCAACCATTTGGCCTTCAAAAAAGCCGTAAAAACATATCTATTTTAGGTGACGAGATGCATTGGCGGTGGCTTCATGTCTATTCTCTCCAGCATGATACCTTCGGGTTTCCATGCGCTTTAGAAATTCCCTTAACATAACATAACATAACATAACAATGACGCTTAGCCCACCACACCACCGTCCACTTTTCCATGCCCTGCAGAGGGTTTCCCGGACCCGATTCCTTGAAGCAGGCCTACTGGGCGAAGCATAGCACTTTCACTGCCCACAGATATAAAAACAAAGGTTGCCAGCCTTGGGGATCAGGAAATATGAAGCAGGATTTCGGGGGCCACAGTGGAGCAACATAGGCTCACGTCCAAATCCGCTCACCGCTGCACAGCGTCCATATTTAACATGCTTGACGAAGGCAAGCTTGAATTGTTGATGTTCTTAGATCTGTCCGCTGCCTTTGATGTTTGGAGCATAACATCTCGCTAGCTAGACTGTCAAATATTCTCAACCTGAATCAAAAATAATCTGATTGGATCGACTTCTTCCTACAGAAAACAATAGCTAAGGTTGTGCTCGGCCAAGTATCCTCAGGTATACATTTGATTCCCGAAGGTGTCCAGCGCGTCTATCATATCTTATTGTTCAACCTGTATATTAAACCACTTCACGATTTGTTGGTTGGAAACTATATTTTGTTTCAGAATTATGCTGATAATACCCAGCTGCTGCTTACTCTCGCTGTGATTAAAGATGTTGATACCGTGCTGGTTATTTATATTTTTGACATGGTTAGCATTTGGATGAGAGACAATTGGCTCTGTCTCAATGATATCACTATTGGCTATGCCGGACATGTCAAAAACGATTGTGAATACTTCTGACTCACTAATACTGGGTTTACATTGTATCCCGATCTTGAGAAGAGCTAAATCATTGTCCATTACTGTTATTTCAAATGTGAACATGATTGATCACATATCGGCCACAGTTAGGGCGTGCCACTGACATATTAGATTGCTCAGACAGAGTATGCCATTCATACCTAGTACTAATGCTGCTATTGTGGCAAGAGCTGTATAGGAAGCAATGTGGGCTATGGTAATGCATTGCTAGTGGGGATGCCAGCCTAGGGAATAGCTCGGTTTCTGGGAGTCCAGAATGCTGCAGCTAGAATAATATGTAACACAGGTCATCGTGAAAGCATCACACCAGTGTTGAAAAAAACCCCTCTGGCTCCCAATCTCCCAACAGATTAAATATAAAGCGTTAACAATAACACATAAATGCTTGTATGGCAATGCTCCAGAATATCTCAAAGAGCATCTGAAATGGTACAAAGGGACTCGAGAATTGCAATCAGGTTCTCAGCATGTAAGGGCTGATTCACAGAGCGTTTTCCTATGGGACTCTGCCATTATGAAACATGTCTGTGACTCAGGCCCCATATGTTCTGCAAATGTGCCAAACACACCCGTGTGGGTGGTAAATCATTTCAGGTTTCGGCACCTGTATTGTGGAACTCTCTTCCTATTCCTACAATGTCGGAATCCTCCCTCCTATCCTTTTGGAAAAAATTGAAAACATTTTCATTATCTGCATTCTTTATGTATATTTTTTACGTAAATTCATTTTTATGATTTAGACTCCATCCTTTGTTCTGAACTCTTTGCATGGTTCTTTGTTCTGTTGTTTGTTTATTTGTTTCCCTCCCCATGTCTGTTTTGATGGTATTGGGCTTTGACGCCTGCGGGCTTAAGCGCATAATAAACACATTTTTTTGTTTAAATGGTGTCATGTGCTGCAGGAACAACCTCTGCAACCCTTACTGGTGGCTTTTAGTGTTAAGTCAACCAGAAGCTTAACACATTGATATTCAGCGCCTCGATGCCTCTGGGCTGTAGCGCGCTCCACAGATACAAATAAATAAATAAATACATGTATTTTCGCGTGCGTTATTATTGACTGTACTTGGGTGCAATTAACCACACTGCTAAACGGGTGCTACCTTGCACCTTAAACTGAACATATGATCACGTTGGTACCCAATGACAATTTCTAGGGAGGGCTGGGTTCAAATGTTTTGGGCTTGATCATAATTCTACAGCCATTCTGCTGTATCCTATATTGCCTCCTTCAAAGGGAGTGCCACATAAGGTCAATCAGCTCTGGCCCTATCAGCTTGCTCCAGGGTGTACAATGGGCAACTGATAATTATTTTTGGGCAACCATGAAGATTGAAAAATCAGCTAGCCTCTGATTCGAATATCTCTCTTGCTTTGTTTGTTATCTGCATTGCAGATATCTGCTGGTTATAGCATATGCAGGGAGGGCATTCAGTCCATTGTCAGGTTATGACTATAAGAACGCTCTAGGATGGGGAAGGGGTACAATGCTCTGCCTTCCATAATATTCCTTTCCCACTTCTGACCATGAGCTAAACATTCTAACATCAACTTAATATCCAGACAACATATACTGAAAAGATGCTTATGCCCTTAGTACTACTGGTATGGTCTTAATGAGCTAAAGAGTTGGGGTGTATCACTATTATAATACTGGAAGCCAGGATAAAGATTTTAATGTTGCATATTCTAATTAGAGTATGTTTTTTTATTATGAATGTTGCTGGCAAATATCGTTTTAAAGCTAATTTGTATTATACCCGTACTGGATTGGCAACAGTATTCCAACTTTTAAAGGCATATATTGTGCATACGTCCGCACGCGTGGAGGGTAGAATTCCGAGCAGGGATTGGCACCTGATGCTGCTATCCTGCCACGGTGTTGGTCAACCTTCATCTGGGCACTGCATGTCTGGGCAAGGCTTCATACGCAGCTGTTTTCGCCTGCCTGAGATTGGGAATCTCAGGTAAGCCATTGTCCTGGCCCCACCACAGAATTGAAATCTGTCCACTCCCTAATCACACTACAATCCCTAAACACTTGTCATCAAAGAAACCTTCACTGTGCCTTAATAACCCTCTTACCTTACCCTATTATTTTTTATTTTTGATTACCCAATGAGGACATTTGCCGTAATTTGCCGTAATTCTCACTTCTCAACACTTAAAAAGTGAATACACTGCAGACCTTTTAAATCCTGTCGTCGGGCAACTTTTCCAACCTGTAAAAATGTTCCCCAAACAATGTTTCAAAGTGTCAAATAAACAGTGAACTATTCAGCTGTAAGTGCACACTTTAAAATGATATGATATAACCCTCCCTATTTTTTCATTTCAGATTTTTAGACGAGCTGACAAAAATGGTGAGTCATTTTTAATTCATATTTATTTCACAACAAATAGCAAAGACTAGACATGTGGCCATTTTCTGTTTTCAGCTTTTTGAGACAGGGCGCAAGAGAAGGTGTTTTGATTTATTCTGAGGGTGTTCTTTTTATATGCACTACCCTTTGTTTTTAAATCCTCTGTAATGCATATTTCTATATTTCTACTACCTGCACACCTGTATTCTTGCACATTTGTTTGGACGTGAACCTCTAATTTGTAATTGAAAGTGCCATGAAGATGGGAATTCATTCGCATGGACAATTGATTATTTTATCAGGCATCTGCATGTACACAGGGATTGTGTTGTTGGCGTGTCCATGTAAGCAGCACCAACATTGTTTCAGTGCGCCTGCTTGCTCATACACCAGGGATAGTATGATGTACGGGTTAATTACGTTTCCTTTAACTAGAGCCGTATTTAGTAACACTGTGAGCTCCTACAAGGGTTCTGGCATTTTTCAACCATTCCAGTATTTCAAGATTTTTTGCCAAGAAAAACACCAATATGTGATCATTGTCTGCAGCCTGTTTTGTGTCGTATTGATCCTGTTAATGCTTCTTCAAATGTACGGCTCAGATATTGTAATATCTATTAAAACAATAAACCTCTGGCACAGATCCTCGGATGTGGGTAAAAATCTACCCCTGATGTAACAATGACAAAAGAGTCTTGTCTTCAGAAAAGACAAGGCAGCGATAACGTTCCATGAAGGATATCTCAGGAGATTGAGGCGTTTGCAGGTGATGCAAGAACGAGTTCTTGATAGGGTGCTTTTTTCTTATTCAATCAGTTGCACTGCAGGGTGGATGTACTGTTGAATATCTTGGATTGGGGTAATTGGAAGACCTGCTATTTGCTGTGATACCGCACTACAGGCCTGCTGTAGATGACTCCATGTCATTATTCAGGTAATGCAGCTCCTTCAATAGCATCGGACAAAATCCAAGGTTGGAACTTGGTGGCGTAGTACACCTGCACCCTTCCACTTGTGTTAAAATATCTCATAACTATAACAGGGTACAGACAAGGAGACATTTCATTAACATCCACTCCGGTTATAAGATTACGACATAAGATGCCCTGACCCAATGGTACAAGGCTTGTTTTTTCACTACGGAACATTGATGTGAGATTGTTTGGCATGTTCTACTCAGGAGTATCCCTAACAGGAGTGCTTACCTGATAATGTATGTACGTGTCATGCCATACAATTCACAATATTTGATTTACTCTGATATGCAAACAGAGAACATTTAGGATGTTTTACAAAAGGAATGACATGTCAAGCCTTTGTCTCAAAGAACAGCAAAGCCACCTGAAGAAATCTGCTGTTTCCATTAAGTTTGAACGGTAAATAGTAATTTCATCTTGAGTTCCCAAATCCGGGCAACGAGCGTACCGGTACAAAAATACAAGATTATAGGGGGTCTCCAACTTTGGGGAGGCATATGGATCGCTGCCCCTCCACCCCAATTAGGACACATATAACCCCTGTGCTGAAATGAGATGTTTATAGCCTAAGGGTGTTAAAAGTTAACATTATTTCTAACACCCACCCATGTCTTATTAAGATGTTTGCTTCCTCTGCATCAGGGGTCTTCAACCTTTGGCTCTCCAGATGTTTTGGATTACCACTCCCATCAGCCTTAGCTGCGTTCATCAATGGAGAGGAACCATGGGAATCCTAGTCCTAAACCGAAGGGTTTCAGTCTCTGCTCTAGTGAAGACTGATTGACTTGATGCTCTATGAGGGCTGTTAATGAGACCAACGTCATTGATCCAAGAATCACACTCAATCAATCTGATATGTAGTAGCAGGGGTATGTATACAAGGTGCAGGGACCTGACCAATGCCATGTTTTGAGCCACACTTTCTGGAATTTCCTTTTTCACTTGTTCATGTTAAATAATTCCATTCACAATTGCTATCACAAACCGGGTTGCACAGGCTACCTGCAACAGTGTGTGTACAGACCCGGGACATCCAAGGACACCCCAGACCTTTTATAGCTCAATCACAAGTGGGTGAATGCCACGTGTGCAAATATTAAAATGCAGATATATATTTTTTCCAACAGATTCAAGCTCACACAAAAATGTATGTGTATGGAAAAGTGTGGTTACTCGTGTGGCAGCGTTCACATCTCTGAAGTGAAACACAACTATACCTCAGGAAAATGAGAGCTGCATATCAGAATGATTGAAAATGAGTTAAATTTACATCCCAGGGCAATATGTTAGTGGCAGATGGATTAAAACCTTTCTTTCACATCGTTTATTAGAGGAAAGACTGAGCTGAATGAATATGCAAAATGATTGTTTTTGTAACATCTAAACAATGTTTAGTGGGAAAAGAAAGGAATTATTGTATGCAGCACTCACTCCTTGATGTCCTTCTTTTGAGAAAGAGGTTGGTGCCATTAACACACCCTTTCACCGTGGTGCGTGCAACATAACGTTAGGTGTGCTTCTATTTCGAAAATGAACATGTGCAACACTTTTGATTTCCCTGCTACATTCTGTGGTAATTGATTTCTGGTTCGGGCGGTGAAGGGGGCGTGGCAATGTATCTGAGAAGGTTGTCTGTTTACGTGGGAAGCTGTCCAAGCAGTTCTGAGAGGCACTTTATTTGCAGAAAAAGATATGAGGGTAGGATGTTTGCTGCTGTAGAGGGGGAAATAAGCAAACTCACTGCCACATTCACTGCAGCTACAGTGAAAAGCGCTTGAAATACATTGCGCATCCTTTCTGGCTCCACCCACATTGACGCATCGAGGTTCGCCATTCGCTGAGCTTTTGTTTCAGGCATGCCCCGTTTCTCTACATTTTCGTAGCACATCCAGCATCTTCATGCTTCCTCTACTGTAAATATTGTTTTATGGATTTCTTTTAATGCTACATTTATTGTGATTGATCCTCTACTGTTTCTGATTTATTGTGTATACGGGTATGCTTTTCTAATTTCAAACACATTCAGATCAAAGCTGTCCTAGCTTTGCTTGGTTCTTTTTATTCTCAGGTGTTTCACATTCACATCAGTTACAGAGTGGTTGCACAAAGTTGTGTGATTAATTGTTTATTTCAGTTTCGTTTTTTTCTAAATGTAAACCTTAATTGTACACCAAAGCCTGTGTTGGGTTTTAATTTAGTGAGAATGTCTGTAAGGAAACACAATATAATAAATGTGGCCCCAGCTGTGCCTTATAGAGTGGTATAGGAACATTTGTGACCTTGCTCCCCATGTCTCTTTTAATGTTAAATGAGGTGTCCTACTTTGCAATGCACAGAATGGCATTGTATAATTGTGTTTGGCCTACAGTACATCAACAACTTCTGCAACCATATGTTCACCGTTCCTTTCTTTCCAAACTGAGTTGAATTTGAGTATTTTATTGGTGAGTCGTAAATGTATCACCAAACATAGGTCTACATTCAACTTTGTGACATCAGGGTGTTCCGCTCTGTGTTTAGTACCATAATGGGTTTTGTTTCTTTGCAAAAAAAATACAAAACATTGCAAATGATTTCCGACCCCCTTCATCTCCAAATAATTTAGTAATATTACAATGGGATCAATATGAGACCCTACACCTTAACCAATGGGTAAGCAAAACATGCGTTGCCCATAACTCCCCAAAAAATTGTTTGTTATCCCATTAAGAGTGACTTTCAACCACTGTCCAATCATGTGCCGATTTGATGTCTACAGGCGCAGCCCCCCTTGTCATATTTAGTTGGGATATGACAGGAGTACACGTTGCATCTCCAGAAGGGGGGAGCCAAACCTTTACCTTGCCATGGCCAGCCTGATTAACTATCATTGGCGCCACAATCCGCCATGGCCTTTTCTTGGGCCTTACAGCTGGTGGTAGCAATTTGCATACCATTCACAAGGTAATTCAAAGAGGCCCACTGGCTGCAGAGGCTAACAAAGGAGGCAGGAAACCCCAACAACCTTTCATCTGCAACTGTGTCAAACTGATGCAGGCTCCAGCTCCTCTGTATCAATTGACAGTGAACTGTCATTTTTGGAACTGCATGTTTACAGTAGTCAACTCTGCAGGGGTGCCCCATTCATAAGGTACGAGTATGTGGTTTGCAGGAGCCAGAAAGTCTGGTCTTGCCCCAGGTTCAAGGGAGACCTGCTGCTTTAATCGCGAACCACATAGAGCTCCATTAACCAGAGAGACCCTTTGATCCATAACAGACAGGAAGATGGGTGCGATTTAGTATTACATAATCTCAGCCCTTTACCTTTTCTGTTGCAAGGCACTCTGGTTATGACCTCACACATACAGGAGATTGTTGGTGGGGACGCAGGATTGGTTCATTGAGGTAGGCTTAGCCTACACCAATCACTGTGGTCCATTTGGCTTTAACAGAGGGCTGAGCCCCTCTTTTGGCAGATCATCTAAAAGCTTCACTAGAAGCAGAAGAAAACTCATCAACACTGCTGCAATAGCACAAGAAAGACCCTGACTGAAGGTGCAGTCTGCCTTATTTCTTCCTCCAGTGAAGGAAGGCCATGACCTCCAAGAGGGAAGCCAGATCCCTCCCCTAAACATCTCCCAGGGAACTGAGGGAGATACCGCATCCCAAGGACCCTCCGGCAGTTCCAGGACCAGTAGCCAGCCAGCACACAGCGTGCCCTGATACGCTCTGCAGCAAGCTCCCTAGGCAGGAAGCGCCAGAGAGTCTCTGAACCCTAAGCCAAGGACAAGGCAGCTGCCTGCAACACACTCCTCAGCTTTAGGCTACCCGCCTTAAAGGACAACACAAGCCGAGGGAAGAAGCAAGGAAAAGTGCACCGGCAAGCATCCATCGACGCCGCCTTAAAGGAAATTTTTGAGCTAGTTGAATCCCTGGAGCTGCTACCAACTGCAACGCTGACCATTGTCAAGCCGCAGTCGCTTAAAGACTTCTGCGGTGCCTTCACTAGTGATTCAGAACCTCCGACCAGCCTGAGACAATGATTCCTGGCTCCAAGCCACAGTGTAGGCCAGCCTGCAGCCATCTGTCCAGCTTCACTCCCCAAACTGTTTGCCGCCTGATACCTACAGCTGTCTTCCATCTTGAACTCTGTTGCAGAAGCTGCAAAGCACCCTGAAACTGGATCCACCCTGTTGAACACTAAGGACACCTACAAACACAAGGTAGATTGTGGTTATGTTCCCCTGGTCCTTCTCTGAAGGCCTCTAGAGACATTTTAAGACCCATTGCTCCCTTTGTACTGAAACCAAGTATCCTTGAACTGTGGCGATTATTTTCTCTACCAACTAATCTCCTGTCAGTATCCAGAGTGCATCCCTTTTCCTTCTTTGAAACTGTCTGTCCTATGCATTCGTTTACAGAGTGGGTGGTTTTTCTTAGTGTGCTAGAGCTGTCTGTTGTGTTAATAATAAAGTAGATATGTTCATACAACCTTGACTGGACAGTCCCTTTTATCATTAGGTAATAATTGTATTTTTGCTGTGTTGCAACTAACCAGCGATCCACAACCTTTTCGGAGATAAGCCTGCGCTTCCGTCCACGTTACAAAAATTAGACAAGGAGGTTTATAATTTGCTTGCGTTTTCAATCTGTTCGGATCCCTTCTGGAGTAGTAGAGGTGTGGGGCTGATTGATGGCCTAGAATCGATTTTCATCCCTGGACCACTGGTGCCCCAGAAGTTGATTTGTCACATACATTAAAGGAAGCACAAGTCCCTTTTTTCCGTTCTTGGGAAGTACTCTGCCCTTCGATTCTGAAAAAGTATGGCAATCAAGGTATGGTATAAGCGGAACTTGAGGGCCCTTCTTAAAGTATTGTGCCAGGCTTGTATTTAAGTAAAGATGCTCACATTATCATCATCATCACGAAGGAGCAGCCATCCATTACCTTCTTCCCCTACCAATGGCCTACAGAGTGCATTATCCAGAATGAAGAGGCGGCAAGAGTTGGTCCATGCACACTGAATCCCACAAGCACAATGCACCTCGTTCCCTCTGAGGAGTACTTGATTGTCCAATGGTAATTTAGCAGAGATCTCTTGGACAACTCACCAGGTGGTAATTAATTGTGCTTATTCAGAGTGAAACCAATGGTCAAAGGCCTGCAAAGCCTGCTGCACATCACAGAGCGAGTCACTCCTTCCATGTATCTTTACCTTAAGTGGGAACCTATGAATGCCCAAGTGGTTGGGCAAGGCTCCTCTTGAGTCCGTTGAGTCAGGCTTGTGGGCACCTAATGACTGCCATTGTCACCTCTCCCCGTGGGCTATGGCTTTTAGCACCCGTGTGATGTAAGCAGGGCTGGCCTGGAGTGGCAATATATGAAAAATGCATGGGATCCAGTGTGTGGTGACGCATTGTCATGGCGACAGGACATTGTGCACTGTGGGGTCACGGGTTTCTAAAAGTAAACCCACCATAATGCGGCATGGTAAACAGGAGTGTGAGCTAAGGTCGGGCATGGAGCCGAGGTTTGCATGGACTGGAGGCGGCCCTCGGAGTCCGCCAAACAGTGCACCTCAGATGGAAGGGAGAGTAGAGCAACTGTGGGGGGGAGATGTGGGGGGAAAAGGAGAGCCGAGTGAGTGCTCGGGCAGCGGCAATGAACCAATGAGATGTAAAATTCCGTGTCACTATTGTTGGCTAATAATGCCCAGAATTCCTGCATCGTGATTGGCTAGGACGTACAAAACATTCGGATTTTTATGATCATTATTTTGTTCTATCATCAACTCAGCTATTAATCCCAACCTGCTAGAATTTCCTTTGCAGCCCCTGCAATGGTGCATTATATGCCTGCTCTGAATTAAAAAGTCTTCAAGGTGACCTCAAATACAAAAATATATTGTCCACTTTATATTTGATACCTGCTGTGCCCACACACAGAAGAATCTTGAGCCAGAAAGGACATTCACATCATTTAAACAATGTGATGGTTCTCATTAAAAGACATGAAATGTTCCCTGTCAAAACCTTCACACAGTATTCATTTCACCAGCAGGTCTCTTTTTAATAAGAACCTTCTCCAGATTAGCAACACGTCAGGGCAGACTTTTTTGCTCTGGCTAATCGGAGGTGGCATGATTTCTTGAGAGACGCGCAGAATGCTCCTCACCCCACCAGCAAGGACCACCCAAACCCTATTGTCCCCTTTCTCGGCTCCCCACCACCAAGAACCACCCAAACCCTATTGTCCCCTTGCTCGGCTCCCACGCCTGCTGCCATGTCACACCCTGTCCCCTTTCTTGTGCTACTGCAGCAGTAGTGGTGACATGTACCGGCCACTTGGTGTCAAACTGGTTGTCGAGGTGGGGTTGAGTGGCACAAAGACCAAAGACCTGCAGCGATCTGCAACAGTGGCATTTTTTTCCAAAAATCTACAGAAGAACAGACCACGTGAACGTGTAGAAACACATGGTGGTACCTCCCATCATGCCACCCAACCCCTTTGGATGGTGATCTCTTGCCATCAATGGCTGGAGTGCCCGGGCACTGGCAAGCCCTCACTGGCTCTCTCTCTAATTATGGGTGAAGGATCGAAAATAGAGGTTTGAGGCACTTTAACAACATTTTATTTTGCAACCTACCGGCCTTGCCTTCCAAATAGTGCAACTCGTGTGCCCTTTGCTACAAGATTAGAAAAACGTGCACAACATGGTGCAGCGATCTGCAATCTGGGGCTCGCCACATGATTTTAACAGCAAATCCTCTGATCGTGCACCATTGACTAGGTTAGCTGGGGCTGATGGGAGTTGTAGTCCAAATCATCCGGAGAGCCAAAGGTTGCAAACGCCTGTGTTATACGGTCATCAATTTCGCAGGCACAAAATCTTGACACAATCTTTTTAACTACATCATTTTCTTATTTTGTCACACTCATAGGACACCATGAATTTTGGGCTATTGAAGTTGTGATCTCATTTAGAATTCGAATTCCTGTCATTGTTAGGCTCTGTTGGGATTCTAAGCATTTTCCTCTATTTTAAGTCCCCAGGTGAAGGCAAGGGGGATGTGAGGGGGATGTGGGGAGGGGGGGTGCGGGTTCATATTCCTCGCGGTAAGAGCATAAGAGAATGCTGACTGTGTTCAAAGAATGATCTGTGAACATGGGTTGTCACCTGTGAGTAAGTGGCTTGAATTCATGTTGACATCTGTCGATAGTCCTATCCTGGAGTGCGGCCTGAGCAGATTGAATGCTCATGTTTAACGGCGCTCGGGTAACTCCAGATCACCATAAATACCGATCCCCAGACAGACGCTGCAATGGCTTTCTCTCTGCGTCCTGATTGATTGCATTATTGAATATTTGATATGAAGCTTACAAACACATTCTGTGGGTTCAAGCACAGAGATGGATCGGAGGTGGTCAGCGTGTACACTAGCAAATCCATCATTGACTTTGCTAATGAAATACATGACATCCGATGAAAAGACTTTATGCATTGGAAGATGAGCTGTTCAGACGGGCATAGAGTCCCCTACCAGAAAGATTGACCCAAGGGTCTCCTGTGGGATCATGAATCATGCGGGGAAGGACCACTATTCAGAAGAACCCGTTTGGGCCTCAAGTTTAGTTGACAAGCTCTGTGGCTGTGTTGATCAAAGGACTTTCATATATGTAGACATTAAATAAACACAAGTAGCACCTTTAATGGAGACCTGGATATTTTGTAGGAAGGTAGCACCAATAGGAAGATTTAAATGGCTGACAGGTAGGATAGGTAGCATTGATTACTGAGTGGAAAGTGTCTGCGAATACTGCACACCTCTCCTGCAGGTACATTGATCACCGAGTCGAATTAGTTTGAGAATACTTTACATCACTAGTGCAGGTAGCGTTTATCACTGAGTGGAATGAATCCACCAATACTGCACATGTCTAGTGCATGTATCACTGATCACTGAGTGGAATTAATTTGAGAATACCTCACATCTTTAGTGTAGTTAGCATTGATCTCTGAGTGGAATTCCTTACTTCTCTAGTGCAGTTAGCATTGATCTCTGAGTGGAATTCCTCACTTCTCTAGTGCAGTTAGCATTGATCACTGAGTGGAATGTGTCTGAACATACCTCACATCTCTCCTGCAGGTACATTGATCACTGAGTGGAATTAATCTGAGAATTCCTCACATCTCCAGTGTAGTTAGCATTGATTACTGAGCGAAATGTACTAATACTGCAGGTACAATGATCACTGTGCAGGTTTAGTTTGAGAATACTGCATATCTCTAGTGCAGGTACATTGATCACTGTGCAGGTTTATTATGGGAATACTGCATATCTCTAGTGCAGGTACCTTGATCACTGTGCAGATATATTTTGGGAATACTGCATATCTCTAGTGAAGGTACATTGATCACTGTGCAGGTTTAGTTTGAGAATACTGCATATCTCTAGTGTAGGTACATTGATCACTGTGCGGATTTAGTTTGAGTATACTGCATATCTCTAGTGCAGGTACATTGATCACTGTGCGGGTTTGTTTGAGAATACTGCATATCTCTAGTGCAGGTACATTGATCACTGTGTGGGTTTAGTTTGAGAATACTGCATATCTCTAGTGCAGGTACATTGATCACTGTGCGGGTTTAGTTTGAGAATACAGCATATCTCTAGTGCAGGTACATTGATCACTGTGCGGGTTTAGTTTGAGAATACTGCATATCTCTAGTGCAGGTACATTGATCACTGTGCGGGTTTAGTTTGAGAATACTGCATATCTCTAGTGCAGATACATTGATCACTGTGCGGGTTTAGTTTGAGAATACTGCATATCTCTAGTGCAGGTACATTGATCACTGTGCGGGTTTAGTTTGAGAATACTGCATATCTCTAGTGCAGGTAGCATCAATCACTCAGGGGAATTTACTGAGAATGCCGCACATCTCTAGTAAAGTTAACATTGGACATTTTGTGGGATTAGTTGCGGAATTGCCCTTATCTCTAGTGAAGTTAATAAGAATTGGAAATGCAATGTAAGTAGTGGTAACATGTTGCATATCACTCGGGAATTTGACATTGACAATGTACATCCGAGTGAAGTTAACACCGGACACTTGGAGAGATTAGTTTGAGAATAGAGTTCACTTATAATGAAACTGGCACTGAACATTTAGTGGTGTTATGTGGATAGTGTTGGTATGCTGTGTCAGTCAGCACAATTGCTGTCTAAAAGCTCTGATGCTTGAATAGATGTAAAGGACTGCACATCTGTGAATTTGATATTGGACATTTTGTTAACTATTAAAAGAATTCAGTACATCTCTCATAAAGTTAATATTGGACATTGTAATGGTTTATTGAGAGGCCACCCTAAACACAGGGAGTGCCTTCCCCAAGCTAAGAGTCACACAGTAAACAGTTAAAGTAAGTTATTTTATTCAGCTCTTTGTCAGCCTCATATCATGCCCCTCAGATCCCTCCCTTGAGCTACCAATGAGCAAAGAACCAGGCCAGTGTACAAGAAACATTTTTGTATTTATTTGAATTATAGGTAATATAAATCACACTACACTACACATGCGTTGTGGCTCACGATTAACTTCTTGTTACACAAATAAATCAGATCAATGGGTTGGGAAAAATACAAATTACAATACTTTTCTTTCTACAAAGTTCACTTCAAAAAATATTCAGCACTGGTCAATGACCCAATTCCATTTACGTATGCAATGCTGTGCAATTTCGATTTTCCTGCGCAAATTAAACAGATAGCAGTTTAGTTTTACACATTTGAGCAAATGCATATGGCAATTATTATTCCACCCCTACATTTGCTTTAAAATAAACACAGGGTGATGTAGCTGTTTATTTAGACCCCCCAGCCCTCACTTTGGTCTGTGTTGGGGAAGCTGGACAGACCAAATTGGGATGATTAGGGAATTTTGGATCTCAGACCACCCCCCTCCACTTAAAGGCCTGTGTTGGAGAAGCTGGACAGGAAAAATTGGGATGATTGAAGCATTTGGGATTTACAGAACCCCCTCCACTTAAAGGTCTGTGTTGGAGAAGCTGGACAGCAAACAATGGGATGAATGGCAACATTTGGATATCAGACACCCCTCCACTTAAAGGCTTGTGCTGAGGAAGCTGGGCTGCAAACATTGGGATGATTGAAGAATTTGGGATTTCAGACCCCCTCCACTTAAAGGCCTGTGATGGGGAAGTTGGACAGCAAGAATTGGGATGATTGAAGCATTTTGGATTTCAGACCCCCTTCCACTTAAAGGCCTGTATCGGGGAAGCTGGACACATAGGATTGCCCAATGAAATGACAGTCTATAGTTTTCAGCACACACTGGGAGCTATGTTAATTTTGAATTTTAACACAAATCACCATGTGGTGTTCTGCCAAGGGGAATTCATTAAATTCATATTTAGATTTAAATAGGCTATGGATCTACACAGTTTTGCCCCCCCGCCCCACCCCGGCCCACTATAAAGGGAAGGGATTTAAGGCCAGCAGATTCCCCTTCCTTTTGGTTACAAAGGACTCAAGTCTACTTACATTGAAAACCTCTGTTTAAAGTTCAGGAAGGCCAGCTGCATTTCAGGACCCTCTGGAAAGATAGGGCAGGGGCCCGGTCACTCTACTCTCAAGGATGGCCCACAACACTCCACAATAGGACCCAGTCAGCTTTTAGGCCTTCCCAGCAATAGACAGCTCCACCCAGAAAAAAACTCTGCAAAATCTTCTTTTGTTGTTTCCTTGTGGCTGTCAGATGGTCAGGTTTAGCAGCTCTCTTCCCGATGGCAATTTTAGGAGCTCTCTCCTTTTCTCATAGTGCATCCATTTTATATAGCAGTGATAACACCATCAAGTTTACAATCTTGGGTACCTCCCTACAAGAGTTCTTGCACCCAAGATTGGACAGTTACCTTTCTCTCTCCTTCCAACTCCAACCCCTCTCTCAGGATTGGTTTAAGAGTCTGGAACAGACATATGGTGACTTCCCTTTGAAATCCCCTTTTCTTTCTAAGTCCACTTTTGGGCAAAATTTAGTTTCGTACCAGAATGTCATAATTTTACTAGTAACTGCCATGATATACATTTCTGCTTCAGCTACTCATGGGGAATTTAAAAAAAACAGCCATTTCCGCTTCATGTTGCATGGCTGTGTGGCAATTTTCTGCTGTTTACACAAAATGCATAGCAATTATGAACACACAATTGTAATTGTACCATTCACCATTTTTAGATCAGCCAGAAACCCATTTTTGCTGGTCATTACAGTTCCCTAACTCGCAGATGGATGATTTATATTTCCCAAAAATAGCCTGGAAATTATCTAAATAATGACACATGAATCAATGAAATATGACTGGTGGTTGCTGGGAAAAGGGCCTAAGTTACAAAAGTCCTTTTACATTAAATGTAAATGTGTATGTTCAGCAAATGGGAGCTGTGCTTCCTCCAGGCCATTTGTCTCTCTAGGACAGCCTGTAACCGTAATTTTGTATTAGTCTCGTTGTTGTTTGAAGTTGGTTGTTCTAGGTTGGTGGCTACAGATCATAAAGCAGGGATGCATTTGCTACACACATATTTCCCACTGCAGAGAATGAGCTAGGCCGTCCCTGTGATGTCACAAGGCCTGACCTCTTATCTGAGGGGACCATCAGTCTGATCTGAAAATGGCTTCTACTTCTTGTAGTTCTTTCAAAGTTTCAGCTTCCCTTGATTGTAGCCCCTGTTTTCACACCTCCCCCCTACATTCCAGTCATGCACCAGATAGGGGCAATTGTACTGCCCAGGTCCCAGCTCTTCAACACCTTTCAGGCAGGGCACAATTGATCGCAGTTGTAAACAGTGGGGATGCACAAAGCAGGCTGGTAGTGGGGGAAGCCACTTGTGAATTCTGCCCTTTGTCCTTGGCTGAGATGAACTCACATACTGTTTTTTCTAACATCAGCCTTTATTCTTTGACACACAGTGTGTTATTCTGATCAGAGTTCACTTTGATTCTGTGCTAAAAGTGCAGGGCTGTTTCTTTCAGTCATTAACAAAATACACTTTTAATTACTTGCTGTTCGTTTTTCCGCTGAAAAGTGGGTCTGAATTGTTACAGTGCAACCTATTTTGAAGGGTGACAGTTTCAGTGAAAACATTGCTGCATTTATTTCTCAGCCTACAATGATGTGCTTTTACAAAAATTGAGCCCGAGTGCAAAATGTAAAAGCACTCAGGCTCCATTTTTGTTTTAGTCTTCTCTGGATTTCCCTTGCCGAAAGATACCCACATGGTCTGCCAAAATAGGCCAATTTTTACAGCATGCAGGTTTATGAATGCTGGCACGTCAGTTTCCCCGTGGGCCCTTCAGTTCTGTTGGTTTGGAGCCTTTGATTACACCCCACAACATTCATTGGAATTAGTTTGAGAATAGAGTTAATCTCTAATGAAGTTGACACTGAACAACAATAATTGCACAACATTGTGCATCTTAAGAGAATTGTACGTTGATGCTTTTTTTGGCCAATGAACAGAATTCAGTACATCACTAGTAAAGTTATCATGGAGGATTTATTGGAAAATAAAGTTAATTGCTGGTGATCTGGACACTAAACATTTGCAGAAGTAGTTTACAAGACTTCACATATTCAGTGAATTTAACATCTGACATTTTGTTGAATTGTTGCCACAATGCAGTACTTTTTTCAGGTGTTTGCTAAGCAAAATACACATTTTGATACCTTTTATTGGACTAACAAAATATGGTGGATGGATGGATGGATGATTGTTCCACGAGCTTTTGAAGTCCCAGAAATCACCCTTAATCATATGTTAGTTACAAGACAAATTGGAAACAAAAGGCAAGAGTAATGCATAGGAGCATAGAATGCATCAACGTTGTTGCACCAGACTGCAGTATTCTGCTGCACTCTCTGCATCCATCGACATCGATGCAGTAGCATGCTCTTTCCCTATGGAATTTAAGACTGCCATCTGGCTGGCAGTAGCGGCAGCAAGACTGCTTATCTCTCAAGGGAAATAAAGGTTTGACATTTCCTTGTGTGTGAGCTATAGCATACATTGTATCAGTAGTAGGGACATTATTGGGGATGTATGTCTTTACTTTACCTGCATTCACCTCACCATACATGCACTTTGTCACTTTTAAATCACCATACCTTTACTTACCCGGTCTTTCACTTCTCCCACATTCACTTCAACATTACGAAGAAGGCTCCCTAATGTTGATAACCCATATTTGCCCCCCTAACTCACTTTGATCTCAAGTCTAACCTTAGAGTTTATCTTAGTCCCATCCATTGCCACCATCGCAATGTGAAGATGCAGACAAAGGGAAAGCAAGCCGAAGTAACTGCATGAGAAAGTAACTGTCTGGTGAAGGGAATGTAGATGAAGTAAGACATTGTTTCCTGGGGAAACCCACTATTGGTGTGTTCACGAGGAGAAGAAATCACTGACGCAGAATAGACACCCAGGTGCCTAGTGCCCCAAGATTCACCCTTCCTCCTTTCCATCCATCAA
The DNA here is from genome assembly GCF_040938575.1 of Ambystoma mexicanum. Lineage (NCBI taxonomy): Eukaryota > Metazoa > Chordata > Amphibia > Caudata > Ambystomatidae > Ambystoma > Ambystoma mexicanum. The sequence goes on from NC_090921.1 coordinate 1,126,170,126, forward strand.
TGTTTTAGGGCTATGTGTCAATTAGTTGGCTAGGGATGGCCTCGAAACCGTAGTATCTTATCGGGAAAAGTTATGCAATCCTCGGGTCCTGGATGACATCAGGCGATAATACTTCTTCGTGCCCGGCTGGTCACATGTTAGTTCACCATGAATCTGCTTCAGTTTCCAGCTTTTTGTGCATCTAATTCTGTGTCGGCCTAGCCACCTGCACGGTCCCCCCTTATCTTGACCTTCATGAGGCAGGCTGGTATGCTCTGAAGTTGGAGTCTTGTGAGCTCACGCTCTCCCCCCCTTCTCCGGTTGACCTCGATTTCCTAGGCATGAGCCGCTCTTTTTTGAGTTTCGATTCCGCTCCTTCTCTTGCCTTTGGCTGGGTTTTGAAACTTGGCCTGGCAGGCCTCTGGCCGCCTGGGTACCTTTTCTGCTTTTACAAAATGGGTTCACACTTGTATAATGTGCCTTATTGAGGTAGATATATGGTTGGCGCTAGCCGCTCTATCTTCTACTAAGCATTGCAAGCAGTATCGATTTCTTAGCATCTTGCATTTCAAGCCTATTTACACACGTTTAACAGGACGGTTGCTTCCATCTGGTCTCATAACACTGTTTCTTGGCATTGTAACATTGTCTCCTCTCTGTGCCTATTCCATTCAATTTTGTAGTTACTCGCACTGCGTGTTATCTTCGATAGTTGCTCTTGTTCATTCTCGAATCTGTTCAGGCCCTTGTGTCATTTCCACTGGCCTTCCATTAAGGCTTTTGGGGTCTCTTCGTGGACCGTGTGTAGGTACTCCTCATTTCGTATCAGCGGCTGGTATGGCTGTCTGATAGGGTACTGTGCTGCCCAGGGTTGTCTGGTTATGGGTGCTTCAGCTGGTATGGATCTTCTGATGTATTCTGGGTAGAGTCCCACTGCAGCTCTTTGTAGGTTCATTTGCTCTTCATACGTCACATACCTTGGCGTGCGCGTTCCTGGTACCTCGAAGTGAGGGGAAGGAGTGCAGGCCATGTCTGGGACCTCCTTTACAGGTGCATCTTGCATTATCTGCAGCCTGACCACAGACTACAGAGAAGTTTATGTTGACTGTATGTACTCTGTATGTCGAACAGATCACTGTAGGGTTTCTCGGTTTTAAGGCAGAACGTTGACTTGCTTTAGCTGCAACACATTTAGTAAAATTATTTGGTACATTTTTTAGCACCTGTTTATTAAATTTATCACCTTGCAGTGCTGTCAGCGATATAATATTTCACACCTTATCATTACCTGGGTTTATTACCTATGTTACTAACTTGTGCAGTATCACCTGGAGCGTACCAAGTTCTGGACGGGATTACCACAATAACTGATTTAAGGCTAAAATAACCGGACAGACTCAAAGATTTTGCTAAAGTTCTACTTTATTATCAATTCAATAAAGTAGGGGAATGTGGCAAGCATAACAAATCGTAGCTCACACACTCTCAAATACATTTCTGTTACACAAAGACTTTATACCTTAACATATATTAGCTATGACCTCATCCTATGTTGCAAATAGTAAAAACCTATTGGGCAGAGGGATAGGTTATGGGAACATATATACCTATAGCTTATTTAGGTATTAGTACCATCATTGCAGCCCCTTATCAAATAGGCACGGCTGGAACAACCTCTAACTACGTATAATTCAGATAATAGTAGAATATCAGCAGCGGATTGGCTTCTGCAACAAGGTATAGTCCATCATCGCATAGGCCATCCTCATTGGTTGACACCCTGTTCCATCCATGGGACATTTGTCTCGTTAGCAGCATGTACGCAAAATGAAACCCAGGTACGGGGAACAATGTCAGACAACTACCCACTTGGCCAATTAGCCTACCATCTCTCATCAGTTAGGCCCTAAGGCAGGTCTTCTTCTTTGTAGTTGACCTTGCTGACTGTTCTCTTCTCCGGAAACTTTAAAGGGAGTGAAGATACATTGCTATGTTCGCCTGGAGCCTTATGAATAGCACTTGTTTTCTGGTCTTGCACCACGTGCGAGGAGACGATGATTTGCCCATTTTGTCCTCCTATTTAGTGCTACTTGATCCAATTATACTGGGTGTTACTACTCTCCTTGGCCTCTTGTGACTTGGTTGCTCTGTCGTGTATATGCTTTCTTCATCTTTAATTGCCCAATACTTTGCACTCGCAAATGTTTTCTCCTTTGCTTAATATAATAGAAACATGTCCTATGTACATGGCTGGTTCTCTTCCACTCCTTTTGTACCTTGCAATTATGTCTTGATGCAGCATCATTGATTTTTAGCCAAACAAATATTTTTTGGTCATGCATATATCTGTATTCCAGTGCCTGTCACCTTTGCAGCCTTGGTGTCTCTTCTTGGGGTTTTTAGGAAACCAAAGTCCATCTTCTCATCATGGCTGCTTTAACTGCTTTATATTTTCTACTGTAGCAAGCTTCTATGTGTCTCATCTAACTTGCGTTGCTGCATATATATATCTACTGCATCTCTTTTCACGTATCTTCTGAGTGTATTTGATTTCTTCGTATTTGCATATACGTTCACTTTGTTTCTTCTAGCACATCTTTATTCTTTAAGTATTCCTATATCGTTTCAGTGCATCCTCGTGTCATCTCTTCATGATGTCACTTTACACCTGTCAGGCTTTATTTATAGTTATTCTATGTCCCATGGTGTCTACAGACTTCCTTCTACCACTTCAGATTGAGGATACATTCGATAAGGTCATTCATATCTACGATGCGGCATTGGGATGATACCAGGTGTCATGCACAGTGCTTTCTTGCTGCTCTTCCTATATGACGGAGGTGATGCGGTGGGCTCCATGAGTGACGTGTACATCTGCTTCTCTACAAACTACTGATGAATGAGAAACTCAGTGGGCACAGTTGTTAGCAACATCTGATGTTAAGGTTATTCGTTTTACTGGCCTATCTGAATGGAAAGTGTCTGGTGAGGGAAGCTGCAAATAATAATTTCAGTGTAAAGTTTCTTTGTGGGTGGTGAATAAATCCTGACTTACTGACATTTCCAAGTCAAGGATGGATTTGATGGGGGTCAGAAAGGCGCAGGGGGGAGGTGCAGGTTTAACAACACCATGATCTATTATAGAAAGGAATTGGATAGCTTGAAAAGAGGAAAACCCACTTCTAAAATGTGACATGAATCCAATACTGGCAGACGCTCCACACAGCTGGGCCTCGATGGTGCTTTAGTTATGTGTGCTGGAAGGAGCCATAATAAGCTAAATCACTTGGGCCAGAACATCTGCGAATGGGAAAGGATGTCCCTATAGCTTTGGAAGACTTAAGTTCTCTCAATCGGTCTAAAGCAAGATCCTGCAAATATCGCTCACAGCACAACTCAGGAAGCAATAATGTGGGCCAAATATATCTAGCCAACCAACAAGCACAACTTGTAGGCACCCTTCACATCTGGACATTCCTCAAGCCATTTGACTGATGGTTTAGGAAGACATCACTCCGGAAACGCACTCCATCGAATGAGAAAGGATGCTGTCTCAGGAGTGCCCTCTGCTGGTTCATATGGGTACAACGATGGTGTGGCAGGATGCTACAAGTTGCTGTCTAACGTTGTGTTCTTTGACAATAGGACCTCTCATCGCGGGAAGCTGCACGGGCTGTGTTTCATAGCTCACATTAATGTCAAGACTTGTTGCAACATCAACAAAGCCCCACGAAACTGCAAACCGGACTACCACACCAACAAGACTGCACTTAATGGAGACCAAAGAAGAACATGTAGTCTGCTTGGATTTCCAACCACTCACCCAAATTGTAGCATGACCTCCCGTTGCATATAAGATTCAACCCCCCTCCCTCATACACTCAAGTGACAACTAAAAACCACACCCATTCCTTCAACACCTGTCACCATCCCAGGAAGCAAACACCAGAGTCCGCCCTTATCAATCTTTCCAACAGCCACCAATGAAGGGCCATTCTCAAGTCACTGCACCATGCCACACCCAGAATGCATCACATCTAAAGCCCAGAATGGATAATATACAGAGTATGTGGCCAAACCTTGATTGTTAATGCCTACTTCAAATAGACTGTATATATGTCTGATACACGTTATCCAATCATTTTATTCAATCACCTAATGTTGAATCATTATTAGTACCCATAAGGGGCGTGGCTTAGTCTTCCTAGCCAATGAAGAGTCTCGAAACGGGGCCATTCCCATGCAGTAATCCCGCCACTCCGAGCCTCCTCACTGCTGGAGGCCACAATCTTCCCCACCGAGTAACGAGGTAAGTGCTCTCCCGTGTCCCTCATACCCCTTTCCCACAGATTTCGCACCCTACCATCCCACCCCACTTACCTTCTCTTTTCGTGTCCTGCGCAGGGAACAGTAGTGTGCCTGCCGTGTCCCAATGTGCGACACACCGTCATGGAAAGGGAGAAGCGGCTACGTAGTCCCTTTTCACTCGACCTATGGCGGCCATCTTTGTTTTCCTTTTTTGTATATTCCACAAAACAGGCTGTTAGTACCCTGGTACATTGTTCTGGAGTTACTAATAGCAATATTTCACGGGCGGGGGGGCATTAATGTGTCTGGTAATGCCTCAGGTCTTTGTTAAGGTTCCCTGTAACTATGGCCTTAGGCATTACCTGGCCCGGTAAGGCCCCCCTGTCCGTGTAATATTGCTTAAATATATCCAACAGATTTCTCTCTACACGTGGAGCTGTGTAAAGTGCTCTCCTGCTAAATGGGCCTAGGTCATGCTCAACAGAAACCATAATAAAATTTAGCCTTTGCATAATATGATTATGCACTACCTTGAAACTAGTTCCACACATATGCTTTTTTATATTGAATAAGTCACATTTGCAAAATATGTGACACCTTCTATTTAAGTCCTGCAGGATACTGACCCACCCTCAACTTATTGCTGAAAGCTAACCTGAGAGCTATACATTGGGTAAGGGTTTTTATTTTAGTTCAGAATGACCACACTCAAGAGCCATAAGGCTATTAGCATATAGAGCTGTGCAAATAAAGAGGAAAGTGTTTGTATTATGGGAAAAAAGAGCACATACAATTAATTTGATTTCATGAACATGCGACTAGTAACAATAAAATGCACATGTTGTGTTGTATGTTCGTTTGGGGAATCAAACTGCCCATGCTTCGCTCTGCCTTTACACAGCTGAAGACAATTGTTTTTGTGCTGCTGCTCAAGTCAGAATGCTTGAAATGAGATCTGTAACAGACATCCTAGGCTCCATTCGGAGCATTCCGATTGGCTGAGAATAGCTCTATAATGGAATCCTTGTGTTAATAGTGAATTTCAATTTTACAGCATGTGCACAAAATCACAAATCTGGTCTTTGAATGTTGGCCCCGGTTTGCGTTGGCTTGTGTGCCCCTGTGCAGTTGCAGCATGCCATGAGTAGGTGGGCTTTTTCATTGATCTTCAGTGCCCTCTTTTTGAAGATTATATTCTGATCCTTTACGCCTTTTTTGTCTTTTTAATAACAGTGAGTCTAGTTCTCTGTATCCATGATCAGTTCTGCCGTATTCATCCCTGTTAACACGGAGGCTCCTTACAAGCAACACAAGATCTTTGCCTGGATGCTGTTTGCTACTGCTTTTCTCATAATTAGGGCCAATCTGTCCATTCTGTTTACCAGGGCAGCTTTTCCTTTGCTCGTCTTTCCAGGATTTGTTTTGCCACATGTCTACTACAGCAGAGTCATCTGTTGGCTTTGCATGCTTACTGTATGAACCTGTCACATGCATTGCTCCAGGTTTAAAAACACTTGTTTTCTCACAGGTGTGTGTGTGCCAAGTATGCACGCAAGTGAGAAAAAAGCAGCCTACTGCTGGAGGCAGAATTTATAAAAGTGAGCTGCCAGCACACATGATTTGCATTGATGTTTCAGACCACCTGCAGAATCCCGAGGGATGGGAGGATGGGGGTACCTGGGGGAGGAGAACATGCTTACTGGAGCCTATCCCTGAAGTGATGTGTTGCAGGGTTAACCTATCCCTGCTCTTGGTTTCCTGATGAAATAGCATCTGTAATGTAAAACATGCATTGCTATGGGCTGTCTCTTGGAGGCCCTTCATTGCACGCATGGATGTGTGAGCCCAGGCCTCCACCCCCTGGGTGCTGGCTGTCAATGCACATGTTAGTGTTGGGATCTTGATTTTGCCTGATGCTTGCATATTCATTGGGGAGAGAGGGTAGCTGTAGGCTTCATATGCCCACAGTCAGTCGTTCTCCTGTTCAGTAGAGATAGGGGCAGCAATAAAGGTATTATTTACTCCACGTGCTCTGACCCTGCATTGGTTATGCATCTCAGCCTTAGTAAATGTTCTATGCTCATGGCAGGAGGGTGGGCTTAGGGCAGAAGGGGGCTATTCGTGTCAGGGCATGTGGCCTGAGAACACATATTATTGTCCCTTTATAGGCAATCTGGCACAGTAACTGTGCATCAAGGGTAAAGGAAACATGAGTGTTATTACCTGGCTACACCCAAACACCTTTAGGGTAAGAACAGTGTGCACGTGTGCTTTGGTGTCTTCTAAAATATTTTAGGAAGGCTACAACCTCAGTTAATATAGGTGTTTGCCTACACCTATTATCAAAGTAGATAATCACATCAACTGTAAAGATTGTGCCACTCCAATAGTTGTGATATGTCGAATTTATTTCTAATATTTACAAATGGTGACCAATTCAGTACAATAAATAAAGTAGCTTTATTGCATCCCAGCTACTTGTCATTAATATTACACTTGATTGTGTGTTCATAAATATGACTAGTTCATTTTGCTTAATTGTGTGCCCATAGAGTTTACTAGTCGACACACAATCCTAGAAATTTTTTTTTGGCCCGTTAACAGAATTCAGTACATGGCTAGTAAATTTATCATGGGGGGATTTAATGGAAGATAAAGTTCATTGCTAGTGATCTGGACACTGAACATTTGCAGAAGTGGTTTAGAAGACTTCGGGCCTCATTACACGGATGGCGGAGAACCATGGCGCTATTAGCGCCATGGTTCATGCCGGTAAAATACCGGTACCGCCTTGGCGGAAAGGGGAATTACCGCCCCATTCCAAGGTTGGCGGGGCGGTAATTCCCCCTTCCACCATTGCCCTTCCCCATTCTCATTTTTGCCCCATAGGGCTCAATGGGAATGGGGAAGGCGCTAATTACGGTACCGCAAATTGCGGTACCGTAATTAGCTCCCTGGGTCCCTTTGCGGGTTGGTTTTTAATGCCTGCAAAATGCAGGCGTTAAATCCCCCAACCCGCAAAGGGACCTCGTAGTAAGGCGTTAAGGATTTACCGGTACCGGTATTTTACCGGTAAATCCTTACCGCCATCTGTGTAATGAGGCCCTTCATATCTTCAGTGAATTTAACATCTGACATTTTGTTGAATTATTGCCAGAATGAGGGTAGTCCATGCCTAATCAGTGTAGTCCATGAAAGAACATGTGTAATCAGAGCCTACATGAATGATTGGACATAAGAGTATCAGACATTTTATTACACCAGTCATGGACAGCAGTCAATTTAACTAATCATGTGAATGGACCAGTAGGATCGGATTACTCTAACGTAGGGAAATGATGCTAACAGTACTGAATATTGGTCATTAATCTGTATGGGGTTAAAGGATATGTTGAGAGAATGTGCCATTAAGAGTAAAGAAGTCTTGAGAAAGACCTAGGGGTCGAAACATGTCGACTAGTAATCTTTATGACACACAATCAAGTGTAATATTCATGACAAGTAGCTGGGATACAATAGAGCTACTGTATTTCTTGTACTAAATTAATCACCATTTGTAAATATTAGAAATAATGGGCATCAAGGGTAAAGCAAACGTAAGTGTTATTAGGTGGCCAGAATGGACTACATTCAATGTAAATTTAGGGGCCCCTAAAATTAGTGGTGGAGACTGACACACACTCAGGCACGCACACAAACACTTTCACCCGTGCATTGAGACATCATACTTACAACTCCTTCCAGGAACGCATTCATAAAAACAAAGGCCAACATACATCCATACATACATGCATACATGCATACATGCATACACATTACATTAACAAGCACATACCTTACCTGAATGCAACCCCCACACGCCCCTCTGCCTTCATGGGGAGGAACGGATGGCCCGTCCCTCCTCTACAGAACGTAAACATGCTGACTGACGTGTCTATGCTACTAGCACAATAATGAGAGGTGGTGAGGCCAGTGTTCCGACTCCCCAACGCCTCCCATTATTATACACTTTGTTTGTTGTGGAGCCGAAAGAGCAGAGAGAGGGGCTCACCCCTGATCAGAGGCAGGCAGCACAGACCACCATTCATATAAAGCAGACTTTGGACTGTGCTGTCTGTCACCCAGAGGAGAGAGCGGCCTGCAAATCAGGCAAGGGACAGCACCCCTCACCCATAGTGGTGGCCAGCCACTGCTTTTCAGTGAAACAGTGTTGATTCTAAGGGCACACCCTTGAAGGTTTTCACACAGAATATGAAAACGTAATCTCAAACACACACAATTATTGTATATACTGATAATGGTCTGCACTAAAGACATGGGTCAAACTTTTCATTAACAAATATTTAAATATCTTTCCATTCTGACCAACCAAGGCCAAAAATCTGTTAATGGCACTAAGTTGTGAGCAAACAAGTCGAGAAAGGCTCAAGCCACCAACATTTGGATGGGGTGGGGGTTAACTTAACTTGCATTTCTAAATGTTGTTGGTGTCTCCGCTGATCGGATGAATGATGCATGCATGCAGGGCTGTGTTAGCAAGGCCAGGCTGCCATCCACCACAGGTAGCATTAAAACAAGCCCTACCGACCTTTGGCATTTGGAAGACTCCCGCTGGGCAGTGCTGCATGCACATAGTTATATGTTTGTTGTGTAGGCTGGCATGTCTGTGGTTGAACTAAAACAAGTGCCTGGGTGCTGCACGCAATTCCTTGCAGGAGGAATGCAAGTAAATGAGAATTAGGAGTGGTGCATCAGGCGGCAAGTTACAGTTTCACACATGTCAAACGAAAATGCTTTATTTGGGTCTCCTTGGCCACACACCCGCTGGTCTCAGCAGAATTCAGAAGCTTTTTCTAGGTGGCCCCAATTTTCTAAAGACCTCCTTGCATCAGATTTTGTTCCTCGTTCTCCCCATTTGGACATTATTCAATCACCTGTATCTAGTGTGATTGAGGTACCATTAACAATGTGCTTTAATTGGATTTTGATTTTTGTTAACGCTGTTCTCTGTACAACTGCAGTTACCATTCAAGTCCAGTGAGAGGTCTCTGAAGTGGGCGTATGACCTGAGTAATCATGTGTTTCTAATGGGTCTATTATTGTAGTTGTTGCTTGGTCCCACCCGACGCTCGACTTCTAGACCTCCATGTGACATTGTTAATGAGCAATGTGAAACTGGCACAGATATTCTCTATGGGCAATAATAAAATGTTGTCAGATAATTTCACAAGGGGACGGGAATATATTCCAGGGCATTACTAATTTCCTGGGGGCAATGTTAAATAGGCAGAAACTGGCATAGACATTTCCTGTGGCAAGCTAGAGCTGGCGTGTTCATTTTGTGTGCAAAATGACACTGGCATGGACGTTTTCACATGGCAATGTGGCATGACAGTGTTCTTATATGGGGAATGTGAAACGGGTATGATACTGTTGATAATTGCATGACAATAGTTTGCAGACAATGTCAAACTGGCACGGAACCGTTTTCTGAGGGCATTGTGAAAAAGGCTCAGTAACTTTTCGGGGGACATTTTTGACTGGCATAGCAATTTCCTGAGGAAAAGTAAAACTGCCATCGTATCTAAAAAGGTAATGTGCTTGACTGGGGCAAAGTAACAGTCACGGCACTGGTGAAACTGTCACGACAGCATCTCAGAGTTAATTTGAGTAAGGTACGGATCGTATGTAAGGGAGATGTGAAACTAGCATACATCTTTCCTGTGACAATGCGTAGCTAGAAGGGTAGACTCTAGGGAAGTAGTGTGTCATGAACAAGCACATCATTGTGACATTGTTTAAATTGTATGGCAATGAGAAAACTTCTGGCACACTGAGCTGAGGTCTGGCATATTTGAGTACACCCAGACATATCTGAGTACTGTAGCACCCCTGGGAGGATGGCACACAGAGCATCATATTATTAACATCAGTCTTTGAATATCCCAGTAACTCCCTAATATTATTGAAAACATCTTGGAGTATGTGAACAACATTCCGCAGCCGGGCATACATTATTATTTCTGATTATAATGTATTATCTGGCAATACAGAGTGTATTATATAAAGTCACAGAAGACTATGTCACGTGGCCAAGGGAGCACAGCTACTGACACCAGAATAAGGTTATCCTCTTAAGTGCTGAGGACGAGTATGCTCATCCTGTTTGCGTAGACATGCATAATAACTTCGTAAGGGGTTTTATTAAACAACATTAAAACATAAGACTATTGAGTGGTCATTGGTTCAGGATGACTGCAACATAAAGGTTCTTGTGAATCGCAGTCCTTGAACTCAGGATGAAATGTGAAAGACGGCAAAATGAAAGGCATACAGAGCGTTCCAGACAGGAAGGTCTCCTGCTTTAGGATGTTTAAAACTCAGTCTTCTTCCCATTTCCAAGCATCCCAAAAGTCCTCCCCATCTTGGGATCTCCTTCCATAGTAGAAGTTACTCCCCTCTTCAAGGGCAAAGGGGCTCTACCCCTCTGCTAGACATCCCCACTCGTGGGGATCAGAGTCAGTGGCCCTCATTACAACCCAGGCGTTAAGGGGTTAACGGCGCTGTAAAAGGTGTCGGCGCCGTTAAACCCTTAATGCCTGATTACGAGGTCCCTTTGCGGGTGGCACTTTAACGCGTGCTTTTAGCAGGCGTTAAAAAACCAACCCTCAAAGGGACCTAGGAGTTAATTACGGCACTGTAATTTACGGTGCCGTAATTAGCGCCTCCCCCAGTCCCATTGAGCCCTATGGGGCAAAAATGGGAATGGGGAAGGGCCATGGCGGCATGGGGAATTACCGCCCCGCCAACCTTGGAATGGGGCGGTATTTCCCCATTCCACCATGGCGGACTCGTTACAACACCGGCACCAACCATGGTGCTAATAGCGCCATGGTTTAGCGCCGGGGTTGTAATGAGGGCCAGTGTTTCTTTCTCTCTTCATTGTAGTATACCCCTCTTCTGGGCTCATGGGTCTCTCCTCCCTCTCACTGGGGTATACCATTTATCTGGGGTTCAAGGCTCTCCACTTCCTCACTGCAGCCCACCCCTTCCCAGGCTGATGGGCTCACCTCTTCTTCACTACAACCCACCCGTCTTTCAGGCTCATTTGTCATATTTTGTCTCCCTTCCTGGATGGATGATGTGATGTCATGAGAGAATGTTCTGTGAGTGCATGGAATGTTTGTGGTTGAAGGAGTGTTCCACTCCAGGCAGTGGAGTTATGTAGCCTGCATGGTGGGAGCCAATGGGTTCCCCTGAAGATCTTTGCTCCTGATCCTTATGACATAATGTCCTGATGGTACCGGATTGTCCTGTAACTGAATAAAGAAGATATCCACTTACCTGCTGCCTTCAGGAAGATCACTTTATTTCCCTGGCGATGAGCTGTTCTCGATGCGGACCCCAGTAGAGGACAGTCTGATCAGGTACCTGTGAAGGATGAGATGGGATGTGACTGCTGCGGGTGGTGCAGAGTAGAGTACAGGAACATGAGGAGAGGAAGTAGAGGGAGACCCACTGCCTCCCTTACCCCCCAAGGAGATGTCCCACCACCCAAGCACAAAGAGAAAGAGGGAGCGGAAGGAGAGAGTTGCTGGTGCTGCACTCCTAGAGAAGGAGAGAGAAGGGAAATGCCAAAGAGTCGCTGCATGGGTCCAAGGTGCTGCATTCTGCTAGTGCAGGCAGAGGCCACTTTGGGCAGGAAGTAAAAGCGAGGAGAGAGAGCGCCCCTGCACTCTTGGACCCTGCAATCTTTGGCCGCCAGGACCCACTTGGACTATCTTGTTGTTTGTGTTCCTTAATGGTGATTAGCTTTGAAGTGTTGGAGTTTTTGTATTTTCTTGGTGTTAGCTGGTGATTTCCAGATGTTTGGCATTGTCACGCTAAATGAGGATGTGTTACACATATTGAATGGGGGTTGTAAGTGATGTGTTTGCCAGGGTGCAGTATTTTCTTTCCTGGCAGGGTGATGTCTAGTTGAGGCTTGACCGGGTACACCAGCTGTTTGATTATCTCGGTTTGGTGCTGACGGGGTTCAGACATATGCTGCGTATGAACATGTTTGATGGTTTGTAATGTGTTTGTTGATCTCTTTCAGGAGTTGTGATTTTTCTTTATTGTTCGTGGTTGACCAACCTTCTGATTCCCTTCATAATTGTTGGGTTTGAGCATGTTTTGGAGTGGCTCAGTTTGGCGACTGTGTTCCATCTTTGCCAGCGGGACCCATATTCAGTGTTGTGCCTAAATGGATGTTGGTTCTTTATTTGCCTGGCCAGAAATTTGTGATTGTGATGGTGATGGCTGTTTTCCCGAGAGGAGGCTCATTTGATGGTTGTGTTTCCATTTGTGTGGGTGTGATTCAGTGTGAGTGATGGTTGTGAGTGACATTCTGGTGAGGGTCGGTGCTTCTATCTTTGTTGTAGATCCCTGAGTGGCACTTCTTGGTGGGAGATTGTGTTGCTGTTGGAATGTTAGTGTGTATTCTCGTGGTGCAACAGGCTTGCGTGCCAGCCCTAAGTGGGGCAGGCTTGTGCTCAAGCATGGCAGGCTTGAGGTCTACCAGTAGCCGTGGTAGATGGAAAGTGATTATTGATTCCCTACTTGATTGTGGTGGTGGGTTGTAGGCCCAGAAGGGACAGGCTTGTGCTTAAGCATGGCCATCTTGAGACCCGCTGGTGGCTGTGGTGGGTATGCGGAGGAATTTGCTATTTTTGATGGTTGTGAATGTACAGTTGTGGTGTAGCCTTCTGTTGAATCTTAGTTACGCATTGTTGGGAATTCTGATCCTGAAGGTGAGGGTGCTTGAAGGTGACTGTGTGGCGAAGGGGTTTGGTTGTGTGGTGAAGGTGTTTGTGTGGTGATTGTTCTTCCTCTGTGTGTGCTTTTTGGATTCTGCTGAAGGAAGGGAGGTGTGTTGTGTCCTGCTTCCTTCCGCGTGTTTGCTGTTCCGCTGTGGTATGTTGAAGGAAGGGAGGTGTGTTGTCTCCTGATCCCTCTCATGTGTTTGTGTTCTTCTGTGGCAGGTTGAAGGAAGGGAGGTGTGTTATATTGTGTCTCCCTTCCTGCATGGATGGTGTGATGTCATGAGAGAATGTTCTGTGAGTGCATGGAATGTTTTTGCTTGAGTGAGTTTTCCACTCCATGCAGTTGGCATTATGTAGTCTGGATGGTGGGAGTCAGTGGGTTCCCCTGAAGATCTTTGCTCCTGATCCTAATGACTTAATGTCCTGATGTGACCTGATTGTCTTGTAACTTAATGAAGAAAACATCCACTTAACTACTGCTTCATGAAGATCACTTTATTTCATCCTGCATGCTCCTCTTTCTTACTGCAGCCCACCCCTCTGTCAGGCTCCTGGGCCCTCATCTTTCTCACTGCATCCCACTCCTCTTATGGGCTCATGGGCTCACCACTTCTTTACTGAAGTCCGCCCATCTTTTAGGCTCATAGGCTCACCTTTTCCTCACTGGTGTACATACCTTTTCTGTGGTGCAAGGGCCTCTGGTCCCCCTCACTGGAGCACACCCCTTTTTCCGGGAATTCAAGCAGCTCACTGGGGTACACCTCTCTTCTGAGTTCAAGGGGCTCTTCTCCTAACTGAAGCACATCCCTCTTCTTCGGTTCAAGAGGCTTACTGGGGTACACCCCTCCTCTGGGGATTAAGAGGCTCATCTCCCACCCCACTGGAGCATACCCCTCTTCTGGGATCCAACAGACTCCCCACCCACCCCCCACTGTAGCACAATCCTCTTCTGGGGTCCTGGGACTCTTCTCTTCCTTAGCGGAGCCCAGTCTTCCTTTGGACAAAAGGGGCTCCCCTGCTCTGGTACTCCCCCACTTCCTCAGCAAACCCTCTTCATCTCCCAGCCCAAAAGACACTGGTCTTAGTGTCAGTTTTAAGGCCCCACCACTCTCTGCTTGGCCGCCCCACCACTCTCTGCTTGGCCGAGGCAAACATTTGAATTGATTGGGTAATTGTCTTCCTATTCCAACGAGGGGAAGGAGGTCTTTAAAAGGTTTGGTGCCATTTTGGATTTCTTTCAGTTGGTTTTACATATAGGAGCTGGCATTTGTCTGTTGCTCCCCTCCTGCCTCGCCTCCTACCTGTCCCCTTGCATAGACGCTCGTTTTGTGGGTTTCTGGTGTTTGAAAAGCCATTTAAAGTTACAAAATAATCTCTGGTAAAGTCCCCACTTGTTTCCCTTTAGGACGGGAGAAGGAAGCATTTCTTTCTTGAAATGCTGCCGCTGTAGGGGGAAGAGGAAGGCGTTCTCCTTTACAAGTTGTGCGGTGGAAGGGGGTGTCGGAATGAGTTAGGTGTTTCCATTCAGTGATCTGCACCTGTTGTCTAAGGGGTCTCTGTGAATGTACTGGTGTTTAAAGCATATCTCCCTCTGAATCCCCTGTAGCCATTTTGGAATCCGCTCCAAATGAAGCATCTTGGGTGATGCAGTCCTGAATACCCTGTTTTCTTAGGAGTTGTAGGCGGAACTAGTTGCTCTCTCAGGAGGGTTCGGGAATAACATTGTGGGTGTGATTTGGAGGGAACTCTCTGTTAGGGTCTTTGGGAAGAGTCTTCCGGGCTTATTCTTCAAGAGCCTCGCTCCTTCTTGTACAGTAATTATTCGCCTTTCCTCAGGATGTTTAGGTGGTCATTTTAGAGTGTGTATCAGAGTCCCGTCAGCCCTACCCTCGGGTAGATAGGGGACAGCATGCGTGGTTCACCCTGTGACGCTCTCACATTACTAATATGCTTTATATCTCCTCGAACAATATTGAGGTATGCAATTATTTTTTCTTCCTTTGCAATACCTCAAGCTGATGTGATTTTGACTGACATGCAGCTTATGATTGGAATTTCTCCCCCAATGAGTACGGTTGCACTCAATCTAAAGGGCAGTGCTTACGTCATGCAGCACACATATTTCTCTACTGTGCAGGCACTGTGTCTATTAGGTGCACATCAGTTTCTCAATGAGTACACACATGAAGTACTGTTGGGAAGAAGTGCTACCGCGTCCTTTAGTAAGGCATTGCCGCTGAAGTAATCGAAGACCACACTTGTTCCTCTGAAGAACAGCCTTGAAATCCACATATTGTGTGAAAAGAACATAAATAAATGCTGAATGCATTTAACGAAAATACTGAATCCCATAATACCGAACAAGGGGAGCAGGGGTTGAAAGGGTGTCCCTCGGTCTCCTTGTTTGTTATTATGGATTTGGGGGTTGCATCAGTGTCGCCCACTTCCATCACATGGATAGCGGCAGGGAAATAAAGATTGACATACAAAAAAAGGACCCTGCGGTGGAAGTTCCCACCCAAAAAGGGCATAGGGAACTGATGTCACAGGGAGCCGGCGATGCAAGGCACAGAAATAAAGCTAAGTGCGATGCCAGGGAGGACAGATGTATAAAAGGGGAAGCGGGTATGTACGATGCAGGAAACAGTGACTTATGTGATCAATGGGCTCCTCCATTTTCAGAACAGACATTTTCAAATGCGAAATTACGGAGCATGCAGGGATCACATAGATCCGAAATCCATTGGCTTTTTCGCCCATATATTTGGGAAATCGTGCTGTGAATTGCACCACATGGCTTCAATGATGCCCACATTTGGCTTGGGGAGTACTTCCCAAAACCTAACTTTGTTCATCTCACTTGCTTACTTCAGTACAAATTGTGGTGGGTATTTACGAACCACTTGTTTGAAAGTTCAATAGCTGCCACTGCTTTCAAATAAATGTTTGATGAAATAAAACCAATACATTATTATTATTATTATTATTATTATTATTATTATTATTATTATTATTATTTTTATTATTGTATTTATTGAGCATGGACCTAGCTTTGAGAAGCAACGGAGCGCTTTACAGAGGTGTACAACATTACAGATGCATAACGGTGCGCTTTTCAGTTGTAACAACAGAACAGATATACAGCGGGTGTTAGGATACAGCGGGAGATAGAGGAGGCGTATAGCTGTACCGTGTGACGGGGCAAGGGCAGGCGGCTTCTAGGGAGTCAAGTGGAGCAAGGGGTGACGTGATGGCTTAAATGTTGAGGAGAGACTCCTTGAAGAGGTGGGTCTTGAGTTATATTCTAAATTGCAGGAGCGCGGGGGCGAGTCTGATGCTGATGGGCAGGAGGTTCCATAGTCTTGGGGCGTAGGCAAAGAAGGCTTGTTTTCTAGTCCTTTCCTTTTTGCAGAGGCGGATTTCAAGTCTGCACGTGTCCTGGCTCCTGGTGGTGCGCTGTCCACCGGAGATGCAGAGTTTCCCTGCAAGGTAGCTGGGTGACTTGAGGGCGACTGACATATAGATTATGCAGCAAGACTTGAAGGTGATTTGTGCGTGCAGTGGTAGCCAGTGATGTGGTAGTATCTACATAGACCCTTGATGAGGTGAACGGCCATATGTAGGACACTTCTCAGGAGCACAAGGGAGAATGAAGGGAGGCCTTCGAGGAGTGCATTGCCCCCATCCAGGTGGGATAGGACCAGTGCATGAAAAGTGGATCTAAAGCTGTCCGGAGGGAGGAAGGGCTTGACTTTTGGCAGGAGGGGGAGCTGATACCAAGCTTTCTGAGTTTTCTTAGCTATGTGTGTCTTGAAGGATAGGTGTCTTTCGGTGTGGAACCTGGGGACTTGGAGCAGGAGGTGAGCTTGGGTGAGAAGCCCTCAGATTTCATGGTTGATAGCCAGGTCTGTATGTTTGGGTTTTCAGTGTTGTTGGTGAGGAGTAGGAATTCAGTCATGGAGTGGTTGAGCTACAAGTATGTACTGGACATCCAAGACTGGATCGGTGAGAGGCAGGTTTTGAGCCTATGGATGCTGGATTCAAGCTTGAGGTAAAGCTGTGTGTCGTCGGCATGTTGGTGGATGTGGATGTTGTGTGTGGCTAGAAGGGCTCCCAGTGGCTCCATTTATAGATTGAAGATCACTGGGGAGAGGATGGAACCCTGCTGGACCCGACAGGTGATGGGTAGCATTGACGATCTAGAGGAGTCTATCTGAACAAACTGCTTGCAGTTGATGAGGTAGGACTTGAACCGGCGTAGGACAAGGTTGCTGATCCCCATGCAATGATGTAGGGTTTTTGTAAGTGCCTGGTGGTCGACTGTCTTGAAAGCAGCTGAGACGTCGAGTAGAACCAGGAGGCAGGGGTGGCCATCGTCAAGGATGTCGAGGGCGTCGTCGACCACCTGTATGGTTGTTGTCTCTGTGCTGCATCTGGCTCTCAATCCAGATTGCTAGGTTTGGAGGAGATTGTTGGTGTCTATGTGTTGCTGCAGTTGTGTGACTACCACTTTCCCGATGATCCTACCTAGGAAGGGAGGATGGGTGATGGTGCGATAGTTACCTAGGTTGTTGGGATCCAGAGTGGGTTTCTTTAGTAGAGGCATGATTTGTTCTATTTTTAAGGTCGATGAAAAGGTGCCTTGAGTTAGGGACCTGTTGATGATATCCAGGTAGGGCAGGAGAGCTTCTGTGGGGAGGTCTTGAGGATGGATGCTGGGAGCATGTCAACTGGTGGGTCTGTGGATGCAGAGCTGGTGTCTATGGGCTGGTGAATCTTGCTCATTTTGTTGATGAAGAAGGTGTTGATGGCAGTGGATGTATTGATGTATTGTGGTATGGCAGGGTTGGGTAGCTGGTTGACGCACTGCTTGACCGCTTTGAAGAGGGCTCTGCTTTTCTTGTCAGATTCTGCTATGGTATTCTGATAATAGGAGGCCTTGTCTGTGTTGATTAGTTATCGGCGGGTTGCTCAGAGTTCCTCGAGGAGTACCAGGTTGGATGCAGTCCTGGAGCAGTGTCATGTTTTCTCTTGTTTCCTGATGACTCTTTTGCTGAGGTTGAGTTCTTGCGTGTACCTGGGTGCTGACGGTTTTGTTTTGAAGGTGCATTGTTTCAGAGGCGCATGTTGGTCGATAGAGGCTGAGAGGGTGGCATTGAGTGCTTCCAGTAGAGAGTCGCGCTTCGGTTGGGGGAGTTGAGTCCATGTAAGGTGTAGGTTGGCAAGGTCTTCTGTGAGGGCTTACACTGGGAAGTTCTTGAAGGACCTGAAGGTTTGTCTACTGGGTTTTTGCTGAGAATGCTTGACTGGGGTGGTGTGCAGGATGTTGAAAGTCACAGCTAGGTGGTCAGACCAGTCAAGCGGGAGAGGAGAGCTGTAGTTGAGGGAAGACAGTGCAGTGATGATTTAATACATACTGCGGTATCCCTTTTCCTGGCTGTGGAAGGGTACATCCAGGAAGTTAGAACACGTCCATTGCCCTTGAATCCATCACCATGGTAGAGTTTCAAACTAATATATTTTTTAAACAAATTGCTTCTGGGTCATGTGGTTCCCAACAGGCTGCCAGACTGTTCCGCTGATGTTTCTTTCTAAATCTATGTACTTTGGGTTATGGAAGTCTTTAAAAATGTGGCTCTGACTATATTAACGAAATTCACAAAAGAAAGACTACGAATTCACAAATAACACACCTCAGGTTAATGTACCAGCTGTGGCCTTGTACCCCTTCGAAATGAGACGCAACTATGATTTCATTGTTCCTGATCTTGTCCTCTTTTCTCTCCTCTCTTTGCTTTCCTTTCCTCTTTTCAAAGCTACTTGGATACATGACACAAGATGTATAATGTTTAATCTCTTGTTGAAAAGGTTTGTTATAAACCAATCAATTCATAAAAAAACGAATATGTGAAATAAGCTATCGATCTGCATGACCCGCAGTGCATTAATGATGAGAAGCATTGTGCATTAACTGGCAGCTCAAAAATATGTATGTTATTAGGCACACAGGAGGAACTTCCCAGCAAAGCAATTTTTTAATATGTGTATTGATTAAGCTTCGAGCTATAACATCAAATTAAACATACATGATTTAAAGCACAATCCAACTTCTGTAGGCATCATTAGCATATTTTAATTAAGTGATCGTTAGGCTCCAGTTCACGAACTTGCACATTTGCATTTTAAAGATGGAACTTTGGTATCGAATATGTGAACTTGACTTGAGCTAACAAACATAATAAATATGCCAATATAGGAGCCAGATGTTTCGCCGTGCAATCTGTGACATTCAGAAAAGGGGGAGAAGTGCACGTGAAACTGGTCAGATGGACCTTGTCTGACATCTGATGGGCAGCAGGTATGCTCTTCACACTTAGGGCTTCGACCTTGAAGGTAAAGGCAAAACAGGCAGTGTTATCAAAATGCCACCTATTTTACCTCCCTCCCCATCAAGGGTAAAGAGGTATGGCCTTTGGTGGTATTCTAAAATAACACGATTGGTGGTATATACTGTCTATTTGTAGGGTGGTATTTCTTCAGAAAATCCACCTGTTTTTACCTGCACCTTTGAGGTGATGGTTAACATTGCAAAAGTCCCCAGAAGTTTTTTTTAAAGGTTTTTTCATATAATAAAAGGGAGTCATGCCCTTCCTTATACTGCAGGGTAAAAACCTTTCATGAGTACTTTGGGAGACGTGAAAAAGAGGACATCCCTGATCCCAACCTCTCACCTCCATTCCTACGCAAGGCATACCATGGTCAGAAACAACTTTGTGTGCATTCAAATATGTTCAGTAGACATACCAACACCACTGTGCACTGCCCATTTCCACCATCAAAATGATTGTGAAAATGCAGAGAAAAATAATAAAAATGATAGCACCTGTTTGCACCGATTGCACTGGTGAAGCTGGAATTAGGTGGAATTTGACGAATACAGCCAGCAGTAGTTGCCATTTCTTACTAAAGATCCATCCACGCTTCTGCCCATACGTCTGGGTCTGTGTTGGATAGTGTGGGAGGCACGCTGCATAGTATGGAATAAGGGATGCCCTTTAGACAATGTACTAATAGTGTCTGAGCTGACACTGTGCCTTTATACACAGTGCAGGAAGACACACAGCAGCACAGTCACTGTTCCGTGCTTCCTACACACCCCTTAAAGATGGCTCCCATGGTGAACTGTCTCCTGCTGAAATGGCTGCACTGTGATTGCCATCCTGTGGAATGTGCTAACACCCGCGACTGCATGCGTGAGATCAAAGCACCTGCATTTATGCAGGATTGCATGCAGAGGTGTTGCTAGGGGGTAAGGGGGGGGCTAAGGGAGAGCCCTGGGTCTTTTGGTTGTAGCCACAGATAGAAGCTCAGGGGTTACAACCAAAAGGCTAGCTAGTCCAGAGTCCCGACATTAGCATAGCCCCATATCTTTTCCAGACCTAGCAACGCCCCTGATTGTATGTAAACGTTGCTCCATTGCCAAAACGCCATTTGATCAAGCCTCGGCCAGGACAGGGCGCCAATAACACACAATCATTTTAGTTGGCGAGTTTCAGGTTGTGATAAATTAATATTCTGAAGAAGGAACCACACCTTTTTTTTTCTTTTTTTTTTACATCTTGGATCTTGGTGAAGAGAACCCTTCAGTCACGGGGCATGCTGTAGGAAAATGTACATTAAACATGTGAAGATCATGTCAGCTTCCACCTGCAGCCTGGCCGAAATGAGGCAAGGTTTACATGAGATGAATATGTGTATGGGTGTAGTACATGTTCTGACCACAGGAAGCCATCCATGGCCACTGGAAATGGCAGCCGTCCGCAACATGTCCTCAGGTCATGGGCAAATAGGACCCTCTCAGTCATTAATCTGGAAGCTAGATTATTATGGATCTGGGGAACTAGAAAGCCGGTGCACTAGCAAAAGACTGACCTGGGCTGGCTTCGAAGGGTGAATTTCATATTCAGCGTTGAAGCCAAATGAAAACCCTGCACTCACTCATAAGACCATGCAAGCAAGTAGACACATATCGACACCATATTCAGCTTTACAGGTGGCACCCAGGCAAATGGTCATCAAATATGTCATACAGGCTCTGGCTCTGGAGAGGGGCTTGTCCAAGTCTTCTCCATAAGCACATAGATAAATCTTGCTTGACACCACTGTAGGCCACACCATCCACGCCTCACCAGTGTAGAGCAGGAGCCAAGTACCCCCAGCTCGACCACTTCACCTATATTGCCTATGTTGCCTGTGGAGTGGAAACAAGAGTATGAGACCTACACGGAGCAGTTGAACCGACAGAGGGTAGAGTAGGACTCTGTGCTGGACCAGTGAGATTACCAATACCTAAGAGAATCTGGGAGACAAGGTTCCCATTGAGAAAGCCATACCTGTACACGAGAAAGTATGATAGTCATAAAATGAGATTCCTGAAGAAGAAGAGCAGATAAACGACAGAGATGAATGGTGACGTCACACAGAGTTGAGCTGACGTGTATAGAAGAGATGCAGAGACCAGAGAATGCAGACATTCTATCAGGCATTAAGAAAGTACTGAGGATAAGTGACATCTTGGGATCAAGGTGAAGAAGCTTATGCCAGAGAACTGATGAAGATATCAAGTCATTTTACAGGTGTGCAGATGCAAGAAACGCAAGCAGCAAAGTAATCATGAAGCTTGCCTTATGCTTTATAGTGAACAGATTGCGGCAAGTGCCAATATATTCATATATATACAGATGAACAAGTAAAGGATGGATAGTTCCACTATACGTTATTTGCAGTGCTGAACAGTAACAAGAAGGCCTCATTTCAAGTGTGTCGCAGTTGAAAAAGCAGTTGAATTAACGAAATGAATCTCAGAAGGCAGAGCTGGATGAGCCAAAAAGCCAAGGTCTTATCAAACTGGAGCAAACTGACATTGGATACAAATTGTGTGAAAGAACAGAACTCCTGTTCTGAAGGCATGGACAAAAACAAAGGACGTCAGTGGTCTATTAAGAGTTAGTATTTTAAATGTACCAGAAGCTCGATTTCATGGTCTCTAGTCACGTGGAAGGATGAAGTTGGATGAACAAGGTGGTCACACCTACACATGAGGGCATACTGTGCCTTCACTCCCTAAATTTCTCAGAGCTAAGAACACTCTCAAGGATGAATTTCAAAGCCCTAATTGACACTTGACCATTGAGGTGATGATGGATTGATATGCTAATTGGTGGGAAGCTGGTGCTAAGGCGAGCTCCCCAGCACCTGCATGTTCATCCTGCCTGCTGCTAGACGTAGGTGGAGGGTACTGACAGAGGTTAGAAGCCAACCAGTTATAGAGGTCCACGTAATTAAGGGTCCTATAGTGTTTGTAGCCAATGGCACATCGTACATTTAGTGATGTTCATAGTGACCATTTTGAGGGGAGGGCTTAATTGCCCCACCTGATGCTAAGTACCCTATCACTTTTATTCACTGACTCATGCTATAATAGAAAATATACTTAGATAGTCACTGTGAGCCCATCATTACTGCGCATAGGTTTTGTAGTTTGCCACGTAGGATGACGGTAGTGACGCAGTTTAAAACGTCATTGATGACTAATTCTGGGTACAAGAACCCAGCTTTTTTTAAAGATGATTCGAGTGAGAGGATTGTGCGAGAGCACTGATGTTCCTTGTACTCCCTGTTTTAGGTCATTGAAATTAAAACAGTCTTCCTTTAGCCAAATTACCTCAGTCGTTTCGCTTATTGATGTATGAATAAAATCTGCATCCCCATCCATCTCCAGGGTAATGCTACTCGCCTTAAAGAGCTGGAGAGCCCCCCAAGGTCACCAGCATGTGACAGGTACATCTCAGTTGGCCCAGAGGTGTTTGGTCATCAGAGGCTAATCTATGCCCTGAGGGTGATATTTGCTGAGTGAAGGACAAAGCAGCTGACCAGGAGGTGGATATCCCATGGTCTGAAGAACCAGATACCTATAACACCACAATGAAACAAACCACACATAGTCTCGCCTAACACCACATGGCAGCTACCAAAAGCTCTCTTGCCCTTTTTCCCTGCTCACTCCTACGAACTTACCCGTCTCCCTCCTTGCTTTACAGACCCGCCAGAGCGCCAAGAGACCACGCAGTGCCCGCTACAATAACCTTTAACATAACATAACATCATTGCTGACATTTCTAGATAACGCAATCTGGAAGCAATTGACACATAAAAGCAAACGACTGCACTCCTTGATCTAAACCTACACCAATATATGCCCCGCTGAATGACTGAATGGAGGCACGATGGCTGGCCATTGGGCCATTCTGCAAAATGGGCAAAAGAAGATGATGGAACTGGCCTTGAAAGTTTGGGACAGCATATGTTGGAAGATGCCAAAGAGATACGTCAGGACAAGGAATAAACTTGTGTGTACTACAAAAAGGCCACGGGGTCCACTGGTGCCCTCCTTGGTGACTCCTGATCGGTGATGTGGGGAAAACACAGCCTCATTTCCCTAAAGCTGACCATCGTCCAACAGATAGTGCCCATCAGCGATACTGTAGCCTGCAACTCTGAGACCACGCCCTGGCTCTTGCAGTGTTTGGGGTAAACCTACTAGCAGATGGGACCGGTAATCACAAGGCTAGCATTTCTGTGTTTGCTGTTCGGCCCATGTACCTGTGCCAGGCCTAACAGCAATCCCTGCCAAGAGCCTGCCATCTCGCAGCTTTTATTTTGGGGTTTGTGGTGAACGCACCCAGGTGTAAATAGCCCTCAAAGGAAAGATTGACATTGGACCCACAATGCAGTGTTTTGAGGGTAGGTAGGTACAGGCTTTTGAGGTGTGTTAAAGAGGTGCATTATACATATGGCTTCCAGTTTTACGTTTTTTTTCTGATTTTTACACATAAATACAGACTGAAATCAATCTGCTTTCTGTGTGCATTTATTTGTAAAAATGGAAAAAAACTGAAAAACAGGTCTTTCTGTCTCGGTCTCTATGATGTCACTCGTACATCGCAGGCCAATCACATTGCGGATTGGCAGCATGGAGAGTGTAAAGGTTGCATGAAAATAGCGTTACAGTTCTTCAAATTGCTAACAGCACATATTCCAAGGCAGCAGCTGCCACAGGAGCAACAGTTTGTTGTTATGGAAAAAATGGAGCTAGCATTTCTTTCCTATATGGCTGCATGCGTGCTTTAATAAATACAATTTTTATTAGAATATATTCTGAAAAATACTGGTTGTGAATGATCTTTTTATGTGACAAAAAATAAATGTGGATAAATACAGAAAAAAAGGCCCAAAAATAAATATGGATAAATACAGATGGAAATTCCAGAAAAATAAATACTATAAAACCGGAAGCCTTAATTATAAATAAAGGGGTGGTAAGGATATGATGGCATCTTTTGGGGTTTAATAGTACGATGAAGGGGTTCAGGTTAGAGAGTGATGGGGACAGGATGATGATGGGACAGGAGGATGGGGATTGCTGGGATAAGGAGGAGGAAGGATAATTGCAGGACTGAAGGAGTGTTGGAGTAGGGCGAGGTATGTTGGGGCTCCCCACAAGGCACAATGGTGTTGGTGTGTGTTGTATTCCAATAATGCGCACACCATCCTTTCCCTTGTTACTATCCAATGTGCAGCAACCTGCGCTTCTGAGTAGTGCCTTTTGCTTGATGGCATCACCGCTGTCTGTCACGATCTCACTCTGAGATGTCATGGCTTCCTGCTGTGGTAAGATCATCGTGTGGAGCACTCAGCCTTTGGGGGAGCCGCATCAGCACTGGGCCCAGTAGCACGCACTATTAGGGTCCCACCTTTAGGCCTTTCAGCCTTGATGACTTTTCAACATTAATGAGGCCAAGATATGGGCTCCCACACGACATTCGTCAGCACTGCCTGGGAAGCCAGGATGGATTGGACCACTAGTCTCATATTTAAATACTCTGTAAAGTAACATGTTCAGCCGAGTGACAAAATATTGTAAAAACTCAGTTAAGTCTCAATGGCAGCTGGGAACCCGGGGAGATGAATAGCGGCTCTTCTAGTTTGGGGTAGCTTAATGTCTGGCCTTGCTGAACCATCAGATAGTTAGAAGAATTAATTTCCTTTCATGTGCAAAACCCATTCAATCCCTCCATCTCCCTATAGCTGGGAATGAACAGTACTTTTGCTATGGTCGAAACAGTTCAGAGCACAATGTGCTAGGAAGGGCATTGCAGAATGCATTGGTGCTGCTTGCCATGGCTATAATAAGCTATTTCTTTTTGACCTTTAAAGGCGGCATCATTTTGGTTTCTCCTTCCCTGCTGAGTGCACGCCTGTGCTATCCCTAGGGTGCTTCTGTTTGACACTCGGGTATATGGGCATTAATTGGCAGGCCAGAATGCACTGCGGCAAAGTAATTGCAGGTTCGGAATAGCTAAAAAAAACACTTCCCAGGCACCTTGGAATTATTTCCTAATGAATTGTATAATAATCTCCCAATTATTAAATGTTCAGAGTATTAAAGTGACGAAGCAATGCACTTCAACAGCCTAAAAATGACTTGGCAATAATGTCTAGATTACACCAATTAATCACACTGCTACTTTAATGGCAATGTAGCACCTAGAAACTCGAGAGGTTATTTCTAGAACACAATGAAGGTTTAACTCACCAAGGAGTTTTGTTCCACTTAAAACATTGGGCAGTGAGCGCTTAATGAAGGCACAGGACAGCAACATGAAAACGAATATCCTTAAGATCTATGTGATGGGGGTACGTTATTCGGTATAATACCCGGCTCAACGTTAGGAAAATGTGGCAGTCATTTGAAGGTCTGCGCTTTTTGTAAAAATGTGAGTCTCTCTATGACTCCAAGTGACACATGAGACACCAAGGACCTCAGCCATCTTACTTAAACTTTGCGTACTGCTAATAAGCACCACCCAGTATGATATCTAGAGGAGCATACTATGATTGGCCAGTTGTAATTACGCAACTGGCCAATCATAATGGAACTGGTCAGTTCTGGTCTTAGAATTAGAGAATTAAGTCTATTATGTTATTTGTAATGGTTCGTGGTTAGTGTACTCTAACATGGATGGGGTGTAAATACCCACACCCAAAGTGCACCAGACTGGTCATGGGGTGATTCTGTGCTTTATCCCACCTGACAACCTTTGAAGGTGTTTTTTTTCAACTTTCAGAATAATGTTCTCTTTTTTTCCAGATGAAACCATAGGACCACAGGAGCAAATAACAAGTTCGAACACTTCACGAGGCAGTTTCCCACCGTAGACATGGGGAGGTATCTGCTTCAGCAAATCATGTGTTTTCACAATATCATAAATTAATAGAAACTATATAATCATTGTATAGAATACATGTGCACCACATCACCGAAGCAATACACCGATACATGAGGCCACGAATCCACTGAGAAGTAATAACAATCATAAATCATATGACAGGAGTAATTATGCCATTTTTAGTTTGGGCTATGTGGTGGTGCCTGCACTACCTATAGGCCAAAACTAGTGTATTCGAGTACAGATAGGGAGAAATGGCATATGAGGAGGGACACACAGATTTTAGATTTTGTTTAGATATTTGCCCACCCATTGACTGCCCATTGCCATGCTAATTCCTATGGATATTCCCGCCTAGTTCCTCCCCCTACCTGCCCAACACACCTCCTCATGGGAATCCTTTAAACTTGCTTTTAGCAAGCCTTACCATCAAACTTTGCACTTATAGTGCCTGCCATTTTTCTTCTCAAAGCAGTACTCTGAGAGTTAACGACCTAATTCGAGCTGTAAACCTGATACTGGTGTAATAGAACATTTCTTAACCAGGTTTGCCTTCAGCCACTCGATTTACAAGCACTAGATGTGTCTTTCACTGAAGTCCTGTTATAAACAAGCATTGGCAAAGCCAACAGGTGTGCCTTGTAGCATACAAGTATTAGGCATTTGCAAAGAACTGCTATTAGACGGTATATGCTGCACGGCTAGTTGTTAGCACGCACTTGTGATTGTGAACTGTGGAATCTGTTTGCTGATTGTTCCTTCATTGCCGATGAGCACGCTCTTGCTTCACTGCCGCCGTGCCTTGCATCTAATTGCTTATCATTTTCAGGCAGAGAGATAAATCACTCTCATTCTTTATGTTAGTATTGTGAACAATCTTATTATTAGCATTGTAAACCTTGAAATTCGCCACATTTCTTTTACTGAATGACGTGAGAACGCACCAACTGCTCTCCAAACTACATTTCCCAGGCATCCCAGGGCTCTAATTACTGATTCCTCAGGCGCTTCAGCGCCGGCGCTTCTGCACCAAACCGGTCTTTGCCAGCCTATAAATATCTGTCGCAGCACTCCCCTGTTCATGTATACACTGCACGGCTAGTTGTTAGCACGCATTTGTGATTGTGAACTGTGGAATCTGTTTGCTGATTGTTCCTTCATTGCCGGCGAGCGCGCTCTTACATCACTGCCGCCGTGCCTTGCATCAAATTGCTTATCATTTTCAGGCAGAGAGATGAAGCACTCTCATTCTTTTTGTTAGCATTGTGAACCTTGAAATTCGCCACATTTGTTTTACCGGATAACGTGAGAACGCACCATCTGCTTTCCAAACTACATTTCCCAGGTCTGCTAGGTTCTATTTACTGATCCCTCAGGCGCTTCTGCACCAAGCCGGTCTGCGCCGGTCAGCAGCGTTTAGAGCACCACAGTGTTACTCTGCCCAAGTAAATGCAACTAATCTTCTCTAACCACTACTTGTACTATTACCCCAGGTAGTACGCGGTCAGCATGAGTTTCCCTCCTGGAGCCCCTTTATCTCTGGCAGTTCTGAGAGTCAATCGATTAGTGTGCATAAATAAATTAAAGTTGATCAAACTAGACGGCCTTCTAACTCCATTGCCTGCGGCGACCATGCCTTGCACTGACATCGTACATTCTGTACCTGCAACCCCTCTAGTAAATATTGTTCTAGTAGCCTCAACGCACACCAGCCTCCCAGAACATCCCCCAATTTCTTCTCTCCACATACCAGATATCTTAGATCAAGGCCCTTTGAACCTTGGACCCTTACCTCATGGTATTCACTCCCCCAGTGACACTAACTACACAGTGACCGAGACCATAACCTCCCCTTCCTGCCCCCAACCATCTTCCGGCACACCCCTGCACTGCACCTTCAATACAGTCAAAAACCCAAAAGATTCAAAAGCCCACCTGTCCACAACTAAGAAAACTTTATTGAAAGTTTCACTCCTTAATACAAGATCCCTGATCAGCCATGCTTGAGACCTCCACGACCTGGTAATAGATAACAACCTAGACATCCTCTACATTACCGAAACCTGGATTCGGGATACTAGTGGACCGTCAATTAATCTAGCAGTTCCTTCTGGTTTCTCCTTCTTCAGCGCTAACTGGCTACGGTGGTGGAGTGGCCACCATTGCCAAAACAGAACTAGGTCTCTTACCAGCCCCTCTCTCCTGCACCGGATGTTAAGGCCTCCATGTTAAAATGACACAGACTAACAATAATAGCATACATTTTGTCTTCATCTACAAGCTCCCCAACCCTATGCCTGATTTCAATGGTGAAATAATTAACATCCTAAACAATTTGTCCAGTCCCAACACTGTCACCCTTTTTTTTGGGAGATCTGAGCAGACACAAAGGGAACACATTGGATAAAGAAGCCATCAAACTAAACTCTCATCTGCTTACTATAGGACATGAAGTCCAGAATAATGAACCTACAACAGCAAATAAGAATAGACTTGACTGGATCGTGATGAGGAAACTTCTAGTTAACTTCACCTCAACCAGCCCTTGTATATGGTCTGATCACTTTGTTATCAGCTTCAACATACAAAGCCTTCATCCATCCCATAAGCTTCCCAATCACACAAAAACAGTAAGTGGTCAAAACTTCAAAAGAATCACATACCAGGATCTGGAGTCTTGCATAAGTGACATTATGCCCCAAATAAAGCCAGATGATCCAGCTAACATGGTTTAATCTTTTACTGAAATATTTACCAAAATGCTCGATCAAACAGCCCCTATGAAAACCAAACATGTCAGGGACAACCCAATACATCAAGTCTTGTTCACACCGGAACTGAAACTCCTGAGGAAAAAAACGAGCTCTAGATGCCTGCTGGATTAAACAACAGTCGAGTGATACCAGGAACACCTGGAAGGAGGCAGATAAATCCTATAAATCCCTAATTTTGGACACCAAAAAGAACTTCTTTAAGGCCCAAACCGAGTCCTCTTCCAACCACACGGGGAAGCTTTTTTCGAAATTCTTAAATCTCTGTAAAAACCTAAGGCATCTCAAATATCCTTTACACCAACTAATCTAGACTGCTCTGCAATACAGGCTGCTCTAGACGCAGACATTTTAAATTCTCAAAACAAAATAGTTGCTGCTCAAAACCTCAATTTCTCTCATATGAAAAATAAATATTTACAACCCACAGGTGGGGACTTTCAGAATGTACTTTTTTGCAAATCTCCATTCAAGATATGTCTATCATGCTATAATCATTGCATCCTACCTCCTGTCCTTACAATCGCCTGCCAAAGAGTTATTTGCCCCTTTCTTGACTCTCTTGTTCCAAGGAGGCTGTGGACTGGCTCCATTCTTTCCTCACAAATTGTGAATACAGAATACAGTGGGGTCTGCCCTTTCCATCTCTCCTAATGATTTTTGGATCCAAGCAGGCTTGGGACAAACTGAGCACAGTATACAGCAGCTTCTCAATAAATGACACATAAAACTCAAAAACTCAACAAAAAGTAAAAACTGAAGGCGTACAGTTAGAGGTCACCCTCAATGCAGACTCCCACATAACTCAGGTGAATCACACATGTAATTACTATCTACGCCTTCTCAAGAACATCTGCCCTTTCATCTTGGAGAGAAACTGTGCCACCATCGGACGAGCTACCATCCTAACCAGATTGGATTACTGTAACTCCCTACTTAGCGGTGCTTCACTGTCCAACCTTAAGAGATGTCAGGTGTTCCAAAATGATGTGGTTCATGTTGTGACCAATACTCACAGAAGAACACACATCTCAGATCACAGGAGGAAATTGCATTGGTTGCCCATCCGGGAACGGATCAGCTTTAAGCTGGGCACTTTGGAACACAGTTGTCTCTTCGCATCTATACCAGAATACCTTAAAACACTAGCTCCACTATACCAACCCACTAGATCTCTCAGCTCATACAGTTTAGGATTGATACAGGCCCAGCATCTAAGCACATTAAAGGCCTTGGAAGATCCTTTCCCGCAAAGGTGGCTTGCCTTTGGAACACCCTGCCCCTTGCTCTCAGGGTTGAACCTGAGTTAAAAATCTTCAGGAAAACTTTAAAAACCTTCCTTTTCAAATGATTAATCCTTTGCTCGCCTCATAATCTCTAGTTCTGACTGTGTCTATGTTTGCGCCCCGATGTCTGCGGGCTGCCGGAGAACTATAAATACATAAATTAATAGATGTCCTGGTACTTGCTCAATTTTGCATCTGCTACCATCAATGGCCAGTTAAAACCACTAGGGCAGTGCCTGGCAAAGTGGCAAAGGCCCAAACTGTTGGCATTGCCAATGTTTGTTATATTGTGCAAACTTACGTCGGTAAATATAATGAATCCATTTTTAAATATCGTGCTCGGAGATATATTGTACACATCATTATTCTGTTGCTAGTTAATTCAATACAATCAAAATAGCTGTTATGCTCATGGATGTATCAGTCTATTGCCCAAAAATTGTAAAACACATCCAACAAGGGAATGCTCAAAGCGACAGATTACCAGGGGTTCTGCTCCCATACCTCAAGGTGCTTTCAAATGTGGTAGAGTTTGTTTCTATCAACCCGCTTGTATACTCAGCACATTTCCAGGCCCCTCTTCACGTGCCAAGCCAATTTCAAATGTTCTTGTATTGTGATGCATCATCATTGTCATTCCCATTTCAGCGCATTGCTTTGCCAATTTTACATTTTTCTAAGATTGCCACGCCAGTTTCACATTGCCTCCAAAATATTGCTATGCCTGTGTCAGCTGTTATTGTCAGTTTCACACTGCTTCCTTTAAGCAAGTTGCTATACCGTTTTCTACATCACCTCTATGAACATGACAAGCCAAGTTCAACAGTGCCATTTTAGCTTTGCCCCCGATAACTACCTTGCAGCAACGCAACTAGTTAGCAACTATAGCAATAGGTTGCATGTCGAAGCTGTGTCCTGGATTGTGGTGTACTGATTAAGCTAGGTAAGGCTAAATATGTGTCTAGGGTTGGCTGAGTGAAGATTTACAATGACGCATGAGGCCAGTGTGAAATAAGGTGATACAGTGCACGTGGAGCAAGCAGCAGATGGTAGTGTGTTTAGTACCTGGAGAGTAGTTTGCAAACTGTGGACTATTTACTTCACCATAATGACATTGTGTTCCATTTTCCCAGCTAGAGTTTATATATATATATATATATATATATATATATATATATATATATATATATATATATATATATATATATATATATATATATATAATTATTTTATTAATAAAAATCACTAGGAAAGCAATGCATTTGTCACACAAAAACTCATACAGTATTTATTACCATTGATCAGAGCAGAGGACATGTGTTCTTTACAATAGGGTGAGAGGATGTCACTTGAAGACCAGGTGTTGCAGGGGATGGTGGAATGGTATGGTGGAAAAGGTGCTGAATTATAGATGGAGGGGTGACGGAAAAGTGCTGTAGGGTTTTCCATAAAGCATAGGGAGAGGGTGATGCAGTAGTATAGAGTGCTAGGAAGCAGGTTCTTCAGAAAGAAGGAGAGTAATGAGGTTGGATTTCAAAAGTGATGGAGTTGGAGTAGTACAGATAGGAGGCGGAAGAGCATTCCAGAGTAGGTGAATGAAGAGGGAGCAGGAACGAGAGGGAGTACAGGGGGCTCGAGTGGTGGCAAGGAGATGAGTTGAGGAGGATTTTAACGAGCGAAGAGGAGAATAGGGACTGAGGTAGGGTGGAGTGAGTCCATCGGTAGTTTTGAAGATGAGAAGAAGTCTATACTTAGCCCTTTGTTTCATAGATATACAGCCAATTGGGCGATAGGCAGAGGAAGTAGAGGTAAAGCGAGACAGGTTGAATAGTGCGTGGACTGCAAATTCAACATCTTTGTCCAGAGGTGAAAAAGCATAGTTGGAAAGGCCATAGAGGATACTAGGATAGTAGTCAGATGTAGAAAGTACTAAAACAAACAAATGAACAGGGTCAAATGTACCCACAAAAATATACTCCTATTGGATTTCACACACTGGACATGATTGTTTTACTCAAGATTTTAATCTACAAACTAAAAAATATTTTACAGGACATTTATCAATTAACAAAAAACAGCATCAACCTGTTATACAATGGTGTTTGCCTAAGGAAATAACCTTAGATCTTAATACAATATGCATGTACACAACCTTCAGACCATAAAGGTAACATAGGTACAATTGTACACTTTGGACGGAATGTACTGAGTTACACAGAATTGTGGCAGTGTATGAATTAGACACTGGGAGAAAGAAAAGAATGTTGACACGACTGTGTTTCGGCCACTTGTAGCTGTGTTGTGTAGCTGCTGTTATGTGGGCCTTCATCAGGACAATAGCAATTGGAGTAGGAAGGTCCTTTAGGTTCTGTACTAGAGAGACAGGGAATCACAACGTTGGTCAATGGCACTAGTGCCTTGAAGATCAGAGTTTGTGAGTTCCATCAACAATGTCTTCAGCCTTTGGTCTCAGCGCTGAGTCTATAACTGAATGCCATTGTCCTCAGCAATTCAACAGGGTCATACAGGCAAAAGCAGGAGTTGTAAGAAAGAAGAACACTGAATCTATTTTCCAAATAGGGAAATGTGTCTGTTGCCCTTTCACCTCTGGGGTTTATCATTTATCTTTGAGCAATCATTTGGCAATGATCAGCAGAAATAAACAATTGACACAATTCTCGAGGATTTGCACCCGTGCAAATTGGAGAGTCCCATGCCAGATTCACTCCTACTAACCTTCGCCTGACTGGCAAAACCTAACACGGGAGCAAATCTAGACATGGCTGAAGCAACTTTAAGATTGCTAGCATGCAAATGTGATTTACAGACTTTGCTCAAGGGCATCTCAGAAATGCTCCTGGCATTCTTCAGCTTTTAGTCTTTGTGAATCGGGTATAAGGATCGGGTGCAATTCTGAGATGCAGCCAGAGACCCCAGAAATGAGCCATCACACTTGCAGCGAAGAACACCTGTCACGGTAAAGCTTTTCAGTCCTGTAAGATTTCTGAGTGGTAGAATGTGGCACAAAAAGAAAAGAAAATTGCATTTTGCACTAGAATGGTAACTAGATTCAGAAGAATTATTTTGAAGAATGATGTGCCTATTTCCCGGTCACTCCAGGCCAGCAATGCTTTGTTATCCAGCATTAATGGATACATATATATAAATAAACAATTCAATGCAATTCAATTCAATGTTTCTATACCTTCTTATAAAACAATATATAAAACCAAGAAACATGAATAATGTATTACTTTTTTTAATATGATCCGAATAATATGTCCCTTAATCAGACACAGACGTTTTCACATTGACCAATAGGTATTTTTTTTTAAATTATTTTAAAAATGTAGTGAGAAATACATACATTTCATTTATTTCAGCAAAATCAATGTAATCCACTTGTCTAAGCAAGTCATCAATTGCATGCATTGCATCATGATTGTTATTATTGGCAATGATTCTGCAAACAATTTGGAAAACAACTTATTCTTCCAGAACTCTTTATAGAACCTTAAAAGTTTTGAGGTTAGTCCAAATCAGCAGATGTAGGTAAGTGGCCTTTAGTATGACCTTTTTAAATACCCTTTGCTGTTTACCTTTAAGGAAACACACATGATTTAAATGGGGATGCTAAGACAGGTGTCCCTAAGAGGGGCTCAGGTCACATGTTGATACTTTTTCACGTGGAGGCCCAGTAGTAAAACCTATCCACTCTATGAGTCATAATATAGCAGGTTTCATTCACTTCAGTACTACAATCAACCTCAAACACAACCTGATATTTTACCACCCATTTTGTCCAAATAACGGCTATCTCGACTAAACTTTCTTAAGTGTAATTCCAACTTATCACATTAGTTTTACTATTTTTAAACGTATAGCTGGTGAACAAAGATAATTTCATGTGGTATCATTTATCTTCATTTCTTTTCTATTATATAATCTTATACATTTTTTTGAAAGTGTGTTCGCCTTGCCGTTTGTCTGCCATAAAAATAGAGGGATCTATCTAGGGGGCTCCAAAAGGGTCGAACAGCAGAAGCCTTTAACAAAGAATCTAATGGTATGGTGTAAAGTTCATTAAGTGGTGACCCTGTTGGATAAAATAAAGAAAATGCTTATTTTGCTTAAAGTTGCTGAGGTTGCGGCGCCTTGGTGGATGAAACTGGAACTGAGGCTTATTTGGTTGAATGAATGACCATAGGCATTTTGCTTAACAAATGTCCATAACAAAAGCAAAAAATGTACTTGACAAACGAGCAGATGAAAAGCTAACAATGAGCCAAACATTAGTATCCAGGGAAAATGTATTCAAGAAAATTGGGGAAATTAGCCAAAAAGCCTGTAACTCAATCATCATGGCATCCAAGAAACAATCTACATTTGGAAAGTCATCTGGTACTCGGCATGAAGAGGCAGCCAGGGCAGCAGAGCCAGTTGAACAACACCATCAAAGACTTCAAGCACAAGCAAGCAAACAGGCAGCACTGACACAGCAGGAAACAGCAGAACAGAGACACGCCAGACAACAGGATGCAGTCATCTGATGCTCCACGTAAAGCCATGACAGAAGTTGAAAAACATATCAAAAGTTTGGTTACTTTGGAAAGTCGTCTGGTACTCGGCGTGAAGAGGCAGCCAGGGCAGCAGAGCCAGTTGAACAACACCATCAAAGACTTCAAGCACAAGCAAGCAAACGGGCAGCACTGACACAGCAAGATACACCAGAACAGAGACAAGTCAGATAACATGCTGATGCAGTCGTCTGATGCTCAGCGTAAAGAGGCAGCCAGGGCAGCAGTGGAAAACCATATGAAGAATTTGGTTACTCTTTAGCCCGTGCAACACCGGGTATATCTGCTAGTCCTTTCTAAAATTGACAATATTACTGCCCAATGCCAACACTGAATAAGGTTAGACTGTGTCAAATATATGTTTATTTTATTTTCCATTTCTTCAATGATAATGAAAACAATGCGCCCATTAATAGTAATATACAATCTATTGGAGGCAAAACAGACACATTGTAATAAATGTTTTGTTCGTGTACGTGATATAGAAAGGAACATAACCACGCAACTCTGCCTATTACAGACAAGTCCCCTCTAAGATCCCGGGCAAGAGTCACTCCAACAATGTCTGTGCCCTATGGTTTACCAGATCCCCAAATCAACACAGAAGCCTAGTTACAGAAAAGAGGGGAGCACAGAGTGGAATAAAAAGGCTGACTGGTATCGAAAAACATCTTTGACATTTTATAAGGGTCTCCTTAATCTGATAAGTTTCCCAACTGGATCTGCAGCACATTCAAGAAGTGAGTGTCCTAAATGGTGATGAACGTTCTCCACCAACTAGAAACTGGATCTCAGACTATTACTTCTCAAAGTCCATGTCATGGTTTTGGCATGTATTTTAGGAGGTAGAGAAGTTCTCTGCAATGATTTCCACTGTGGCTGTTTGTGCATCTGCTGAGATGCTACTGCCTTGATAGCAGTATTAGTTTGGGGGATGGTGGACGGAAGTGCCTCTGCTAGTGGGGTGAACGTCTCCAATGGCACACTGCGCACATGCTGCTTGCCTGACATCCGCCCTGGGTGGCTTCAGCTGAGATGTACTCCACTAAATCAGAGCCTATTCCCATAGTGCCAGAGTTATATGATGCTTTTTTTGACCCACCATTGCTGACTAACTGCCTCCTCATTGCCCATACAGCAAACCAGCTAACAAACCCACTCACCAGTCATAGCATATTGAGAGCATATGGGTTCATCCATGATGCAGTGCAGGGTCCATCTGTTTGCTTGTCCTTTAGACATCTGTGATGTGATTGACAATTGGGCACTCAATAACATCTTGGGAGACCGTATGAATTCCAGTTGCAGGTTTATGGGTTCGTTCACGTTTGTATGGCCCATGCAACTAGCGTATCAGAACAAGAGACACTCAAATGTGTGTTTTTTGGTGTTTCCCAGGTTGTGCTCTATCCCGCATGCTGTTTTATCTGCACATGAAGCACCGGGAGGATTAGTCAATCGATTTGCCATCTCCAAGCACCAATATGCAGACGCCATCCAGCTACATCTTGAAGTGCCATCTATCAAACACAAGAGCTGCTGCCTTAACGTCCCGAAAGATGGATGCAAGAGCAGTGCCTGAAGATGCCTCCCACATAACAGCAAGGGGTTAAGGGCAAGGGGCATCATCGGCATCTCCAATCATTCATCGATGAACCTTCGATTATTTTATTTATTTGATTATTTAAACTGTGGGCCTAGCTCGAGAGCAATGAAGCGCTGTGCAGAGTGTGTGTGGGTAGCCAGCATTTGTGCTGGCATCTTTTAACAGTAGCCCAGTACTGTGATTTGAGGTCTGTGCATTTGCTTAATTGGAAAATTATGGGGGCATTCCGAGCCGACATCAGGATTGAGTTCCAGATGGTGGATGCGTGACAAGAGAAGGATTGTTTGTGGGCCCTCTCTTTGCAGACGAGGTGTGATTCAAGCCACTTGGATGATTTGTTGCAGGAGAAGTGTGTGTCACCAGATATGTGGCGCTTAGCCACCAGGTATGCTGGTGTGATAATCGTGACTGTTTTTTAGATGATACATGCAGTCTTTTACAGCATCCTAGCATGGAGAGGAAGCCAATGTAGTTCGAGTTGGATGGGGATGATTCTGTCAAAAATCTCTTCACCTGTAATAGGATGTGCTGCAGATTGGTGGACTGCTTTTAGGGGAGTCAAGTGAGCAGCTCAGCGACCCATGATAAGGGCATTTTTCCTTATCGATGTGCAAGACCACAAGAGCCTGCATTACGGTCGGGGAGTCCTGCAGTGCGATCAAGGTTTTGATTTCGAGACGGGTGGAGTCAGAGATAGGCTATTTTGGCCTTCTTGGCTATGTGTTTCTGGAAGGACAGGTTGCTGCCAAAGGTGAAGCCAAAGCATTTTGCTGAGTCCGGGAGTTGTGAATCAAATATTTCTAGGCGCATATCATTGTGCCATTGTTGGACCAGTTGTTTTTAGCGGGTGGACCGATGAGGATGAATTCAGTCTTGGATGGGCTTAGTTTGAGGTATGCAGTCGAAATCCAGGAAAGGATGATGGCTAGGTTAATTGAGGAGACAAATGATGACTTGTGTGCTATTTACTTCCATATACAACTGAGTATCGTCTGTGTATTGTGGATGGCTATGTTGGGATATTTGAGGAGAGTGCCCAGGGGCTCCATATAAAGGTTATAAATATTAAGATAGTTTAACCATTGCGGAATGGATATAAACCTTATATAGGTTCGGAAACGTAGGGAAGGGTATCTATTGTGGTAACATACAAGTGACCCTGTCATAGAGTAAGTAACACTGCTCTAGGGTTTGAGTGAATAGAGCACCTTTGAGATTGTTAGTCCTGCAGATGTGTGAACATGTGTGAATGGCATTGCAAATTGCAATATACAAAGATCCTGTCAGGGCTGTAAGTGGGTTGGGAAATCGAGGGGGGACCTCTCACATGAGGGTATGGCCTAGGTGTATTGGATTTTTACAGCGCAGTATGCCTCACTGATGTTTATGGCCAAAAGGGGATGCCTGCACCAAACAATACACCATTGCACACCCTGCAAACATGCATGTTGAATCACTCGGTGTGGTCTCATGTGGTTTTGTTTTCAACGAGTCTGCAAATTGTAAATAACTCTCTCTGGGTTGGCTTTAAAATAAATTATTTTCTGCAAATACAATTACTTCAATTTGTGGATAAATCACCTATGGGAAAGTCGAGAGGAACATGGGTTCCTTGCTGCATTACATAAAAGAGAAGTTTGGGAAAATAAGAATGAGCATGGGTTTTGATATTTAACAAACATATCTGTATAGTGATTTAGCATGCAATGCACACTTGGCCCGGTGCTCATGTTATTTGTCACAACACCCACCCTAATAGTAAAATATCTGCAAACCATACCCCAGATATACTCCAGTGGAGAGCCTCATCTTTGGGTGTGAGCCTTGGGCTGCTCTGTTTGAACAGAGGATGACGCCTCATTTCCCCAAAAGCGTTGCTTTCATTGCTTGCAAATGGATGAGATAATGCTGGTCCCTGCAACTCTCTGGCAACTCCAACGTTCTTTCTAATGTGCCTTTCCTCCTAAAGCAGGGTTGTCCAACTCCAGGCCTTGAGGGACACATTCATGCCAGGTTTTCAGGCTAGCCCTCATTAATACTCATTAAATACATTTGCATACAATGCCTCTAAATGTATGCACATGTTTGCTCATGAATGTTAATGAGGGATATTGTGAAAACCCATCAGGATTCCAGCCCTTGAGGCCTGGAGTTGGACAACCCTGTCTTAAAGGTTCTTGAAAAGCTGCCAAACCTCAGCTACAGGACCACCTGAAATCAAAGCAGTGTTGAGGGGCTAGGCAGTCAGGTTTTCGTCCTCTTCCATACCCCGAAATGACCCTTTTGGATGCTGAGGACACGGTTTTGAAAACTATTGATGCAGGCAAAAGAAGAACGCTGATGCTTCTGGATCTGTCTGCAGCCTTTGATGCCCTTGACCATGACATATTATTAAAATGGTTGCTGGATACAGCAGCTGCCTCTAGCAAGGCTGTCACATCACATGGTTTAAGTCCCTTTTTGTCAAGGAGATGGTTAAAAAATGGGCGTTGGTATCCGAGGATTTGGCATACGGTGTACCAAAGGGGTTGTCATTTCTCCTCTACTTTTTAATATCTATGTAAAACCCTTGCACTACTTGCTAGTCAACCTTAGAGTAAGGTTCCAGAACTATGCAGACGACACCCAGGTCATATTCCAACTAAAGGGTCCCTTCAGAGGACAAGGTGAACCGGATCCAATTCGTCTTCCAAGACTGTTCACATTGGATGTCGTCGAATTGGTTGGACCTTAATCACGCCCAGACAGAAATAGTTCTGAACCCTCCTTCACACATACTTTTTAAAGATTTACCCTGTCTGTCGATCTCTCCAGACTTAACGGTACTATTCTTATGTAGGAACAAGCAAAATCAGTGGAGGTTATATTGGATCCTGGGTTGTCCACGATACCTCATACCAGTAGCCTAACCGGCTCTTTTTATTTTCATCTTATGGTCCTTAGGCGGCTGTTATCCCTTCTATCTGAGTCTGACAGTGCCTCCATAGCTAGGGCTGTGATTAGGCAGGACTACTGGAACTGTCTTAACGCTGGATGCAATCTATACATAATGCAACAGCTGCAAGTACTTCAGAACATGGCTGCCCGTTTTGCTACCAAGATCTAGATTTTTGTCGAAGCTAGACTGGCTTCCTATTCAAGCCGGGGTCAAGTTGAAACTATTATTCACAACACTTAATATGGCTATACTGCTATAAATGAGCATGTGGTCCGCTTGGCACTTGCCCAGTAGGCCTCTTAGATCTTCATCGTCTTTGCTCCTATCACTTCCCAGATTTCGTACATCGAGTGCCTTTGGGAAATCTAGCAAGGTCATTGGCATCAAATTCTGGAATAGTTTTCCACTGGATATCAGGAAATGTTCCAGAGTAATGCAGTTTTGAAAAAAAAAGCAGAAACTCCCATGCTTAGTACTTATTGTAAATAACAACTCCCTTATCTTTGTTCCCATTGATGGCTTTAGGTATGGAGCACTCAGAAACCTTTTTTATTTGGTTGTAGGGCCTTATCATCAATACCATTGAAAGCCAACATTTAAATTGAAAATTGATAGCACTCGCCTCCACAAGCACACCTTCAGACTCCTGAAATGCACACACGAAGAAACATCCTCTGGTGCTTGTTAGT
This sequence comes from Ambystoma mexicanum, assembly GCF_040938575.1. Taxonomy (NCBI): domain Eukaryota; kingdom Metazoa; phylum Chordata; class Amphibia; order Caudata; family Ambystomatidae; genus Ambystoma; species Ambystoma mexicanum. The sequence goes on from NC_090921.1 coordinate 1,126,210,373, forward strand.
GAGGGGCAAGCAGGGATCTGGCGGCATGGCAGCTTTGGGACATTTTTTTAAACTACCTGGGTGCCTCCCTGCCTAGCCCTAGGCCCTGGAGTGTGTATGTGGGACAAGGACCACATATTGACAGAGTGTAGGGGGAAAAGTTTGCAGGCAAAGTGGGGAGTGGAGATATCTATCGAAACAACAGGCAGAGTTTTGCCTCAGTCATAGTTAACAAAGCGCTCCCAATGTGGATACAATTGCTGAAACTGGCCACTAGAGGCACTGCAGATCCCCGATCGCCCATAAATAAGGCCATTGGCTATACTTTGTATTCAGCCATCAGGTCAGCTTAGGCAGGGGGGAGATAAGAACGCCATGGGATGGAAAGAGGCGCATTTATTCTGTAATCGCTATCATGTTCCCACTAATGCGTTTCTGAAAAGCTGACGCTCTCCACTAATCCTTTCTTTCCACTTTTCACACCGAGAAAATGTAATCCTTGTTGCAATTCATTGCCCGTGGAGATTTAAAAACTTCTGTCTGCTCGATTTACTGGAAGAAGCCTTCCCACCGCGACAGTATGCACTGGCTACATACATAGGCGCTGAGTACAGGGGTGGCAAAGAGGGCAATTGCCCCCGTAGTTCTGTAGCAACGGGGACAGGAACCACACTTGGCCCCCGTAGAGATGTTTTGCACTTTTCCAGCTGCCGAGCGCAGTATCAGTGCTGCAGAGATAGAACACGGTTGGCGTTGATGCCAAGTGCAAGCATTGCACTGCTAAATGCTGTGGCTTTGAGCTGTCTCAGGGATCCATCTGCAATGTTGAGATCTCTCAAGTTGAGCGACAGTCCCCAAAGTAGAGCTGCAAGATAGCCCGGCAGGTTAAGAGCCTGTTGCTGGGATACTAAATGCTGAGATCAACGTGGAAATCCTTTAGTTTTTTTTCCTTCAAATTCCTTCAGTTAAATGGGTTCTAAAATCCACCGTTCTCACCTGGTAAGGGGTCGAGCTCTGTTGATTGCTCATGTTCGTGGGGTGCGGGGTGGCCCCCTAGTGAAAATTAAAAGGTTGCCCCCATGTGTAAAGCTTCGACGGCTCTGACTGAAAGGCCATTTCTCTACCATCATGTAGGCGGGAAGGCAAAGCAGCAAGTCTGTCCAATATGAAACAGGTGCCCTGATAGCACGCAATCAGGAGCCTCATTAGGGATGGGGCAGAAGGGACGATTGCCCCAGGCTTTGCTCTGTAAAGCGGGCTTCGCAGGCAATGTGAGGTGACCATTTATGTTTTTTTCTGCTGTTTTGGTAGCTCGCTGCCCAGTTTGGCAGGCCACCTGGAGCGGTCTGTGCTTTTCGCCCAGCTGCCTCCCATTCGTTTGCTCACTTCATTCAACTCCTGCCACGGGTGTGCCACCCCGCCCCAACCCCTTTTGGGCGGCAGCAGCTTGAAGGTGTCTTAACCCGCAATGCAGATTTCCTGAGTTTGCTTTGCCCATATTTGCATGCAAACGTGTTGCATGCTCCCTCTAAGCCAAGCATTAGGCTGTACAGATTTTTATTCGGATGCACAAAGGGAAGGGGGATGGCCATGCATGTGGCAGAGGATGGTCTATACTCTCTAAGGAAAGGTGCCACAGACCCCTTGGCACTGCTTATAGCCAGCGAGGAGGCTGGAGGTATGCTCGACACCTGACATGGACATTATCATGGCTCTCGAGTGAACATCCATTGGAGAGACTTGTCCTCCTCTTACCTTGTTGGGAATTGCAGCCAACTTGTTACAAGTGGTTCTTACTGGATCTATTTGGTGGCATATGGATGTTGCCATGGAGACACAGAGTTGATTCTAATACCGCTAGGAACTGATTATTGGGGTGTAATGGTGCTAATTGATTGACGCTTATGTGCATCTAGTAGTCTCATGCTTAACGTTTGTCCTGGGCATGGCTTTGCTTTCTCTTATTTTCCGGCCAGATAAACAAAGGAGGTTCCCCCATCCATATACTCAAAACAGAGTTCTGACATCTCTTCTTTGTGGTAACAGAAATACCATATCTTTTACGAAAGCATCACCTCATACAGAGGGCACAAAGCAGGGGCAAAATGGCTGCCAAAAACACGGAACAGAATATAAACGAACCTATATGGTGAGCAGAAGCATGTTTACAGGTTGTTATTAATTGACATTCGAGCATGCCCTGAGATGCTAAAACCTGGCAAAAGTGGCCATGTGGCAGAATCAAAGGAGAGATGATGGGCCCGATTCATGGAATATTTGCCCGTTTCAAAGTGATTTGCACTGCTGAAAAGTCACTTTTCAGCAGTGCAAATTTACTTTGATCCGGGCAAATATTCCATGAATCGGGCGCTATGTGTTATGGGAAGTATATAGGGGCCCTGGCATCTATGCACTGGGCTCTTGATATCCGATACTTTCCATAAAATAGTAGAAGTTGTGGGAGCATTTCTTAAAAGCCATGACATGGATCAAAAAGACAAATGGGCAAAGGACCAGCCATAAGAGTAGAGTAGGCCATTGTGGTCTCGCGCGATAGACTCCCAGCTACTGTTCACCAACAAACACAATGTAATACTGAATAGTGATGTATGGTGAGTTTTGAAGAAATCATAACCACTGGTATTGTTCTGGGCAACCCACCAAACTATTGATTTTCATCCAGCTTGGCCATTAGAGAACGGGAAAAACCATGTGCAAATCAGTCACAGTCCCACATCAAAAGGGCCATTTCACCCACTAACGACTCAGCCACCTGCCTTCTTCACAAGGACACACAGAACCGCAGACATGTTGCTCTCTGGGTGGGCATGAGCATTGCGGTGCAGCTTGAGGCACAAGGCCCCACATGCCGAGGATCCCATATGGGCACGCCTGTCCCACTTGGAGTGACTTCTGTGAAAATTAGCAGTGATGGGTGGACGTTTTTGAATATATGATAACCATTGGCATGACTGTGGGCAACTCTCAAACAAAATGAAATCTAAATGGAGATATATACTGAAAGCAAAGGAATAGGAACATGAACTGTACAACAACCTGCCTCTACAATCTGTTTTTCCTCCTGAAACTGCTCTTTTGCACATGACCAATTTGCATATTGCTACTTCTCAAGCAGTCTCCCCTTCTCATCTGTTCAGATCCTGCTGCAGCCTTTGTCAGGATGCTCCATTCTCCTCGTTGTTCTTGTCTGTCTTCTCTCTGCATATCTGCTTCTGCTTTCTCCTGGTTCATTTCTCATCTACTGTGATATTGCTGTTGTTTTGGCTGGCGATTCCTTCGGCTCAGTACCATTGTGCTTTGGTGTTCCACAAGTGTCTGTTTCAGGGGCAGCAAGTGTGAGACAAAACAACAAAAATATAGAAATGCTCACCCTTTGCATGAACATGTCTATCATGGGGTGGGATATGCACACAGGGTGGTAGAAGAGCAAGGGCTGTTGCATCCCTGGCTGACTTATGAAACAAGAATCCACTGTGCGATGCCCCTGCCACACCATGGTGCAAATTCTGCATACACAGGAACCTGCCCGTGCAAGGGCATGTACGCATGCAGATGCATTTCAGGATGATGAATGAATGATGCCTCAAGAGCAGAGCACAGTAACATGCTATCACTTGTGTGCACACCAGGCATAACACAAAACATGTTGTGAATTTGCCCCAAAGCACCCACCAGTAATGATCAGTAGACGTTCAAGGGACAGGCACACGACCCTTCTTAGACACTTTAGGTAGGATGTAAGAGGGGCCAGAGGTGGGGTCAGAGGAAGGAAGGACAGATAGACGATGGAAATGATTCCTATGGAAAGACATGGCAAGCACAATGAGAACTATTAAAAGGGGACAATGATAGTTATTTTATTGAAGTAACTTCAACAATGTTCTATACTAACTGAACTAGTGTTACAAAATTCATTGAACGATACTTACCAAATGCCGAGGACAAATGTTTTAGTGCTTCATGTGCTATAGAGTGATGTCATTATTGTTAACATTGCGGTGAGTCAAGCTGATGCCATACACAAGAAGGGTCAGCAATGTCAAGAATCAGAGTGAGCTTCTTACAATGGGGTGAGTTTGAGTGACATTATGACCAGGTTGTGCAGGGTAGTAAATTAACAGTCACTGGGGGCCAAACATAAGTGGACATACGTAGATTAAGGACAGCGAGCACTGGACATTTCTAAGTGCAGGTGGGTGGTATGGCCAGCTGTGCTCGGCTTTGTGACCATGATGGGTAAAGTGCTGTGGTGCAGGCAGAGCAAGTGAGTTACAGAGGCGGGTTACAGGTGAGGGAAAAATGCTAGCTTGACGGCAGATGAGAGGTAGGTGAAGAGGGTAACTCGGAGGCGAGGAGGTAGGCTTTAGTTCGGTTTTGAACAAATCCGTGTGGACTATTTCTCAGATGTCCAAGGGAAGAGAATTCCATGCAAGTGGAGCAAGGAGAGAGAATGAGTGGAAGCAAGAGGAAGCACAATCATAGTCGAGGAGGCAGAGTGGAGATTACGAGAAGGCTTGTTGAGTTGGATAGAGGAGGATAGATACAGTGGTGCCATACCGTGTGTAGATTTGTGAACCAGAGGACACTTAAATCTGGCCCTGTTTTGCATCGCCAGCCATGAGATGCAAATTTACACAGCGAAGAACACATTCTTGAGTCCCCACCTCCTTTAGAACTTTAGAGAACTTCCCGTCCCCAATACCCAAGGTCCAATACATCATCTCTGAAGGCACGAACCAAGACCTCCGAATTGTTTCTCACTTCCAGTATGCATTAAGGCATCTATTGATTCTTTGTAAGGCACATCGTTCTCTGTTTGTTTTATTTTTCCCCAGAAGAGAACAGAATAATGAAAACGTTTATACAATGTTTTGCAAGGTCAGGACCCATTTGTAATTCAAATGGAACAATATCGATTAATGGAACAATTGGGATACTTACACAGGGCCATGCAGAGATATTGGGTGCCACTTCTTCTTTCATGTGTGTTTGTGCTATGATGACAAGCAACTCTTGTAACCAACCATCTTATGCAAAAAGTGCCTAGATGCCTCCGGGTTCGGTACGCTATACAAATGTTGAAATACATAAATAAATTGCTACCCTACAAACTAATTATGTTTTAATGTGGAATACAGTTGCAAAGTCTGAAAGAATCTGGAGAGATGGGGAGTTATAATCAGTGAATAATTGTACAATAAATGGCCTTTACTAGTATGAGCAGTTTTTACTATCATTGTGGTCAATGGTTTAGAGTATGCAAAGCAGTACATGTGATTGTTAGTTAGCTATGTGTATGGTGCAGTTTCAAGGATTAATGGCACCTATGTAGGAAACCCGTATCCACCAACATGTTCGACTGCACAACCAAAGAGCACAAGCCAGATTCCAAGTGGAATTAATGTCTCCTTCCAAAACCAGTACTGACTCAAGCAATGCAGACATCAACATTCGATGAGGCAGTGGTTGACAAACAGCTATATGCACTGAACTCTACATCACACAATTAGTACAAACCCATGCCTAAACCCTAATCATGTTCAGAGCATATTTCTAGCCATATTTGAAACAATAATTGCTGTCATAGATCCATTACCTTTTGTGTAGTTTAACCATGAAGCTATTCTCTTCATGAATTATCTTTTTTGTACAATTTGTTCATTGGCAACATCTTTTTAAGATTTAGACACACAGAGAACATGGACTCAAACCACATAAAATTAGGCCTTAATGTGTACTTATTTCCCAGGAAAATTCTCAAGTTACCAATACTAACAAAACTTAACTTAGCCAAGTGATTCCCAGCCACTAGATGCAGGTGCTTGGACAATCTATCTAGCATAAACATAAATAAAGGACTAAAATAATCCAAAATAGGACACATCTTTGCTAATTAAAAAAAATGGGTTATGAATTATGTGCACAGGTACAGCCTACTGCTTAAGTAAAAACTTCACATTCTTTGAGACCATAACCCAATTGCACTTTACCTCTTCATATAACCACAATAAATAAATATGTAATTATTGTCTATTTATAGTGCAAGCAAGGTAAACAAAAAGCGAATTGCCATTAGATCAGCTGAACTTTATACCATTTCAGACTCACTCAATATGGATAAGAGGCCTTTATTATGAATACCCTCGCTCTTGATTTACTGGCTGGTCCTGCTGTGTAGTAGTAGCAGACTGAGACAGATATGTCAGTCAGTAGCCTGGCTTCACTGGGTGCCCATTTTGTTCTCAGCCAGAAGTGTCGGAAGTGTTCACCTGGTCCTCACCCTCATTTGGCAGACAACCTTTCTGATATAGCCACCTCTTTCCACTCACCCATGGGACCGGTCAGGTAATATGGCAATTTGAGGTAGTGTCCTAGGATGTAAACAGCAGCAGTGCAACTGGGGAGACCAATTTTACAAAGATCCGACATGATGAAGCCTCTCTCCCCTCTTTAACAATTTTACTGTTCCAGCTCCGTTGTGTACATTTCTATAGGTGCTAGGATTGTTATTGGCTGCCCGTTATCAGGTGGACAATTTATGCCTACCTCTAAAAACATGTAATTTCAGAAATACTATATACACAGTTTCTCGTTGGTCTTCAAATTAAAAGGTCCTTCATTATATGGACTAATATACTTGGTTGGCATGATTGTGCCATGTCTGGAACATTCAGTTCATTAGCAGCATGTAAGCCAAGGCCCAGGTGCAGGGAGGTAGTATATGAAACTTCCTCACCACCCAATTAGCCCAACATCTCTCATTGCCTATGTCTTCTGCCATGAAATTGTCTTTGTATTTACCGAGTATTCTCGTCCTGGGAATGCACGGGAGTGAGGGCACTTGCTATTGCGTCTAGAAAATCCAAGTTCAAACTCTATTTCCATCTTTGGCTCACATGACAGGAGACTACGATCTGGTCCATTTTTCAGCTTTTAAATGTACTAAATGAATTAAAGCTTGGCATCCTTTGTGTTCTTTCTTGCACCTTAATGCGAGAAGGTTCATCCTTCGCACACTCATTCTTCTTCAAAGGAGATAGCTGACCTCAGTCAGCTGACCTCGCTCTTTAGAATCTTGACTTTAGGCCAGGCAGCCTCGCAACACAGCTCCATGAGCCTATTATTCTTTCTTGCGACCAGCAACGTCATTTAGGAGTTGCCAGGGGTCGCACATGGGATCCCTGAGGTCTCCTTAACTCCCCCTAAAGAAAATTAAAAAAGAAAACTTTTTTTATTTTTATTTTAAATGGAAATCTCTGACTGTGACCAGTGCCATGTTGCTCTTTGTTTCTGGAGTGGTTGGCTTTCTTATTCAGGCCTCCTAAAAAAACAGGGGTTCCAAAAGTGTACCACTTTGAGCAGTGACCCTAAATAAGAAAGAATAGGAATAACACATGATTTGTCTTTCTGGAATTCTATACAATATTTGTTAGACTCATTAAAGGTTTATTTCAGGCACACTTCAGGGGGTGAGTCACTGATTTAGTCTGTTCTTAAACACCTCAAATTCACAATGCAAACAAAAACTTCCAAAAAGCATTTATATTAGAATAAGCATCCATTTCAGACTATGTATTTTGCTTTTCGCAAGTTGCAGTAATAGCATTTCTTTTCTGCTGTTGAATCTGTTACGATCATCACAATATTTTCCATCTCGGTGTGCTAGGTCACCTGACAAAATCCTTGTGCCTAAAAGCTTGTGTACAGTGTATAAATGTTTGACTATAGCACATTAAGTAGCTCTTGATTTCATTGTGCCATAATGAATACCTTGTTGCAATGTGTCTATATTTCCTCTATCCATGGCATGCTGTTCAGGATGATTGTTTGCATGTGTACAGTAACGCGTGCCCTGAGTATGGGATGCTGTGTAAGACCAATCTCTGATGCTTGAAAAGTAGATCCACACAGGCTTGACATGTGGCCAACTTCGCACCAGACCTGCAGATGAACTGGCCTGCTGTTAAATCTCAGTTACCAGTTTAATGGTATCCACTTTCAGAGTGTTATTTGCTTTCTGACTTCGAGAACATTCAGACATGTAATTGCTGATTTTATTATCGCTGGTAAGATAGCTATAACCGGTAAGATAGTTCAGTGGGTTGAGTGCTCGCTGCAGCAATGTATGTGTGTGTGATCTGCAGGTTACAGGTTCGAATCCTGGCAAGACCATCTCAGCCTTTCATCCTTCTGAGGTTGATAGATGAGTGCCAACACAGGTTGGGTGATATTGTATGCATATTTGTTCTATATGAACCGCGTAACTGCAAGTGCTATAAAATAACACATCATTATCATTTGGCCTTGGATGTCTGCTTGCATTCACAGTAATAAGGTAACATGGGCATATAAGCACTGATATTAATAATACATATGGTGATCTATTCTTGTATGAAATGTATATAACATTACAGTGATATTGTAACCATATTTTTCATAGTGTACTTAGGAACAATTTTATGTTATGCCACTTCCTGTTTTGTCAAGTGATGAAAGGTTGTTTTCCATCACTTCCTGTGATATCACTCCACAGTGGGGTCAAATGATATCACTTCCTGTGATGTCATGAAGGGTCATGTGATGTCACTTCTGCTACCCCTGGTATTTTGTTGAAATGGCGTCCGTGGCTGTGACAGTTTTCCATTCCTGCTTCATGGTTTCTTGCTTACTTCATTCATGATACCAATGTCCAGTTTCTGTACAATGGCAGCTTTGCCTGCGTTCTATACACTACTCATAGCTAGCTTCTATGATGACTTGATCTACCTTGCATTTGAGTGTCTGTACATTTATTGAACGGTTGTTTTCTGCAGCACTTTCTGCGTGTGTATTCTTCTTCTTTTACATTTGAGAGTTCACTCGATTCTTCACTTCATCACTAGTTTCGTCAGGAGATATACATAATCTTTAGTCAATATCTCGGGACGTTGTACAAACCTTCTTATGACATCATTAGTTCACATGATCAACTCTTTCTCATATTGCTTCAGAGAGTTCCTGCTGCAGGTTGTCGTCACTTCGGGGGTACATTCAATAAGGTTCTCTTAATGGGTATCTTCTTTCAAACACTCACTGCAGTATTGGCACAACAGCTGGTGTCAAACACGGCATGGTCTCATGTCTCCAATAGAGGGGAGGTAGGCGGGTGGGATCTCCTGCAGATGTATACAGCTGCTCCTCTACATTCTTAGCACAAAAAAGTGCCCTCTCAGAAGACATTTGAGGACAGAACCCACCGAAAGCATGCACAAGCTTCCAAAGAGAGAGGATGACCTCCAACATGGAGATCAGAGCCCCTGGGGGATTTTGGGCAACACAGGTCAAAGGGGTTTACTGAAACTGTGCTAGTGATGACTGAATTACACCAGTGTAGTACTCCAGGAACTTTAAAAAATATGATTATTAAAAAAATATGATTATTACCATGCTATAACCAACTCAGGGAACCGTAGTACTCAGAAAATTGGTGGTTGCCCAGGATGGCGGACAGCACAGTGCTGAGCTCCTGGACTTCATTAAATTACTGTCAGTTAAACTTACCATTGCCCACAATAATGCCCAACTATAGCAAACATGCTACCTCACAGATAATGTGCCCAGCCATAAGAACTAAGGATGGGGGCAGGGGACCAAAAAGCATTGGAGATTTCTAGTGATGAAGGGATGAAGTGAGAGAGGGCAGACTCTTTGAAATGGTCACACAACATGACCAGGGAGTAGGGTTAAACTCAAAGACACAATTGCCAGATTGGTGAATGTCCAACTAGGAGATCACGTTAAAATTACAGAACTTAAGCAGAGACATTTCAGTGTGAAGATGTACACACATGATTAGAAATGAAGGTTGAACAGTTTACTCAGGATCTGACCAAAGCTAATGTGGGCCACTCAGTAACACGAGGAGGAGTAACCCCTGAATTCTTGGTTTTCCAGTGGGTTGTGACAGGGAAAACCAATAAACTTCTTAAAGTTTGTGCTGCCTGTCTTGCTAATTCTACCCAATGGAGCAAATCATAATCTGTAGAGGGCCCAAAAGCATTTGTGGTAAGGTTCCTATACTTTCAAGAGAAGGGAATTGTGAGAAAGGCTTCTAGAGAAAGGAAGGAAGGACTGTTGAAAGGGATAAGGAAGATCATGTTGTTTAATGACTTAAGCAAGGATTTTGTGGGCAAAATAAACATTGTAATCCCATCCAAAAAAGCTGTGAGGGAAAGGTAACTAGAATACCTGATCTTCTATCCTCCAGTCTTTAAGGTTAATGTTCAGGGAACAGTTCATAGCTTTACATATCCTAGCAAATGCCTGGACTTTATCAAAGCCTCAATGGAAGCAAATATTTTTTAAAACAAAGCTGAGAAGGGGAGACTAACACTAGGTTTACTTGATTCGAAAATAATCATATTGAAATATGTTCTACATGAAGGTTAGAATATTTTGTAATACATAATACATGTTTTAAATAATTTTATATTATTTCAACTATCTAAAAATATTTAAGTTTAACATCTTTTTCTCCTTTTAAGGTTTCATCTTTTTTTATACATTCATTTGAATGTTTTGGACTAACAGAGTGGCAGAGAAAATGGTTATTCCTTTTCCAGTTTTGAAAATATTGTATTATTTTTATTGTAACTATTCAAAGAGTCAACCCGAAAGAACCACTTTGAGATACATGTGCAGGCTGTTTAGTGATCAGAAGAACATGTAATTCGAAGATCACAAAATTAACCTCAGGAATAACTTTACAAATACTTTATGTGTATAAAATGGCATATTAATGTGAAATGTACTATAACACTTTAAAATAAGGTAATATAAAATATATATAAATTAAAATACTAAGACATTGTTAAACGTATTCAAGGCAATCACATCGTGATTCAGTCAATTTGTTTAATTGGATTATAACTTATTTGTACCGTACAGCTGAGTTGCTAACTGAAAAGCAATATCAGCGAACACATCGATTTATTTTGGCAAGTAGGCATCAGCTCTCCCACCTTTCACCTGTTTTCTTTTAATTTGCTGATATTTATTCAGTTTAGGGTTGCAGATCAAGCAGCATAATTTGCTATTTCATAATAATGACGGCTTGCAAAGAAAACATTGACAATGGATTTAAATGTGTATTTGCCCCAGAATACAGTACTTTACCAGCATTTTGAACTAATACAACATGTGTCAACACACTGAGATACATGTTTTACATTAGAGAGACTTTTGAATAAAGAGATTATGAAGTTTTGGGAACTCTCAACTCTAAAGAATACTTAGATCCCGAAAGAATACCTATAGGTCTCCTGATTTGAATGTTCACCAGTTCTGGATGATGACCATGACCTCCGTGAGAAATGGGAAAGTCATTTAACACAGTCCTTGATGAACATGATACAATTATAAAACAGACATGCTGAAAAGCTACACACTACAAATGAAGCTGCTATCTCTGCCCTTAAGGATGATATAGAAACACTTGACTCAGAGAACATAAAACAGATATGCCGCATTGGACAGAATATTTAAAACATTCAAGGATGAAATTAAAATTTAAATAAATCTAGATTTTATTTTCAAGACAACGTGATTATCAACAAGATTGGGTAAATACTTGTCACCAAAGTATGATGGCGTTAAATGGAAAAAGGCTAAATACATAGCAAACCAAGAGCAACAGCACTTAGCTCTGATGCAAGGAATACAGAAAGTAGAAAGGAAGGTATATAAACTGATTTAACAGTTCAAACACAGTATGCACTGAGCATTAAAGGTTTTCATGTCTCAGAAATAAAGATATATGAGGGGAAACAGAAGACAGGCATTTGTTTAAAAAGTCTAATTCCGGGAAGACATAGAAACCTATTACAAGAATATTGAGTATAAGGCAACAAGACAACAAGGGGAACAAAAGGAAAAGGTAAATCAACATGAAAGAAGAGGTGCAAGTAATTATGGGCCCACATCAGAAACTAAACAAGAATCAGTAATTGATCAGAAGTAATCTGAAATCTTCCAAGTAGGGTATTAACAAATGATGGAAAATTGGTGTTAAGTGATCATTTGCAACCAGTATCAATCATCAGCAAGATGTGACATATGTTGATGTATATAAATATTGTCATGAATTGACATTTTTTAAAAAATATATTCAAATAATGAACTAAGAAAAGAAATCTTAAGGACGCCTACATCTGTTTCAGAAAATACTCTTTAAGACTTAGAGAGTATTATATTGTTAATATCTTTGGAAGAAGGACATGAAATCAGTACCAAAATATATATACAGCAATGAAATACAGAACGGGGCATGGCTAGTATTATAGAATCTAAGGAACAATCTAAATGTGTACATTCTTTATCTAATGATGTGGGAGATGTCTTTTTTACTTAGTCAGTGATGAAATTTGCAATCATAAAGACAATATATGCAAAATAGGCCTTTTTTTAAATAAAGTTTGACACAAGAAGAATTTACAACATTGAATACTTTAAAAGCAGAAACGCAAGGAAATTTAGCAATCATGGGAACAAAAAGTATTATGGAAAACAAGGACTGAAATATCTCTGTACGCCAGGCTGTTTTATTGATGTACGACAACAGACAAAGATAAGTCAATTAGAAAATACAGAGAAAGAAAAGTTTGACTTCTGGGCAGGGCAGGGAGAGCTTTGTGATGAAGATCAAATGTGTTTGAGTTTTAATGATCCCACTATACTTGTGATTTATTTGCTTTCCCAAAATACATAAAGAATTTCATGAACTGCTAACACTGTGACTGATAGTGAGCTTAATTCTTTCATAGAACCAATTTCTGAATTAGTCGACAACTTTCTTTAACCAGTGGCAATTAATTAAAATTCATATCTGACAGACGCAATACACATACTTAACCATTGACAGAAAATACGGTGGGTGTAAGATTATTTATTTATTTTGAATGTGACAGCATTATTTGCATCAATGAATAAGTCAGCTGTTAAATCAGTTTAATGTCATTATGAGAAAATAACGTTGTCATTGGATTTGGAAAGTCTGATGATACAAGATTGGTTGGAAATTACATTGAAAAATGATATTGTTGTATTAAATGGCAAATTCTATTAACAGCAAAGGGTAGTTGCAATGGGGTAAACATATTGGCAAATGTGTTTGGCAGATTGAGGAAAATCATTTATTGAACACTTAGTGAAGAGGACAAGCTATATTGATTACATCATTTGTATTTGGAAAGATACAGAAGATGGCTTACTACAATATTTGGAATATTTTGATTTAAATACATTTGAAATCAACTGTACCATATTATATAGAAAGATATACCATATTAAATAGAAAGAAAGAAATACTTTTTTAGATTTGAAAATTAAAGATAACGAACATGGGTTTAGAGACTAGTACTTATCGGAAAATTACTGAAGCAAATACGTTAGATAGCAGTAGCTGTCATAATAAAGTTATGATCAATAGCATTTGCTTGGGTGAATTTTTAAGAGCTAGACAGCATTGTAGTATTGGTGCAGACTATGAACAAGAGCTTGTGTACATTAACAATAGGTTTGTTAAGAGAGGATATGACATAACAAATGCACCTACTACTACCAAAGACAATAAGAGAAAAAGACATGCTTTACTAATGCCCAAGGAACACAGAGATAAATAATAGCACAATTTGTTTTGGTTCATTGCATCTTACCTTTGTAATGTGCGTTAGTGAATACATGGTTAACATAGCATATGAATTGTTTACTGACTGATAAAGCGAATGGAGCAATTAATTGGGAATGAACCAAGCTTAGTTTTGTGTAAACCACAAGTGATAGATAACATATTATCCCCCAGTCATCTCTATGTACCTAAACCAGAAACTGACACCTGGCATAGTGAACATCGAACAGGATTTTATGAATGTGTTACTTCTATTATGTGTGCATATGCAATGGACAATGTACAATAATTCACAGATGAATATAAGGAGTGAGAGTATTCATCATTTCCTTAACTGCAATTATTTGTATATGTACAAACATCTTTATTGGCAGCACAAAGAGACAATTAAGAGTGCACATTGCTGAACATATCAGAACTATTAAATCCAAATTTGATCATAATACATTGAGAGCACATTGTAAATCCACACATGTAGGACAATATCCCATATCTGCATTTTGGGGTTGTTGAGAAGATCATATTGACTGAAAGAGGAAATAAGGAATTACAATTGCGACAGAGAGAAGCAACTAACAGTTTTACAAAAGAGAACAATAATTTGAAAGTTGGGAAAGAGGGGGATTTATATAAGCTAGCAGATTGTAGAAATGCATTGAACGAATACTTGACTAAGAAAGCCAAGCCCTTTTAGAGTCAAAGAAGTTCTGGGTGTACTGGGAAAAAGCCAGTAGACGTCATGTGCACAGGCTCAAAAAAGACAATAACTGAAAAGTCCTCTTAAAGAATAAGGACATTGTGCTCAGGTTTAGAGATTGTTACAGGGATCTGTAGACTGGAAATGCAACCCCCATGTTTTCTGCTCCGTGTTTCTCCATGAGGAATCCTCTGCAGGATTGCAGCATCAGTCTGATTCCGAAGACCCTGTGCCATGACACAACCTGATGAGTTTGTGTCTGTGAGTGGTGGAGGAGCGGGGATTTCATGTTGGACTGTGTAAGAAGTGTGAGAAGTGTTTAGGGCTTGAGGGAGCCAGCTGTTAGAACTCTGGGTGAAATGAGCAGACATTCTTACCCCTCCACAATTTCTAACCAAACCCAAAGCACTGTAGTCTATCACATGTTAAAACACCTTCCTATGGATGACATGCTCCTAGGTTTCTCTGCCAAACCCATAGAAAGCAGATTAGAACTCTGGCACCTCGTAATTCCAATCTTCCCCCATCAACACTACAGGTTTTTCATCTGCCTTTGCCACTGTCCTACTAATGAGCACCTACAGAGCCGAGCACAGCGAGACCAATAGTGGCAGACCGACTCTATACATGACCACCTACATTATATTACATCACAACTGGATCAACAGACAAAATGATACAGAGTTTAAGTGATATAGAATTGGACCCTGTAATGAACAAAGTGAACATAGAAGTGAATGTCCTTGCAAAGATTCTACATATCTTCCTGGTGTGTGCCACATGGATTGAGTATAAAGATGTTGGAAAAGCTTTATTTAATGATGGGTGGCTTTCTCTGGGCACCAGGAAAAAGGGAAACGTTGTCATGAAAGAGTCTGAATTGGGAGGAGCGTTGGCTACCAGACTTCAAAATATAGATCAGGGCCTGTAATTTCACTCACATATTGCAAACCTTAAGGGGCCTTGACAAGAAAACATGGATGGAGATAGAGGGGAGGTTTGATTGGTCCACCGGTGGTATTAAGTACAAGTATTAAGATGGGGAGATCTGCAAGGGGAAGACACCCATTGAGCACCATGAAGGAGAGCATGAACCTGTGGCTTTATTCACTGACGTTTCTGGACCAAGATGGGAGATGCTTTTCCATGATCTGGGACACTCAGAGATTCCCCAAAAACCTTAGGAAGATATTTTGGAGCACTTGGCATATTCTCAGTAAATCAAGTTTGGTGTAATGGGCGCATGATGAGTTATGAGTTTCGCCGCTGAAAATATAAAGTTCTTTGCTTGCACACTGAATTGGTCCCTGGTCAGAAACCTTCCCTTGGTTTCCCCGTGCTTTACTCCCTCAATTGAATAGTAAAGGTAAAGGTCTACCAACTTCATGAACTGCTAACACAGGGGACTTAGGCTGAACTGGGAGGAGAATAGTGCCAGAACTGGTCATAAAAGTTAGATAAAGAAATACTTCAGGAAACAGCTCAGAGCATTCTTTGAAATTCTGTTCCACTAAAGATCAATCTCTGACATGCATCCGACAAAGAACGATTATTCATAATTTTTGGAGTTTGAGCCCAAGACTCAATTGTGGACTACTTGAGAACAATTAGTGTTGGGTGTGTAAGAGGGAAGAGTCCAGCCTGGACAAGTCTGTGGGAATGAAGAAGAGTGACTAACCTAAAATATATTTCTGGGAGACTTGAATGCATTATTAGCAAGCCGTTAAACATGTCAGCCAAGCTGATTCTACTTTTTGGAACATTGATATTTTTGGCATGTTCTGGAGAACAAAGGAACTTGTAATATGATTTACAATTGTGGTAAAAAATGTTTTTTAAGAAATTGGAAGGACTATCATTGCCCAAGAATGGGAGGCTGCGATCTTTAAATGATTCAGTTGCGCTCATAGGAGAACATGAGTTCAGAAGAATAAATGTGGAGTGGAAGTTCAAGAGGATTTAGGGGGATTCCTAGATTGGGTTGAAGCTCAAAACTCTGTGGTTGATATCTAGATGGAATGCGTTGAGTGTGTGCGCTCCGCTGAGACCTGAACCACTTCTCCCTCCCCCCTTTTTTCTTATTCCACATCTCATGGAAACTTACGTCTCATATCGAGCTTCGATGTTTGAGCGTGACAACAGTCTGCACAAAGGGGAAGCTTCGAATTGGGCAGGAATCACTGTTGTATTCTAGGGGTAATTTCCGAGTGGACTTATGTGCATGTCTTTTATAAAACCCAATATAATGTAATGCAATGTTGTGCGTTTGTGTGTGTGTTGTGTGTGCAGTGGTAGTAAACACATTCCTACGGTTAAAGAGGAAATGTTAAAACCCTCCGAGGTCCCCATAATCCATGTGCTGTTAACTGGCGTGCTCTGCGAAAAGAACGCGAAAAATGTGTGGCATACTTCATAAGACCAAAATCTCACAAAAGAGGTTGCTGCTGCTCACCTGTATAGAAGGTACATGAACTTGCCCTCTCAGATGTGTTCTTGGAGGAAAAGAAGCTTGGATCTTCCAAATGATTGTTAAAATCACTTCCATTAAAGGAAAGGAGACTTGATCTCCCCATATGTTATTTATTTTATGCACTGGGTATTTATAATGCACCTATACAGCAAATGGAAGGTGCAACAATAGAGATCAAAGGTGTTCTTGGGTTGTTGAGTATTGACTCCTCAAAATGTGCCCAGCCTATTGCACTGTATGAATGTTATGCCTACAATTGGAGATGTGTATTCCTAATGCTATATAATGAATACATATAATGTAAATGATAAAGATGGCATGACTTAACTAAAAATGGCACGGGAACTCGCTTCTTGCATGCCGTGCAGTGTTTGGTGGTCCTTTTATAGATGTAGCAAAGTTATCTTTTTTTAAAAATGTTATTGTAAAACTACAGTTCAATATGCAATATTAAACTTTTGTTACATTAATTCAACGACCAAATTCTGAATTGAATTCCAAGTCATCTTAGTCATCTCATTTTTTTTCCTCCATAAGAATTGTCAAGCTTCTTATCATGAAATGACTATTCCAAATTTGCCAGTTTCGTGGAAACAATAAATTCAGCTCAGGTTGGATCGACCCGCAAAATCATGTCAAGGAAATTAATTAAGCTAGATGATAGCTTAATATTTCTGCCAGCTACAACGTGTTCCCACCATTCGTCCGCGTCATAATAGTGTTCAGGGCGTTTAGTCGAAATCTTATAAACTGGCACCTATGATGACGTGAGGGGCAGTTCGTTAGATATTTTGGTTGATGATGTAATTTCAGTATGCCTCGAGAGGTGGGCAAAGTTGATTTAAGAGATAACCGATGGTTATATGTAGAGATCCAATCCCAAGCCTCCAGCTTTTTTTTTGCATGTTGTGGACAACTAAGAAGCTCTGTCTCACTTATGTTTGCAGCTTCCATTATTGCTTTTAATTTTGTCTTCCATGATGTTAGAAGAGTTGAGTGAAAACATTCATTTCCATTGTTAAAAATTTTGTATGCTGGAATTTCAGATTCAAAAGATACATTTTTCACAAGGTGGATAGCGATTTCCAAACAACCGTCATGTAAAGTGAATTTAGAGCCAATTCATATCTCAAGGCGGTGATTGTCATGATGCCTACCTCCAAGGAGCCAGGTCCGACCCAGCAACCCCAGAGGCAGGCATCATTCCCCCCAGGGAAGTTCCAGCGGGCCCAAGCTGGGGCCCTTTGGACGCAGTCCTGGCGCCTTAGGCGCCAGGTTCATGTTGGACCCCAGTCCTGGCGCCTTAGGCGCCAGGCTCATAAAGCTGGACATGTGTTCAAGTGTTTTAGTGTGCACTTACCTGATGCAGACCATGCTGCTACATCCAGGCCCTCTTGAGGCCTGAATGGGACTACTTTACCTGTGGGACTACTTTCCACCCGGGTGTGGTCGGGGAAGGATACATACCTGATCGGTGGAAGGATACATACCTGGAACTTCTTCCATAGCTATTTAAACCCCACCCGAACAGCCACACGTGCTTCGTGTTGTTCTGCACCTAGCAGCTGGACGCTCACCGTGTCTGCTCCTGCTTCTGGACTTCAGCCACGCCTGTCAGCATCCTGGGACACCTGCAAAGGGTAATAAGAAGAGAATTGGTGAGGAAGAAGGCCTTACCTGCTAAATCTGCATCACAGAGACATTTCACCGACGATCCTGAAAAGGAAGACATCATTTTTAAAAAGCATTTCGCTCCGATCGCTGCAGCGCTGCATTTCACTCACCTTTCTTGGGCGCCTCCATCTTCAGCACCGATCATCCGGATCCGCAGCCACTTCCCAGAGCCTAGAGAGAAAAAGACAAGAACACAAGGTGAGAGAAGGAAGGGAATAGGAAAAGCTCAGTTTCCTTCTAAGACTTACCTGTTGGGTCATTCCCATTTCATTTCGGGTCTTGCTGCTTCCAGGCATTTTCCGGACCCCGGCCCCTATGGGGAAAAAAGACAAAGACATTAGATGAGCGAATGCAAAAACATTACCTGAGCGCTCATCTAGGACTTACCAGATCTTTACTGGAACTGCACGTTTCACTTCGGGTCGGCGCCATATCTCCGGCATTCCGAACCCCGGCCCCTATGGGGAAAAGACATCAACATTAGCGCTTTGTTGCAAGAAGTCTCCAAAGGAATCTTCATTCATCACCTGAAAAAGACAATGAACATTATTATTTAAAGCTGAACTTTTGAACTTGCAACAGAACTTTTACAGCGCCTTACCAGGATAATCAAGCTTACCTGAACTCCCATCCAACCTCAATCCAGTGAAGTAACTGGGTTCAACGCGCCCCTGCGTCAGAAGCAGGATGGAGAGCTCGTCCTTTCAGACCCTAA
Organism: Ambystoma mexicanum; assembly: GCF_040938575.1. NCBI lineage: Eukaryota > Metazoa > Chordata > Amphibia > Caudata > Ambystomatidae > Ambystoma > Ambystoma mexicanum. The sequence continues at coordinate 1,126,229,592 of NC_090921.1, forward strand.
GGTGAGACTTCACGGGGAATCATGGAAGGGTATCGAGGAGGGTTGGAAGGAAGTGGGAGGCTCGAGCGTTATTCCGCCAGATTGTAATACTCCCTTTTCACGTACAGGAGGATATTCCTGCGAGCCAGATTAGCCAGAGTTGAGGGGCCCGTCCTATCCATCTTCAGAGCCCTGCGCTTCACCATTGAAGAGGCATCAGCACTCGAAACCAGGCCAGCGCCCCTGTGGGAATCAGGTGAGCGTGACAGAACGCGAAGCCTACCCACAATTTCCCACCCGGGCACAATGGAGACTTCCGAGACTGACCAGCTGGCCCAGCTTTTGGGCGAATTACGGGCAGAGGTGCACTCAGCCTGCCAGGAGACTAACGCTCTCAAAAGAGAACTGATCCTATCCAAGGAAAGAACAGATGACCTGGCCAAAAGGTTATTGCAGGCCCAGGCAGGGCACACTCCTTTACCGAATTCCGGTGGTACTTCCACATCAATGGGTTTGAATAACCCGGTACAAATCAATCTACCTGGACACATGCCTTTGGCCCCACCTGAACGTTTTGCGGGGGATCCCAAGAAATATGCCGTCTTTATGAACCAATGTCGTTTACACTTTCTATGCAGACCCGAGGCCTTCCCTAACGACCAGACCAAGGTAGCCTTTATACTATCTTACCTCAGTGGCAGTGCTGCCGATTGGTCTATTCCATTGGTAAATCAGGATGATCCCATTCTCCAGGATTTTCAGAGCTTTCAGGCCAGCATGGAAAGATTGTTTGCTCGACACTCTCAAGGACAGGCCCTTGATAACGAACTGTTATCCTTACGACAAGGTAATCAGGATCTCCTGTCCTACATTGCCACCTTTAATAGACTGGTTGTGGAAACTGGATGGCCAGAAAATAAAAGGATCACATTGTTTCATCGAGGCCTGCGCGGAGAGCTTAAAGATGTTCTAGCTCAGATAGTAAATCCACCCCAGGTCTGCGCAGACTACATAGACTTTGTGGTTCAACTTGATCACAGACTTCAAAATAGAAAAGCAGATCGGTTCAAGTACGAAACCCGAGTACCGATCAAAACCCACGCTAACTCCAAGAGTGCCGATGTATCCGAACCTATGCAAATCGGCGGTGTTAAAGGACCATTAACGCAGAAGGAACAGGAGAGAAGGCGGCAAATGCAACTTTGTCTGTATTGCGGGGCTTCCGGTCACTTTCTTCGAAATTGTCCGATTAAACCACCTAAGAAGGTGGTTGGAGCCACTGATAACGATTTATTGACACCTGATTCGGGAAACGACCTAGCCCGACAAGCGTAGGGGTCCGCTTGCCGAGCTTGAAAACAAACTCTTTGACCTCGCATTTTGTCATGCCAATGGTGCTCGTGGATCCAAAACAGCCTCAGCAGTTGCATGCTATAAAAGCATATATCGACAGTGGAGCTATTGGAAATTACGTAGACCGTGAATTGGCTTCCAGGATTAAGCTCCCTCTCCGCCCGAAAGTAACCCAAGATGTCATTACTACAGTAGATGGATCCGAAATAGCCTCAGGGCCTGTAACGCATTCCACTGTTGAATTGACACTGGTGGGTCAGGATGGACATCGGGAAGCAATCGTGTTTGATGTGATCAAGGCCCCACAATTTCAAGTAATTCTTGGAATTCCTTGGTTAGAAACACATAATCCAAGAATAGACTGGCGAGCTAAGAAGATAAGTTTTCCTGAACCAACTTGTTATCCAAGAAATTCAGCTATGGGTTTAGCCTCAGCAACTTCCACCTCTGTACAGCTACCGTCAGAATACCAAGAATTCCAAGACGTTTTTCAGAAAGAACAGGCTAACACGTTACCTCCCCATCGATCTTATGATTGCCAAATCGATCTGGTACCCAATGCTCAACTACCTTGTAGTAGGATTTATGCTCTTACGGAACCTGAGAACCTGCATTTGCGTCAGTATTTAGATCAGTACCTAGCCAATGGTTTTATTCGCCCGTCCAAGTCTCCTGTCTCTTCAGCTTTGTTCTTCGTGCCGAAAAAAGAGGGTGACCTTAGAACATGTATAGACTATCGCACCCTAAACCAAATAACGATTAAGAATCGTTATCCTCTGCCCCTGATCCCTGAGCTTATCGACCAGGTGAAAGACGCTAGTGTGTACACCAAGTTAGATCTCCGAGGAGCTTATCACCTGGTGCGTATAAAAGAAGGCGACGAATGGAAGACTGCATTCCGCACCAAATTTGGGCTCTTCGAATATCAGGTGATGCCCTTCGGTTTGTGCAATGCACCTGCCGCCTTTCAGTACTTTATGAATGATGTTTTTCGGGAACTTATTGATGTCTGTGTCATTGTTTATATTGACGACATCCTGGTGTACTCTTCTTCAGAATCCGATCACAGAAAACATGTTAGGGCAGTTCTTGAGAAATTGCGCCAGCACAAACTATTTGCCAAGCTCGAAAAATGCGTTTTTCATACCACAGAAGTTGAGTTTCTCGGATTCATCCTGACACCTCAAGGAGTCCGAATGGACTCGCGAAAGGTGGACGCCATCCTCAAATGGCCATCTCCTAGTTCGGTGAAGGGAGTTCAGAGCATGCTTGGCTTTGCCAATTTCTATCGAAGATTCATCCCGGAATTTTCCCGAACAGTCCAACCCATCACAGCTCTCCTAAAGAAAAATAAACGCTTCGAATGGACTCTTGAGGCCGAACAAGCCTTTCAGGACTTGAAAACCAAATTCACCTCTGCACCTATATTGAGGCACCTGCACCCAGATCTCCCTTACATTGTGGAAACCGACGCATCCAGTTCGGCCATGGGAGCTGTCCTGTCGCAAAGAGACCCAGAAACCAACCAACTACACCCTGTGGCCTTTTGGTCCAGAAAATTCTCTCCTCCTGAAATCAACTACACAATTACCGACAAAGAGTTACTGGCTATTAAATCTGCTTTCAAGGCTTGGCGTCACTACCTTCTCGGGGCCAGACACACCATCACCATAATTACGGACCACAGAAATTTGCAGTATTTAAAGACGGCCAGAGCTCAATCTTCACGACAACTCCGATGGACTCTATTCTTTGCGGAATTTGATTTTGTAATTACCTATCGCCCTGGCTGCAAGAATGGTAAAGCAGACGCCTTATCCCGGATTGGCATGGAAGAACCCAATTCGAGTTTAGAACCTGTGCCAATCATACCTGAACAAAGAATCTTAGGCTTAACTTCATTGCAAACTATTGAGGATATCCAAACGCAAGTAAAACAACTTCTAGCCCCTTCAGCCTTACTGGAATGGAGTCAAAAGGGTCCTCTTTACACCGTTAAGGATGATTTACCCTACTTCCAGGAGCGGTTGTTTCTGCCAAGTAAAGAATTGCAGGAACTTGTTATTGCCCATCATCATGAATCATTAATGGAAGGACACCCTGGTATCGCTAAAACGAAGGAAAAAATCAAACGCCACTTCTGGTGGCCTTCTTGGAGAAAAGACATAAAGTCTTTTGTGTTGTCTTGCGGAATTTGCGCCCAAAACAAGGGTCAAAAGAAAAGGCCAGCCGGCCTACTTCAACCCTTGGATATTCCACCGGCACCATGGCACACCTTGTCAATGGACTTTATAACTGACCTGCCTCCTTGTGGTGGTTACAACACTATCCTTGTAATTGTGGATCTATTCTCCAAAATGGCCCACTTTATCCCTTTAAAAGGGTTGCCTTCAGCTTCCACCTTGGCCAAGGAATTTCTGGAAAATATAGTTCGCATACATGGTTTCCCTTCCATATTAGTCTCGGATCGTGGAAGCCAGTTTATCTCCCATTTTTGGAAGAAGTGTTGTCAACTAGCACAAATAGATGTGCGGTTATCCACCAGCCACCACCCCCAGACCGACGGACAAACCGAGAGAACCAATCAGACTCTCGAGCAATATCTTCGGTGCATGTTACACCAATCCGAGTTGAATTGGAAAGACATCCTTTGGATCGCAGAATATGCATACAACAATTCAGTGCATTCTGGAACCGGACAAACTCCTTTTTATACTTTGTATGGTCACCATCCTCGGACCTCTGACCTAGATCCACCTCTGACCCTGGAAATGCCCGCAGTAAATCATCTGCATTCCACAATAACCCGAGCCTTCAAAGAAGCTGCAACTCATTTACAGCAAGCCAAGAAAAAGTATAAAGAAAACGCTGATTTGTACCGAAGTAAAACTCCTCCTTACCAAGTAGGAGACCAGGTATGGCTAGCAACTAAACATTTACCCCTCAAGGGCCCGCGAACCTTCAATCCCAGATTCATAGGACCTTATCCCATCAAAGCTATAATCAACCCAGTGGCCTTTAAACTGGATTTACCGTCCAACATGCATATTCATCCAGTTTTTCATGCGTCACTTTTGAAGCCAGTACAACCAGGAACCCAACTGTCCAAGCCTCCAGACCCAGTTCAAATTGAAGGGGAATTAGAATTCGAAGTTAAAGACATTTTAGACTCCAAGGTGTTAAAGTCGAAACGCTTCTATCTTGTTGACTGGAAGGGATATGGACCTCAGGAGAGATCGTGGGAGCCTAGTAACCATGTTCACGCACCTCGATTAATACAAAGGTTCCACCGGAGATTTCCGAACAAGCCAAAACCCCCGGAGGGAACAACCTTGGGAGGGGCCTTGACGGGGGGTACTGTCATGATGCCTACCTCCAAGGAGCCAGGTCCGACCCAGCAACCCCAGAGGCAGGCATCATTCCCCCCAGGGAAGTTCCAGCGGGCCCAAGCTGGGGCCCTTTGGACGCAGTCCTGGCGCCTTAGGCGCCAGGTTCATGTTGGACCCCAGTCCTGGCGCCTTAGGCGCCAGGCTCATAAAGCTGGACATGTGTTCAAGTGTTTTAGTGTGCACTTACCTGATGCAGACCATGCTGCTACATCCAGGCCCTCTTGAGGCCTGAATGGGACTACTTTACCTGTGGGACTACTTTCCACCCGGGTGTGGTCGGGGAAGGATACATACCTGATCGGTGGAAGGATACATACCTGGAACTTCTTCCATAGCTATTTAAACCCCACCCGAACAGCCACACGTGCTTCGTGTTGTTCTGCACCTAGCAGCTGGACGCTCACCGTGTCTGCTCCTGCTTCTGGACTTCAGCCACGCCTGTCAGCATCCTGGGACACCTGCAAAGGGTAATAAGAAGAGAATTGGTGAGGAAGAAGGCCTTACCTGCTAAATCTGCATCACAGAGACATTTCACCGACGATCCTGAAAAGGAAGACATCATTTTTAAAAAGCATTTCGCTCCGATCGCTGCAGCGCTGCATTTCACTCACCTTTCTTGGGCGCCTCCATCTTCAGCACCGATCATCCGGATCCGCAGCCACTTCCCAGAGCCTAGAGAGAAAAAGACAAGAACACAAGGTGAGAGAAGGAAGGGAATAGGAAAAGCTCAGTTTCCTTCTAAGACTTACCTGTTGGGTCATTCCCATTTCATTTCGGGTCTTGCTGCTTCCAGGCATTTTCCGGACCCCGGCCCCTATGGGGAAAAAAGACAAAGACATTAGATGAGCGAATGCAAAAACATTACCTGAGCGCTCATCTAGGACTTACCAGATCTTTACTGGAACTGCACGTTTCACTTCGGGTCGGCGCCATATCTCCGGCATTCCGAACCCCGGCCCCTATGGGGAAAAGACATCAACATTAGCGCTTTGTTGCAAGAAGTCTCCAAAGGAATCTTCATTCATCACCTGAAAAAGACAATGAACATTATTATTTAAAGCTGAACTTTTGAACTTGCAACAGAACTTTTACAGCGCCTTACCAGGATAATCAAGCTTACCTGAACTCCCATCCAACCTCAATCCAGTGAAGTAACTGGGTTCAACGCGCCCCTGCGTCAGAAGCAGGATGGAGAGCTCGTCCTTTCAGACCCTAAGGTGAGACTTCACGGGGAATCATGGAAGGGTATCGAGGAGGGTTGGAAGGAAGTGGGAGGCTCGAGCGTTATTCCGCCAGATTGTAATACTCCCTTTTCACGTACAGGAGGATATTCCTGCGAGCCAGATTAGCCAGAGTTGAGGGGCCCGTCCTATCCATCTTCAGAGCCCTGCGCTTCACCATTGAAGAGGCATCAGCACTCGAAACCAGGCCAGCGCCCCTGTGGGAATCAGGTGAGCGTGACAGAACGCGAAGCCTACCCACAATTTCCCACCCGGGCACAATGGAGACTTCCGAGACTGACCAGCTGGCCCAGCTTTTGGGCGAATTACGGGCAGAGGTGCACTCAGCCTGCCAGGAGACTAACGCTCTCAAAAGAGAACTGATCCTATCCAAGGAAAGAACAGATGACCTGGCCAAAAGGTTATTGCAGGCCCAGGCAGGGCACACTCCTTTACCGAATTCCGGTGGTACTTCCACATCAATGGGTTTGAATAACCCGGTACAAATCAATCTACCTGGACACATGCCTTTGGCCCCACCTGAACGTTTTGCGGGGGATCCCAAGAAATATGCTGTCTTTATGAACCAATGTCGTTTACACTTTCTATGCAGACCCGAGGCCTTCCCTAACGACCAGACCAAGGTAGCCTTTATACTATCTTACCTCAGTGGCAGTGCTGCCGATTGGTCTATTCCATTGGTAAATCAGGATGATCCCATTCTCCAGGATTTTCAGAGCTTTCAGGCCAGCATGGAAAGATTGTTTGCTCGACACTCTCAAGGACAGGCCCTTGATAACGAACTGTTATCCTTACGACAAGGTAATCAGGATCTCCTGTCCTACATTGCCACCTTTAATAGACTGGTTGTGGAAACTGGATGGCCAGAAAATAAAAGGATCACATTGTTTCATCGAGGCCTGCGCGGAGAGCTTAAAGATGTTCTAGCTCAGATAGTAAATCCACCCCAGGTCTGCGCAGACTACATAGACTTTGTGGTTCAACTTGATCACAGACTTCAAAATAGAAAAGCAGATCGGTTCAAGTACGAAACCCGAGTACCGATCAAAACCCACGCTAACTCCAAGAGTGCCGATGTATCCGAACCTATGCAAATCGGCGGTGTTAAAGGACCATTAACGCAGAAGGAACAGGAGAGAAGGCGGCAAATGCAACTTTGTCTGTATTGCGGGGCTTCCGGTCACTTTCTTCGAAATTGTCCGATTAAACCACCTAAGAAGGTGGTTGGAGCCACTGATAACGATTTATTGACACCTGATTCGGGAAACGACCTAGCCCGACAAGCGTAGGGGTCCGCTTGCCGAGCTTGAAAACAAACTCTTTGACCTCGCATTTTGTCATGCCAATGGTGCTCGTGGATCCAAAACAGCCTCAGCAGTTGCATGCTATAAAAGCATATATCGACAGTGGAGCTATTGGAAATTACGTAGACCGTGAATTGGCTTCCAGGATTAAGCTCCCTCTCCGCCCGAAAGTAACCCAAGATGTCATTACTACAGTAGATGGATCCGAAATAGCCTCAGGGCCTGTAACGCATTCCACTGTTGAATTGACACTGGTGGGTCAGGATGGACATCGGGAAGCAATCGTGTTTGATGTGATCAAGGCCCCACAATTTCAAGTAATTCTTGGAATTCCTTGGTTAGAAACACATAATCCAAGAATAGACTGGCGAGCTAAGAAGATAAGTTTTCCTGAACCAACTTGTTATCCAAGAAATTCAGCTATGGGTTTAGCCTCAGCAACTTCCACCTCTGTACAGCTACCGTCAGAATACCAAGAATTCCAAGACGTTTTTCAGAAAGAACAGGCTAACACGTTACCTCCCCATCTATCTTATGATTGCCAAATCGATCTGGTACCCAATGCTCAACTACCTTGTAGTAGGATTTATGCTCTTACGGAACCTGAGAACCTGCATTTGCGTCAGTATTTAGATCAGTACCTAGCCAATGGTTTTATTCGCCCGTCCAAGTCTCCTGTCTCTTCAGCTTTGTTCTTCGTGCCGAAAAAAGAGGGTGACCTTAGAACATGTATAGACTATCGCACCCTAAACCAAATAACGATTAAGAATCGTTATCCTCTGCCCCTGATCCCTGAGCTTATCGACCAGGTGAAAGACGCTAGTGTGTACACCAAGTTAGATCTCCGAGGAGCTTATCACCTGGTGCGTATAAAAGAAGGCGACGAATGGAAGACTGCATTCCGCACCAAATTTGGGCTCTTCGAATATCAGGTGATGCCCTTCGGTTTGTGCAATGCACCTGCCGCCTTTCAGTACTTTATGAATGATGTTTTTCGGGAACTTATTGATGTCTGTGTCATTGTTTATATTGACGACATCCTGGTGTACTCTTCTTCAGAATCCGATCACAGAAAACATGTTAGGGCAGTTCTTGAGAAATTGCGCCAGCACAAACTATTTGCCAAGCTCGAAAAATGCGTTTTTCATACCACAGAAGTTGAGTTTCTCGGATTCATCCTGACACCTCAAGGAGTCCGAATGGACTCGCGAAAGGTGGACGCCATCCTCAAATGGCCATCTCCTAGTTCGGTGAAGGGAGTTCAGAGCATGCTTGGCTTTGCCAATTTCTATCGAAGATTCATCCCGGAATTTTCCCGAACAGTCCAACCCATCACAGCTCTCCTAAAGAAAAATAAACGCTTCGAATGGACTCTTGAGGCCGAACAAGCCTTTCAGGACTTGAAAACCAAATTCACCTCTGCACCTATATTGAGGCACCTGCACCCAGATCTCCCTTACATTGTGGAAACCGACGCATCCAGTTCGGCCATGGGAGCTGTCCTGTCGCAAAGAGACCCAGAAACCAACCAACTACACCCTGTGGCCTTTTGGTCCAGAAAATTCTCTCCTCCTGAAATCAACTACACAATTACCGACAAAGAGTTACTGGCTATTAAATCTGCTTTCAAGGCTTGGCGTCACTACCTTCTCGGGGCCAGACACACCATCACCATAATTACGGACCACAGAAATTTGCAGTATTTAAAGACGGCCAGAGCTCAATCTTCACGACAACTCCGATGGGCTCTATTCTTTGCGGAATTTGATTTTGTAATTACCTATCGCCCTGGCTGCAAGAATGGTAAAGCAGACGCCTTATCCCGGATTGGCATGGAAGAACCCAATTCGAGTTTAGAACCTGTGCCAATCATACCTGAACAAAGAATCTTAGGCTTAACTTCATTGCAAACTATTGAGGATATCCAAACGCAAGTAAAACAACTTCTAGCCCCTTCAGCCTTACTGGAATGGAGTCAAAAGGGTCCTCTTTACACCGTTAAGGATGATTTACCCTACTTCCAGGAGCGGTTGTTTCTGCCAAGTAAAGAATTGCAGGAACTTGTTATTGCCCATCATCATGAATCATTAATGGAAGGACACCCTGGTATCGCTAAAACGAAGGAAAAAATCAAACGCCACTTCTGGTGGCCTTCTTGGAGAAAAGACATAAAGTCTTTTGTGTTGTCTTGCGGAATTTGCGCCCAAAACAAGGGTCAAAAGAAAAGGCCAGCCGGCCTACTTCAACCCTTGGATATTCCACCGGCACCATGGCACACCTTGTCAATGGACTTTATAACTGACCTGCCTCCTTGTGGTGGTTACAACACTATCCTTGCAATTGTGGATCTATTCTCCAAAATGGCCCACTTTATCCCTTTAAAAGGGTTGCCTTCAGCTTCCACCTAGGCCAAGGAATTTCTGGAAAATATAGTTTGCATACATGGTTTCCCTTCCATATTAGTCTCGGATCGTGGAAGCCAGTTTATCTCCCATTTTTGGAAGAAGTGTTGTCAACTAGCACAAATAGATGTGCGGTTATCCACCAGCCACCACCCCCAGACCGACGGACAAACCGAGAGAACCAATCAGACTCTCGAGCAATATCTTCGGTGCATGTTACACCAATCCGAGTTGAATTGGAAAGACATCCTTTGGATCGCAGAATATGCATACAACAATTCAGTGCATTCTGGAACCGGACAAACTCCTTTTTATACTTTGTATGGTCACCATCCTCGGACCTCTGACCTAGATCCACCTCTGACCCTGGAAATGCCCGCAGTAAATCATCTGCATTCCACAATAACCCGAGCCTTCAAAGAAGCTGCAACTCATTTACAGCAAGCCAAGAAAAAGTATAAAGAAAATGCTGATTTGTACCGAAGTAAAACTCCTCCTTACCAAGTAGGAGACCAGGTATGGCTAGCAACTAAACATTTACCCCTCAAGGGCCCGCGAACCTTCAATCCCAGATTCATAGGACCTTATCCCATCAAAGCTATAATCAACCCAGTGGCCTTTAAACTGGATTTACCGTCCAACATGCATATTCATCCAGTTTTTCATGCGTCACTTTTGAAGCCAGTACAACCAGGAACCCAACTGTCCAAGCCTCCAGACCCAGTTCAAATTGAAGGGGAATTAGAATTCGAAGTTAAAGACATTTTAGACTCCAAGGTGTTAAAGTCGAAACGCTTCTATCTTGTTGACTGGAAGGGATATGGACCTCAGGAGAGATCGTGGGAGCCTAGTAACCATGTTCACGCACCTCGATTAATACAAAGGTTCCACCGGAGATTTCCGAACAAGCCAAAACCCCCGGAGGGAACAACCTTGGGAGGGGCCTTGACGGGGGGTACTGTCATGATGCCTACCTCCAAGGAGCCAGGTCCGACCCAGCAACCCCAGAGGCAGGCATCATTCCCCCCAGGGAAGTTCCAGCGGGCCCAAGCTGGGGCCCTTTGGACGCAGTCCTGGCGCCTTAGGCGCCAGGTTCATGTTGGTTCCCAGTCCTGGCGCCCTAGGCGCCAGGCTCATAAAGCTGGACATGTGTTCAAGTGTTTTAGTGTGCACTTACCTGATGCAGACCATGCTGCTACATCCAGGCCCTCTTGAAGCCTGAATGGGACTACTTTACCTGTGGGACTACTTTCCACCCGGGTGTGGTCGGGGAAGGATACATACCTGATCGGTGGAAGGATACATACCTGGAACTTCTTCCATAGCTATTTAAACCCCACCCGAACAGCCACACGTGCTTCGCGTTGTTCTGCACCTAGCAGCTGGACGCTCACCATGTCTGCTCCTGCTTCTGGACTTCAGCCGCGCCTGTCAGCATCCTGGGACACCTGCAAAGGGTAATAAGAAGAGAATTGGTGAGGAGGAAGGCCTTACCTGCTAAACCTGCATCACGGAGACATTTCACCGACGATCCTGAAAAGGAAGACATCATTTTTAAAAAGCATTTCGCTCCGATCGCTGCAGCGCTGCATTTCACTCACCTTTCTTGGGCGCCTCCATCTTCAGCAGCGATCATCCCGATCCGCAGCCACTTCCCAGAGCCTAGAGAAAAAAAGACAAGAACACAAGGTGAGAGAAGGAAGGGAATAGGAAAAGCTCAGTTTCCTTCTAAGACTTACCTGTTGGGTCATTCCCATTTCATTTCGGGTCTTGCTGCTTCCAGGCATTTTCCGGACCCCGGCCCCTATGGGGAAAAAAGACAAAGACATTAGATGAGCGAATGCAAAAACATTACCTGAGCGCTCATATAGGACTTACCAGATCTTTACTGGAACTGCACGTTTCACTTCGGGTCGGCGCCATATCTCCGGCATTCCGAACCCCGGCCCCTATGGGGAAAAGACATCAACATTAGCGCTTTGTTGCAAGAAGTCTCCAAAGGAATCTTCATTCATCACCTGAAAAAGACAATGAACATTATTATTTAAAGCTGAACTTTTGAACTTGCAACAGAACTTTTACAGCGCCTTACCAGGATAATCAAGCTTACCTGAACTCCCATCGAACCTCAATCCAGTGAAGTAACTGGGTTCAACGCGCCCCTGCGTCAGAAGCAGGATGGAGAGCTCGTCCTTCTAGACCCTAAGGTGAGACTTCACGGGGAATCGTGGAAGGGTATCAAGGAGGGTTGGAAGGAAGTGGGAGGCTCGAGCGTTATTCCGCCAGATTGTAATACTCCCTTTTCACGTACAGGAGGATATTCCTGCGAGCGAGATTAACCAGAGTTGAGGGGCCCGTCCTATCCATCTTCAGAGCCCTGCGCTTCACCATTGAAGAGGCATCAGCATTCGAAACCAGGCCAGCGCCCCCGCGGGAATCAGGTGAGCGTGACAGTGATTGAGATGTAGTTGGGGAGGCCCAGGACACATCTCCAGAACTTGCCTTCTAGTCTATGCCATAGGCTGCGATCAAGATTCCAACCTGATTCACCACCAAATGTGAGTGTGGGAATTACTTTCTGAAGATAGAACGTTGTTACAGGAGCGATTGAGAATTTTCCATATTCTTTATTAATTTTAGCTCCTTGTAAACCTAGATTGTTTCTTCTATCAGTTAAATCACTAGACCAGGCGGCTTCACAAATGGAGTCATTTATCAGTACTCCCAGATAACGTATGACTCCACAGTGCTTAGACACTTGTTTTTGATGACCCAACTAAATTGTTTGTCTTTATTTGAGATGCTTTGCCCAATACACATGATCTTCGTTTTTTCAGTGTTTAAGGTCAGCTCATTTGCATTCAGGTATTCATTTAGACGGTATGTAAGATGTTGTAGCCCAATCTGTGTTTGATCAATCAACAAAATGTCATCGGCATAGACCAGGCATTTCAATAGGATCCCTTTGATCTTTGGCGGAAAACAGTGAACTGAATCCAACCACTCTGGCAAATCGGCAAGAAATTGTTTGAAGAGGTCCGCTGCAAGTGGACAGCCCTGCTTTACCCCTTTGTATGTACCTATTGATGGAGTGAGGTTGCCTTGTGAATTCACTCTTATTTGAATGGATGTGTTGGTATGCAAGGCGATGATTGGGTCTCGAAGCTGCTCCGGACAGTTCCATGAGCATAGTTTGGCACATAATTGTTCACAAATGATTGCGTCAAACGCTTGCCACAGGTCAACAAAGGCTAAAAAAACGTTTTTCTTTGTCTCCAAGGTTGTCAGTTTTAGGATAGTCAATAAGGTGAGGTTTACATCCACTCCCACTTGCGTCGTAAAACCGGTTTGATGACAATCAGATTTGACGCCCTTAAGTGCCTGTCCAGTCAATTTTTGATGCAAGAAGGAACCAAATATTTTACCAATTGTGTCTAGAAGGGCAATAGGACGGTAATTTGCCGGATTGGCTCTACTGCCCTTCTTATAGATAGGAACCACAATCGCTTTAGACCATGATGTAGGAATTTTCTTGCTGGTTGAAATTTGCTGAAATAGGTCTTGAATAAATTTGGCCCAATGTACTTTATGTTTTTTTAACAT